>NC_137105.1:14870083-16125083 GCF_949357685.1 Gobio gobio | reverse complement strand
CAACCCCCATACGTCTATGATGCTCTGAGGCAGAGATATAGGTCTTGGTAAACGGTTGCTAGGCTGCTTGGTAATGGTTGCTAGGGCGTGGCTAGGAAGTGTTGACGGTGATTTGTGATTGGCTGTTGATGGCCTGAGTCAAACAAACCCACCCTCATGTTTGTAGGACACTTCTATCCAAAGATATCCCTTTGATCTCTTTCAATGGAAGTCTATGGGATCAGTTGCTAGGGAGCTGTAAATGGTTGCTAGGGCGTGGCTTGATAGCTTTACGATGATCCTGAGATAGTGATTGGCTGTCTGAGTAAATTGAGCCCACCCCCTTGTCTCTGAGACACTGTGAGCCAGAGCTGTGGTCAATACAAAATCCCTATGCAATTTCCCATAGTAAGAGAAACACATGAGTTTTATGGGACGTCCCTCCCCATTATAAGTCAATGGGGAAATTTGAGGAATTTTGGGGAGCTCTAGCGCCCCAGGGGTACAACTTGTACCCCATTGTGATGTGTCATCTTACAGGGCCTGTCAGGCTCTTCAAATGTGGTGACACACGAGTTTCTCCGAAATCCTCGCTCGGAGCTATGAGGGGTCAAAGTTTCCGCAATGTTAAATCCCATTGACTTTTCGGCTACTTTTTCGCCCCTGGGGCGAACATCGCACCCCCGATCCCTTAGAAAAGATATAGCACACCATTCCCGTATAAGGCGGTCGATTTGACGCCTCATTCATAGGTCTGTGACAAAATTTGTGGGAGGAGAAGCGCGCCGAAAAAGCGTCCGGAATTATAATAATTATAAATAATAATAATAAACCGATCCTGGGTTACATAGTATATATACGCCTTGCTAAACAAGCTCCACGAATATTAATAAGTATGGAGAATAACAATATTGATGCCTTGCTTCGCAAGGCCCACTAATAAGTGTGTTTGAGAGTGATGGTGATGCCTTGCTGCGCAAGGCATCACTAAAACCGTTCTGAGGCAAGATAGTAATAGTGATGCCTTGCTTCGCAAGCACCACTAATAATGACACCAACTGGACAACAAATTGATGACTTAACATGGAACAGAACAATACATTAATACATCAAATACACCAAAATACACCATAAAACACAAATAAAGCTATTTCTCTAGCTCTATATTATTTATATAATTTCTCTGTTATAAATGAAAGTGCATCCAATCATTTTAATAAAATGTATCCTTAATTAAACATTAGATCTGTAGATTGTAAGCCATTTTTATTGATACTTTAGAACAGTGGTTCTCAAAGTGTGGTACTAAGGCTGCCTCTAGTGGTACTCAGAGGAATCACTAAATAAATTAATGTTAAAACACATACATTTTTAATTTAATCTTTATTTGAGTTTTTTTTTTTTTTTTACATTTAAGTACAGTACAGTTTTACAACTGTAACTTTAAAACACATTTTAATTTAATCATTATTTTATTTACCTGTATGTAAGCACAATGCAGTGTTAATGTACAAACTGTGTATTTACAATGTTAAAGTGGCTGACAACAATAAATATTCCTATTAGGAATAAACTGCCTTGTTTTTCAACTGTAGCTGAATAGTTAGGCCTACTACGTTACTGTATTTTCATTTTGGTCATTATGGTGGTACTTGGAGAGCCAAATATTTTCTGAGATGGTACTTGGTATAAAAAGTTTGAGAACCACTGCTTTAGAACATAGAAACACTTCTTCCCAGAAATCAGTAACAGCTAGTGCAGATTACATATACTTGCAGTGTTTAGAAAAAGCTGTTTAATATTTAATAATGTAGCTGATTATGCATTCATAAAAGTATCTGAGCCACTGGAGCTGTTTGAAGATGATGCTGCTGACATAACTTCAGATACGTTGTACATATCTGCAAATAATTACAAAAAATATATATATATAACAAATATGTATTTATTTATTTATTAAAAATCTATCAATTTTAATAGCAAGACATACTTCTTCTCCTACGCATCCTTTGAAAGAAACCTGGTCCACTTGAAGATGATGGTCCTGCACTAGTACTCTGTAATGTAGAGATTTAAGATATCAGCTGTAAACTGAGTACATCTATCATTAGGAAGAACTCATGGATCAGACACATTGTTTTGTCGTCATTTACCCTGGTACGGTTAGAGCTGGTAAGGTTCCTCAGTGACAGCCTTCCTGCCAGTGCCTCACGGATCTGGAACAATACGTGACAAAATTAGTTAAAGCACTGCAGTAGAACTGAACGCCTCTAAAATCATTTTAACAATGACTGAAAGAATTTGATACAATGTCAAATTGTAAAATCTAAAAATATTCATACCTTGCTGTCTAAAAGCGTTCCAAACACCAAAACAAAGAATCCCTGCAGAAGTATTACAAATGGATAAGGAAAATGTTATGAGTAAATAATACTAGTTGTAATGCTGATCAATGTCAAACTCATAACAACATTACAAATAACTTATTGCAACTTTGTGAGGCTTTAAAATAGATTGTTGTAATTACAGAATATTATAATTGCTGCATTATTTGCGTTACAGTTATTGCTTTAAAGTCAGCATTTAAAAAAGCAAAATATTACATTGACAAAGTCAAAACAGAAAGACGGAGAGTGATACCTGCAGTGAATTGAGGAGTGCAAACACTGCATGAATGCCTGTATCAGGGGACACCATGGTTCCAATTCCAAATGCCCATGTTAGACCAAAGATAGGAGTCAATATGGCCACACATCGGGCAATTACCAGCAGGGCATGTTTCTCATCTGGTTGAGTTGCAGCACCAACTCCTCTCCTCAACATCTTATACAGAACCACAATCAAAACCATAAGGTTTATGGCTACAATAGTGAGAGCTGGAATCACAAATGCCAGCAGGGCCTTAGATTCATTCCAGTTCAGCCAGCATGCATATTGTTTTGTGATGTAATTTTGTGGTCCAGCTGTCGACGCAACAGTAATGACCGCTATGAGCAAAGGTGCACCATAACCGACTATGAAGGCGATGGCCATCATTTTGGCCCTTGACATTTGGGACAAGACCATGACTGTCCGGTAAAAGAGCAACAGCGCTGAAATCAACATCCAGAAGAAAAGAGCCAGGTAAAAAAAGTGCATGAAGAAAACCGCTGGACTGCAGCGACCCACTGATGTTGGCTGCTCTTGTTCTGCGACTGCGGCTCCAATGATAAAACAGATGTTTGCGATCAGCAGGGACACGGCAATGTTGACTATGGAGACATGTCGCATGTAGGATGTGTCATTTCTTGTTATTGACTTCCATACGATAGTCTCAATAATGAGGCACAAAATCAAGCTGACCATTGAAATACCAACACCAATGTAAGTTATATAGGCTAAGAATGTGTAATTATCCAGGGAAAACGGTGACATTAGGATTGAAAAAGAGGTTGTGTGGCTGCATTCACATGTGATCTTGCCAGTTTTGTTCCCTGAGGGCTTTACTTTACATCCAGTGGAATCCCATGCATCACGACTGAAGTTCCAAAAGACACACTGAGGATTTCCCAAAGACTGATTAGTAATGTCAAACGCAAAAGAAATGTTGTTAAGCATTGGGGCAGCGTTAACAACTACCACATCTCCATTGATGAGGGAAACTGATTTTGTGCTGTCATTATTACTAGTATTTCGAGTAGGTAGGACTTTGTCAAGATTTGTGAAGACAATAATGGTTAACAAGGTTGGTTTAGAAACCTGTGGTATCAGAATCTCAGTAGTTGAGTTTGGCAGGCTTGATATTCCACTATATGATGTAACTACTACCGTTCTGTTTAACTCAAGAGATGATGTGCTATTAATCGTAAATGTGGCATCTGTGAGACGTTTACTTATATTCTCAACAGCGCCCAGAAGTTCAACGCTGGTGTTTCCTGATGTGTTGTTTTTATTCAGTGTTTTCCATGAATTAACGGTATCATTTGATACAAGGATGTCCACTGTTTGAAGGAAATTCTGTAAAAAGAAATTCATGCTTAATAGAAACAATTGTATTTCATCAGATGGACAATAAAGATTATTCAAAACCAGAATTTAATAGACATTTTCTAATGCATAAACATACATTCAATTTAAAAATGAATAATTATAAACATTTAACTCAAGAGAATCAAATTTGTTTCAGAAAATGATGTATGATGCATCAATATGACTAAAGATTTGCATGTTCTTTTTGCTATTGAAAAATACTGCTCACATGTTAGCAGCTATATGTATTCAATATTCACATTCAATAGGTACACTAGATATAACAAATATTTTATAAAAGTAGTATACAACATTTTTCTCTTCTATGAGGAACACACAATTTACACAAAAAATTTGAATATACATACCTCCATCACAATCTTATTGATGGAAATTTTTTCTGAGATACTAGCAATTTGTACAAGTATCCCAACTATTGTTTTGACAGTCAGAGGAGACTGTGTTACCTCCTCATTAAACTGGAGTGTAGCATTACTGAGCTGAGCCACAAACTCTGGTATCTGCTCCACAATCAAGTCCTAAATTACAAATAAAAAACAAGACATTTTAGAAATATGACATTTTAGAAGTGGATCATTTTCTTTTTTACTATTAACAACAATATATTACCTCAACTTTCTTTTGAAGGTCTTTGATTACTTTAACTACACAGTCATTCTGTATTTCTTTCCATTTCTTTGATGAACATTGATAAATTATAGTGCCCTCTTTGCCTTTTTCGCAGGCTCCTGTTACAGTTTCACCATCTTTTCCAACTCCATGGAAGTCATTACAGTCAAATTCTGCAAGTCAGCAAAAATCGATTATTTGTTTTAGTCAACTGAAACAGATAAATTAACTTGCTTCTGAATCATGTAAAGAATGACGCTTATGCCTCACCTTCTTTGACTAAGTTAACTGTGACTCTGCTCCAGCTGTAACTGAAAGTTTGTAGTGCTGGTTGGTTCTTGATTCGACATGTAAAGATTTTTTCCCCACAATTATCACTCTGGATTTGATATTTTAATACGCGACATCTGCTGCCATCTGATTGCATAAAATGGGTAAATACAAGTGTTGGAACATATTTAAAACATTCAGTGCAACTGATAACTGCACTCAGCAACTTTAGTATGACTATATTGAAAAATATATAAATATCTGTACAACCTGCTGAAATCTCCGTCCCATTGATTTTGTCCCACACAACATCATAATTATCTTCACAGCAAGACAGTCGAATTGTCTGGGCAGTACACAGAATCTTTCTATTCGTCATATCCATCTGGATATTGGGACGTGGCTCAAGAAATATAGTTTGCCACTGTATATAAGGTAACGAGGGCCTTAAGATAATACAGGAGTATTTACCTGCAAGTGAAAAAATGAAAAAAGTTATTATTTTCTAAAGCAAAAAAGCCATAATTTTTAATTGGTTTACTTTCTTTCATTATCCTGTTACAGCCATGTGACATGCAATTACATTTTCTCCCCCGACAGACACTTTTCTTTTATTTCACATCTTTGTCTGCTGATATTCCTATATACAGTATGCGACAGTCTACTCTCTTAGCTAGCAATAAAAAAATATTCTGAAACAGGATACAAATAGGAAGTCAATATGGTTTTAACACCTGACATTATTACAGGTAATACTGGGTACACAGGAAAAGACTTGTAAACTCTTATAAGAGTTTCAAAATGTGAGAGACCACAAACATGACGATAAGAAATCATAGATTTAACCATTTTGTTCCTCAACTGTGTGGAGTGTGATCAGGAAAGCACACCACACACAAACAGATTCCATTCACAAATAACAGAGTCCTGCCTGTGAACACGGGAAATCTTGCAAAATCTCTCGCATCAAAACATCTCAAATGTGACTTTAAAGTAAACAAACATGGTGGACGACCGTCAAGAAGAAATTGCGCTTATAGAGTATAGAATGCTTTTTTATAGAACATTTTCAGAGGAAAAGGAAAATGTTTAGATGAAGTCATGGAGACTGTGAAAATAAACTTTACATGTTCTAGCCATAGACTGTAAAAAAAAAAAAAAAAAGTTACAGCGCGAGCTGGAGGTGAGTCTTCTGTCAGCTTGCTTTCTGATTGGGTATTGTTTCGTGTCACGTGATAATCTCCAGATCGGGGTGGCTCCAACGTTCTTCCGATCAGGTTCAATCACTCTTAACATACCTCATGACACAGGAAAATCTGATAAAATAATCTGTAGAACCATCAAGATAATCAGGACTTTACCTAGGATTGTCGGAAGGGGAGAAATCGGCCCAAAATCGCCCCGATTATCTTTTCTTGTGTCCCCACCATACAGGTGCCTAAATTTGCCCCTTACACTAACAATTCAATTTACAATTCAAGTGAACTTTCTATTATTTCTAATATCCTGATGTTAAATTGTGGACATTTCAGTTTTGACATTTCTCTAGCTAAACTGATTTCTAGATTATTTATTTATTGATATTAAAATATGAATATAAAAACTGAGTATAAAGTGACAATACATCTCAAACACATCTGCACACTACACAGGATATCAGTTTATGAACAGTACAAGGGCAAGGGCTGACTTATTAATTTTAATTGAGAACTGTGACTGGACAAGTAATTCATATTACAGGCTCACTCTTCTCTGTCTTGACTCTTTCCCTTGGGTGCGTTTACTTTTTTTTTTTGCTATTTTTCTTGTACCTGTCACCACTTCTTCAGCAGGTCTACTGTTATGAACAGAACTGTCTCAACGTTGTTAAAAAAAACGCACCTCATTGTTATTTGTTTGCACAGAATCTAAATTTATTTGAGGTAAATTCAAAATATTACATTACACTGAAAAAAAAAAATCGTAAAAAGAAGGTTAATGACTGGCAGCTACGGCTGCCAAACAAAAGATAAAAAAAAACTTAAAGTAAAATATCTTAATTCAAATAAAGGGCAAAAACAATAATTTAACAGAAATTTACATTAAAAGTTTTAGTGAAAAACACTGTTATTTTACAGATTTTTTCCTTGTTTAAATTAAGATATTTGACTTTAATTTTACGTTTTTTGTTTGGCAGCCGTAGCTGCCAGTCATTTACCATTTTTTTAACGTTTTTTTTAATACAGTGTTAAACTGTTATTTTACACATTTTCCTTGTTTAAATTAAGATATTTTACTTTAATTTTACGGTTCTCCTAAGCAACAGCGTATCTGAAGTATGAATGAAACTATTCCAATCCTGATTGGTGTTGCGTGACGTAGTATGTGACGGCATACCCGGAAGATACATAAGGGGAGCCGGCGCATAGTAACGGCAGTTATCGCTCTTCAGCATAGCGCTCTGTGTATCAAACTGTCAGTCTATTTGGTGTTGTTTGTCACAAAAAAATATATATATATAAAAAGTGAAAAGTATGGCGACTCCGGGCAGGCAGTACTAGCGTTGTGTGCACCCGTGTCCCCGTTATATGTCGGGCACGGACACACATATGCTTTGTGTACAGTGCCTGGGCGTGCAGCACGCTAGGGCGGCTTTCGAGCAATTGTGATAAGCTGCCGCTCAGGGTGCTTCGCTCGCGGCTGGCCGTGTTCGATGAGGCCGGCCACCCTCGTGAGCCCTGTGGATCGGTCCCACATCCGCCGAGGCGGTGCGGCGATGCCGGTCATGGGGCTCACAGATGGACGTGTCAGCGAGACTTGGGACTGCTGAGGCATCTTCCCAGTCTTTGTCTGACAGTTCAGATGTTCTCCCTCCCCGTGTGGAAGCCCGCGCTGCGGCTTCTTCCCCCAGGGTGGAGGATCCGATGCTTGAGCAGTCTGGTTCTGAGGAATCAGACGTGCTCAGCATCGAGGCAGTTGAAGTTATAACGAGAGCTCGCCACTTCTTAATGCAAGATTCAATCTCACGTTGCCGAGGCAGCGTGCAGGTTACGGATCTGCAATTAAAATGACACACGCGATCGGTGTGCATGTGATACTGGTTGGGTGCGAGGCATGCAATCAGCTCCTGAGGGTGCTGGCTGTTTTTCATTGAGAAATATCACGACGCGTAGTACGCCTTTTGGGTGTTTCAGCCTCGCGCCTGTTGACTTTCTTCTCGAGGGAGGAAAGCCAATTGTATTATAACTGCTTGAATCTCGCGTTGCTGAGGCAACGTGTAGATTACGAGACCGTATAAATACTTATTAAATCAGTATCGTCTGGTGATCATGGCTGCATTTAATTCTGAGGAATTCACATGGAATATTATCTGACTTTGAGGAGTTAGATATTTTTATTCAGCCTATTCAGACCATGTTTCACTGGTTGGGTGTTTATGGCTGCATTTAATTCTGAGGAATTAAAATGAAATATTATCTGACTTTGAGGAGTTAGATATTTTTATTCAGCCTATCATTCAGACCAGGTTGCACTTGCTGGGTGATTATGGTAGCATTTCATTCTGAGGAATTAAATGGCATTTTATCTGACTTTGATAAGTTAGATATTTTTAAATCAGCCTGTCATCCAAAGTGTGTGTTACTTGTCTGAATTTTCATCTAAGAGTGGGAGCATAACATGCATGGGCAGTTCCTGAGGGGGCTGCTTTCATGCATTGTGAGGTTTGCTCCTCCTTGGAGCCCTCAGGAAGTTGATGTTGTTCTTGCCGCCCTGTGGCCTGTGGGACACATCAGTTTTCAGCAACTGCTAATCACAGTGTCCGCCCTAGTTGTTGCGGCCCTGTCAAGCTGCTCCCTTAGATGAGGCCCCTGCTGGCCAGTCCCCTCTCCCGGGAAGGAGCGATCGAGGTCGCCTCCCCTGTGGAGCTTTTGGGAATCGATGTTGTGCTCCCGCTGTCTAGTACGCTAGGGCCACATAGTTTTTCCTGCGAACGCACGCTGCTCCATCCGCCTCTAGAGAGACCTGCTGCTGGCAGCGAACACGTCCGCGCACTGAGAATCATTCTCGACTGCTCCCTGCCGGTCAGCCGCTTCAGGGGGTCGTGAGTGAGGCTCAGTGGACACCCGAAACCAGCCTTGAGAGGCTGGTTCCCGTAGCAGATTATCTCGGCACATGGTTATGCCTCCGAATATATCTGCATGGGCCCTGCGTACTGTAGAACGGGGTTACAGGCCGCAGTTCAGTTCCCTCCCCCGAAGTTCAACGGGGTGGTCTGGACTGTGGTCGGCCCAGAGCAGGTGCGGGTTATGGAACAGGAGGTACACTCCCTGTTGGTTAAGGAGGCTTTTGAACGTGTTCCTCCGCCAGACAGGGAGTCTGGGTTCTACAGCCGGTACTTCATAGTTCCTAAGAAGGATGGTGAGTTGCGTCCAACTTTAGATCGGAAGTACTTGGATCGTTCTCTGAGGAGATTCAGATTCAAGATGCTTGAGCATTCCTTGTCATGATTCATTGGAATTGGAATGCATTGGAAGTTCCCTCGAAAGGGAACTGCTCGGGTTATGTATATAACCCTTGTTCCCTGAGATAGGGAACGAGCACTGCGTCTCGTCGCCACATCAATGTATACAATACGATCCAAGATGGCTGCCAGTAGTTTCTCTGAGAATTTGGCCTCTTAGAATCTAACAAAAATCTACTAAATCATTTCTGGTATTCTCAAATTTAGTGGTTAATTGACTCAAGTTGCATTTTATTTAAATTGTGTTTCAGTATTGAGGACAGTATTTCCACTATCTGCTGAGCTTGTGCTGTAGTCCTAGTTGATGGGCTTTTGGGCCTACTAGGACCTTGACAAACAGATCTGTCACTATCAACATTTGCAACTTTCATCGACTTTCGGTACATCCTGGTAAGACACATTATGCCTCCTAAAAATGCTAAAACATCTCCTTGTGAGGAGGATGCTGTTGTCACAATGAGTGTACTCTCTCAGTTAATGGAGCAGCAGAGAGGGATCTATAAAGATGTGTTATTGCAGCAGCAAGATAACTTCAAATGTTTTATTCAGCTGATCATGGATGGAACTAACAAAAGATTGGACAGTGTTATCAGAGATGTACAGGAGTTGAAGACTAGCCTGGAATTTACCCAAACAAAGTTTGAAGAGGAGAAGATGGGATGCACTGAGATTGAGGCAAAGTTAAGGGCATTCGAGACAAACATCACTACTTCCAAGCAGGAATTGGATGCAATGTTCAACAAGTTTGACTACATTGAAAACCAGAGCAGGAGAACAAATATTTTAATTGATGGCATTGCTGACGAGAAAGGTGGGAATTGGTGTGAATCAGAGAAAAAGGTGCGTGAAATGTTTTAAAAAAACTTGGGCTTAGATGGAATACACATGGACATTGAGCGTGCCCAGAGACTTGGTCAGTTTCAGGAGAGGGGAAGGCCAAGGAAAATTGTTGTCAAACTTCTTCGCATTAAAGATAGAGAGCTGATTCTTTCTTCTGCCAAGAAATTAAAGGGCACTAGGATCTACATTAACGAAGATTTCTCTGAAGTTGTAAAACATCAGAGGAAAGAGTTGTGGCCGAAGGTGAAAGCTGCCAGAGAGAGAGGTGATAAAGCGAGTTTGAAGTATGATAAACTGATTATCATCCCAAGGGCTGGACAAAGTCAGTTATTGGCCTAATGAGCTTATAGCTCAATTTTATATATGGTTGTGTATATTCATGTGTGTCTGTGTGTAGAACTTATATGTATGTAGCCTACTTGATGATGATGATAAAATAACTTAGGGTACAAAATATTCAACTACATTATAATATATGACTTATTTACCTTCAACTAAGATGACCTGTATAAATAAACTACCTAAAGGTTTAATCCTTGCACATATTAATATATGTAGTCTAAGGAACAAAATTCAAGACCTGTCTTTATTTTTGCAATTAAACAAAATAGACATACTTATGATTTCTGAAACTCATCTGGATCACTTTATAGATAATTCAGAGGTTGATATAGGGGGGTTTTCAATTTATAGAAATGATCGAAACCGGTTTGGAGGTGGTGTGGCCATTTATATACGGGATCATTTCCCTGTTAAACTGAGACATGATTTAATGCTTGATGAAGTTGAAGTGTTATGGTTACAGGTACAACTTCCACATTTCAAACCTTTTATTATTGGTTGTTGTTATAGGCCACCTAGTGCCAGGATAGAGTATGTAAATGGTTTATGTAGTATGCTAGACAAGGTGACTGAGGAAAACAGAGAGCTATACTTGCTGGGCGATCTAAATATTGATTGGCTGTCGGAAATTTGTCCTCTGAAGAAGAAGCTTAAAACTATGACAGACACCTGTGGTTTATCTCAATTAATGGATCAGCCAACAAGAATTTCTAGTAACAATACAGGATCTTTAACATCAAAATGTATTGATCATATTTACACTAATAATCCTGATATGTGCACAACACCCGTTTCTGTAACAGTTGGTTTTAGTGATCACAACTGTATTGCTGTCTCTAGGAGAACTAAGCTACCTAGAGCCTGTCCTAAAATTATTATGAAAAGATCTTATAGGAGATTTAATGAGGAGAGTTTTTTTAAATGAATTGGATAATATTACATGGAATTTGATAAGTGACATTGATGATGTGGATGCATCTCTTAATTTATTTATGGATTGTTTTATGAGAGTTGTTAACAATCATGCCCCATTAAAGAAATTAACAGTTAAAGCCAAAAGCGCTCCTTGGGTTGATACTGAGTTAAGGAGCTTAATGGCTCAAAGGGAAGAGACTAAAAAGGTTGCGGTTCTTTCTGAATATCTTGAGGACAGAAATTTGTATTGTATTTTAAGTAATCAGGTGACCAAGGTGAACAGAGTGAAAAAGAAAAAATATTTTCAGAAGAGAATTGACGATAGTGGTACAGATTGTAAGAGAATGTGGAATGTACTCAATGAAATTATGGGGGAAAAAATCTACTTGTACTTCTTTTGTTGAATTGAATGGAGTTTATTTGACTAAGCCAATACAGATTGCAAATTATTTTAATGATTATTTTGTTAATAAGGTTTCTAATTTTAGAGAGTCAATGAAATACACTGTTGATTCCAACTCAAATGAGCTAATTGAAGGTTGTATTATGAAAGATAAACTGTGTAGTTTTGAATTTCATCAGGTTAATGTTGTGCAGGTGGAAATGTTGTTGAGATCTTTGACTGTTGGTGGGTCTGCTGCTACAGACAACTTGGATAGTCGGCTGTTGAAGTTATCGGCTGGACATATTTCTAAACCAATCTGTCACATTTTTAATAGATGTCTGATTGGTGGTGAGTGTCCAAAACTTTGGAAGGAGGGTAAGATAATTCCTTTACCCAAAGACACAAAATTTACTTTCTGTGGTCCAAATAGTAGGCCTATAAGCATTTTGCCTATTCTAAGTAAATTATTGGAAAAGATTGTATTTAAGCAAGTGCAAGATTATTTTTCTAAAAATGATTTGACTACGATGTTTCAGCATGCTTATAGGTATGGTCATTCCACCTGCACTGCAATGACTCAAATGTCGGATAGCTGGCTAACATCAATTGATAATTCAATGCTAGTGGGTACACTACTACTGGACTTTAGTGCTGCCTTTGATGTGATCGATCATGAAATTTTGATTTCCAAACTTATTAGTTATGGTTTTACTTCCTCAGCAATCAAGTGGTTTAAGAGCTATCTGTCGGAGAGGTCGCAAAGAGTTTATTTTAATGGTGCATTATCTTGTAGCAGGTCCTTGGAATGTGGTGTTCCTCAAGGAAGTTGCCTCGGACCTTTGTTATTTTCAATTTTTACAAATGATATGCCGTACATACTCAGTAAGGCTACATTGACTATGTTTGCTGATGATACTACTCTTTATTATGCAGCCTCTACATGTTCAGAGCTTAATCAGGTTCTGTCTTGTGAGATTAGCAAATTGTATAACTGGATCAAAACAAATAAACTTGTTCTAAATATTAGCAAAACTAAGAGTATAATATTTGGTTCTAAGTATAGAGTATCTGATAATCCTAAAATAAATATAAAAGTAAATGGTCAAAATATACAGCAGGTAAAAAAGGTGAAGCTTCTTGGACTTTGGCTTGATTCCACATTGTCATGGTCTGATCACATTAACACAGTTGTTGCTAAAATGGGTAGAGCTGTTGCAGTTACGCGTAAATGTGCACCGTTTCTAAATTCACATCTGTTTAGTAGTGTTGTTTGTACATTGGTGTTACGACCTGTGTTAGTTTTCTATTGCTTTGTGTTCCTTTTCTCTTTTTTCTGTTTTCTCTAACTCAAAACAGGTGCACCAATCATGAGGATGTAAGCAGCCATTGGTTGCTTAGTCGGGGCGGGGTCTTTAAAAGGACGCTGCTGACACTCATCGGGGAGCTCATTCTTGGTTCGGTCGCACGTGGGTTGAGAGCTCCGGAATCCCTCCTCCGGCCGATGATCAAATTGTGTTTAGATAATTTTGTTTTGCTCAAGCAAACGTACATTTTGTGTAACCCTCTGAATCGTTCTCTTATGAGTGAACGTGTAGGCCTATCTTGTGAAAACCTCTGAACCGTTCTCCTATGTCTGAACCATAACAGTGTGGAGCGTAGGGGTGTCCTGCCTTGTTTATTTTGACCTTGTTTGATCTCTGTTTTTGGGCAGGGAGATAGGTAAAGTAAATGTATTTTTCTTTTGGTATTTGATTAGGTTATTCAGTTTCCCCTCTTTCCTTTTTATACTCGTTTTGTTTGTTATTTTGGCCTTTTGGACACCCTGAAGATTTGCTCTTTATTTCAATTGTTATCTTTAATAAAGTTATTACTTTTTGCTTCAATTTTGTGTTTTTGTTTCTTTTTGATTATCGACCGGAGGGATGCATACTGGGATTCCATTTCCACAACCCAACTTATTATTTATTACGCCTCTTTAGTGTTGTCTTTATATTCCCCTAGAGGCGGGGCGTAATAATTGGTTTTGTGTCATTTGGATTATTGTTCTGTTGTATGGTCTGCTGCATCAAGTAGTCATTTAAAAAAATTACAAGTGGCTCAAAACAAGGCTGCAAGACTGGTTCTTGGTTGTTCTTCGAGAACTAGTGTTGCAGTGATGCATGAACGTCTTGATTGGCTGATGGTCAATGATAGACTATCTGTTAATATGTTAGTATACCTTCATAGAATTATTAATACTCGGACTCCAACATTTTTTTATGATAATATAATTTACAATTCAGATATGCATTCACATTACACAAGAGGGGTGAATAGTCGTCAGATTTCTTTACCCCTACCTAAATCTGACTCTATGAAGAGGACCATTTTTTATAGGTCAATTGTGTTTTGGAACAATCTTCCAGTTGGGGTTCGTTAAATCAAGGGAAAAATTGGTTTTAAAAAAAGACTAAGACTGTATTTGGTTTCAATATCATAATATTGTCTGGCTTGGTTGAGTGAGGTTGTATTATGTGCTATGTTGTTTTTCATTATTTTATTTTACATATGATATATTTGGAGTAATTGTGATTGTAATTATTGGATTTTGTATGTATTGTTTGGACCCCAGGAAGACTAGCTGTCGTCTTGGCGTCAGCTAATGGGGATTCTTTTAAATAAACAAATAAATAAACAAATAAAAAAAAAAACATTGCGATAATTGCTAATTGATAATTGCCCCTTATGTATCTTCCGGGTATGCCATCACATACTACGTCATGACGCAACACCAATCAGGATTGGAATAGTTTCATTCATACTTCAGATACGCTGTTGCTTAGGGAGTGTCCCCAAATCGTCGTTCCGACGCAGTGCTTGTTCCCTATCTCAGGGAACAAGCTCAGGGAACAAGCTCCCTATCTCAGGGAACAAGTTTTATTTTGGAAGACAAAATACAGTCTGTAAAGCAATACAATACATAATACATTTCAAATACAGATAACAGTGGAACACATTTTTAAAGTTGAATTAAATTTAAAACTGAAAAAAATACACAACTGATTAGGGTTGGGCATCGTTTTGATTTGAACGATTCTGATTCTGATTCCGATTCTTAGTTTCGATTACGGTTCTTTTCGATTCTCGATTCCGATTCTTTGAGGGGTGGAGTCACAACATGTCACAGGCTCATTTCACAGAGGAAAATTGTATTTTGATTCAATAATGAGTTTTAGTTTTGGGACTTTCTCCGCTGGCATTTTCACTTGCTTTGCTGCAAAGGTGAATGGAGTTTCACACCGAGTCCCGGTTTAACAATAGCATTAACAGCAGTCATATTAGGACTACTACTAGCGTGGGCAATTCGCAATTTGGTAAAGGGCTTTGTTATTACACTACAATCACTTACCTGATTATGACGAGGTGGGATAATGTTAGTTCACCCTGAAATGAAAATAAAGCCATCTTTTACTCACCCAGCTGTTGTTCAAATGCGCGTGTTCCTGTGTGTGCGCACTCCAAGCCGCAGTAGCCTCGTGCAATATTGTCATGACAACCGGTACACAATATTCACTTAAGGAGGTTATATTATTAGTATTATTTCTTATAATATACGTTATAGAAAAGACGAGAATCGCTTTTTTTTCTATTGAGCTTGATTTCTCAAAATGGTGCATGTGTGTGTGTGTGTGTGCTTATCCTGGGTGCAATGACAACAGTGCGAGTTATTATAGTAGGCATGAGCGCCGGCGGCTGCTGACGGCTCATAGTGTACACAGAGGAGCGCGCTCAGAATAACGGCCGAGCTCAGTGTTTTGACTGAATAATACGGTTTCTTTCTCGCAAAACCTTATAGTGTGCCCCCTGAACACTTTCCATATGGCGCGCGTCTCCCTGTATCGTTGCGTGATACATTTGTTTTTTTTTGTAATGTTTTAGCTGATCGCCATTCACTGCCATAATAGGAAGGAGCGCGTGCAGGAACAGTATTTTAAATGTCATAGGACATAGGGCACTGGGACAACATCAGGGTAAGTAAAAGAAGGCTTTATTTTCATTTCAGGGTGAACTATCCCTTTAATAACGTTGGTTAGCGCAGGGTTGCCCGAGGAGGACAGACCTGCGCAGCATTTCAAACACGCTACACTCGTTAATTTATGTCCACATATTTGTAGTGCATCCTCCCGTGCAAGAAGTAAGTTTGTCATATGTGTTGCACTGTGCCGACCCAGGCTTTTTTTTTTTTTAAGTGAAATAAAGCCACACTTTTGAGCGCCGCTTACCGTGCTCCATGGCTGCAACAGAACAAACGGGCGCGGCAAGCACTTCCGAAAACTTGCGCGTTTGGAACCGATGATCGGAATCGAAAACAAAATTTCTAAACGATTCCAATGGCATCGTTATTTTTTAAACGGTTCCAAGTTGGAACTGGTTCTCGATGCCCAACCCTACAACTGATACATTTACATTTACAAGATTGTCACAGATTCACTATTGATTCTAAAACTTGTATTATTCAGATGTAAATGTATGTAAACAAATTCTTCAGAGCCCCCAGGAGGAATTGAAAAACTAAAAATTGCATTCATCTTGTAAGTTAGGGTTACTAATATCATGATGAGGTCATGATTTTACCTTATAACAAAATAACAAATGGTGCCATTTACTGTTTTGTATTTACTTTGTATTTTCCAAATAAGTTTTATATTGTTTTCCTCTATATTCAACTGACCCCCGAGGGCTCCATATAGCTCTGATAATATATGTGGACAAACATTTACCTTTTAATTCAGAATCCAAGCTATACAGTGTAATAAGAAATATAAATCAAAACATACAACAGGTCCATGATTCTGCACCAGAAGGGACAGACACAGCACATAATGAGCAATCCTTTTCCAAATCTCCAATAATCAGCTGGATCTGAAAAAGAAAGAAAGAAATTGATTCACTGAAAAGTCCTTAAAAAGGGAGGATTTTGTTTTTGTACCTTTCCTTTAAACAGCATTTGACATTGAGATATTCTGGCTATATGATCCCGCTCAGCTTTGAGATGGTTATTGGTAATTATTGTCCATAAAATGTGGTCCAATGTAGCTTGGTTACCAACATTATTCAAAATATTTTGTTTCACAGAAGAAAGTTATACAAGTTTGATAAGACATTGAGCATCAGCGTCAGTTCTGGCAGGCCAAGTAGTCAAGACGCTGCTAACGTTATTGGTAACAACACTGTCTCATCAGCTGATTTGCATCAGCTGTTTCAACTCCCCTTGTTACTAATGGCTACGCTAAAAGCAGGGTGCCTATTTAAAGCAGATCAAGTTCGCTCTTACTACTAGCTGCTCGCTGCTTTGCAACCCGCCACCTCCCCACCTCCTCCTGTCGTGTATAACGTGGCATTTGTTTATGTCATCGTTGCTGCTCTGTTCATAGGGGGAATAGTTAAGCTCTCCCAGTCCTAAACTGGTAAGCGTTCCCTGATGCTGCTGCTGTCCTCTGACTCTCTGCTATTTCATGGTGCTCATGAAAGGTCAGAGGACTCCCTGAACAGAGCCATACCGCCAAAAACAAATTTAATCAACTGCAATTGCAATTTTATTGCAATTCAATAAAAATTTCTAAATCAATTTTATTGTCATGTGTGTTCTTGACTTAATGGACCTGACAGAAATGAGGGTGAGAAAACAATGAGGGAGTTTTCATTTTGAGTGAGCTATGCTTTTAAACTCAAGAAGGTACATTTGAACCAGAGTTGTGCCTTGGTGCTGAGTTGCCTGTGTTCACATTTCCACACACATAAGGGAACCGTAACAGTATTAATGTTGGATATGACATGAATACTCACTTCCTCTGAAGATCATGTGGCAGATTTTCATTCCCAAAACTTCATGAGGGGGGGAGAAACATACACACACACAAATGAATATTAATTTGTTTGATAAAACATTAATATAAATTATCAACTTACTGACAGAGACATGGACTTGCAAAATGTACTCACCAGGTCCAAGAATGGTGGTTTCCTGTCCTCTCTGTTGAACAAGTGTACATGACAGTGTTCTCAGATTGCTCATTCCAAAGCTCCTTTACATTTTATGACAAGCTTGATCTTAAAACTAGCTGACAGTAGGGATGGGCATTATGACCATATTATTCTACATACATGAGAAATTTTATTTCACAATAACGATATCACAATATAGTTATTTTATTTTATAGATATTTTATTTAGAAATACTATAGAATAATACTGCTTAGTCTTCACTGTATGATATTCTATGCATTAATATCACTTGATTCTTAAAAACGCAGAAGGTCTTCTCTAGTCTTTTGTTGTTTGATTCAAATTATGAAACGGCAGTTTATTAAACTGCTGCCCCTTTAAGAACGGATGCACAATGACACGCATCCGGGATTCCCCACGACACGTTAACTTGAACTGTTTAACTCTAACGTTACTTCAAACATAACTGACTGTTTAAATCAAGTGAATAAATACCTCCACACACTCCAGGGATTTTGAGATAATTGTGTGCATTTTACCGAAAGGATAATAGATTTCGGGATCGCATGCTGTCTGAGAGAGGCGGCTTACTCTTTATTCTTCATTCATGCATGTTTCTTTATCAAAATATCAATAACTTTAAGTAACGTTAGTACAGTGCTACGCAGATATATTTACATTCCACGATATAAAAAGGTAACATAATTGCGAAATCTCAAAGGATAGTCACTATCATCGTCATTGCGCCCAGCCCTAGCTTAACAGTATTAAGTTACACAACATAACAAAACACAGAACAGAATATGTAAGTTATTCGCGATTAGCATATCACTTCAATGCACTATATATTGATGTCACAGTAGAAAAAATATAAAGTAATTTACCTTCTGCCATCTGTTGTCCGCCATTGGTAACTTAAATGTCTGTTCACATTCATGTTTTTCGTGCTCAGTCGACATCCCACAATCAAAATTCGTCCAAAATAAGATTTTAACAGATGTAAAATGATCCATGTAATGCCATTAATGGACCAACGAAGCAGTCCTGTTGCAGATTAGAAGCCGCGCCCGCGAGCACTCCAACGGCAACAGGTGTATTTTCAAATTTGATCGGTAGAAGGCGCGCACAGTTGTCAATGGCCAGATTTCTAGATGACGTTCAGATTGACCAATCACGCTCAAGTGAACACAGAAAGACAGCAAATAACCTTGCAACCATAGAAATAACTTATTTCACAGTTATTAGCAGTTAGCAAATGTGTATATTGATTTTTATTTGCTGTTATATTTAATTAATTGGTCAAGTGGTGTTTTGTGGTGTGGGCAGAGGCTTGAAAGTTTCAACCTGGAGAGCAGTGCAGATTTGTACTCTTTAAAAACAGATTATTGTTTGATATTTCGTTTCCTATATAGTTTGTTATATTTGTACAGTTTATTGTAAATTACAGTTTGAATGTAAAAATACATCTACACTGTAAAATTTTTTTTTTTTTTTAAAGTCAAATAACTGGCAGCAACGGCTGCCAAACAAAAACATAAAATTAAAGTAAAATATCTTAAAGGGGCTATATGCAACTTTTTCCCCAAAATAAACGTAACAATAGCCTTTTTATTTTACCATTTATAACTCAAACATCTCCTGATGAGCATACTGACACCTTGTCCGCTCACAGTGGGTGCACCTATAAGCCTGTATCCTATTTTTCCTATTTTCTGGCGGGTCGTCTTTTCCCGCGCTGTCTGCGGATGTGACGTCACCACCGCTGCGAGAGCGAGCAGAAAATGAGAGCAGTTCTATTTTTTGGCCACAGGTGTCAGTCGCGAGTTTAAATTTCAGAAAAACGCATATAGCCCCTTTAATTTAAATAAGGAAAAAATCTGTAAAATAACAGTTTTTTCTCAAACTTTTAATGTAAATTTACGTAAAGTTTTTGCATTTTATTTGAATTAAGATATTTTACTTTAATTTTACGGTTTTTGTTTTTTCAGTCATTTACCATTTTTTTACGGTTTAATTTTTACAGTGAAACTAATAAGATTTACTTTAAAATTACAAAGAATAATGTTAAATTGTTCGTATGGACATAAACCTTTAATATAATGAGCTAAATATTTGATTACAGATTAGTTCTGTAATTTTACATACATTTGTATGTAATTTAAGAAAACAGAAAAATACTGTATAAATAATACAGTAATTTCCCTGTATAAAAATGTGAATGACTGTGATTTGTCATTAATGATAAAATAATGTTCAATTTGTTAATTTACAGATATTTTTTGTAATTTTACATGAATTTGTATGTAATTTATGAAAACAGAAAAATACTGTATAAAAAATACAGTAATTTTCCTGTATAAAAAGGATAATTACTGTAATTTGTCATTAATGATATAATCCTTAAAATAACAGTCAAGTTGTTTATGTACAGATATTGTTTGTAATTTTACATAGTTTTAAACATAATTCAAAATTACAGGAAAATACTGTAAACAATTTAGAGTTATTTTCCGTAAAATTAGGATTCCCTTTCAGTCGGTCACGTTCGACGTACGTCGGACGTCACCGACGAATTGGGATCACTTCAGGGAGCCCCTATCAGCTTCGAGATATAGAGAACAGGCTAATGGGCCATTGGCGTGCGAGATTCGCACTGCGGGTATAAACAGGAAGCGAGAGCAACACGCAGTTGTCATTCACTTCGGAGCCGAACGGCGTTGATGAAGCAAGACTGCTTTTCTAAAAGAGAGCCGATCTACAAGAGAGATACTCCAGAGAACGAGAAGGACGCTTTGTGTTGGCGAAAAGGCACAATCAGCTCTCACAGCAACTGTCGGTTTGGTGAGGGCGTTTGTCTCAGTGAGTGCAGACACAGGACTGCGTGTCCTGTGTGCTGCCGCGGTCTAACCCTGGGTGCTTCAGCACTGTTGAAAGAGCGTTTCCTCACAAAAGAGCAACACGGGTGTGACACTGCGTCTTTTTCAAGACATCATTCCACCCGTGCGTTTCTGGATGCGGTTGTTTCCTGTCCTGACGGCCACGATCCCTCTCGCTAAACATGTTGAGACTGCGTTTGTGGGCGATCCGTGTTCTCTCAGGGGAACGGGATCACGTCGACGCGCTGTTCGTCTCGCCTTCCGCGTGAGGGTTTGAGTGTTCAGCGCGCCGTGTGCCGTCCAGCTTCCGGGTGACAGCGCAGGTTGCCAGATGCGTGGTCGAGACTATGAAACCTCAAATGGGGTTTAGTCCCTTCGCTTATACCCCGATCTAGTTTCTTTTCTGGTGCACCAGAAAAGGGTCTATTTTGGTTGATAAGCCTGGGTGACCTGAGGTTTACAGTGAGGCTTCCCCCGCCAAGTACATCTCCGTGGGCCCCCCACTCCTCTATCGCATCGCAAGCATGTTGAGACTGTGTTCGTGGGTGGTCTATGCTCTCTCATGAGAGCATAACCACGTCGGTGCATTGTTCATCTTGTCTTTTTCATAAGGGCTTGAGTGTTCAGCGCGCCGTGGCCGTGAGCCCACTATCTCACATGCCTGCTGGTAGCTTACAGATGGGAATAATGAAAAAAAGGATCTAGCGTTTCATTTGGGGCTCTAACAGAGGACAGATGTCAATTGCTGCATCGGAGAGAGGGCTGTTATGTGTTGGAAATGGTGATGCTGAGATTCCCACTATAATAGTGGGCGCTCATGCTGAATCAGATCCATACTTGACAGCCATGCTTTCCCGGGTGGCTGAGGCATAGTGCAACGTGTAAATCGCCTTGCCTGCCCCTTGCCTTTTCCCGGATGTGCATTGGAAGGCTTTGGCATTGTGGGACTATTTGGTGCCAAAATATGGAACACCAAAAGGGCCATAATCTGTATAAAGTTTTCTTCTCTCTCACTACCCTCATCGGTGGGGTGGCAGTGCCACTGGCAGGCCACCTCGCCCTGCTTAGTGCACGAGGGTAGTCCTGAGCCGAGGTTGAGCTGCGCACAGCGCTGGCCCTTGGCCAAACAATGTCCACCCTGGTCCAGAAACACCAGACCTAGATTTGGTCAGGAGCTGCTCTTCCCCCGGAGGAGGGCCGGGTGGAAAACCATTGGTAATTCTGTTCTGCCACTGGTGTTAAAAACAGCCAGTGTTACCCAAATTCTTAAGAGCAGTTCCAATATCTCTGGGTCTTGGGAGTTTGGGAATGGCAGCGTGTGACGCTACAAAGCCTCGCCACTCTCATTCCCCTCCCCACAGGAGGGTGAGAATGGCAGTGTGTGTGACGCTACAAAGTCTCACCGCTCTCATTCCCCTCCCCACAAGAGGGGGAGAATGGCAGTGTGTGTGATGCTACAAAGCCTCGCCAATCCCATTCCCCTCTTCTCAGCGGTGCGAGGACTACAGTGTGCGACGCTATGCCTCGCCACTCTTGTTCCCCGCTGAGGAAGGAGGTGAGGCAGGCCGTGTGCGACGCCACAAAGCCTTGCCACGCTCAGCACCTCCTTCAATCGGAGAGTGCGCTTGCCGGTGTACGACGCTCCCATGCGTTGTCACCCCCTGGTGCCTCTCCAAATCGCCAGCAGGGGGTGCTGGCTGTGGGGATGCACATAAGCGGCCTTCCCACACTCGCACACCCCCTCAGCGGAAGCAGGTATTGTTACACAGCACACTCAGACCCCACTTTGGGCCGCTATCATGCCGTCCGAGTCGGGTCCCTGCACGCCGCTACGCTGCCCTGCTGCTGGTACGTCTGTGATGCTGTTGGTCAGCTTGCACGGTCACTGGGAGCCTGGCTAGTGCTTCCCAGCTCGTCTCGCCGGCTCGTCCGTACCATCAGACTCGGCTGTGGTATTCAGTTCGCCTGGCGCTCCCCCAAGCTCAGGGGCGTTCACTTCACCTCTGTGTCGAAGGAGGACGCCCCTGTGCTCCAGGCGGAGATCGCAGTCCTACTGGCGAAGGACGCGATAGGGCCGGTCCCTCCAGCCGATATGAAGTCCGGGTTCTACAGCCCAAGAAAGCGGCGGGTTATGGCTGATCTTGGATCTGCAAATTCTTGAATCGGTCTCTTAAAGAAATGCCGTTCAAAATGCTAAACGCAGACACACATCTTCAGGTGCATCCGTCCCCAAGATTGGTTAGCAGCGATCGACCTGAAGGACATGTACTTTCATGTCTTGGTTTTCCCTTGACGCAGACCGTTCCTACGCGTTGCGTTCGAGGGACGGGCACATCAGTACAGAGTCTTACCCTGGCTGTCCCTGTCACCCCATGTCCTCACGAAAGTCGCGGAGGCGGCCATTGCTCCCATGAGAGAGCATGGGGCACCTCAGCCAGTTGGGGTTTCAGGTCAAGGGAGAAAAGAGCAAACTCTGCCCCACGCAGAGGATCTCTTTTCTCTGTATGGAGCTGGACTCGGTCGGTCTGACAGCGCGCCTCACCAAGGAGCGCATCCAGTCTGTGTTGAACTGCTTGAAGTCGTTCAAATGCAGGACAGCGGTACCAGGCTCCTGGGGCATATGGCATCCGCAGCCGCAGTAACACCGCTGGGATTGCTTCATATGAGACCGCTTCAACGCTGGCTACTCGGCCGAGTCCCGAGATGGGCGTGGCACAGCGGAACCCTCCGTGTCCAAGTGACGCCGAGATGCCGCCAAACCTTCAGCCCGTGGTCGGACCCTTTATTTTTACGGGCAAGAGTGCCTCTAGAACAAGTGTCCAGGCATGCTGTTATCTCCACGGATGCCTCATCCACCGGCTGGGGCGCCACGTACAACGGGCTTGCAGTTTCAGGTCTGTGGACGGGGCCTCAACTGCAATGGCATATCAATTGCCTGGAGTTGTTAGCAGTTCGTCTTGCACTCAGCCACTTCAATGAGCCGCTCAGAGGCAAGCACGTTCTGGTCCGTACGGATAGCACGGCGGCCGTTGCGTACGTCAAAGAAAACTGGGTGGTCTACGCTCCCGTCGCATGTCACAACTCGCCCACCATCTCCTCCTCCTCTGGAGTCAGAAGCATCTGAGGTCGCTTCATGCCATTCACATTTCGGGCTTGCTCAATCGTGCAGCCGATGAGCTCTCACATCAGCAAGTGTTCCCGGGAGAGTGGAGACTCCATCCCCAGGTGGTCCAGCTGATCTGGAGTCGCTTCGGGACCGCACAGGTAGACCTGTTTGCCGCCCCGGACACGACCCACTGCCAGTTGTTTTATTCCCTGACCGAAGGGACCCTCGGCTCGGATGCTCTGGCACACAGCTGGCCCTGGGGCCTACGCAAATATGCGTTTTCCCCATTGAGCCTTCTTGCACAGACACTGTGCAACATCGGGGAGGACGAGGAGCAAGTCCTGGTGGTTGCCCTGTATTGGCCCAACCAGACTTGGTTCTCGGAACTAGTGCTCCTCGTGACAGCACCTCCTTGGCCCATTCCTCTGAGGAAGGACCTTCTGACTCAGAGACGGGGCACCCTTTGGCACCCATGTCCGGACCTCTGGAAACTCCATGTCTGGTCCCTGGACGGAACGCGGAGGTTCTAGGTGGCCTGCCACAGAATGTGGTAGACACCATCACTTCCGCTAGAGCTCCCTCTACGAGGCACCTCTATGCGTTGAAGTGGAACCTGTTCGTTGATTGGTGTTCTTCTCGCCGAGAAGACCCCCGGAGATGCTCGATCGGTTCAGTGCTTTCCTTCCTACAAGATGGCTTGGAGCGAAGGCTGTCTCCCTCCACCCTCAAAGTTTATGTTGCCGCAAACCATGACATGGTAGATGGTAAGTCTGTTGGGAAGCACGATCTGATCGTCAGGTTCCTGAGGGGGGCGAGGAGACTAAATCCGCCTCGTCCTCCCTCTATACCCTCTTGGGACTTAACTCTGGTGCTAACCGCAATACAGAGAGCGCCCTTTGAGCCTTTGCAGTCAGCAGAGTTGAAAAGCCTGTCTCTAAAGACAGTACTCCTGACTGCATTGGCCTCTATCAAGAGGGTAGGGGACCTGCAGGCATTTTCGGTCGACGAATCGTGCCTGGAGTTCGGGCCTGGTAACTCTCATGTAATCCTGAGACCCCGGCCTGGATATGTGCCCAAGGTTCCCACCACTCCCTTCCGGGACCAGGTGGTGAGCCTGCAAGCGCTGCCTTCGGAGGAAGCAGACCCAGCCCTAGCTTTTCTCTGTCCGCTCCGCGCCCTGCGGACTTCAGGACCTCAGAGCAGCTCTTCGTCTGTTACAGAGGACAGCAGAAGGGAAAGGCTGTCTCCAAGCAGAGGATGGTCCACTGGATAGTGGATGCCATCGTCTTGAAACCCAAGACGTGCCCTGCCTGCTCGGGTTAAGAGCCCACTCCACTAGGGGTGTGGCTTCTTCCTGGGCGTTGGCTCGTGGCGCCTCGCTGACAGATATTGTAGAGCTGCGGGCTGGGCGACACCTAACACGTTTGCTAGATTCTATAGCCTGTGTGTAGAGCCGGTAGCTTCCCGTGTGCTCACTTCCCATAGTCAGTAACACCGGAGTGCCCGTTCTAGTGTTGGCTTGCTGCGCCATTCCCTTCCCCATGGAACGTATACGTGCGCTTATCTGCTCCAGTCGAGTTCCCCTGAGGATAGGCGAACCCTGTCGAGTCCTCCGCAACCCGCGGCAGTCGGATGTGGCGGAGCATCCGATGGCAGGCTTAACACTCGTATGCATTGGTGGAACTTGTGTTAGGTTGGGTTACATATGTTGTGACCCCCACGGCGGTCCCATATGTGTATTCTTCCACGGTACAGCTCCCTTAGGCGAGCTTGTGTCTTTCCCTCGGCAGAGCTCCTCTGCCGTCCCAGTACGGTGTTGTTCTCCTGCCGTAATTGGCCGGAGCCACCCCTGGGACTCCCGTATGTTGCACTGCCCAAGGCCAGTCCATACGTGTATTCTCCACATGGTAACTCCCTCCGGGTATGATGTGGCTTCCGCAGCAGCCCTCCGGGCACGCTTCCCAGCGTTATCTAATAGTCTGCTGAGTGGGTCTTGCGGAACAGCAGTGTGACTCTCCCTGCATGAGTTTTCCTGCCCGGAACAGACAGGTCTGAGGGGCACTGCTTCGTTGGGCGCTGGAAGTGGTAGTAACTGTGGCGTTTTCCAAAGGGATCCCAATTCGTCGGTGACGTCCGACGTACGCGACCGACTGAAAGGGAACGTCTCGGTTACGTATGGTAACCCTCGTTCCCTGAAGGAGGGAACGGAGACGTACGTCCCGTCGCCACAGTTGCTGTACCATCACTGCATGGCCGAGTCACTAGTTTGGCTCCTCAGTGAAAAACAACTGCGTGCTGCTCTCGCTTCCTGTTTATACCCGCAGTGCGTGGCAGAGCGCAAGAGGCAAATCTCGCACGCCAATGGCCCATTGGCCTGTTCTCAATATCTCAAAGCTTTTAAAAAGCAATAATAAAAAGCATTTTATGTTAAAATGTCTTAAATATATATATATATATTAGAAATGATCACTTTAGTACATTGGGTCAATTATATATAGTTAAAAAGGCAATAATATATAGTTTAATTAATTTAAAAAGAGAGAAAGAAAGAGAGAAAGAAAGAGAGAAAGAAAGAAAGAAAGAAAGAAAGAAAGAAAGAAAGAAAGAAAGAAAGAAAGAAAGAAAGAAAGAAAGAAAGAAAGAAAGAAAGAAAGAAAGAAAGAAAGAAAGAAAGAAAGAAAGAAAGAAATGCCAGGCCACCAGGAAACCACCCGGTGCTCTTGATGGTCAGTGCAGGCCTGGACATGAGGATTTTTTTTTACAAATATACCCAAAAACAATTGTTGTGCCCTCTTGTGTGAAACATGACAAGATCAGTCAGTCATGTAAGATATCATTGATAGACAGGACAAAGATACGTGTGACTCACCATTGTCTTTCTCGAGAGCATTGTTCACAATGAGAGTGCTACTGTCAGGTGAAATGAAGTATCTAATGGGGTCTAGTGAAGGATCTTGATCATTCACTCTCCAAGTCATTGCTCCCTGAACAGACTCTGGGCGAGTACATCTCAGCTCCATTTTTTGAAAGGGATACCATTTTTCTGCAGTTGACAGGTTTGTTTGTACTGAAATTAAAATGTATACATCTTCATGAGGGAGAACAGAACTGTGTTTAAAAACTTTAAGATTAGACAATGACAACCCTTACCACTTTCAGAAAAAGCATTCAGAGCTATAGGGATTTCTGAATTCACGAGAGCTTTAAAAACATTTTCGTTTGCTGATGTATAATCATCGCCGTTGGCGTCGCTGAGGCTGTTGGTTTTTACTAGAAATTCATAGTCTGCTATAATGCTACCAGGCCTATGGAGTAACACACAAACCACAAAAATGAGAAGATGCTGTTTAAACATGAGGCAAAAACTCAAATGGAACTTTTTGAGTGAATGTTTAGATCATAGACATTACCTGAAGCCAGTGACCTTTACTGAACCACTACTGTAGGAAGGCACAGTTTTGTAACTTGTATCAATCTGTAAAAAGTAAGTGTAACAGTGTACATTAGTAAGTATACCAGACCTATGAAATAAATTATATAGTTTTCAAGATGAAATTACAAGAACCAGAGATATATAGATTTTTATTAATTATTTATCTAATGTGATTTAGCATGACAATTAGTCATATATCCTCAGAAAATATCTCTTTGGACATTTGACGGAAAATGTTATCCTTTACTCACCCTCAAACTATTCCAAACCTGTATGAATTTCTTTCTTTTGCTGATCACAAAATAAGATATTTTGAAGAATATGAGTAATCAAACAGTTTCTGGGAGACATTAACTTCTATAATAGTAAAAAAAACGGAAGTCAACTGTCTGGTAATCCACATTCTTTAAAATATCTTCTTTTGTTTTTCAGCAGAAGAAAGAAACTCATACAGGTTTGGAACAACATGAGGGTAAATTATGACAACATTTTCATTTTTCGGGGAATTATCCTTTTTAATTTTACTACGCATAAACAATCAATATATTTCATATGCAAAATTTTAAATACTCACCGCTAACTTAATTTGATCAGCATAGCGTTTGTACTTATTACTACTGGGGTCGTTGAGGCTGGTATCAAAACCTTGATTTATTGTCATTGACCTTTTACGAACTAAAAACAACAACAACAAAAAACAAGTACATTTATTCATCTATTTCAGTCATGTGAATTGTTCTGTTAATTGAATTTGCCATATTTATGACAATCAGCAGGGTAAAATAACGGCAATGAATAAACAAACATTTATTGTAATCACTGCCATTATTGAAGTCAGTAAGCAAATTTACATTTAAAAAATCTGCTTTCAACCAAATTCTGTGCAAAATTAGCACTTCCCTATAAAGAGTTGACAGGACCGCTATCAATACATGAAGCTATCATTGACATTTTTATAATTGTAAAAAACATTTGTTATACGTGTTGTCATTATATATATATTTTCTGGTTAAAAAAAATTACGGTACATACCTGATGTTGGTGCAGTAGTTATAGTTGTTGAAGTAGTTATAGTTGTTGCAGTAGTTATAGTTGTTGTAGTAGTTGTAGGTGTTGGTGGTGCTAGTGGCAGTGAAACCAAAAACAATCAATCAAAACAAAAGAGAAATGATCCAATAAACAATGAACATCAGAACTTTTCTGAACACGTTAACAATAAATCAGTTTCAAAACTGTTTTCATTTATACAATTTCTTGAATTGCACAAATCATCTATCAAATTTAAAATTAAAAACAAAAACAACAAATAAGTACTTCACTTCATTAGAGATGGATTGGTCACTATATTTGAAGCTAAAATTATTAAACGTAAAACTTCTAATGACTGTTAAAAAAGTTATGTGTGTTGTCATCCAATATATTGTGTGGTATATCAGTTTTTTTTACAGTAAATACCTGGTGGTGTTGTAGTAGTTGTAGTTGTTGTAGTAGTTGTAGTTGTTGGTGTTATGGGTGCTAGTGTCAATGAAACCCAAAACAATCAATCAAAACAAAAAAGAAATGATCCAATAAGCAATGAACATCTGAACATTTCTTAACATGTTAACAATAAATCAGTTTAAAAAAATGTTTGCATTTATGCAATTTCTTGAATTGCACAAAGCCATCTATCAAATTAAAAGTTAAAAACATAAACAACAAATAGATACTTCACTTCATTAGAGATGGATTGGTCACTGAATTTGAAGCTATCATTATTAAACTTAAAACTTCTAATAACTGTTAAAAAAAAGTTATATTATGTGTGTTGTCATCAAATACGTTGTGTGGTATATCAGTTTTTTTACAGTACATACCTGGTGGTCTTGTAGTAGTTGTAGTTGTTGGTGCTGTGGGTGCTAGTGATGATGAAACCAGAAACAATCAATCAAAACAAAAGAGAAATTATCCAATAAACAATAAACATCTGAACATTTCTGAACATGTAAAAAATAAATCAGTTTAAAAAAGTTTGCATTTATGCAATTTCTTGAATTGCACAAAGCCATCTATCAAATTTAAAGTTAAAAACAAAAACAACAAATAGGTACTTCACTTCATTAGAGATGGATTGGTCACCAAATTTGAAGCTATCATTAAACTTAAAACTTCTAATAACTGTTAAAAAAGTTATATTAAGTGTGTTGTCATCAAATAAATTGTGTGCAGTGTTGGGGAAGCTACTCTGAAACAGTAGTTTAACAAGCTACAAGCTTCTTATACATGAAAGTTAAACTACTGTCAAGCTTCTGAAAAAGTAGTCAGATACACTACAAGTTACTACCAAAATGTAGCTAGCTACATCGAAACTACTTTGAATGTTTTTTTTGTTTTTTTTTTTACAATTAAATTGCATATTTACAAATAACTGAATAATCGTTAATGAAGAATGTTTTACATTTTTTTTACACTCAAATGTAGTCTATATCTCAAACTGACTATCAAAGTGCAAAATCGCTACAAATGTCATGTCCAATCAATGCAAGAACAAAATATAAGCAACTTTGATACATAGGAGTAGACAAAATGCATGCATATAGCAGGATAATCCAAAAGGCTATGATTCGCCTGCATGTGCTTGAAGTCTTCGATGCAGACAGCGTTTTAATCTTTTGTTTGTATTTTCAAGTGTAACCTTTACTAGTCGATTCGTGTGATGTTATCAACCCACTCCTGTACATCCTTTACATAATCGTCGATCTCTTCTTTGTGAACCGTGAAGCCGCAAGATGCGCGATGAAACAATAGATGGCGGTAACGTGCAATTTTAGTATGTGATCAGAAGAAAACTATGTGCTGCTTCATTGCAGGCTCGTCAAAACACAAAACGGAATGTAGCTTTTGGTCGCGCTACACCGCTACTTGCTGGAAAAAGTAGTTAGCTACGGGAAAAGCTACATTTTTTTAAACGCATCGCTACTTGTAGTTAACTAGTACTCCCCAACACTGATTGTGTGGTATACGTTTTTTTACAGTAGCCTACATACCTGGTGGTGTTGTAGTTTTTGTAGTTGTTGGTGCTAGTGTCAACGAAACCCAAAACAATCAATCAAAACAAAAAAGAAATGATCCAATAAACAATGAACATCTGAACATTTCTGAACATGTTAACAATAAATCAGGTAAATTTTTTTTTGCATGTATGCAATTTCTTGAATTGCACAAAGCATCTATCAAATTTAAAGTTAAAAACAAAAACAACAAAAAGGTAGCCTACTTCACTTCATTAGAGATGGATTGGTCACCGAATTTGAAGCTATCATTATTAAACTTAAAACTTCTAATAACTGTTAAAAAAGTTATATTATGTGTGTTGTCATCAAATACATTGTATGGTATATCAGTTTTTTTTAAAAGTAGGCCTACATACCTGGTGGCGTTGTAGTTGTAATAGCTGTAGTTGTTGGTGTTGTGGGTGCTAGTGATGATGAAACCAAAAACAATCAATCAAAACAAAAGAGAAATTATCCAATAAACATCTGAACATTTCTGAACATGTTAACAATAAATCAGTTTAAAAAAGTTTGCATTTATGCAATTTTTTGAATTGCACAAATCCATCTATCAAATTTTAAGTTAAAAACAAAAACAACAAATAGATACTTCACTTCATTAGAGATGGATTGGTCACCGAATTTGAAGCTATCATTATTAAACTTAAAACTTCTAATTACTGTTAAATAAGTTATATTATGTGTGTTGTCATCAAATACATTGTGTGGTATATCAGTTTTTTTTAAAGTACATACCTGGTGGCGTTGTAGTTGTTGTAGTAGCTGTAGTTGTTGGTGTTGTGGGTGCTAGTGATGATGAAACCAAAAACAATCAATCAAAACAAAAGAGAAATTATCCAATAAACATCTGAACATTTCTGAACATGTTAAAAATAAATCAGTTTAAAAAAGTTTGCATTTATGCAAGTTTTTGAATTGCACAAATCCATGTATCAAATTTAAAGTTAAAAATAAAAACAACAAATAGGTACTTCACTTCATTAGAGATGGATTGGTCACTGAATTTTAAGCTATCATTATTAAACTGAACACTTCTAATTACTGTTAAAAAAGTTATATTATGCGTGTTGTCATCAAATACATTGTGTGGTATATCAGTTTTTTTTACAGTACATACCTGGTGGTATTGTAGTAGTTGTAGTTGTTGGTGTTGGTGTTGTGGGTGCTAGTGATGATGAAACCAAAAAAGATCAATCAAAACAAAAGAGAAATTATCCAATTAACAATATAGGAATCTGAACATGTTAACAAATGGTTAACAAACTACATTTCCCATTACCCACTGCCCAGACTCATCATCCCTAATTGTCTCATTGCCCTGTTTAGCTCAGCCTATATGGGTCATTCTACAGAATTGATGCAAAGTTGGAAACATCTTGAATTTCTTTCTTTTTTTCTCCACAAATTGTATAATTTCCAAGGTACACATTTCTAGTAATTGTGCAGTTAATTCTCATACTGTATTTTCAGAAAATACTGAAATATTTTCATTCTCCCCAAATTTGTCACTATCGAAACACAATTATTAAGAAGGCTTATAATGACCTATTAATATTTTGTTTACATCTACCATGTAAATATATATTTTGTTTATTATTATATTATATATGTTTTCTATTTTTAAAAAAATGTTTTATTGGTTAAATCAATAACAATTACTATTTTAATAATATTTTAAGTGTAATTTATGAGATTTGTTGTATTTTGAATCCAATCTTTCTTTGTAGAAGGCATAACGTTTATCATACTGATTTCAAAGTTAAGGATTCATTAGTTTGAATATGAGTGAGTGTGAGTGAGTGAGTGAGTGAGTGAGTGAGTGAGTGAGTGAGTGAGTGAGTGAGTGAGTGAGTGAGTGAGTGAGTGAGCGAGCGAGTGAGTGAGTGAGCGAGCGAGTGAGTGAGCGAGCGAGTGAGAGTGAGTGAGTGCATGTGAGTGAGTGAGTGAGTGTGCGAGAGAGTGTGAGTGAGTGAGTGAGTGAGTGAGTGAGTGAGTGAGCGAGCGAGTGAGAGTGAGTATATCAGTTTTTTTTTAAAGTACATACCTGGTGGCGTTGTAGTTGTTGTAGTAGCTGTAGTTGTTGGTGTTGTGGGTGCTAGTGATGAAGAAACCAAAAACAATCAATCACAACAAAAGAGAAATTATCCAATAAACATCTGAACATTTCTGAACATGTTAAAAATAAATCAGTTTAAAAAAGTTTGCATTTATGCAAGTTTTTGAATTGCACAAATCCATGTATCAAATTTAAAGTTAAAAATAAAAACAACAAATAGGTACTTCACTTCATTAGAGATGGATTGGTCACTGAATTTTAAGCTATCATTATTAAACTGAACACTTCTAATGACTGTTAAAAAAGTTATATTATGCGTGTTGTCATCAAATACATTGTGTGGTATATCAGTTTTTTTTTTACAGTACATACCTGGTGGTATTGTAGTAGTTGTAGTTGTTGGTGTTGGTGTTGTGGGTGCTAGTGATGATGAAACCAAAAAAGATCAATCAAAACAAAAGAGAAATTATCCAATTAACAATATAGGAATCTGAACATGTTAACAAATGGTTAAAAACAAAAACAACTAATAGGTACTTCACTTGTGTTACAATCACTAGTGTTACAATCACTAGTGAGAGTGCCCGTGATTTCCACCAGAGGGCACTCCACTCCTGACTACTGTCATTCACTCACAAACTACATTTCCCATTACCCACTGCCCAGACTCATCATCCCTAATTGTCTCATTGCCCTGTTTAGCTCAGCCTATATGGGTCATTCTACAGAATTGATGCAAAGTTGGAAACATCTTGAATTTCTTTCTTTTTTTCTCCACAAATTGTATAATTTCCAAGGTACACATTTCTAGTAATTTTGCAGTTAATTCTCATACTGTATTTTCAGAAAATACTGAAATATTTTCATTCTCCCCAAATTTGTCACTATCGAAACACAATTATTAAGAAGGCTTATAATGACCTATTAATATTTTGTTTACATCTACCATGTAAATATATATTTTGTTTATTATTATATTATATATGTTTTCTATTTTTAAAAAAATGTTTTATTGGTTAAATCAATAACAATTACTATTTTTATAATATTTTAAGTGTAATTTATGAGATTTGTTGTATTTTGAATCCAATCTTTCTTTGTAGAAGGCATAACGTTTATCATACTGATTTCAAAGTTAAGGATTCATTAGTTTGAATATGAGTGAGTGTGAGTGAGTGAGTGAGTGAGTGAGTGAGTGAGTGAGTGAGTGAGTGAGTGTGAGCGAGCGAGTGAGAGTGAGTGCATGTGAGTGAGTGAGTGAGTGAGTGTGCGAGAGAGAGTGAGTGAGTGAGAGACTGAGTGTGAGTGAGTGTGTGAGAGTGAGTGAGTGAGTGTGAGTGAGTGGGTGAGAGTGTGTGAGTGAGAGTGTGTGAGTGAGTGTGTGAGAGTGAGTGTGTGAGAGTGAGTGTGTGAATGAGTGAGCGAGTGAATGTGAGCGAGTGATTTTGTGTGTGTGTGTGTGTGTGTGAGTGAGTGAGTGAGTGAGTGATAGCGAGTGTGTGTGTGAGTGAGTGTGGGAGTGAGTGAGTGAGTGAGTGTATGTGAGAGTTAGATTATGAGTGTGAGTGTGTGTGTTTGTGTGTGCTTTAGGCATAGGTTGAAAGTAACGAATTACATTTACTTGTGTTACTGTAATTGAGCAGTTTTTCTGTGTATTTCTACTTTTTTAAGTATTTTTAAAAATCTGTAGTTTTTCTTTTACTGAAGTATGTTTTGTTTGAAGTAGCTTATTGTACTTCGCTACATTTTAAACCACATCCGTTACTAAATAAAATTAAATAATACAAAGGGAGGAAAATTGCGATTCGGAAATGACTGCATTGAATTGAAGGGCAGGAGAACAAACACGCAAAAATCACAAAAAGATGGAGACGGACGGACAAGACAGACGTCAGACCCAGCTGAAAGCGAAACACCGTCGTGAACCCCTGGATAGTTTGGATATAGACGAAAAATAGCCGGGTGTTGTCCTGGAGGATATCAAATTAGCTAAACAATTTTGATGCAAAGGAGGAAACGCATGTTCGGGAACACCATCCCTCTGTGCAGATAAAGGTACGTTTATAACTTAAGGCCGAATGATTTCTGTGATGCAGAGGGAATCCCGGAATCCAGACATGACAATTTAATTTATAGTATAATGTAGATGTCACGTAAAACACGCAAACGGATGGATGGATGGATGGATGAATACATTGAAAGTAGAGCTGTACATTAAATCAAATCGCGACATGGTCTGTGAATATTAAAGCTCAAAACACTGTTATTTAAATATATGATCTGCTTGTTCTGTCTCTGTGTGAATGAGCAGCGCCGTTTCGTCTACTAGCCTACATACTCAAGTGCGCGTGATGCTCGTGGTGTTTTTTAACGTCCCACAAACCCAGGCACGTGCAGAGGGGGGGGCTTTGGGTGCTCGAGCCCCTGCCCTTTTTCAAAATGAATCAAAAGTGCCCCTCTCAGACAAATATCAATGATAATATCGTGGTCAATAAAACTAAATAAATGTGATTATTATAACATGACAATGTAAACAATAGTAACGAACGGCTCAAAAGTCGGACAATTTCTGTTGAGGCGTTGCCGTAACGCGTTGCTATGGGTTGCGCGCGTTTTGATTGACAGCTGATTTTCCTCTGTTCGGAAACGGCTCTCGAGCCAAATATGGTCCTTTCAGAGAGTGTGTGGCCTTACGGGAAAAAATAAACCAATTTTTTTCCCCCTCCATAATCAGAGCTAATGTGTTGATTTAATTACAAATCTATATATTATATATTTTAAAGTATTACACAATTCACCAATGCCCGTTTGTCATGTATATACACCGACCAATCGTGATCTGGCAAAGCAAGTTCAAATTCCATTGGGCGATGTGAAGCGGTAATTTTCTGTTCTTATTCATAAATCGGTTGAAAATGACATGGACAGACGAACTAACGTTTGTGGAACGATTTCCTGCGGTTTGTCTCATTTTATAAATTGCATCACTGACAAAATGGATTTTAACTGACAACAAATAAATCACTGCACATGCACAAAACCATGCAGCAGCAAAAGTCGCATTAATGGTAAGTAGTGTTAAATTCACTTGTATTTATGTATATTGATACACTGTTTACTATTTCATGAAACTATCAAAGTTAACAAAACCCAAGTGCCACCGGCATCTACAGGCCTATTATGCGAAGTGTAGGCTGGAGAAATGGTTACGTGAAAGGACTTTATTATATTAACGTTACCAGTTTTTAATATTATGCAGCATGATTTATGAAAGAAGTCTCTTATGTTCATCAAGCCTGCATTTATTTGATAAAAAACAGCAATATTGTGAAATATTATTAAAATAATGGTTTTCTATTTTTAAATAATTTTAAATATATTTTGTTCCTGTGATCACAGCTGGATTTTTAGCATCATTACTCCACTTCAGTGTCACATGATCATTCAGAAATCATTATAATATGAGGATTTAATGTCAATGATGGAAACTGTGATACTATTTTCAACATTCTTTGATTAATAAAAAGTTAAAAAGAACATTGTAATAATATTTCACAATATTAGGCTACTGTTTTATTTTTGATTAAATAAATGCAGGCTCGATGAGCATAAGGATATTTATATTGCCCCTTTTTTACATTTGAGCCCCTGCCCCTGAAGAACTCTCTGCACGGCCCTGCACAAACCATATTTGGACATGAACACATGAACATTTCCAGAGCTGAGACCCCCTATGAGCATTTTCATCATTTTATTTGATTAAAAACCATTGTCAAATACACTCTGAAACAGGTCAAAATAAACTCGTCAAAATAAACGTTTGGTTTAACTAGATGAAAATGTGACAGAAATATGCCTACAATAGAATACTTGTCAAAATAATAATAATAACAATAATAATACATAATTTAAACATTATTTAAGAAGATATTTTTAAATCTATGGTTTAATTTAGTAAAACTGTTTTGCAGCACTTAACAAAAAAAATGAAAGGATAAAAGTTTGTTACATTTTATTTGATTACCACCGTTTTGGTAATGTATTTGTATTAAATCATAAAAAGAAAAATTTCATAGGACTCTATTATTCTTAAAGTTGTTAATCTAATTCGTAATAATTTATTTAATTTAGTTCATTAGACATGTTTTATTGAAATTTTAATAAACAAAACAAACAAATGGTTTCAAGTTTGTTATAATAAAGCATTTGTTCAACCAAAAAAACTGGTGATAATAACAATAATTTAATTAAACAGTTTATTTATTAAATAATTAATACCATAATGCTGTGAAACTGATGTTTTCATATCGTGAAAATGTCATTCTATTACAACCCTACACGGGAGAGTCCCCCACCCCGCTGCTAAAAATGTAAATCAGTAACTTTTACTCCGAGTACATTTTAAATGAACTACTTAGTACTTTTACTTGAGTAGAATATTTTGTTACTCTTTCCACCTCTGGTTTTAGGCATGTTGGTTTTTTATGTCATTCTCCCTGTCAAGTTAATCATAGAAATTAACATTACTGACAACAACCTAACAACCCTTCGCTAGTATCATGGACTGCACCTTTAAATGTCATGATTTAAAAATAAAATAAAAAATAAATATTTTCTTAAATATTTAATAAAAAAAAAATCTAAAAGATATGTTTAAAAACAAGAATGGAAAAAATTTCAAAAAAAAATTTCAATATCATTTTCACAAGTTGAAATTTAGAGGTTAGAGTTTGGGACAGCCACCTCCAAATTGAAAGTACCCAATAAATTATGATATATATAATCTAGCTTACTGATATTTTAAATATTATTATGGGTTTCAATAAATAATCAAAGGATCTTAGTAAACATCTAAGATTTCAATAATTAAATCCTTTTTAAATGTATTTTTTGGATGTGGGACAGCAGTTTGCACCAATTCTGTAGAATGGCTCATATAAACCATGTTCACCTTGTCATTCACTGTGAAGTCTTTTTTGTTGTATACTGCATTTCTGAGCATTCTCCTTGGTTTCTTGTCTCTTTGTTTTGGAGGCCTGTTCCATGGATTAGCCTGTTTGGACTATTTGCCTGTATATGACCTTTTGCCTGTTTTACTACGATTGTGGACCTTTCTGGGCCTTGAAAGTTGCAATGATGTTGCTGCCTATGGATGGTTCAGAAACCTCTTGGATTTCATCGAACATCTTAATTTGTGTTTCAAAGATGAACAAATGTCTTACGGGTTTAGAACGACACGAGGGTGAGTAATTCATTACAATTTTCATTTTTGGGTGAACTAATCCTTTAAAAGTCAACAGAATGTGTTAAAGGTCACATTGTACACCTTTCTGGAGTTTTATTTTAGGTTTTGATGTCCTTAAGAAAGTATATTTGCGGTATAAGTACCAAAAACAGTCTCAATATATTTTTACAGCTCCTCTCTCAGGAGCTCTGCTAAGTACCGATTTTTGCATGTCTAATTAATATTTATGAGCCTCTCTTCTGATTGGCCTGTTTTCTGAGTGACGCATGACCAGGCCAACCACAGGTAACTATGGTCATGCATGCTGTAGTCTGCTGTGGCTTGGTGATCTCTGATACTCAGAAGTAAGGTAAATAGAAACACCGGTAATGATGGTCACTGCTGAGGGAAATGTTGTCCGGCCTTACATGTTTGAGCCAAACTCAGACCCCGAATCGGCGACGATAGGAGACAACCAACCACCTCCTCAAACGCGCTTACTACAGGATGTTTCAGAATGGTAATTTTTTTTCTTTTTTTTACTTTCAGCGTTATGGTTAGGAACACCTTAGTGTTGCATAACCGTTTACAAACTATAATTTCAGATTATGCTGGCTCCATAATGCAACACAAAATGTGTGAGAAGTTTATTTAAGGGTTACGGATTTGAGTTCGGACCCAACAATATAGGGACTGCAGCATCTTTAAATGAAGGCCTTCTTAAGCAAAGTGGTGCGTTTGTGTGAGAAAAATATCCATATTTAAAACTTTATAGACTAAAATAACTAACTTCAGGCATATTGCCGTACGCATCGATTTAGAATAGCATCAATAGAAATCTAAATATAAACTGTACCTCTACATGTGTTATTGATGCTGACGGTAATACTTGAGTTTGCTGCAGTGAATCCATCCAAACATGAGCAGCTGTAATTTCCTATTTCATTTGTGCAGTTGGAATCTGGACCACATACAGATGGACTGAACACACATTCATCTATATCTATGAATAAAAAAATTATAAATTTTTTATAAGATTTATAAAAACACCAAAGGCATGCAATACATCTATCAAAATGAGTATACACATTTAGTAGTAATGTTAACTACTAATTACATAATTTACAAAAAGATAAAATTTATATTATATATATATATATATATATATATATATATTATATTATATTATATTATATATATATATATATATATATATATATATATATATATATATATATATATATATATATATATATATATATATATATATATATATAAACCATTAATTACACTTAAAAAAATCTATCTGGATCATAAAAATATACATTTTAAATTAGAATCTCTAACTTTAAACTGCAATATGCAATGACCAAAAATGTAAAAACACTAAAGACTATTAAATAAACAAACTTACCGATGCATGGGTTGTTTTTATCAATAGCCTTATTCCCATCTGAGATATTATATCCTTTCCAGCAAAAGCACGAGAAGCTTCCATTGTAATTGTAACAGTAAGAGTTCGGCCCACACACTGATTCTGAGTCAAGACATTCATAAATATCTGAAATAAAATAATTGATAAAATGAACAGTTTGCAGAAGGTGAAGGCAGTACATATAGTAACAAAATGTTCAGAGCTTCAGCTGTCAATCATACCTCTGCATGGGTTATTGCTGTTTATAGGGAGGTTTGCGCCTGTTGCATTATATCCACTCATGCACGAGCAGTTGTAACTCCCAAGAGTGTTGTTGCAGATTGAGTTTGGACCGCAGACCTCAGATCTCTCAACACATTCATCCACATCTTTAGTAAAAGAAAATCACAGGCAAAAAAATATATATTTTCCTTTTTAGGACACTCATACAGAATGTGGAGGTCAACTCATCAATTGCCTAACTTTACTATCTAATTTTCAATTTAGAATATTTGGCCCCATAGGTGGCCTTAACTACTATGTACTTACTTCAAAAATAGGTACAATGTACTTATTGTGTTCATATTTTATTGTAAAACACTTTTGCTGATATTGAGGTGGGATACGGGTAAAGTTAGGGACAGATGTGGTGGTATGGGTAAGTTTAAGGGTGGGGTTAGGTGTAAGGGAAGTGTCAAAAGTGTAATTATAAATCTAACTACAGAAATCAATTACAGATGTAATTACATCCAGGTATTTTAAAAAATGTAAGTACAATATAAAAAACATGTATGTACACAATAAGTGCATTGTATCAAATTATTAATTAAAATTTTAGTACATAGTAGTTAAGGCCAACTAATATAAAGTGGGGCCAAATATTTTATCCAAAGTATAAAACACTGAGTATTCATAATGTTAGCATTAAAAAAATATTTTCTATTTATTTTACTAAACTTGATTGGACTAATGGTGTACAAAAAAACTTCTAGTTTATTATTCAATGTTATAGAAGAGAACAGAGATCTGAATTTAAAATTTACCTCTACATGTGTTATTGACGCTGATGGTGAGACTTGAGTTTGTTGCAGTGAATCCATCCAAACATGAGCAGCTGTAATTTCCTATTTCATTTGTGCAGTTGGAATCTGGACCACATACAGATGGACTGAACACACATTCATCTATATCTATGGAAAAACATTATAGTAATAATTAAAAAAAAAAATTCATTAACACAAACACCTAAAGGCATGAAATACATTTGTTATCTCATGGCATTCATATTTCTATAGAAAGGAGAATATACATTCAAGAAGGTAGAAACCTGAATATTGCAAGCACAACAGGGCAAAATAAACGTAAATGTATCTCCCAAAGAAAAAGTGATGGATAAAAATAGTATTTCAGCCTTAAACTTACAAGTCCAAACTGCATGTGCAAATAAATACATAGAAGAATAAATAAATCAAAAGGATATTTGAAACATATAGTATGAATCACAGTGTTATATGCACATAGATTTTTAGTCAAATTAGATTTTTCTACAAAACTATATAAACAAACAATGATTATCAGCATATCTGATCAACAATGAACAATCCTGACAGAGATTATATAGTGCAAACTTACCAATGCATGGGTTACTTTTTGTAATCGCCTTATTCCCATCTGAGACATTATATCCTTCCCAACAAAAGCACGAGAAGCTTCCATTGTAATTGTAACAGTGAGAGTTCAGCCCACACACTGATACTGAGTCAAGACATTCATAAATATCTGAAATAAAATAAATGATAAAGTGAAAGGTTACATTTGATTTGACTAAAGATTTAGACAGTACCAATATAAACTACTCAGTGCTTCAGGCGTCAATCATACCTTTGCATGTGTTATTGCTGTTTATAGGGAGGTTTGTGTCTGTTACATTATATCCACTCATGCACGAGCAATTGTAACTCCCAACAGTGTTGTTGCAGATTGAGTTTGGACCACAGACCTCTGATCTCTCAACACATTCATCCACATCTTTATTAAAGGGAAGTTCAGAGGAAAAGAACAGTTTGGGTCACTCATCCATGCGATAAACAATGAGAATTTTGAGAATGAGAATGAGAAATGACATCAACAATTTTAATAAACAATTTATTAATCAAAATTAGAGTAAACAAATCTAAATATAAACTGTACCTCTACATATGTTATTGATGCTGATGGTGAGACTTGAGTTTGTTGCAGTGAATCCATCCAAACATGAGCAATTGTAACTTCCTATTTCATTTGTGCAGTTGGAATCTGGACCACATACAGATGGACTGAACACACATTCATCTGTATCTATGGGGGGAAAACACAATATTAGTAAAACAAGCAATTACTTAAAAAAAAATATTTCATGAAAAATAAAAGATTAGCAAAAATGTATTATGATTTAAAATATTTAAGAATTTAGGATTTTGAAAAGCAGCATGTGCAACAGAAACAAACTAATCAAACATTAATTATACACTCCCAACACTCATTTTCTTTGTCATGAATTTGTAATATAAACTTTTTCTGTCAATCTTACCTCGGCATGTGTTATAACTGTTTATAGGGAGGTTTATGTCCGTTACATTATATCCACTCATGCACGAGCAATTGTAACTCCCAACAGTGTTGTTGCAGATTGAGTTTGGACCACAGACCTCTGATCTCTCAACACATTCATCCACATCTTTAGTAATAGGAAGTTATGAGAAAAATAACAGTTTGGGTCAGTTTAATCTCATTCCTTGTCATCTTTATGTAAGGTTAGACTAAACACAAATCTAAACTGTACCTCTACATGTGTTATTGATGCTGATGGGGAGACTTGAGTTTGTTGCAGTGAATCCATCCAAACATGAGCAATTGTAACTTCCTATTTCATTTGTGCAGTTGGAATCTGGACCACATACAGATGGACTGAACACACATTCATTTATATCTAGAGGGGGAATAACAAAACAAATTGAATCCATAACATACAGATATACATACCTAAAACATGAAAGATATCTATATGTATACAAGATTAACAGGAACTGAGAAAGAACAATATCAGCCTTTTTAAATCTAAGATTTGTACAAATTAGTAAAAATCAAAAAGTGTTTGATGTCTAAAATATTGTTTAAAGAAAATTAACAATAATTGTACAATTCTGGCTCATGTATGTCCTAAAACACTTGCATAGCTCATGCATGATAAAAACAATAACATGCACTGATGAAAATAATAATTCGGGAAATGTGTGGGAAAACTGATATTTTTTTTGTGTGAATCTTCTCACAGCAGACCTCCAAAATAAAACATTTACAATCTTAAGCAACATCTCAGATTTGATTTTAGAATACATACACAATGGTGATGTTACTGTTAACACTTTATTTGAAGAAAAAAATAAGATAAACAAATAATAAAAACATAACAGTTTGGGTCAGTTTAATCTCATTCCTAATCTCAGTCATCTTTACAATACAATGCTTAATTTACAAAATTCTATAATTGTATGCATACATTCAAGATAATAATGTGTGATTAGAGTAAAAACAAATCTAAACTGTACCTCTACATGTGTTATTGATGCTGATGGGGAGACTTGAGTTTGTTGCAGTGAATCCATCCAAACATGAGCAATTGTAACTTCCTATTTCATTTGTGCAGTTGGAATCTGGACCACATACAGATGGACTGAACACACATTCATCTATATCTAGAGGGTAAAATAATTATAATTTATTTTAATACATACAAATATAAAACACAAAAACATGAAAGACAAAATGGTCTCTCACATCATAATACACTAGCATAATAACTATACAAGAAGAATACAGATAAAGTATATATCAACATTTTTAAATACAAACAACCACATAATTAAAGGGGGGTGTAATGCTATTTCATGCATACTGAGTTCCCTTTCGAGGGAACTCGCACTGCGTCGGAACGACACTAGGGGACGCTCCCACAGCATCTGGGCATGCAATGTATGGTGTGTGTTTAAATACATTTGTTTAGCTGACCACTATAGGCATCTGTTTGTTTATTGTAAAACCACTCCAAACAACAATACAGAAAGAGTGGGAAAATATGTTGAACTAAATGAACAAATATGTTGAACTAAATTAATTATTTCATATTAGACCTAGTTCACACAAAGCGCGCTTCTTCATTCAAATGCGCTACTATTTCATTGTTTTTCTATGTAAACATGCACTAGTCTGACGTGCAAAACCGTTCCGCTTGCTACTGCTAAGTCACATACAAAAGTCCATAAAACAAATCATATCCTCATAAACCATGAGTAAACACACACACAAATGTTGTAAAACTCGCGCATGACACAGTGTTCTAAAACCATTTTTTTTCCACATTTTATAAGGATGTCACAGCTTTCAGACGCTCTCAACGCAATAGCTGCACACACTCATGACTCTTTAGCTCCGCCCACACAATACGCCTCCAGCCGCTCGGTTTTATTCGGAAAGACTCGCTACAGTGTATCTGTATCTTTTATAAATATGATAAAACTAAAGACTGTTCTGAGATATGAAGGATGCAACACTTCTCTACAGGTACTCAAGATTGACATGAGATTGACAGAAACTGTGTATGCCCCCCCTTTCTTTAAGATTTTGAAAAGCATCATGTGCAACAGAAACAAACTAAAATGTATGCCTCCCAATACAAATGTTCTTTGTCATGAATTTGTAAAATAAGCTCATACCTCTGCATGTGTTATTGCTGTTTATAGGGAGGTTTGTGTCTGTTACATTAAATCCACTCATGCACGAGCAATTGTAACTCCCAACAGTGTTGTTGCAGATTGAGTTTGGACCACAGACGTCTGATATCTCAGCACATTCATCCACATCTTTAGTAATAGAAAGTTCAGAGGAAAGGAACAGTTTGGGTCACTCATACATATGTGAATTTTTTGTAAATCAAGCATTCTAAGTAAATATCATATGGATTATTTTCCAAGGACAGAATCAACAGAAATATAAATATAAAATGTACCTCTACATGTGTTATTGATGCCGATGGTGAGATTTGAGTTTGTTGCAGTAAATCCATTCAAACATGAGCAGCTGTAATTTCCTATTTCATTTGTGCAGTTGGAATCTGGACCACATACAGATGGACTGAACACACATTCATCTATATCTAGAGGGGAAAATAATTTGAATAACATGAAAAATAAATGGTATCTCACCAAATAATACACTAACATAATAATTATAGGCATACAAGAAGAATATGGTTTGAGAAAGTATATCTTTAAACAAAAAAAAATAAGATTTTGAAGAGCAGCATGTGCAACAGAAACTAACAAACATTAATTATACACTCCCAATACTCCGTTTTTTTTGTCATGAATTTGGAATAAACACTTTTGCTGTCAAACATACCTTTGCATGTGTTATTGCTGTTTATAGGGAGGTTTGTGTCTGTTACATTATACCCACTCATGCAAAAGCAATTGTAACTCCCAACAGTGTTGTTGCAGATTGAGTTTGGACCGCAGACTTCTGATCTCTCAACACATTCATCCACATCTTTAGTAAAAGGAAGTTCAGAGGAAAGGAACAGTTTGGGTCACTCATTCTTTGGCATCATTACAACAGAATGCTTTATTTACAAAAAAAGACTAAAAAGACTAAACAAAAATCATAAGGATTATTATTCAAGCATAGCATCAATAGAAATCTACATATAAACTGTACCTCTACATGTGTTATTGATGCTGACGGTAATACTTGAGTTTGTTGCAGTGAATCCATCCAAACATGAGCAGCTGTAATTTCCTATTTCATTTGTGCAGTTGGAATCTGGACCACATACAGATGGACTGAACACACATTCATTTATATCTAGAGGGGAAATAACAAAACAAATTTAATCCATAACATACAGATATACATACCTAAAACATGAAAGATATCTATATTTATACAAGATTAACAAGAAGTGAGAAAGAACAATATCAGCATTTTTAAATCTAAGATTTGTACAAATTAGTAGAAATCAAAAAGTGTTTTATGTCTAAAATATTGTTTAAAGAAAATTAACAATAATTGTAAAATTCTGGCTCATGTATGTCCTAAAACACTTGCATAGCTCATGCATGATAAAAACACTAACATGCACTGATGAAAATAATAATTCTGTAAATCTGATATTTTTTTTGTGTGAATCTTCTCACAGCAGACCTCCAAAATAAAACATTTACAATCTTAAGCAACATCTCAGATTTGATTTTAGAATACATACACAATGGTGATGTTACTGTTAACACTTTATTTGAAGAAAAAAATAAGATAAACAAATAATAAAAACATAACAGTTTGGGTCAGTTTAATCTCATTCCTAATCTCAGTTATCTTTACAATACAATGCTTAATTTACAAAATTCTATAATTGTATGCATACATTCAAGATAATAATGTGTGATTAGAGTAAATACAAATCTAAACTGTACCTCTACATGTGTTATTGATGCTGATGGTGAGACTTGAGTTTGTTGCAGTGAATCCATCCAAACATGAGCAATTGTAACTTCCTATTTCATTTGTGCAGTTGGAATCTGGACCACATACAGATGGACTGAACACACATTCATCTATATCTAGAGGGTAAAATAATTATAATTTATTTTAATACATACAAATATAAAACACAAAAACATGAAAGACAAAATGGTCTCTCACATCATAATACACTAGCATAATAACTATACAAGAAGAATACAGATAAAGTATATATCAACATTTTTAAATACAAACAACCACATAATTAAAGGGGGGTGTAATGCTATTTCATGCATACTGAGTTCCCTTTCGAGGGAACTCGCACTGCGTCGGAACGACATTAGGGGACGCTCCCACAGCATCTGGGCATGCAATGTATGGTGTGTGTTTAAATACATTTGTTTAGCTGACCACTATAGGCATCTGTTTGTTTATTGTAAAACCACTCCAAACAACAATACAGAAAGAGTGGGAAAATATGTTGAACTAAATGAACAAATATGTTGAACTAAATTAATTATTTCATATTAGACCTAGTTCACACAAAGCGTGCTTCTTCATTCAAATGCGCTACTATTTCATTGTTTTTCTATGTAAACATGCACTAGTCTGACGTGCAAAACCGTTCCGCTTGCTACTGCTAACAGACATCCCAAGTCTCCCGGAAGTTCCGGGAGTCTCCCGCATATTGATAGCGGCTCCCTGATGCCCGCAAATTAGTTAAATTCTCCCGCAATCTAGAGCGAGCGAGCAAGAGCGCGCATGCGAAACACAGACTGTGCACGCGCGCACGGCAGAGAGGGAGAGAGAGCGAGAGACCTTGCGTGTGTGTGCTGGTGTGCACCTAATGAAGCGCATGTAAGACAGAGAGCATCCTGATTGGCCTGTTTCGGCAAGTCAACCAATCAATTGTCAGTGTGGGCGGGCTTTTATCTCTTCTCCTGAACCGAATTAATCAGTTCAGTGAATCTAGAAACTGGAGCGCCATGGCAGAGGGAGAGTGCCACAAAAAACGAAAGTATAATGTATAAACATAATGACAATCTTGCACGCTGTACAGTTTGTAACTGACATGTTATGGTTGAGTTAAACAAGTTTCATTTCATGTGCATATTTTTTCAGGTCGGCTAGTTGCCAAGGCTACATGAAAACAACAAACTCCTTAGACCTGTTTAAAGTTGCAATGAAATATACTATTTATGTAAACTGCTTTTATTTATAAGCAGCTTATGTAAATAGTAAAAGTGATCTACATAATTCTACATAATTTTTTACAAATAATTGCATAGGCCTATAGAAATGATATATTAATGATATAATATATTATAATATACAAGTAAAATCATGTTCTGTTGTGAAATTCGGGATTCCTTTCCTCCTTTCATGTGTTTTTTTTTTTTTTTGTGGGGGGGGGGGGGGGGGGGGGTACCTCCCTGAAATGGCTTTTTTCAGGTTGGGATGTCTGTGCTAAGTCACATACAAAAGTCCATAAACCAAATCATATCTTCATAAACCATGAGTAAACACACACACAAATGTTGTAAAACTCGCGCATGACACAGTGTTCTTAAACCAATTTTTTTTCCACATTTTATAAGGATGTCACAGCTTTCAGACACTCTCAACGCAATAGCTGCACACGCTCATGACTCTTTAGCTCCGCCCACACAATACGCCTCCAGCCGCTCGGTTTTATTCGGAAAGACTCGCTACAGTGTATCTGTATCTTTTATAAATATGATAAAACTAAAGACTGTTCGGAGATATGAAGGATGCAACACTGCTCTACAGGTACTCAAGATTGACATGAGATTGACGGAAACTGTGTATGCCCCCCCCCTTTCTTTAAGATTTTGCAAAGCATCATGTGCAAAAGAAACAAACTAAAATGTATGCCTCCAAATACAAATTTTCTTTGTCATGAATTTGTAAAATAAGCTCATACCTCTGCATGTGTTATTGCTGTTTATAGGGAGGTTTAGGTCCGTTACATTAAATCCACTCATGCATGAGCAATTGTAACTCCCAACAGTGTTGTTGCAGATTGAGTTTGGACCACAGACGTCTGATATCTCAACACATTCATCAACATCTTTAGTAATAGAAAGTTCAGAGGAAAGGAACAGTTTGGGTCACTCATTCATATGTGATTTTTTTGTAAATCAAGCATTCTAAGTAAATATCATATGGATTATTTTCCAAGGACAGAATCAACAGAAATATAAATATAAACTGTACCTCTACATCTGTTACTGATGCTGATGGTGAGACTTGAGTTTGTTGCAGTAAATCCATTCAAACATGAGCAGCTGTAATTTCCTATTTCATTTGTGCAGTTGGAATCTGGACCACATACAGATGGACTGAACACACATTCATCTATATCTAGAGGGGAAAATAATTTGAATAACATGAAAAACAAATGGTATCTCACCAAATAATACACTAACATAATAACTATAGGCCTACAAGAAGAATATGGATTGAGAAAGTATATCTTTAAACAAAAAAAAAATAAGATTTTGAAAAGCAGCATGTGCAACAGAAAGAAAAATAAACATTAATTATACACTCCCAATACTCCGTTTTTTTGTCATGAATTTGGAATAAACACTTTTACTGTCAAACATACCTTTGCATGTGTTATTGCTGTTTATAGGGAGGTTTGTGTCTGTTACATTATATCCACTCATGCAAAAGCAATTGTAACTCCCAACAGTGTTGTTGCAGATTGAGTTTGGACCACAGACCTCTGATCTCTCAACACAATCCTCCACATCTTTAGTAAAAGGAAGTTCAGAGGAAAGGAACAGTTTGAGTAACTCATTCTTTGGCATCTTTACAACAGAATGCTTTATTAACAAAAAAGACTAAAAAGACAAAATTAAAATCATATGGATTATTATTCAAGCATAGCATCAATAGAAATCTAAATATAAACTGTACCTCTACATGTGTTATTGATGCTGACGGTAATACTTGAGTTTGCTGCAGTGAATCCATCCAAACATGAGCAGCTGTAATTTCCTATTTCATTTGTGCAGTTGGAATCTGGACCACATACAGATGGACTGAACACACATTCATCTATATCTATGAATAAAAAAATTATAAATTTTTTATAAGATTTATAAAAACACCAAAGGCATGCAATACATCTATCAAAATGAGTATACACATTTAGTAGTAATGTTAACTACTAATTACATAATTTACAAAAAGATAAAATGTATATATATATATATATATAAACCATTAATTACACTTAAAAAAATCTATCTGGATCATAAAAATATACATTTTAAATTAGAATCTCTAACTTTAAACTGCAATATGCAATGACCAAAAATGTAAAAACACTAAAGACTATTAAATAAACAAACTTACCGATGCATGGGTTGTTTTTATCAATAGCCTTATTCCCATCTGAGATATTATATCCTTTCCAGCAAAAGCACGAGAAGCTTCCATTGTAATTGTAACAGTAAGAGTTCGGCCCACACACTGATTCTGAGTCAAGACATTCATAAATATCTGAAATAAAATAATTGATAAAATGAACAGTTTGCAGAAGGTGAAGGCAGTACATATAGTAACAAAATGTTCAGAGCTTCAGCTGTCAATCATACCTCTGCATGGGTTATTGCTGTTTATAGGGAGGTTTGCGCCTGTTGCATTATATCCACTCATGCACGAGCAGTTGTAACTCCCAAGAGTGTTGTTGCAGATTGAGTTTGGACCGCAGACCTCAGATCTCTCAACACATTCATCCACATCTTTAGTAAAAGAAAATCACAGGCAAAAAAATATATATTTTCCTTTTTAGGACACTCATACAGAATGTGGAGGTCAACTCATCAATTGCCTAACTTTACTATCTAATTTTCAATTTAGAATATTTGGCCCCATAGGTGGCCTTAACTACTATGTACTTACTTCAAAAATAGGTACAATGTACTTATTGTGTTCATATTTTATTGTAAAACACTTTTGCTGATATTGAGGTGGGATACGGGTAAAGTTAGGGACAGATGTGGTGGTATGGGTAAGTTTAAGGGTGGGGTTAGGTGTAAGGGAAGTGTCAAAAGTGTAATTATAAATCTAACTACAGAAATCAATTACAGATGTAATTACATCTAGGTATTTTAAAAAATGTAAGTACAATATAAAAAACATGTATGTACACAATAAGTGCATTGTATCAAATTATTAATTAAAATTTTAGTACATAGTAGTTAAGGCCAACTAATATAAAGTGGGGCCAAATATTTTATCCAAAGTATAAAACACTGAGTATTCATAATGTTAGCATTAAAAAAATATTTTCTATTTATTTTACTAAACTTGATTGGACTAAGGGTGTACAAAAAAACTTCTAGTTTATTATTCAATGTTATAGAAGAGAACAGAGATCTGAATTTAAAATTTACCTCTACATGTGTTATTGACGCTGATGGTGAGACTTGAGTTTGTTGCAGTGAATCCATCCAAACATGAGCAGCTGTAATTTCCTATTTCATTTGTGCAGTTGGAATCTGGACCACATACAGATGGACTGAACACACATTCATCTATATCTATGGAAAAACATTATAGTAATAATTAAAAAAAAAAATTCATTAACACAAACACCTAAAGACATGAAATACATTTATCTCATGGCATTCATATTTCTATAGAAAGGAGAATATACATTCAAGAAGGTAGAAACCTGAATATTGCAAGCACAACAGGGCAAAATAAACGTAAATGTATCTCCCAAAGAAAAAGTGATGGATAAAAATAGTATTTCAGCCTTAAACTTACAAGTCCAAACTGCATGTGCAAATAAATACATAGAAGAATAAATAAATCAAAAGGATATTTGAAACATATAGTATGAATCACAGTGTTATATGCACATAGATTTTTAGTCAAATTAGATTTTTCTACAAAACTATATAAACAAACAATGATTATCAGCATATCTGATCAACAATCAACAATCCTGACAGAGATTATATAATGCAAACTTACCAATGCATGGGTTACTTTTTGTAATCGCCTTATTCCCATCTGAGACATTATATCCTTCCCAACAAAAGCACGAGAAGCTTCCATTGTAATTGTAACAGTGAGAGTTCAGCCCACACACTGATACTGAGTCAAGACATTCATAAATATCTGAAATAAAATAAATGATAAAGTGAAAGGTTACATTTGATTTGACTAAAGATTTAGACAGTACCAATATAAACTACTCAGTGCTTCAGGCGTCAATCATACCTTTGCATGTGTTATTGCTGTTTATAGGGAGGTTTGTGTCTGTTACATTATATCCACTCATGCACGAGCAATTGTAACTCCCAACAGTGTTGTTGCAGATTGAGTTTGGACCACAGACCTCTGATCTCTCAACACATTCATCCACATCTTTATTAAAGGGAAGTTCAGAGGAAAAGAACAGTTTGGGTCACTCATCCATGCGATAAACAATGAGAATTTTGAGAATGAGAATGAGAAATGACATCAACAATTTTAATAAACAATTTATTAATCAAAATTAGAGTAAACAAATCTAAATATAAACTGTACCTCTACATATGTTATTGATGCTGATGGTGAGACTTGAGTTTGTTGCAGTGAATCCATCCAAACATGAGCAATTGTAACTTCCTATTTCATTTGTGCAGTTGGAATCTGGACCACATACAGATGGACTGAACACACATTCATCTGTATCTATGGGGGGAAAACACAATATTAGTAAAACAAGCAATTACTTAAAAAAAAAATATTTCATGAAAAATAAAAGATTAGCAAAAATGTATTATGATTTAAAATATTTAAGAATTTAGGATTTTGAAAAGCAGCATGTGCAACAGAAACAAACTAATCAAACATTAATTATACACTCCCAACACTCATTTTCTTTGTCATGAATTTGTAATATAAACTTTTTCTGTCAATCTTACCTCGGCATGTGTTATAACTGTTTATAGGGAGGTTTATGTCCGTTACATTATATCCACTCATGCACGAGCAATTGTAACTCCCAACAGTGTTGTTGCAGATTGAGTTTGGACCACAGACCTCGGACCTCTCAACACATTCATCCACATCTTTAGTAATAGGAAGTTATGAGAAAAATAACAGTTTGGGTCAGTTTAATCTCATTCCTTGTCATCTTTATGTAAGGTTAGACTAAACACAAATCTAAACTGTACCTCTACATGTGTTATTGATGATGATGGGGAGACTTGAGTTTGTTGCAGTGAATCCATCCAAACATGAGCAATTGTAACTTCCTATTTCATTTGTGCAGTTGGAATCTGGACCACATACAGATGGACTGAACACACATTCATTTATATCTAGAGGGGGAATAACAAAACAAATTGAATCCATAACATACAGATATACATACCTAAAACATGAAAGATATCTATATGTATACAAGATTAACAGGAACTGAGAAAGAACAATATCAGCCTTTTTAAATCTAAGATTTGTACAAATTAGTAAAAATCAAAAAGTGTTTGATGTCTAAAATATTGTTTAAAGAAAATTAACAATAATTGTAAAATTCTGGCTCATGTATGTCCTAAAACACTTGCATAGCTCATGCATGATAAAAACACTAACATGCACTGATGAAAATAATAATTCGGGAAATGTGTGGGAAAACTGATATTTTTTTTGTGTGAATCTTCTCACAGCAGACCTCCAAAATAAAACATTTACAATCTTAAGCAACATCTCAGATTTGATTTTAGAATACATACACAATGGTGATGTTACTGTTAACACTTTATTTGAAGAAAAAAATAAGATAAATAATAAAAACATAACAGTTTGGGTCAGTTTAATCTCATTCCTAATCTCAGTCATCTTTACAATACAATGCTTAATTTACAAAATTCTATAATTGTATGCATACATTCAAGATAATAATGTGTGATTAGAGTAAAAACAAATCTAAACTGTACCTCTACATGTGTTATTGATGCTGATGGGGAGACTTGAGTTTGTTGCAGTGAATCCATCCAAACATGAGCAATTGTAACTTCCTATTTCATTTGTGCAGTTGGAATCTGGACCACATACAGATGGACTGAACACACATTCATCTATATCTAGAGGGTAAAATAATTATAATTTATTTTAATACATACAAATATAAAACACAAAAACATGAAAGACAAAATGGTCTCTCACATCATAATACACTAGCATAATAACTATACAAGAAGAATACAGATAAAGTATATATCAACATTTTTAAATACAAACAACCACATAATTAAAGGGGGGTGTAATGCTATTTCATGCATACTGAGTTCCCTTTCGAGGGAACTCGCACTGCGTCGGAACGACACTAGGGGACGCTCCCACAGCATCTGGGCATGCAATGTATGGTGTGTGTTTAAATACATTTGTTTAGCTGACCACTATAGGCATCTGTTTGTTTATTGTAAAACCACTCCAAACAACAATACAGAAAGAGTGGGAAAATATGTTGAACTAAATGAACAAATATGTTGAACTAAATTAATTATTTCATATTAGACCTAGTTCACACAAAGCGTGCTTCTTCATTCAAATGCGCTACTATTTCATTGTTTTTCTATGTAAACATGCACTAGTCTGACGTGCAAAACCGTTCCGCTTGCTACTGCTAACAGACATCCCAAGTCTCCCGGAAGTTCCGGGAGTCTCCCGCATATTGATAGCGGCTCCCTGATGCCCGCAAATTAGTTAAATTCTCCCGCAATCTAGAGCGAGCGAGCAAGAGCGCGCATGCGAAACACAGACTGTGCACGCGCGCACGGCAGAGAGGGAGAGAGAGCGAGAGACCTTGCGTGTGTGTGCTGGTGTGCACCTAATGAAGCGCATGTAAGACAGAGAGCATCCTGATTGGCCTGTTTCGGCAAGTCAACCAATCAATTGTCAGTGTGGGCGGGCTTTTATCTCTTCTCCTGAACCGAATTAATCAGTTCAGTGAATCTAGAAACTGGAGCGCCATGGCAGAGGGAGAGTGCCACAAAAAACGAAAGTATAATGTATAAACATAATGACAATCTTGCACGCTGTACAGTTTGTAACTGACATGTTATGGTTGAGTTAAACAAGTTTCATTTCATGTGCATATTTTTTCAGGTCGGCTAGTTGCCAAGGCTACATGAAAACAACAAACTCCTTAGACCTGTTTAAAGTTGCAATGAAATATACTATTTATGTAAACTGCTTTTATTTATAAGCAGCTTATGTAAATAGTAAAAGTGATCTACATAATTTTACATAATTTTTTACAAATAATTGCATAGGCCTATAGAAATGATATATTAATGATATAATATATTATAATATACAAGTAAAATCATGTTCTGTTGTGAAATTCGGGATTCCTTTCCTCCTTTCATGTGTTTGTTTGTTTTTTTTTGGGGGGGGGGGGGTACCTCCCTGAAATGGCTTTTTTCAGGTTGGGATGTCTGTGCTAAGTCACATACAAAAGTCCATAAACCAAATCATATCCTCATAAACCATGAGTAAACACACACACAAATGTTGTAAAACTCGCGCATGACACAGTGTTCTAAAACCAATTTTTTTCCACATTTTATAAGGATGTCACAGCTTTCAGACACTCTCAACGCAATAGCTGCACACGCTCATGACTCTTTAGCTCCGCCCACACAATACGCCTCCAGCCGCTCGGTTTTATTCGGAAAGACTCGCTACAGTGTATCTGTATCTTTTATAAATATGATAAAACTAAAGACTGTTCGGAGATATGAAGGATGCAACACTTCTCTACAGGTACTCAAGATTGACATGAGATTGACAGAAACTGTGTATGCCCCCCCCCCCTTTCTTTAAGATTTTGCAAAGCATCATGTGCAAAAGAAACAAACTAAAATGTATGCCTCCAAATACAAATTTTCTTTGTCATGAATTTGTAAAATAAGCTCATACCTCTGCATGTGTTATTGCTGTTTATAGGGAGGTTTAGGTCCGTTACATTAAATCCACTCATGCATGAGCAATTGTAACTCCCAACAGTGTTGTTGCAGATTGAGTTTGGACCACAGACGTCTGATATCTCAACACATTCATCAACATCTTTAGTAATAGAAAGTTCAGAGGAAAGGAACAGTTTGGGTCACTCATTCATATGTGATTTTTTTGTAAATCAAGCATTCTAAGTAAATATCATATGGATTATTTTCCAAGGACAGAATCAACAGAAATATAAATATAAACTGTACCTCTACATGTGTTACTGATGCTGATGGTGAGACTTGAGTTTGTTGCAGTAAATCCATTCAAACATGAGCAGCTGTAATTTCCTATTTCATTTGTGCAGTTGGAATCTGGACCACATACAGATGGACTGAACACACATTCATCTATATCTAGAGGGGAAAATAATTTGAATAACATGAAAAACAAATGGTATCTCACCAAATAATACACTAACATAATAACTATAGGCCTACAAGAAGAATATGGATTGAGAAAGTATATCTTTAAACAAAAAAAAATAAGATTTTGAAAAGCAGCATGTGCAACAGAAAGAAAAATAAACATTAATTATACACTCCCAATACTCCGTTTTTTTGTCATGAATTTGGAATAAACACTTTTACTGTCAAACATACCTTTGCATGTGTTATTGCTGTTTATAGGGAGGTTTGTGTCTGTTACATTATATCCACTCATGCAAAAGCAATTGTAACTCCCAACAGTGTTGTTGCAGATTGAGTTTGGACCACAGACCTCTGATCTCTCAACACAATCCTCCACATCTTTAGTAAAAGGAAGTTCAGAGGAAAGGAACAGTTTGAGTAACTCATTCTTTGGCATCTTTACAACAGAATGCTTTATTAACAAAAAAGACTAAAAAGACAAAATAAAAATCATATGGATTATTATTCAAGCATAGCATCAATAGAAATCTAAATATAAACTGTACCTCTACATGTGTTATTGATGCTGACGGTAATACTTGAGTTTGCTGCAGTGAATCCATCCAAACATGAGCAGCTGTAATTTCCTATTTCATTTGTGCAGTTGGAATCTGGACCACATACAGATGGACTGAACACACATTCATCTATATCTATGAATAAAAAAATTATAAATTTTTTATAAGATTTATAAAAACACCAAAGGCATGCAATACATCTATCAAAATGAGTATACACATTTAGTAGTAATGTTAACTACTAATTACATAATTTACAAAAAGATAAAATTTATATATATATATATATATATATAAACCATTAATTACACTTAAAAAAATCTATCTGGATCATAAAAATATACATTTTAAATTAGAATCTCTAACTTTAAACTGCAATATGCAATGACCAAAAATGTAAAAACACTAAAGACTATTAAATAAACAAACTTACCGATGCATGGGTTGTTTTTATCAATAGCCTTATTCCCATCTGAGATATTATATCCTTTCCAGCAAAAGCACGAGAAGCTTCCATTGTAATTGTAACAGTAAGAGTTCGGCCCACACACTGATTCTGAGTCAAGACATTCATAAATATCTGAAATAAAATAATTGATAAAATGAACAGTTTGCAGAAGGTGAAGGCAGTACATATAGTAACAAAATGTTCAGAGCTTCAGCTGTCAATCATACCTCTGCATGGGTTATTGCTGTTTATAGGGAGGTTTGCGCCTGTTGCATTATATCCACTCATGCACGAGCAGTTGTAACTCCCAAGAGTGTTGTTGCAGATTGAGTTTGGACCGCAGACCTCAGATCTCTCAACACATTCATCCACATCTTTAGTAAAAGAAAATCACAGGCAAAAAAATATATATTTTCCTTTTTAGGACACTCATACAGAATGTGGAGGTCAACTCATCAATTGCCTAACTTTACTATCTAATTTTCAATTTAGAACAGTGGTTCCCAACCACGTTCCTGGAGGACCCCCAACAGTGCACATTTTGGATGTGTCCTTTGTCTGACACACCCACATCAGGTCTTGGAGCAGCTACTAATGAGCTGATGACCTGAATCAGGTGTGTTTGATTGAGGAGACATGCAAAATGTGCACTGTTGGGGGTCCTCCAGGAACGTGGTTGGGAACCACTGATTTAGAATATTTGGCCCCATAGGTGGCCTTAACTACTATGTACTTACTTCAAAAATAGGTACAATGTACTTATTGTGTTCATATTTTATTGTAAAACACTTTTGCTGATATTGAGGTGGGATACGGGTAAAGTTAGGGACAGATGTGGTGGTATGGGTAAGTTTAAGGGTGGGGTTAGGTGTAAGGGAAGTGTCAAAAGTGTAATTATAAATCTAACTACAGAAATCAATTACAGATGTAATTACATCCAGGTATTTTAAAAAATGTAAGTACAATATAAAAAACATGTATGTACACAATAAGTGCATTGTATCAAATTATTAATTAAAATTTTAGTACATAGTAGTTAAGGCCAACTAATATAAAGTGGGGCCAAATATTTTATCCAAAGTATAAAACACTGAGTATTCATAATGTTAGCATTAAAAAAATATTTTCTATTTATTTTACTAAACTTGATTGGACTAATGGTGTACAAAAAAACTTCTAGTTTATTATTCAATGTTATAGAAGAGAACAGAGATCTGAATATAAAATTTACCTCTACATGTGTTATTGACGCTGATGGTGAGACTTGAGTTTGTTGCAGTGAATCCATCCAAACATGAGCAGCTGTAATTTCCTATTTCATTTGTGCAGTTGGAATCTGGACCACATACAGATGGACTGAACACACATTCATCTATATCTATGGAAAAACATTATAGTAATAATAAAAAAAAAAAAAATCATTAACACAAACACCTAAAGACATGAAATACATTTGTTATCTCATGGCATTCATATTTCTATAGAAAGGAGAATATAAATTCAAGAAGGTAGAAACCTGAATATTGAAAGCACAACAGGGCAAAATAAACGTAAATGTATCTCCCAAAGAAAAAGTGATGGATAAAAATAGTATTTCAGCCTTAAACTTACAAGTCCAAACTGCATGTGCAAATAAATACATAGAAGAATAAATAAATCAAAAGGATATTTGAAACATATAGTATGAATCACAGTGTTATATGCACGTAGATTTTTAGTCAAATTAGATTTTTCTACAAAACTATATAAACAAACAATGATTATCAGCATATCTGATCAACAATCAGCAATCCTGACAGAGATTATATAGTGCAAACTTACCGATGCATGGGTTACTTTTTGTAATCGCCTTATTCCCATCTGAGACATTATATCCTTCCCAACAAAAGCACGAGAAGCTTCCATTGTAATTGTAACAGTGAGAGTTCAGCCCACACACTGATACTGAGTCAAGACATTCATAAATATCTGAAATAAAATAAATGATAAAGTGAAAGGTTACATTTGATTTGACTAAAGATTTAGACAGTACCAATATAAACTACTCAGTGCTTCAGGCGTCAATCATACCTTTGCATGTGTTATTGCTGTTTATAGGGAGGTTTGTGTCTGTTACATTATATCCACTCATGCACGAGCAATTGTAACTCCCAACAGTGTTGTTGCAGATTGAGTTTGGACCACAGACCTCTGATCTCTCAACACATTCATCCACATCTTTATTAAAGGGATGTTCAGAGGAAAATAACAGTTTGGGTCACTCATTCATGCGATAAACAATGAGAATTTTGAGAATGAGAATGAGAAATGACATCAACAATTTTAATAAACAATTTATTAATCAAAATTAGAGGAAACAAATCTAAATATAAAATGTACCTCTACATGTGTTATTGATGCTGATGGTGAGACTTGAGTTTGTTGCAGTGAATCCATCCAAACATGAGCAATTGTAACTTCCTATTTCATTTGTGCAGTTGGAATCTGGACCACATACAGATGGACTGAACACACATTCATCTATATCTATGGGGGGAAAACACAATATTAGTAAAACAAGCAATTACTTAAAAAAAAATTATTTCATGAAAAATAAAAGATTAGCAAAAATGTATTATGATTTAAAATATTTAAGAATTTAGGATTTTGAAAAGCAGCATGTGCAACAGAAAAAAACTAATCAAACATTAATTATACACTCCCAACACTCATTTTCTTTGTCATGAATTTGTAATATAAACTTTTTCTGTCAATCTTACCTCGGCATGTGTTATAACTGTTTATAGGGAGGTTTATGTCCGTTACATTATATCCACTCATGCACGAGCAATTGTAACTCCCAACAGTGTTGTTGCAGATTGAGTTTGGACCACAGACCTCGGACCTCTCAACACATTCATCCACATCTTTAGTAATAGGAAGTTATGAGAAAAATAACAGTTTGGGTCAGTTTAATCTCATTCCTTGTCATCTTTATGTAAGGTTAGACTAAACACAAATCTAAACTGTACCTCTACATGTGTTATTGATGCTGATGGGGAGACTTGAGTTTGTTGCAGTGAATCCATCCAAACATGAGCAATTGTAACTTCCTATTTCATTTGTGCAGTTGGAATCTGGACCACATACAGATGGACTGAACACACATTCATTTATATCTAGAGGGGGAATAACAAAACAAATTGAATCCATAACATACAGATATACATACCTAAAACATGAAATATATCTATATTTATACAAGATTAACAGGAACTGAGAAAGAACAATATCAGCCTTTTTAAATCTAAGATTTGTACAAATTAGTAGAAATCAAAAAGTGTTTGATGTCTAAAATATTGTTTAAAGAAAATTAACAATAATTGTAAAATTCTGGCTCATGTATGTCCTAAAACACTTGCATAGCTCATGCATGATAAAAACACTAACATGCACTGATGAAAATAATAATTCGGGAAATGTGTGGGAAAACTGATATTTTTTTTGTGTGAATCTTCTCACAGCAGACCTCCAAAATAAAACATTTACAATCTTATGCAACATCTCAGATTTGATTTTAGAATACATACACAATGGTGATGTTACTGTTAACACTTTATTTGAAGAAAAAAAAAAGATAAACAAATAATAAAAACATAACAGTTTGGGTCAGTTTAATCTCATTCCTAATCTCAGTCATCTTTACAATACAATGCTTAGTTTACAAAATTCTATAATTGTATGCATAAATTCAAGATAATAATGTGTGATTAGAGTAAAAACAAATCTAAACTGTACCTCGACATGTGTTATTGATGCTGATGGGGAGACTTAAGTTTGTTGCAGTGAATCCATCCAAACAAGAGCAATTGTAACTTCCTATTTCATTTGTGCAGTTGGAATCTGGACCACATACAGATGGACTGAACACACATTCATCTATGTCTATGGGGGAAAACACAATATGATTAAAACAAGCAATAATTAAAAAATATGTTTAATTTCCTTTACTTTTAATTACACCAGTGATAGTTCAGCCCAAACACTGATGGTGGGTCAAAACATTCATGAATATCTGACATAAAATAACTGACCAAATGGTTACAGGTAACAGAAGATTCGGGCAGGTCAAACAGTAATGCTTCAGCTTTCAATCATACCTTTGCATGTGTTATTGCTGTTTATAGGGAGTTTTGGGTCTGTTAAATTATATCCACTCATGCACGAGCAATTGTAACTCCCAACAGTGTTGTTGCAGATTGAGTTTGGACCACAGACCTCTGATCTCTCAACACATTCATCGACATCTTAAGAAAATATAAAAAAAATTCGGTCACACATATAAAATAATCTTTACAATCAAATGCCACATTTACAAATGTATCTTAAAAAAACGAAACACTGAAACTTTATGATGTAACTTTGCAGTTCAAAGCTACAAAATTATAATTTAACACAAATAATTAATGTGTTCCATAAAACACTTGGGGTTACTTGACTGTAACCCTGTTCCCTGATAAAGCTGAACGAGATGCTGCATGAAGTATGCATATGGGAACGTCTTAATGCTGACCAGCTGTGAAAATAGTGTGTCTAACACGTCAATGAAATTGACCCGGTCAAGTCTTTTTTGTTTGAAGAGCAGTCCTGGGACATCATCAGCACGGCACTGCAGTGCAGTACTCGTTCCGCTTTATCAGGGAACAGGATTACAGTCAAGTAACCCCAAGTGTTCCCTTTCAAAAGCTACACTCAATGCTGCATGAAGTATGCATATGAGAATGAGAATACCCACGCCGCCGTGCTTGATGGTGCCTGGACACCTTACGGTTGTGTAGGTGTGCACAAGGACGCAAGAGGCCTCAGACATTAGATTGCAATGTCGAATCAAGGACATGAGAGCCCGGAGTGGCATGAGCACCCAAGCTATAAAATCTTATGAATGTGTGCGGAGAGGACCAACCTGCTGCATCACAAACACTTTGTAAGGGGGCACCCCTTGCTAACGCAGTAGAAGAGGCGACCCCCCTGGTGGAGTGAGCCCTTAACCCTATAGGCAAAGCTTGACCGCACGCCTCATAGACAAGAGCAATAGCATCCCTGACCCAATGTGACATGGTTTGTTTGGTGGCGGCAGAACCTCTGTTACGGCCCCCATGGCAAACAAACAGCTGCTCTGAATTACGCCACTGGCTAGTGCGGTGGATGTAGGCCTGAAGAGCACGGACTGGACACAGTCTATGAAGTTTCTCCTGAACGACGGAGGGCAGAAGGTTTCAAGAGTGACAGGATGTACAGTTGAAAAAGGAACCTTAGGCAGGTAGTCAGGATGAGAATGCAAAATCACTTTCACCAAGCTTGGGGCAAAGTCTAAGCAGGATGTCGATATTGACAGAGCCTGCATGTCCCCAATTCTTTTCAGATAAGTTATAGCCATAAGAAAAACCATCTTCAGAGTCAGAAGTTTGTCTGACAATCACTCTAGAGGTTCAAAGGGGGTCTCAACCAGACCCTTGAGGACTATAGCTAAGTCCCATGAAGGGATCTTGGTTCTTACAGGAGGCCTAAACCGCCTGGCCCCACGTATGAAGTGAGCGAGCGAGCAGAGGATGCATCCCGAGCGGCATCCCATCCACCAGGGCGTGGCAAGCCGATAGAGCGGCCACATAAACCCTGAGAATGGAGGGGCAAGTGCCTGTTGACAATGTTTCTTGCAGAAAATCTAGAACTGAAACAACCTGGCAGTTGACTGGATCTGCATTATGTGTCACACACCACCTCTCAGAGACATCCCATTTATTTGCATAAACTTTCAGAGTGGAGGAAGCCCTAGCACTTAGGATGGTCTCAATAACTGCAGGCGAAAGCCCTGTGTCCCTCAGTTGGTGCCCATCAGGGGCCAAACATGAAGGTTCCACAGGTCTGGCCTCGGATGGAATATCGTGCCCTCTGCCTGAGACAGAAGGTCCCTCCTCGCCGGAATCGCCCATAGCGAGCCGTTGAGGAGAGACACAATCTCAGAGAACCACACTCTGTTCAGCCAACACGGTGCTATCAATAAGAGGCAAGATCCTTGTTGGCGAACTCTGGCTATAACTCTTGGGAGCAGAGCGACTGGAGGGAAGGCATACAGGCGCATTTTGGGCCATGTTTGAGCCATCGCATCCAGACCAGCGGGGCTGGGTGACAGAGAGAGAAGTAGAGGGGACATTGTGCTGTCTGATAAGAGGTGAAGAGGTCCACTTCCGCTCTGTAAAGTCTGGTCCAGATCTGCTTGACTACTTCTGGGTGGAGTTTCCATTCCCCTGAAAGACTGTGAAAACTTGCATAACTCCATATTGTCTGGCGAAAGACAATCACTCCAGAGAGGACAGTTTTTTCGCAGCTGACGTCTCACTGAGTGAATAAACTGAGAATGGCCTTCATTTTCATGTATTTACCTTGCCCCAAATATCCCCCATCTTACTCCACTTCATGTTGAGAGATCACTTAGAATTCACCCAAAATCTATTGGATTTAATGTCAATTCTCACTATACAGTATTATATGTGTTTGATATCGTTGATATCGAAATGTCTCAGTGCGAATGGTACAAAAATCTCATCCCCACAGAAATATACAAGAAGTTAATAAGAGTTTTTAGAGCTTAGAGATATTTTACTCATGACGGTGGGTGTGGCTTTTGGAGCCATTTGGTTTCTTCTTCCAATCCAGGCAAATGGGAATTTGATCCAATTTAAATTCCCTTTGTTATCATGTATTTCCATTTGAAAGAGGTTTCGGTCAGCAATGAGTTTGGGGCGCATACTGTAATGAGTTCGGCCCGTAACGTAGAGTGTCTTGACATCGATACAATATTCAGTCAGGTATCGATATCTTATTCTTTGCTACAGAGTATTTGATTTTATGTGCGAATTATCTTTGAATTGATTATGTAATTGGCATTATACATTTACCTGACTGTTAATAAAATGTTTACATTTTGATCATTTCTGAATTACTCTGTAATTATTAACTATCTCCAGAACAGAACAATATAATTGCAACAAAAGTTTAAAACCAAATGATTAAATGTGTGACTAACTGTCAAATATAAATGACCAAACAACCAATTGCATTCTATCCTAAATTCGATATATATGATACATGAAGTCAGATAAAGAATATTATAATTAAATTCATTTTGCCCAGCGGAAACACGAACGTGCAAACGACCTTCAGTCGCAGCTCGTTACCTTTCATTGGAGCGAGATTTCAGCGGCCTTACACCCCCATCCGTCATTTCTGTCTGGACAGTAAATCTGCTCCCACATTAAACTGCCCCTGAAAGTACACTGTCCTGAGTGACAGGCGCTTGTCCTGGGCCCAAAGAAAATTCAAGTCTCGCTATCCTGTTTAGATTGCGTGAGCGCAGATCTCCCTGGTGATTTATATATGAGACTGTCGCTGTGTTGTCCTCCCGCACTAGGACATGACAGCCCCTCAACTGGGGGAGAAAGTATTTCAGGGCCAGGGGAAAAAAATACTATGGTAGTCAATGGTTGCTCTATCTGCTTTGTAACAAACATTCTTCAAAATATCTTCTGTTGTGTTCAGCAGAACAAAGAAACTCATACAGGTTTAGAACAACTTGAGGGTGAGTAAATGATGACAGAATTTTCATTTTTGGATGAACAATCCCTTTAAGACCGCACCCCAGCCCGTCAGGGAAGCATCCATCGTTAGCAGTTTGCGACGACAAGGTACGCCTAGAGTGGGACCCAAGGCAAGGAACTGGGGTCTGAGCCACATAGTTAGTGTATGAAGCCTGCGGTGCATCCCTTTTATTAGCCTCTGGGGATTTGCCCTCGGATGAAATCCAATGGCTCTGAGCCACAACTGAAACGTTCTCATGTGCAACAGCCCCATAGGAATCACCGTGGATACAGAAGCCATGAAACCTAACAATCTTTGATACTGACGAACAGTGAGATTTTGACCTAGCCTGACTTTGCACAGGGTATGTAGAATGGTCTCGACTCGAGCGGGAGACAGATGTGCACGCATCGTGATCGAATCCCGAACTACCCCCAGATAAGTCGTTCTCTGGGCAGGAGAAAGAACGCTTTTCTTGGCGTTGAGTCTCAGCCCGAGAGAAACTAGATGAGCTAGCACGATGTCTCTGTGCTAAAGCGCCATCTCTCCCGATTGAGCTATTAACCAATCGTCGATGTAATTCAAAATGCGAATGCCCTGAAGTCGCAATGGAGCCAGCGAAAATGAAAAGCAGAAAAAAGCCCCCGAAAGCGAACCTCAGGAACTTCCTGTGTTGTGGCAGTATTTCTATGTGAAAATACACGTCCTTCAGATCGATCATGACGAATCAATCGCGATGTTGGATTTGCGAAACGACTGTCTTTACGGTTAAGCCTCGAAGATCTAAGATTGGATGCAAGCCCCCATCCTTCTTGGGTACAGAAGTATCTGCTGTAGAAGCCTACCGCTCTCTCTGGAAGAGGAGCATGTTCTATTGCCTCATTGCTCATAAGAGTTTGCAGCTCTTGTGACAGTACGTGCGCTAACTCCGGAGGGCGACGAATATTATGGGTATTAAGCACAGTACATTATGTATATATCCCTGTGTGCTTTCGTACCCACGATAGTCGGAAAAGTCGACGTCGAGGGCACAAACACACTTGAGGTATATGGTTTATTCCATGACTTTGATCATTCGTCATGGAGGTCCTCAAAGAAGGGGAGAGACTGATGTTGCCCTCTCTCCCCCCCCACCACAGGACAGAAACCTATCCTCAAGCTTACTGCGTTTGGGGATCTCTTGTTCATGGGGCCAGTCAATCTGCAACCTGGCCACCGTGAGAGTAACCTCTAATAATTCCTTGATGGATTTACTATCGTGTGAGGAACGCTTAGAAAGTGGCTGCTCAAAGTCCGCAGAACCAAGAGATTCATTATCATCATCCCTCTCCTTCCGTAAGCCCCACATACAGGGAATTGTTAGATGTAACGGCCGTGCTACGGCTAGGTTGAATTTGACCTGGTAGTGTGAGAAACAGGAAGTAATTTGCGGTAGATTGGATGAGTGATTTCTTGTGCATCATGATCATCCCTCCCCCGTCAGCCTTTCTTTTCTCCTGGATCTTCACACTGAGGTGGAGAAGTCCTGGAAGAAGCTATATTAATTTCCCTATCAACATTCAAACTATGTGAATGTGGAGGAACCATGTAAGCGGGGATATACACTATATTGCCAAAAGTATAGGGACACCCCTCCAAATCATTGAATTCGGGTGGTCCAATTACTTCAATGGCCACAGGTGTATCAAATCAAGCACCTAGGCATGCAGACTGCTTCTACAAACACTTGTGAAAGAATTGGTCGATCTCAGGAGCTCAGTGAATTCAAGCATGGTACCGTGATAGGTTATTGCCATCTGTGCAATAAGTCCATTCGTTAAATTTCCTCACTACTAAATATTCCACGGTCAACTGTTATTATAACAAAGTGGAAGCAATTTTTCATGGGTTGGTGTACCAGGCACAGGCTGAAGACTCCAAAGCTCAGAATGCAAACTAAAACTTTAATAAAGCTTCTTAGAAACCAAAACAGGCAATGCAGGGAAACACTCCAACATAACACAACAGAGACTAGACAAAGACTGAAGGTAAAGAGTGTACTTAAGTAACTTAAGTAGTGAACAGAAACGAGATAATTAACAAGACACAGCTGGGACAAATGAACTAATGAGGGTAATCAGGGAAACACAGAAATGGCGGGGAAAAGAACAAAGGAACATGTGACAAATCAAAAACACAACCAAAACAGACTAAACATGTGACACAATTGGGAACAGCAACTCATCCACGAAGTGGTAGGCCATGTTAAATCACAGAGTGGGGACAGCGCATGCTGAAGCGCACAGTGCGCAGAAGTCAGCAACTTTCTGCAGAGTCAATAGCTACAGACCTCCAAACTTCATGTGGCCTTCAGATTAGCTCAAGAACAGCATAGAGAGCTTCATGAAATGGGTTTCCATGGCTGAGAGTGGCATCCAAGCATTACATCACAAGTGCAATGCAAAGCATTGGATGCAGTGGTGTAAAGCAGTGGTTCCCAACCACGTTCCTGGAGAACCCCCAACAGTGCACATTTTGGATGTGTCCTTTGTCTGACACACCCACATCAGGTCTTGGTGTAGCTACTAATGAGCTGATGACCTGAATCAGGTGTGTTTGATTGAGGAGACATGCAGACTGTGCACTGTTGGGGGTCCTCCAGGAACGTGGTTGGGAACCACTGGTGTAAAGCACGCCACCACTGGACTCTAGAGCAGTAGAAAGTGTTCGCTGGAGTAACGAATCATGCTTCTGTCTGGCAATCCGATGGACAAGTCTGGGTTTGACGGTTGCCAGGAGAACGGTACTTTCCTGACTGCATTGTGCTAAGTGTAAAGTTTGGTGGAGGGGGGATTATGGTGTGGGGGTTGTTTTTCAGGAGTTGGGCTTGGCCCCTTAGTTCCAGTGAAAGGAATTCTTAATGCTTCAGCATACCAAGACATTTTGGACAATTTCATGCTCCCAACATGACTGCGCACCAGTGCACAAAGCAAGATCCATAAAGACATGGATGAGCGAGTTTGGTGTGGAGGAACTTGACTGGCCTGCAGAGTCCTGACCTCAACCCGATAGAACACATTTGGGATGAATTAGAGCGGAGACTGCGAGCCAGGCCTTCTCGTCCAACATCAGTGCCTGACCTCACAAATGAGCTTCTAGAAGAATGGTCAAAAATTCCCATGAACACACTCCTAAACCTTGTGGAAAGCCTTCTCAGAATAGTGTTGAAGCTGTTATAGCTGCAAAGGGTGGCCCAACTCCATATTAAACCCTGAGGATTAAGAATGGGATGTCATTAAAGGATTAGTTCACTTTTAAATAAACTTTTGCTGATAATTTACTCACCCCCATGTCATCCAAGATGTCCATGTCTTTCTTTCTGCAGTCGAAAAGAAATTAAGGTGTTGGATGAAAACAGTCCAAGGTTTTTCTCCATATAATGGACTTCAATGGGCCCCAAACGGTTCAAGGTCCAAATGACAGTTTCAGTGCAGCTTAAAAGGGCTTTAAACGATACCAAACAATACCAGACGATGAATAAGGGTCTTATCTATTGAAACGATCAGTTTCTGTGAGAAACTAAACAGTATTTAAGCTATTATTTTGCCTGTTATCAGACGAACGTGATCATCTCTGAGCTTCGCCATAACTCCCGCTAAGTTAGGTCAAAATACGAACGTGGTCATAGATGTATGCGTACATTAGCGCTTGTACGGATCAATAGAATTAGGCATCTACGATCGACATATCTATAACCACGCTCGTATTCCACTTAGCGGAAGTAATGGCTGAGCTCAGAGATGATCACGTTCGTCTGAAAAGAGGTAAAATAATGGCATAAATACTGCTCGGTTTCTCGCAGAAACTGATCGTTTTGCTAGAAAAGACCATTATTCATCGTTTGGTATCGTTTAAAGCTGTACTGAAACCTTTGGACCTTGAACCGTTTGGGGGCCATTGAAGTCCATTATATGGAGAAAAACCTTGGACTGTTTTCGTCCAAAACCTTAATTTCTTTTCGACTGCAGAAAGAATGACATGGGGGTTTTGAGGAAGCAAAAGTTTATTTAAAAGTGAACTAATCCTTTAAAGTTAATGTGCATGTAAAGGCATGGTTCCCAAAAGTTTTGGCAATATAGTGTATGAAGATACCCCCCTGCATAAGAGGTCAGGCTGATGGTTCTCTGCATATAAATGGCTTTTTTGCAAGCATACCAGGCTGACCTGCAGAAAAACCAGGGGTAGGGATTGTCTCCTGAGTTGGTCGCTGAACTGTGACGCACTGCTGACTTGGCCCTCTGTGCCACCAAACAGACGGATGCTGCTATTGGCCTTACGATGGCAGCAATGGTGGTTACAGAGAGGAATCTGTGGTTAAGTCTTTCTGACAAAGACAGGGGTAAAGACTTTCCTCCCTGATGCACCTATCTCACCCTCTGGACACACACCATGAGCAGTGAGCAGCCATTTTTGCTGCTTCGCACAGGGAGCAGTTGGGGTTTAGGTAGTTGGGGTTTAGGGGTTACGAGTGGAAGAGAGTGCTTTTCATTCACTCCTCCCACCTACATGCCCTGCCTGTACTGAGACTTGAGTCTGACTCTCTAACCATTAGACCACAACTGCCACAAAGTGCATTCCCTGACCGGGAATTGAACCCGGGCCGCAGTGGTGAGAGTGCCGAACCCTAACCTAGATCACCAGGGAAAACCACTAGCCCTAGATAGGCAGGCATTTCTTCAGCCGGGCATAGTGGATATTGGGTTCCCAAAACATTAACACCAAGACGCATCATTGAATTTCCACTTCAAAAGAGAACGTCTCAGGTTCTGTTCGCTTGTACGTCTCCTTCAGACAAAAGAATAGATGATGAGTACTATAACTCAAGTGCACTTTTGTAAGCACGTGCACTCCATGTATGACATCATTGATTGCCATCTGCCAATAAAATTGGTGTGTGTTTACACATGCTTATGTGGAAGTGCAGTACTAAGAAGGTGGGTGCCTGTTTTTTAAAAATACATTTTTCTCTTTTGTTTTAGCTAGGGAGTTAGCTTATACATTGTAGTTTTGGTTGTTAGTTTTTTTCCTAGTGTATTTAGCTGCCATATATTGTGTTAGACAGAGGGTTGTTATTTGATATGTTGCCAATCTTCCCTATTGACACATCCCTGTTTATTTGTATTCTCTTTTTGGGAAAAAGCAACTGCAAAGTGGCAGAAACCAAGAAATCACAAGGTGCATTATGTGAGAAGATTAATATTAATAGGAAAACCAACAGGTTAAAAAAAACATAAACAAAAAACTGCTTTATTCAAGTTTGATTATTCAAAGAATGTACTGTACCTCTACATGTGTTATTGGTGCTGATGGTAAAACTTGAGTTTGTAACAGTGAATCCATCCAAACATGAGCAATTGTAACTTCCTATTTCATTTGTGCAGTTGGAATCTGGACCACATACAGATGGACTGAACACACATTCATCTGTATCTAGAGGGGAAATGTAATACTATTAAAACAAGCAATTATTTAAAAATAGTTTAATTTCTGCAATTATATTATATAATCTGACATAAAATAACTGATCAGCTGTCAATCATACCTTTGCATGTATTATTGCTGTTTATAGGGAGGTTTATGTCTGTTACATTATATCCACTCATGCATGAGCAATTGTAACTCCCAACAGTGTTGTTGCAGATTGAGTTTGGACCACAGACCTCTGATCTCTCAACACATTCATCCACATCTTTAGTAAAAGGAAGTTATGGGTAAAAGAACAGTTTGGGTCACTCATTCATATGTAAATAAATAAATAAATAAATATGATTTGTTTACAAATATTACATAAAAGAAAAATTACATGGAAAAACTCTAGCTTATTATTACAAAGTTAGAGTAAACAAATCTGATTATATAATGCACCTCTACATGTGTTATTGCTGCTGATGATGAGACTTGAGTTTGTTGCAGTGAATCCATCCAAACATGAGCAATTGTAACTTCCAATTTCATTTGTGCAGTTGGAATCTGGACCACACACAGATGGACTGAACACACATTCATCTATATCTGTAGTGAGAAAGTGCAATATTATTAAAACAAGCAATTCTTTAAAAACGTTTTCATTTCCTGCAATTCTTATTACAACAGTAAGAGTTCAGCCAAAACACTTATGGGGATTCAAAACATGTATGAATATTGACAAAATTATTTATAAATAAGTGAACGGTTAACAGAAGGTTGAGGCAGTAAAAACCACAACAAAATATTCAGAGCTTCAGCTGCCAATCATACCTTTGCATGTGTTATTGCTGTTTATAGGGAAGTTTGTGTCTGTTACATTATATCCACTCATGCACGAGCAATTGTGACTCCCAATAGTGTTGTTGCAGTTTGAGTTTGGACCGCATACCTCTGATCTCTCAACACATTCATCCACATCTTTAGTAAAAGGAAGTTATGGGAAAAAAAACAGTCTGAGTCACTCATTCATATGTGAACCAATACTGGAAATACTTAGAAGAAAAATGCTTAATAAAAAAATGGCATGGAATTACATGGATAAACTGTAACTTATTCAAAATTAGAGCAAACAAATCTGAATATAAAATGTACCTCTACATGTGTTATTGGTGCTGATGGTGAGATTTGAGTTTGTTGCAGTGAATCCATCCAAACATGAGCAATTGTAACTTCCTATTTCATTTGTGCAGTTGGAATCTGGACCACATACAGATGGACTGAACACACATTCATCTACATCTATAGGTGGGAAACACAATATTATTAAAATAAGAAATAATTTAAAAATAGTTTTATTTCCTGCAATTATAATTACAACAGTAAGAGTTCAGCGCAAACACTGATGGGTCAAAACATTCATGAATATCTAACATAAAATAACTGACCAGCTATCAATCATACCTCTGCATGTGTTATTGCTGTTTATAGGGAGGTTTGGGTCTGTTACATTATATCCACTCATGCACGAGCAATTGTAACTCCCAACAGTGTTGTTGCAGATTGAGTTTGGACCACAGACCTCTGATATCTCAACGCATTCATCCACATCTTAAAAAAACAAACAAACAAAAAAGTCATACATAAGGTTAAATCATTCTTTGAGTTTCAATCTTCACAATCTAATGCCACATTTACAAAATTATCTCTAAAAAATTAAACACTAAAACTTTATGATGTACCCAGCAGGAACCTTGACGTCAATTTGACATCAAAATCATGACATCTTTTGACATCAAATAAATGTTGAATTGACATCAAATGCCAACATCAACATAACATCAAAATAACATCAGCAGAGGTCAAACTCTTGGCCACACATTGACACAAATATGACTTGCATGCTAGACCTATTTTTTGACGTAATTTTGACATCAATGTTTGATGTCATATTCAGTGCTGGGGGTAACGCATTACAAGTAACTTGAATTACGTAATCAGATTACTTTTTCAAGTAACTAGTAAAGTAATGCAATTACTTTACAACAAAATATCAGTTACTTTTTCAAAAAAGTAACGCAAGTTACTTTTTCACCATTATTTGACTGAAAGCTCTCCTGTCCCCATGTTGGGAAAAAATCGAGAGTGAGTGCAGAGGCTTTGTGTGTAAACATGTTATTTTTTTTTGCATTTGTTATTGCATTTATTCATCTCACTTGCACAATAAAGATTCAGTATTCCTCAAAATGAATAAAATCAGTCAAATGCAAAATCAGAATACTATGCAAACCTCCAATTAGTTATTAAATAAAAATGTTTTATGTATTTAATCTACCTTTTATTGATCAATGTCTTGCTGCTAACCTTCGATGATTCAGTTAAATCATAAGCAAAAATAGCAGTTTTTCTTTTTTCTCCTGTGTCCTATTCTTCCATTATCCAGAATGGCAGCACAGCTGAAAGGTTTGTTTGTGCGGTGCCCTCTACTGAACAGGCGTGAATTTTTATTATTTCTAATAATAATTACTTATTATTTCACTTTTGGTGTGGTCTTTACATTTGCACAAAAATAGAACCCTTTTGTTATATATATAAAAAAAAAACAAGCCCACCACAGGTGAGAAAAAGTAAGGCAAAAGTAACGTAACATTACTTTTCTTAAAAAGTAACTAATTTAGTTACTTTTTAAGGGAGTAACGCAATATTGTAATGCATTACTTTTCAAAGTAACTTTCCTCAAAACTGACATCAAATGCCCACTGGGTAACTTTACAATTCAAAGCTGCATTTACAAAATTGTAATTTAAAAGGGTGTTCGATATATATCGTCTGCGATAATATCGTAATTGTTGTTTTAACGATGTGCTATCTGACATTGTCGAGTATATCCCTCACACACACCTAGTGCGTGCATTCACATGATGTCTTGTAGAGTTAGACTAAAGCCCCGTTCACACCGCCAGCGATGATGTCGATGCATGTCACCAGCGCCAGAGATTCATGTCGCTAGTGGCGGTTCCCACTACGGGTTGCCTATAAACGTCATTAGCAGATCACCCTCGTCCTTCCATGCATCATTTTTTTTAAATGTGTCTCTGTATGTACACAGAGACATATAGTAAAGAACAGGGAAATTGCTAACAGCTAAAATCAACTTCTCCTCCATCTTGACACGACACCGCAGTAGCTGTACAGCAGACGGATCACGTGCACTCCACTGACTTCACTCCTATAGGTTGTCGCTCGCGAAAATCACTTCTCATTTGCATAAAGTTGAAATTTCTGAACTTTTGTCGCTTGTCTCGTGTCGCTTGACACGCCTACATTCTGTCGCCAACGGTCACTGTCGCTCGTGTCGCCGGAAGTCGCCAGCGCTCCATTGAAATGAATGGGATCGTGTCGCTTTGTCGCTGCGTGTCTCTGGCGGTGTGAACAGGGCTTAACGTTAGTGCAGGTGCGCATTTAGAGTGCACGCGGTCACTGTGTGATTTACTCTATTTATATAATTTAACAGTTAATAAATATCACATGAAAATTGCAGTGTTTCTCCATGTATCAGCATGTGTAACTTACATTTGTAGACACCATATTGCCTGTTTTCGCTCTATTTCGCCACCGAAAATAGTTCAAAACAAAGCCACAGCACTGCAATTGCGTCTCTGAGCAACACACGAAGGTGTTTCCATACTGAACGAATCGGCCGTTTGAATCTCAATGACTCACTCATTAAAGCTTGGTACATACTCCGCAAGAACAAATACATTTCTTTGTTTTCTCAAAGTGGCAAGAACAAGAACAAAGTTCGTTCAGGCCAGGACATTCCATACTTCACAAGAAAAGCAGGTGCTGAACATTTATGTTTATCCGCATTAACCCCGCCCACTTCACATTTCTGACCAATCACAATAGTTCTCAGACACCCAGAAGAAAAAAGCTCTGCTCTGATGATGTGTCGAGAACAAGCTGCAATAACTCCCAAACCAGGGCTGCAAGAACAAAATGATGTCATTCATGCCTCCTCAAGCAAAAAAGTGAAACTCCACCTATGCTTCCTCATTCATGCCTCCTCAAGCTAAAAAGTGACACTTCACCTATGCTGTGTAAATGATCTAAATGCCACTTCAGATGCAGCTTTTGGGTTTCCTCTCTATGGCAAAGCTAAATTCTGTTGATACTTATTTAATTTGATTGGTAACAGCCATTTTGTGTCTTATTATTATAATTAAATTTGATTACATTTATGAAATTGACACAAAAGATGATGCATGCATATAATTAGGTTTAAAAAATAAATTTATAAAATGCCCATAAGGTAAAAAAGGTAAAAATGAATTTAAACTTTTTGGAAAAGATGATTGCTGTCACTGCTGTGAATTGACCACCAAACAGAATATGAATATATCAATACATTTAGGAGTCAGCCTTCCACGGCAGTCCTAAACCTGCCAAGGTGCAGCACAATAACACACTCAGCAAAATATTGTCTAATTATCATTATCGATAAAATCCCAGAAAATATTGAGCTATAATTTTTTGTCAATATCACACACCCCTAATTTCAAGGGAGGGTCTAATGCTATTTCATGCATTCTGGCTTATTTACACTGTTAAATTCCTCATGAAATCGAAATGAACCCCATTTACTTTGTAAGCACACATTACAGGTCTAAGGGTGAACAATTAATCCATGCAAGTTAATACCGTTGCCAGGTGCTGTGCTTCTGCTGAAAAGCAATATGCGGTACTCCACTTCCGTATTTATACCCGCGGTGCAGGGTGGTGTGTGGACCGCATGCCAATACAATTGGCTCGTTTCTAATACACTCGAAGTAGATTGGTCTCTGAAGACAGATCCCAATTCGTCGGTCTGTTCCGACGTACGTCTCTGTTCCCTCCTTCAGGGAACGAGGGTTACATACGTAACCGAGACGTTTTGTTGGCAATTGGTGCGTAAGTGCACATAATGTAAACAACACAAACGTAGAGTGAATCAAAAGTTATCATTATGTATTTTTAATGGAACACATTAATTATTTGTGTCTATGGAATCCTTATAAAGAAACTGAAAATTAGCATTAGGAATGCAACTGTAGTTAAATTAAATCAGCTTTATTACTTTTGAGCAGTAGGAGTGTCATAACATTCCCAATAAGGGAAATATGGCAATGATGGTTAGAAAGTTTTTGATAATACCAAAACAACTATTGCCAATATAATGTCTAATTTACTGTATAGTGTCTTCAACAGCAAATTTCGTACAATTTTTCTAGATAATGATGTAAACACTGGAATCTAATAAGTGACTTTATAGAGTTTGCTTGAAGATGTTATTGGCCGTTTTTTTCCCCGAAAACAGCCGAAATTATGGAGGAGTGCAGTGGGTGGAGCTAAAAGAGAGCACACACACACACACACACACACACACAATACATTCATGGCATTATCCCTCCTTGGATATTTTTCAATACGTTTGTGTTGTTTACATTATATGCACTTACGCGCCGAATGCCAACAAAACACAGACATTTGATGCAGTTTCACTCACCGCTTGCGGTTTCGACTCATGACCGGGAACAAACAAACAAACTCCGTTGCTGCTCCAGAAAAACAAAAGAGCCATACTCAGAAAAAAAACGTTCAGAAACTTGTTCGAATCCGGAAGGAGTGTATTGGCACAGAAATACTTTGTCATACGTCCAACTAATCTTTTGAAATGTTGGCCATGTGTAGCATGAGAATCCAACCCTTTAACAGTTTACATAATTCAGAATGCATGAAATAGCATTAGACCCCTTCTTTAATGTTTTTTAGTTTGTTAATGTTTAGTTCCCTTCGAAGTGGAACTTCGATGCCGCATATTTGTGTTGATACTATAAGGGAACACCCTCTGCATAACTGTTGTCTGAGCATGTTTAAACACTGCAATTTTATTGGCAGACAGCAGTCCATGTCACAACACAGAGAACCCGTGCTTATAAAAGGGCCTTAGTTACACGTCATCACCTTTTTTGTCTTCAAGAGCCATTTGTTTGTAGCGCGTGGAAAAAAAAAACCATGGCGAACAGCAAGAGTTTCAGGAAATGTGCGTCTCTGTGTCATCGTTTTCTAACACCTGAGAACACCCATGAGTTTTGCATTGTCTGCTTGGGAGTGGAGCACAAGAAATCATCCCTTGAGGGGGAGGGGTGCTCTCACTGTGACAACTTTGCAGTGAGGAAGCTCTGCTCATGCTTAGCTAGGTGTGAGTTTGTTGAGCCCTTTTCTTCCTTCAGCCCCGCTTACAGGGTCCGCGCTAGGGCCAGGTTTAATTTGTGTGAGAAACAGGAAGTCGTTTGTGGTAGACTGGATGAGCGATTTCTGGTGAGTCATGATCATTCCTCCCCCGTCAGCCTTCTTTTACTGCCGGATTGTCACAATGAAGTGGAAAAGTCCTAGAAGAAGCTATATTCAGCTCATATATTTCCTGTTCAACATTCAAACTATGTGAATCTGGAGGAAATGTGTGATCGGGGATAGGCTATATGAAGATGCTCCCTGCAGAAGAGATCAGGCTGGAGGAGCTCTGCATATAATGTCTTTTTTACATGCCTGTACGTCTCCTTCAGACAAAAGAGTTGATGACGTGCAACTTAGGCGCCCTTTTGTAAGCCTGGACTCTCCATATGTGCTTTTCCCTAGCGTATTTAGCTCCCATATTTTGTGTTAGACACATGGTTGTTGTTTGTGTCCTCTTTTTGGAATAAAGCAAATGCAAAATGGCAGAAACCAAGAAATCACTAGGTGCACTGTACCTCTACATGTGTTATTGGTGCTGATGGTAAGACTTGAGTTTGATGCAATGAATCCATCCAAACATGAGCAATTGTAACTTCCTATTTCATTTGAGCAGTTGGAATCTGGACCACATACAGATGGAATGACCAGACATTCATCTATATCTAATGGGAGGGAGGGGAGGGGAGGAAATAACAAATTTAAAAATATGTTTAATTTCCTGCAATTATAATTACTACAGTAAGAGTTCGACCCAAACACTGATTAAGTCAAAACATTCATGAATTCATAAAAAAACGTATCAGCTGTCAATCATACCTTTACATGTGTTATTGCTGTTTATAGGGAGGTTTGTGTCTGTTACATTATATCCACTCATGCACGAGCAATTGTGACTCCCAACAGTGTTGTTGCAGATTGAGTTTGGACCACAGACCTCTGATCTCTCAACACATTCATCCACATCTTTAGTAAAAAATAAGTTATGGAAAAAAGAACAGTTTGAGTCACTCATTCATATGTGAAAAAATAATTTGTTTACAAAAAATACATACAATATAAATTACATGGAAAAACTCTAGCAGCTTATTATTCAATAAGTTAAAGTAAACAAATCTGAATCTAAACTGTACCTCTACATGTGTTATTGATGCTGATGGTGAGACTTGAGTTTGTTGCAGTGAATCCATCCAAACATGAGCAATTGTAACTTCCGATTTCATTTGTGCAGTTGGAATATGGACCACATACAGATGGACTGAACACACATTCATCTATATCTGTTGTGGGAAAATGTAATATTATTAAAACAAGCAATTATTTAAAAACAGTTTTATTTCCTGCAATTATAATTACAATAGTAAGAGTTCAGCCCACAGCCCATGAATATCTAACATAAAAAAACGTATCAGCTGTCAATCATACCTTTGCATGTGTTATTGCTGTTTATAGGGAGGTTTGTGTCTGTTACATTATATCCACTCATGCACGAGCAATTGTGACTCCCAACAGTGTTGTTGCAGATTGAGTTTGGACCACAGACCTCTGATCTCTCAACACATTCATCCACATCTTTAATAAACAAGATACAGGGGGAAAAAAATGTTTGGGTCACTCATTCTTACAGTATGTGAAGGTCAACAATTATGACCCAATTAGGAAACACTGAAATTACGATGATCTGTAGGTTTACAATTCAAGACAAAATATAAGAATTAGAATTGAACAAAATGTGCATGCATTTAACCAACTAACTTTCTGTACAAAAAAAATGCTTTTCATTTTTACAGAAGAAAAATATTGTTTTTTACTGTGAATTTAACGGGGTACAGTGTAAGGTGTCTTCACAAGCAAATTAGAAAAATAACAAAAATATTATTATATTAGATTTTACAGTTTTAAATTGGGTAAAAAAGCTAAAGACATGTAAGACCAAAATAATCTAAATACATTCATACACATAATTCAAGGAGATGAATGAATCATTTGTTTGATAATGTTACACCTCAAACAGAAATCGCTAAAACTCGCAGCAGTGTTCACATAAACTGTAAAGATATAGCTGCTCAATATTCTCAACTTAATGAGATAAAAACAACACAAAACGGGTTGATAATACTCACCCTGACATGAGTTGTTGCGGCTCACAGGACTGTCTTTATTGGAGGTATTAAATCCACTCCAGCATGAACACATGTGACTCCCAATGATGTTAATACAGTCTGAGTAGTGACCACAAACTGATGCTGCATCTTCACATTCATTGATATCTGGAAGGAAAAGAGTGAGAAGCATAAATGTTAAAATTAAAGGTCCCCAAACACACCAAGCATGTCAGGTGTCACAGAGTAAAATCATACTGGTCACGTTACCAGGATAATAGACAATAATTTTGTGATCTAATGTGATTTCTTACCTTTTTGACAAAGCGGACCCTCTGAAGGGAGAGCTTGAATACATCCACAAGTGCCTCCCACAATGGCATCACACTCATGATAGGCCCTGCAGGTGTCATTGGGCCAAACATGCTGCTTCTCACACTTGCACTCATATTCTGTTCCATTTAACCCACACACTGTAATAGAATAGGATTTATTCATCTGTGCTCAAACTGTCAAATTCTCCTAATACTGAACTCATCTTAGTACGTGACATAATGAAACATTCTGCTCTCACCAGTAGTCATGTCGATATCTGTGATATTTATGCTGCTGCTCAGAGTCAAGGGAAGGCTGATATTTCTGACGATATTCCGTAAGTAGTTCACCAGGAACAAGTCAAAGAATCTCACATCAATGTCAATCATGTACTTAGAAGGTAGTACTGCAAGAACAAACAGAAGCAGGATTAGCACAATTAGTAAAATTAATTAAATTATTAAAATAACAAAAACATCCGTTTTTTTACCTTCTTTGTAGCCAAAGCTTTATCATTTAAAAGAACATGACCTATGTTGTTAATATTTTTATGACAAAACTCCATACAATAGACTGCGTTTTACACAGAATTATTTGCAAACATAAACAAGCACATAATCAGTCTGTTTATACCAGGAGCAAAACGCAGTAACATCAAAGCAGGAAAAAACTGATGCCAGTGTCTCACCTTGACAGAACTGTCCATCGACTGGAAGGGCATTGATACATGTACATGAACCATTAGTGATGACATCACAGGCCTCGTATGAGTGACACGTGTCATTTGGCCAAACAAACAGACCCTCACATTTACACTGATACTGAGTTTGGTTCAATGAACACACTGAAATGCAGTAGAAAAGTCCAAACATCAAATAATTTACAGCAACATTCATGATGTATAAAGTTTAAACTTAACTATTTAACATTACAAAGCAGAGACAGAGCTCATACCAGTAGTTATGTTGATTTCTGTAATGTTGGTGCTGTCACTGATCATGTAGGGCAAATTAAAAGACATCAGAAGGATCCTCAGCTGATCAGTGATGCTACTATCCACACTATTGATCTGAATTTCAATCAGGTATTCAGTCAAAGGTAGAGTCACTGTGGAAAAATACAAAACAATCCAGAAATTATGACTATGACTTTTACCTAAAAATAGAATAATCAAAGTTCACAAAAGGAAATAGATCATGATTTTTCAAGCCAACATGCAGCATTTCATGCAGCAGTTTCTAAACAACTCCAGTATGCATTTACGGTTTTATAATGGCTGAAAATAGAAGTAACAGAAACACACAACAAACCATAATAGATTGAATTGATATTTCTGCAAAAATAAATTAAAAATATTAATCAAATACATTATGAAGTATATTTTCATGCTCACCATTGCATGGGTTACTGATGCTGACTGATTTATTTCTATTTGTTACAGTAAACCCACTCAAGCAGGAACAGTTGTAACTCCCAAATGAGTTTGTGCAGCGAGAGTTTAGACCACATAACTCTGCTGTCTTCGGACATTCATTCACATCTTTATTACAAAAAAACATGAAAACATATATTGTTGCTATTAGGAACACTGAAATATCAATGGCACTTTAATTCACATCTATTATTTCTTATGTTTTGGTAACTTTATATATAGGGGAAGAAAAAAGTTTTGTATGCAACAGTGGGAAAAAACAAAACAAAAACAAATTGCTGTTCATTAAAAAAATTATTATTACAAATATTATGTCTAAAAAAACTTTATTAGGTTATTTTCCAAAATTCGACTATATATAAACGTGATTATAGGATGTACCTCTACATGTGTTATTGATGCTGATGGGGAGACTTGAGTTTGCTGCAGTGAATCCATCCAAACATGAGCAGCTGTAACTTCCTATTTCATTTGTGCAGTAGGAATCTGGACCACATACAGATGGACTGACCAGACATTCATTTATATCTATTAAAAACAAAACAAAATGAAAAATAACAAAACTATTAATTTTACAGCAATAAATTAGTTTTTATATATATATATATATATATATATATATATATATATATATATATATATATATATATATATATATATATATATATATATATATATATATATATATATATATATATATATATATATATATATATATATATATATATATATATATATATATATATATATATATATATATATATATATATAAACTGAGACATGACAGATCTCTGGTATTTAAAAAAAAGTATTGACATTGTAATTCCAAGATGGGTAAAAAATAAAAATTATTAATTTGTTTTGTGATGTTACGCCTCAAACAGGAACAGCTAAAACTCACAGCAGTGTTCACACAAACTCACAAACTGTAAAGATATAGCACCTCTGTACTCTCAACTTAATGAGATTAAAACAAAACAAAGTCAGTGGATATGGTAACACTTTAGTATGGGGGACACAAATTCACTATTAACTACGACTTTTGCCTCAATAAACTCCTAATTACTGCTTGTTATTAGTTAGTAAGGTTTTTTTGAAGCGTTTAAGTTTAGGTATTGGGAAGGATTAAGGGATGTAGAATAAGGTCATGCAGAATAAGGTATTAAAGTGTGCTTTATAAGTACAAACAGCCAATATCATAGTAATATGCATGCTAACAAGCAACTAGTGAATAGCGTGAATTGAACCCTAAAATAAAGTATTACCGTTGATAATACTCACCCTGACATGAGTTGTTGCGGCTCACAGGACTGTCTTTATTGGAGGTATTAAATCCACTCCAGCATGAACACATGTGACTCCCAATGATGTTAATACAATCTGAGTATTGACCACAAACTGATGCTGCGTCTTCACATTCATTGATATCTGGGGGGAAAAGAGTGAGAAGTTATTGCATAAATATTAACATTTTCTAAACCACCACATGTGTCAAGTGTCTGAACACATACTGGTTGTGTTACTACAATTATAATCAGTACTTTTGTGATCTAATGTGATTTCTTACCTCTCTGACAAAGCGGACCCTCTGAAGGGAGAGCTTGAATACATCCACAAGTGCCTCCCACAATGGCATCACACTCATGATAGGCCCTGCAGGTGTCATTGGGCCAAACATGCTGCTTCTCACACTTGCACTCATATTCTGTTCCATTTAACCCGCACACTGTAATAGAATAGGATTTATTAATCTGTGCTCAAACTGTCAATTTCTCCTAATACTGAACTCATCTTAGTATGTGACATAATGAAACATTCTGCTCTCACCAGTAGTCATGTCGATATCTGTGATATTTATGCTGCTGCTCAGAGTCAAGGGCAGGCTGATATTTCTGACGATATTCCGTAAGTAGCTCACCAGGAACAAGTCAAAGAATCTCACATCAATGTCAATAATGTACTTAGAAGGTAGTACTGCAAGAACAAACAGAAGCAGGTTTAGCACAATTAGTACAATTAATTAAATTATTAAAATAACAAAAACATCTGTTTTTACAGACCTTCTTTGTAGCCTAAGCTTTATAATTTAAAAGAACACAACCTATGTTGTTAATATTTTTCATGACAAAACTTCATACATTACAACATTATATACGTTATTTGCACACACAAAAAAAAAACAAGCACATAATCAGTCTGTTTATCCCAGTAGCAAAACACAGGAAAAACAGAACAAATTAATTTAAGAGAGAAAACTGATGTTGTCATAGAATGATGCCAGTGTCTCACCTTGACAGAACTGTCCATCGACTGGAAGGGCATTGATACATGTACATGAACCATTAGTGATGACATCACAGGCCTCGTATGAGTGACACGTGTCATTTGGCCAAACAAACAGACCCTCACATTTACACTGATACTGAGTTTGGTTCAATGAACACACTGAAATGCAGTAGAAAAGTCAAAATATCAAATAATTTAAAGCAACATTCATGATGTATAAAGTTTATTCTTAGCTAGTTAACATTACAAAGCAGAGACAGAGCTCATACCAGTAGTTATGTTGATTTCTGTAATGTTGGTGCTGTCACTGATCATGTAGGGCAAATTGAAAGACATCAGAAGGATCCTCAGCTGATCAGTGATGCTACTATCCACACTATTGATCTGAATTTCAATCAGGTATTCAGTCAAAGGTAGAGTCACTGTAGAAAAAGAAAAAGAAAACATCCAGAAATGATGACTATGCCTTTCACCTACAAATACAATAATCAAAGTTCACAAAAGGAAATAGATCATGATTTTTCAAGCCAACAGGATTTCATGCAGCAGTTTTTAAACAACTCCAGTATGCATTTAAGAAGGTTTTATAACGGCAGAAAATAGAAGAAACAGAAACACACAACAAACCATATTTTAGATTGAACTTACATTTCTGCAAATATTTACTTACAATATTAATCAAATACATCATGAAGTATATTTTCATGCTCACCATTGCATGGGTTACTGATGCTGACTGATTGATTTCTATTTATTACAGTAAACCCACTCAAGCAGGAACAGTTGTAACTCCCAAATGAGTTTGTGCAACGAGAGTTTAGACCACATAACTCTGCTGTCTTCGGACATTCATTCACATCTTTATTACAAAAACACATGAAAAAATATATTGTTGCTATTAGGAACACTGAAATATCAATGGCACTTTAATTCACATCTATTATTTCTTATGTTTTGGTAACTTTATAAATAGGGGATGAAAAAAGTTTTGTATGCAACAGTTGGAAAAAACAAAACAAAAGCAAATTGCTATTCGTGTTAAATATTAATATTACAAAAATGATGTCTAAAAAACAAACTATACTACGTTATTTTCCAAAATTTGACTATATATAAATGTGATTATAGGATTTACCTCTACATGTGTTATTGATACTTATGGGGAGACTTGAGTTTGCCGCAGTGAATCCATCCAAACAGGAGCAGCTGTAACTTCCTATTTCATTTGTGCAGTTGGAATCTGGACCACATACAGATGGACTGACCAGACATTCATTTATATCTATTAAAAAAACAACAAATGAAAAATAACAAAACTATTAATTTTACAGCAATAAATTAGTTTTTTAATCTCTGGTATTTAAAAAAATTATTCAAATTATAATTCCAAGATGGGGAAAAAAAGAAAAAATATTAATTTGTTTGGTGATGTTACACCTCAAAAAGGAACAGCTAAAACTCACAGCAGTGTTCACACAAACTGTAAAGATATAGCACCTCTGTACTCTCAACTTAATGAGATTAAAACAAAACAAAGTCAGTGGATAAGGTAACACTTTAGTATGGGGGACACAAATTCACTATTAACTACGACTTTTGCTTTACTAAACTCCTAATAACTGCTTATTAATAGTTAGTAAGGTTTTTTTGAAGCGTTTAAGATTAGGTATTGGGAAGGATTAAGGGATGTAGCATAAGATCATGCAGAATAAGGTATTAAAGTGTGCTTTATAAGTACTAACAAAAAGAGAATATCCTAGTAATATGCATGCTAATAAGCAACTAGTTAATAGTGAGAATTGAACCCTAAAATAAAGTGTTACCGTTGATAATACTCACCCTGACATGAGTTGTTGCGGCTCACAGGACTGTCTTTATTGGAGGTATTAAATCCACTCCAGCATGAACACATGTGACTCCCAATGATGTTAATACAATCTGAGTATTGACCACAAACTGATGCTGCGTCTTCACATTCATTGATATCTGGAAGAAAAAAGAGTGAGAAGTTATTGCATAAATATTAACATTTTCTAAACCACCACATGTGTCAAGCGTCTGAACACATACTGGATGTGTTACTACAATTATAATCAGTACTTTTGTGATCTAATGTGATTTCTTACCTCTCTGACAGAGCGGACCCTCTGAAGGGAGAGCTTGAATACATCCACAAGTGCCTCCCACAATGGCATCACACTCATGATAGGCCCTGCAGGTGTCATTGGGCCAAACATGCTGCTTCTCACACTTGCACTCATATTCTGTTCCATTTAACCCGCACACTGTAATAGAATAGGATTTATTCATCTGTGCTCAAACTGTCAAATTCTCCTAATACTGAACTCATCTTAGTATGTGACATAATGTAACATTCTGTTCTTACCAGTATTCATGTCGATATCTGTGATATTTATGCTGCTGCTCAGAGTCAAGGGCAGGCTGATATTTCTGACGATATTCCGTAAGTAGTTCACCAGGAACAAGTCAAAGAATCTCACATCAATGTCAATCATGTACTTAGAAGGTAGTACTGCAAGAACAAACAGAAGCAGGTTTAGCACAATTAGTACAATTCATTAAATCATTAAATTAACAAAAACGTCAGATTTTTTAAATTACCTTCTTTGTAGCCTAAACTTTATAATTTAAAAGAACATTACCTATGTTGTTAATATTTTAATGAAAAAAATCCATATAATAGACTATGCGTTTTACACAGAATTATTTGCAAACAAAAACAAGCACATAATAAGTCTGTTTATACCAGGAACAAAATGCAGTAAAATCAAAGCAGGAAAAACAGAATAAATTAATTATAGGGAGAAAACGTCTCGGTTACGTATGTAACCCTCGTTCCCTGAAGGAGGGACCGGAGACGTATGTCGGACGTGAACGAATGAAAGGGAACTAATGTTGTCGTAGAATGATGCCAGTGTCTCACCTTGACAGAACTGTCCATCGACTGGAAGGGCATTGATACATGTACATGAACCATTAGTGATGACATCACAGGCCTCGTATGAGTGACACGTGTCATTTGGCCAAACAAACTGACCCTCACATTTACACTGATACTGAGTTTGGTTCAGTGAACACACTGAAAAGCAGAAGAAAAGTCAAAATATCAAATAATTTACAGCAACATTCATGATGTATAAAGTTTCTTCTTAGCTAGTTAACATTACAAAGCAGAGACAGAGCTCATACCAGTAGTTATGTTGATTTCTGTAATGTTGGTGCTGTCACTGATCATGTAGGGCAAATTGAAAGACATCAGAAGGATCCTCAGCTGATCAGTGATGCTACTATCCACACTATTGATCTGAATTTCAATCAGGTATTCAGTCAAAGGTAGAGTCACTGTAGAAAAAGAAAAAGAAAACATCCTTAAGAAAGTTTTATAACGGCAGAAAATAGAAGTAACAGAAACACACAACAAACCCTATTTTAGATTGAACTGATATTTCTGCAAATATTTACTTACAATATTAATCAAATACATCATGAAGTATATTTTCATGCTCACCATTGCATGGGTTACTGATGCTGACTGATTTATTTCTATTTGTAACAGTAAACCCACTCAAGCAGGAACAGTTGTAACTCCCAAATGAGTTTGTGCAACGAGAGTTTAGACCACATAACTCTGCTGTCTTCGGACATTCATTCACATCTTTATTACAAAAACACATGAAAAAATATATTGTTGCTATTAGGAACACTGAAATATCAATGGCACTTTAATTCACATCTATTATTTCTTATGTTTTGGTAACTTTATAAATAGGGGATGAAAAAAAGTGTTGTGCAACAGTTGGAAAAAACAAAACAAAAGCAAATTGCTATTTGTGTTAAATATTAATATTACAAAAATTATGTCTAAAAAAAAAACTATACAACGTTATTTTTCAAAATTTGGCTATATATAAATGTGGTTATAGGATTTACCTCTACATGTGTTATTGATACTTATGGGGAGACTTGAGTTTGCCGCAGTGAATCCATCCAAACATGAGCAGCTGTAACTTCCTATTTCATTTGTGCAGTTGGAATCTGGACCACATACAGATGGACTGACCAGACATTCATTTATATCTATTAAAAACAAAACAAAATGAAAAATAACAAAACTATTAATTTTACAGCAATAAATTAGTTTATATATATATATATATATATATATATATATATATATATATATATATATATATATATATATATATATATATATATATATATATATATATATATATATATATATATATATATATATATATATATATATATATATATATATATATATATATATATATATATAAACTAAGACATGACAGATCTCTGGTATTTAAAAAAAAGTATTCAAATTATAATTCCAAGATGGGGAAAAAAAAAAAAATATTAATTTGTTTGGTGATGTTACACCTTAAACAGGAACAGCTAAAACTCACAGCAGTGTTCACACAAACTGTAAAGATATAGCACCTCTGTACTCTCAACTTAATGAGATTAAAACAAAACAAAGTCAGTGGATAAGGTAACACTTTAGTATGGGGGACACAAATTCACTATTAACTACGACTTTTGCTTTACTAAACTCCTAATTACTGCTTATTAATAGTTAGTAAGGTTTTTTTGAAGCGTTTAAGATTAGGTATTGGGAAGGATTAAGGGATGTAGCATAAGATCATGCAGAAAAATGTATTAAAGTGTGCTTTATAAGTACTAACAAAAAGCGAATATCCTAGTAATATGCATGCTAATAAGCAACTAGTTAATAGCGAGAATTGAACCCTAAAATAAAGTGTTACCGTTGATAATACTCACCCTGACATGAGTTGTTGCGGCTCACAGGAATGTCTTTATTAGAGGTATTAAATCCACTCCAGCATGAACACATGTGACTCCCAATGATGTTAATACAATCTGAGTATTGACCACAAACTGATGCTGCGTCTTCACATTCATTGATATCTGGAAGAAAAAAAGAGTGAGAAGCTATTGCATAACTATTAACATTTTCTAAACCACCACATGTGTCAAGTGTCTGAACACATATTGGTCGTGTTACTACAATTATAATCAGTACTTTTGTGATCTAATGTGATTTCTTACCTCTCTGACAAAGCGGACCCTCTGAAGGGAGAGCTTGAATACATCCACAAGTGCCTCCCACAATGGCATCACACTCATGATAGGCCCTGCAGGTGTCATTGGGCCAAACATGCTGCTTCTCACACTTGCACTCATATTCTGTTCCATTTAACCCGCACACTGTAATAGAATAGGATTTATTAATCTGTGCTCAAACTGTCAATTTCTCCTAATACTGAACTCATCTTAGTATGTGACATAATGAAACATTCTGTTCTCACCAGTAGTCATGTCGATATCTGTGATATTTATGCTGCTGCTCAGAGTCAAGGGCAGGCTGATATTTCTGACGATATTCCGTAAGTAGTTCACCAGGAACAAGTCAAAGAATCTCACATCAATGTCAATCATGTACTTAGAAGGTAGTACTGCAAGAACAAACAGAAGCAGGTTTAGCACAATTAGTACAATTCATTAAATCATTAAATTAACAAAAACGTCAGATTTTTTAAAAGACCTTCTTTGTAGCCTAAACTTTATAATTTAAAAGAACATTACCTATGTTGTTAATATTTTAATGAAAAAAATCCATATAATAGACTATGTGTTTTACACAGAATTATTTGCAAACAAAAACAAGCACTTAATAAGTCTGTTTATACCAGAAACAAAATGCAGTAAAATCAAAGCAGGAAAAACAGAATAAATTAATTATAGGGAGAAAACGTCTCGGTTACGTATGTAACCCTCGTTCCCTGAAGGAGGGACCGGAGACGTATGTCAGACGTAAACGAATGAAAGGGAACTAATGTTGTCGTAGAATGATGCCAGTGTCTCACCTTGACAGAACTGTCCATCGACTGGAAGGGCATTGATACATGTACATGAACCATTAGTGATGACATCACAGGCCACGTATGAGTGACACGTGTCATTTGGCCAAACAAACTGACCCTCACATTTACACTGATACTGAGTTTGGTTCAATGAACACACTGAAAAGCAGAAGAAAAAGTCAAAATATCAAATCATTTACAGCAACATTAATGATGTATAAAGTTTATTCTTAGCTAGTTAACATTACAAAGCAGAGACAGAGCTCATACCAGTAGTTATGTTGATTTCTGTAATGTTGGTGCTGTCACTGATCATGTAGGGCAAATTGAAAGACATCAGAAGGATCCTCAGCTGATCAGTGATGCTACTATCCACACTATTGATCTGAATTTCAATCAGGTATTCAGTCAAAGGTAGAGTCACTGTAGAAAAAGAAAAAGAAAACATCCAGAAATGATGACTATGCCTTTCACCTACAAATACAATAATCAAAGTTCACAAAAGGAAATAGATCATGATTTTTCAAGCCAACGGGATTTCATGCAGCAGTTTTTAAACAACTCCAGTATGCATTTAAGAAGGTTTTATAACGGCAGAAAATAGAAGTAACAGAAAAACACAACAAACCATATTTTAGATTGAACTGATATTTCTGCAAAGATTTACTTACAATATTAATCAAATACATCATGAAGTATATTTTCATGCTCACCATTGCATGGGTTACTGATGCTGACTGATTTATTTCTATTTGTAACAGTAAACCCACTCAAGCAGGAACAGTTGTAACTCCCAAATGAGTTGGTGCAACGAGAGTTTAGACCACATAACTCTGCTGTCTTCAGACATTCATTCACATCTTTATTACAAAAACACATGAAAAAATATATTGTTGCTATTAGGAACACTGAATTATCAATGGCACTTTAATTCACATCTATTATTTCTTATGTTTTGGTAACTTTATAAATAGGGGATGAAAAAGGTTTTGTATGCAACAGTTGGAAAAAACAAAACAAAAGCAAATTGCTATTCGTGTTAAATATTAATATTACAAAAATTATGTCTAAAAAAAACTATACTACGTCATTTTCCAAAATTTTACTATATATAAATGTGATTATAGGATTTACCTCTACATGTGTTATTGATACTTATGGGGAGACTTGAGTTTGCCGCAGTGAATCCATCCAAACATGAGCAGCTGTAACTTCCTATTTCATTTGTGCAGTTGGAATCTGGACCACATACAGATGGACTGACCAGACATTCATTTATATCTATTAAAAAAACAACAAATGAAAAATAACAAAACTATTAATTTTACAGCAATAAATTAGTTTATATATATATAAATAAAAATTAAGACATGACAGATCTCTGGTATTTAAAAAAAAGTATTCAAATTATAATTCCAAGATGGGGAAAAAAAGAAAAAATATTAATTTGTTTGGTGATGTTACACCTCCAACAGGAACAGCTAAAACTCACAGCAGTGTTCACACAAACTGTAAAGATATAGCACCTCTGTACTCTCAACTTAATGAGATTAAAACAAAACAAAGTCAGTGGATAAGGTACCACTTTAGTATGGGGGACACAAATTCACTATTAACTACGACTTTTGCTTTACTAAACTCCTATTAACTGCTTATTAATAGTTAGTAAGGTTTTTTTGAAGCGTTTAAGATTAGGTATTCGGAAGGATTAAGGGATGTAGCATAAGATCATGCAGAATAAGGTATTAAAGTGTGTTTTATAAGTACTAAAAAAAAGCGAATATCCTAGTAATATGCATGCTAATAAGCAACTAGTTAATAGCGAGGATTGAACCCTAAAATAAAGTGTTACCGTTGATAATACTCACCCTGACATGAGTTGTTGCGGCTCACAGGACTGTCTTTATTGGAGGTATTAAATCCACTCCAGCATGAACACATGTGACTCCCAATGATGTTAATACAATCTGAGTATTGACCACAAACTGATGCTGCGTCTTCACATTCATTGATATCTGGAAGAAAAAAGAGTGAGAAGTTATTGCATAAATATTAACATTTTCTAAACCACCCCATGTGTCAAGCGTCTGAACACATACTGGATGTGTTACTACAATTATAATCAGTACTTTTGTGATCTAATGTGATTTCTTACCTCTCTGACAAAGCGGACCCTCTGAAGGGAGAGCTTGAATACATCCACAAGTGCCTCCCACAATGGCATCACACTCATGATAGGCCCTGCAGGTGTCATTGGGCCAAACATGCTGCTTCTCACACTTGCACTCATATTCTGTTCCATTTAACCCGCACACTGTAATAGAATAGGATTTATTAATCTGTGCTCAAACTGTCAATTTCTCCTAATAATGAACTCTTCTTAGTATGTGACATGATGAAACATTCTGTTCTTACCAGTAGTCATGTTGATATCTGTGATATTTATGCTGCTGCTCAGAGTCAAGGGCAGGCTGATATTTCTGACGATATTCCGTAAGTAGTTCACCAGGAACAAGTCAAAGAATCTCACATCAATGTCAATCACGTAGTTAGAAGGTAGTACTGCAAGAACAAACAGAAGAAGGTTGAGGTGTTGTGTACTGTGATGTTAATATTTGTATGGCAAAACTCCATATAATAGATCATTTGTCTTACACAGTTATTTGCGAGAAAAGAATAAAAGAATAAAAAAAGGACATAATCAGTCTGTCAATTCCAGCAGCAAAATGCAGTAAAATCAAAGCAAAAAAACAAACAAACAAAAAATTAGCCCAAGCTTTATCATTTAAAAAATCATTACTGTGTTGTTATATGTTTATGACAAAACTCCATACAATAGACTATGTGTTTTACACAGAATTATTTTCAAACAAAAACAAGCACATTATCAGTCTGTTTATACCAGGAGCAAAACGCAGTAAAATCAAAGCAGGAAAAACAGAATAAATTAAATATAGGGAGAAAACGTCTCAGTTATGTATGTAACCCTCGTTCCCTGAAGGAGGGAACGGAAACGTACGCCGGACATCACCGACTGAAAGGGAACTAATGTTGTCGTAGAATGATGCCAGTGTCTCACCTTGACAGAACTGTCCATCGACTGGAAGGGCATTGATACATGTACATGAACCATTAGTGATGACATCACAGGCCTCGTATGAGTGACACGTGTCATTTGGCCAAACAAACTGACCCTCACATTTACACTGATACTGAGTTTGGTTCAGTGAACACACTGAAAAGCAGAAGAACAGTCCAAACATCAAATCATTTACAGCAACATTCATGATGTATAAAGTTTAAACTTAACTATTTAACATTACAAAGCAGAGACAGAGCTCATACCAGTAGTTATGTTGATTTCTGTAATGTTAGTGCTGTCACTGATCATGTAGGGCAAATTAAAAGACATCAGAAGGATCCTCAGCTGATCAGTGATGCTACTATCCACACTATTGATCTGAATTTCAATCAGGTATTCAGTCAAAGGTAGAGTCACTGTGGAAAAAGAGAAAAAACATCCAGAAATGATGACTATTCTTTTTTTTACCTAGAGATACATAATCAAAGTTCACAAAAGGACTCCAGTATGCATTTAAGAAGGTTTTATAACGGCAAAAAATAGAAGTAATAGAAACACACAACAAACCATATAATAGATTTAATTGATATTTTTGCAAAAATAAATTTACAATATTAATCAAATACATCATGAAGTATATTTTCATGCTCACCATTGCATGGGTTACTGATGCTGACTGATTGATTTGTATTTGTAACAGTAAACCCACTCAAGCAGGAACAGTTGTAACTCCCAAATGAGTTTGTGCAGCGAGAGTTTAGACCACATAACTCTGCTGTCTTCAGACATTCATTCACATCTTTATTCAAAGAAAAGTTTAACAAATTCATTTCTGCATTTAGCATTAAAAATGTAATGGCAGAAGAAAAAATATTCTGTTAGTTTCCAAAATGACATGCATAATAAATTTCATGATTTACCTGTACATTTGTTATTGATGCTGATGGGGAGACTTGAGTTTGCTGCAGTAAATCCATCCAAACATGAGCAGCTGTAACTTCCTATTTCATTTGTGCAGTTGGAATCTGGACCACATACAGATGGACTGACCAGACATTCATTTATATCTATGACAAAAAAAAAGTATTCACACAAATTGTAAACACATAGCAGCTCTGTACACTCAATTTTATGCGATAAAAAAAGAAAACAAAATCAGTTGATAATACTCACCCTGACATGAGTTGTTGCGGCTCACAGGACTGTCTTTATTAGAGGTATTAAATCCACTCCAGCATGAACACATGTGACTCCCAATGATGTTAATACAATCTGAGTATTGACCACAAACTGATGCTGCATCTTCACATTCATTGATATCTGGGGGAAAAGAGTGAGAAGCTATTGCATAAATATTAATATTTTCTAAACCACCACACGTGTCAATTGTCACAGAATAAACACATACTGGTCGAGTTACTACAATTACAATCAGTTCAGTCATGACAACTCTCGGAGTGAATATATTTAATCCAGCATTTATTATCATGGGGCATGAAATATACATAGGCTTGATTTTGGTGGAGGAGATCTGCTATGCTGCTGCTGCTAAGCAAATACAATAATTTGTCAAAATAACAAAGGAAAGGCTGCTGCAAGAAATGGTGGAACCCCAGTAACAGATCTCTACAGGTGGTACTGAGGAGACGGAGGGATGACAGAAGTTTTCATGTCATGGTTTTCATATCGCACAGAGTGCCAATCACAGGCTTGGGTACGATATATATGGCTATGTGGATTTGGAAGTTCTTCTGAATGGCTGGTGTTGCGGCATTGAAAGAACCAATCAGCGTTTGTTAGAGTTTCATGCCTGAACAATGTTTTACTTTTGTGATCTAATTGATTTCTTACCTCTTTGACAAAGTGGACCCTCTGAAGGGAGAGCTTGAATACATCCACAAGTGCCTCCCACAATGGCATCACACTCATGATAGGCCCTGCAGGTGTCATTGGGCCAAACATGCTGCTCCTCACACTTGCACTCATATTCTGTTCCATTTAACCCGCACACTGTAATAGAATAGGATTTATTAATCTGTGCTCAAACTGTCAATTTCTCCTAATAATGAACTCTTCTTAGTATGTGACATGATGAAACATTCTGTTCTTACCAGTAGTCATGTTGATATCTGTGATATTTATGCTGCTGCTCAGAGTCAAGGGCAGGCTGATATTTCTGACGATATTCCGTAAGTAGTTCACCAGGAACAAGTCAAAGAATCTCACATCAATGTCAATCACGTAGTTAGAAGGTAGTACTGCAAGAACAAACAGAAGAAGGTTGAGGTGTTGTGTACTGTGATGTTAATATTTGTATGGCAAAACTCCATATAATAGATCATTTGTCTTACACAGTTATTTGCGAGAAAAGAATAAAAGAATAAAAAAAGGACATAATCAGTCTGTCAATTCCAGCAGCAAAATGCAGTAAAATCAAAGCAAAAAAACAAACAAACAAAAAATTGATCAAATTAATTAAGGAGACAAAACTGTGGTTGTCATAGAATGATGCCAGCGTCTCACCTTGACAGAACTGTCCATCGACTGGAAGGGCATTGATACATGTACATGAACCATCAGTGATGACATCACAGGCCTCGTATGAGTGACACGTGTCATTTGGCCAAACAAACAGACCCTCACATTTACACTGATACTGCGTTTGGTTCAATGAACACACTGAAATGCAGAAGAACAGTCGAAAAATCAAATAATTTACAGCAACATTCATGATGTCTAAAGTTTGTTCTTAGCTAGTTAACATTACAAAGCAGAGACAGAGCTCATACCAGTAGTTATGTTGATTTCTGTAATGTTAGTGCTGTCACTGATCATGTAGGGCAAATTAAAAGACATCAGAAGGATCCTCAGCTGATCAGTGATGCTACTATCCACACTATTGATCTGAATTTCAATCAGGTATTCAGTCAAAGGTAGAGTCACTGTAGAAAAAGAGATGGGGGGGGGGGGGGGGGGGGGGATTGGATCTAGACATTACTGATGCCCTGCAAAACCTTTTGTCAAAATTCATTCAAGACTGAAATCGGTTCTCTAAGACCAAAATTTGTCACGTGACCTCACAAGTTTAGCTCAACTGTCCTCGGTTTTGGAGAAAACAGAAGTGTGAAAACTGATATCAAATCAATCAATATAAAAAAAAATAGCTTACCATTGCATGGGTTACTGGTGCTGACTGGTTGATTTCTATTTGTTATAGTAAACCCACTCAAGCAGGAACAGATGTAACTCCCAAATGAGTTGGTGCAGCGAGAGTTTAGACCACATAACTCTGCTGTCTTCTGACATTCATTCACATCTTTATTAAAAGAAGAGTTGAAAAAAAGTATTGCTGCAATTAGGAATTTTCATGCTAATATGAAGATCAACATAAATTTAAATCTTTTTTTGTATGGGTGCCAAACTAAAAAAATTGAGGTGTATTAATTGTCAATTATGTGCGTCTATAAAAGTTACTTTTCAAAGATGTGATACAATAAAAAAAAAAATTAAATGGCAGAAAAAAACGTTTTTAGTTTCAAAAATGACATTAATACTAAATTTCATGATTTACCTCTACATGTGTTATTGATGCTGATGGGGAGACTTGAGTTTGCTGCAGTAAATCCATCCAAACATGAGCAATTGTAACTTCCTATTTCATTTGTGCAGTTGGAATCTGGCCCACATACAGATGGACTGACCAGACATTCATTTATATCTATGAAAAAAAAAAAATTAACAATAATATAGGTATAGCTCACACTAGTATTCACACAAATGGTAAAAGCATAGCAGCTCTGTACACTCAATTTTATGAGATAAAAACAACAAAATCAGTTGATAATACTCACCCTGACATGAGTTGTTGCGGCTCACAGGACTGTCTTTATTTGAGGAATTAAATCCACTCCAGCATGAACACATGTGACTCCCAATGATGTTAATACAATCTGAGTATTGACCACAAACTGACGCTGCATCTTCACATTCATTGACGTCTGAAAAGGAGGGAGATGGTATTGAATAAATGCTCAAATTAAAGATTTTCAAACCACCAATAGTAGGTCTATTCACATTGGTCAGGCATTAGAGCATTAAAATATTGCTACTGATCATTAAAGTATTGCCATCACGATCTTTAAGATCACTAAACTCTGGGCTTCTGGTAATACAGAGGATATCTAAGTCAACTAAAGGAGGGAGAACGTTTTCATATTTGGCACCTAAACTATGGAATAGCCTTCCTAATAATGTTCGGGGCTCAGACTCACTCCTCCAGTTTAAATCTAGATTAAAGACGCATCTCTTTAGCCAGGCATACACATGATGCTTCTCCTAACCTTGTACGCTATAGTTATATCAATGCACCTGATTGTCTTTGCTTAATGCTTTGAACAGCAGCTAAGCTAATTATTTTTCTGTTCTGTTTTTATCTCGGGACGCCCATCCCGAGGTAACTAGAGAATCCGTCAGCTCCAGTCTGGATCCAGCTTCTCGTAAAGACTTCAGATGACCATCACCTGTGAAGAGACGACTCAACTCCTGCGAGGACTTCAGATGACGCTGCTCTGCATCAACACGCACTCATGTTCCCTTTCAAAAGCTACACTCAATGCTGCATAAGCTTATGCAAATGGGAACTGTCTTTGACATAACCAGCTGTGAAAATAGTGTGAAAACACGTCAATGAAATTGACCCGGAGGTATTTATGGCCTCGGCCGGTGACGTCATAGGCGCACCTGCTGCACGAGGCTATAAATAGATGAGCTTCAGCTGGAGCAAACCAGGTCTTTTTGTTTTCAGACCAACTCTGTGTTATGGTGTGTTACAAAGTCTCTGAAAAAAAAAAATTAATAAAAAAAAAAATCTCTCTCTCTCTTTCAAGACTCAACTTGAGATCTTTGTTAGGAGTTAGTTTTCAACATGGCAGTGTGCAGATTTTTCTCTCTCTTTTTCATCTCTGTTACAAAGAAACATTTGTGTAAAGAGTTCTAGTTAAATCTAATCAGTTGGAAACGAGTCAGCCGAGTAAAACGCTGTATATCCATGTTCTCTTTCAAATAGAACTGGATGTGCACGTTTATTGCTGTGTGTGTTTGGGGAAGAGCATGCGGTCGCTGCATTGAGTCAGACGAGTGCGAGCATTGCAAGCCTTTACAGTTAGAATGCTTTATGCTCGTCTGGGTTACTTTCAGTCCGCACCAGTTTTCGGAGCTCTCGAATGGGTTTGTTGACGAGCAAGAGACGGGTCCGTCCCTTTCGCTTGCTCGCTCACCAAATGCATGTTTCCCCGCGTGATCCCGAAGCGCGCTCCGGCGTTTCTTCGGCTCGCGCGGGGAATGATGATGAATCTCTGGGTCCGCGGACCTCGAGCAGCCGCCTGCGATCGTTCCTCACATGATTTATCGAGGTGGTTCCCAATAAACACAGAACGTTCCCCTAACGTTCCCATATGGTTCCCGTTTGGTTATTTTTGTAGGGAACCAAATAAGAACGTTCTGGGAACGTTCTCTATTGGTTGTGTTTTTGTAACCAAAAGAGAACGTTCCCAGAACGTTCCCTGCAGGTTATTTTTGAGGTGTTATTTTATAACCTAAAGAGAACCTTCCCAGAACGTTCCCTGCAGGTTATTTTTGTGATTTATTTTATAACCTAAAGAGAACCTCCCCAGAACGTTCCCTGCAGGTTATTTTTGGGGTTTATTTTATAACCTAAAGAGAACCTTCCCAGAACGTTCCCTGCAGGTTATTTTTGTGATTTATTTTATAACCTAAAGAGAACCTTCCCAGAACGTTCCCTGCAGGTTATTTTTGGGGTTTATTTTATAACCTAAAGAGAACCTTCCCAGAACGTTCCCTGCAGGTTATTTTTAGATAACATTTTTTTATAATATATACGCAGGTTTATTTGTATTTCGTTACTGCGCGCCTCTGATCTGTGCGCGCTTCTCCAGCACGCGCTTTCTTTCGTCATCCACAGAAAGACGCGCACTCGCGTAATTTAAAAATTAACAGGCATTTCGTTTTTACCGACTAACTAACATTAGTTTATCGATCTTTATTTAATAATGGGTTATAATTAATAAATATACCAGTGTAAATAGTGTGATTTCACAGAGATTTGACAAGTAATTGAAGACAACATGATGTTAACCGAGGAGATTTGGTTTACTGACCAAAAGAGAGAAGGCTACGTTCCGTTAATTCAGTGGTAAGAAAATAATGCAGTTATCCCAGTTAAAGTAATCTTTATTCATTATTAATGTCTGTGAATAAAATTCATATTTTAAAACCACATATTGTGTTGAAGTCATTGTTATTTGGCACTTAAACGTACCTGGTTGTGGTAGTAGGTGTCGTCAGTGATACAAGTTACGAAATGCATAATTCCATTTTATTTAATCCTCCATTTGAAGGTTTATGTGCTTGAATTATTTCTATTGATTAAATAAGTTCAAAACAAGACATGGTTTGTAGTAGGCTACTGATTATTGACGTCCATTCATCCGTTCCCTTTCGAAAGGGAACTCGCGCTGCGTCAGTTTGACGCTACGGGGAACGCCTCCAGCGTGACTGGTGCCTGAAATCACAATCAAAAAACGTCAATCCTATTGACAGCCTATGATGTCATCAAGGTGCGACCAGGAAGTATATAAGGGCACCTTGCCAACATGACAGTATCTTTTCGTCTTCAGGGACTGTTTTGCCTGTCTTCACGTGAAACATCTACAAAGAGGATAGCAATGAAGTGTGCTGAGAAGCAATGCCACTTCTGCAGGTGCGTTTTGAATGTGTACCAGGTAGCTTTCGCTTTGGATACACACACACTTTGCTTTTTTTCTCTCTCCGGGCCACCGTACAGTATAGCGCAGATGGTGGCGACGGTGGCCACGGAGAGACATCTGTGGTTTAACCGTTTGGGCATCGGGGAGAAAAATAAGTCCTTTCTCCTTGATGCCCCGGTTTCGCCATCTGAACTTTTCGGCACCTCCGTGGAGGTGGTGATGGGAAAGTTCGGAGAGGTGGAGGCGTGCTCGGCGGCATTCAGAACATGCATCCCGCTGAGGTCCGGGACCGCGCACAGGCAGTCGGGTGTCCCCGGCCCGTCCCAGTCTGAGGGCTGGAGACGGGAATAGCGAGCCAGCGTCGCCTCTCGAGCGCCCCCCGCGGAGGACTGGGGTGCAGTGGAGGCGGGACACCCGCAACAGGAAGAGGAAGGAAGCCGGGGCTGGTAACCGGAACCAGCGCAGGCAGCGGACTCCACCCCCCGAGGAGCGCGGAGATGAACGCTGCCTTTTTCCCTTCCTCTGGTTTTTCCCCCGGGCGCTTTACATCAGGCCGGTGGACCTCTGATGAGCAGAAAATGTGAGATTCTGCCGGCCCGCCTGGCTTGTTTTGTTGAGAGCGCCCCCCTCAGGGTGGCGGGCGGATACTAGCCCTATGGCTGGCTTGAAGCACCGCGAGGAGCGATTGGTGAGTCCCCCTCTGTGAGGGCGAAACATTTTCAAAACTATGTTTTTCAGAACTCTTATACATTCGCTCGCCTGAGAGGTTTTCTGGGGAAATTTGGATCGCCGCTGGATCTTCGCAGGGCCTGCAGCTCCCCGTGAGTAAGCTAAGAACGATCTTCTTTGCAACATTATGTGGTTGTGTATGAATACCTCACTTTCTGCTAGTAGAGTTTGCTGCCTCTCCGTGCTATGTTTTCCCCACTATGTGGGTAACTGAATCGCGCTCTCGCCCGAGGGCTTGTAGCGTAGGGGCGAGCTGTGTTTTTCCTAGCGTAAAAGTGGGAAGTAGCTGAAGACCGGGTATGCACTAATGCACGAGCTGTAGTGAGATCTGCGCCCAGCTCTGCGGGGCTTGTGGAAAAGGGTTTTTGGGGCCTCATTGTGTAATATTAGAGGTGATAATATTTCTTTCCCGAGCCCTGAGTAGATCTAGTGCGGACTTATTTTCGCACCATTTGGCCTAGGCTTTGTCAAGGATGGGGGCGTTCCCTTTTAATGAAAGTGGTTCGCCCCTGGCCTGTCTTTGATAAGAACATGGCGGTGTTTATTCATCCTTGTTTCAGCCTCCTCTTGTTACAGAGTCGTCCGGCCAAGGCCCGCCCCCTTCTCTGCGTTCTGGGGTCACGAGTAATGCAGACGAGGTGTTACAGGAGACAGCGACTTCGCCAGTGGTCGTGGGGTGGAATTAAGCGTCTTTCGCCGGTTTGCGATTAGACTGTATCTGCTGTTTCCTGGAGGACGGTATGGCCGGTGGATTTTCACATGTATGTGATGTTGTTCCCTTGCTTTATGTCTCTGTTTCACCTCCTTTAGGGCCCGGGTCGAGCTGAACATCGGACAAACCTTCTGTTAATGCGGTTCTGGTCGGATGCTCCCCTGAGGCCCGAGCATTGCCAATGGCTGACGCCCTCGCATTTATGGTTGGCCGCTGCATGGAAAGTAAGACAGCCGCCCCGATGCAGGTGACGTAAGTTGTACTCCCCTCGCTGAGGGGGTCTTTGTTTAAGCACTTCCGCTGAGTACACTGCTGTTGGCAATGTGATTAGGTCCATGTTGTCCTGCGCAGGACTGCGCTGTCCTGGGGGCCATAGGACACGGCGAAGCAGGTTGTCCCTAGCTGCCTCTGGGATGGAGCCAGCCCCAGGTGCGGGCGTAGGAGCCAGCTGGCTGTTAGTGGCCAGCTTGGGCGGTCTGGGCAGCAGGACTTCAAGACAGGAAGTCCCGGCACCATGGCCCACGAGTGGGCCTCGGAGGCTCTTCTCCACTGGTGTCGACGTCAGCAGTGACCCGTCATTTGGCCCTGGGGATAAGTCCCCAGGTGCTAACTGGATTTCCAGGCCTTCGTCAGCAGCAGACAGCTGCCGTCAGACCAGGTAGCAGCAGCCAGCCTTCTTAAAGTCTCGGCAGGATCCTTGGAATCTGCAGACCCCCTATTCGGGGGGGTAGGTCCTGCCAGGCCTCCCTGAGGGGTAGGCTCCCGGTCTGGGTTACCTTCGCTCAGGAGTCAGGCCCTGTTTGGCCTCCCTGAGAGCCTGCTGTGGTCAGCAGGCGCTGCCTGGTCTCCCCCGAGGGGGTACCATAGGCACTAAGTCCCTCGACGGCTGGTACGAGCTGCTAAATAGGTGGTAGGCCCTACCGGGCCTCCCTATGGGCCTGCTGTGGGGAAAGCAGGCTCACTCGACATCCTCTGCGGATGGCGTTCCTGGGCCCCAGTCACTGGATGGCTAGCATGAGTGCTAGTGGGTAGTAGGCCTCATCCGGCCTCCCTGAGTGACCTCCCTGGAGGCAAACTCCCGGTGCCCAGCCACTGTGGCGGTGAGCATGAAGTGCTATGTGCACCTTCTGCTATCAGGTGGTAGGCACGGTGGCCTCCCTGACGATGAGCTCACGGTTCCCGGTCGCTGTGGTAATGAGCATGTAACGCTATGGATAAGCACGTTCTGCTGTTGGTTGGTAGGCACTGTGGCCTCCCTGACGACGAGCTCTCGGTTCCCGGTCGCCGTGGCAATGAGCATGGAATGCTACGAGTAGCATGTCCTGCTATCAGTTGGTAGGCACGGTTGCCTCCCTGAGGGCGAGCTCCCGGCTTCCGGTCGACTGTGGCAATGAGCGTGAAGTGCTACGAGTAGCATGCTCCGCTATCAGGTTGGTAGGCATTGTGGCCTCCCTGAGGGCAAGCTCCCGGTTCCCAGTCACTGTGGCAATGAGCGTGAAGTGCTACGAGTAGCACGTTCTGCTTTCAGTTGGTAGGCACGGTTGCCTCCCTGAAAGAGAGCTTCCGATTCTCAGGCGCTGAGACGACTAGCGAAACGAAACGCTAGGCGTGGCGTGCTCTGCTATCAGATGGTAGGCACTGTTGCCTCCCTGAAAACGAGCCCCCGTTTCTCAGGCGCGAGAGTGAGACGGTTAGCGAAGCACGACGGACGGCATGCTCTGCTACCAGGTGGAGGCATTGCGCCTCCCTGGAATCGTTCCCCGGTCCCCAGTTTCGGTAACGGATCGTAGCATGGGCTGCTATCAGGCAAAGCTGCACGGGCTTCCCTGAGGGGATTCGCTTTGTAGTAGGCCCACGTGGCCTCCTCTGAGGGCACGCTCTGGTCTCGTGGTTCCTGGATAAGTCCAGTCACTGAGCAGAGGCCGGCTCCCCGGCCGCTGTGGTGAGCATAAAGTGCTATGAGTGGCACGTTCTGCTATCAGGTGGTAGGCATGGTACCTCCCTGAAAGCGAGCTCCCGGTCCCCAGCCGCTGTGGTGAGCTTGAAGTGCTATGAGTAGCACATTCAGCTTGGCTGTGAGTGCCCGATGTCTTGCAGTTGGTAGGCCCGCTTGGCCTCCCTGATTAAGCGAGTCCCTGGTCTTCCCAGCTACCTCGAGGGCTAGCACGACTGCGATCAGGTATCAGGCCCGTTTGGCCTTCCTGAGGACGAGCGCTGCTGTTGGATGCGCAAGCGGTCTATCAGGTTACCAGGTGGAGGCCTCTCTCGGCCTCCCTGGGGGACGAGTTCCCCAGGCGGGAACACTCAACTGGCTTTATGCTGACAGCTAGTGGCCACCCGCTATCAGGCGCCGGTCTCTGGCCGTTTGCGAGACCTGAAGGCGGTGTTCTTACCCTAGCACGATGAGGTGTCACTGCGGCTATGCGGTCCCGACAGGACGGGACCTTCATAGTGTGCCTACGGCATGGTTGCCTACCGGGCAGGCTTATGAGCTCCTCTCAAGCGAGGGTCTGTTGTGAGCTTACAGCCTCCTGGAGCTGATCTATTGGTGGTAGGTCCCGAGGGGCCCTTCCCGATATATTCAGCCTATAAGGCCTTTGGCCTCCTAAGCACGTTTTAAAGTAAGTGCTTGGTAGATCCGAGGATCGAGCGGCTTGACTCCCCTCGCTAGCAAGGGTTTGAAAGCACTTCGCTGAGCGCTGCTCTCCGGGATAACCCGTCTCTGAGGTCCGGCTAGTCGGTGACGCTGCCCTTTCTTGCAGCACCCTAGCGGGATGTCTCTTCGGAGGCGAGTACCAGAGGCTCTGTACTGTACAGACAGGGTTGACCGTATTACGTGTCCCATACTAGACTGGGTCACCTGGTCAGGTCTCCCTGGTGGCATTCGGTGATAATCTCCCGAATAGTGACTGGCATAGGGTTCCCTCGTAGTTCCCTTGCCACGCTCCCTTAAAGGAACCCCTTCTAAGTCGAATGGGTTGGTTCCAGGCCTTCGAGCAAGGCCTGGGAAGGACCTCATGTGTGTGAAGGTTTCCTTCTCAGGTGATAGCTTGGGCTATGACCGTAGGGAGCGCTGTCACTGACAGCCTAATGTGACCAGAAGGGGAGTGGTTCAGGCATTTCAGCAGAATTTGCTTGTCTTGACAGTTGTCACTGCCATTGGGCATGCACTCCCGTCGGCATGGCGGCGTGGGTATATCGTTCCCCGTAGCGTCAAACTGACGCAGCGCGAGTTCCCTTTCGAAAGGGAAATTTCTCAGGTTACGAATGTAACCATTGTTCCCTGAGAACAGGGAACGAGACGCTGCGTCGCTTTGCCACGAAAACAGTCCCTTCAGACGATGAGATACTGTCATGTTGGCAAGGTGCCCTTATATACTTCCTGGTCGCACCTTGATGACATCATAGGCTGTCGCCGGTCAATAGGATTGACGTTTTTTGATTGTGATTTCAGGCACCAGTCACGCTGGAGGCGTTCCCCGTAGCGTCAAACTGACGCAGCGTCTCGTTCCCTGTTCTCAGGGAACAATGGTTACATTCGTAACCTGAGACGTTTTCCATGCCGCTTATACCATATGGGACGCGGGCATTGCTGGACGATTACTGACGCACAGCAGGGTAAATTATATCGGAGTAAATAGGTTAGGGGAACGTTCCGGGAACGTTCTGGGAAGGTTAGGGGAACGTTCTCCAAACCAACAGGGAACGTTCTATTTACGTAAAGAGAACTTTCCTGGCTAACCAATAGAGAACGTTAGGATGTCTGTTCTGGGAACGTTCTGGGAACCAGAAACTAACGTTCCCAGAACGTTCTGAGAACCAAAAATTGTTATCTGGGTTGTTCGCGCGGTGGCCAGGGCAGTTTGTCTGGTACCGTGAATGAGAGATCCCCGAACGCAGTGAGCTTGAGGTTTCTGTCTAGAAAGCATTTACTTCACGTGTTTTTGTACCCTTGACTTCGACATTTTCGACTATCATGGGTGCGAAATCGCGTGGATATGTGAGAATACCCCAGGTGGGAGACGCTCACGAGCTATCTCTCGCCTGGATCTGCATTTTCATTAAAGAGACATACCTCCCCACAAAGCCATGTAGAAAATAAACGTCGGCTGTCATGGGCAAAGCTTATATATATGAATTATATATTATATATTATGTTATATGGAATATATATATATATAATATATTATTTTATATGGAATATATATTGTATATGATTTATATAAGAATAATAAATATAAAGGGACAGGCTGGTGCTGCGCTGCACACTATGGCTGTCTTGCAGGCATATCAGGCTGACCTTCTGAAGGATTTGAGTGGTTCATTTGGTGACTCAGTTAACTCTGTAGTGGCCATATTTAAAGGAGTGGAAGAAACATGAAGTGTTCACTCAGTTTCTTCCACAATGCACTCAAGGGGAGGGGCTATCAGCCACACAACCTCTCTTCAGTCCTTCAAGATTTAGGGGGGTAATAAGCAGAGTGTGGCGAGTCGCGCTCTCCCTCGTAAAGACTGGAGACCGGCTCGTCATCCTCAACAACCTCCCAGGGCAGACCTCGGGACTGTCATCAATATAAGAAGTCCGGTGGTCTGGTGCCCAGTCTGCCCCCACGGGACAGGGCGTGTCAAACATTTGCTCGCCCCACCCCGTTATCCTCAAAACTACTCCATCCCCGCCGCCTCTGGTGATTCGGGGGGGCAGTGGTTTCCAGTGAAATGTTAGACGTTCAGTGTTTAAATCCTGCTATCATCCAGGACATAGAACGTCTAACATCCCCTCAACAGGAAGTGTTAAAATTGTTACTCTCAGAGTCTCAGGCAGCGTGTGAACTTCTGCCAGGCGTTTCTGCATGGGTGTTAAGCACGGTAAAAATTAGTAAACTAATTTATTTGTCATCCTCCTTGTTTGAACGGCGTGGTCTCCACTTCCGTGAAGGCGGAGTTGGCGTTCGTACTGTCACAAGTGACAGCAGTTACTTCCTGGTCCCCAGTAGGGTGGGGGGGGGGGTGTCCAATCTCAGATCTTCGAGTCTTAAACTGTGAAGCAGTTAAAGTACTCAAGGTCAAGATGTTACAGTGAAGGCAGTCGTGTCGCATATTCAACATTGTGATTGGATTCGGCACGATTGATCCGAAGGACGCATGTATTCGCATATAAAGTCTGCCACAACACAGGAAGTTCCTGAGGTTCGCTTTTGGGGGCAAAAGCTTACCAATTTCGGGTCTTCCATTTGGCCAGCCTTGTAACCGCACGTATACAAAATGTATGGATGTATTACCGGCTCCATTGGGATTCCGGGGCATTCAAATTTTGAATTACAGAGGCGATTGCTAAAATTAGCACAATCACATGAGATGGTGCTTCAACACAGTGTGTTGGCTCATCTAGTTTCTCTAGGGTTGAGACTCAACACCAAGAAAAGTGTTCTTTCTCCTGCCCAGAGAACGACTTATCTAGGGTTTGTTCGGTTTTTGGTCACAAGGTGGGCACAATGGTTTCCCGCTTGAATCAAGACCATTCAGTATTCCCTGAGCAAAGTCAGATCTTCGTCAAGATCTTACTGATCATCAGCACCAGAGTGTTAGGTCTAATGGCATCAGCATCCACGGGTTTCCCTTTGGGGTTGTTGCACATAAGACCGTTTCAGTTGTGGCTCAAAGCCAGAGGACTTAGGGCCAATCCTCAGGCAAATAAAGTGGCGCGCCATGTGGCTTCGTACACTAACTATGTGGTTCAAACCCCGGTTTTTGCCTTGGGTCCCACTCTAGGCGTACCTTGTCGTCGCAAGTTGCTAAAGACGGACGCTTCCCTGACGGGCTGGGGTGCGGCCTTAAGTGGTCGTCCAGCCCTACGGGAATGGGAGGGTCATCAACTCAGTTGGCACATCAACTGCCTCGAGTTGACGGCTGTATTTCTGGCCCTGAAATACTTTCTCCCGTAATTGAGGGGCTGTCATGTCCTAGTGCGGGTGGACAGTACAGCGAAATATCTCATATATAATCACCAGGGGGGTCTGTGCTCACGCTATCAGAATAGCGAGACAGATTTTTCTCTGGGCTCAGAACAAGTTCCTGTCACTCGAGCAGTGTACATTCAAGGGCGGTTGAATGTGGGAGCAGATTTACTGTCCAGACAGAGTTACAGATGGGGGGGTGGAAACTCCACCCAGAAGTAGTCAAGCAGATCTGGATCAGATTTTACAGAGCTGACCACAGGGAGTGGACCTCTTCGCCTCTTCTCAGACAGCGCAATGTCCCTGCTTCTCTCTGTCACCCAGCCCCGCTGGGTCTGGATGTGATGGTTCATACATGGCCCAAAATGCGTCTGTATGCCCTCCTTCCAGTCGCTCTGCTCCTGGGAGTTCAAGCCGGGGTTCGCCAACAAGGGTCTTGCTTCTTATCGATAGCGCTGCGTTGGTCGAACAGGGTTTGGTTCTCGGAGAAAGTGTCTCTCCTCAACGGCTCACCTTGGGCGATTCCGGCGAGGAGGGACCTTCTGTCTCAGGCAGAGGGCACGATATTCCATTCCAGGCCCGACCTGTGGAACCTTCATGTTTGGCCCCTGAAGGGCACCAACTGAGGGACACGGGGCTTTCGCCTGCAGTTATTGAGACCATCCTAAGTGCTAGAGCTTCCTCCACTCTGAAAGTTTATGCTAATAAATGGGGTGTCTTTGAAAGGTGGTGTACGACACAATGTAGATTCAGTCAACTGCCAGGTAACTTCAGTTCTGGATTTTCTGCAAGAAAAGTTGTCATCAGGCACCTGCCCCTCCACTCTCAGGGTTCATGTGGCCGCTCTTTCGGCTTGCCACGCCTTGGTGGATGGGGTGCCGCTCGGGAGACATCCTCTACTCGCTCGCTTCATTCGTGGGGTAGTCGGTTGAGGCTACCTGTTAGAACCAAGATCCCTTCATGGGACTTAGCTTTAGTCCTCGAGGGTCTGGTTGAGACCCCCTTTGAAACATTAGCTTGCCCCTCCACTCTCAGGGTTTATGTGGCCACTCATTTGGCTTGCCATGCCCTGGTGGATGGGGTGCCGCTTGGGAGGCATCTTCTGCCTGCTCACTTTGTTGTGCCAGGCAGTTGTGGCCTCCATTAAGAGCCAAGATCCCTTCATGGGACTTAGTTTTAGCCCTCGAGGGTCTGGTTGAGACCCCCTTTGAACCTCTAGAATCAGCGTCTGACGAACTTCTGACTCTAAAGATGGTTTTTCTTATGGCTATAACTTCTCTGAAAAGAATTGGGGACATGCAGGCTCTGTCAATATCGGCATCCTGCTTAGACTTTGCCCCAGGTTTGGTGAAAGTGATTTTGCATCCCCACCCTGACTACCTGCCTAAGGTTCCTTTGTCGACTGTACATCCTGTCACTCTTGAAACCTTCTGCCCTCTGCCGTTCACAACGCCAGATCAGGAGAAACTTCATAGACTGTGTCCAGTCCATGCTCTTCAGGCCTACGTCCACCGCACTAGCCAGTGGCGTAAGTCAGAGCAACTGTTTGTTTGCCATGGGGGCCGTAACAGAGGTTCTGCCACCATCAAACAATGTCACATTGGGTCAGGGATGCTACTGCTCTTGCCTATGAGGTGCGCGGTCAAGCTTCACCTATAGGATTAAGGGCTCACTCCACCAGGGGAGTCGCCTCTTCTACTGCGTTAGCAAGGGGTGCTCCCTTACAAAGTGTTTGTGATGCGGCAGGTTGGTCCTCTCCGCACACATTTATAAGACTTTATAGCTTGGATGCTCATGCCACTCTGGGCTCTCATGTCCTTGAGTCGACATCACAGGCTAATGCCTGAGGCTTCTTGCGATCTTGTGCACACCTACACAACCGTAAGGGGTCCAGGCACCATCAAGCACGGCGGCGTGGGTATTCTCGTTCCCATTTGCATAAGCTTATGCAGCATTGAGTGTAGCTTTTGAAAGGGAACACTTGGGGTTACTTGACTGTAACCCTGTTCCCTGATAAAGCGGAACGAGATGCTGCATTGCTAGGCCGTGCTGATGATGCTTCAGGACTGGTCTTCAAACAAAGAAGATCTGGTTTGCTCCAGCTGAAGCTCATCTATTTATAGCCTCGTGCAGCAGGTGCGCCTATGACGTCACCGGCCGAGGCTATAAATACCTCCGGGTCAATTTCATTGACGTGTTTTCACACTATTTTCACAGCTGGTTATGTCAAAGACATTTCCCATTTGCATAAGCTTATGCAGCATCTCGTTCCGCTTTATCAGGGAACAGGGTTACAGTCAAGTAAGCCCAAGTGCTCATCTATATACCTATTCATTAACAAACTGTATTCTTATTTCTATGCCATTGCTATTATATTGATTAATAATAGATAGTTAGCTAATCTGTGTGCTTGTATGTGTGCAATTCTGAAATGCATAACATGTACAAATCAATTAAATTGTAATGTAGATGCATTTTCTGTGAAGCTGCTTTGAAACGGTATCGTGAAAAGCGCTATACAAATAAATTTGAATTGAATTGAATTGAATTGCTTTTGCTTACTTAATTGCTCATCTGTAACCTAAAGGCCTACTGACTAAAATCCAAATCTTACATACAGCTTCCAGTTGAAACGCTCTTTGGTTAAAGTGCCTCTGTCAAACTTCAAGACAATTGCGATTTTGTCCACCAGGGGGAGTCACTCTGACTTTTCTAACAACTGTTGCTTTTTTGTTGGTTTCTTTGTCCTTTGGCTTTTTGCCATCTCATTTTTTTTTCTCATTTCGTTACGCTGCTTGAGTTTTTAAGGGAACATCTGACTAACCTGTTTTATTCTGTTCAATGGACTTTTTTTATGGAATTAAAATATCCACTTTACCTGACATTTATAAGAGAATTAGGTGTTAACATATCACACACACACACACACACACACACACACACACACACACACACACACACAATATTGTACATGGCGCAAGTTTCAAAAGAGGTCTGCCAACAAATCTTTAAAACTACATATATTTTTATATATATAAAAAAATAAATATATAAATTTTTATATATATAAAAATAAAATAGGGTCGTTTCTTCCGAGGAGACAAGGGAGGCAGTGCCTCCTCAAAAAATAAGAAAAATGAGAAAAATAAAAATGAGAAAATAATCCATATTACAAAAATAAAACCATGCATATATTACAAAATGTTTTTCTAAAGTTACATTGTCCAACAGCGACACCAGCAGGTAAAGTTACAGCAGGACCATGTTTCTCTTGCCTCCCTTGAGCTTATTGACTTTTAACAGACCCCCTAAAGCATGCAGTGGATTTGGTGGGTGGTAATTGAGAATGAATGGGGGGGGGGGGGGGGATCAGGTGAGAGACTATAATATACAATGATTGGATGTGATTGATTGTGCTATGATTGCATGTGATCCTGAAATGAAATGAAACCTGAAATTGCCTGAAAACACGATGTGGGGTTTTTAGTAAGCAATTAGCTTGGTGAAATTAAAGGTACATCTTCGTGACTGTGACTAGTGTTTACTGAGCATAATGACTGATGATCGTGAACATCAGTTCCCAAATAAAATATATTGTTTAAATTGTTACTGCCTTTAGTTGTTATTTTAGAATACATGTAAAAATGCGTAAAAAAAACTACCTTGGTTTTTATTGGTTTTAATAAATAGAACATTAATTACATAGTTAAAGTACAAATAATTTGGTTTCTCTTTTTGTGACTTAATGTTTAACCAGGATAAAATGGGACAACATTAAGTTAACTGGGACATGAATTTGATGTATTAAAAAAAACTGTCAGGACTTTGCCTTCTCATTTCAGAACACCACTGATACGGAACTACATATATAGAAATTAATACAAAAAAATGGGAATATAGAGTTAAAATGTTATAATTGTATTGTGTATTGATATGCATTTATTAATTTTTTTTTTAATATTTTTTGTATCTAATCTAAAAACTTAATAAAAATGACAGAAATGATCCTGAGGTTAAATGTATGGAAACAAAGTTGTTGTTATAATGACGATAGAAAACACAGTGAATCAGAAACATAAACATGAATTAAAATTCAATAATGTTTCTTTTTATTTGTTTATTTATTTATTTGCTTGCTTTGTTTCAATAATGTCTCACCTCTCTGACAAAGTGGCCCTAATTTTCTAAACCACCAAATGTGTCAAGTGTCAAGAGTAAAATCATACTGGTCATGTTACCAAAATTACAATCAATACTTTTGTGATCTAATTGATTTCTTACCTCTCTGACAAAGCGGACCCTCTGAAGGGAGAGCTTGAATACATCCACAAGTGCCTCCCACAATGGCATCACACTCATGATAGGCCCTGCAGGTGTCATTGGGCCAAACATGCTGCTCCTCACACTTGCACTCATATTCTGTTCCATTTAACCCACACACTGTAAAAAAAGAAAAATGAACATAAATAAAGAAATGGTGCAGACTTATAGGCTATATTCATACAGTCAATATAATTCAATTAAAATTAATCATGTTAAGTGTAAAACCAAGAAAGCATTTTTGAATCTTTGCATCTGTAAGTAAAAACATGGGAGCAACTTTTGTGTTTATGAGCATGTTAATATTAAAAGACAGTCTCACTTGTGTGGCGCAGAAGGAAATATACAGTCTCACCTCAAAATACCACAAATTTGATGATTTTATGGAGTCTATTTGACTTACATAATAAGCAATATAAAACGTATCATATTAAAATTACTACTTTTTGTGCAAACACTGATGAAACAAAGCTTTCTGCTCTCACCAGTAGTCATGTCGATATATGTGATATTTATGCTGTTGCTCAGAGTCAAGGGCAGGCTGATGTTCATGATTAGATTTCGTAAGTAGTTCACCAGGAACAAGTCAAAGAATCTCACATCAATGTCAATCTCATAGTTAGTAGGTGGTGCTGCAAAAAAAGAAAAAAGAAAACATAAGCAAGTGGAGCAGAACAAAAGTGAAACTATGTGCCCTCAATGTGAATTTTTTTTTCTTTTCTTGATTGCACTGCCTTCTTCTGGAATGTTGTTATGTTATGTTGCTGTATTTTTTATGAAAGTTACTTACTTACGTCTGCAATAGAGATCAGCCGATACTGATTCAGATTATTTGTATACACCAGTGTCCAATTACTAATATGATGAATACATTTTTATGCGATTTCTGCTTTTTGACACAATATCTGGATGATTTGACTACCAATATAAAAATATCATATCCATTAAAAAATATTTCATTAAAGATTATATTATGATTCTAGGTTTTAAAAATAAGGAGTAATTATTTAGTTATTTAAGGTGAAATGGAGATAAAAACAACTGAAGTGAAGTACATGGTACACAATAGAGAAAGAAAAAAAAAGAAAAAAGAAAAAATTATATATCTATATATATATCTATATATATATCTATATATATATCTATATATATATATATATCTATATATATATATATATATATATATATATATATATATATATATATATATATATATATATATATATATATATATATATATATATATATATATATATATATATATATATATATATATATATATATATATATATATATATATATATATATATATGCATACACACACACACACATGCAAAGTTCTGCAATCTAAATGGTCTAAAATTAATTTTCATCTTTGTTATGGGTTATGTCTAATTTTTTGTTACACATTTCTCATTTGAATTGACTGCTGTTTTTTTTGTTTAGTTTTTTAAACTAGGAAAGTTAGGAAATTATCCAAACAATTAATTAAATAAGTTACTGTGAATACTGTTGTTAGAGATTAAGAAAAGATAACCAGAAGATAACCAACTTCAGATATTAAGAAAAGATAACCAATTAAGTTTCAGATTTAAATTGTGTTTAAATTAAAAGTGTGAAATGACTGATATTTAGTTGCATTGGCCACTGGGGTGCTACAAATCAAACGTCAAAAGAGTTTATGGGAGAATGCTGTTGCTTTCAGATTTATGAATGTGACGGCTCACCTTCTTTTAACTGGCAGAACTGTCCATCGACTGGAAGGGCATTGATACATGTACATGAACCATCAGTGATGACATCACAGGCCTCGTATGAGTGACATGTGTCATTTGGCCAAACAAACAGACCCTCACATTTACACTGATACTGAGTTTGGTTCAAAGAACACACTGGAAAGCAGAATCCACAAGTTCATAATTCATATAGCAGTATATATGATGTGTAAAGTACAAGTCAAAGCAGAGAACTGAAGAGACAGAGCTCATACCAGTAGTTATGTTGATTTCTGTGATGTTAGTGCTGTCACTGATTTTGAAGGGCAAACTGAAAGCCATCAAATAGCCCATCAGCTGATAAAGGATGGCAGTATTCTCAGCATCTATCTGAATTTCAGTTACATATTCAGCCAGATCTGAAGTGAGTGTAGAAAAGAAAGAAAAAAAGTTAGGAATGTTCACTCTTCTCATATGCATGAAAATGCTGCAGTTACCTGGACTTCAGGATTTAAGCTAGATGTTTTTAAGTACCTGTTGGTGTTTGCGCACATGCTGTGTCATCTTCCAGGAAAAGGATGAGAATGGATTAGAAATAATCTGTAACAATAACTGAAATTTTGTGTGATCACAAACAGAAATGTATAAAACTATTTTACTTGTTATCTCGTTGACTGGTTGACAGAACTGTCTATCACTTGGAATATCATTGATGCAGCTGCATGTGTTGTTAGTGATGTTGTCACAGCTCCCATATTCTCTGCACTTTTCACACGGCCAGAAATACTGATCCTCACATGCGCACTTGTATCCACTGTCACTGAAATTGCACACTAAGAAAGGATCAAACGAAAATGTAAGCTCATTTTTAGCAGACCAGGACTGATGTGTTTGTGTTCAGAAGGTCATGAAGGTCATGTGATGTCCTTCACCTGTCGTGATGTCCACATTTAAAACTTCAACCAGCTCATCTAACTGAAGTGGAAAGGTGAAGTTCTGCAAATATCTCCTCATCTCATCGACCACAGCGATGCTTAATGATTCCATCTCAATCTCAAACAAGTAGTCTGTGAAGGGCAGTTCTGTGACAGAGAAAACATGCATATCATTGTACTTTGTATTTTTAATTACAATGTACCAACCTACAGTAAATCTATTTTTTGTACCTTAAAAAAACACCATAATAACACCCATTTTTAGATAATTAATCATCATAATTTTTAAAATATATTGAAAAGATGCATCACACAGGGGAGTTTTGGGAATGTTCTAAACGGTTAGTTCACCAATAATGAAAATTCTGTCATTGTTCCAAACCCATAAGACCTTCGTTCATCTTCAGAACACAAATTAAGATATTCTAGATGAATTTCGAGAGCTTTCTGTACGAAAGTCGTGCGGGATTGGAACGACATGAGGGTGAGTAATTAATGACAGAATTAAAATTTTTGGATGAACTAAACCTTTAAATTGATTTTCACCATAAATTATAAGGTGACTTTTAATTTTTACTTAAAATATATTTAAATGTAACCATGCATATATTGTCTTGTTAAATAAAATATTGTTTTACTAAATTATATGCAAATTCGAACTTTTTATGTTAATGTACCTTAAACTAAGTATACCACGGGTCGTTTATTGCTGTAGCATTTTTAACAAACATTAATACAGCTTTTGTGTGCGTATTTGCAGTTGGCTTGTTTGGTCATGATTCTTACCGCTCTCCAGCACACACATCTCTCCATCACTTGGAATGCCACTGATACATCCACACGAGCCCAAACTGATGTCATCACAGGCCTCATATGTCTTGCAGTTGTTGTATGTCCATGCATAACCATCTTCACACACGCACTGGTATTCAGTCACATTTGGCTGGCACACTAATGTAAATAACAGAACTGGTTAACAACAGAATGTTTACACAACATTAAAGATAAAAATGAAGCAGTAAGAATGACGTAAATAGCTTTGGATCACCGGTTTAACAGGCTCACCTGTTGTGATGTTTGCAGAAGTAATTTCAGTACTGTTGTCCAATAGAAGAGGAAACGTGATCGAGGCCAATGACGCTCTGATCTGTTCAATCACCACCGCTTGGGATGCATTCACTTCCACAACCACAATGAACTCCAATAGCTCTATACATATGAGAAAATGAATGAGATTTTAATAATCATGCAGTCATAAAGAGCAATACAAAATAATTGACAGACAAAATCCAAGGGAAAAATAACAAAGCATATCAAGTTAATGTGTCTTGATTTTTATATAATAACATCAAACAATTATTATAACAGTGTGTGAGTAGAGGACAAAACCATGAATCAGACCTGCGCTTCTTGGTAATCTATGATGCAGTTGGCCATCTATGTAGCTAAACTGGAAAAATAAAATAACACAAAAATTATTTTATATAAACATTTATCATGTGAGTTGATTATGTGACCATGGTAGGGTTATTATCATTAACTAAAACTCTTAAATACATGTATGTTAATAGAAATAAAGCTGAAATAAAATAAAATATAAATGAATTGAAAAACTTTAATGAAAATTAGAAATGTTTCCTTGGCAATAAACTGACACAAGATTAAGTGTAAGCACTAAAAATTTAAAATAAATAAAACACTATAAAAAAGAAAAAATGTAAAAGAAAGAAACGACAAAGGTGTAAAATCAAATTACTAAAAAAAAAAAAAAAAAAACATTTAGCACATTCAAAATCTTCCCCTACCTCTATATCTATACTTGTTTCTGGGAAATCAAGTGTTTCCACAACACATTCATGGGTCAGCAGGACCGTCATTATGATTCCTGCGAAGTACTTGAATATTTGTCCTGTATTTGAGAAATTGAGAAAAGATATCAGAAAAAACAAACATTTCTTAGCAGTCTCGGAACAGATAATGAAACAGAAATTAATTGCATGACTCAGATCCGGATTATCCATAGACGGGATTGGGCGAGTGCCCTGGGGCACCAGCCAATAGGGGGGCACCAAGCGATTAAGATAATGACTAGACCTTTAATATTTTTCATGTTTTGTATATATATTATTTTGCTGGAAGAGATGCAGATACAAAATGAACCGTTAAAAGGTACAATATATACAGAGATAATATAAAATATATAAAGAATTGTGATTGGGTCAACTGACGCTATCAGTTCTGCTGTCGGTACTAAGAAAATTAAGAAAATAGACTTAGTCTACTGTTTATTATTGCTATATAGATGTTATCTTGCAAATTATATCTAGTGACGATGGCCAAGAGAACTAAACAAACATTTTGTCTGGTTACACTTTAAGGCTGTGATATTAATCTTATTTTATTTTCAGGATAGGCATTTCAAGTAGTGCACTACACTGTGTTAATCCGGGCCTGGCATCAATTCTGTCTTCAATGCAAATATCTGAACTGATAGTTTCGACAATAAGCATTTTTGGAGGGCAATAGCGCCAAATGCAATCCATTTCAGTGAGATATCATGAACAAAGCAAGAAAACATTTGGCATTATATTAGATCTAAAGCCTAAAGGCTCAAGTAGTATGAGATAATTGAGTGCAATGACTTGCATTACAGCAGTTTTGTGACAAAAGTAGTTACAGTGAACCAAAAATTATTTAGTTGACTGTACCTTGGCCGGCCATGTTTCTCACTGACGTATGTTAGTCAAAATCACTTTAACATATTTCTTCAGAACAAAAGGCAATTATATGGCTCATCCAGACATCTTAGATCTGTAAAACAGGAAATTATGTCATAGATAATCAGTGCACAATGATAAGACTACATTTTGATTAATGATGTTTAAGGTCTTTTGTAATATCCTGAGCTAAAAACAATCATATTTTCGTGCTATTTGCAAGCAGGAATTCTCATAATTGATCATGAAATTGTCAAATAATAAGCAGGCAGAAATTGCCATAATAAAATGATTGACTTACAAAATGTACAACAAATATTTACATCAGGCTACATTAGGCTCACATATGTCATATCAGTATCCTGCAATTAATAAATTAAAACTAACATAAAAGATTATTTCATAATAAATTACAATGACACAAACTGCAAGCACAAATAAGTACTGGTTGCGCAACAGTCAAATGCAATCTCTCACCTGAATTTAGGTCAAATTTCTGCTCTTTTATATTAATAACAGACAGAAATTACAACTTTCAAAAGTAAACATCGAACAGAACATTTTAAAGTCAAGGTAAGCATTTCTTTCAATGAATTTATTTCTGAAAGTACATCAAAAGCAGTTATACATTCAAAAGAATAAACACAGTGATTTGTCACTCCTACCTCTGGAAACAACCAAGAAGAGATGCCGAACTCGTTTCTCAGGATCTGAGATTTTGTTTCCTTGTCAAATGATCCACCTACAAAATCTTCCTGGAATTAGCATGTCTTTGTGTTGATAGTATGTGACTGCGTGTGAGTCACCTGCTAGACGAGTTTGATTCTCTCTATTTCCTTGTTTTGTTGTGTGAAGAGAACAGTGAAGTGGGCTGAGTTTTAAAAGAAACAGTAAGTGGCTACTTGTGGGCTAATTCAGGTGTAAATCATCACATATTGCATATACTCATACTTAGAAAATACTCCATTATTGGCATAATATAGAAAGAGAGTTGGCTATTATAAATATAGCTACTTGTTTCTGAAATCAATCAACAAAGCAAAACAGTATCATATTTGAACTGCTGATAATAAACAGATTTTAATTTCTCTTTAATCAACTCGCTGTTTGATATTTAAATATAAAGATAAGAAAATGCATTTTTGATGGGAGGAGTATGAAATCTATTATCGCCATTGCATAGTTGTTTGTAGGCTACACTCCTATTAGCATTTGAGAGTTGTTATGCAGGATTCATCAGATTCCTTTAGACTCAGTGAACATTAGTTTCTACTTAGTTACTATGCACAGGGGCGGTTCTAGACCCTTTTTAGGGGGGCTTCAGCCTAAGCTACTAGTTAATAGCGCAATGTGGACCCTAAAATACCCTCACTGGGGGCTAAGCAACTGTAGTTCCTCACCATTAACAAGTGTACGTCCATCAACAAACCGATGTGTGTGTGTGTGTATATTTCTAGTTTATTGCGGAGCACATGCGGGAACTGTATCGATAACCGAGCACTAACTTGAATGACTGATGTAACATTAAAGTTTGCAAAACAAATCTTGCTCCATCCTTTATCTTTACTCAAAGTAGCAAGAACGACAGACAATCTGCATTAACAGACAGTTTACAGCTGATTTGCAGTAGTATTTCAGTAAGACAGCAATAAAGTTACTTATTAGTTAGCCGATTAGCCAGGGAGACCTACACAATATAAAGCACAACAGCACATATTTTGAACACCCGGATGAAAATATATACATCAATAATTCTGAGGAGCAAGCTGGTCCAAATAAACTGGGTACTGATCCATCTTTCCAGAGCAAGCGTTTAGTGAATTCCGCGTTGAAGATTTGAGAAGCAGTCGTCAGTAAAATGACGTGTTTGTGGGTGTGTCAAGTTGTTTGTGGGCGGACAATGTACAATATAGACGGGGATTATGCAAATGTGTTTTCTAGGGACGTAGAAGTTGGATTCGAAACAAAAACGACTCATATAGGCGGTTCAGAGTCAATTCTTTCTTTTGGGAGACAATAACTTCTTTCAACTTTACAACTTTGCAGACTGTTTACATTCACAAAAAGCTATATTACACACTGCACGAAAGGGAATATAAAAAAAAAAAACGTAATAGGGGCACTTTAACCCTTAGGGCCAGATTTACTAAACAGGGCAAATTAGCGTGAGCGCAAACCAAAGATGCGCCGATGGGAATGGAAAGTTCTGTGTGCGATCTACTGATCTGATTAATGTCTGGTTTAAGACATGCTTTTTTTGGGTGGTAAATAATGGCGCAAAAAAACTGTATATTGACGAGCGCAAACTTTAGTAAAATCACCTTGCATGATTCATATAAATACTCTCCTCCCATAAATTTTGCATCTGAAATGGAAACTCCTATAACTGCATATGCAATAAGGTCAGCCGCAAAAATTGTCCATTCTTTTTCAGTGCTAATTTTTCACTGCATGTCTTTAGTAAATTCTGACAGTAGTTTTTTAATGCCAAAAGAGGGTTTGTGCTGGTGCAAATCTACAAGCTGTATAGTTGGAAGAGGACAGCATAACAGCATAAAGCTCTTGTGCAGCTGACAGTGTTGCACTCTAAAAAATAATTCAGTGGCTTAGTAAATATCATAGTAATAATTAACTTTATTAACTTAATAACATTTCTAAATATCATTTATTTGATGTTTTGAGTTGAAGATACCAAAATAATTGACTAAAAATCCAACAGTTAATTTTGTCTCAAATTTACAGTTATATTTAAGTTTTTTTCACTAAAAGAATTTAGTGTTCAAATAACCAATTATTTATTTCAAATATACTTAATATATTTGTGAAATTTCTATCAAAATATTTGAGAACGTTAAACATAGTAAACGTGTGTGGTTCTGCTCCTCATCTGTAAGCGGTAGCAAAGATATGACAAAAATCCTGACTGACAGCATTCTTATTTCAAAACTATTTTACTGTCGTAATCATTTTTCATATGTAACAGGGCCATCAAGATTATATGACAATGTTATTCTGAAAATCTGCTAAAAAAAAAAACAGCAGGTTTTTTTTATGTTTATTATTTTTATGTGTGTGTTTGTTTTGTAGGACCCATGATCAGTATCATTTTTACATTATAAAATATTTTACTGAAGATGGAAAATAATCACAAATTATCAGTGATTTTAAGATGACTGCAAAAAGATTACACCAGCTGACATACCAAACACTAAACATCAAAATAAAACCTAACTCAATTCTTAAAGGGGCTATGTGCAACTTTTTCCCCAAAATAAACGTAACAATAGCCTTTTTATTTTACCATTTATGACTCAAACATCTCCTGATGAGCATACTGACACCTTGTCCGCTCACAGTGGGTGCACCTATAAGCCTGTATCCTATTTTTCCTATTTTCTGGCGGGTCGTTTTTTTCCCACGCTGTCTGTGGATGTGACGTCACCACCGCTGCGAGAGCGAGCAGAAAATAAGAGCAGTTCTGTTTTTTGGCCACAGGTGTCAGTCGCGAGTTTAAGTTTCAGAAAAACGCATATAGCCCCTTTAAACTAAATTTTAGTTTAAGATTTGACAATAGCCTAAACAAAAACATATGAGTAAACCACTAAAGTATTGGGAATAATGCCTCCATCCATTTTTATGTTGCATTGAATACACATACAAATTGTAATAACAATCTCAAAAGAAGAAGAAAAAGAAACATGGTTTCAATGTAGCCAGCTACCTTTTGATAGTAACTTGTAGTGTAGCTATTTTCAAAAGGGTAGCTTGAATATAACTTAACTACTCAAAGTAGTTTTTACTACAACACTGTTTTTTTAGATCAGCCACAGCAAAAAAGAACCACACAACAGACAGAAGACCAACAGACAGGACAGACAGTTATTTTCCTTTTTCTTCCCTGTAAAAGTATGCTGTAGGTTGATGTATAATCAATTTGTTCTATTTAGACAAAACCATGCCTCTACATAGTGCTTTAACATTGTGTGTGTGTGTGTGTGTGTGTGTGTGTGTGTGTGTGTGTGTGTGTGTGTGTGTGTGTGTGTGTGTGTGTGTGTGTGTGTGTGTGTGTGTGTGTGTGTGTGTGTGTGTATGTGTGTGTGTGTGTGTGTGTGTATAGGATATACTGTATACAAAGCGTCATATAGATGCATTTTGTCTTAATAGAAATAATTAATTATCAACCTTATCTATCAAAGGCAAAAAAGAAATCAACAACAAAAACCAATACTACCCCATTCAAATGCTGATGCAGAGAGAGTGTTTTCAGTGATGTGTGTGTATATAGCTAATATATATATATATATATATATATATATATATATATATATATATATATATATATATATATATATATATATATATATATATATATATATATATATATATATATATATATATATATATATATATATTATTATTATATTTTATTTTTTGTTGCAATTTTTGCTTTGTTCGCGGCAAAATTTTGGTTGGCCCCACCAAATCTCACTCTAAATTTTTTTTTAAAAGTTGGCAGCTCTGTAAATGCTGCAATAGGCTACATCATAAAAAATAAGAATTAACCACTTCGATTTCATGGTGACTGCTGTTACCATTGGTATGATCTGCCAACATCGTAAGGAATCCTGTAGTAGAAACACCTGGGGACACCTGCAACAATCGACCAACAATAGCAAATGTGTGTTAGCTGAAAAGTCATCATCACAATGAAAACTTGCGTCATAATAGACAGTCAAATAACACTGGAAAGGAACATGATCTGTCTTATCTCTAGCGTCAAACCTCTGAAAATGCCTTCTGTGAACTTGAGCCGAACCCTCTATGTTCAGCAGTTTAACTACTTTTTCACCGCAGGCAAAAGCTGTTAAAGTTTAAATCCTTTTTTTTTTTTTTTTAAATTCTCAGTCTACAACACATTGAGGAGAGTGCCGCTGCCCCCTACTGTCTGCCCAGAGCTACAGAAACTGTAATTGCGTGTTATGTCAACATTATGAAACAAGATGCCTATTCACAATACATGTCATTTTACATTCTTTACAAAACGATTTTTTTTTTGTGTCTGTTTCTCGTTTGAACACTTGATAAATATTCTAAAACTGTACAGTAGGCTACTACTTCACTTTTGAATGAGGTATTTTTAAATGTTTACACTCAATTTACTACAGCACATTCAGGAATTGTTTGACCTATAGGCTATTTGTTAGTATATATGCACATGTTTTACATGAAAATCCCATATTCAGGAATTGCATACAGGCCTAATAATTAAAAAAATCATATAGCCTAACTTAATATTCAGTATAAAATTGTATTATTTATATAGATTGTTGTAAATAAATTATATATGTTAGATTGTCATGCAGTTAGAGGCAATGACCAAATACACCAGAAGTGTGTAGGTGCTCAAAGTATCTGTATTTGGTGGTTTTGTGAGCTATCTGATTTTAAAGACCTGTTCCAATCTCATTATCTCTCCCTAAACTTCCAGTCTGCTTCTGAACTGTTCTCTCTGGAAAGAACAAAGAGTGTTTGATTTTGTCTTTGTTCATGTTTTGTTCACCTGAGTGTAGTTTTGGTTTCATGTTAAAATGTGCAATGGTTTAAAGAAGTTGCTCAACCATTAGCTTGTCAAAGATTTTGGCCTAGCAGTTTAAATGAGCAGTTCACAAAAACAACGGCATAGCTTGATGACGCCGAAATTGAGTGCGGAATCTTGGGATGGTCGTCTTCACCTAACAGCCGGTGGAAAAGAATCAGGACGGGACGTGGGCAGAAATCACGTTCATTGATGAGATCATTAATGTTACTGTAGTATGAAGCAGAGCAGGGCCGAGTGCTGTGGGAGCAGAACGATACGGTAGCCGAGAGAGCTCAACACGCTGCAAAACTGAAGAAAACACATGCAAATAGAAAAAACACCAGCTAATAAAGAAAACATCTTCATCAGTTTGACAACAGACGTGCTGCGAAAGTTCACAACACAACCAAATACAGGAACAAGCTGCAAAAGTTCACAACACAACCAAATACAGAAACCCGCTGCAAAAGTTCACAACACAACCAAAGACAAAACATGCTGCAAATACTAACAATGCAACAGTACACATACAACAAGGATGTTAAAATAAACAAACAAACTGTCAGGTCATCGACCACGGAACAAACACCATTTTACAATTCTCAGGGGGCATGCATAAAAATGTATTATTATTATTAATAAATAAATAATTATTATTAATAAATAATAATTGATTTAATAATTTACTTGATTTTATTATCATGGAACGTGCGCTGTGAATCGTTGTCCATCATTTTGCGAGCATTTGTTGATAAAGACAAATGTCACATCACATTATTGGTAATGTTTGCGTTTTAAGTCAATGGATATCACACAAGCAATGTGCAAATGTCACCGGTGCAGGCCGGGGCGGACTCGGATGACCAGCCGCCCCTGACTCCAGACACCACCGTGAGGAGCCGACACCACAGGCACGCAACAAACGGACAAAGGAGGAGGCAAGTAATTGAGTTCAAAAATAATAGTCTTTATTGAATAATAATCAACTTGAGGAAAGAATGAGCAACTCCTGTCTTCTCAGGCTATTGGACCAGAGTAGCCGCTGGAACGATTTTCCACTGTCTTCGGGGGACAATAGAGCGATAGTGGCTAGGAAGGCTTACTCCACGGCGTTGCTGCACATCTGCAGGACTCAAACGGTAAGTAACAGGTAATGTTCACTTTCTCAACAGCAGATTCTCTTATTAGATTAGATTAGATTAGATTCAACTTTATTGTCATTACACAAGTACAAGTACAAGGCAACGAAATGCAGTTTAGGTCTAACCAGAAGTGCAATAGCAGCAAGTGCAGGATATATACAATGGTTGCGTAAGTGCAGGACATAAAAATGTTCTGAATATATATAAATATGTATAAGTAGAGAGATGGTTATTACTATAAGTAGAACTGAATTTACAGATGAATATATACAGTGAATAAATATACAGATGGCTATTACTATAAACAGAATTTACAGGTGAATATGTACTATGAATAAATATACAGATGGCTATTACTATAAACAGAATTTACAGGTGACTATGTACTATGAATAAATATACAGACGGTTATTACTTGAACAGAATTTTACAGTTAGAGGTATACAATAATATGTTAGGCTAATATGAGGAATATAGCAGTGGATTAAGTTAGTACAATAAATTATGGACAGAGCTATCCGAAAGAAAGTGTAACAGTGCAGTGGAAAGTGGTTGCATATTCCAGTTAGAAGTACGGTGCAAAATGCAAATGTAAACATTGTTACTGTAAATACAGTCGGCAGTGCAGATGAGCATTATCCAGTTACGGTATGGTGGTGCAGAATGCATAAGTAAACAGTTGTTACTGTAATAAACAGTCAGTAGTGCAAATAACAAAGTGAAGGAAGATGTGAGGTAGGAGAGTTATCAGTTTATGAGGGAAGTGGATCAACGGGGGTTTGAGTTCAATAAAGAGACAGCTCTGGGGAAAAAACTGTTCTTTAGTCTGCTGGTCCTGGTCCGGAGGATCCTGAAACGCCTGCCGGAGGGCAGGAGAGAAAACAGTCTGTGGGCTGGGTGAGAGGAGTCCTTGAGGATGCTGCGAGCTCGATGCAGGCAGCGTTTCCTCTGGATGTGTTCGATGGCAGGCAGTGGAGTTCCTGTGATGCGCTGGGCAGTTTTCACCACCCGCTGCAGTGCCTTGCGCTCCGCAACAGAGCAGCTCCCATACCATACTGCCACACAGTTGGTCAGGATGCTCTCTATTGCGCAGCGGTAGAAGTTCACCAGGATAGCAGAGGAGAGCTGATTCTTCCTCAGTGTCCTCAGGAAGAAGAGGCGCTGGTGAGCCTTCTTGACCAGGCTGGAGGTGTTGGTCGTCCACGACATGTCCGCCGAGATGTGGATCCCCAGGAACTTGAAACTGGAGACACGCTCAACAGCCATTCCATTGATGTGGATGGTGTCGTGTGTGCCTCTTGACTCCTTCCTGAAGTCCACGATGAGCTCCTTCGTTTTGGTGGTGTTGAGGAGCAGGTTATTATCAGCGCACCATGTGGCCAGGTGCTGGATCTCTTCCCTGTAGGCAGTCTCATCGTTGTTGCTGATGAGACCAATCACCGTAGTGTCGTCCGCAAACTTGACGATGGAATTAGTTCCATACACAGGCTTGCAGTCGGAGGTGAAGAGGGAGTAGAGAAACGGACTTAGCACACAGCCCTGTGGTACACCAGTGTTGAGTGTGATGGATGTGGAGCAGGTGGATCCTGATCGAACATTCTGGGGTCTGTCAGTTAGGAAGTCCAAAATCCAGTTACACATTGAAGTGTTGATGCCCAGGTCTCCAAGTTTGGCAATTAACTTGGATGGGATGACAGTGTTGAATGCTGAGCTGAAGTCAACAAACAGCATGCGTGCATAAGTGTTTTTACTGTCCAGATGGGTGAGCACAGAGTGCAGTGCCATGGAAACGGCATCCTCTGTGCTCCTATTGCTGCGGTAGGCAAACTGGTGTGAGTCCAATGTGGATGGTATAGAGTCTTTTAGGTGTTCCAGGACCAGCCGCTCAAAGCACTTCATAATGATGGGTGTGAGTGCTACAGGGCGGTAGTCATTAGGGCACCTCGGGCTGGAGTGTTTCGGCACTGGCACAATGGAAGTGCGTTTAAAGCATGATGGTACAGCTGCTTGGGCGAGAGACAGGTTGAAAATGTCTGTAAAAACCCCAGCGAGCTGCTCCGCACATGCCCTGAGCACACGTCCAGGGATGTTGTCTGGTCCAGCAGCCTTGTGCGCGCTGATCCGGCTCAGTGCCTTGCAGACATCTGTGGTGGAGAGTGTGATTGGTGGGTGGTCAGCTGAGGGTTTGAGCTTGGTGGCAGTTTCTCTGTTGTCTCTTTCAAAACGAGCATAAAAGTAATTTAGCTCATTCAGGAAGTTGACATCAGTGGCTGCGGGGGTGGAGTGGGGGGGTTTGTAGTCACTGATGGCCTGGATGCCCTGCCACATGCGTCGAGGGTCAGAGTTGGAAAAGTGACCCTCAATCTTGAGCTTGTAGCAGTGCTTGGCCTTTTTGATGCCCCTCTTCAGGTTTGCCCTGGATGCGCTGTAGGCTTGTGCATCTCCTGATCTGAAGGCAGTATTGCGTGACTTCAGCAGGAGTCGTACTTCCCTGTTCATCCAAGGCTTCTGATTTGGGTATGTGGTGATCTGTTTCTGGGTTGTAACACTGTCGATGGTGGTATTGATATGATCCAATACTGAGGAGGTGTAGGAGTCAATGTCCGTGTGAGCGCCACTGGTGGCTTGAGAAGCAAACATACTCCAGTCTGTGTTTAGAAACCTTTCCTGGAGTGTGGAGTCTGCCCCCGCAGGCCACACCTTGATGGTTTTCATTGATGGCTTCACGCGGTTGATGAGGGGTGAATATTTGGGTCTGAGAAACAAAGAGAGGTGGTCTGACTGTCCCAGGTGGGGGAGGGGTGTCGCAACGTAAGCTCCGGCCATGTTTGTGTAGACATGGTCTAAGGTTTTGTTTCCTCTGGTGTGGCAGGAAACATGCTGGTGAAACTTGGGTAGCACTGACTTTAAGTTTGAGTGATTAAAGTCACCTGCAACAATAAACGCAGCTTCCGGGTGATCAGTCTGTTGTTTACTGATGGCTGCGTGAAGTTCTTTCATAGCAAGCTTGGCATCAGCATCGGGTGGAATATAAGCTGCTGTGATAATAGTGGAGGTGAACTCCCGCGGTAGATAAAACGGTCTACATTTAACCATGAGAAACTCCAGGTTAGCTGAACAATGACTCCCAACAATAGCAGAGTTTGTGCACCAAGCTTTGTTAATATAAATGCACAATCCACCCCCTCTGCTCTTCCCAGAGCCATCTAATGTTCTATCCGCCCGGAGTGTGTGGCGTCCCGCTAGCTCGATAGCGGTGTCCGGTATTCCGCTGTTTAACCAGGTTTCCGTGAATATTAGGACGTTACAGTTCAAAAGTTTCTTACTGTGTGTGATGCTGAGTCGAATCTCCTCCATTTTGTTCACTAGCGACCGTACATTGGCAAGGAAAATGCTGGGTAAAGAGAGCCGATGAGGAGTAAGCGTTAGCTTAGCACGCGTTCCTCCACGTCTCCCTCGCCTTTATCAGGAAGTGAGAGGGGAATTGTGACTTTAAAACTCACTTCACAGCGTTGCTGCACATCTGCAGGACTCAGACGGTAGGTAACAGGCAGTGTTGGGGGTAACGCATTACAAGTAACTTGAGTTACGTAATAATATTACTTTTTCAAGTAACTAGTAAAGTAACGCATTACTTTTCAAATTTACAACAAAATATCTGAGTTACTTTTTCAAAAAAGTAACGCAAGTTACTTTTTCACATTTATTTGTTTATTTGACTGGCTCTCCTGTCCCCATGTTGAGAAAAATCGAGAGTAAGTGCAGAGGCGTGTGTGTAAATGTGTTATTGTAGTTCTAGACTAAATGTGAGCACTTATTCATCTCACTTGCACAATAAAGATTCAGTACTCCTCAAAATTAATAACATCAGTCAAATGCAAAATCAGAGTACTATGCAAACCTCAAATATATAAATGTTAAATAAAACAAATATTTGTATGCATTTAATCTACCTTTATTGACCAATGTCGTGCTGCTGATCTTTGATTCAGTTAAGCCATGAGCAAAAATTACTAGATTTTTTGTTTTTATTGGTAAAACGTTTTTCTCCTGCATCCTATTCTTCCATTGTCCAGAATGGCAGCACAGCACGGCAGTATGGTTCATGCGTAAATTTGCATTTTTATCTTAGCCTGAGGCTTATTATTTCAATTTTGGTAAGAAGAGGTCTTTACATTTGCAAAAAAAAGGATTTTTTTTGCTATTAAAAAACTAAACAAAAAAGCAAGCCCAGCCCAGGTGAGAAAAAGTAACGCAAAAGTAACGCAGAAGTAACGTAACGCATTACTTTTCTTAAAAAGTAACTAAGTAACTCAATTAGTTACTTTTTAAGGGAGTAACGCAATATTGTAATGCATTCCTTTTCAAAGTAACTTTCCCCAACACTGGTAACAGGTAAGGTTTCTTCTCTTAACAGCAGATTATCTTATCAGGACGTGAGAGGGGAATTGTGACTTTAAAACTCACTTCACAGCGTTGCTGCACATCTGCAGGACTCAAACAGTAAGGAACAGGTAATGTCTCTTCTCTCAACAGCAGATTCTCTCATCAGAACATGAACGGGAAATTGTGACTTTAAAACTTACTTCACAGCGTTGCTGCACATCTGCAGGACTCTTCCCTCAACAGACACTTTCATCAGACATTAGCGAGAGACTCAATAGGCAGCTTTACCAGCGATGTTGTACATCTTCAGAGCTCCATCAATACGTGTAACAGTTCAGACTTTTCCACAGCCATACGGTTCTTCACAAGACTTGTAATTTCAGAGAGAGAGGGTTAACAGGAGCCTTCAATGAGGGATTACTTCACGACAATACTCAGTGGAAGAGAGAATAATACAAAGCATTACTTCACCAGTTCAGTTGTATCGTTCTGGAATTTGGATGGGGACAAGTAGATCATTTCACAAGAATGGAAGCAGGCGTTGGGAGACTCTTCTCAGCATAGCACACAGCACTCGTGTTCAATACAAATCCACAGCATTAATTCAGCGTGCATCAGGTAAGGCAAACAACTGCAAATCACTCACACAGTAGGGCTGATCAGAAGCCTCGCTTCATCCATGCATTTGAATGGGAATATTCAACTCTCAATTCCTCTCCAGCGTATCTGAAACAGAGGTCCTCCTCAATAGTAAATTTCACATTCACAGTCTTTTCTTCCAGCTTTACATTGGATTCAACGATGTAATTAATTCACTTATCTTTCTCTCTTCCTCTTCCGGCACAGATCCAAGCAGCAGTTCAATCCAGTAATATTCCACAAGCAGCTCTAAACGACAGACTCCAATGGCAGTTAATCACTTACACGAATTTCCAGGATTACAGCGTCCAATGTAAGCGCTCAACCAGGAGATCTTCTACCCCAAGACACAACGACAGAGACCCAGCCAAAACAGCTGATTAACTGGACACCGATTGACTTTTACCAGCTCGACCTCAACCCTGACCTCCTTCTTCTCTTCTGAATGGCTCTTTTATCCTCCTCTTCAGTGTTGCCACAGTTACTTTGAAAAAGTAACTTAGTTACTTTACAGATTACTTGATTTTAAAAGTAACTAAGTTACTTTACAGATTACTTGATTTTAAAAGTAACTAAGTTAGATTACAAGTTACTTTATTAATTACATTCATCAGTTGCCGACAACACCTCTGCAGCCTCAACATAAAAATGACAACCGTTTTTGCCAACACTTTATTGGAAAGTGCATTTTTAACAGTAACGTCAACAATGTATCTCCTGAAATTGTATCTCCAAAAAAAATCTTTTGACTAATTTTATAAAAATCTAAACATGTTAATGAAAAGGTACAAATTACTTTGTTTTCTTATTAAATACATTTATGAAAAACAATTTATATTTAATTTTTAACTTATATTTACATATGAATGTAAATAATTATATGGGCCTACACAAATAAAATAAAATTACAAGATTTATATTTTATTGTAAACGTAATGTGCAGCTCTGTAAAGGGACAACAAATATATGATCGATACGTGAGAACAATATATTTTTTAATAATCTTTAAGTGCACAAAACTATGAAAATATATAAAACGCTTCAAAACAGAGCGGCAACAAAGCGCTTATGCGCATCCCGGGTGCAGAATGATGCGCTTAAAGTCAGAAGGTGTTTCTCAATGTCAAGGATCCTTCCTCTGCAGGACTGATCCTTCCATTGAGAAACGCCTAGAGTGTGCAGGGCAGCGCGAGTGCACATTGAAAAGTTCACGGCATAAAGAGAAGATGAGCGTTGAGCCCACAAATCCTAGTCTACTATGTAGCCTATATCGGTCCAAACATTCACTGATTATTTGTTTCTTCACAGTTTTAAATTCCGGTTATTGTGCGTGTGATGCTAATTAATAGTCCTTGCCACCTGGGTAGCGAGCACAACATCTTTCAGAAACCGCTAGATAAACTCCAGGAAGATAAATTATTTTATTAAGTATTATAACGGTAATATATCATATTGGAGTGAGCTTTACCGTGCTGCTGCTGACTGGAACCGAACGCGACGCGCAGTTTGAATGCTGAACGGAGAATTCAATTCAATTCAATTCAAATTTATTTGTATAGCGCTTTTCACAATACACATTGTTTCAAAGCAGCTTCACAGAAAGTGCATTTCATAAATGTACATTGAAAAATGTTAGAAAAGAGAATGTTAAAGAAAAAATGTTAGGATAAGTTAATCAATCATGTATTATTTTAGGCCATAACAACGCTGGCGTTGAGTCGTCTCTTCACAGGCGTCGAGTCGTCTCATCACAGGTGTCGGGGCATCTGAAGTCTCCATCAGAGGCTGGATACAAACTGGAGCTGACGAACTAGTTACCTAGAATGACAGCTACAGCGGAGGAAAGACATTCAGCTATGGAATGGCTTTAGATGACTTTGTAGGCTACTAGCAAATAATAATATGCTAATAATGATTGCTGAAGGATAATGTGACAATATATATTTCTGATGATTATTTAATTATCACGACATGCCTAATCTGAGCAAGTGACTGCCTGTCTTGAGTTTTGTCGACAGACGGAGGCGGCACAAAATTTGACGGAGGCGACCGCCTCGTAATTCTCTATGCCGGAAAACCCCGGCTGAGACTAAACAAGAAAGCAAAAATATATATTTTTACTAAGGAAAATGACAAAAATAGTAACTCACAGTGACTTGGATAAGTTACTTTAATCTGATTACTGGTTTGGAAATAGTAACGCGTTAGATTACTCGTTACTGGAAAAAGTAGTCAAATTAGAGTAACGCGTTACTGGCATCACTGCTCCTCTTGTGAAGCGGAAAGCCTGTGCAAACACCGCTCCTCTCTCTCTCTCACACCCATGTCTATGCTCACCTGCCGTGCATCAGCAGTAATTAGGTTGGACAATTGCTGCGTCCCAATACGCATACTATCCATACTAAATAGTATTCGAAAAAAGAATTAGTATGTCCCAAATCTTAGTATGTTGAAAAAAGTATTCCAAAGATTTCCGGATGGTTTACTATTTCCGGTCAGAATCCGAAGTGCAGATCGATGCGCACTCTAACGGCTGATATTGCCCACAACCCATTGCGAGATGGACGAGGATTCGATTAGAACTACAAACGCGGATAAAAAGTGTTTAAAAAACTACAAACATGACGGTTACGCGAGTCTGACGGTTAAGTGGAGAGGATTAGATAAAGTGGTTTGAGTGAGCAATTATCAGTATTTAACCGGACGAAAAGATATTTATTCAATATTATCCACATTATATTTCACCTGCAGCAGCATTGAGAACTTTTGTAATGATACGTTTGGCCATTAACTTTGCAAACACATGAGAGGAGTCTAAAGACCCACGAAAGGCAGATCAACGAGCGACTACATTTCTCTCCGATACGGTAGGAAATTAAATTTAAAGTGGGGGATTTGAACTGTGACGATGATTGACATTTTAAACGGTGACGGGACGCACGTAACAGAGTCCGTTAAAGATGACGAAGTAGTATGTCCCAAAGCTTGCATACTCTTCTGCTACACACTCAAAAGTATGTACTTTTTCTTCACAAAAAGAGTACATACTTTTAGGACCAATATGTCAATGGTCAACGGTCATGCTGGCGCGTTTTTTGGCTGCCGCTGATCTGCTCTTTAAGCTTTCCCCAAGAAGTATATATATGTTTGTGGATACTGTATTTGTTGCTTATGAGTAGGCTATCTATTTGAATCCATCATCCTGTTGACATATACAGATTATCATCTGTTTATGTGTGCATGAGTTACGACTAGCTTACCTGCTGTACGTACGTTACTCGACATTATTCAAGCCTACCTGCCGCTAAAACCCGCGACAACTATGTGGAATATCTATTCGTGGCTTGTGTTACTCTGGTTCGTACTGTCTTTAATCTACCATCCTTCAGCTGCACTGTTCCAGTACCCTACCACCGAGTTTAAGATTCATAATCCACCATTGCCAGCACTGCTCCAGCAACCGGACATCCTATACGTGCCCCGACGGAGATGTACTCACCGGGGCTCACGTCGAAATTTCCAATATGACAACTCCAACCCCATCAAGTCTTTCTGGTCCTCATCTCGCCGCCCACGGAAGAACACCGGTCAACGCGCTGATCCTAGTGTGCTGATCCGTGTCCCGAGGACGGCTACGGCTGTCAGTCAGAGCACCACCACCGTCAACTTTGGTCTTCTTAACATCCTTGCCCTCACGAATAAGGTCCAACTCGTCCAAGATCTCCTGACAGACCATAAATTGGACTTTCTCTGTCTAACGGAGACGTGGCAGCAGCCGAAGGATTTTACACCGCTCAACGACGCAACTCCACCGGGGTTTGTTTACCTCTCCCAACCTCGTGTCATTGGCCGGGGAGGCGGTCTCGCGGTAATTTACCGCGAGAACTGGAAGACAGCACCGGTGCGTCTAGATGTCTACCGTTCATTCGAGGCCACTGCTTTTGAACTGTCTGGATCTGTTCCCACTATTGTGGCCATCCTCTACCGACCACCAAAGTTAAATAAGGATTTTATTACTGACTTCACAACACTTCTCACACATTTATCTACACTCTCATCCAACATAATAATCCTGGGGGACTTTAATATTCACATGGACATTGTCAATAACACTCTCACTAAAGATTTTACATCCTGTTTGGACAGTTTTGGCATTCAGCAGTTTGTCAATTTTCCCACACACACAAAAGGACATATTCTGGATCTCATCTGCTGCTCCGGCATTACACCTACTGACTGTAAAGCAAAGTACCTCCCATTCTCTGATCACTCACTACTCACATTCAATGTCAATCTGTCACTATCCAAATCCAACCCTTTACGCACTATAAATTTTCGTAAAATTATGGACATTGACTTGGACAACTTATCACTTCACATTGATAACCTCCCCTGTACAGACAACCTTCATTCCCCGGAACAATTACTTTCACACTACAATACACACCTTCATAGCATCCTAAATAATCTTGCTCCACTCAAAACGAGATCTGTCTCATTTACTCACTCTGCACCCTGGTTCACTCCAGAACTCAGACAGTTAAAAGCAAAAGGACGACAACTGGAAAGATTATACAGAAAAACTGGACTTACTGTGCACAAGGACATGTACTCAAACCACACTCTCCACTACAGAGACTGCATTTCCAAAGCCAAATCCACACACTACTCCAGTTTAATACATTCAAATCAAGGTAACTCCAAGGCTCTTTTCTCACTCATTACTAAAATTACAAAGCCTCCTGACTCACTTCCCCCTCACCTTTATTCCTCAGATTTTTGTAATACACTGGCCTCATTTTTCAATTCAAAAATTCACCACATTCACCAGCAACTCACCCCCCCTTCTGCCCCTTACTCACACACCCCTATTCCATCGGCCTCTATCCATCCATTTTCCACATTTTCCCTGCCCTCTGTTAACCAAATTTCAACTCTAATTCAAAAATCAAAATCCTCCTCCTGCAAAATGGACCCATTCCCAACTGTCCTCGTCAAAGCCACATTACCTTCTCTGTCCCCTCTCATCACAAATATTATTCACGCCTCCCTCTCTTCTGGATCTGTTCCCTCCTCTCTCAAAACTGCTGCTGTCACACCAATACTCAAAAAACCTGGTTCAGACCACAACAATCTTAATAACTTTCGTCCTATTTCTAATCTTCCTTTCATCGCCAAAATTCTGGAAAAAACAGTCGCTGCTCAAATTCATACTCACTTATCTTCCAATAATCTCTATGAAAAATTCCAATCTGGCTTCAGACCCCTCCATAGCACTGAAACTGCCCTCCTTAAAATAACTAATGACCTTCTCCTCTCTGCTGACTCCGGTTCACTTTCCATCCTACTTCTGCTGGATCTAACTGCAGCTTTTGATACCATTTCACACTCCATTCTTCTGCACAGGCTCTCCTCGATCGGCATCACAGACACAGCCCTCACTTGGTTCCACTCCTACCTCTCAGGACGCACTCAGTTTATCCAGCTCAAATCCTTCACCTCCCATCCTGTCCCCGTCACCACTGGTGTACCTCAGGGCTCGGTACTAGGGCCCTTACTGTTCATCATCTACCTTCTCCCCCTTGGTCACATTTTCCGGAAACATCACATTGACTTTCACTGCTACGCTGATGACACCCAGCTCTACCTCTCAAACAAACCAAATTCCTCACTCTCACCCTCCTCCCTAATCAACTGCCTCTCTGAAATTAAATCCTGGTTCACCACACCTGGGTACACAAGTCAACAAAATATAAAACACTGTTCAAGAGATTTTTGGATATTTTAAAATCTTACATATTGTGCCTTTAAGAACTAGATGTAGGACGATCACATTAAACATTGTTAAACGTCTCGGTTACGTATGTAACCTTGGTTCCCTGAATAGGGGAACGAAAGGCTGCGAACCGTCGCCATGGGAACACTTCCGGTGTGACGAATGTCTGAAGCCCTTATACCATCACGCCAATTCATTGGCTAGTGTCGCTTCACTAGTGGCGCTTTACCGGCAAATCAAACCGTCAGATTTCAGGACGAAGGAAACTACTACTCGAAGAAAGAGAAGGCCGGAATCAGTGCGTCGACGCAAACAAGTCCACGTCTGCTCGACCGAACCTCTGCCATATAAGGTCTACCATCCGAGGATGTAACCGCCACGAAACTTGATCGACAGAAACTTGTTCTGCGCCCAAAGAAGCAAACGCTTCGCCAGATTGTATGGGCGAGAGCGAAGCCCTCCTTGGCGATTTAAGTAAGATATCACGGTCATGTTGTCCGTCCTGACCAGAACATGACACCCTCTCAGATGGGGCAGAAATAGTTTGAGCACTAGAAACACTGCTAACAGCTCCAGACAATTTATGTGCCAACCACAATGCTCTCCACTCCAGACTCCAAATGTCGGGCGTCCTTGATACACTGCTCCCCAACCCGTGAGGGATGCGTCCGTCGTGATAGTCTTGCGACGACAGCACAGCCCTAGTTGAACTCCACGGCGGAGCAAAGGGAGGTTTAACCATGGACGTAGAGCACGAGAACCCTTGCGAGTCAACAAGACTTGGCGGGAGGGATGGCTGTGGGGCGAAATCTTCATGCTTTTGGTCCACCATTGGTCCACATTGAAATGGTCTCATATGGAGCAGGCCCAACTGTACTACAGGGGATGCCGCTGCCATCATGCCCATCAGTCTGTGGCAAAGACAGACAGAAACGAGCCCAGATAGCAAACTGACATTGAATCAACATAGAATCGACGTTTCTCGTGACATCGAAACGACGTTGATCTCTATGTACAAAAACACATTTTCTACTAGATGATTTAAAAATCTCATAGTACTTAATTACAATAAATAAAGTCTGTATAGGTAATAATTTATTAAACACATCACATTCAGTAAAAATTGCTTTATTATTCATACAAAATACATTTACGAATACCATTTTAGATCATACAAATACACAGAAAGTATAAAAGTAAATTATAGTAATATATAATCTAATGTCTCAAGTTACAATTTAAAAGCGATATTTACTAGTGTTATTTTGAAAATAGGTGTGAAGCCATCATGAATATGTCCCCCGCACTTTTACCGGGTCGCACCGGTCCTAGTCGACCCGCTCCGGGCGGGATTCGAACCGGGGTCTAGTCGCACCGCTCTTACTGGCCTACTTCTGTTACACAAGCAAGTTCGTTCACGTAGAAGACAACGTAAATAAATGTAGATTTAAATTCAAAGACACAAAATAATCTATACATGACCTGACATTTTATTCGTATCCAAAAATGAGGCGATCTGAACACTATGGAGTGCCAACACTCTCGTGCAACACTCCAATTCATACTCGAAGCCGGAGGGCGCTCTCTCAAAGAAAATTCAAAAGTTGAATTTCCAGCATCATTACTCCAGTCTTCAGTATCACATGATCCTTCTGAAATCATTCTAATATGATCATTTGATGAAAAGGAAACATTTATGATTATAATCATTGTTGAAAACAGCTGTGCAACCGCAAACCATGATGCATTTTATTTTTCAGGATTTTTTAATGAATAGAAAGTTAAATAAACAGCATTTATTTGCATTGAATAAAGCATGTATAAATCTTTTGTTATATTATAAATGCCACTTGATCAATTTAATGCATGTTTGATAAATAAAAGTATTAATTTCTCTTTTTTTTTTCTTACCACAAATGTTTGAATAGTTTCATGATTTCCACAAAAATGAAGCAGCACAACTGTTTTCAACATTGATAATAATCATAAATGTTTCTTTAGCATCAAATTAACATAGAATGATTTCTGAAAGATCATGTGACACTGAAGACTGGAGTAATGATGATAAATTCAGCTTTGATCACAGGAATACATTACAAAGATTTTTTTCTTTTTTACTATATATATTCACACAGCTGCTTTACATTGGGATAATATTTCCCTGTATTACTTTTTTACTGCATTTTTTATTAAATAAATGCAGCCTTGGTGAGCAGAAAACTTCTTCAAAAACATTTAACAATTGTATTTTCTGCCTTATTCAGTGATATTCTTTCTTTACAAAGCATAAAATCCATGGGGACTTAATGCACAAGTGTTTGTAGTACATAAACCAATCATAAAATTGGCATAACATATAGGGAAAACATTATAGATGTTAGTGGTTATTGTTCAGCAGTGTATTTGATATATTACTGAATTAAAAGCAAGAGATGAGATCAATTAAATCTGTCAATTAGACAAAGGTCAGAAAAAAACTGGTATTACACCTGACATTTCTGTCCCCCTGATCGTCTTTGTATAGCCATTCACTATTTCATAGATGTCACGTTTATAAACGCACTACATTGGCTGGAACTTTACTTGATAAAGTAAGTAATAAAGTAAGTTTTAAATATAGATATTTTTCTTACACAAATGCGTCGATTCGCTTCAGAAGGCCTTTATTAACCCCCCAGAGCCGCGTGGAGCAGTTATATGATAGACAGATGCACTTTTTATGGACTTCAAAAACAGAGCAACTATTACTGCTATAATAATGCTTGGATTAGCCAGGACTTTTGTAATATAACTTTTTAGATTTCATTTGTCTGAAAGAAGAATGTCATATACACCTTTTGGGTTTGGAACGACATGAGGGAGAGGAATTAATGACAGGATTTACATTTTTGGGTGAACTATCCCTTTAATCTAGTACCGGACTAAAATGCATGTTTGAGCTGTCTTAAAGGGATAGTTCACCCAAAAATGAACATTACCCCATGAAGTCTGCGATCGCTAAACAATTCAGATTAATCCACAAGTTTAAAAAAAATGCGCAATAAATCCGTGGGTCACATAAGTGTATGCACACTTTGCTGTCCACGTCCAGAAAGGTAATGAAAACATCATCAAAGTAGTCCATATGTGACATCATTTGGTTAGTTAGACTCTTTTGAAGCGTTGACAATACATTTTGGTCCAAAAATAACAAAAACTTTATTAAGCATTGTCTTCTCTTCCAGTTTTGTTTGAATCCGCGTTACGACGCCACAGTGACGCTGCAGACATAAGACGCTGTGACGTGTTATCTGGTGCGACAGAGCTTTGTTTGTAGTCTGAGGGAGACGCACGCTGTAAACAAGCTGTTCTACATTGTTTGTATTGCTATATTTTTTTTTAAATGATGCGTAAGTGTGCATGTCCCGGATGTCCTAATCGCCAAAAAAGAACACGACGACGTAAGACTGTTACTGACATCACTGTGGCGTCGTGAACGCGGATTCAAACAAAGCCGGAAGAGAAGACAATGCTTAATAAAGTCTTAGTTTTTGTTATTTTTGGACCAAAATGTATTGTCGACGCTTCAAAAGAGTCTAACTAACCAAATGATGTCACATATGGACTACTTTGATGATGTTTTCATTACCTTTCTGGAGGTGGACAGCAAAGTGTGCATACACTTACATTCACAGGACTGAAAGCCCTCGGACTAAATCTAAAATATCTTAAACTATGTTCCGAGGATGAACAGAGGTCTTACGGGTTTGGAACAACATTGGGGTGAGTCATTAATGGAAGAAATTTCATTTTTGGGTGAACTAACCCTTTAACTGAAAGCAACTTGACCTGATATATCTTAAAATATGCCAGTGTCATTGTTTTGTCTCAAGATTCACACCAGTAATGTTTTTTTTTTCTAAGGCACATTTAAAAAAAAGCTACTTACATTGTCCTATTTGAACTAAGCCCTAACCTTGGCTTAATCTAAGACCTGTCTGTATAACCGGGCCAACGATTACAATATAAGGACAATATCTGGCAGTTTTCCATTTCCATCTATAGTTGCAATCATCTGAAGTCTTCGTGAGTGAGGCTGGATCCAAACTGGAGCTGGCGTAATCTCTAGTAACCTTGCTGTGCATCCTGAGATAGAAACAGGGAAGTAGCAGGAGAAAGATTAGCATTAGTTCATATTTCAGGCAAAAGATGATAATGTGCACTTTTTACTATTTAATCTCATATAACTGTAGCACAGTTTTTTTTTTTTGTTGTTGTCGTCAAACAGATCCCAAACCTATAAATGGTAGTGTACACTACTGTTCAAAAGTTTGGGTTCAATAAGATTTTCTTTTTAAAGAAATTCATATTTTTATTTAGCAAGGACGCATTAAATGATCAAAACAAAGTGACAGTAAAGACATTTGTAAAAGACATATAGACATTTATAATCTTTACAAAAGTTTATATATCAAATAAATGCTGTTCTTTTGAACTTTCTATTCATCAAAGAATCCTGAAAAATAAAATGTATCACGGCTTCTACAAAATATGAAGCTGTTTTCAACACTGATAATACTCATAATAATGTGTGTTGATCATCAGATCCTCATATGAGAATGATTAGTGAAGGGTCATGTGACACTGAAGACTGGAGGAATGATGATAAATTCAGCTTTGATCACAGGAATAAATTACACTTTACTATATATTCACATAGAGAACAGCTTATCTACATTGTAACAATATTACTGTTTTTAATGTATTTTTAATCAAATAAATGCAGCATTGGTAAGCACAAAAGAGACATCCCACACTCTTTTGACCTTTAGTGTATGTTAGAGATTGTACTTACTAGTCGTATGAGTATTGGAGATTTTCTTTGACATGAGATCCGCTCCAACTCTGCTGGGCTGCAGAACATCAGGATGGAAGAATCTAGGAACATAAGCACCAAGCCAACAATATTTAGTATATAAATGCCAGTTTATTAGAAGGAAAGAAGCTAAAGAAGAGGAGAAAAGCAAAAAAGGGAAAGAAGAATATACAGAAAATATTTTATTAAGAGTTTATGTTTTAGGTTTACTTGTTAATTATTACACATACAGTGTCACTTACGTTTGGATGCCAAAGCCTTCTTTAGATTTATAAATTTGGAAAAGAAAATAATGTAAAATCATGGTGATATTACTTGAAATATACTGTAAAATAAATGCATATTAAGTTATTTAATGAACTTCCTCAGTTCACCTGTTTCCTACTTCTCTGTCAGGAGCTTCCTTCAGGAATGTGGGGATCTTGGGAGCTTCAACTCTGTTGTAGAGGGGTTATTTTGTCCCTCCTGAAATCACAGAACATTTTTTTTACAAGCTAATTTTCACGCTCCATGTATTTGACGTCACCGATTAACGTTACAGTTTATACTTTTAGGTTTTTGACACATACCGTTGACAAATTGCCAGCAAAACCTTTACAAAACGATCAAACCCTCTCATTTTCACATAAAGATTTGATTAAAAGCTCAAACTTTCATAAACAAGAGCTCAATCGATAGTTAGCCGAGATGCTAACGGTCTTTTTCCGAAGACACTAAACCATTTAAAGTAAATATTCAACAGAAGTGTGTCAATTACACGTAAGAAGGTGTCAGGAACAGTTGTGTGTATTATTTGTGTGATTTTAGAGACTAAACTCACCTGAAAGTAGTGAAAACAACAGCGACAGAAGGAGTTGTGCTGCTTGTCTGTTGAGTCGTATCCCCGTTTCCACGGCAACTCTCCCGCTCCAGTGATTCGAATGTTCAACGCGCACGCGCAATAAAGTCACAATCACGCATCATTTACATAATACATTAGAATTAAAACATTACATACATACAAACCTCATTAATATTAAATCATGAATTTAAAATTAATTTATATGTAATTCATAGGTGCAAAAGCCACCCCTGCACTTGATAGTGAGAAAAAGTGGCACTTTTATATTAGTTTCATAATATATTAGTTTAATATTTTGTATTATTTTGTTTAGGAACACTCAACCTAATTATTTCATTTTAAAGTGTGATTGCATGCAGACAGTATTTTTCTATACAAATGCTTTGCTTGGTTATATGACTAGCAATATTAAGACAGTCTCACTATTTTTTATTAAGTGCTTTCAGATTCTTTTTAACTGTATAAAATTAATTAAATAAATATACATATAAAATAAATGTACTTTTATAAAATAAAGGTGTCACAACAGACAGTGACCGACAATCGGCTTGCCACCATAAAAAATATTTAAAACAATCTCATAACATTGTTTAATGCAGTTGTAATTTTTACAGCTGACTTTGTGCCGCCCAAAAAACGCTGGTGGACCGCCAGGTCATTGTTAGCTGGGCATTTACGCACCGATCTTTCGCTTTCCATGTTTTCATTTAGTAATTGTAATACTAGCATCCGAAGAAAAAAAAAAACCCCGGAAACTTCAAAGACTGCCCCTTTTAATATCAGCGACTTCTATACATTTGTGAAGGTACTTACTTTTTTTTTTCCCATAATGAATTAAAATACATGTACATCCCATTTCCGTCGAATTTAGTTCAGGCCATGTCATTCCTCTAACCAAGTTTCAACATATATTAGACGTTGTGATTTTGACCATATGCGTCGGCCATATCGTTGATGAATCAACCTCATTTCAACGCGGAATCGACGTTAGATTTTCAACATAATAACGTTCTGATGTACCGACCAAATAGTGAACATTGATTCAACATTGAAATTTGATCGACGACTGATACTAACCTTTACAACCAAAAATCAACGTTGAAACGACGTCTGTTTGCTATCTGGGAGGTGATCTATCTTGAAATGGCTTAGGCAGTTCTGCAGAGACTGAACGCGTGCAGGAGACAGCCGTGCCCGCAATACATTCGAGTCCAAATCCACGCCCAGAAAAGTCGTCTGCTGGGACGGGTGCAAAACGTTCTTTGGAGGTTCAGACGGAAACCCAGATTCCTCAAGTGGCAGAGAGTTAGATCTCGATGAGCCACAGCCCGTTCCTGAGATTGAGCTAATATTAGCCAATCGTCCGGTAGTTTAGAACACGGACGCCCTGGAGTGCCGCAATTGACGATCTGGATGTGGAAATACGCATCCTTCAGATCAATGGTTACAAACCAATCTCCGGTTTGTCTCTGGGTCAGGATGGACAACATTTTGAACTTGTTTACTCTTAGAATCGGGCGCAATTCGCCACCCTTTTTGGGCACCACGAAGTAACGGCTGTAAAAGCCCGCTTCTGCTTGGGAGGGGAGTATTTCTTCTATAGCCCCTTTCTCCAAGAGGGAAATAACTTCCTGTCTCATAGCTGGGGCCTCCCATGGACGCACTGACGTGGGGAGAACCCCGCCTGAGAGAGGTGGGCATTTGCGGAACTGGATGGTGTATCCGTGACGGATAGTGCGCAGCAACCATTGCGAAACCTCGGGCAGGCATTGCCACGCGGCCCAGTGTTCCGCTAATGGAATTAGACGATCTGTTTGGGATACGTGTCGTCCCGTAGGTGTCGATGTAGTTCCTGATTGCAGAAAGTCGTTGACGTCTGCGGAAACAGGAAAAACATGTGAAACGGACATGTTTTCTCTCATATCCATGCCTGACTGCATGACGCTCCGAGGCACATAAGTGGCGGAGACATCTTGCACAAGGTACTGTCCAACTACCTGTTCGGGCTGCCCCCCCATCCCGGCGCTGGGGGGGTTGAATGCCGTCATAAACGGGCCACATGTGTGTAGCCCTAAGGTTTCTTTTTGGACACCAGGAAGAACAGTGCTCGTTGATAGGGACCGGTCTGAAACCACCCGAGGCGCATTTAGCTGTGGGACGGTTAAGGCCGGAGCTGGGAGGCCACAGTGAGAGATGCGAATGCACTTTTGTAGTTCGTCCAAACTCTCCAATGGAGGGCCTGGCCTCCGAAGACGAGCAAAGTGATCAGGAGTTATTCTTGGGGACCTGAGGACGAGAGGTTTTAGCCGTCGACATCAGGTCTACTCGTTTGCGTTGATAGTTGCGCTGACGCATAGGTGGGCGGGTCCTAGGTCCCCAGTCCTTGCGGGGGGGATCCATAGGAGAGGGTTCGCTTCGTTGAACTTCACGGCGTTGAAGGAAAGATGGGCGCGAGCGAGTTGGCTGTGGCTGGCGGTCAAATTCCCTAGACCGACGTGGAATAAGCTGGCGAAACACGGCAGATTGTTGCTTTGCTGCTCGAAATTTCTCCACCACCGTGGTTACGGCCTCCCCGAAAAGGCCGTCGTTGGAAATGGGGGCGTCCAACAAAAAGGATTTCTCCTTTTCTTTAATGTCAGTGAGATTAAGCCAAAGGTGGCGCTCTACTGACACTAAACCAGCCATAGATCTTCCTACGGCGCAGGCAGTATGCTTGGTGGCTCTCAGCGCCAAGTCAGTAGCCTGTCTGAGCTCTTTGACTGCCTCCGGAGTCATGCCCTGTCCTTCATCAAGCTCCTTTAATAAATCGGCTTGATAAGCCTGGAAAACGGCCATGGAATGAAGGGTGGCTGCTGCCTGTCCAGCTGCCATATAAGACTTATTAACCAGTGAGGAGGTCACTCTGCATGGTTTAGAGGGCAGTAAGGGACGAGACTTCCATGACGGGGCCGAAGTAGGCGCGAGGTGGGCCGCGAGGGTCTCTTCAACAGTAGGCAAGCTCACGTAGCCAAAGTCCGCCATTTTAGAAACCGTGGTGGAGGTCTTGGAAGAAAGGCAGTGGCCGGCGGGGTTGAGTTGGCGCGCGGCTAGTGAAAAACCGATCGTCCAGTTTAGATTGGGTTCGATCTAGCGCGGGCTCGCTGTCCCAATCCAGGCCTAGTTTGTCTAAGGCGCGAGTGACAACTTCTATCAGTTCGTCATAAGACTGGGAAACTTGTCTCTCTTGACCGCTCAGAGGGAGAGAAGCGGCTGATTCTCCCGTAAGTTCCTCGGAATCGGAAGCCGCTGTAGAGAGCACATCATCATCGAACCAAAAGAAACCGAGTCCCGGGCTTCTGGTGTAGGCCGCAGTTCGCCGTGCATAAACAGGACGGGCTCGACACGGTCGCGATTCTCAAGCGAGCAAACCCGGCCGGGGGAAAGAGAGCGAAAAGGATCGTAATCCGTCCGCTCACTATCCATAAATGGTAATTCGCCCATGTCGTCCCTAGCGTCCGACGTGGTAGCGGGGATTAGGCAGGCGGTCTTTAAAGGTAGGAAGCCTAGAGCGAAGCACTTTCATGCGTAGGCTATCACAGTGCTGACAGTCAGATAGACCGCTAAGCGCGGCCTGGGCGTGCTGAACGCCCAAACACATCACGCACCTGTCATGAGTGTCGTCTCCAGCAATGAGTCTGTCGCACGGGTCCAAACATTTCTTAAAACTCAACGTGTCTGCTTTTGAGGAGTAAGGAACTGCTCAAACAGTGGTAAGTAGCTGTGAACACGATGGGTAGCTTTTAGTAGCAAATAGCTTTCCTAAGGGCAGAGATGATCCGTTTCCTGAAGGAATGAAATCTGACGGTTTGACGCTTAGCGCGCTGATATGATTCATACGTGACGTATTTCAGGGCGGCGCTAAGCGCCACTAGCCAATGAATTGGCGTGATGGTATAAGGGCTTCAGACATTCGTCACACCGGAAGTGTTCCCATGGCGACGGTTTGCAGCGTTGAGTGAACCTATGATAGGGAACCGCGTGCACAGAGGTCCGGACAGAATTGACTGCGTTACAACCCACTTCTGCCTTTTCTGTAATGCCTCAGTCAACAAAGTGAATCATAGTGTACTGTTAAAAAGGTATGTGAGCATTTTGTTTTATAAGTAAGTGTATAATGTGTTTTCTGAGTAATAAAAATGGGAAATGGTTTTAATTACAGGTCTTAAAATCCTTCCCGTCGGTTTAGCAGCCACCATTTTCTTTCCCCACAAATATATTTGAGGTTTATTAGATTTTGTTTGTGTTATTTTGGTTTGGGTGTTTGTCATTATCATTTGTTTGTTTTTGGTATAAATTTTTTTGTAAAGTCTTAGTGTTTTATTTACTGGTGTACTACTGTATGTGTTACAGGTACCGGCTGGTACCACATAAACAGCTTATATGCTCTCTCTGGAAACAGGAGAAATAAGTGAGACAGGGCAAACTCAGCATCTGTTTTTCATCTCGCTCAGCAGAAAGAGGGGGCCGAGAGGATTTATTAGACATTCACCATTTAAATCCTCCTCTGATACAAACACTCAATGTTCACTATGAAACAAACATAACTTCAAAATAAAATACAAGTTGTCCCTTTTTTCCCCCAGGTTTCAGCAAATACTGAATTATACATTTTGGGTGATTACATAAATCAAAATGACAATAACCAATGTTACTCTGTAAGTTGTCTCTTTCCAACTCAAAATATAACATGGCTTAATTTAACAATTACATATAGTTCTCAAATGCATTTTCCATTTCCAGCTAAAGTCATTTCTTTTCCTCTTCCCCAAAGTGCATGAGCTGACAGACTTTTAACTTATTTTTAACCACTTTGTAAAATACATCACATTTGTATTTAACCTTACTTTTTAACCATTATGCAAACTCAGTTTTTAATATTCGCTGATAACATTTTACATCAACATCATACATTTCAAACGTATCGAGACTTTACAAGAATGTTCAAGGAGCTAAAAATAAAACTCTCTCTGACGTGACTTTGGCAGCAACAGGTGGCGTTAACCGGCGCGAAAATGCGGCTACTGCCATATTTACATATATGTCCACATATCCATAAAACAGCCTTATTAGCGGACATTTAAACATTCAGTGACATGTCAGCATATTCCACTTCAGGTATTTAGCTTAATTTACTATCCCACCAACCTGGAAACAGGAGAAATAAGTGACAGGGCAAACTCAGCATCTGTTTTTCATCTCGCTCAGCAGAAAGAGGGCAACCGCAAAGCGGACCAAACTGACGTAACGCTCCCCTGAAGCACCATAAGCGCTACTCTACCCCCTGCTGGCGAACTCCACAATTTCTCCTGCCCTATATATAAAAATAATTTTGTGAAAGAATGGTGGTGGAAACAGGTTCATTACCCCTGACCAATTATTTAAAATATTAATTATAAAATTACAGAAAACTACCACAAATGTGATAACACTTTAGTGGGCATCACATATGGGAGGTTTTATTTCTACGTTTGGTTGTGTTTCTGTGACCTTATGGAACTTTGACCAGATCTATGTTTAAAGGTTCTTGACTACGCCACCTGGTGCCTCTCACACCAGGATATACTTTTCCCCTCAACTGCTAAATACCTAATCTAAGGCAAGCAGGTTCGTAAAAATACACCCAGGATGAACTAGACAGAGACGTGCTTCCAGTAGAAAAAACAATGATAAAACTTTATTGCACAATTGTAGAATTAAAGGAGCCACACCGTCATACTAGTGGCACAGTCTTAAAGCGAAAGACCAGACCTGGTATTGGCGGTTACAAGAGACAATGCGATTAACCATTTAATTAGAAAATACTGATTTACTATTCAATACTGTCAAGGCAGGTTACCTGTCCGGGATAAGCGTGACGTTCACCGCCCGTGCTCTGGAATCTGGTGCCCACGATCACATGCATTCACACACACACACACACACACACACACACACACACACACAACCACTACAAACCAATGATTCAATCAATATTGTGAAGTGCAGTTTACCACTACAATACGTGGTGCAGTGCGCGGGGACGGAACCAGGAACCTTGTGAGCAGTTACTCTAGAAAAAAGGAGGACAAGAAGGTTATCACTAGCAGGATAGAGAATATAAAACTTATACACTACTAGAACAGCCAATACCAGATCAGTTGGACAGAGCATTAGACGGAGGCTACGGCAAAATAACCACAATAAAGAAAAGAAAAAGATATATATAAAACTTAATTCAGGCAAGGCAAAGCAGCAGGAGCAATCTGACTGCAGACACAAAATCATTAAAATTAGTGCTTGATATTCATATGCACAAATAGTCATATAGCATCACAGACATTTCATAAAACATTATTTTCTTTTACCTCAATGTCGACATATGAACTGACAGTGGAAAAACAGCCCTTTGCGCCAGTCTTCACAATCCTACATAATTATCACACACAGCATATTCATTAAATACATTTATATTAAGAGTTGACAAAACACAGCCATGCATTACGTCAGTGCAACACAATCAGACTCATTTTATGTGTGTTCAAAGCTTTTAGTCCTAACACACTGGATCAACTCGTAACACAAACAATAACCATCTACCTTCTTGATGTTGCTGCTCGATTGCGGTACAGCTACCTGGCGGGTGCTTTGCCCAAGACCTGTGCACAAATGTGCTCATTAAAAGTGCATATGTCCCAACAATGACACCCACATTATGATCACCAGTAAAATGCACAAATAATACCTTCGGTAATACACCGCGCGATTACCCGGAAGCGTCTGGTAATCAGTCAAACACCTATTTTCCAATAGCCCAGTATTAGATGCAATATAAATGCTTAGCTTGCTATGTCATATAAACATTTACCATACCTTCGTTGCACAGGGAACCCACATACCCAAGCAGTAACAAGATGTATCTGGACACTTTCAAGCACAACAGTGCAGACTGTTTTATAGAACTAGCATAGACACAAATGAGCTGTTTAGCCACTCACGGCTAGCTGGGTGACGTCAGGGGACTACCGTGGCTGCAGAGGGACAAACTTCAACCAGACAGCAACTACTCTGCCGGTTACATTTCATTAGCCACGTTTGCATGCGCTCTTTTTTCTCATTCCGATTAAAATCATTCCGATTGAAAGATTCGGTGGACTGTTTACATGAGACGTTATCTAAACCGATCTGGTGTTTACATGTGCTGACTTTCAGTAGGAATCATTTTGTGACATGCGCACACAGTTTGTCTGCCGCCTCAGATTCGTTACGTATCGTGGATCAATAGTTCTGTGTTGGTAATTTTTATGTTTATTTATTTTTCTGTGGGCGGACATGCAGTAGTTTAACCTAATTTATGTCCTATACAATGGCTATTTCAACAGCTGTGAATGATGAATGCGGAATCAAAAATGAATTCAATTCATTTATTTTGAAAAACACAAAATTAACAATAAAATGCACTCAAATTATTAATAAAAACATAGGATAGGCCTATACGGTGAAACATGAATGAAGCATTCAAGACGTGCTCAGCATCATTACTAGTAGTACTAAACATATATATTTCAGATGATTAAGGAAAGATACCATATTCACAAAGGTATAAATATTAACAAAAGTAATTAAAGTAGACTGTGGGTAATGTTATTTAACCAATTTGAAGCAGAATTTTTTTTTATAGCTAACTAACGAGAAACAGAGAGCAGCTTGAATGTTCCCCGTTGAAATGGCAGCTCTCAACGGCAACCAGGACTTATAGTTTTATAAAAGCTATTTATTATTTGTCGTAAAGTGTAAGAATCACTTCAGAAAAATAAATTATTCTGTCAGGCGCAGTTGAAGCCTAGGACAAACGCTGTCAAGATGAGATGGTGTAGCCAGGCTATGTCTGTCATTATTCCAACATCATGTTCAACATGTTACGAAGTAAAAAGTTTAATACCTCAGAAAAATTAACTTTCCTCTCTTGTCAACATTAGACTGGTGTGAGCGCGGCGCGCGCTCTTCAGTTGAGGAGGCGCGCGCTGTATATCACGTCACAAGACGTGCGCTCAAAGTAATCGGATCAGGTCGTTTACATGGTGGAATTTTTCGTTTGATCGGGTCATGAAAAGGTTTATCCCACCCCTCTCAAACCGATTACAATTTCATTCGGTTTGGCCATTTTTATTCCGATTGAGGTGTTTATATGGAGTATTTTTATTCGGGTTGGACTTTTAAACCGATTACAGTGCTCCATGTAAACGCACCTATTTATTGTTTTTTACGAATGGTTGGGATATTTTGGTTTCATTTGTTTTGGATTGGTTTGTTTCCTCCCATGTAGTCTTGTTATCTAGTTTGTGATTTCACTTTGATTTACTTTATTTCGATTGAGTTATATTTATTATTGTTTTTTTTATGTAATAGCCTATCACTCACTTAAATGCCAGCCCAAGTCTATCTTGCTTTGAACACTAGATTTATTATCGGGTTTTTCTGTATAAGATTTATTTGATAGTTGAATCCTAATTTGTGGTGAGCAGTGTTTGTTTGGTACTTTTTTTTTCTGTTGAGTTTTTTTGTTTGTTTGGAATTGCTGTGCTTTTGGTTCTTTTTTTCTTTTTGCTGTGTTGGTTTGTTTGATATATTTTTGATTTTGTTTGAAACACCCTGGTTAACAACAAATGTGATCTCAATAGTATCTGTGAAGGATTGTGCCATTTTAATAAAATCAACCTTTTATACTCTGGCTTCTAGTTCATTTAATTGAACCACCTGTGTTTAGAAAATATCATTATTAGGGTCCCCTATCCCGTAAAAGTGGGGGTGGTGTAGTCTATTTGGTCGCCATTCTTAAACCGCCATAAAGTCGGTTACATTTCTCGGACGAGCCCCCATTTTATGTTACGTCCCAACAAATCTAGAGGTATGTAAGGGACATCAACATAAACTAGATCTAGAATCAACTAGAACAACTCATAATACACAGAGAACGGAAGACTTAAGCAGACCACCAACCAAGCTTGGAGCATGATAAGTAAAGCTTTACTGAGGATCGGTAAATGTATTTACATATTTACAGTCCATCAGAAAAGAAAATGAAAATTAATAAAAGGGGTGAAAAGGGAACCAGAGTGTTGCCAACAAAAAGAAACAAGGAAAACCAAAAGTCCACTTAATAAAGGTAGGAAGAGCTTACTAGAAACAAAACAGGAACAAAAAAACTACCTACGCTAACTAAAACCAAAACTTACAACAGGTGGCAACACTCCTTACCTGATGTTACTATACAGGGTTAAGGTCTACGTGTAGCAGCAATGTGCAGGGCCCCTAACCTGTTCCCAATTCAAAACAAAATCCAACAAACACACAAAAAGGTCCAGGGACCTTACAAAGTCAAAAAAAAAAAGGGGAAACCAAAGAAAAAGGAAACCAATTGAGGAGCTTTACATAAAAAAAACCCCACAAGCAGTAGGCTACAAAACAAAAGAGGGTCTCCTTGTATAGCAGCCATCTTGAGTTTTTATAGCCCTGGATCATCTCAAGTCCCCGTGTGCGATTGGTTGGTCACAAGACAGGCAGCAATTGGCTGGAGCAAGTGCAAATGGATGAACCAATGGGGAAGCAGGCTCCTGCAACAGAACACACAAAACAAGACACATACGCCTAGAGGGCGTAACAACAATCAATGTAAGTGAACACAAATGAATAACAAGTGAACTCTCGCCGTGTGCCTGCATGCAATATGAATAATGAAACAAGCTGTAGTTTAGTATAACCATTGACAATGAAAAAGGCCTGAAGGTACAGTTTCCTAATTTTTCTTAAATTTTCATCAGTGTAAAATATAAGCAGAATAATAAAACAGTGGATCAAATGTCACTTTATAAGTTTATAACCTCAAAACTAAAAAAAAAAAGCTTTTATATAGCCATATAAACAAAACAAATAAAAAAAAACATAAAACAAGCCTATCCATGAAACAAAATATATCACCTTTATTTATTGCGCTCACATTTATTTAAAGTATCATCATCGGTTTCAATTGAAAATATCTCAAAATAATGTGGGTGTGGCCAGTGGCTCTGGGCTTGGCTTGCAAGGCACAACATGAAAACACAAAAATACATGAAATACATGAGAACAGAGGCTGAGGAAACAAAACAGTCCAATAATGATACTATCATTTACAAATAATGTGAAAAACATTTTTTTGTTTATTTTAGTAGTGAAAAATAGCATTTGATGAATCTGTCGCAGTATCTGCTGGAAAACCAGGTGCGTGCACAAGCATGTCCCCAGTTAGCACAAGCCTCTTTACAGCCTTTAGCCACTGCCCACAACGAGCTGGATCCCACAACGAGCTGGACTCCTGCTAAACACTTAGGCCGTGTGTCCACCACAGCATATTTTCCCGCGGCTGGCTGGCTTATCCAATCGTTTTCAATGGGTGCACTGCGTTTTTAGAACGCCATGAGAGTGAGGTGCAGTGCGTCTATTTCATGCTCGAGCGCTCTGCGTTTTTTACCAGTCAGCGAGAGTTGAAAAATGTTCAACTCCCATTCAACTTTGAGTAAAACGCAACGCTCATCACTGTTACTTTTCTCCCAGCTGTCCATTCACAGTGGAGGAGGGGCGGAACAAATACAACAGGCTTTTCAGCTGGCTAAAAACGCTTTGGTGGACACATGGCCTTACTATTTGAATTCTTGGACCCGGGGTCGAAACAATTATGACTAAAAGTTTGCTAAGAAGTATTTCTTACTAAAGCAAGGCAGTATTTGATCCAGCATGTCCATAGCAGACTGGGACTTGGACAGCAACATGCCAGTACATTATGGGTGTTGAAGTTTTCCTACCTATTTGGCAAAGGGGGAGACAATAGCTTTTTATAGACTTGGGTTCTCAAGTCTTCTTCAAGCTATTTTAGCATGAAAACGCATTTTATTGTTGATGCAGACATTAGACATTTTGGGAACATTTGGAATTTATTAAAACAGAGCAATCAATGTAATGTAATTGGACAACAATGTCTCATTTAAAATGTCTGATGTAAAATAAAACAGACCTTCTCAGAGGAAAGGAAAACCCTTCAAAGGAAACCCTTGAACCCATTTTCCAAGTAAAAGTCCATAGCCTGCACTGTATACTATATTGTATAAAGTCCTTTTTTTTAATTATCATATATTAGAACATAGAAACATTTCTTCCACCAAACACTAACAGACACTTCAGGGGAGGAAACCCTTTTGGACTGTCTTTTAAGTGTTCAAAATGGCATATGAGTGGTTGGAGTTGTCTGAAGATGTAACTGCTGAGGAAATGTTGGCTTCAGACACGTTGTACACATCTGCAAATAGTTAGATGTATGTTAATCACATCTATTGTCTTTACATTAATTCATTAAGCATACTTGTATGTTTAAATGATAAATATAACTCATGAATAATAACTATATTCTCAATATTGAATATATATTAACAAATGTTTGTTTTTAGATCTATGTCATCTACTTACTCCTCCGCCGGATCCATGGCAAGAAATTGAATCCAGGTGTGGATGATGATCCTGCACTGGTGTTCTGTAAGGTGATCAAAATAAATCACATACAGTCAATGTAAAAAATTATATTTAGCACTGGTTAGAAGTTAAAGATTAGTTAAAGTCCTATAGAGCTCATATAAGGCTATGCTTTTATAAAATGGCATTTACCTGGGTACGGTTAGAACTGAGTTTCTGTAGTGACAGCTTTCCTTTTAGTGACTCACGAACCTGCAATCAAAAATCTCTGGTTAACGTGTCGAAAAGTCTCTTAAATGTCTTTTTATTTAACTGTGAAGGCAATGGTACACCTGAGCATAATGAATGTGTCTTCTTTTAATAGAATATTGCAGTATATATTATTAATTATTTATCCATGCACATCATTATTTCTCATAATCTTTAATAACTTCTCCCTCTTGCAGCGACATCTCTACTCTGAAGATGTTACAATAGGGAAGAGCCTATTTACACTTATCACCTAAAGGTAGGGTAGGCAAACACACTTCTTGTTATACTGGTTGAAACGCCCTTCATATCCTGATAGCAATCAATAATAGAAGTGGTCTAAATATTTTAAAAAAAGTACAAATATCTTCTGTGGAAGTCTCAGGACCAAGAAAATGTTTGTCCAATCCACAGTTAACGCATGTTCACATAAAAAGAAAACAAGTTAAAACAGTGCAGGCAGACACAAAACCACTTTTAGTGTGAATGGTTGCTTATTTTCGTACCTGAAGTTAGGTGAATATCTAGTGCGTACTACAGGCAACAATGTCTCAGAGGACAGTATTAATATTAGACTACTTATAATATTGTTGCAGTGTTAAGATTGCTGCTAAGTCAATTGCTTAGTATGTTGTAGTGAACTAGATACAATTTCATGTTCATGTATTTGCTGGGCCGTGTATAAGCAGGATAAAAGCATTAAATAAACCTAAGCGGTGTGATTAAAATGATGCTATCAAATGTGTAATTTATGGTTTAAAGTATATTATGTCTGTAATAGATTTTTAGATTAAATCCAATATTATAAAATTAAGTGGCTTTACTTAAGATCTTACAAAGAAACAGAAGTAAACTCATACTGTACCTTGCTGTCTAGAAGCGTTCCAAACACCAAAATAAAGAATCCCTATTAAATGAAGTGTTACAAATGAAATAATTTGTTCCATTAAATTCCATAAAAACATGGACATTTAGAATAGATCAATGTGTAGCATTACATTATATACGTAAAATAAAAATAAAAATAAAAAATAGAGACAGAAAGTGATACCTGCAGTGAATTGAGGAGTGCAAACACCACATGAATGCCACGGTCACGGGACACCATGGTTCCAATTCCAAATCCCCATGTTAAACCAAAGATAGGAGTCAATATGGCCACACATCGGGCAATGACCACCAGGGCATGTTTCTCATCTGGTTGAGTTGCAGCACCAACTCCTCTCCTCAACATCTTATACAGAACCACAATCAAAACCATAAGGTTTATGGCTACAATAGTGAGAGCTGGAATCACAAATGCCAGCAGGGCATTAGATTCATCCAAGTTCAGCCAGCATGCTTTTTTTTTCATGATATAATTTTGTGGTCCAGCTGTCGACGCAACAGTAATGACTGCTATGAGCAAAGGCGCACCATAACCGACTATAAAGGCAATGGCCAACATTCTGGCCCTTGACATTTGGGACAAGACCATGACTGTCCGGTAAAAGAGCAACAGCGCTGAAATTAACATCCAGAAGAAAAGAGCCAGGTAAAAAAAGTGCATGAAGAAAACCGCTGGACTGCAGCGACCCACTGATGTTGACTGCTCTTGTTCTGCGACTGCGGCTCCAATGATAAAACAGATGTTTGCGATCAGCAGGGACACGGCAATGTTGACTATGGAGACATGTCGCATGTAGGATGTGTCATTTCTTGTCATTGACTTCCATACGATAGTCTCAATAATGAGGCACAAAATCAAGCTGGCCAATGAAATAGCAACACCAGTGTAAGTTATATAGGCTAAGGCGTCGTCATCAAAGTCAAATGGTGACATTAGGATTGAAAAAGAGGTTGTGTGGCTGCATTCACATTTAATCTCGCTTTTGTTCCATGAGGGCTTTACTTTACATCCAGTGGAATCCCATGCCTCAAGACTGAAGTTCCAAAAGACACACTGAGGTTTTCCCAAAGACTGATCAGTCATGTCAAAAGTAAAATAAATGTTGTGAAGCGTTGGTTTAACCTTAACAACAACCACATCTCCATTGATGCGCACATCTGAATTATTAGTGTCATTTTTGATGCTAGTACGAGTAGGTAGGACATTATCAAGAGTTGTGAAGATTATGATGGTTATGGTCACATTAGGAACCTGTGGTATTTCAATCTCCGTAGTTGAGTTTGGCAATGTTGATTTCATATGAAATGTGTTATTAATTGTAGCTCTGTTCAGCTGAAAGGATGTTCCCTTAATCACAAAATCATCTGTGAGGTGGTCACTTATCTTCTCAATAGCGCTCAGAAGTTTAATGCTGGTGTTTCTGTCATAGTTCAGTGTGTTCCATGTAGCACTGACATTACCTGATACGATAATGTCCACTGTATTTAGGAAATCCTGGAAATTGAATTTAAATTGTTTAATATCATGAAAATGATCCCATAAAATGTGGAATATAATAACTATAATTATAATAGAAATACCTAGGAAACGGTTTAATTCATGATAATAGAGAGAATGGCTGTTGCACAACACAATTGCACTGAATCAACATTCTAGGTGTAGCTTCACATTTGGGCGGGGGTGGGGACACACCGTGTTTAAATAACGCGATTGCTCTCAGTATTGTAGCGTAGTGTAGTAATGTATAAAGGACTGCTCACACAGAAGTCACTTTCAAAACAAACAGCCTTGGTCAACACTTGAAGCTTTTGGCTAATTTGCATGGGGACATTTTTCTTTCCTATTGCAAAGACTAGATTTAACCTGCAAAAATTCACCGAACAGTGGTTAATGTGACCACACTGCATTATCTTTCTGCACTGTACAGCTTAATTAGTGTTGTACCATAACTAATTAATCGTGACTCCCCTGCTTCTGATTCAGTGGGAAGGCTGCTACCTGAATGGTCCCTATGTCTAAAGCACACCCCCACACCTAATCTTAATCTCTATAGGAAAATGCAAGGGAGTGATCAGCTACATCCCAATTCAGAGGGGTCATCCTTCAAAGTACTCAGACTTCAGTGGCCGCATCCTTTGTAGGCCCAAAGGTCGGATCAAACTTTGTTAAATGGGACGGTCTAGCCTACAGAGGATTGTAATTGTCACCTAGCAACTGTGACAGCTGCCGTTGCCGAATGTGTGTTTTTTCTTTTTAATTAAACTGTCTGAGAACAAAACAGGTTTCACAAACGGTCTAAATGTGTTCACCATTATCTATTTCTGTACATAATAAAGAGTATAAACTATATAAAATCGCATCTTAGTAAAATATAAGAACTGCTTTAAAGGTTTTATTATTATTTACATTTGTATCTGTCACTACTGAGACCAATCAAACACATGATTACATGTTACATTTAACAAATATGCTTTAAATGCTTTATGCTTAGTAACGGAGCTTCCCCCAAAGAGCAGGAAAGGTCTGTTACCATGGATACCAACTGATACATTTTTTTTTTCATGCAATAAACTGTGAAAAACAAGGGCCAGAGGGAGAACCCTAGCCCTTAAACAAACTTTCCTGCATTCATTTATAGAAAAACTGTTCTGTAAATGAACATGCACCCCAGGACATTGTGCGTATGCATTATAATGAAGGGGCAGGTCAGATACCGGTGTCTCTTCTTTTATTCACCTATCCTTCTCAATGTCTCTTTTTATTTCCATAACCTGAATAATCAAGGATAATCAATCTAGATATCTCTTTCTCTGCTTATATTTAGTTTAAAGATGATTGTAATTCTGTGTGATTTTATACTTTTATATATTTAGTTAAAGGATGGTGATTTTGGAGTTTTAAATCTAGTCTCCTCAGCTGCCTGTTCTGACCTCCAGCCGGGATACATGTCTCTCTCTGGTGAAGGAGAGCTATGGCTGTATCTTTGTTTAGGTATTGGGTGTTCTTTTGATAAATGTCAGGATCCGCTGACATTAACTAGAGTGCGATATACCCTAGTGCTTTTGTGTGTGCGTTGCATGATCGGTGCAGGCCCAATATTGAAGATTGACGTTTTCTGCACACTACACCAGACCTGAAGATGCCTTTCTGTGACCTCCTGGGTCATTGTGATCTAAATCTAGTCATGGGGCGACAACTAGTCTACCCATTTTAGTGATATGCTCTGCAATCTATCCTTGTGTGGAAATTGACCATGACTGTGCATTTTCTCTGCCAATCAGAATCATTCAACATGGCAGTAATGACGTGGTTAGACCTTGAAAACAGTATAACTGTTCAGAAATTGTATGTACGTTAGGCGGAGGCGGGGAGACTGTTAGAGGGAGTGCGGCGGCTGCGGCCTACGAACTCCTTGTGAGCTTGCTTCTGCTGATGAAACTGCAAACTATTCTTGACTCTACTCCTGACTCTTGGTCTTCATTTTTCACTACTGGTCCTGGGTCCTAAGGTGTTACTCCAACAATAATTATCTTGTAAAAGTGTATCTTGTATGGTATTTCGTTTTATGCATATCTTATGAACAAACCACTAGTTAATATAACCTCACCTATTCCTTATACCTAATGAATTCTGGGGTAGGCAAGGCTGCAAAGGTTTCATCTGTTGTATCCTTGATTTCACGAGAAATGAAGGATGAATTTGGAGGCTGCATTTGAAGGAGTGGTGTTACTTCAAATTCTGTGACTATCAAGTTTTGTGACCATAATAGGTGTGGTTAACCCTGCTCCAGAGCTTTAAAAGAAACAATAACCAAGAAACATATCACACAATTTTGCTTTTGAGGATGACAATGCAGTGTCCTAGTTAAGAGTTGAGTCTTTCGACCTGCAAAGATAACCACTTTTTTTCTGTGTCAAAAAATATTCAACTTCAATATGCACACACGATTGGGGGAGAGAGGGGGTTTGAGGGTGGTAAGGCCTCCCTGGAAGCTACACCTATATCAGCCAATGTCAACATTCATTTATCTTAATTATTAAATATTATCTTTTTTAAATTCAATTCAATACAAGCATAAAATGTCACAATCAAAAAAAACAACAAAAACGTTTGAATGTGACTATACATACCTCCATCTCTGGCTTATTGATGACAATAGTTTGTGACAAAGTAGCAACTGTAGCAAGTATATCCACAATAGCTTGGACAGTAGCAGGAGACTGTGTTATACTAACATTATTCTGTACTGTGACATTACTGAGGTTATCCATAAAAGCTGGAATCCCCTCCACAATCAAGGACTAAATTGCAAAGTACAAAAATATGAATATTAGAAACTTTTAAAAAAGGACAGATGGCTGTTCAATAGACACATGAACAATAGATTACCTTAACATTGCTTTTGATTTGATCTATTTCGTTGAGTACACAGTTGTTTTTTATTTCTGTCCAATCAGTTGAATTACATCTGTACTTTATGGTGCCTCGCGTGCCATTTCCACAGATTCCTTCCTTCTCGTCATTTGTAATACCAAATCCAAGAGTTTCATTTTTACAGCCATACTCTGGAGAAGTATTTGATTGAAAGTCAGAAGGAAAAATATTTTATTCAGCAATTTCCCTAATGTGAATATATCACATTACACTCACATTTTGGGACTTTAAATGCCATTAAAATGTGCTTGCGTGCTATGCAGAAGCATCAGAAATAACAAGGGTCAAATACAGTAACTAAATAATAGGACCAAAACAGTCAACACCACAAGATTCAGGTGTGATGAGATCCTAAGAGAAGTCTTTTAGATTGTTAAAATCATCTAATGCAATACACAACAGTAAAAAGCAACATGATGCTGAGTAGAATGAGAAACTGAAGGCTCACTTTCTGTGCTTGTCATTAGGCGTACTGTGACTCTGCTCCAGCTGTAACTGTAATTCTGTAGATGTGGCAGATCCTTGAGACGGCATGCAAAGTTTTTCTCTTTACAATTTTCACTTTCAGTAGTATATTTTAATATGATATCAGATCCTGATGTAGGTACTAGAAAACATTAATAACATTTGTTTTGTTATTTTATCAGATTTTATCAAATGTTTAAATGACTAATAACTTTTATAAAAAAAATGTACTAATGATTTGTATGTACAACCTGAAGTTTGTACTGCTCCATTCAGGACCCACTCAACATTGTAGCCAGCATCAACTGAACATCTCAGTTCAAATGTGTCTTTACATGGAAAAACACGATCATCACCCACAATGATAGTGGGTTGTTGCTTAATAACAATGTTTTGCCACTGGATGTACTTTACTGTATTGCTTTGTATGATGCATGAGTATCGACCTGCATGAGGGGGATCAATTAAAAAGTCAATATATTAATTTTCAAGGAGCATTTTCAGTAAAAACTAAATTAATTCTTATTTTATTTATTTGCTACCAAAACAATATTGTAAATTGATTTCATAATTACAGTTTTTTCCAATTGCTAACACACTAAAATTACATGGACAGCACAATTATTTAAACTGACACAAAACCTCTTCTCAAGTCTTCAAAAGTCTAAACACATTTTCTGCTTTACACACATTTTGCTATTCAAAATGGCACTTTTTAAATGCACTGAACACGGTTCTTTGCATAAGACACAACAATCTGACATAAAGTCACATGTTTGCCGTTTCAAAACACTGGCATTCAAAATGACACTACATGAGCTAATTGGCCAATACATGTGCCACCTGGCCAAACACCTCAATGGTTAATTGTTAACACTTCAATCAGGATGTAAGAAAGACCACAGGTGAGCACCAACAATTTTTACAACAACAATGGAAGATGTTGCAGAGAGATGCAAGATGCTGCCTAATTCTTTTTCTTGCCTCTTTTTTTTTACTGTAATATATTTTTTCAGAAATTTTTTTTCAGTTTACTGTTTTTTGTGAGAATATTTTTGTTCAGTCCCATGCAAATATATCTGTTTTGCATATGTTGCACTGACCTGTTTACCGTAGTGAAAAATAAAAAAAATAAAATGTTTCAACAGCATGTATGTGTATCTGCAAATATGCATGTGAACAATTTGATACAAATTTTAGTATTATGGCAAAGCATACTAAAGATGAGGGTGCTTTTCATTATGCCCAACAGTGTGTAGTTGGTTAGACAAAAATCTGGTAATATGAATGAAGTGTGTGCCATTTCGTGCAAAAGTTTGATTTTGATAATGCTATGTGTAGTTTCGGTTGCAGTGTTTCATTTTGCAGGATATATGAGGTATTTTGCAGTTTGGGTGTGTGGTTTTGTAAATTGTGTTAAGTATTTTGATAAAACCAGACTAGTTTAAAAAATTGTGTGTTAGCAATTGGAAAAAACTGTAAACTTAATGTTGATATGGCAGCATATTGTATGAAAAATGTAGTATCATGTAGTATAATCATATGTTATAGGACATCAGTGCAAATATACCTCATTCAAACAATGGGAAAGTTTTACTGTAGTCAGCTTTTCAAAACAGGACTCTAAAAGCAATCAGGCACTTTGCCATGTAAGAAAGATAAACACCACATCACTCACCACTGTCACTTTCACTAGTGTTTGTCACAGTGAGAGTGCTATTGTCGGTTGAAATAATGTATCTTGTATCGGGATCTTTGTCATTTACTGTCCATTTTATTGTTCCTTTTGCAAAGTCTGGCTGTGTGCAGTTAAGGACCAGCTTTTGCAGAGGATATAAGTCACCTGTTGTGAAGTTCTTTTGGTCTGAAAATAAAAAAAACATACAGCTCATGAACAAAAAACCAACAATAACATAATAAATATGATGGAACTAAGAAAAGGGTTTTAGATTAGGCACTGACTAGCCTTACCACTTTGAGCAAAATCATCGTCAACTAAAATGATTCCTTGTGCTCTTAGAGACTCAGAGAGAAATGTGTTTGCCGCTTTGAAATCAAGGTTGTTGGAGGTTGCACTTATTGTGTAGTCTGCTATAACACTACCAGATCTATGAAGTTAAACACAAACCACATCGATATGAAGACACTGTATTAACATTTGTTGGTAAAACTTGTGAATAAATGAAATGTTGAGTGAAAAAAAAGTTAAAATTAAACCTAATACATAAATACAATTTAAATGGTAGATCATACCTGAATCCAGAGACTTTAGCAGAACCAGAAGAGTAGCCAGCTAGCTTACTAGTATAACTTGTGTTAATCTGTAAAAAGTATTGAATGTATGCTTGAAAAAGTCATTGTATATTAGTAAGAAAAAAATAAATCATAATATTAATTATATGGAGAAGTATATATTTTTTGGTCTGCAGTACTAAGACCTTATTATAGACCTTATTCACAGCAGCGCCATCTTTGATTTTTAACTGGAATGAAAGTGACGCTGTGAGGGCTAGGCATTTATCTCTTCGGTGGGCTGTACAGTTATTTAATTTGTTTTTTGGATTGTTCTGTTGATGAAACACTGCAAGCATATCTTTCCATGAAATTTCAGTAGACAAAATCCAGACAACATGAGCTGTTGAAAATAATAAGCGATCACTTATGTCATTGGAAAAAATTGTAAGTCTATCCCTCACAGCCTCACTTTCATACCTGTCATGGTGCTGCTCTGAATAAAGTCTATAGAAGGTTACTATATTTATTTCTAAATTAAATGTGTGTGAATTTTTTTTGGGGGGTGGGGGTGGTTTTTGAGGTAACATAAATAAATATGGTCACACTTTAGACATTCACTATAAATAACTTTATTAGTGTATATCATTTTGATCACTTTGTTTATGATTTGAGAGCAGTGTTTGATTTTGAACACAGGTAAAACTGTTCCCATTCAGTCGGTCACGTTCGACGTACGTCGGACGTACCGACGAATTGGGATCACTTCTGGGAGCCCCTATCAGCTTCGAGCTATCTAGAACCGGCCAATGGACAATTGGCGTGCGAGATATGCATCTCGCGCCCCGCCCCGCGCCGCGGGTATAAACAGGAAGCGAGAGCGAATGCACGCTGTCATTCACTTCGGAGCCACACAGGCATATGAAGAGGACTCACTCATCTTACGACGAGTATTTTCGCTGCTATCAAGCAAGACTACAAGGACCGGAGAGAACCAGAGGAGGACGCGTGTTGGAGAAAACGGCACCTTTCAGCGGGACCGCGCTGACTCATCCAGCTGCCTCTGAGATAACAGAGAAAACTGCTGTTATCACAGCAACCCCGTTGGTCTGGGTAGGGCGTTTTCCTGTCTGAGAACAGGCACGGGCTGCACTGCAATCCCGTGCGCTGTCGCGGTTCCCCTGAGTGCTTCAGCACAGAGCGTTTTCCTCACAAAAAGAGCTTCACGGGTGACGTGCCGTCTTTTTCAAGATGTCTTACCACCCGTGCGTTTCTGGATGCGGTCGTTCCCTGTCCCCTGCTGACGGTCACAATCGCTGTCTCACGTGTTTGGGCACACAGCACGCTGAGGCGGCGTTTGTGGATAATTCATGTTCCCACTGCGGGAACATGACTATCTCGGAGCTAAGATCGAGACTCTCCTACCTCCGGGCTGGGGGAGTCCCCTTACCCATCCCACGAACTAGGTCTGCCCCTAACCCGGGTGGACCTGCTTCTTTGGATGGCCAGGGTGATCTGAGGATCACGTTTAGGGCAAACCCGCCGAGTGAATCTCTGCAGGCCCCTATTCCCTCTGCTCCGCAGCCGGTAGAGCCTCCAAGGGAACCCCGCTGGACCCTCCAACGGGAGACCAGTGGTGACTTTTGGAGCTCCAGCGGACGAACAGATGTCGATCGCTGCATCGGAGGGGGAGTTTCAGTCCTCGGGGGATGAAGGGTCAGTTGTACTGCCTCCCTCTGGGAGAGTGGCAACGGCTGCCCCGGACCCTGAGATGGCTGCTATGCTTGCCCGGGCCGCCGAAAGGGTTGGGCTCGAGTGGAACCCTCCACCCTGTCCCGAACCCTCTAGGTTGGACGATTGGTTCCTCGGGGTGGGTCGCGCTGGTTCTCAGCGTCCCGCCCCGACACCTTTCTTCCCGGAGGTGCATGAGGAGCTCACGAGGTCGTGGACGGCACCTTTTTCTGCCAGAAACCGGCCGAGTGACTCCTCCCCCCTCACTACCCTCGACGGCGGGCCAGCCAAGGGTTACGTGGGGATCCCGCCAGTGGAGCGCGCCGTCGCGGTGCAACCGTGTCCGGCGACCGCCTCTAACTGGCGCGGTGACCCACGTCTCCCGTCCCGGGCCTGTAAGTTCTCTTCCGGTCTGACCGGGAAGGCTTACAAGGCCTGCGGACAGGCTGCGTCCGCCTTGCATGGCATGGCGTTGCTTCAGGTCCACCAGGCCCAGGCACTCCTTGACATGCACGAGGGTAGGCCTGACCCAGAGCTCCTCCGGGAGCTCCGGACGGCGACGGACCTCGCCCTCCGGGCGACGAAAGTCACCGCCCGTGCCATCGGTCAGGCGATGTCCACGCTTGTGGTCCAGGAGCGTCATCTCTGGTTGAACCTGGCTGACATGAGGGAGACCGATAAATATCGGTTCCTGGACTCCCCCATCTCGTCAGCTGGGTTTTTCGGCGACGTGGTCGAGAGCTTTGCCCAGCAGTTCTCGGCTGCCCAGAAGCAGACGGAGGCGATCAAACACATCCTGCCCCGGCGGCCCGCTGCTGCCTCCACCCCGCCGCCGGTGGCAGCGCCTCCGACTACTCGTCGCAGAGGACGTCCACCCGCCGCCGCCTCCGCCCCCGCCAAGGCGCCGCAGCAGCCTTCCACCAGCCGTCGAAGTGGGGCCGGCCGTGGGAAGGACGTCCAGCCCGCTCAGGCCGCTGCCAAGCCAGGTGGCAAGCGTCGTCGCAAGCGGCCCTGAGACGGGCCACCCGGAGATGGAGGAAACTGCTCTGAGGGAGATGGCTGCAGCACCACTCCTTCCCCCGGAGGAGGGCCGGGGGAAAATCTTTTGTTTGTCTGTTCCGCCCAAAACTTCAATAAAAGAGCAGTTTCCAATATCACTGGGTGCCAAGAGAGCGCGCTTGGCGGTGGTCGACGCTCCCATGCCTCGCCACCCTCAAGTACCTCTCCCTTCGCCAGCAGGGGACGCCGGCTGTCGGGACGCACACAAGCGGCCTCCCCACACTCGCACGTCCCCTCCGCGGATGCAGGTAAGTGTTGCACAACACACTCAGATCCCGCTCCGGGCCGCTCCCATGCCGTCCGAGCCGGATCCCTGCGTTCCGCCTCGTTGCCCCGCTGCGGGTACGTCTGTGGTGCCGATGATCCCCTTTGCTCGGAGTCTGGGAGCCTGGCTAGCGCTTCCCAGCCTGTCTCGGTGGCTCCTCCGTACCATCAGACTCGGCTATGCAATTCAGTTCGCCCGGCGTCCCCCCAAGTTCAGGGGCGTTCACTTCACGACTGTAGTGGAGTCGAACGCCCCCGTGCTCAGGGCGGAGATCGCTGTCCTACTGGCGAAGGACGCGATAGAGCCGGTCCCTCAAGCCGATGTGAGGTCCGGGTTCTACAGCCCGTACTTCATTGTACCCAAGAAAGGCGGCGGGTGACGACCGATCTTGGACCTGCGATTCCTGAACCGGTCCCTTCACAGGCTGCCGTTCACGATGTTAACGCAGAAGCGCATCTTCAGGTGCATCCGTCCCCGAGATTGGTTTGCAGCGATCGACCTGAAGGACGCGTACTTTCATGTCTCGATTCTCCCTCGACACCGGCCCTTTCTGCGCTTCGCGTTCGAGGGACGGGCATATCAGTACCGCGTCTTACCCTTCGGCCTGTCCCTGTCGCCCCGCGTCTTTACGAAGGTTGCGGAGGCGGCCATTGCTCCCATGAGAGAGCATGGCGTTCGCATCCTCAACTACCTCGACGACTGGCTGATCCTTGCCCAGTCGCGGGAGCAGTTGTGCGAACACAGGGACAAGGTGCTCAGTCACCTCAGCCAGTTGGGACTTCGGGTCAACTGGGAGAAGAGCAAACTCTGTCCCACACAGAGGATCTCTTTTCTCGGTATGGAGATAGACTCGGTCGCCATGACAGCGCGCCTCACCGAGGAGCGCGTCCAGTCAGTGTTGAACTGCTTGAATTCGTTCAAAGGCAGGACAGCGGTACCACTGAAACATTTTCAGAGGCTCCTGGGGCATATGGCATCCGCAGCCGCAGTAACGCCACTCGGATTGCTTCATATGAGACCGCTTCAACGCTGGCTACACGATCGAGTCCCGAGATGGGCGTGGCACAGTGGTTCCCTCCGCGTCCAAGTGACTCCGAGGTGCCGCCAAACCTTCGGCCCGTGGTCGGACCCTCTGTTTCTCCGGGCGGGAGTTCCCCTAGAACAAGTGTCCAGGCACTCCGTTGTCTCCACGGATGCCTCATCTACGGGTTGGGGTGCCACGTACAAGGGGCTTGCAGCTTCGGGTCTGTGGACGGGGCCTCAGATGCAATGGCATATCAATTGCCTCAAGTTGTTAGCAGTTCGTCTTGCACTCAGCCGCTTCAAAGTGCCGCTCAGAGGCAAGCACGTTCTGGTCCGGACGGACAACATTGCGGCCGTAGCGTACATCAACAAACAGGGTGGTCTACGCTCCCGTCGCATGTCGCAACTCGCCCGCCATCTCCTCTTATGGAGTCAGAAGCGTCTGAGGTCGCTTCGTGCTGTTCACATTCCGGGCCTGCTCAATCGTGCGGCCGACGAGCTGTCACGTCAGCAGGTACTTCCGGGAGAATGGCGACTCCATCCCCAGGCGGTCCAGCTAATCTGGAGTCATTTCGAGGCCGCACAGGTAGACCTGTTTGCCTCCCCAGAGACGACCCACTGTCAGTGGTTTTATTCCTTGACCGAGGGGACCCTCGGGTCGGATGCCCTGGCCCACAGCTGGCCCCGGGAAGAACGCAAGTATGCGTTTCTCCCAGTGAGCCTTCTTGCGCAGACACTGTGCAAAGTCAAGGAGGACGAGGAGCAGGTCCTGTTGGTCGCTCCGTATTGGCCCAACCGGACTTGGTTCCCGGAACTAGTGCTCCTTGCGACAGCACCTCCCTGGCCCATTCCTCTGAGGCAGGACCTCCTGACTCAGAGACGGGGCACCCTATGGCACCCGCGTCCAGACCTCTGGAAACTCCATGTCTGGTCCCTGGACGGGACGCGGAGGTTCTAGGTGTCCTACCGCAAGCGGTAGTTGACACCATCACTTCCGCTAGAGCCCCCTCTACGAGGCGCCTCTATGCGTTGAAGTGGAACCTGTTCGTCGATTGGTGCTCTTCTCGCCGAGAAGACCCCCGAAGATGTTCGATCGCATCTGTGCTTACCTTTCTACAGGATGGGTTGGAGCGAAGGCTGTCTCCCTCCACCCTCAAGGTCTATGTTGCCGCTATCGCCGCTAATCATGAGCTCGTAGATGGAAAATCTCTAGGTAAGCACGATCTGATCGTCAGGTTCCTTAGGGGAGCGAGGAGATTAAATCCGCCTCGTCCTCCCTCCATACCCTCTTGGGACTTAACTCTGGTGCTAACTGCACTACAGAGAGAACCTTTTAAACCTCTGCAGTCAGCTGAGTTGAAAGTTCTGTCGTTAAAGACAATACTCCTGACTGCGTTGGCCTCCATCAAGAGGGTAGGGGACCTGCAGGCATTTTCGGTCGACGAATCGTGCCTGGAATTCGAGCTCGGTAACTCTCATGTGATCATGAGACCCCGACCTGGATATGTGCCCAAGGTTCCCACTACTCTCTTCCGGGACCAAGTGGTGAGCCTGCAAGTGCTGCCTTCGGAGGAGGCAGACCCAGCCCTAGCTTTTCTCTGTCCCGTCCGTGCTCTCCGGACTTACGTGGACAGAACGCAAAGCTTCAGGACCTCAGAGCAGCTCTTCGTCTGTTACGGAGGACAGCAGAAGGGAAAGGCTGTCTCCAAGCAGAGGATGGCCCACTGGATAGTGGATGCCATCGTCTTGGCTTATCAGTCCCAAGACGTGCCCTGCCCGCTCGGGTTAAGAGCCCACTCCACTAGGGGTGTTGCCTCTTCCTGGGCGCTGGCTCGTGGCGCCTCGCTGACAGATATTTGTAAAGCTGCGGGCTGGGCGACACCTAACACGTTCGCTAGATTCTATAGCCTCCGTGTAGAGCCGGTTTCTTCCTGTGTGCTCACTTCCCATAGTCAGTAACACCGAAGTCCCCGTTCTAGTGTCGGCTTGCTGCGCCATTCCCTCCCCCATGGTAGACGGATGCGTGCGCTTATTTTGCTCCAGTCGAGTTCCCCGGATCGGCGAACCCTGTTGAGTCCTCCGCAACCCACGGCAGTCGGACGTGGCGGAGCGTTCGACGCCAGGTCTAACACTCGTATGCATTGGTGGAACTTGTGTTAGGCTGGGTTCCATATGTAGTGACCCCCACGGCGGTCCCATGTGTGTATTCTTCCACGGTACGGCTCCCTACGGCGAGCCCGTGTCTTTCCCTCGGCAGAGTGTCCTCTGCCGTCCCAGGTATGTGTTGTCCCCCTCCTCTAATTGGCCGGGGCCACCCCTGGGACTTCCGTATGTTGTGCTGCCCACGGCCAGCCCATACGTGTACTCTCCACATGTTAACTCCCTCTGGGCATGATGTGGCTTCCGCAGCTGCCTTCACAGGCACGCTTTCCCAGCGTTATCCAGTACAGTCAGCTGAATGGGTCTTGCGGAACAGCAGCTTGGACTCTCCCTGCGTGAACTTTCCCGCCTGCATCAGATCGGGGTCTGAGGGGCTCATCGCTGGGCGCTGGAAGTGGTAGTAACTATGGCGTTTTCCATAGGGGATCCCAATTCGTCGGTACGTCCGACGTACGTCGAACGTGACCGACTGAATGGGAACGTCTCGGTTACGTATGGTAACCCTCGTTCCCTGAAGGAGGGAACGGAGACGTACGTCCCGTCGCCACAGTTGCTGTACCATCACTGCAGGTTGAGCCATTACGTGTGGCTCCTCAGTGAAAAACAGCGTGCATTCGCTCTCGCTTCCTGTTTATACCCGCGGCGCTCGGCGGGGCGCGAGATGCAAGTTTCATTTTGCAAGAGGAGTCAGAGGTTTTGCAAATAGTGCTTGAAGATGAGGTTTTGTGTTTAATGTTTTCAGAAAATTCAGCAAGGTTTCAGAAATTGTGTTTTAGCAATTGAGAAATACTGTAAGAGGATCATCAAAATAAAGTGTGACCATAAATATTATTTACAAATAAAAAAATAGTAATTATGTTATGACTTCTTTAAAGGTATATCCAAGCTGTATTCATATTTGTATTTAATATCAACAAATTACAAAAACAATATATTTATTTGAAATATGAAACATGGAATACTCACTGCGGTCTCAATTTTTCCAGATAATGTTGTGTAAAGTGTGCTATCAGTCACAGCAAGACTGGTGTAAAAACTCTGATTTATTCTAATTGACATTCCAATAACTGTAAAACAAGTGTACATTTATGTGCATTGTAACAACAGGACAGTAACAATCCTCAGTACTAATACTACCTAGTTGCTGGGGGTATGCAAGATTAACTTTGGTTGCCCCTTCAAAAAAATATGACCTCAGACAATAAATTAACTAAATAATTTTCTGTTATTATTGTTTGACATGCTTTGTATAGCACTTTTTGCCCCTGCTAATAAAACAATCACTTTAATTCAGACACCAAATATTTTTGTGAAATATTTCAAATATAATTTCATAGTACTTACCTCTCTGTGCTGATATTTTAGTAAAAAAACAAAATCAACCAAACAAAAACATTAAGCCAAAATACAAATTTTAACAACAACGGGTTTATGGGTTTATATTTTGTTTTCCTAAACATGCAAAGCAATATATTCATTTTCTGTATTTATTTCTTGAATCTATTTATTTATATTATATTAATTCAAATTCTGTCATCATTTACTCACCCTCATGTCATTCCAAACTGAAAACCAAACTTTCTGTAGAGACACAATCGCTTTATATGATGGACAGATTGAATTTAGGCTTTTATTCACATATAAAAATTCATCAACACATCAGTTATGATAAACGGAAGCTCAAGCATCATGTTTGCTTCACATGCAAGAACCAATGAGGTTCATTCTCGAGTGTCACACAGCGTGTTTGAGTTTTCTCAAGAACCAATGAGGTCTGTTCTCACGCATCAAGCATGTACGGATGAGCTTCTGATTATGTTCACTGATCAAACTTTATATTTGAAAAAAAGCCTAAATTCTATTTGTTTATCATATAAAGTGATAATGTATCTTCAGAAATATCTGGACTAAACTGCTCAATTCATATAGCCTGGCTCCGCCCTCCTACGTACTTCTGCTCCATTTTCATTTTCCTTCAGTACTCAGTCTGGGATTGCAGTACATTTTCTTGTTCCCTTTCGTTCAGTCACTACGACGTAACGTTAGTGACTAACGAATGGGGGGTTTCGCTTAGAAGCCTATCATCTTCGAGCTTAGAGAAAACGCCCAATGGCGTGCCAATGCCATAGGGCATGCGGAATTTGCATACGTAACTCCACCTCACCGCGTGAGTATATAAGGAAGTACGTGGCAACATCGCATTATGTTTCTGCTTTCGGAGCCAAGAGAACCTAACTCTTCACTCCTACAGCCTTCTGAGACTCTGTCAGCTTCTTCAAGACGAGCAGCTTTCCAGTTGCTGTTGGTGTAACGGCGCGTTCCAGTGATCGCATACTTCCTGCCTGCTGATCTGCGCAGTGGTCCGTTTGACAGCTGGTGTGTGTTTCCCTGGGCGCTTCGACATCGACTGCGAGGCTTTCCTCTCACAAAAAGAGCTTGCGCGTGGCACGTCTTTTTCAAGACGGCTCGCCCGTGCACTTCCGGGTGCGATCGATTTCCGCTGCTGTCTTTGGGCGCATTCACTGCTCAACGTGTTTGGGCTTCAGCACGTTCGGGCAGTGTTTGCGGATGCGTCACGTTTCCATTGCGGGAACGTGACCATCTCGATGTCGCGGTCGAGACTCAATGATCTCCGTGAGGAGAGAGAGTCCCCTCTGCCACACCCCAATCTACCGTCCCCGAGTGAGATGGTACTTTGGCTGGTGGCCTGAGGGCGAGGCTGTGGTATTAAGAACCCCGACGATCATTCCTCGGGCCACGCCCCCCTCTTGCACATCGTTTCCCGCGAGTGTTGGACTGAATCAACGGCCCGTCTCTGACGCCTCGTTCGTTCAGTTCACGCTCCGGATAGCAGTGAGATGTCGATCGCCACATCCCAAGGTGGGCTGGAGTCCTTTGGGGATGACGATTAGGTTGTGCTCCGCCTCCGGGTGTGTCAGCACTGCCTGATCCGACCTAAAGTTGACAGCCATGTTATCTCGGGCAGCCGCGGGTCTCGCGCTGGTGTGGAGCTCCGCCCAGTCGCGAGTGCTCGTGGTTGTGTGATTGGTTTTTGGGGGCGGCACCCGACAGCTGTTGGGCCCCGCCCCCAATGCCTTTCGCTCCCGAGGTGCATGAGGATATCACGCGGTCCCGGAAGTCCCTGTGCTTCCCGCGACCATTTGGTGGCCTCCTCCGCCTTCTCTGCCCTTGATGGGGCCGCGGCCTAGGGTACACTGGCCCCCCCCCCCACTGTTGAACTCTCTGTTGCGCACTACGGTGTCCACAGAGGGCTTTGACGTGGCGTGGTGTGGCTGTCCTAAGCACCCTCCCAAAGCCTGTGGGCTCGTCTACTTCGGTGGCGTGGTCCTGCAGAGCTACTGGCAGGCCGCCGCCCCTTTGTGCATGCACAAGGGTGGAGCCGACCCAGGGCTCTTCAATGAGCTGCGTGCCGCAACTGATCCCACCCCCGGGCGGTGAAGGTGGCCACACGCTCCCTGGGTCGGGCGATGTCCACAGCTGTGGTCCGGGAGAACGCCTGGCCTTACCTGGTGATGTGGAGGACGTTGAGCGGGCCCGCCTCCTCGACTCACCCATATCCCAGGCTGGCCTCTTCGGCGGCGCGGCTGAGAACTGCGGCCAACGGTTCTCGGCCGCCCCAGAGCAGACTGAAGCTGTAACACGTACTGCCCCGGCGGCCAGCTGCTGCACCAGCCGCCGGTTCAGTCGCCTCAGTCCACTCGCCGCCGAGGGCGCCCTCCCTCTTCCCGCCCGGCCCCAGCAGCAGCCTTCACCTGGGCCGCGCCGTGGAGGTGGTTGAGGATGTCGCCCAGTCCGCTCCCCAGACTGGTTAAACGCCAGGCTGGAGGTGGACAACTCAGAGATGGGTTCCAGTTCTTCCCAGGGGATGGTAGCAGGGCCTCTCCTTCCCCCGGTGGAGGGCCGGGGGAAAATCCTTCCGCTGCTGGCCCCCGGGCTAGCAGCGCTTGGGAATAACTCATGTTCCTGTCTCTGAGGACCCAGAGACCGGTGATGACGGTGTGCGCCACCCAGGGGTCCCGCCACTCGCGTCCCTCTCTGTCGCCAGCCTCCTGGCAGAGCAGACCCCAGTGGAACGTGCGTCCTTCCCTGGTCTCCTCTGTCAGGACGCAGCCGTTAACCGTGCCCCGACCCCGGGACGCCCAACAGCCTCCCTTGTCCGGGCCGGTAACGCTGCCTCGCTGCCCCACCCTGGGTACGTCTGCCGTCCATGTGACCCCGTTGGTGCAGTCTCTGGAAGCCTGGCTTCAGCTTCCGGGGCTGTCCCACTGGGTCACGCGGACCGTCAGGCTCGGCTACGCGATTCAGTTCGCGCAGGCTCCTCCCCGCTACAGGGGAGTCCGCCAGACCGTGATCGGGGCCAACGCCCCTGTCATGCGTGCGGAGAAGGGTGCGATCGAACCTGTCCCTCCGGCCGAAATGAAGTCGGGGTTCTACAGCCCCTACTTCATTGTACCCAATAAGACCGATGGGTTAAGACCAATCCTGGACCTGCGCATCTTGAACCGTTACCTACACAGGTTTCCGTTCAAGATGTTGACAGCCAACGCCTTTTCGAATGCGTTCGTCCGGTCGATTGGTTGCAGCGATCGACCTGAAGGATGCCTACTTCCATGTCTCCTCCTACCTCGACCCAGACCGTTCCTATGGTTTGCTTTCGAGGGGCGGGCATGTCAGTACGTGGTCCTCCCATTCGGGCTATCTCTGTCCCCTCGCGTCTTTACGAAGATTGTCGAGGCAGCCCTTGCGCCCCTCCGGCAGCACGGGGTTCGCGTCCTGAGTTCCTTGACGACTGGCTCTTATTGAGTCACTCTCGAGAGCAGGTTCGCGGACACAGAGATCTGGTTCTCCACCACTTAGCCCGTCTGGGCCTTCGGGTCAACTGGGAAAAGAGCAAACTTTGCCCCGTGCAGAGGATCTCTTTTCTCGGGTTGGAGATCGATTTGGTCGCTATGTGCGCGCATGAGCATGAGCTTACGAGCGAGCGCGCGCAGTCTCTGCTGACTTGCCTCCATCAAATCGAGAGCAAGAGCGCGGTTCCACTGAACTATTCAGAGGCTCCTGGGGCATATGGCATCTGCAGCCGCGGTGACGCTGCTCGGATTGCTTCATATGAGACCGCTTCAGCACTGGCTTCGCGATCGAGTCCCGAGATGGGCATGGCAGTCTGGCACGCTCCGGGTCCAAGTGACTCGGGCCTGCTTACAGACGCTCACCCCGTGGTCGAACCTCAGTTTTCTACAGGCCGGTGTGCCCTTAGAACGAGTCTCCAGGCATGTTGTTGTGTCAACGGATGCCTCTGCCACGGGCTGGGGTGCCATGTGCAATGGACAGGACCCCAGCGCCTCCTGCATGTCAATTGCCTCGAGTTGCTGGCAGTATGGTTCGCCCTGCATCGCTTTCGAGCGTTGCTGATGGGTCTACACGTGCTTGTCCGGACAGACAACACGGCCGCAGTAGCGTACATCAACCACCAGGGCGGTCTACGCTCCGCCGTATGTCTCAACTCGCCCGCCATCTCGTTCTATGGAGTCAGAAGCGCCTGAGGTCCCTGCGTGCTGTCCATATTCCGGGAGTCCTGAACCACGCAGCCGACGAGCTCTCGCGGTTTCAGCCTCTCCCGGGAGAATGGAGACTCCATCCCCAGATGGTCCAGCTGATTTGGGAACAGTTCAGCGACGCACAGGTAGATCTGTTGCCTCCCACGACTCTTCCCACTGCAGCCTGTTCTATTCCCTGACCGAGGGCACGCTCGGCAAGGATGCACTGGCGCACAGCTGGCCGCGGGGCCTACGCAAATATGCGTTCCCCCCAGTGAGCCTACTCGCACAGCTCTTGTGCATGATCAGGGATGACAAGGAGCAGGTCCTTTTGGTCGCCCCGTACGGGCACGGCCGGACCTGGTTCCCCGAACTCATACTCCTTGCGAAAGCCCCTCCCTGGCCTATTCCTCTGAGACCAGACCTCCTTACTCAGAGACGGGGCACCCTATGGCACCCGCGTCCCGACCTGTGGAACCTCCACGTGTGGCTCCTGGACGGGACGCGGCAGGTTTGAGTGGCCTGCCACCTACGGTGGTCGCCACCATCACTTCCGCTAGGGCAGAGTCCACTCGGCATGCCTATGCGTTGAAGTGGAACCTCTTCGTCACCTGGTACTTTTCCCGCCAAGAAGACCCTGGAAATGCCCGATCGGGTCCGTGCTTGAGTTTCTCCAGGAGGGGTTGGAGCGAAGGCTGTCTCCCTCCACCCTCAAAGTTTATGTGGCCGCAATATCTGCCCACCACAATCTCTTGGAGAACAAAAAGGTAAGTCAGCACGACCTGGTCATCAGGTTCCTGAGGGGGGCGAGGAGACTGAATCCTCCTCGCTCTCCTCTTGTGCCCTCTTGGGACCTCGCAGTAGTTTTAAGTGCTCTGCGAGGCCTCCCTTTGAGCCTTTGCGGTCGGTTGATATTAAGTTCCTGTATATGAAGACGGCTCTGCTGACCGCATTGGCCTCAGTTAAGAGGGTCGGGGACCTGCAGGCATTTTCGGTTGACGAAGCGTGCCTGGAGTTCGGGCCGGCTAACTCTCACGTGATCCTGAGACCCCGGCCTGGATATGTGCCCAAGGTTCCCACCACTCCGTTTAAGAACCAGGTGGTGAACCTGCAAGCACTGCCTTTGGAGGAGGCAGACTCAGCCTTGGCATTGCTCTGTCCAGTACGCGCTCTCCGCGCCTACGTAGACATGACGCAGTGTTTCAGGACCTCAGACCAGCTCTTTGTCTGTTATGGTGGAGAGCGGAAGGGAAGTGCTCTCTCAAAGCAAAGGCTGTCTCACTGGATAGTGGACACCATTGTTTTGGCTTACCAGCAGCAAGGTCGACCATGTCCCCTTGGTGTGAGGGCACACTCCACTCGGAGTGTGGCCTCCTCTTGGGCTCTAGCGCATGGCGCCTCGCTAACAGACATCTGCAGAGCTGCAGGCTGGGCGACACCTAACACATTCGCCAGATTCTACAATCTCCGGGTGGAGCCAGTGTCCGACTATGTACTCGCCCCCCCGAGGGGCGGGTAATGGACCAGGCTCAGGTGTCTTCGCTTGCTCGCCACTCCACTCCACGGACTGGATACGTGCGATATTCTCCTCAGGTGAGCTCCCCGAGAGCCCTGAGCTCCTCCAGCACTGTCGACGCCGACATCAGTTCAGTCTGCCCTTTCGAGCCCAGACCCTCATGTCCGGCCAGGTGCCCCGTGTGCATGGTTCCCCTCCGGCGACCCCCACACGTGTATTTCACCGTAAGTCTCCGCAGTGAGCGGGTTTCTTCCCTTGGCGTGTCCCCGCCACCCCTAGGGTTAAAAATCCACCTTCGGCTGGTACCCTAGAGTTTCCCATATGCAGCCCTTTGCGGGTCATATGTGTACTCTTAAGTCCTCCCCACGGGTAGGCATCTTCGCATTCCCTCACTGGGATATGCTTCCCAGTGTACCTTGGTATTCCTGTGATAAGTGGGAGTCCTTCGTCCGTACTAGTCTTACGAAAGGGTACTCACACTTACGCAGGGCACTGGAAGACAGCTGAGTGGCGGGATTATATTGGGACCCCCATTCGTTAGTCACTAACGTTACGTCGTAGTGACTGAACGAAAGGGAACGTCTCGGTTACGGATGTAACCTTCGTTCCCTGAGGAGGGAACGGAGACGTAACGTCCCGTTGCCACATCAGCTGTGCTACCTGGAACGCAGGAGTTCAGTCTTGGCTCCTCAAGCAGGTAACATAATGCGATATTGCCACGTACTTCCTTATATACTCACGCAGTGAGGCGGAGTTACGTATGCAAATTCCGCATGCCCTATGGCATTGGCACGCCATTGGGTGTTTTCTCTAAGCTCGAAGATGATAGGCTTCTAAACGAAACCCCCCATTTGTTAGTCACTAACGTTACGTCTCCGTTCCCTCCTCAGGGAACGAGGGTTACATCCGTAACCGAGACGTTTTCTTTTAACTGGTCCAATCAGCGAACAGAGGGAGTGGCTGAAGACGATGACTTTGATGTTGTGCGCTAGTTTGAGATGACATAAGTCACGACCAAACGTTAGTGATTGGTTATGGCAAATCCAGAGTGGCTCTGGGCAGAACCAATAGTTTTAAAGGGGTGATGAATTGATAAATCAACTTTCCCTTAGGCTTTTGATATATAAGAGGTCATGGTACTATAAGAATATCCTGTAAGTTTCAGAACTGAAAACTTTCTTGTTAGTCAAAGAAAAGCTTTTATAGACACCAGACCTCGCGCGATGAAACACCGCCTCTACAGAATAATAAGCATGTGTAATTCAGCCAGCAGCAATAAACATGCCGAGGATATCACAATATTGCTATTCCTGGTTGTGGAAGAACACAGTCGCTGCTTAAGCTTCCTTCGGATCCTAATATTAGAGACGATTCCTGGGACAGACGGTAGCTGAAGCTCATTAAATATCCAAATATTATCCAATCCAATCCAATATTAGCCAGTTCATGACCCCTTTAAACTTCAATAGAGTACCCGCCTTCAAGGAAATGAATGCTTGTCAATGGAGAGTGGCCAGACTCTGTACAAATGAAACGTATGAGAATCTGGTTGGACCAGGCTACAATTCATATGTATTCATTTTACAATCTCTTTATGAACTTGAAGCATCAAAGTGGTACTGTAGTTGTGTAGATGTCAACGGAGGGAGAGAAATCACTCGGATTTTATTAAAATTATCTTCATTTGTGTTCTGAATATGAAAAAGTCTTTTGGGTTTGGAACAACAGTAGGGTGAGTAAATGATGACAGAATTTTCACTTTTGGGTGAATAAGTCTGCATTGACTCAACAGACTTTAAGCAACAGCTCTCAATACTAATACCAATCTTCTCCCTCATCACATACCTGCTGTTGTCATTGTTGGTGATGCTGGTGGTGGAGTTGGTGTTGATGATGGTGTTGATTCTAGTGTTAATATGGATGATAGTGTTGATGTTGTTGATGGTGGTGTTGATATTGATGATGGTGTTGATGGTGGTGGTGTTGATGATGGTGGTGTTGATGTTGATGATTGTGTTGATAATGATGATGATGGTGTTGTTGATGGTGTTGTTGATGGTGTTGATATTGATGACGGTGTTGATGATGGTGGTGTTGATGTTGATGGTTGTATTGATGGTGGTGTTGATATTGATGATGGTGTTGATGGTGGTGTTGATATTGATGATGGTGTTGATGGCGGTGTTGATATTGATATTGATAATGGTGTTGATGGTGGTGTTGATATTGATGATGGTGTTGATGGTGGTGTTGATATTGATGATGGTTTTGATGGTGTTGTTGATGGTGGTATTGATGATGGTGTTGATGGTGGTGTTGATATTGATGATGGTGTTGATGATGGTGGTGTTGATGGTTGTATTGACGATGGTGTTGATGGTGGTGTTGATATTGATGATGGTGTTGATGGTGGTGTTGATGTTGATGGTTGTGTTGATGATGGTGTTGATGTTGATGATGGTGGTGTTGATATTGATGATGGTGTTGATGATGGTGGTGTTGATGGTTGTGTTGATGGTGGTGTTGATATTGATGATGGTGTTGATGGTGGTGGTGTTGATGATGGTGGTGTTGATGTTGATGATTGTGTTGATAATGATGATGATGATGGTGTTGTTGATGGTGTTGATGATGGTGTTGATATTGATGACGGTGTTGATGATGGTGGTGTTGATGTTGATGGTTGTATTGATGGTGGTGTTGATATTGATGATGGTGTTGATGGTGGTGTTGATATTGATGATGGTGTTGATGGTGGTGTTGATGTTGGTGATGGTGATGGTGTTGATAATGATGATGATGGTGTTGTTGATGGTGGTTTTGATGATGGTGTTGATGGTGGTGTTGATATTGATGATGGTGTTGATGATGGTGGTGTTGATGTTGATGGTTGTATTGATGATGGTATTGATGGTGGTGTTGATATTGATGATGGTGTTGATGGTGGTGTTGATGTTGATGGTTGTGTTGATGATGGTGTAGATGGTGGTGTTGATATTGATGATGGTGTTGATGGTGGTGTTGATGGTTGTGTTGATGATGGTGTTGATGATGGTGGTGTTGATGATGGTATTGATGGTGTTGGTGGTGTTAATGGTGGTGTTGATGTTGGTGATGGTGTTGTTACTGTTGGAACTGAAGAAAATTGACATGACTTGGTTTGAAAATTAAGCTTATCAATAATCTAACATATGTACCAATAAACTCTTTAAATCATGTAAAGACATAAGTAACACTTAAAAATCTTACTATTCTCTACTAAACAATAAATAAATAAAACTATTAATATTCAAGGTATTCATACACTCACATCTAAATATAGAATGTCTTATTGATGCTGACAAGACTCGAGTTTGTTGCAGTGAATCTTCCAAACATGAGCAATAGTAACATTTTACAATTGGGTGTTTTACCTCAGACATAGCAATGGAGCTCAGAGAAGCAGTGCATAACTTCGCTTTAAAAAGTGGGTGGGACAGGTGTGTGTGCGTGTGTGTGTGTTTAAAAAACATAGAATTATGATAGTTTAATGAGTTTCATCCTTACATCTACTTATAATAATATACAGTTAGTGCCAAGATTGTTCACATTAATAAATGCATAGATCCGCAAAATCTGCTTGTGTCCTTTAATGGTCTACACTCTAAAAAAAAAAGGTTCTATATGGCGCCAAAAATGGTTCTTCGTCGTAATCATAGAGGAACCACGTTTGGTGCTATATAGCACCATATCTTAACATGTTCTGTATATCGTAGCGGTGCTATATAGCACCTTAGTTAGAGGTGCTATATAGCACCTTAAGGCCTGTTCACACCTGGACGATTTTCATGCGCGTTTATCGCCGACGTTTAACGCCTCGTGACTAAACAAAGGGCGCCAATGTGAATGTGCACACCGACGCGCAAAATGGCAGACGTAAAAGCGTTATTTAAAAAAAAAAACGCCTTGGGTTTGTGTTCACTTTTGTTCACGTGCCTGGGGCTGCTGAAGTGACAGTAAAACACGACTTGGTGGCGCTCAAGCACAAAACGGTCTTGCCGAACACACATTGATACGACGAAGAAGTAGTAAGTAGACAAAGAAGAAGATGAGCTGCTAATGCTGCTTGCCAGTTACCAAAAGTGTGTGAATGGTTTTGGCCATAGACATAATATATCTGTGGTTTTCGCAAGCACGTAAATGCTGTCTCTCCTCTTCTTCTGTGTGACAAGCGAGTGTCAGAGGCGTAAAGTGCTGCAGCACCAACTTGTGTACCGGGAGCGCATCTACTGAATGTGCACGTTCACTCTGCGCATCGCCAGTGAAAATCGCTTGGGTGTGAACACTCAAGACGCGCCGAAAAACGTAACGAAAAACGCTGGCGATAAGCGCGCGCGACATTCGTCCCGGTGTGTACAGGCCTTTAGTCAAAGAACTGGTGAAGAACCGCTGAAGAACCACTGAAGCACCAAAATTGGTGCTGTATAGCACTTAAAAAGTTTCCCCTATGATTACGAGCCAAGAACCATTTTTGGTGCCATATAGAACCTTTTTTTTTAGAGTGTAGTTGTAGAAATTTTGATAACCATGTCAGAGGTTCTAGGTTCTAATCCATCCTCGTACTGTTTTTTCTCTCTAATTAAAACCGAATATGTTCATCAGTGGTTGTATATCGAGAGCAGGGATACGTTTGTATGCATTTTGTTTTCGTGATTTCCCCGGAATGAATAGAGTGTCTCTGCAACGGCTTTAAGCGATGTACTTTGAAGTGCTCCTCTGTGCGTGCACAATCCACCACACCACTGATATCAGTGGCCGCAAACACACAGCATGATTTCAAAAACAAAACATTTCAGCACCAGATTGCCCCTTATTTAACAAACAAATAAAATTAATGCTCTGCTAATTAACTGGATATTTGTAATAGGTATGTACAACTGTGTCACGAGATGTTTCAAAAAGTTGTGGGGACAGAATCGACCCGGGCAAAAATTGGTGAGGACATGTCCCATCTGTCCCACCCATCCCACCCATAAATTATGCCTATGATTCACTATTAATCAGATAGTGGATTTATTAAACTTATAGTGGATGATTTCACTTGCCTCTGTGGTTGTCACAATTCACTAGTGTGAGTGCCCGTGATCACCACCAGAGGGCACTCCAACCCGACAGTCATTCCATCAAAGACTACATTACCCATAATCCTTTGCTCGGACTCATCATTACTCATTGTTTGCACCTGTGTCTCATTACCTCTGCCTATATATACCATGTTCACTCGGTCATTCACTGCAAAGTCTTGTTTTGTTCACACTGCAATTCTGAGTGTTTTCCCTGGTTTCTTGTCTGTTGGTTTTGGATTCCGTGCCTGTTCCGTGGATTACCCGTTTGCCTGTCTCTCTTGTCTTGTTTGCCTTATTGGACTGACAACATGTTATGACCTCTTGCCTGTTTGATGACTACGAGTTTGGATTACCCCTTACAAATAAAACGTCTCGTTTACGTATGGTAACACTCGTTCCCTGAAGGAGGGAATGGAGACGTACGTCGGACCTACCGATGAATTGGGATCACTTCAGAGGGCCCCTATCAGCTTCGAGATATGGAGAACAGGCCAATGGCCATTGGCATGCGAGATTTGCATCTCGCGCTCCGCCCCACACTGCGGGTATAAAGCGGAAGCGAGAGCAACACGCAGTTGTTTTTCACTGAGGAGCCGAACTTAGTGACTCGGCCATGCAGTGATGGTACAGCAACTGTCGCGACGGGACGCACGTCTCCGTTCCCTCCTTAAGGAAACGAGGGTTACCATACGTAACCGAGACGTTCCCTTTCAGTCGGTCACGTTCGGACGTACCGACAAATTGGGATCCCTTAGGAAAACACCACAGTTACTACCACTTCCAGCGCCCAGCGAAGAGCCCCTCAGACCCCGTCTGTACCGGGTGGGAAAATCATGCAGGGAGAGTCACACTGCTGTTCCGCAAGACCCATTCAGCAGACCTATATTGGATAACGCTGGGAAAGCGTGCCAGGAGGAACGCTGCGGAAGCCACATCATGCCCGGAGGGAGTTAACATGTGGAGAATAAACCTATGGACTGGCCTTGGCCGGTACAACATACAGCAGTCCCAGGGGTGGCCCCGGCCAAGTCGGCAGGGGAACAACACCGTACTGGGATGGCAGAGGAACTCTGCCAAGGGAAAGACACAGGCTCGCCGTAGGGAGCTGTACCGTGGAAGAATACAAATATGGGACCACCGTGGGGGTCACAACATATGGAACCCAGCCTAACACAAGTTGGACTGCCGTGGGTTGCAGAGGACTCGACAGGGTTCGCCAAAGCTTGGGGGAACTCGACTGGAGCAGATGAGCACACGTATCCGTTCCATGGGGAAGGGAGTGGCGCAGCAAGCTGACACTAGAACGGGCACTCCGGTGTTACTGACTATGGGAAGCGAGCACAAGGGAAGCTACCGGCTCTACACGCAGGCTATAGAATCTAGCGAATTGTTAGGTGTCGCCCAGCCCGCAGCTCTACAAATATCTGTCAGCGAGGCACCACGAGCCAACGCCCAGGAAGAAGCAAATCCCTTAGTGGAGTGGGCTCTTAACCTGAGCGGGCAGGGCACGTCTTGCGTTTCATACGCCAAGACGATGATATCCACTATCCAGTGGGCCATCCTCTGCTTGGAGACAGCCTTTCCCTTCTGCTGTCCTCCGTAACAGACGAAGAGCTGCTCTGAGGTTCTGAAGCTTTGCGTTCTGTCCACGTATGTCCGCAGGGCGCGGACGGGGCAGAGAAAAGCCAGGGCTGGGTCTGCCTCCCCCGAAGGCAGCGCTTGCAGGCTCACCACCTGGTCCCGGAAGGGAGTGTTGGTAACCTAGGGCACATATCCAGGCCGGGGTCTCAGGATTACATGATTCGTCGACCGAAAATGATCTCTTGATAGATGCCAATGCAATCAGGAGTACTGTCTTTAGGGACAGGATTTTCAACTCTGCGGAGGGATCTGTTCTCACAGGCAGGGGGCACAATATTTCACCCCCGGCCGGAGATTTGGAGCCTCTGGGTCTGGCCCCTGAGGGGGCTCGGTACCTTGAGGCAGGCCTGTCAGCAGAGGTAGTCGAGACTTTACTCAGCTCCAGGGCTCCTTCCACCAGGAGACTGTACAGCCTCAAGTGGAACGTATTCTCCACTTGGTGTAGAGAGTGTGAGGTGGACCCAGTTAACTGCCTAGTAGGCTTCAGTGCTGGAGTTCCTCCAAGATCGCTTCTCCTCTGGTCTTACCCTGTCCACCCTGAAGGTGTACGTGGCTGCCCTTGGGGCTTTCCACGCACCTCTAGGTGATGGACACTTGGGGAAGAACCACCTGGTTGTACAGTTCCTCCGTGGGGCTCGGAGGATGAGGCCCGCGGCTCGCTCCAGAGTCCCAATCTGGGACCTGGCAGTGGTACTTGAAGGGTTGGCTGAGGCCCCCTTCGGGCCACTGGAGTAGGCTGAGCCGAAGAACCTGACCCTTAAGGTGGCCTTTCTCCTCGCCATTACCTCTCTCAGGAGAGTGGGAGATCTCCAGGCCTTGGCGGGCACGCCGACTTGCCTGGAGTTTGCCCCTGGCGGAGTTAGGGTCATCTTAAACCCTAGACCGGGCTTTATACCCAAGGTGCCATCTCAGGTGGCACGGTCTCTGGTTCTTCAGGCTTTCCATCCTCCTCCCCACCTGACGGCGGAAGAGGGGAGACTTCACCTGCTCTGCCCTGTCAGAGCCCTAAGAATCTATCTCGAGAAGTCTTCCCAGTGGAGAGGGTCAGACCAATTATTGGTGTGCTTTGGCTCACCCAAGAAAGGGCTGCCTGCATCGACTCAGCCGATCAGTAATTGGATTGTCCAGGCTATAGCCGCGGCTTATAGGGTGCGCAATTTGCCTTCACCCATGGCTGTGAGGGCGCATTCCACCAGGAGCATGGCCTCCTCAGTGGCCCTCCTTTCTGGCGTCTCACTTCAAGAGGTTTGGAGGCGGCCGGGTGGGCCACCCCGCACACCTTCATAAGATTTTATAGTCTGCATCTCCCAGTGACGCCTGGTGCTAGATTGCTTGCGTCCTAAGTGTGCCTGGGTTCCAGCTTCACACTAGGATGTGAGGTGATATCGGTGTAGCCTAGTGGGTATTAACGTTCCCAAAGTGTCGTCACTCAACAACGCAGTGCGAGTTCCCTCGAAGGGGAACGTCTCGGGTTATGACTATAACCCTTGTTCCCCGAGAAAAGGCACGAGACACTGCGTCTCGTCGCCACACCTATCACGGGTAGAGCGCTCGCTTCATCGCAAGTGCTGGTGTGTGTATGCATCAGCGTCCCTTATGTATCTTCCGGGTATGTCGTCATCTACTACGTCATGACGCACCACCAATCAGATTGGCTTGATTTCATTCATACTTCAGATGCGTAACGCTTTGGGCGTTCCCGAAGTGTCGTCACTCGACGACACAGTGTCTCGTTCCCTTCTTGGGGAACAAGGGTTATAGTCATAACCCGAGACGGTTTCTGTTCATGTGTGCCAAGACATTAGAAATCCCGACCGGATGATGTTTTTTAGCCATGTCTATAAATAGTATGTTTGGTCACCCAATATACATACAGTTAGGGTAGGGTGACCACCTGTCCCGCTTTGCGTTGTACCGCACAGCATTTTCACCCCTTGTCCCGCATGTCGCATATTGAGAAAATGTCCCGCATTTTCACCAGTCTGTTGATTTTTAATGATCATATTGAAAAAACATGCATGCGTTCTTTTGCCTTTTTAAGAAAGCCTTTTATCAATTATTTTTGCGTCATCGTTTTTCACCTATATTTAACAGCGCTTCGTCAGAAGTAACATCCCGCCTTACACAAATACAAAAGCCGTTTTTTAAACCATATACAATGGTTGAAAAGAAAGGAGTAAACACTGTCACTAGTAGGTTGTGACGGCTGTCAATCAAAATGTGGAGCGGTGATTCGTTCCATGTGTTCCCTGCCAGAAAACGAATGGATAGTTCTGTATATAAATGAATATATATATATATATATATATATATATATATATATATATATATATATATATATATATATATATATATATATATATATAAATTAATATATAAGATTAACTAATTTAATGTTGTTTTATTTGTTTCATTATTTATTTAGTTGGATTTTAGTTGCCCTTGGTCAGAACTGTTTCAAAAGTAGTTATCTGCATGATGCCTGCTGCCTTTGGGCTCAGTGATGTTGAATTTAATATTATACAACAGTTTCAGCTTATGTTTTAGTGTTGGTAACATGTCCCACATTGTCCCACACAAACTTAGTAATCGTCCCACATTTGGTTTGTTTGATGGTGGTCACCCTAAGTTAGGGTGATATTAAATGACTTCAACCGTGATATAAGATGTTGGCCATATTACCCATCTCTAAGTCATTCATTCTCTGTGTGAATTGCAAAGGCTTGTGTAACCCACACCGGAGATGTACATTTTTATTTCGACTCGACAACTGGACCAATGCGCTCAGAAGACTAGGTTTGACCACTGAGAGAGATGGTGCAACAAGAGTGAACAAACTCAGACGATCAAGGGTTTAGTAAGAGAAAGATTTAGCTGTATTGAACACAAAACAGTTGATGTAATTTAAATGCAGTGAAAGATATGAATAAAATAAAATAAAACGTCCTCGGGCATGCTAGGGGTTGTCTTGTCACCACTGAGGCAAAAACACCAGGCATGTTTACAGACTGATTACTGACACTAGTGGATTCTTCCAAGGTAGTTGTAAGTGCTGAACTCAAGCCTTGCAGTAGTGACTGGATAACCATTGTTAACGGATTTCCAAGTTTATGATATTGGAATTTGTTAGGGGGTCCACACTGCCTTTTAGAGCGTCTATGGCCAATGGCTCCTGGGTCATCATCCATGACTGCTTGGTCACCAAAAACATCTTGGGCAGGTGGGATTTGATCAATTGACTGCGCTTCTTTACTCACAGGGTCTGATTGGCTTGGATACTCCAACACTCTTTTATTCAAAGGCTCTGACATCTCTGAAAACTCAGTCTTTTTAGTGCATTTGCTTTCGCAGCTCTCCACGCCAATGGTGTCTTCATCTCGGCCAGAGCCAACTTCGGTGTCAGCTTCAACAGAATTCATCACAGGTAAGTGACTTTCTTCTTCACTATCTGATCGATTATTTGTTGAGTTTTCTTCCAGTCTGATGTCAAGTAAAGTTTCTTTTACAGGGTGTATGACAGCTGGAGGGAATTTAGAGTTATCAGGTAAGGTTTCATTCACAGGTTCCACTGCAACAGGAGGTGACTCAATGGGCTCCATTCAGGTAGGGTCTCTACAATCCTAGGATGGTTTGAAGAAGGTGAGATGATCCTTGTGCTGAATTCCAATTGGCGCTCCGAATTCTTTATAGGAACATTGTCATCCTCAGATTCTGATTGACTGCTAGTCTGATGTTCTTGGTTTGCTGCTCCATTTGCAGATTGAGATCTGGTTCTAGGCTTACGACGAATCTTTGGAGAACCTATTTCTTCACCTTCAACCACAGGCAGAAACCCACAAGGCAGCAGCAAATCACGGTGTAAGGTGCGTATCGGTCCATCTTTCCCTTCTGGGCAGACTGTATATACTGGCATGTCGCCTGCTTTCCGGAGTACTACATAGATCTCAGATTCCCATTTGTCTGATAATTTGTGTTTCCCTCTTAATCTGACATTTCGTACAAGGACTCGATCACCTGAATCAAGTGCAGAGGCAACTACATTCCTGTCAAAACGTCTTTTGTTCTGATCAGCAACTTTTGATGCATTGTGAGTAGCTACTCTGTAGCTCTCCTCAAGTCGACTCTTTAGGGATTTCACATATTCCGAATGGGACTGGAATGAGCAGTTATTAGTAAGTCCAAAAGCAAGATCAACCGGTAATCGAGGCTGCCTGCCAAACATAAGCTCGTATGGTGAATATCCAGTTACATCACTCCTGGTGCAGTTATACGCATGAACCAATGGCTTGACGTGATCTTTCCAATGAGCTTTGTTCTTGTTCTCCAATGTGCCTAGCATCTGCAAAAGGGTCCGATTAAAACGCTCCACCGGGTTCCCTCTAGGATGGTAGGGGGTGGTTCTCACTTTGCGGATGCCAGCAATCCTACACAACTCCTGGATAGTACGAGATTCAAAATCTGGCCCCTGGTCACTGAGCAGCTTTTCTGGGAAGCCGTAATGGACAAAGAAATTATCCCAAAGGCATCTAGCAACTGTTTGCGCTTTCTGGTTATGGGTTGGTATCGCGACAGCGTACTTAGTAAAATGGTCTGTGATGACCAAAATATCCTTGGTGTTACTGCTGTCTGGTTCCAGGGTCAGAAAATCCATACAAACAAGCTCTAGTGGCCTATGGGTCTCAATATTCACCAAGGGAGCAGCTTTCTGTGGAGGAGTCTTCCTACGAACACAGCGCTCGCACGTTTTGACTTTCTTGTCCACATCTGCTGCCATCTTCGGGCCAGTAAAATCTGTACCGGAGAAGATCGAGAGTTCGCTCAAGACCAAGATGGCCCATGTCATCATGGAGACTGGTAAGTACAATTCCTCGAAGAGCTTGAGCTAAGGCCAGCTGGTTTAATACTTTGCCTCCATCCATCTTCTTCCGATATAACACCCCATTCTTCAGCTCAAGTTTGTTCCATTGTCTCATCCACAGGGTTACTGCAGGTAAGTGGAATTTCATGTTGGAAGGTTTTTTATTAGACTCCAAGTAATCCATCACCTCTTTTATTTTAGGGTCAGCTCGTTGCTTCCACATCAGATCCTCTTCAGACAAGTATGGGATCTCTGGGAGACCATGGACACCTTCTCCCTGGATTCCTGGAGGCAAGGCCTTTACGTTCATGCTCAGAGACTCTACCAAAGTCATTGAGAAAGACTGAGAATCAAGGGATTGACTGACTCGATGTTTCTCACAGATGGCTTCCACCACTTCAGGTAAGATGGTCTTGGTGTTGCCCTCAAGATCTGCCAGGTGATGTAGAGTGAACTGTCTGATTCGTTCCTGCTCTTTTTTAGATTGCCAGTCATCTGATGGTTCGCCATTGGGACGACGGGACAATCCATCCGCATCTTGATTTTGGGCTCCAGCTCTGTATTGTATTTTAAAGTTGTACGTCGAGAGACTGGATATCCATCGATAACTAGTGGCGTCTAGTTTTGCAGAAGTGAGGACATAGGTGAGTGGATTGCTGTCCGTAACCACTGTGAAATCGGCTCCATACAGATAGTCATGGAACTTCGTGGTAACGGCCCACTTGAGAGCCAGAAATTCCAACTTGTGAGCCGGATACTTGGCCTCACACTTTGTTAATCCACGGCTGGCAAAAGCTATGACTCTCATGTGTCCTTGCTGTTCTTGATACAGAGCTGCTCCGAGGCCCATAGCACATGCATCTGTATGCAATAAGTAAGGCAGACGAGGATCAGCATATCCCAACACGGGAGCGGATGTTAACTTTTCCACAAGGCTGTCAAACGCCTTTTGACACTCCGTGGTCCACCTATCACCCAAGGAGTCCTTTGGATTTAGGTAAGTATGGTCTTTATCTTTCCTTCTTCCCTTCCTAACAGGGGGATATCCAGCTGTAAGGTGGTTGAGCGGCCTGGCAATCTTGGAAAAATCTTTTACAAATCTCCGGTAATATCCGGTAAATCCTAAGAAGGACTTTAATTCCCGAAGATTCTGGGGCCTTGGCCAGGTTTTAATAGCCTCAATCTTTGATGGGTCAGTTTCTACACCGTTCTGGGAGACAATGTGTCCCAAGCAGCGCACCGATGTCTGGAAGAATTTGCACTTCTTGGGTGAGAGCTTCAACCCATATTCTTTCAGGCAGTTTAGAACTTGCATCAGCCGACGCTCATGTTCTTCAAGGGTTTCAGAAAAGATGATCAGATCATCTATGAAGACCAAGACTTCTCTTCTATTTAAGTCACCCATGCAGCGCTCCATAAGCCGCTGGAATGTGCTTGGCGCGTTGGTGATCCCTTGCGGCATACGATTGAACTCCCAGAAACCAAGTGGGCACACGAATGCCGTCTTCTGCTTGTCCGCTTCATCCATCTCTATCTGGTAATACCCAGATTTTAGATCAAGGACAGAGAACCACTTGGAACCGGTTAACACAGAGAACACTTCCTCTAGGTTTGGGAGTGCATATGCGTCTCGTATTGTCTGAGCGTTTAGCTTCCTAAAATCAATGCACAGCCTCACAGAGTTGTCCTTCTTTCTAACCACTACAATGGGGGAAGCAAATGGGGACTCAGACTCTCGTATAATCCCTGCTGCTAACAACTCCTGTAGATGTTTCCTCACAGCATCAATGTCTTGTGGGTGGATGGGACGGGCTCTATGCTTGAAAGGAGTCTCGTCACTGAGTTTAATTCGGTGCTTCACCTTATCTGTGTTCCCATAATCCATTTCATTCAGAGCAAAAACCTCGGGCATAGAGTTTAACAAGGCCGATACTCGTTCCTTCCACTCAAAGGGCAGCGGAGAGTCTCCAAAATCAAAAGTTATTGGAGAGCTTCTAGGCTTTTCCGGTGTTTCAGGAGCATCCCTTTCCAAGGATTTGTCTATCACCTGCTGGACAGCATGCATTTCTGCAATTACAGTCCTGGGAGGGATGATTATATTAAACTGGGTTTCATTCTTGACTACCACAGGCAAGGAGAAGAAACGCTTCACTGGTAAGTTGTGCAACCCACTAGCAACTAATAAACCCCCTGGCAGAGAAGACATTGTGGGCGGACTTATAACAGTCAGGTTTTCTGCTGGAAAACCCTTTAGGCAGACAACTCCATCAAGAACAGCGGTGTGTCCTGCTGGCACAGTTTCAGGGACTGTCCCTTTTAATGTCACACATCCAAGGGTTTCAGCACATGATTGTCTATGTCTCACATCAAGTGTCTTCAGTACAGCTGCATACCCATGAGAAGCTGGATTGGGGCTGACAGGCTCCTCTTGTATATATCTGGAGTAAAGTGCATCCAAGGTGTTTGTACCGACAAGGACTTGTGGCACATTCATAAGATCCGGGACCACCAGTGCTAACGTGGTAACCTCTGCGTTTGTTCCTAGGAACTCTATGGGAAACATCAAAGTTACCTCCACATACCCAAGGTAAGGCACAGATTGTCCATTAGCTCCCTCCACTTCCAGCAAAGACTCCAATGGTTTCATGGGATAATGAGACAAGTTATTTTCGTAAAAAGACAAAGGGATTGTGGTCACCTGAGAACCAGTGTCTAAAAGGCAGTTCACTTTAATTGTGTCAACATAGATTTGAGCAGTACACTTCATTCCGATTAGTCCCTTTGGCAATTTCGTTTGAGGGCCTTGATGTGTTGTTCCAGCCTCCATATGCCCTGCTACAGAGACTGTCTGGCGTTTAACTGAGAGGTCGCTGCTTGGTTCTTTAGATCCCACTGGACTTGCCTTTCTCTCAACTGGCGTTTCTTTTCATCTACTTTAGAAGGGTTAGGATCATTTTCACAATTGATGGCAAGGTGTCCGTCTTCCCCACATCTAAAACAGTACCCAGGACGGGGACGAGTGAAAGTCACGGAACCACTTCTAAGCTGATTGTTATCATCCTTGCCAGTTTGTCTATGATGGAATGTTGGTGATGGACTTTTGGAGGTAGTCGGCTTCCCTGACCGATGTTGGGGTATCTTAGGGGCTGTCAACTGAGCCTTTAACTCTGCGACTTGCTTCTTTAGTCCGGCTATTTCCATAGCTGCTGGGGTCTCTTTAGGCACTTTACCAGGAATGTAGGTTTTCATTGCTTCTACTTGTTCCTGTAATTCGATTAGCTCTTTCTTTAACTCAGTTACATCAGCATTCTTTGAATAATCAGGCTGGCACCTCTGGTACGTTGAGGTTTGCATAGCAGCAACCTGTGCATGAATTTCAGATATCTGAGCTCTCATGGTATTCACCTCTTCAGCTGTTCTGCCAACTGAATCATGGGTGTATGCTGATGCTTGATGAGTAACAGTTCTCAATTTGGGGACATTGCTGTGTTTGTTCAATCCAAAATGATTTCTCATTCGGTCTTCTTTCGAGGTTTGCCTGTCTTCCTCCGTGCGAATGGACACTACCAGCTCTGCAAAGGAAGGTGAGTTGGTCTTTTTCTTCTCTAGCTGCAGACTAGCAATTAATCCATTATCCCAACACCCACGGCAGAATTGCCTTACCAGACAACGGTTTTGCTCACCCTCTGCAATGCCCCCTCTCCTTACAGTTGTGCTCAACATAACATGCAACCGGTGCAGATAGCTAGAGGGTTTCTCCCCTGGATTCTGTAGCATTGTCATAAATTTTGCCAACAGCTCATCGCCATCCTCCACTGATCCGTAGACAGATTCTAACAATTCCAGGTACATTGAAGGTGAAGACTGAGGACTCACATGCTTAATGACATCAGATGCAGGAGGGAGCAGACTATCAAGTATCCTCCTTGTGCGGGACAGGTCGGAAATGGAGGGGTCATCCAAAAGAAATTGAACACTCACTCGCCAAGTGTCAAAGTCTGGTTCATTGACTGGTCTAGGAACTTTCCCAGAGAAGGACCTGAGACGAAAAGAAGCAGGTTGTGATGCAGCAGTGTCATTTGTTCTGACAATGTGTTCCACTACCACTTTTTGCACACTAGGAGGATCAATCATGTCCATTGTAAGTGCTGGATGGGGTACCGTTGTAGCTGTAGGATGGCTAGTTCTACTGCTAGGTCTTTCCTTGGACAGGTTTTGTGATTCGATACCACTAAATGGTGAATTTTCTAATGAGGGTGGGGCAACTTATTCAGTTGTAACTCTCTGTAATCTGGCTGGGGACCACTGTCCATCCAGTGAGCTGGTTGTGCTGCTATCATGCATTTGAGAGTCTGCTGCATTTCGATATTCAACTCTTCCAACTGAAGTAGTTTTGGGCTCTGCAAGGAAACTGCCAGCTTTCATTCTCTTTAACTCCTCCTGGAGCACTTCTTCAATTGACTTTCCACTAGCACTAGCAATAACTTGCAGTCCTTCTAAATACCCCTTAGTGGCACTGTCACTAGCTACATGAGGGTAGACATAGCTTAAGGCACGCACTTTGAAAGTGGTATCTGGGTTTGACGTACTAACCATCGTTGCTGGGAGTAGGGGCACTAATGTCTTCATAGCAGAGCTATCAGTAAACTCTATAATGGCATGGCGGTGAAATTCAGAGTTTGGATCGTCAATGAGGAGGTTTCGACTAATAATACCATATCTCAACAGCCACGTTTCCAAGTCCTGATCTGCTTCGGTTAATGTTAGGCCGCTGACTATCACAGCATTTGCAACATTTACCTTCTCTCTCTCTACAACATCCATGCTGTCAATATTTTGTTCAATGTATTATTCAATTAAACTTCAACTAAACAGCTCTTCTAACCAGTCACTATTGCTGCAGACCAATCTCTCTCCTGGCTGGCTCACCACTTTTTGTAACCCACACCGGAGATGTAAATTTTTATTTCGACTCGACAACTGGACCAATGCGCTCAGAAGACTAGGTTTGACCACTGAGAGAGATGGTGCAACAAGAGTGAACAAACTCAGACGATCAAGGGTTTAGTAAGAGAAAGATTTAGCTGTATTGAACACAAAACAGTTGATGTAATTTAAATGCAGTGAAAGATATGAATAAAATAAAATAAAATAAAAAATCAGTCCATGAATTCAGTTCAGCTCAATTCAAAAGTCCTTGAATGTGATGTAATTCACAGTCTTTGCAGTTGATCCAGGGTGAGGACGAGAGAAAAGAAAAAAAAACAGTTTGTTGTGCAATTCCCCTCCTACCGTTCGATGACCAAACGTTTAAGTTCACAAGAAGTTTCAAGGATTCACTCTACAGGTGGCCCGCCAGTCCAACCCCACCAAGATGCATACAGAAAGTGCAGGAAGGAGTTGAGACGAATCAGAAGGAATCACACGATCAATCCACATCCAGATCAGGCAACATTCAGCTGCTGGCTCCACAAACTCAAACAGACATCACAGGAAGAAACAAAAAAACCTGGCCAAGGAAACTCATTCATCACATGTACATTGTCCAACAGGAATTTTCCAGAGCATTCACGTTCCAAATGTCACTTTCCAGACAATCTGCTTCTCTCTGAACCATTACTTTTCTCTGACTTCAAAGCACTGAATCTCCCGGGATGGCGAGAAACATCCGTTCTCATCAGAGGTTATGGAGAACAGAGAAAGATCTCGAACGTGCAGGATATATTGATCCCGCGACGGCGGAGATTTAGTGACGTCAGACGCGATCTCATTGGATACGTCGTAGTGTGAGAATATCATTAGAGAATTTTGAAACCTTCAATATTTATTTATTTGTTTATATATATATATATAAACAATATAATTAGTAAAATTAATTACATCATAATTTATAGTTTCAGTCTCTTTATACTTGGTTTACTTCAAAGATTTATTTATCTCTCAGTCCCTAACCACTAGTAACCTGGGTTACACCTGCTTTTCGTTTGGTCACACCAAAAGGTGTAACTGTGGCCTCAAAGCTTCAGCACTGCCATGCCATACGGACAAAGAAACATAGAAATAAATAAATGTAGAAATAAATAAATGTGGAACTAAATAAATAAATATATACTGATTCACGACCTAGGAAACTAGGGAGCTGATTGAGACTGACCCAGGACTTTAGCTGTTAGTGCATTATCTTTTGTCTTGTTGCACTGGAATGGTTTTAAAGCATTTACATGAATAAGAGCATGATCATATAATGTAACACTAACCAAAGGAAGATAGCAAAAAACGGATGTTGCGTTAATTGTGTTAAATATTTTTAACACATTAAACTCATAAAAATTAATTGCGTGCGTTAACGCACTAGTTTTGACAGGGCTATTTTCAATACAAAGTTGTTGCTTTTTTTTCATCATGACCACAGGGGCAGAAACATTTATGACTCTCAGTTTATGGACTCACCTTCTTTTAACTGGCAGATCTGTCCTTTGATTGGAAGGGCATTGATACATGTACATGAACCCTCAATGATGTCATCACAGGCCTCGTAGGAATGACATGTGTCATTTGGCCAAACAAACAGACCTTTACATTTACATTGATACTGTGTTTCATTCAAAGAACACACTGGGAAGCAGAATAAAAAAAATAAATAATTCATAGCAGTATTCATGATGTATAAAGTAGGCCTATAACATGCCAAAACAGAGACAGAGATCATACCAGTAGTTATGTTGGTTTCTGTGAAGTTAGTGCTGTCACTGATTGGATAGGGAAAATCAAAAGACATCCAGTAATTCATCAGCTGATCAATGATGGCAGTATTTTCAGCATCTATCTGAATTTCAGTCAGATATTCAATCATAACTGGAGTCACTATAGGAAACATAAAATTAGAATTACTGGTATTCAAGGAATATTTACTCATCTTTTAATATGCATGAAATTGCTGCAGTTATCAGGATTTCAACAAGGGATAGTTCACCAAAAAAAATGTATTCCGTCATCATTAATTCTCCCTCGACATTCCAAACCTGAATGACTTTCAGTAGAACATAACATATATTTTGAGATATGGCAATCAATTCAAGTCACTGGTTTGGAACGATGTGAGGATGAGTAAATTATGACAGATTTTTCAATTTTGTGTGAACTAAAGGTGCAGTGTGTGAATTTTAGCGACATCTAGTGGTGAGGTTGGGAATTGCAACTGCCCCTCCATTTCGAAGCACACAGAGAAGCTACGGTGGCTGACACAGGACAAAAATGTTGCCGTTAGAGAGAGCAGAGCTTGACTAGCACTCTGTAGAGAAGTTTGTCCGTTTGGGGCTACTGTAGAATCATAACGGCGCAAAAAGGTGACTGCACTGTAAGGGGACTTGGTGTATGTAGATAGAAATGGCTCATTCTAAGGTAATAAAAACATAACGGTTCCTTATGTAAGGTCTTTATACACCACTGAAAACATAGTTATGTGTATTATATAGAGGGCTGTGTAGTGCCAAGAATATGGCGATACAATACGTATCACGATACAGGGGTTACGATACGATATATTGTTATATATTGCGATATTGAAAGAAAGGCAATATATTGCAATATTTCTTTTTTGTGTTTGTTTTTTTATTTATTTTTTAGAAAGATCTCATTTAAAAGAATAGAGAACACAACCATATGCATAAAACCTGCCAAGTAACTATTTTATTTAATTAATACAGTATAATTTATATCAATTAGGGGTGTAACGATGCGTTTTAACAACGATTCGATTTGTATCACGATTAGAGGTTGTCGATACGATTCAAGGACGTTAATGGTTAATTTAGAACGATACGATCCGTGACTTGAAATCGATTCAGTAACTTTTTAGCCAAAAATTGTGTGACTGAAATAAATATCTGGATACTGGTCAGTGCAGGTGAAGTTTCCTAGATTCCTATTTTTTCTTGTAAGGGAATCAGGTATAAATTAATTATGGATATAAACAAACAAGTAAGCAACAATTAATGGCAAAAGCATTCAAATTTTATTTGAATAAAGTGCAACCAACAGTTTAGGTTGAATTAACAGGAAGTTAACCTTTTCTGCTCTCATTTTCAATATTCAATACATGTTCGACGTGGGGACACCTTCCCGTGGGCCCACCACTCACAGGAGGGACCGTAAGGGGCCGGTTCAGAGAAAATCGGGCAGCAGTCGAAGGCAGGAGCCTAGACAACCCGATCCCTGGACACGGAAACTGGCTCTTTGGACATGGAATGTCACCTCACTGGCGGGGAAGGAGCCTGAGATTGTGCGTGAGGTTGAGAGGTTCCGACTAGAGATAGTCGGAATCACCTCTATGCACGGCTTGGGCTCTGGAACCACACTCCTCGAGAGAGGATGGACTCTTCACCACTTCGGAGTTGCCCATGGTGAGAGGCGGCGGGCTGGTGTGGGTTTGCTTATAGCCCCCCAGCTCTGCCGCCAGGTGTTGGAGTTTACCCCGGTGAATGAAAGGGTCGTTTCCCTGCAGCTTCGGCTCAGGGATAGGTCTCTCACTGTTGTTTGTGCCTACGGGCCGAACGGCAGTGCAGAGTACCCGGCCTTCTTGGTGTCCCTGGGAGGGGTGCTGGAAAGTGCTCCGACTGGGGACTCCGTCGTTCTACTGGGGGACTTCAACGCCCACGTGGGCAATGACAGTGACACCTGGAGGGGCGTGATTGGGAGGAACGGCCCCCCTGATCTGAACCCGAGTGGTGTTCAGTTATTGGACTTCTGTGCTAGTTACGGTTTGTCCATAACAAACTCCATGTTCAGGCATAAGAGTGTCCATCAGTGCACATGGCACCAGTACGCTCTAGGTCGTAGGTCAATGATCGACTTTGTGGTCATTTCATCTGACCTGCGGCCGTATGTCTTGGACACTCGGGTGAAGAGAGGGGTGGAGCTGTCAACTGATCACCACCTGGTGGTGAGTTGGATCCGATGGCGGGGGAGGAATCTGGACAGACTCGGTAGACCCAAGCGTACTGTAAGGGTCTGCTGGGAACGTTTGGCCGAGTCTCCTGTCAGAGAGATCTTCAACTCCTACCTCCGGCAGAACTTCGACCGGATCCCGAGGGAGGCTGGAGATATTGAGTCCGAATGGACCATGTTCTCCACCTCCATTGTCAAAGCGGCCGCTCGGAGCTGTGGCCGTAAGGTCTCCGGTGCATGTCGAGGCGGCAATCCCCGAACCTAGTGGTGGACACCGGAAGTAAGGGATGCCGTCAAGCTGAAGGAGTCCTATCAGGCCTGGTTGGCTAAGTGGACTGCAGCCCGGGTGGTTGTGGAGGCAAAAACTCGGGCCTGGGAGGAGTTCGGTGAGGCCATGGAAAAGAACTATCGGCTGGCCTCGAAGAGATTCTGGCAAACCGTCCGGCGCCTCAGGAGGGGAAAGCAGTGCCCTACCAACGCTGTTTACAGTGGCGATGGGTGGCTGTTGACCTCAACTGGGGATGTCGTCGGACGGTGGAAGGAATACTTCGAGGATCTCCTCAATCCCGCCATCACGTCTTCCATTGAGGAAGCAGAGGCTGGGGGCTCAGAGGAGGACTCGTCCATCACCCAAGCTGAAGTCACCGAGGTGGTCAAGAAACTCCTCGGTGGCAAGGCACCGGGGGTGGATGAAATCCGCCCTGAGTACCTCAAGTCTCTGGATGTTGTGGGGCTCTCTTGGCTGACACGCCTCTGCAGCTTCGCGTGGCGGTCGGGGACAGTGCCTCTGGGATGGCAGACCGGGGTGGTGGTCCCTCTTTTTAAGAAGGGGGACCGGAGGGTGTGTTCCAACTACAGGGGGTTCACACTTCTCAGCCTCCCCGGGAAAGTCTATGCCAGGGTGCTGGAGAGGAGAATACGGCCGATAGTAGAACCTCAGATTCAAGAGGAACAGTCTGGTTTTCGTCCGGGCCGTGGTACACTGGACCAGCTCTATACCCTCTACGGGGTGCTGGAGGGTTCATGGGAGTTTGCCCAACCAGTCCACATGTGTTTTGTGGATTTGGAGAAGGCATTTGACTGTGTCCCTTGCGGCATCCTGTGGAGGGTGCTCGGGGAGTATGGGGTCCGGGGTCATTTGCTAAGGGCTGTCCGGTCCCTGTATGACCAAAGCAGGAGTTTGGTCCGCATTGCCGGCAGTAAGTCAGACTTGTTCCCGGTGCATGTTGGACTCCGGCAGGGTTGCCCTTTGTCACCGGTTCTGTTCATAATTTTTATGGACAGAATTTCTAGGCGCAGCCAGGGGCCGGAGGGTGTCAGGTTTGGGGACCACGCGGTTTCGTCTCTGCTCTTTGCGGATGACGTTGTCGTGTTGGCCCCTTCTAACCAGGACCTTCAGCATGCACTGGGACGATTTGCAGCCGAGTGTGAAGCGGCTGGGATGAGGATCAGCACCTCCAAATCCGAGGCCATGGTCCTCAGTCGGAAAAGGGTGGTTTGCCCTCTTCAGGTTGGTGGAGAGTTCCTGCCTCAAGTGGAGGAGTTCAAGTATCTAGGGGTCTTGTTCACGAGTGAGGGGAGGATGGAACGGGAGATTGACAGATGGATCGGTGCAGCTTCTGCAGTATTGCGGTCGATGTACCGGTCTGTTGTGGTGAAGAAAGAGCTAAGCCGTAAGGCGAAGCTCTCGATTTACCGGTCAATCTACATTCCTACTCTCACCTATGGTCATGAGCTTTGGGTCATGACCGAAAGGACAAGATCCCGGATACAGGCGGCCGAAATGAGCTTTCTCCGCAGGGTGGCTGGGCGCTCCCTTAGAGATGGGGTGAGAAGCTCAGTCACTCGAGTAAAGCCGCTGCTCCTCCACATCGAGAGGGGTCAGCTGAGGTGGCTCGGGCATCTGTTCCGGATGCCTCCTGAACGCCTTCCCGGGAAGGTGTTTCGGGCATGTCCAACCGGGAGGAGGCCCCGGGGAAGACCAAGGACACGCTGGAGGGACTATGTCTTCCGGCTGGCCTGGGAACGCCTCGGTGTACCCCCGGAAGAGCTAGCGGAAGTGTCTAGGGAGAGGGAAGTCTGGGCATCTCTGCTCAGACTGCTGCCCCCGCGACCCAGCCCTGGATAAAGCGGAAGAAGATGGATGGATGGATGGATGGATGGATGGATGGATGGATGGATGGATGGATGGATGGATGGATGGATGTTCAATAACAGCACAGTAAGTGCAACCAAAATTTCAACAGTAGGTTAACATGCTACTTCTGCTTTTGTTTTCCAACATAAAAATATTACAATATTAATATCAAAAATAATGTGCAACTAACTTCTCTTCAGATCTAATTAATAGTAGGTTTACCTGCTACTTTTGCTGTTGTGTTTCAACATTAAAATAATATAAATACAATATTAATATCAAAAATAAAGTGCAACCAACATTTCTTCAGGTTGAATAAACTGGCTGAACCTGCTACTACTCTCTGTTTAATAAACAAACAATATTTAACAAAAGATCAAAATGTAACCAACTACTCTTCAATGACTCTACAGATTTTTTTTCCAAAAATATAAACTGATCAACATGATCTGGCTGCAGAACACTTGTCTGTGCGTTCACTATGTCGCCAGCAGTACAAAAACTTGCTCTGCTGGCACACTGGTGCCAGGAATGCACAGGTAACATTTAGCAAGGGTTGAAAGTACAGGTAGCTCTTTCTCCTGGTGGCTAGATAATTTCTCGCTCGTTGGTTTCCCCTCTGCCATCCGCCATGCTATGTTTTGTTTTCTTAGCGCTGCTGCTGGTGCGAGGCGATGATGTCACAGGCAGACTGAATCAAGTAATGTTTGACGCCTTTATCATTAAAAGTGCTAAGAAAAAACATCCATGTAAAGTCTGACGTGCTTAAATCCAATGCATTATTTCCTATTATCGATACAATCAAGTCAAGTCAACTTTATTTATATAGCGCTTTTAACAATGTAGATTGTTTCAAAGCAGCTTTACAGTGTTAAACAGGAAAATAATGCAGCATAATTTTATTCAGCTGTATAGCCATTCTGGAAAAAACGCTGATGTCATCAGTTCATTTCAATTATCATACAGTGACAGTGTGGGCTTTAGATCAATAATTCGATCAGTAATTTAGTTTAAATGGTTAATTTAGTTTATTAATTAGATTTTTTCCATGTTTAGTTGAAAAATTTAGTTAATCGATTGAAAATTTTCAATCGATTGATTACCTTTTAAAACAATGTTAGATCAATATATGTCGTCCGGAAGGCCAAGTTGCCGAGCACAGATCGATGTTGTAGTTAGATCATAGGAATATAAATCGATACATCGATGTAGTAGATGAATCGTTACACCCCTAATATCAATAAATCACTATTTTGTGCAATCGAAGTAAAGGAAAATAGTAAAGTGACTGCAGGATTCTTTATGTGTATATGCTATAGATTCACAGTATAGCAGTTTTTAATTTCTAAACTATTTAACAACAGAAAGTGCATAGTCCAATTCCATGACTGAATGACTGTTGTTTTATATTTAATACTGTAAAGCTGTTTGCTTTAAAGCAGTCTATTGTATAAAGTGCTATTTAAAGTACTGAACTGCAGAGCTGGTGCATCCATATCCACATCGCTATGATCAGATGCTGTCGTTCTGCTGCCAGCGCTGTCAATTTTCATGTGTGTTTATTTTTTTACTGAGAGGAAAATGTGCTGAACATATTCTATCAAAACGCTTCTCAACAGTGCGGATGACGTCGGGATGTTAAGTGAGCTCACAGATTCAATGCGTTTCCCGAGTATTGGATTTTAACTTGGCCTATTTTGCAAACAAAAGCACTCTTGTCGATTTCCTTACTTGCTTCTTTATAGCTGAAGCCAAAATTAGTCCACACTTCATATCTATATACCGCGGGAGTGGTATAATTCTATCGTCTTGTGAGTCTTGTGAGCAATGCACGCACCTTCACCTAGCGCTTCTCCGGCTGCGCGTCAGTTACGTTCTGAGATAACAATGCCATATAGCGGTTGGGTTTTATACAGTCTGTGGTTTAAACCGAACACAAAGCCACGAATCTTGGATGTAAATATATAAATATCGATACAGTATCGCCAAACATAATATCACGATATTCACGTGTATCGATATTTTCTTACAACCCTAATATTATATTGCATTTCTGTCAATAGATCCTCATTAATTCTACACACTGCACCTTTAAGTTAGATGTTTTATGTACCTGTTGGTTGCGCACATGCTGTGTAATCTTTTGGGAAAAGGATGAGAATGGATTAGAAATAATTTGTAAACAGTTCATGTAACAGTAACTGACCCACCGGTCTTCTGTGTGATTACAAACAGAAATGTATAAAACTATTTTACTTTCGTTGACTGGTTGACAGAACTGTCTATCACTTGGAATATCATTGATGCAGCTGCATGTGTTGTTAGTGATGTTGTCACAGCTCCCATATTCTCTGCACTTTTCACACGGCCAGAAATACTGATCCTCACATGCGCAATTGTATCCACTGTCACTGAAATTGCACACTAAGAAAGGATCAAACGTAAATGTAAGCTTATTTTTAGCAGATCAGGACTGCTGTGTTTGTGTTCAGAAGGTCATGAAGGTCATGTGATGTTCTTCACCTGTCGTGATGTCCACATCTAAAAATCCAACCAGCTCATCTAACTGAAGTGGAAAGGTAATGTTCTGCAAATATCTCCTCATCTCATCGATCACAGCGATGCTTGATGCTTCCATCTCAATTTCAGACAAGAAGTCTGTAAAGGGCAGTTCTGTGACAGAATCAACAAGCGTACACTCTTTGTAATCTCAGTGTTTATAAATTGTCATTGTCAAAATTTTGCAATACTTTGTGTTTTTAATTACAATATATACATGTATATAATTAATTATATTAACAATATAGCAGTGTGTAAGTACATACAAATAACCAGTTTTAAGTGTATAACTTATTAAGTGAACATTGTTCATTATTTGTCAATTCCTACGTGTAAACACTGTAAAAATACATTTTATGTTAAACACCATAAATTGTAATGTGACTCATCATTTTTTCTTATAAATACATTTTAATATAATAAATATAAATTATATTTATTATTACATAAAAAAACTGTAAAATTAACTGTTAAATCTAAAATCAAATCAAACTGCCTATGTTATGGTAATCAGTTAACCCATTTAGATTTTTTTTTTATTGTATCATTATTTTCTTTTAACATTACAAACATTTTTACAGCTTTTTACAGTGCATTTGCAGTTGGCTTGTTTGGTCATGATTCTTACCGCTCTCCAGCACACACATCTCTCCATCACTCGGAATGCCGCTGATACATCCACACGAGCCCAAACTGATGTCATCACAGGCCTCATATGTCTTGCAATTGTTGTATGTCCATGCATAACCATTTTCACATACACACTGGTATTCGGTCACATTTGGCTGGCACACTAATGTAAATAACAGAACTGGTTAACAACATTAAAGATGAAAATTAAAGGTAGGGTAGGCAATTTCAGAGAGGCTAGCAATAGCAAGCTAACTTTGAAAGCATGAGATCCCACCCTCCCTTCAGAGCGCTTTCCAAAGCCATGTCTCCTCCAAAACACATGAACGTGCACAGCCAGAACATGCAAAGCGTCAAGAGAGAGAGTATTTCATGTCACAAAGTACATAACATTGCAATGATAAATATAGCTGCAAGCAGCCATTACCGGGGCCAAGCGCAAAGAAGAAGACAAGACATGCCAAAATGGCTGGCAATGTCAGATCAACTGCAGCAATGAGCAATTAAAGACCTATTAAGGTGATTTTAGGCAAAATAGCTGTAAAATGATAAATACAGTCAATAATAATGATTTAATGATTTATCACTTTCAACCAATAGGTGGCACAGTTACGAAATTGATGTGGTGTGGTCAGAATAAGGGAACAATGACACATGTTTGGTGTCAATATATCAAAACAGGGTGTCAATATAGTGTCAATATGTCATTGCAGAGATATAGCCTCAAGAGGCCTTTTCATTATAAGTATGGACCACATGGCGGTGCTGTTTTGAAACCTTTTAAGTACCTTAAAGGCATGGTGCTAATGGCACATACCAAGTTTCGTAATGATACACCAATTAATTTGTAAAGTATAGCATTTTATATAATAATACTGCATTGTAGTCAATGGGAATTTCATGTTTTGTTCTATTATAGCGCCACCAAGAGGCACAATCCTACCATTATTTTATGTGTCCTCGGAGTGAACCCATACATGTATGTGTAAATTTTGTTGAAAATATCTCATTTCGTTTTGGAGTTATAGACATTTATATGAAGAAACACATGAAGAATGACTGACACCTGACTTTGATTGGATTTTACTCCCCCTTACTATCAATATTTTGACATTTGGGCATTAATGATTAACTATCGACCTATGTTTTCGAACTTCTGACGCTGGTTTCGTCTCGATCGGACTAGCGGTTTCGAAGATATCAGCTAATGTTTTTAAAACGCTAAATTACAACGCTGCACAAACCATATGCCGAAACCTAGCAAGTCTGATATTTTTGGACTCTGCAAGGATTTAGGAGACAAAAAAGTTACTCCCATGAAAATAAGGAAATTCCACCCAAAGTTATAAGCATTTGAAAAAAATAATTCTCCACTAGGTGGCGCTATTTCGAAACTTCTCAGGCTCTTTCAAGGCATCGAGCTGATGACCCAAACCGAGTTTCGTAACAATCCGTTCATGTGTTCATAAAATACAGCATTTTAGCACATAATTAAAAATGGCCGACAGCCAAAATGGCCAATATGGTAAAATTCCATATAAGACGACTCGGCATGTCGTCCTGAATCTAACTTTTATGATTTTTGGATAAACGGTTCAAAAATTAAAAGCAAAAACAGCCATTTTTTTGTATCTCCGGCCCAGTAGGTGGCGCTGCGCCGAATCGATGCATGTTGCCTCAGGTCATGCTTGTGATGACATGTACCAAGTTTGCAATCGAATCGTCTTGAGCCAAGGAATCAGAGGAAAACATAATTTTGTTTCTAGCCCGTATGGTTCAAAAGTTATTAGCATAAACATGAGTCAAACTTTGGACATGGTGGTGCTAGAGGGATTGAATTAGAGCAGGGGTGTCCAAAGTCCGGCCCGCGGGCCAAATGCGGCCCGGGGATGAATTTCAAACGGCCCGCTGCGCGTCTATTAAAATGTATTATATGTGGCCCGCCACGGATCATTTACAAATCATGCAGTTTCACGGTGTCACGCAAGGTGGCAGTACTAGACTTTAGGCCAGGGAAACAGCGCCCAAAGCGGAACGAAACAGCGCTGCTTGTGCTCTGCGCAACTCGCGAGCTCTGACTCTGAACAAATGTGTTTACCTGCTGAGTGTCTCGATCACGCCCCCACTAAACAGTGAGAAGTGTTCGAGTTCAGCGCAGAGGTCTCCGGTACGAGCTGCGAATCTCTCTGTGATTTGATTTAATTTAAATCCAGTTAAACAGCACTGGCTTAATCAACACTAACGTGCAAATCAGCTGAGCCGATTCAGTTAAAATACTTTTCAAACACCAATTCGCATTTCGAATTTATCATGGATTTACTGTGTTAACACCTGTAACCATGGTAATTTGTCAGAAATGTAGGTTAATATCTAAATATATATATATATATATATATATATATATATATATATATATATATATATATATATATATATATATATATATATATATATATATATATATATATATATATATATATATATATATGTATGTATTACTTTTTGTCTTGTGTGCACTGCAAAAAATGCTGTCATTTTGTATTTTTGTCTTGTTTCTAGTCTAAATATATCTAAAAATTCTTAAATCAAGATGTTATGAGATAAGTTAAATGACATTAGATATTTTTTCTTGTTTTCTGGAAAATTAAATTAAATTGAAGTGAGTTTTTGTTTAAAACAAGCAAATATATCTGCCAATGGGGTAAGAAAAATAATGTTTCTGTTTGGAATCTTTTTGGAAGATTATTTTTCTAATCCATTGGCAGATAATTTAGTTTGTTTCAAGCAAAAACTCAATTCATTTCATTTTCCCCCCAGGAATCAAGAAAAAAATAAAAAATAAATAAATATATAAATATATAAAATAGAAAAGGGACTGGCCCCCAGGTATGTCCACAATATCGAATCCGGCCCCCTTTAAAAATAGTTTGGACACCCCTGAGTTAGAGACTCCAAATTTGCTATGTTGGCACTGCAGACTGTCCTCTATGAGTGTGCCACATTTCATAACTTTCCCGCAAACGGTTCTATGGGCTGCCATAGACTCAAGAGCGGAAGACGAAGAAGACGAAGAAGACGAAGAAGAAGAAGAAGAAGAAGAAGAAGAAGAAGAAGAAGAAGAAGAAGAAGAAGAAGAAGAAGAAGAAGAAGAATAGGAACGGGAACGGTTAGGTGCCTTCGCACCTTCGGTGCTTGGCCCCTAATGAATGCAGTCAACTTACATAGCTCTAGTTGTACCACCTGACTGGTGCAGATTCATTTCGGTGTTGATAGTGTTGACATAGAAACCCATAAATCTGAATCTGAGGATGTGAACAGCTCCGGATAGAACATCACGGGTTACCATCTTGTAATTACAGGTATGACATGTTTTGGTTCAGGAGGAACCGTAAAAGGTTGCTGCTGTTTGTTTGTAGCTCAGTGACGGAATATCTACAACTTTGCATAGCCTTACAGAACGCAATGACTTGTGATGAGCAGGATGAACGGCGGTATGGAAATACATAAGACAGGCCGAATGGACCGAATGCAATGATTGGACGAATATTTTTTGGTCCTGAGAGACTTCCACAGAAGATATATGTGCACTTTTTAATATTAAAGGGATAGTTTACCAAAAAATGAAAGTTCTGTCATCATTTACACACCCTCGTGACGTTCCTAACCCGTAAGACTTCATCTTTGGAACACAAATAAAGATCTTTTTGATGAAACCTGAAAGCTTTCCCTCCATTGACAGGTACACAACTACCACTTTTGACGCTTCAAAAAGTTCCTAAAGAGAGCGTAAAATGAATCCAAATGAATTGAGTGGTTTAGTCCAAATTTTCTGAAGAGACACAATCGTTTTATATGATGAACAGATTGAATTTAGGCTTTTATTTACATATAAACATTCTTCAACAGACACATCAGTTCTGGTAAACGGAAGCTCAAGCATGTTAGCTTAAAGCAGCACTAGGTAGTTTTTGCTCTCGGGGTCCCCCTACAGTTGGGAAACAGTATTGTCCTCTACTACTGTCATAAACTGTCACTCTACATCAGGGGATGCATCGCACGTGCATTTGTTGACATGACAACTATGATAGCCCTGAACACTGCCGGAGTTCACATGCAGGTGTTCTGCTTGCGTCGCGTGTGAAATGTCTTCATCCCAGGTACAGTGGCATATGTTTCAGCATGTCATATGAATATAATTTCATGGGTTTTATTTTTTTCAAACGCCAAATGATCGCGATACTCACGTTTACAAGCCAGCGTCATTATAGTAGCCTAGTCTATTGGTTCCCGTTTTACGGAATCTATATGATACTTCAATTCAATGTTTGAGTGGTAGGTAATAACCATACATCGTCAATATTATAATATCAAGCTACCATTGATGAATCTGCAAATTTGAAAAATTGATTTGCATTATAGCTTGAGGCAAAACAAATAAACCAATATCACAGACATGTTAGGTATCCTAAAATATGATTTTGTACGTCTTACGTATTTACTTGCAAGAATGTAGCCCCTCCTCCTTCAGCTCACGCCAACGAGCAAACGCTGGCCCAATGTTGATCCTCGTCCTGCCTTTTATCCGATCACTTTCTGGTTTCCTCTTTTTGCTTTCCTCCGACAAAACCTTTGCTTTCTTATTTTTCTGTGCTGCTTCGGCCATGACTATAACATTCGGCAAACAAATGATAGTTTGGCTCGCACGTCCGAATTTAAGGAAGTGGGGGTGGTGGTGGAAGTGACGTATATGCCGTAAAGCAGTCGAATTTTGTAGTTCTTTTTGTTCTCGGGTTACTACCCGAAACCCAAAGTTTAAAAGTATGATTAAAAACGATACAGACCCCGTCAGGCTATGGCAGACGTGTCATTCAACCTAATGTAAGTCGATGTATCATCACAAGAGGTTTGAAAATATATTATAAAGGTTGAAAAGTTACCTAGTGCTGCTTTAAAGTGCTAGAACCAATGAGGTTCATTCTCGTGTTACGCAGCATGTTTGAACTTCTGCAAGAACGAATTACGTTTGTTCTCACATGCCAAGCAGGTTCAGTTGAGCTTCTGTTTATGTTTGCTGATCAATGTTTATATGTGAATTAAAACCTAAATTAAATCGTTTCATCATATAGAGCATTCATCTCTTCAGAAAATTGACTAAACCGCTCAATTAAAATGGATTCGTTTTATGATCTCTTTATGAACTTTTTGAAGTCACAGTGTTGTGTAGCTATCAACGGAGGGACAGAAAGCTCTCAGATTTGATCAAAAAGATCTTAATTTGTGTTCCAAAGATGAATGAAAGTCTTACGGGTTTGGACCAACATGAGGGTGAATAATAATGAATGACAGATTTGTCCTTTTTAGGTAAACTAATCCTTTGAGACCACTTCTATTATTGATTGCTATCAGGATGTGAAGAGAGTTTCCACCAGAATAACAAAAAGTGTTAATGAAAAAAAATGTTTTGCCAACCCTACCTTTAAGTAGAAAGAATGATGTAAATGATTTTTGATCACCTGTTGTAATGTTCACAGCAGTAATTTCAGTTCTGTTGTCCAATTGAAGTGGAAACGCGGTTGAGGCCAACACTGCTCTGACCTGTTCAACCACCATAGCGTGGGATGCATTCACTTCCATAACTACAATGTATTCCAATTGCTCTATTCATATGAGAAAATTTATGAGATTTTAATAATCATGAGGAGGCCTGTACTCTTAAAGTAAAGGACAAGACAAAACAATTGACACACAAAATGACAAACCATATTAAGTTAAAGTATTAATTTTAAATAAATATATATTAGTAAAGGTCAAAACCATGAATCATACCTGCGCTTATATAATGGGGTTGATCTTCTGTGAAATAAAACTGGAATAAAATAACACAAAAATACATTCATTTTACATATAAAATGGTATCATTTAATCATGTGAATCAAATTAAAAGCAATACAACAAATTTAATGTTAAATATATTACATTTACATTTATTACAAAACATTTTTTTAATAATACAAATGTTTGAAAGATCTGAAAAGGACAGTAATCTGTTGGTTTTCATACTATATGAATTTTATTTATGTTTCTGCTGTAAAAAAATAATAAATAAAACATAATTCCTCTACCTGTAAATCTATACTTGTGGTGGAGAAATCAAGACTTTCCACAACACATTCATGGGTCAGCAGGAAAGCCATGATTCCTGCAAAGTACTTTAATATTTGTCCTGTATCTGATGAAATGAGAAATGAAAGAGTATCATAAACAGATACAGAAAAGTTAGTAAGAAAACAAAACACTTAGCCTGTAGTCCAGAAACTAAAGGACTTCTGTAGAACTTCGTGACTTCTACCTTATACTATACTATGCAAATATTAAAAATGTCTTGTTTCTACAGCCAACATCTTTTAATGATTTGCCCAGAGTGAGTCATGTCTGACTCAAAATGAGCCAATCATTCCGCAAGATCTGCAGAACTTGTTTGTGTGTGACTGATGGCGCAAAAAGTTAATATGAGCTGTCTACGCCCATTGTATGAAACGCTTCAATATGGACGTCTGTTAAAATGTTAACACATTTTGCCCCATGTGATGTCTGTATATTTTATGTTTACTAATGTCACCACTTCATTACACTTTGTCTTTATAATTTTTTTAAATACTAGATTTTGTTATTTTCACTTGTTTGCATATTTGAACGATCAGTAACTTAAAAAGATTTTTAAGTATATTGAAGTTGAAAGTTTTTAAATAGTGCATGACATATATAAAAGTTTTGGTAAAAGAATAAAAAATTGTTTTGGTATAGCATATTTAAGTATTGGTAATACAATTAAATGATTATTTGAAGATTAATACATATAAAATGCATGCATTAATCTTCCTGATTGATTAGTGCTGTTTAGAATAATAAACATGGTTTACTGATCAGGGGAGGGTTGTAACACTAATCAATAAATACTTTTTTTTTTAAATCATAAAACCGCCGAAGCACTATATGTCTTAATGTATCCATTAATGTTTACAACAAATATTAACATTACTACAGCAAAGGTCAAATCTTGTGTTGAAGTATCTTGGCATCAATCAGAAAATAAAATAAGAAAATGAAATAATAAATTACAATGACACATACTGAATGCATTAACTTAATTTATATCAAAGTCTTGTTTTTTTACATTTATAGCACTCCAGCATGACAAGATCAAGGAATGATTTAAAAAAAAGAACAGCATTGAACAGCAGCACATTTCAAAATCAAAGCAAAAATGTCTTCCTACATTCAAAATTCCATCACAATGAATTGAATAATCCGCACATATTATTCATATTATGAATTAAGCACTAAAAAAAACTAGAGCTTAATAAAACATTTTGTATAAATTTAAAGGACCATTTCATTTTATGTGATTTGTATTCATGTAAAAAAAAATATTATATACACGTAATATGTATATATGTTTCAATTTTTGAATACGAATCACATAAACTGAAACGGTCCATTCACTTGTTCCATTAAGATTCGTACAAAATGTTTTATTAAGCTCTAGGTTGTTTTGTCTTAATTCATAATAATATGTAAGAATTATTCAATTAAATTCATAATGTAAGTTTGACAGGTCAGAAAAGAGCTGTGGTAACGTCATTAATATCATATCATATCAGTCCCATCTTCTTTTTGAGCTCACAGGAGAAATCGCATGTGACTGTGATCAAATAGATTTTATAACCAAAAAAGTGATTTTCAGGTAAGAAAGTAAAAAGTAAAAATTTTCCATAAGATAATTATTTTGCCTATAGCAATCATTGAATTGTAGGTACAATTATTTAACTTACATGACCTGAAGTAGCTATTTCTCTAGTTTAATTTTATGCTTTGTATTTATGCTAACTTCAAACCAACATGCTAATACAGTTAGCTAAGTTATGGCTTTTAGGGGTGGGGATAGTTGTAACAGTTTATTAAAAATGTTACAACCAACCCCTATGATGATTCCAATGAGTCCAGTTATCAATCACATCCTTTTTTTGTGGCAAAGTCAAGTGAGTTTTTTTTTTGTGTTGTGTATTGAGGGATTTATTCAGTAAATGAGTTTCCATCATAGTTTATGCGCATGTCTTCTTACCAGATAAAAATGATGTGCCTCAATTGAACTCACAAGTTTTTTGTGCACATTATTAGAAGTTATGCGCATCTTGATGTTTCCATCCAGCGTTTTTTTTAATGCAATATATCAAAATTCACATAAAAATAGATGGATCATGGAAACATAGCTAGTGACTTAACCCTTATGTGACAGGAATACACACACACACTCACTCACACAAAATTGTTAAATTGTTCATGTTGTTCAAAACAGTTTCTTTTCTTTGTTCTTCAATGATGTTTATGCTAAAATTGGATTGTGTGGGTGTTATTTCAGCAAATGACCTCTCAGTGTTACATCGATCCCCAGCTAGTAACCATGATGGAAACACATTTACTGAACAAATCCCTCAATACGCAACAAAAAAACTCACATGACTTTGCCACAACAAAGGATGTGATTGATAACTGGACTCATTGGAATCATCAGGGTTTGGTTGTAACATTTTTAATAACTCTTTGTATTTGACATTAACTCACATAATCTGAGATTGTAGTACATTTCCAATTGAGTTATATACGTAGCAGACAAATGTAGCTACCATGTATCAAAGTTTGAGTTACTGATGCTCAAACAAAAAGTGTTACAACCATCCCTGGTCTCCCCTAATGTTGTACTTCTTACTAAAGTAAAATTGAAAAGGAGTACTTTACTGGTATTCTGACAAATCACAAATACTTTATTTCTTTATACAGTATTTAGGTAGATATTATTTTGACAGTGAGCTATTTTGGAGTGCAACAGGTGTAAACAAAGCCAGAAAATATTTGTCATTATACACTCTCAGGGGAAAAAAAAGTATAGCTCTCACTGGGGCTGTACCCTTTCAATATGTGGTGTAGCAGAGTATAGCGACACTAAAATCGGTTAAAGGCTCAAGCGGTTTGATATACAAGATGCACTATAGCATTTCTGAGACAGAAGTATTTACAGTAAAGCAAGTTTATTTGTTGTTTATTGTACCTTGACCAGCCATGCTTCTCACTGATGTCTGTCAGTCAAAATCACTTCAACTTATTTCTTCAAAACAAAAAGCAATTTTATGGTTCATATATCAGATAAGAATGATAAAACTGAACAATCAATAATACTTTAATGCTGATTTTTGTCACAAATCACCAAACTACTGACTTTGACTATTGAAATGGAATGGATAAAAAAAACTGAAAAACATAAACAGCCAAAGCACTATATGTCTAAATGTATCCATTAATGTTTACAAAAAATATTAACATTATGACAGCAAAGGTCAAATCTTGTGTTGAATTCTCTTGGCATCAATCAGAAAATAAAATAAGATAATTTAATAATAAATAACAATGATACAAACTGAACGCATTAACTTAATTTATGTAAAATTCTTGTTCTTTTACATTTATAACGTACTCCAGCATGACAAGATCAAGGATGATTTTAAAAAGTACAGCATTGAACAGCACATTTCAAAATCAAAGCAGAAATGTCTTCCTACATTCAAAATTCCGTCACATTGAATTGAATAAACCTCACATATTATTCATATTGTAAATTAAGAATTTTTAAATATATAAAAAAAAACTAGAAAATAACTAAAAACCTATATATTAAAGGTCCATTTCAGTTATGTGATTTGTATTCATACTTTTAAAAAAATAAAAAAATAAATATGTTTAAATTTATGAATTCGAATCACATAAACGGAAATGGTCCATTCCCTTGTTCTATTAAGATTAATACAAAATGTTTTAAGCTCTAGGTTTTTTTGTCTTAATTCATAATTTGTAAGGATTATTCAATTAAATTTTTTTTTACTATACAATTAAAAATCTTAAAAAAGGCTTAATTTTTTTTAATGTATATGAAAAGGCAGTCATTTACACATTTAAAAGAATAAACTGATTGAATAAATGCAGATTTGTCCCTCCTACCTTCCTCTGGAAACAACCATGAAGGGATACTGAGCTTGTTTCTAAGATTTTGTTTCCTTATCAAATGATCCACCTACAACATTATCATGAAATTCAACTACAAAATGATCCTGTAATGAATGTGTCTGTGTAGATCACCACAAGAATGTGACTGCGTGTGGTTCACCTGCTAGACAAGTTTGATTCCATCTGTTATTTCCATGTTCTCTTTTGTGAACAGAGAAGAGAGACATCATAACAGAAACACTATCAGGTGTAAATCACATAATTCAAATACCTTAACAAAATTCCCTCCATGAATTAGGCATATTATAAATGGAGAGTTTTATAAATACTGACGCACTTCACATCAAGAAATTAAAAATACAAATTTAAGTTACTGTCATTGCATAATTGTATGACCACACCTAACAGCTTTTGTTTAAAAACAAGTATCTGTGAAAGGGAGGATTTGAGATTTAATGGCAATGATTCATCAGATTACTGTAAGCTCAGTGAACACTATTTATATACACTGATCAGGCATAACATTATGTGAAGTGAATAACAAATCATCTCTTCATCACGGCACCTGTTAGTGGGTGGGATATATTAGGCAGCAAGTGAACATTTTGTCCTCAAAGTTGATGTGTTAGGAGCAGGAAAAATGGGCAAGCGTAAGGATTTGAGCGAGATTAACAATGGCCAAATTGTGATGGCTAGACGACTGGGTCAGATCATCTCCAAAACTGCAGCTCTTGTGGGGTGTTCCCGGTCTGTAGTGGTCAGTATCTATCAAAAGTGGTCCAAGGAAGGACCAGTGGTGAACCGGCGACAGGATCATGGGCGGCCAAGGCTCATTGATGCATGTGGGGAGCGAAGGCTGGCCCGTGTTGTCCGATTAAACAGACGAGCTGCTGTAGCTCAAATTGCTCAAGAAGTTAATGCTAGTTTTGATAGAAAGGTGTCAGAATACACAGTACATCACAGTTTGTTGCGTATGGGGCTGCATAGCCGCAGACCAGTTAGGGTGTCCATGCTGACCCCTGTCCATTGCCGAAAGTGCCAACAGTGAGTAAGCATCAGAACTGGCCTACGGAGCAATGGAAGAAGGTGGCCTGGTCTGATGAATCACACTTTCTCTAACATCACATGGATGGCCGGGTGCGTGTGTGCTGCTTACCTGGGGAACACATAGCACTATTGGGAAGAAGGCATGACGGCGGAGGCAGTGTGATATACTTTGGGCAATGTTCTGCTGGAAAAACCTTGGGTCCTGCCATCCATGTGGATGTTACTTTGACACGTACAACCTACCTAGGCATTGTTGCAGACCATTTACATCCATTCCATGCGGTATTGCCTTTCCTGTCTTTCAGCAGGATAATGTGCCCTGCCACGAAGCTTAAAAAATGGTTCAGGGATGGTTTGAGGAGCACAACAACGAGTTTGAGTTGTTGACTTTGCCTCCAAATTCCCCAGATCTCAATCCAATCGAGCATCTTTGGGATGTTCTGAACAAACAAGTCCAATCCACAGAGGCCCCACCTCGCAATTTACAGGACTTAAAGATACCAGATACCACAGCACACCTTCAGGGGTCTAGTGGAGTTGACGGGTCAGGGCTGTTTTGGCAGCAAAGTCTTTTGTTATTATGTTTATTCATTAACAGGAGCAATAATGGAAATTTCTAAGTGCTTTCTGTCCTTTTTACAGATGAAAAGCAGATCAGTATCTGTTGTCTTTTTCATATTGTTATGGTAAAATACAAAAGAAAAAAAAAGAAAATAATCAGGAGGAACAGAACAGTGGTCTGAATAGAGTTCTCGTCACAGATAATTTTCTGTGTCTGTGCTCTTTGTTTCTTTGTCACTTTAAAATTCCAAGCATTACATTATTTCCTGATGGATAACAATAGAGAATGATGGTAAATGTACAGCCCATTCAATCAAACTGACGGATCAAGATTATTTATAGAGACAGGTGACTGGGAGGGGACATGTTCAGGTTGTTTTGTCATGGCCACAACATACTGTAACTCGTGTAAACGTGAAAATATATGGTTGCCACGAGATATTAATTTGTATGAGCATCCTATTAACTCATAGGAACTTGATAAGTTGTGGCCACAAGATCATTTAGCTGAGGTAACAACATCCTTTTGTCATGGCCACGCAATGTAAAATTGTGACCTCAAGATCCTATGTTGAGCTAGTGGACGATGTAGGCCTATTTTTTATTGTGGCCTCGAGGTAAATGTGTAAACAACCTGTGCGATCATAGCAACCTGGAATTATCAGAAATGGATAATCATAATAATAATTTTTGAAGTGTTGAGCAATATAGCCAATCACAGACATGTCAGTTGAGCGCATGAACACAACAGAAGTCAAATAATCACAAATGATGGATGGATGGATGGATGGATGGATGGATGGATGGATGGATGGATGGATGGATGGATGGATGGATGGATGGATGGATAGATAGATAGATAGATAGATAGATAGATAGATAGATAGATAGATAGATAGATAGATAGATAGATAGATAGATAGATAGATAGATAGATAGATAGATAGATAGATAGATAGATAGATATTGTTAGGGCACTCTGGGTGGTTGCTAAGGTTTTTCGGAGTGGTTACTATGAGGTTGCTAGGGTACTCAGGCTGGTTGCTAGGGTGTTGCTATGCAGTTGCTAGGGTATTCTGGGTGGTTGCTAGGGTGTTGTTATGCAGTTGCTATGGTATTCTGGGTGGTTGCTAGGGTGTTGCTATGCGGTTGTTAGGGTACTCTGGGTGATTGCTAGGATGTTTCTGTACAGTTGCAAAGGTATTATGGGTGGTTGCTTGGGTGTTGCTATGCAGTTGCTAAGGTATTCTGGGTGGTTGCTAGGGTGTTGCTATGCGGTTGCTAGGGTATTCTGGGTGGTTGCTATGAGGTTGCTAGGGTACTCTGGGTGATTGCTAGGGTGTTTCTGTGCAGTTGCTAAGGTATTATGGGTGGTTGCTTGGGTGTTGCTATGCAGTTGCTAGGGTATTCTGGGTGGTTGCTATGCGGTTGCTAGGGTACTCTGGGTGGTTGCTAGGGTGTTTATGTGCAGTTGCTAAGGTATTATGGGTGGTTGCTTGGGTGTTGCTATGCAGTCGCTAAGGTTTTCCGGGTGGTTTCTAGGGTGTTGCTATGTGGTTGCTATGGTATTCTGGGTGGTTGCTATGCAGTTGCTAGGGTAATCATTTACAAAATAAAAATGTCACTTTATGTTACTTTAAAGGTAACGCAAAGTTGTGACCTCAAGATCCTATGCCGAGCTAAGGAAAATGATGTAGGCTTATTTTTCTCTCGCCCTCAAGTTAAAGCTACACTGTGTGATATTTTCCCCCATATAGCGGTGAAAAGGTATATGACCATCCAGTCAATATTAGTTTCTGTTCCTCTCAATTCCGATTTCGTTTTAACTCCTACGGTGGCCGATTTAGTCCAAGATTAACACGGCTTCCAGTTCGACCTCGTCCACATTCGACACGGTGCCATCGAGTGTTAAAACGTGAAAGGCGAAGCTTGAATTTACGGGTATGTCCCTCTTTGGCTAATGTACTTTCAAGATGGAGGGGCAACATGGCGACCGGCATTCGAACCCCTCACCCGTATGTATTTTCAATGGCATATTATAAACTTACGAGAATACTTTATTACTTGAAAGAAGTAAATATACATTAATGAGCACATATATTTTTGAAAGAACGAAGTGTTTTTAGCTAACTAAAAAACTTACACAGTGTAGCTTTAAATGTGTAAACAACCTGTGTGACCATAGCAATCTGGAATTATCAGAAATGAATAATCATAATAATAATTTTTTGAAATGTTGAGCAATATAGCCAATCACAGATGTCAGTTGAGAGCATGAACACATCGGACGACGGACAAATAACCTCAAATGATTAGTGATTTTAAGATGACTGCAAGAAGTTGGATTACACCTGGGACCCATTTCAATAAGAAGGTTCAACAAATGCTATTTGATTAACAAAGTTCAGGAATGATCTACCCAATCATCAAGTCATTCCAACCAGCTATCAGCAATTAGTAATCAACATGTCTCCCAATCAGCACAAGTGGAGGATTATATAAATACCGTAAAACTTCAAATAATAGCCCGGGCTTCTATTTACCCAAATCACCGAACTGCACCGGCTTGTATTTGAAACAGGCGTCTATAAGAGACAGGCCTTTAATTAGGGCCCAAGCCCTGAAAGGGCGCAGAGCCCTATTGTTCTTCCTCAGATTATTCTTTGTTTTTTAGGGCCCAAGCCCTGAAAGGGCGCAGAGCCCTATTGTTCTTCCTCAGATTATTCTTTGTTTTTTTATTTTTTTAGGGCCCAAGCCCTGAAAGGGCGCAGAGCCCTATTGTTCTTCCTCTGTTTCTTATTATTATTAGGGCCCAAGCCCTGAAAGGGCGCAGAGCCCTATTGTTCTTCCTCAGATTATTCTTTGTTTTTTTTATTTTTTTTTTTTTTATTTTTTTTTTCGACTTCTCGGGTACTTTTGGGGCACTTAACATGCTCGAAAACTCTTGAAACTTCGCACAGGCGTCGGAATGCGCGGCCATCAGAGCCGGGCTGAAGCTGGTACCCGGGCGTGGCAGGGGGGCTCGACAGCGCCCCCTTAAGTGGGGTCTGAAAACTTGGTCCATATATCAAACACACTTGCACGTACATGTATGAAACTCGGTACACATATAGACCTCATCGGGCCAAACAACTTTCGTGCTCATAGTTATGCGTCAGCCCAACAGGAAGTGAGCTATAATCGGTTGTTCGGAAAACCCATGCTCTGGAATTTAATATACTCCTCCGAGGCCATTGTTTCGATCATCGCCAAACTCGGTCAGCATGAAGAGAACATATCCAGGATGCTAAATTGCGAGCGGATTTTTGATATCTCAAATGGTGTGGCCGTGGCGAAGCAACGAATTTATGGCGAGAAAAGGGAAACAGGAAGTGTGTTATAACTTGTGCAAACATTGACTGATTTGGATGAAACTTCAGCTGTGTGTTTGTTGTAAGAGGCCGATCACATGGATATGACTTTTCTGAGTCAAAGTTATAGCGCCACCAACTGGCAGCAGGAAGTGTGTCACTTTCAAAAATGCTTTGAATCACCATCTTATTTTCACCCCATTTACTTCAAACTTCATCAGTATAATGTGAAAACATGAGAGATAGAGACGTATGAAATGGATTCCTGAAATTTCAAATACTGTTGCCATGGCAACGTGTCAAAGTTTAATAATCTTTTGGCTGTTCTGAGGCTCTTAGCATGCTTGAAATTGCTTGAAACTGCTTGAAACTCAACACACACATCAGAGATGTCAGTCAGTACACATGGACAAAGCCTCAGAAACGGGCGGGGATGAGGGGCTCTCTAGCGCCACCTTTTGACAAAAGTGAAGGGCTTCGTTTCATCTACAATCACCAAACTCAGTATATATATTGACCTCATCGAGCCGGACAACTTTCTAATTTACAGTCATTAGCTCCGACCAACAGGAAGTCAGATATTTTGGTTTGAAGGTAAATTTTTGGTTAAATCGGGGTCTGAGTTTTTACGTTCTCCTCGTAGGCGTTTTATTCAATCTCCACCAAACTCGGTCAACATGAAACAAAGATACTGAAGATGCTAAAATGTGAACGGATATTGGATATCTCAAACGGTGTTTCCATGGCGAGGGATTAAATAAGGACAAAAAAGGGGAACAGAAATTCTCTGTCTGCTGCTCTCCCCTCAATGAACACAAGATGGCAGCATTGTATTAGTTTTGAAGCAGGATAAAAAAAAAACTTGTTTCTCTCTCTCTCTCTCTCTCTCTCTCTTGTTTGTGATTTATGAGGACACAAATTTGTATAATGACATGGGTATTACACTGGTATTACAACGTGTATGTGTGTGTGTTTAAAAACATACTAAAACAATGTTTTATTAAAATGTAACCAAATAGCTTTAAAATAATCATACTATTTTTCAGATCAATATATTTATTTTATTTAATATATTTCTTCTGAATATTTATTCTCTGTCTGCCCTCCCCTCACTAAAGGGTGGCAGTGTTGTGTTATTTTTTAAACTCTCTTTCTGTGTGTGTGTGTGTGTGTGTGTGTGTGTGTGTGTGTGTGTGTGTGTGTGTGTGTGTGTGTGTGTGTGTGTGTGTGTGTGTGTGTGTGTGTGTGTGTGTGTGTGTGTGTGCAGGCCCGTCGCGACAAGGCAGGCAAACCAAGCAATTGCTTGGGGCCTCGAGCTGGCCTGGGGCACCAAGACAGCGACAGGTTAAGAATAAAATGAAACGACAAACTGTGTGAGCGCCCCATTGATAGTCAATGCAGTAAAGTGCAATGACACTGCTATCGGGATCCCCCTTAAGGGGCCCCTCTCAGAAGTCGCTGACAGCAGCCAGCCAACCACGCGATCTCTGCTGCGGCAAAATACAAAATCTTCGGATTTTAAGCGGAATTTTATGCTTCAGGAAGCCAGAAAAGAAAATAGAGAAAGGAAGAGGAGGATAAGAAAAAACAAGATAGTGGTATGTGATAAATTACACTGGATAAAATAGCTCTACTTGTCTTGTACAAAAAAAGTGTAAGTTTGCAGCAGGTAGGCTAGCAAAAATATGTTTATGTTAGCTATCGTTACCTGCCTGACGGCAAATGCTGCTTGTAACGAACAGTTAGTGCAACTTTTTTTTCGAAAAGACGGAATGACATGAGATTGCTATAGCTTTGTAATATGTTTTGATGAAAGTGGCATGCTCTACTAACTATTATTTATGCTATGCATAAATAACCTGGAATAGTTAATATAGCATGCTATATTAACAATTATTATAAACATTATTTAACCAGAAAGAGGCAGAGGAACATGATTTTTTTCATAGCTTATCTTAATGTGCTAGTGTCGGGATATATACGGTAGTAGACAGTTTATGCAAATATGACATTATTTTTATGAGTTACCAATAGATCTTGAACAATTACTTTATTCTGTGGCAATTTTTACACTGTTACATTTTGAAGTACAGTATCAGGACAACCCACATGTTTGACTGGTACTGTTTACATGTTTTACTGGTACTGCCCACGTTTTACTGGTACTGTTTATTAACTATTTAACAAGGTATTATAGTCATCGGTTGCAACTTTATAATAACCATCCAGATAATGTTTATAGACAGTTTACAAAACAACTAGTAACCCTTAAGTATTCCCAAAGTGTTAGGAATATCTGGTCCGTCTATCTATGTAAAAGTAATGTTTATAGATGTTTAAAAAATGGTTACTTAAAGGTTTAAAAAAAAATTAATGATACAGTGGTGTTTTTTGCAAATGTTTTCAAATTTTATGCACAGTATATGCAACAACAGTATTTGCACTGTAAACCTTTTTATTAATATAAAGTGTAGGTGAACTTAAACTGTATGGCTATGCTGGTATGCTGTGTGTGTGTGTGTGTGTGTGTGTGTGTGTGTGTGTGTGTGTGTGTGCTTGTTTATGTGATTTATTAGGGATTTATGTGATTTATTATTTACAACATAATCATGGTTTATGAAGACATTTCATGTGTCCCCGTAAATCAAAATAGCTTTACAGCATACTAAACAATGTTTTAATAAGAATGTAAAAATGCAGAATGTTTTCTGTGATGGTAGGTTTAGGGGTTGTGTGTGTGTGTGTGTGTGTGTATGTGTGTGTGTGTGTGTGTGCGATATGTAGGCTTAGGGGTAGTGTAGGGGGATAGAATTTACAGTTTGAACAGTATAAAAACCATTAAGTCTATGGAATGCCCTCTGCCTGTCTTTCCCCTTCCCCCTCTCTATCACTCTCTCTGTGTGTGTGTGTGTGTGTGTGTGTGTGTGTGTGTGTGTGTGTGTGTGTGTGTGTGTGTGTGGAGGGGGAGGGGTCTCTCTCTCACCCTGTGAGTATGTGTGTGTGCCTTTCTCTCAGTCCTTCCCCTCCCCCCTCACTCTCCCTCTATCATTGTGTGTGTGTGTGTGTGTGTGTGTGTGTGTGTGTGTGTGTGTGTGTGTGTGTGTGTGTGTGTGTGTGTGTGTGTGTGTGTGTGTGTGACTTTCTCTATTTATTTTTTACATTGGACCACACATATTGATTTCAAATATATTCAACATATTTTTTTCAGAGAGTGAAATAAAAAAAACTTTCTCCCACCATTTAGATTTTATTTCTTTTTGTTGTTAAAATCTTGTGAATCTTGTTCAATGTGCAGAGTGCCTCTCTCTCAGTCCTTCCCCTCCCCCCTCACTCTCAGGCTCACCCTGGGTGTGTGTGTGTTTGAGTGTGTGCGCGCACGTGTGTGTGTGGTGTGTGTGGGGGGGGGGGGGGGTGTCTCTCTCACCCTGTGAGTTTGTGTGTGTGCCTTTCTCTCTCTGAATGATAATTTACCCCTTTCGTATCATAGACTATCACAAAAAACTATCACTTTAGTGTGAATAAGTAAAAAAGAACGACAAACACCTTGAATTAAATACTGGCCTTCTGGACTTACAAAATTTTGAGCAGGAAAATATAACTTTTATTTATTTTATCCTATGACATTAAAATTAATCTAGATTTAAATTACATCATGGGTGTGGCTTGTGGTGATAGTGGCACCAGTTGCTGCAGCAAATGTGGCATATTCGAGCGATTCTAGAATATTCTCCTGTTTAAATGCATATTGCCTGCCGTGCACAGTTAAGCTGATGCCACCGGCGTGGCGGTGCCACCGGCTTGGGCCCGTCATCGCTGCTCGCAGCTTTAATTATTATTATTATTTTATCGACTTCTCGGGCACTTTTGGGGCCCTTACCATGCTCAAAAACTCTTGAAACTTTGCACACACATCGGAATGCGCGGCCATCAGAGCCGGGCTGAAGCTGGTACCCGGGCGTGGCAGGGGGGCTCGACAGCGCCCCCTAAAGTGGGGTCTGAAAACTTGGTCTATATATCAAACACACTTGCACGTACATGTATGAAACTCGGTACACATATAGACCTCATCGGGCCAAACAACTTTCGTGCTCTAAGTTACGTGTCAGCCCAACAGGAAGTGAGCTAATATGGGTTGTTCTGAAAACACATGCTCTGGAATTTAATATACTCCTCCGAGGCCATTGTTTCAATCAGTGCCAAACTCGGTCAGCATGAAGTCAAGACACAGAGGATGCTAAATTGCGAACGGATTTTTGATATCTTAAACGGTTTGGCCGTGGCGAAGCAACGAATTTATGGCGAGAAAAGGTAAACAGGAAGTGTGTAATAACTTGTGCAAACATTGACTGATTTGGATGAAACTTCAGCTGTGTGTTCGTTGTAAGAGGCCGATCACATGGATATGACTTTTGTGAGTCAAAGTTATAGCGCCACCAACTGGCAGCAGGAAGTGTGTCACTTTCAAAAATGCTTTGAATCACCATCTTATTTTCACACGATTGACTTCAAACTTCATCAGTATAATGTGAAAACATGACAGATAGAGACATATGAATGAATTCCTGATATTTCAAATAATGCTGCCATGGCAACATGTCAAAGTTTAATAATGTTTTTGACTGTTTGTGTGCCCTCCCCTCTATCACCAAAAGGGGGCAGTGTTGTATTATTTTTGAAACTCCCTTTCTCTCTCTCTCTCTCTCTCTCTCTCTCTCTGTGCTTGCTTATGTGATTTATGAGGACACAAATGTGTATGATGACATGGGTATTGTATTACAACGTAGTGGTTAATGTGGACATGAACTATGACACTATATCAGTACAGGACTCATTTTCTAAATGACATTTGAGTTACAATTCTTTTCACCTGACAGCCGTGATTTCATGTACTCATTCAGACAGAACTCTTTTTTTAAAACAGGAGTGTGAGTGTGTTTTCTATACATGTGCTTTACAGAAGGTCATGTGCTGTGTTTGCAAAGATCACTTTTGACACATTTGTCTTTAAATTCATACTGACATAGTTCAAATTTATTTAAAAAAAAAAATCACATTATTTTCTACAAGTGTCTGTTTATAAGTGTCTTTTTTCACAGAAAGTTTTTGTTTAAACGTGAATATTTGTATAATTCAGGGTCTAAGTTTTTACGTTCTCCTCGTAGGTGATTTATTCAATCTCCACCAAACTCGGTCAACGTGAAACGGAAGCTTAACGCATTAAAAATATTTAACGCAAATAACACAGCGTCCGTTTTTATATCCATTTTTGCTTAGCGTTACATGATCACGCTCCTATTCATGTAAATGCTTCCAAGCGCGACAAGACACAAGAGCGCGCGCTGTATGCCAGTGTCCTGTCTGTGTGTGTGTGTGTGTGTGTGTGTCAGTGTCCTGTCTGTGTGTGTGTGTGTGTGTGTGTGTGTGTGTGTGTGTCCTGTCTGTGTGTGTGTGTGTGTGTGTGTGTGTGTGTGTGTCAGTGTCCTGTCTGTGTGGATGCGTCTCATGTCAGCTAATCAAGGGACACTGACACACACACACACACACACAAACACACACACACTCGACGCATAGATAGACTCGCGTCAGTTTCCTGCTCACATCGAGTTCTCTTTTGCTGTTGAACAAACAATAACACAGAGGATTTTGAGTATTCTCATACTGTCTTAAATTAGTTAAATAACGTCTTAAATGAACTTTAAAGAGTTGTGAGGAAATGAGATGCGCGGGACCGCGCGTGAGATCCGCGGTTGTTCTTAAAGTGACAGGAGCACTGATGATGCCTGTCATTAATGTTCATCAAAGAACAACGGGAACAGAGAAAATTGTAGCTTTAATGATGATTCATCTATATTTCATTTATTATTTATGCAGTTAAGGAAGGTTTGATAACTATTACATTTCTGTATAACAGGGAAGGCCATGGGTAAATATAACATTTATTATTTTGGGTTTATGTAAAGATTTTTTTAAGTTCACTTAAATTAAAAGTTGTTTTTTAAAGACTAATAAATGTTGAAATTGGGAGCTTTCAGTTATACTGTAATGTAACGTCATTAATGTTTCATAGAGAATTTAGTATCAGTGATACTGGTCTTCATTCATAAAAAATGACAATACAACACATATTTACAATATGCTGTCTTTAAATTGTTTCTAAATTAATTTGGAGAGTAACTGAAATTATTACAATATCAAAATATTACAAACTTAAAATATTAAAAACTTGCGATTAATCGTGATTAATTACAGAAAAAAATGTGATTAATTAGTTAATTTTTTACTTTACAGTCATTAGCTCTGACCAACAGGAAGTCAGATATTTTGGTTTGAACGTGAATATTTGTATAATTTCTCTTAGCATGCTTGAAATTGCTTGAAACTCAACACACACATCAGAGATGTCAGTCAGTGGAAATGGGCAAAGCCTCAGAAATGCGTGTGTTGGAGGGGTGTTTATTACAACATAATCATGGTTTATGAAGACATTTCATGTGTCCCCGTAAATAAAAATAGCTTTAACAGCATACTAAACAATTTTTTAATAAAAATGTAAAAATGCAGAATGTTTTCTGTGATGGTAGGTTTAGGGGTAGTGTGTGTGTGTGTGTGTGTGTGTGTGTGTGTGTGTGTGTGTGTGTGTGTGATATGTAGGCTTAGGGGTAGTGTAGGGGGATAGAATGTACAGTTTTTACAGTATACAAACCATTAAGTCTATGGAATGCCATCTGCCTGTCTTTCCCCTTCCCCCTCTCTATCTGTGTGTGTGTGTGTGTGTGTGGGGGGTCTCTCTCTCACCCTGTGAGTTTGTGTGTGTGCCTTTCTCTCAGTCCTTCCCCTCCCCCTCACTCTCACTCTATCATTGTGTGTGTGTGTGTGTGTGTGCCTTTCTCTTTTGATCATAATTTAACCCTTTCATATAGGCTATCACAAATAACTATCACTTAAAATAAAAACGTCATGTGATGTGTTTGCCAAGATCACGTATGATGCACATGTCTTTAAATTAATTATTTACTGATATAATATAAATGTATTCAAACATAAATTTCACATGATTTTATAAAAGTGGCTATTTATAATAAACTTCCATAAAATGTAGACACGCATCTTACTCTTACCTGACACTGATATTAAAATCATCTTTGCAGTTTCTGTGATTTGGCTCCATTTATACATTTTTTATTAAAAAGAATTTATTGGACCACCCATATTGAAATGAAAGCATGTTTTATGGTGCATAAGATTGGTGCACAAACGGTAGCTAAGGTAGCTCAAAAACACATGAAGAGAAGTGTTAGAATAAAACAACATCAGCATTCGAATGGTATTCTGAACTCATTCCAATTTGACCTTTGACATAATCTGACATGAAATTCATATAAATTTAATTGATCTCATAGATGTGGCTGTTGTGGTCATAGCAGCACCAACTGCTGCAGTTAATGTGGTGAATTCAGATGACTTTGACATAGTCCTTTTATGTTTTCCCATTTTAAATGCCTATTGCCTGCCGTGCACAGTTAAGCTGATGCCACCGGCGTGGCGGTGCCACCGGCTTGGGCCCGTCATCGCTGCTCGCAGCTTTAATTTTATTTTGTTTTTCGACTTCTCGGGTACTTTTGGGGCACTTAACATGCTCGAAAACTCTTGAAACTTCGCACAGGCGTCGGAATGCGCGGCCATCAGAGCCGGGCTGAAGCTGGTACCCGGGCGTGGCAGGGGGGCTCGACAGCGCCCCCTAAAGTGGGGTCTGAAAACTTGGTCCATATATCAAACACACTTGCACGTACATGTATGAAACTTGGTACACATATAGACCTCATCGGGCCAAACAACTTTCGTGCTCTAAGTTATGCGTCAGCCCTACAGGAAGTGAGCTATTATGGGTTGTTCGGAAAACGCATGCTCTGGAATTTAATATACTCCTCCGAGGCCATTGTTTCGATCATTGCCAAACTCGGTCAGCATTAAGTGAACATATCCAGGATGCTAAATTGCGAGCGGATTTTTGATATCTCGAAAAGTCTGGCCGTGGCGATGCAACGAATTTATGGCGAGAAAAGGGAAACAGGAAGTGTGTTTTAACTTGTGCAAACATTGACTGATTTGGATGAAACTTCAGCTGTGTGTTCGTTGTAAGAGGCCGATCACATGGATATGACTTTTGTGAGTCAAAGTTATAGCGCCACCAACTGGCAGCAGGAAGTGTGTCACTTTCAAAAATGCTTTGAATCACCATCTTATTTTCACCAGATTTATTTCAAACTTCATCAGTATAATGTGAAAACATGACAGATAGAGACGTATGAAATGGATTCCTGAAATTTCAAATACTGTTGCCATGGCAACGTGTCAAAGTTTAATAATCTTTTGGCTGTTCTGAGGCTCTTAGCATGCTTGAAATTGCTTGAAACTGCTTGAAACTCAACACACACATCAGAGATGTTAGTCAGTACACATGGGCAAAGCCTCAGAAACGGGCGGGGATGAGGGGCTCTCTAGCGCCACCTTTTGACAAAAGTGAAGGGCTTCGTTTCATCTACAATCACCAAACTCAGAATATATATTGACCTCATCGAGCCGGACAACTTTCTAATTTACAGTCATTAGCTCCGACCAACAGGAAGTCAGATATTTTGGTTTGAAGGTGAATTTTTGATTAAATCGGGGTCTGAGTTTTTACGTTCTCCTCGTAGGCGATTTATTCAATCTCCACCAAACTCGGTCAACATGAAACAAAGATACTGAAGATGCTAAAATGTGAACGGATATTGGATATCTCAAACGGTGTTTCCATGGCAAGGAATTAAATAAGGACAAAAAAGGGGAACAGAAATTCTCTGTGTCTGCTGCTCTCCCCTCAATGAACACAAGATGGCAGCATTGTATTAGTTTTGAAGCAGGATAAAAAAAAACTTGTTTCTCTCTCTCTCTCTCTCTCTCTCTTGTTTGTGATTTATGAGGACACAAATTTGTATAATGACATGGGTATTACACTGGTATTACAACGTGTATGTGTGTGTGTTTAAAAACATACTAAAACAATGTTTTATTAAAATGTAACCAAATAGCTTTAAAATAATCATACTATTTTTCAGATCAATATATTTATTTTATTTAATATATTTCTTCTGAATATTTATTCTCTGTCTGCCCTCCCCTCACTAAAAGGTAGCAGTGTTGTTATTTTTGAAACTCTCTCTCCGTGTGTGTGTGTGTATGTGTGTGTGTGTGTGTGTGTGTGTGTGTGTGTGTGTGTGTGCTTGTTTATGTGATTTATTAGGGACACAAATTTGTATAATGACATGGGTATTACACTGTTATTACAACGTAGTGGTTAATGAGGACATTTCATGTGTCCACATAATAAAAATATCTTTAAAAACATACTAAATAATGTATTATTAAAATGTAACCAAGTAGCTTTAAAAATATACTACAAATTACAATGAAAACATGGTTTATGAGAATATTTCCTGTGTCCCATAAATGAAATAGCTTTAAGGGGTTTGTGTGTCTGTGTGTCTGTGTGTCTGTGTGTCTGTGTGTGTGTGTGTGTGTGTGTGTGTGTGTGTGTGTGGGCATGTTTTTGTGAAATATCAGGACACAAATGTGTATAATGACATGGGTATGACATATTACAAAAAGAGGGTGAAATATGAGGACGTTCCCCATGTCCTCACTTTTCAAAATGCTTATAAATCACACAGAACAAGTTTTTTTTCACAGAAAGTGAACTGCACAGTCTCCTGTGAGGGTTAGGTTTAGGGACAGGGGCAGTGTAAGGGGATAGAAAATACGGTTTGTACGGTATAAAAACCATTACGCCTATGGAATGTCCTCACATTTCACAAAAACAAACGTGTGTGTGTGTGTGTGTGTGTGTGTGTGTGTGTGTGTGTGTCCACCAACTGGCAGCAGGAAGTGTGTCACTTTCAAAAATGCTAAATCTCTGTCTTGTTTTCACCCGATTTACTTCAAACTTCATCAGTATAATGACAAAACATGGCAGATGTAGACATACGAATGGATTCCTGATATTTTACATACTGTTGCCATGGCAGTGTGTCAAAGTTTAATAATCTTTTGGCTGTTTTTGAGGCTCTTAGCATGCTTGAAATTGCTTGAAACTCAACACACACATCAGAGATGTCAGTCAGTGGAAATGGGCAAAGCCTCAGAAATGGGTGTGTTGGAGGGGTGTTTATTACAACATAATCATGGTTTATGAAGACATTTCATGTGTCCCCGTAAATCAAAATAGCTTTAAAAGCATACTAAACAATGTTTTAATAAAAATGTAAAAATGCAGAATGTTTTCTGTGATGGTAGGTTTAGGGGTAGTGTGTGTGTGTGTGTGTGTGTGTGTGTGTGTGTGTGTGTGTGTGTGCGATATGTAGGCTTAGGGGTAGTGTAGGGGGATAGAATTTACAGTTTGTACAGTATAAAAACCATTAAGTCTATGGAATGCCCTCCGCCTGTCTTTCCCCTTCCCCCTCTCTATCACTCTCTCTGTGTGTGTGTGTGTGTTTGTGGAGGGGTGGGGGGGCTCTCTCTCTCACCCTGTGAGTATGTGTGTGTGCCTTTCTCTCAGTCCTTCCCCTCCCCCTCACTCTCCCTCTATCATTGTGTGTGTGTGTGTGTGTGTGTGTGTGTGTGTGTGTGTGTGTGTGTGTGTGTGTGTGTGTGTGTGTGTGTGTGTGTGTGTGACTTTCTCTATTTATTTTTTATATTGGACCACACATATTGATTTCAAATATATTCAACATATTTTTTTCAGAGAGTGAAATAAAAAAAACTTTCTCCCACCATTTAGATTTTATTTCTTTTTGTTGTTAAAATCTTGTGAATCTTGTTCAATGTGCAGAGTGCCTCTCTCTCAGTCCTTCCCCTCCCCCCTCACTCTCAGGCTCACCCTGGGTGTGTGTGTGTTTGATTGTGTGCGCGCACGTGTGTGTGTGTGGTGTGTGTGTGTGTGTGTGTGGGGGGGGGGGGGGGGTGTCTCTCTCACCCTGTGAGTTTGTGTGTGTGCCTTTCTCTCTCGGAATGATAATTTACCCCTTTCGTATCATAGACTATCACAAAAAACTATCACTTTAGTGTGAATAAGTAAAAAAGAACTACAAACACCTTGAATTAAATACTGGCCTTCTGGACTTACAAAATTTTGAGCAGGAAAATATAACTTTTATTTATTTTATCCTATGACATTAAAATTAATCTAGATTTAAATTACATCATGGGTGTGGCTTGTGGTGATAGTGGCACCAGTTGCTGCAGTAAATGTGGCATATTCGAGCGATTCTAAAATATTCTCCTGTTTAAATGCATATTGCCTGCCGTGCACAGTTAAGCTGATGCCACCGGCGTGGCGGTGCCACCGGCTTGGGCCCGTCATCGCTGCTCGCAGCTTTAATTTTTTATTTATTTTTTTTATTTTTTTTTTCGACTTCTCGGGTACTTTTGGGGCACTTAACATGCTCGAAAACTCTTGAAACTTCGCACAGGCGTCGGAATGCGCGGCCATCAGAGCCGGGCTGAAGCTGGTACCCGGGCGTGGCAGGGGGGCTCGACAGCGCCCCCTTAAGTGGGGTCTGAAAACTTGGTCCATATATCAAACACACTTGCACGTACATGTATGAAACTCGGTACACATATAGACCTCATCGGGCCAAACAACTTTCGTGCTCATAGTTATGCATCAGCCCAACAGGAAGTGAGCTATAATCGGTTGTTCGGAAAACCCATGCTCTGGAATTTAATATACTCCTCCGAGGCCATTGTTTCGATCATCGCCAAACTCGGTCAGCATGAAGAGAACATATCCAGGATGCTAAATTGCGAGCGGATTTTTGATATCTCAAATGGTTTGGCCGTGGCGAAGCAACGAATTTATGGCGAGAAAAGGGAAACAGGAAGTGTGTTATAACGTCAGCAAACATTGACTGATTTGGATGAAACTTCAGCTGTGTGTTTGTTGTAAGAGGCCGATCACATGGATATGACTTTTGTGAGTCAAAGTTATAGCGCCACCAACTGGCAGCAGGAAGTGTGTCACTTTCAAAAATGCTTTGAATCACCATCTTATTTTCACCCCATTTACTTCAAACTTCATCAGTATAATGTGAAAACATGAGAGATAGAGACGTATGAAATGGATTCCTGAAATTTCAAATACTGTTGCCATGGCAACGTGTCAAAGTTTAATAATCTTTTGGCTGTTCTGAGGCTCTTAGCATGCTTGAAATTGCTTGAAACTGCTTGAAACTCAACACACACATCAGAGATGTCAGTCAGTACACATGGACAAAGCCTCAGAAACGGGCGGGGATGAGGGGCTCTCTAGCGCCACCTTTTGACAAAAGTGAAGGGCTTCGTTTCATCTACAATCACCAAACTCAGTATATATATTGACCTCATCGAGCCGGACAACTTTCTAATTTACAGTCATTAGCTCCGACCAACAGGAAGTCAGATATTTTGGTTTGAAGGTAAATTTTTGGTTAAATCGGGGTCTGAGTTTTTACGTTCTCCTCGTAGGCGTTTTATTCAATCTCCACCAAACTCGGTCAACATGAAACAAAGATACTGAAGATGCTAAAATGTGAACGGATATTGGATATCTCAAACTGTGTTTCCATGGCGAGGGATTAAATAAGGACAAAAAAGGGGAACAGAAATTCTCTGTCTGCTGCTCTCCCCTCAATGAACACAAGATGGCAGCATTGTATTAGTTTTGAAGCAGGATAAAAAAAAACTTGTTTCTCTCTCTCTCTCTCTCTCTCTCTCTTGTTTGTGATTTATGAGGACAGAAATTTGTATAATGACATGGGTATTACACTGGTATTACAACGTGTATGTGTGTGTGTTTAAAAACATACTAAAACAATGTTTTATTAAAATGTAACCAAATAGCTTTAAAATAATCATACTATTTTTCAGATCAATATATTTATTTTATTTAATATATTTCTTCTGAATATTTATTCTCTGTCTGCCCTCCCCTCACTAAAGGGTGGCAGTGTTGTGTTATTTTTTAAACTCTCTTTCTGTGTGTGTGTGTGTGTGTGTGTGTGTGTGTGTGTGTGTGTGTGTGTGTGTGTGTGTGTGTGTGTGTGTGTGTGTGTGTGTGTGTGTGTGTGTGTGTGTGTGTGTGTGTGTGTGTGTGTGTGTGTGTGTGTGTGTGTGTGTGTGTGCAGGCCCGTCGCGACAAGGCAGGCAAACCAAGCAATTGCTTGGGGCCTCGAGCTGGCCTGGGGCCCCAAGACAGCGACAGGTTAAGAATAAAATGAAACGACAAACTGTGTGAGCGCCCCATTGATAGTCAATGCAGTAAAGTGCAATGACACTGTTATCGGGATCCCCCTTAAGGGGCCCCTCTCAGAAGTCGCTGACAGCAGCCAGCCAACCACGCGATCTCTGCTGCGGCAAAATACAAAACATCCTCGGATTTGAAGCGGAATTTTATGCTTCAGGAAGCCAGAAAAGAGAAAGGAAGAGGAGGATAAGAAAAAACAAGATAGTGGTATGTGATAAATTACACTGGATAAAATAGCTCTACTCATGTCTTGTACAAAAAAAGTGTAAGTTTGCAGCAGGTAGGCTAGCAAAAATATGTTTATGTTAGCTATCGTTACCTGCCTGACGGCAAATGCTGCTTGTAACGAACAGTTAGTGCAACTTTTTTTTCGAACAGACGGAATGACATGAGATTGCTATAGCTTTGTAATAGGTTTTGATGAAAGTGGCATAGCATGCTATACTAACTATTATTTAACAGCACCAGTCACGACTGCAAAGCCCTGCAAAGAGTGGTGCGCTTATCCGAGCGCATCTCAGGCTCAGCTCTCCCGTCTCTGCAGGACATCTACACCAAACGCTGCAGAGGTAGAGCTACTAAAATCATCAGAGACATTAATCACCCTGCAAACTCTCACTTCACCCTGCTGCCATCTGGTAAGCGCTTCCGTAGCCTGATGGCAAAGACTGAAAGACTCAGGAGGAGTTTCTTCCCCCAGGCCATCAGACTCCTGAACTCAGTCACGTGACTCACTTCACCCCCGCACACGCATAAACATACGGTCTTTCAACATTAACATCCACATACTGCAATTGCACTGCACTTTACTTTACGTCCCTATTGTTACTGTGTAACAACCTGTAATAAACCTTGCACATTATACTTCTTTATATATACATATTATATATTTTATGTTAACCACTTATTTTTAAGTCTACAGTTTATCTCACTTATCATCCACATATTTTTTATATTTTTATTTTTATCTTATTTCCTATTTTTATCTTTTACTTGATTTATTTATAATTCTACTTATGTTAATACTTTTTATTCTAACTTTATTCTATTTCTATTTAATTTCTTGTAACTGTTATTGCACTGTCCATGGAGCGGACCTGTTTACATTTCACTGCCAGTTGTATATTGTGTATATAACTGTGTATGTGACAAATAAAACTCTTGAATCTTGAATCTTGAATCTTATGCTATGCATAAATAACCTGGAATAGTTAATATAGCATGCTATATTAACAATTATTATAAACATTATTTAACCAGAAAGAGGCAGAGGAACATGATTTTTTTCATAGCTTATCTTAATGTGCTTGTGTCGGGATGTATACGGTAGTGACAGTTTATGCAAATATGACATTATTTTTATGAGTTACCAATAGATCTTGAACAATTACTTTATTCAGTGGCAATTTTTACACTATTACATTTTGAAGTACAGTATCAGGACAACCCACATGTTTTACTGGTACTGTTTACATGTTTTACTGGTACTGTTTATTAACTATTTAACAAGGTATTATAGTCATCGGTTGCAACTTTACAATAACCATCCAGATAATGTTTATAGACAGTTTACAAAACAACTAGTAACCCTTAAGTATTCCCAAAGTGTTAGGAATATCTGGTCCGTCTATCTATGTAAATGTAATGTTTATAGATGTTTAAAAAATGGTTGCTTAAAGGTTTAAAAAAAAATTTAATGATACAGTGGTGTTTTTTGCAAATGTTTTCAAATTTTATGCACAGTATATGCAACAACAGTATTTGCACTGTAAACCTTTTTATTAATATAAAGTGTGGGTGAACTTAAACTGTATGGCTATGCTGCGGTATGCTGTGTGTGTGTGTGTGTGTGTGTGTGTGTGTGTGTGTGTGTGTGTGTGTGTGTGTGTGTGTGTGTGTGTGTGTGTGTGTGTGTGTGTCTGTCAGTGTCCTATCTGTGTGGATGCGTCTCATGTCAGCTAATCAAGGGACACTGACACACACACACACACACACACACACACACACACACACACTCGACGCATAGATAGACTCGCGTCAGTTTCCTGCTCACATCGAGTTCTCTTTTGCTCTTGAATAAACAATAACACAGAGGATTTTGAGTATTCTCATATTAGAGTCTTAAATTAGTTAAATAACGTCTTAAATGAACTTTAAAGAGTTGTGAGGAAATAAGATGCGCGGGACCGCGCGTGAGATCCGCGGTTGTTCTTAAAGTGACAGGAGCACTGATGATGCCTGTCATTAATGTTCATCAAAGAACAACGGGAACAGAGAAAATTGTAGCTTTAATGATGATTCATCTATATTTCATTTATTATTTATGCAGTTAAGGAAGGTTTGATAACTATTACATTTCTGTATAACAGGGAAGGCCATGGGTAAATATAACATTTATTATTTTGGGTTTATGTAAAGATTTTTTTAAAGCTACACTGTGTAACTTTTTTAGTCTATTCTTAGCTAAAAACACTTAGTTCTTTCAAAAATATATGTGCTCATTAATGTATATTTACTTCTTTCAAGTAATAAAGTATTCTCGTAAGTTTATAATATGCCATTGAAAATACATAAGGTAATGGGATCTAACAATGGTCGCCATGTTGCCCCTCCATCTCGAAAGTACATTAGCCAAAGAGGGACATACCCGTAAATTCAAGCTTCGCCTTTCGCGTTTTAACCGGTTTTAACACTGTTCGCGTCAACTTGTTCAGACTTGTCTGGTGCATGCGCAGAGAGTTTTCATCTCAGCAGCTCCAGTAACAGAGTTATACGGAGTTTTCCTGGCTTGTTTATTCCTCAAAAGTCTGTTTTTCCTTGTGTGGTATTTCTGTGCGTTAATAACTCCGTAAGTAATAATAGTTATTGTCATTGTGGATGTGTTTCAGAGTGTGTCATCGCGTAATTCAGTTGATGTCACCTCAGAAGTATTTTTGTGTCAACATACAATAGCGTAATGCTCACCTATTTGAATAATCATTCAGTTATTAACAATGTTTATTCGTTTATAGAAAATATTTGCTTGTAATGTATGTTGATGGAAAAATGTATCATGTCTGATCGAAATTCATATAAATTTAATTGATCTCATAGATGTGGCTGCTGTGGTTTGTGGTCATAGCAGCACCAACAGCTGCAGTTAATGTGGTGAATTCAGATGACTTTGACATAGTCCTTTTATGTTTTCCCATTTTAAATGCCTATTGCCTGCCGTGCACAGTTAAGCTGATGCCACCGGCGTGGCGGTGCCACCGGCTTGGGCCCGTCATCGCTGCTCGCAGCTTTAATTTAGTGTTGAGATGTTCAACGTTTTATTTATAATTAATTCGAATGTGTTTAACAAATCATTTAATGTAAGAAATGTCTTAGATTATTGGCAGCACAAAAAACGAAACGATGTGACAGCAATGGGCAGAACAATATAGGCCTAAGTTACCGCTAAAATCCATTGAGCGTATGAACTTGTTGCCCGAAACACATCAAAAAGAAAGAATGAAGGCTACCCTGTAAAACAACTGCAATCATGTGATAGAAAATTACTATATTCATCACTATCATCATCCCCGCGATTCTCAATTACAAGTTCATGGGCGAATTCCTCCTCCTCGTCACTTTCCTCCACTTCTCCCTCTCCAGCCTCCGCTAACTCTGCCTGCCTTGCTCGCACAAACAGATCCCGCCCAGATGCGCACGGCTCTCCCTCTTTTAAACAATGGATAAGGTGATCCTCGCTTCCAGCTACTGTCAGGCCACATACCTAAGGATAACATCCCGAAGTTAATGAAATATATCTCCGCCTTCTCCCTCGCACACACAAACACACGCGCACGTCTGCGCGCAAGCATTAAAGGAATTTTTCAGCCGCTCCGTATCCAGCTTTACCCACGCTTGAAATTTGACAACTGTCAGCTTAAATGTCAAATTATACTTTTCTCCATGGTGGTATTGAGAGAATTAAGAAGTTAAGTTTGTTAACCTCTTTGTTATGCTGCCATAGCGATGAGTCGTTCATGAACGGTTCCGTCTGTCACGTGAAATCTAATCAAAACATAGAACAGACGATCTGACGGGTTTGAGAAGATCAAATACAGCCCGATACTAAAAAACAGACCCGGCGTCTATTTGAGACCGGCCTTTATTTACCCAAACCTGTCGTCACACCAGACGTTTAAAAGAGACAGGCGTCTATTTGGGACTTGGCTATTATTTGAAGTTTTACGGTATTATATAAATATTTTCCTTTCCTCCTAACACCTTTCCCCAAACTCGTTCTCCTTTCACTTTGTTTTCCACAACACTGATGCCCATCCCGCTGAATGCAACAGCCATGTTTCATCTCACATTTCCTCTCCCTCGCATCTTCAGTTCACGCGCTAGAGGTCTCCCTAACTAGTTCATGCTGCAACAAGCTCAGTTTATGGATAACTTTCCTTAAACAATGGTCTGTCTTTTTCCTACAATAATCTGGTTTCTCTCCCTGGATATTCAACTGTTTACCGACGCAGCACCCTCCACCGGTTTTGGGGGATTTTTACCAAGGCCGTTGGTTCGCGTCTACATGCCCCCCCCCCGGCATGTATCTCTACCCTCCACTCCATCAATACCGCCCGCACACTGGACGCAATGTTCATATTGGCTTTCTTCGTTTTTCTCAGATGCTCAGAACTCACCAACACGTCCAGCTTAAACCCAAAGGTTCATCCCACACTTTCAGATCTATCAGCGCTAGATGACGAAACCATCTCTTACTTCATCAAACAAAGTAAGACAGATCAGATACAAAAATGCATTTTGTTTACATTTTCAACCTCCCATCACCAATTCAGCTGTACCAATCCCTTTTAGCCTACCTACATTTCAGAAGCTTGCAGACTAATGCTGCCTTCACGTGCTATCGGAAATTTCCTATTTCCCACTTTAGAAGTCGTGATTACGAGCTTGTTGCATTCAAGTGCTTTGTTGTCGGAGTGAACAGGAATCATGGTGGACACCAGGGGCCCGTTTCAGAAAGGAGGTTAAGTGAAAACTCTGAGTATGTTAACCCTGAAATAAGGGAAACTCTGGGTTTTCTGTTTCAGAATGGGAGGTATGTCAAGCCCAAGAAAGCAGGGTAAGCCAAGCCCGTTTCTAAAAGAGAGGTAACTTATACTCAGAGTCAGTTACCAGGGTAACTTACTCTGTGAACCTAACCTGGTCAGGAGCAGGTTTTCTTAGGTAAACCCAGAGTTTGTTTCTTTCTGCTCCCCCTTTTTAAAGCACCAGCAGTGTTTAAATACTTAATTCATTCATTCAAACGCCACAAATGCTTTTCTTACTTAGTATTTTGGTCGTATTTCAAGTATAAATATTAAAAAAAATTATAAATTTAATCTAAATCTAAAGTAAGCAAAGTTTACTTAAAACAAATTAAATTATCTGCCACTTGACAAAAATACAAAGTGAGAAAAGCATTCTTTGCAGGAACATTCATTGCTCATATTTTCATCATGACACTGTCAAAGTGACAAAAATGGCATGTCCTTTTATACAGGATCCTGACGTTCACTTGATAATCCTCTAGAAGTAACCTAATAATTAGAATTTCCTTTAGGATTTTCCAGTGGTTGGATGCATTTATGACACTCATATACCCATCATCACACTTTCTGAAAGCGGATTACTGTATAGAATGGAAGAATGCCAGATGGTAGTACAAGAGATATGCCATAACCACCACCACAGCTGTTAAATACATTTATTTACAATTTTATAGTCATCTTTATTTCCTACAAATACTTTATTCTTTTTCCTGTTGGATGTTAATATTCTTCCTCCATCTCCTCTTCATCTGTCAGTGGTGCTGGTGTTTGGCTGGCCTGAGTAGAAGTAAACTGTTTAATGTTATTACCCTAATTAATAAATGTAACAGGCGGGATCAGAGAACATTTCATCATGTGAAAAGAGCATAGACCCTTTTCACATTTCTGGGTTTCCGAAGCTGAAGTCGTCATAGGGTTAACTTTTATAGCGGTGAATGTGAGAATACATTAAATATATATTTTTGTGTCCCCATTTGCTCAAATAGCAAAAGAAAAACCCCACAATAGTGATTTCACAACTTTCAAAAAGATGGAAAAATTAAGATTGATAACTGCAGTGAAAAGAGAGAAAGGTGTTAATTTTAACTATCACTGCCATAGACACTGTATTAGAAACACTCTCACAGCAGCGGTAACTTGATTTTTGTAATTTGATGCAAAAGTAATATAATACAAAGTATTAGTGTTATAAATGTACATACATAAAACATTTTTTTTTAAAAACGTTGAAGGATTTACGATATTGATGACCATTAAAACACGTCATCACTGTGAAAAGGGTCTATGTGGGAAAAGCTGCTGCACATTGGACACTGAATGATATTTAATTAATATGTCAAATGTTTGTAAAGTCATTAAACCAACACCCATGAACATTTTATGCTTAAAGCTTTTCCTGATTGAATTATGTTTTTTTTTGTTGTTGTTTTTAGCTGCTGCCACATTCTTTGTTTGCCTTTTGGATACCATGCAAATTAAACTTAATTAAAATAATTAAGAATTAAACTTGTGTATTGACCCGGAAGTATGCAAACGTCTTTTTGTTGGGTGCTGTTGCCATGGTGAATCGTAATTTCGGAGCTCCATTGATCGTGGCTTTTCATAGTTGGAGTGCATGAGCTTAACTCAGAGTCAGTCTACTCAGAGTTGATTGAACTACCTCAATTCAGCTGTTCTGAAACCCAAAACTCAAAGTTTCCCATCTCAGAGTAAGTCAACTCAGAGTTCAGGTTTAAACTCAGAGTTGGTTGAACCTCCTTTCTGAAACAGGCCCCAGGTTATTCTTGCCTATTTATTGGGAAAATCTTATTAAAAACCAAAATCATATGTAGTGTCCCATGCACCGACAACCATATAAACATTCCAGATAGTCCGCTTTCTGCTGATTCTATAATTTCAGTCAAATGCAGGATATTTTCGCTGTGTACCAAACATACAATACGCTTCATATGATTACTCTTACATGTAAATATGTACTACATTAATTTCAAGACAAGACGACCTAGCTGTTTTGGGAAAAAAAAAACAATAAAACCACACCTGCCACAGGAGTCTAGTTCTCCCCGCCACCATGTTTAAAGCTTATGACATGCCCATCTCGGGAATTGGGGTATCAAAATTATTTCCGAACGTCCCATTGGTAAACACGACATCAGAGGGCGTTCATGTGCAATTTTTACCTAGGAAACTCGTATTTACGATAATTCCGATAGCACGTGAAGGCAGCAACACATCTGACCCACTCTTCACAGACGACTCCAACCGCCCGTCACACGTTTCCCTTAAAAGGTACTTCCACTTATGCAACTACTGTTACCATTGGTAAACAACATGGAGCAACTTAATGGAAATTAACAGCAATTTAATGTAGTTATTATTAATTAGAGTGAATAGAATGCTGGTCCAATAATGTGTCAACAACGTAAGGAATCCTGCAGTGGAAACACCTGGGGACACCTGCGACATTCAACCAGCAATAGCAAATGTGACATAATAGACATTCAAATGACACTGGAAAGGAACATGATCTTATCTCTAGCGTCAAACCTCTGAAAATGCCTTCTGTGAACTTGAGCCTGTCAACGTACAGAAGGAGAAAACACAGGTAACTTAATAACACTGATGGTTTATTTAGAGGAAGCAGAGAGCAAGCAGCAGAAACAGGCAAGTCTTTGTCTTTGCAGGTGCGTTGCGGATCGATACTGCTTACGAATGGCTGTTTTGTAAATGCACAACAGCAATATGATTTGTACAGTACATGTCTGGCAGTCATCAGCATTAGCTTTACAAAGCTCTGCCACTCTTGTATTGCATTGAGCCCACATTTATATAAATTATGATCTGTACGTGATTCCATAAAATGAGCTCATTTTAAACATTTTATTTGTCTCTTACTCGGTTGAACATTTGATAAATATTCTAAAACTGTATACTTCACTTTTGAATTAAGTATTTTTACATTTCTATTTAGCTCGGTTTACAGTTCATTCAGAAAATGTTTGACCTATAGGCTATTTAGTTAGTTTATATACACTTTTTATATAAAAATTACATATTCAGGAATTGCATATAACCTACTAAAACTATACTATTTAGTATAAAATTTGGTCATTTATATAGGTTGTTGTAAATTGTCATTTAAATATTGGTCTAAAAAAATAACTGTTATTATCTTTTTCTATGCAACATAAATGTAAAAGTCATTGGGTTATCAAGAAAGCTGAGGTTCTAATCTTTCAAACGAGACCATATATGTCTAGTTTTGTGCTGCACAACTTATAGATTTTTTAAAATTATTATGATGATGCAATATTGGACCCACGAGTGGGTCGTGGGGGTGTGCAGAGCTAAAGTGGTTCAAACGTATTATGGATTTCAGGAATGTGCTCAACCATAAGCTTTTCAAAGATTTTGGCCTAGCAATTTAAATTAGCAGTTCACAAGAAGTATAAAATGCTTGATGAAATATTGATAAACATAGTAGATGTAGGATGAAACGATCACATTAAGCATTAGTTCTGTGTTGATAAATGAAACACAAAGCACTATTTAAATTGATTTCTGAGCATTTTAATGTTATTTTCTGTGCATTTGTGATTGTACATTTCTGATATAGCATTTTATTAGCCCACACACACTCCTGTACCCACTTTTTTAAAAAAATAACTAAAAATTATTACAAAAGTGATCTTCTCAAAACAAAGGAAACTCTTTGTGTTATAAAAACAAACAAACAAACCCATTTTTCAAGTATATAAAAGTCCATACCCTTAACCTATAAAGTCTTTATTATAACCTTATTTTTATCATATCAGAACATAGAAACATTTCTTCCACCAAACACTACAGTAGAGGAAACTGTCTTTTAAGTGTTCAAAATGGCATATGAGCCATTGGAGCTGTCTGAATGTAACTGCTGGGGATAGATTGGCTTCAGAAACGCTGTACACATCTGCAAATAGTTAGATGTATGTTACTTACATCTATTGTCTTTACATTAATTCATTAAAGCGATGTAGTAATGAGTTCGGGGCACTTACTGTAATGAGTTCAGCCCGTAACGCAGAGTGTCTTGACACTCTGCGTTGCGTAATATTCAATCAGGTATCGATATCTTATTCTTTGCTACAGAGTAGGCTATTTGATGTTATGTACGAATTATCTTTGAATAGATTATGTAATTGGCATTATACATTTACCTGTCTGTTAATAAAATTGTTACATTTTGATCCTTTCTGAATTACCAATTATTAACTATCTCCAGAACGTAACGATATAATCGCAACAAAGGGTTAAAACAAAATGATTAAATGTGTGACTAACTATAAAATATAAATGACCAAACAACCAATTGTCAGGGTTCTGTCACTTCGGTCTAGTTTACTCTTGGTTTGTGACAGAGCCCTGACACTCCTGTATTGTTTGTCTTGTCTTGTGTGAGCACGCAGCTTGGAGCATGTTCAAGCTGCGTGCTCTTCTGTCCTTTTGTTTTGTGTGCTGGGCGTGGTGTTCGGATCCCAGCACTTCGGTCTAGTTTGGGTTTCAGTTTTGTGTTGGGATTCGGACATTCATGCTCCGCGTGTTTCTTTTCTGTCACGAGCGCACGGAGTGAGCATTCGCTCGTGGGTTAGGGTTCTGCGCTCTGTCTTGTCATGTGAGCGTGTGCTCTTCTGTCTGTGTTGTGTTCTGTGTAGCACACAGTTCATGTTTACATCGGCCGTGTGCTTTCATGTTATGTTTTGTCTTATGTTGTGTAGCACGTGGTTGGTGTTCTTCACTGGCTGTGTGCTTTTATGTTGTCAAGTTTTGTGTGAACATGCAGCTGATGAGTTTTCATTAGCTGCATGTTCATGTCATGTTTGGTGTGAGCACATGTCTTGTCAAGTGTTTCTTTGTGCCATGTGCTCGTGTCTATTGTCTAACTCCGCCCACCTTGTTTCCTAATTATTGGTTCATTTGCCCCACCTGTCTTCCCTCGTTACCCTCTTTTGTTTGTTCCCTATTTAATCTCCTTGTGTTTGCAGTCCAGTGCGGAATCGTCGTCTTATTTACCTCATGTTTCAAGTCAAGTCAAGTCAAGTCAAGTCAAGTCAAGTCAAGTCAAGTCAAGTCAAGTCAAGTCAAGTCAAGTCAAGTCAAGTCAAGTCAAGTCAAAAGTCAAGTCATTCCCCCTCGGGGTAGTTTTGTTTTATTTTGTTATTATCATTAAAAGCCCTATCCTCTGCATCTTTGAGTCCTCGCTCCTTTCCCTTCACCAACCCTGACAGTACGATTCCCGCCAAAATGAGGACTCAGCAGAAGAAAAATTCCTCTCCCTCTCCGGACGACTTTGAGTTGTTGACACTGACAGCTGCAAAAGCGGCGCATGCGCTTTTCACTTGTAAAACTCAAGGGTGTATGGGTAATGTAGTCTCTGCTCGCAAATGAGCGTACTTAAAGCACTGCATTGACTATTAAAATTGTTCCCCCTACTATGGTAGTCAATGGTTGCTCTATCTGCTTGGTTACTAACATTATTCTAAATATCTTCTTTTGTGTTCAGCAGAACAAAGAAACTTATACAGGTTTGGAACAACTTGAGGGTGAGTAAATGATGAAAGAATTTTCATTTTTGGGTGAACTATCCCTTTAATAATTGTTTAATCGATATATCATCCACAATAAAACCGTCTCCGGCCTGTCGGCTCCGATCTTTCGAAAATTGCAATTTAATTAATTGTTTAATCGATATGTCATCCTCAATAAACCCGTCTCTGGTGTGATGACTCAGATCTTTCGAATATTCCGATCTAATGTGACCCCTGACCTGTAAAGTTGCCAGAATAATAATCATACGCTGTTTGTTAATTGGCCAGAGGAGAACTGGCACCCCGACTGAGCCTGGTTTCTCCCAAGGTTTATTTTTCTCCATTATGCCACCTGATGGAGTTTTGGTTCCTTGCCACTGTCGCCCTTGGCTTGGCTTGCTCAGTTGAGGACACACAATTTTCAACCAAATATCCAAATAAATCTGATTAGAAAACTAAATTAACTATATAAACTAAATAACTGATCTGCCCACATTGTCACTGCATGAAAATTGAAAAGAGCTAGATGACATCACCGTTTTCTCCGGAGTGTCAATGTGAGTCTACAACTAGTTTTATTAATGTTTTTCAAGATCATGTCATGTGATTTTATTTTGAGAAGACTCTGAAATGCTAACTGATGTTTACTGTCTTCTAAGCATCCATCCATCTCTCTGTCTTTATTGTTTGTGGTGCCATCTCTATTACCCCATTCAGTCTTCCCTGCACACATGCACACCTCTCCGGGCTGGTTTTGGCTCTGATTATTATTTTCTTTTGTCTTCATTATAATTACTGATGACTTTCTATTCACACAGATGTAATCCCTCATTTCTTTGATCAAATTTCTAATTGCACCTTCTTTGAAACGGTGTCAAATACCCTTCCTGAAAATAAAAACATTTCAGTGAGCTTAACCATTCAAAATGATTCATAAAAACATTTTATTTGCTCATCTAGGTGGCAGGCGCATCCTAGGGCTAGCTAGCATGTTGGCTTAGCACACCATCAATACATGAGAGTTCATGAGATTTAATGGGATTCATGAGACGTTTTTGCGCCAAACTACTTTATATCACAAGTCAAGTGTTTTAAATAATCTTTTGTGATCTAATGTGGCTTCGGATCAAAAAATATATTATTTTACATTATTCTGCACAATTATAAAAGCTATGTAGATTAGCATTGAATTATACATATAATCTATTATTTAAAAAAAAAATACCCAACATGGCATTAAGAACACAGATTAACAATATAGTCACAATCATATATTTATTGTCTTCAAAAGTGTCTAACTGCATGTTATTGCGAAGACTGTGTTTGAAATCGCCCCCTCCCTATACTCTCATTCACTACATTACTCCACTAATATAGTCCACTTGAAGAAGTGAATGAAAACGAGTGAGTGAATTTGGACGCTGAGTGCGCTGTAAGGGCTGCAGCTTTTGCATAGTTTCTGCTTGCTGTTTAATAATTATTTGAAACATACCAAACTGGCAGCTCCAAAAGTATGAAAATATTTATCTTGAACACTGTCATTGAAACTAGCATGTATAAACCATAATTAAACAATTTAATAATCAATTAATAAGGAATATAATCTATATTAATCTGTATGATATCCCACTGGACCAGCGTGGTTTGTAATATGGATGTATCATTGATTCAGCTGTGGGTGCCAGGAATTCATGCCAGAGTGATTGCGTTACGCCCACTGCGTTTCAAAAAGACGAGAGGCAACATTGGTTTTCAGTGTGAAAGCCGCGAAAAACACACAAAACCAGACCCGGCTCCAAAAAAGTGGACATCCCTGTGCCCCACTATGGACCGAGGAGGGAGACGGACTTGTTAATTGCGTGTAATTTTCTCACTCAAACCACTGCCGCCTGCTGCTTCTGCTACCGATTGTTTTTAGAGGGAAAATCTGCCCATAACTGCAGGTCTATGATCTGTTTACTTTGTAATAATAGCATATTATTTGCGAAAAAGAGCTGGCAAAAAATCCTGTGCATGTCTGTATTTGCGCTCGTCAAATGATTCAATTTCCAAAGAGTTTTTTCGCTTCGGTGAGTAATGTAGCCAATCACAGACATGTTTGTTGATTTCTTGAAAGCAATGGCCAATCCCAGGTTTAAATTAGATTTAAATTAGAATCCACTCTCTGCTCAAGTTTTTGTCCAGTGCTGAGTTCTACATGCGCGCCAACCCTCTCTAAGTGTACAACCCTCTCTATGTGACATTGAATGAGTGACAGCTTTTAGTGATTATAAATGGAACACTCTTTGAGCGCTGCCTAGGTGATATAAAAAATAGTGCTGGGGAAAAATCAATCATGATTAATCGCATCCAAAATAAAAATGTGTGTTTACATAATATATGTGTGTACTGTGTATAATTATTATGTACATATAAATACACACACGTGCATGTATATATTTAAGAAATATTTGCATGTATATACTTTATATAATTTATCTTATATATAAATTAGGGCTGTCAATAGATTACAATTTTTAATCATGATTAATCGCATCCTTTGTTGTGAGATTAATTGCGATTAATCGTACACTTATCATGACATTAATCATTTATCCATTTAGCCGTTTATATCATTAAACACATTCATTTTGTAATAATTTGCTATATGCAAAGTAAACAATCAGATTGAAGGGTGATCACAAAACTGTATTTTCTGCAAGCTTCAAGGATCATTGGAGACTCCAAAATGACACCAAATAACCAAAAATAAGGAGTCCATATCATTATATTATATAATAAATTTATACACACCTAAGCTTCCATGAAAAAAACATTACATAAAAAAACTTTACAGAATTCACAGTGTATAGTAAGTGTACAGAGCAACAACAACAAGATGTTTTCATTTTAGATGAGTCAAGCTGCGATACTGAACAGGACCACATGGAGATGGCAAAAAAAACTCCTAAATCAACCGCTTTGTCTGCATAAACCTATAATTGCAAATCCCAACAATGCACACATGACAAATCAAACAGTATCCTTCCCGAGTGTGTGTGGAAACAACGCAAATGTACTGAAATGTGTCATGAATGCAGCGAGTGATCAGTGATCTAGCGCGCACACACACACACGGTGCATCAGACACTCACGCGCTTACTGTACGACTCCAGTACATCACCAAAATTACTCTCTTTAGAAACAATCCCAGAAAACGTCAAAGCTTGTGTTTTAATATATTATTGGCAGGCCCGAACCAGGGGAATGGAGACAAAATTTGCATACATGAATTATCTGTATTGTAGACATAGGCCTATATAATATTTTAGCGAGTGATCACAAGGACAGCAATTTGCAGTGACAAATCATTTATTTTCAATGAGGCAATATGAGCAGAGGACAAGGTGGATTACTTATTTAAAGAAAACACGTCATCCAATTACAAAATCAGTATTTAACCCCTACGGGTCTGAGCCAGTTTTGGGGCGCTTTAGAAGTTTTGACATGCTCTGACATTTGTGCCTTTTTTCAGTTGCTTATAAACATTAATGGCAAAAGTATCATTGCACTTTATTCAACACAAACTGGGCTACCATAATATGTGAGCAACATGTACATGCTTTTATTTTTGAGAGAATAAAGTTTATGTGTGGTTTTTGAAAAAAACTAAAATGTGTAGGCTTTTCACACGAGGCACGGTTGCCTTGTACCATGCCCGAGCACGATTGTACCACCTCCCCTCTCCCCTGCTGGCCTGTACTCAGATTGCACTTAACGTACCGAGCCGGAGCACGATGGAACTTTTTTTTTTTTAAAGAAGACTGGAAGAAAATCGCTTTCGCCAACAGACTTGATTATTGATTTATAATTTATGCTGCACAGCAATTTTCACTTGATTGCACCGCACATATCAGAAGATTATTACAGAGGCAGCTGGCTTTGATGGAGGAATTTGCAGCTACAAACTACAATCCCTGTTCGTCAATAAGGTGAAAACCAGACCCGTTATAAGGCTAAATATACTTGAATTAATTGAAAAGTGTACCTAAGTCTATATAATGCATCACAGGAGAGACTCTGATTGAAGGACAGAATGGACATGATTGATTACGCTAACTCAAAACTCCCTTGCAAACAACGAAGGATTTTTAGTTTTTTCCCTATTTTTTCGTTGTTTTGGATTAAAAAGTGGGATGCACTTTGAAGAGTGGACCCTTACACAGAGATGTATGCGGGTGTTTATTGGATTCGTCAGATCTGATCTGAACGACAGGAGATGAAAGATGAGTATCGCTAATATTATGCTAATGTTTACATGGCCCGTCCTTTAGCGTTTCATTTAACCCTTTCCTCTCTGGTGTATTTATTGCAAAAACAAGTTCAGAACATGAATCTTTAGTGTTTTAGCTTTCAAATGATGCATAGTTTGTGATAGTTGATTGAATATTTTGTATAAAACAAAAGTAAATAAAAGTACAGACACGCCCACTTCCGTCAACCTCCCTGCCCACGATCCGGTGCGGGTTAAGAAGCCACCGTATAATATACAATACAGTATAGAGTCATATTGTAACCATTTTTTATCATATTAGAACATAGAAACATTTCTTTCACCAAACACTAACAGACACTGCAGTGTAGGAAACCCTTTTGGAGTGCATTTTAAGTGTACAAAATGGCATATGAGCAGTTGGAGTTGTCTGAAGATGTAACTGCTGAGGAAAGGTTGGCTTCAGACACGTACACATCTGCAAATAGTTAGATGTATGTTACTCAAATCTATTGTCTTTACATTATTTCATTAAGCATACTTGTATGTTTAAATAACAAATATAATGGATAATCTCATTATTGAAAATATATTAACAAATGTTTGTTTTTAGATGTATGTCACTTACTCCGGATCCATGGCAAGAAATTGAGTCAATGTGTGGATGATGATCCTGCGCTGGTGTTCTGTAAGGTGATCAAAATAAATCACATAGAGTCATTGTAAAAAATAATATTTAGCACTGGTTAGAAGTTGAAGATTTAAAGTCCTATAGAGCTCATATAAGGCTATGCTTTTATAAAATGGCATTTACCTGGGTATGGCTGGAACTGAGTTTCTGTAGTGACAGCTTTCCTTGTAGTGCCTTACGAACCTGCAGTCAAAGATCTCTGGTTAACGTCCAGAAATTTGTTGAAAGTCTCTTAAATGTCTTTTTATTACACAGAATGTTTGTCTCTGATTTGATTTAATCACACCACCAACGGTCAAATATTTACTGATATGCGTCATCAATTGCAACGCTCAATATGTTTTTTTAGTAGGCCTATGTCTAGCATTCATGTAGGCTTTTATTATCCACTTCTTTCTTGATACTCTTCAGACCAAACTGTGAAGGCAACGGTAGACCTGAGCATAATGAAGGTGTCTCTAAATAAATATATAAAATCTTTTTTTTTTAAATGGAATATTCAGTATTTATTATTAATAATTAATCCATGCACATCATTATTTTTTAATTCACATGCTCTCATAATCTTTAATTAAATTACCTTCTCTAATGCGTCACTCATAGTAGATCATAGCAAAAACAAGCAATAATCGAAAGATCTAATGGACAAAATCAAGGCCCGTCCTACTTTCTTATTTGTTCGTGTGCTTTATTTTTTGAGAAGCTGTTTCACTCGGATATATGTCACAGAGTTTGCCAAGCAGTTTTTGAGATTTCAGATCAAAGGACTTGGTCTTAGATGCCTGAAATAGCTCTCCACAGGCATTGCAAATATGCCCGCATAGTGAACAGACTTAGCTTGAAAGGGAATTTGGTCACATCCTGAAAGCAATCCATAATAGAAGTGGTCTAAATACTAAAAAATTTACAAAAATCTTCTGTGGAAGTCTCAGTACCAAAACAAGTTTGTCCAAGGATCACTGATGTTATATTGGTATCGGATAATTCTAAGATATGTAGAAGTGATGTCTTGGAGGCTGGTATTAGTGATCACTGTATAGTTTATTTTATTCAAAACTTAAGGAGAGTCTATTAGGCATCATAATACAGCAAAAATAAGTTCTCTTTCAAAAGCTACACTTAATGCTGCACTTGATTAGCGCTATGGGAATGTCTTTTGGAGTGACCTGCTGTGAATATGTGTGCGCCACGTCCAATGTGCAATTGACCTATAGCTTTTATAGCTTCTGTTAGTGACATTATCAGAATGTGCCAGCATCAGAGGCTATAATTAGATGTGCCACAGGTGCATTGTCAGGTCTTTTGTCTTCAGACCACGTTTTGAAGTGTGTGCGTGACTCTCACCTCTGTTCAAGCTCTTTCTCTTTATGGTAGGAGTTAGTATTTGCTAGGCAGTGAGCAGAAACTCTCTTTCATACTGTCACACAAGTAGAAAGACATAGCAAAAAAAACAAGAACGATAAACAAAACAAACGGTGTGTGCCTCCGTGTTCACTTCCCATGGCTGATCCAGATACACACCAGTATTGTTTTGTTTGCTCGGGGTAAGAGCACGCTGCCCTTGTGTAGGAGCAAGGCGAGTATGAGCATTGTGAGCTGTTCACAGTGAAAATGCTGCGTGCTCGTCTCGCTTACTTCCAAGGGCCAACACCCACGATTGGCTGAGGAGTGAGAGATGGGTCCATACTTATCACTCTATCTCTCCAGATCCATTTGTCCCTTCACACCGCGGCGCCTCTTTGGTTCATGCAGGGGACAATGAATCTCTTGGGTTTACAAAGATGACAAATGACAAAGCGGTCAAGGAAGTACTCGAGGTGGTGAATTGCGGTGTGACAAGATTAAAGCTAGACTGGCCGCGCGAACAAGAGACCCCCAAGCGATCAAACTAGATGTCAGATTTCTGTCTGGTGGCCAGGGGGAAGGACCACAAAATAATTCCCTCCCCTTCTTTGAAGACCTCCATGATGAGATACTTCCCGTGTCTTTGTACCTTCAATGTCGACATATTCAACTATCATAGGTGCTAAGGAGTGGGGATAAACAATGATTCCGGCCACCTAGCCTCGCCCCGATCCTTCTAAAAGGAGGCTCAGAAACATAGTGTGGCAAGTCATGCTCCCCCTCCTAAAACTGGGGACCGACTCGCCGCCCTCATCAGCCTCCAAGGAAAGACCTCAGGACCATTATTTCCATGAAGAAAAAGTCCTGATGGTCTTGCGCCCTGCCTCTCAAGTTCAAGATGTTAACTGTCAAAACGATCATGTTGCAAATTCAACATCACGACTGGTTCATCATAATCGATCTCAAAAGCACATATTTTCATATAGAAATACTGCCACAACACAGGAAGTTCCTGAGATTCACTTTCAGGGGCGAATATTCAGCCTAGCCTTGTCACCCCATACATACACAAAATGCATGGATGCAGCACTGGCTCCATTGCGACTCCAGGGCATTCGCATTTTGAATTACATAGATGATTGGCTGATACTGGCAAAATCACACAAGCTGGCACTACAACACAGAAATATTGTGTTATATACCTCATCTAGTTTCTCTGGGGTTGAGACTCAATGACAAGAAAAGTGTTCTCACTCCTACCCAGAGAACGACATAGAGATCGTATGGGATTCGATCATGATACGGGCACAATTGTCTCCTGCTTGAATCGAGCCCATTTAGAATACCCTGAGCAAAGTCAGGCTAGGCTTAGACTAACAGAGGCTACAAAAGCTCTAGGTCAATTTCATTGACGTGTTGCTCACATATTCACTGCTGGTCACTCCAAAAGACTTTCCTCTCTTTTTCAGGGTTACAGTCAAGTAACCCGAAAAGATTTCTTACAATCCAGAAGTCCAGATAAAGTCCAAATACAGTCCAGAAGTTTTATAGAAGAACTCAGTAAGGTTTACTGGATTGAGGTGATGCGTGAAGATGGCTTGGGATTAGGTTTAAGATAAACTTTTTATAAGGTTGCACCCTATAAAGAGATAAGAATCAAGCTAAGGACTGAATCTTGGATGACAGATAGTATTTTAAAGGTAATTAAGGAACGTATAAGATAAGACTTTTAAGGACAAGATTAGTGAACTAAAGCAGGATACTCAAAAACTATGGAGATCTTTGAGTGATTTAGGAAATATAGGAATCGATAAAGGAAAAAAGACTAAGGTTAACGGTTTTAGAATAATACTGATGTCTGATCAGAAGAATGTAGCAGATTATTTTAACTGGTAAACAAGCTTCCAGTGGGTTTTTAATGATGAATTAGTCAAGGATTATACAAAATGGGGTGTTAATCCAGGTGGTTTTTAATTGACACAAAAACAAATTAGAGTAATGTTTTTAAGAAGTTAAGGGAACTCAAAAGTAGTAAAGCGATATGGTGAGATAATGTGCACCCCCCAAAAAAATTCCTGATTAGAGGTAGAGGTTGGCAAGTTTATCATTACACTTAAACAAGAAGTAAATACCAGGGCTGTGTATTAGATAATGCATTGACAAGAGAAAATATGGCTGTTTTAGTTGGCTGATATTTAATAGCATAACATTTTTAGCAAGACGTGTTTTAAATGTTTTTTTTTAAACTATTTTATAACTTTTTTTTATAACTAAAGCATTAGTACAGTCACACTATGATTAATGAAGAATCGTATTATGTACTTGTGAGAGATGTTCATAGTCATTCCACAAGGTGGAGTAGCACTGATTTTTATCCTTTCTAGATTTACGACTTTAATAGGGAAGAATTCTTTTTTAGCCTAGTTCTATATTCTCGAATGATTTACCTTGTACAAAGCAGAAAATAGTTGAAAGTGTTTTTAGAAAGAAAGTGTATTAAAAAAAGGCTTATATATCATACATTTAAAGGTGATGTATTGTGAGATGCTGAACTTGATGGTGATTATGATCTGTTCTTCCATTTTGCAAACATGGACCACAATAAAAATAAGCCTTATCCTCGACAGTAAAAAAAAATCATTTTACAATAATAAAAAAAAATCTTGACAAATCAATCAATCAATCAACAGTGCAGGTTGACACAAAAACACTTTCGTTGTAAATGGTGGCTTATTCACTTGACAAGGATAGTATTACCTGAATTTTCTCAGAGTTACCCTTAAAAAAGTAGCCTTTTGTTTTAAGTGTTAGTATGTGAATATCTACTTCATCAAGTGCTGTTTGTGTTTTTAAGTTGGCTATCTCAAAAGCCGTTTCAGATTGAGCGAGTTGTTTGAGCAAATGTGAATTGATTCAGATGGGTTTGCAAACCTGGGGCCAATTCACTGAAATGAAAGGACTGCCTCAAATTGGGTGATTATAATTCACTTGCTATCGCTGGTTCAATCAACAGAAATAGTATACTGAACACACATAATGGCTAAAATATTCGAAGGGAAAGCATTTCTCATTAGACTAGGTAAACCCAGCCTGATCTGCCAGCGATTTGATTTTGCCCTGCAGCTCAGGCTGGAAACCATGTACATTCATTTATCCTGCTTCTGTTACACATATGCGTACAGAGTCTTTTGAATTATGCTCGTTGATCATGCCTCTTGTGCAATAGAAAATATATAACAGACTCCCCAGACCAATGTTCAATCTAAAAAAGACAAGTTTCTCAGGTCAGTCAGTGCTCTCATGGTAGGCCCAGTGCGTACTGAAGGCATCAATGTCTTGGGGGACAGTAACAATGTTATAATATTATAGTGAACTTATACAGATACAGTTTCAAATCAAATAAATATTTAATGTACAGTACTTGATGGGCAGCTGTGTGATATGCAGGATAAAAACAGTAAATAAACCCAGGTAGTGTGATTATAATCATGCTGTCAAATGTGTAATGTGTGGTTAAGAAATATGAAGTATGAAATAAATATTTAGATTAAATCCAAAATTACACAATTAAGTGGCTTTACTTAAGCTCTTACAAAGCAACAGAAGTAAACTCATACTGTACCTTGCTGTCTAGAAGTGTTCCAAACACCAAAATAAAAAATCCCTATTAAAGGAAGCGTTACAAATGAAAATACAAATTAAATTAATAAAAACATGGACATTTATGTTATAGATATAAATTGCATTGAAAAAAAAATTAACATTTGAAAAGTGATACCTGCAGTGAGTTGAGGAGTGCAAACACCACATGAATGCCTATTTCACGGGACACCATGGTTCCAGTTCCAAATCCCCATGTTAAGCCAAAGATTGGAGTCAATATGGCCACACATCGGGCAATGACCAGAAGGGGATGTTTCTCATCTTGTTGAGTAGTGGCACCAACTCCTCTCCTCAACATCTTATACAGAACCACAATCAAAACCATGAGGTTTATGGCTACAATAGTGAGAGCTGGAATCACAAATGCCAGCAAGGCCTTAGATTCATCCCAGTTCAGCCAGCATGCATATTGTCTCGTGATATAATTTTGTGGTCCAGCTGTCGACGCAACAGTAATGACTGCTATGAGCAAAGGCGCACCATAACCGACTATAAAGGCAATGGTCATCATTTCGTTCCTTAAAATTTGGGACACCATCCTTGTTACCCGGTAAAATAGTAACAGTGCTAAAAATAACATCCAGAAGAAAAGAGCCAGGTAAAAAAAGTGCATGAAGAAAACTGCTGGACTGCAGCGACCCACTGATGTTGGCTGCTCTTGTTCTGCGACTACGGCTCCAATGATAAAACAGATGTTTGCGATCAGCAGGGACACGGCGATGTTGAATATGGAGACATGTTGCATGTAGGATGTGTCATCTCTTGTCACTGACTTCCATATGATAGTCTCAATAATGAGGCACAAAACCAAGCTGGCCATTGAAATAGCAACACCAATGTAAGTTATATAGGCTAAGGCTTTGTGATCAAGGGAAAATGGTGACATTAAGATTGAAAAAGAGGTTGTGTGATTGCATTCACACGTAACTGCTTTATTTCTTAAGAGCTTTACTTTACATCCAGTGGAATCCCATGCGTCAAGATTGAAGTTCCAAAAGACACACTGATGATTTCCCAAAGACTGATCAGTAATGTCAAAAGTAAAAGAAATGTTATGAAGCGTTGGTTTAACCTTAACAACAACCACATCTCCATTGATGCGCACACCTGAATTATTATTATTATTACTAGTATTACGAGTAGGTAAGACATTGCCAAGAGTTGTGAAGATTATGATGGTTATGGTAGTCACATTAGGAACCTGTGGTATTTTAATCTCCGTGGTTGAGTTTGGAAGTGTTGATGTTATACTGAATGAGTTTTTAATTGTAGTTCTGTTCAGCTGAATGGATGTTCCATTAATTGCAATATCATCTGTGAGACGGTCACTTATCTTCTCAATAGCGCCCAGAAGTTTAATGCTGGTGTTGTCATTGTTCAATATGGTCCATTGATTACTGACATTAGCTGCTATAATAATGTCCACTGTATTTAGGAAATCCTGGAAATTCAATATAAAATTGTTTAATATGATGGAATGCATCACATGTGGAATATAAGGAACACATTTAATTAATGATAATATAGAGAATGGTTGTTGCACAACACAGTTACACTGAATCAACATTCTAGTAGCTTAACATTTGGGCTGAGGAGCTGGGGGAGGGGGGTTTCCTGTTTCTAACACATCAACTTTGAGGACAAAGGCTTCATCCAAAAACATAGGCAGTTGACTTTTTGCCTCGCTGCCTTATCAGGCAATGACTCGGCAGCGTAAGCGAACGAAGATACCTCACCAAATTGATTTCATACAGACTTCTGAGGCAGCGTAACAGTTTAAAATAGAGAAAGCTTTGGTGAGAACTAAACACATATTTAATTACTACAGTAGTGATTTCCCGACATTTTCTAATGACATCAGAAGCGTAAAACGTTGGTCAAAAACATACATTTAGACACAAACTGACCAGCAAACGCAACTTTCAGACACCATCTTTCTTTTTCTAGCTCAACTGTCACTGAATGGAACGCATAGGATTGTGGAATATGTAAGGCACTGAATGATACATTTATGCTGCGTTCAAAAGTTGATGAGATCAAGGTCTCTCAAAGACAGGAAGTGCAGCTAACATTGGATTCGGACATGCCTTGAAGCCTTCCTATCCTGGAAATGTGTCCATCGAAGGAAGTATTTTCCAGTTTTTAGACACAGCCATAATGTTTACTTGCTGCCTAATATATCCTACCCACTAACAGTTGCCGTGATGAAGAGATAATAAGTGTTATGTTATGCCTGATCTGTGTATATTTTACATACTATTTAAATTGTATTAATGTATTTTATAGATTTTTTTTATTTTTTTATCTGTAATTTGTCATTTCTTTCAGCTGCTATGGTGGCAAGGCCTTCCTGGAAGCTACACCTATCAGCCCATGTCAATATTCATTTATTTTAGTTATTAGATAAGATCTTAATTTCATTATCTTGTTAAATTCAACTCAATACAAGCATAAAATGTCACAATCAAAAACACATCAAAGTTTGAATGTGATTATACATACCTCCATCACTGGCTTATTAATGAAAATAGATTGTGTCAAAGTAGCAACTGTATCAAGTATATCCACAATTGTTTGGATTGTAGCAGGAGACTGTGTTATATCAACATTATTCTGTGCTGTGAAATTACTGAGGTTATCCATAAAAGCTGGAATGTCCTCCACAATCAAGGACTAAAATGCAAAGGACAAAAATATAAATATAATTAGAAACTTTAAAAAAAGGATAGATTGCTGTTCAATAGACACATGAACAATAGATTACCTTAACACTGCTTTTAATTTTGTCAATATCGAGTACACAGTTGTTTTGTACTGGCGTCCAATTAAATGAATCACATCTGTAAGTTATGGTGCCTTTCATGCCATTTCCACAGATTCCTTTCCTTTGTTCATTTGTATTTCCAAGTCCAAGTTCTGAATTTTTACAGGCATATTCTGGAGAAGTATTTGATTGAAAGTCAGAAGGAAACAGATTTAACTTAATTTCTCACACAATATATCACATTACACTCACATTTTGTGACTTGAAAGTACCCTTCAAAGGTGCTCGCACACTATGCAGAAGTGTCAGAAATAACTAGGGTCAAATACAGTAACTAAATAATAAGACCAATACAGTCATAACCATAAGTATGATGAGATCCAAAGAAAAGTCTGCTAGTTTGTTAAACTCATCTAAAGCAATACACAACAGTAAAATGCAACATGATGCTGAAAAGAATAAGAAACCGAAGGCTCACGTTCTGTGCTTGTCGTTAGGCCTACTGTGACACTGCTCCAGCTATAACTGTACTCAAGCAGTTGTGGCAGATCCTTGAGATGGCATGTAAAGGTTTCCTCCTTACAATATTCACTTATAGTAGTATAGTTTAATATGGTCCTGTCAGATTCTGATGTATAAAAACCTTAATAACATGGAGGATTTTATTGAATGTTTAAATGACAAGTACTCAGTTCAATGTTTAAATGTAAATAAATGTTAATAAATAAAAACATACATAAATATGGTTACATTTTATTTCGATGGTCCACTTAAGACAACTATGAATATCTTTCATTAGAGTATTAGACTGTAAGGTTAGGTTTAGGTTTTTTGGGTTTGGATTAGTAGAATAAGTTGTAGTTGCAAAGTTACTTATAGTCAGTAGAATGTCTGCTGGGGAGAATCAAAATAACGAAATAGCAGATATTAAGCAGACAGTCTACTAATACTCTAATGACTGCTAGTTGACATGTCAGGGTTATGTTCTGTTTTATCAGGCTTCTTCGACTTCATGCAGGCTTATAGCAGTGCATGCCTGTTAGAAATTTTAGAGAGCAGCCAACTGCGCAGATTCTCCAGAGCAGCTGCACGAGCTCAAATGATGACACAGCTGTTGCACGATTGGCCGGATTAACCGCATGACACGCGTGTTTCGTGTTTATTCTAAAACCTTCAGTTCCACTAATGATCACAAATCAGATTTTTATAACAGTAAAACCTCTTATCATGTAATAGCAATGCTATATTTTGTCATGTTTATCAAAATAAAACTGATAAAAGACGTAGACCCCACTTCATTGATAGTAGATTTATGTTGAACTTTATTCTAATACAAACAGATGCTGTATTATTAAGCAGTACATAAAGTATTGAATGTACATTAAGTTCATAAAGTACTGAAACATCTGCGTATTTGAAAAATATTGCATTTATTTCACTTCAGCTGTGAAAAAGTATGCGAACACAGTGCAAGTGTCACTATGGGAAGCAAGAAGTGTCTGACTTCACGTCTCCGTTTGCAGTTCCTCCCCGCCTGAACGTGGCAACTCTCGCTGATCGATTGCATCCAGCCACAGCCAATTTTGAACACACCTATTGAGTTTAGTTGCTGATCTCCTTTGACCTAGGCCAAATCCAGATGAAGCCAGAGCTTTCCCTATCCAAACTTTTTTCCCCTTCGTCTCAAGATATATCTGCGTACACACAAAACAACTGAAACCGACTCAAAACGATGTAGTATACATGCTGGACCAGGTGTAATTCTGCCACAGAAATACACTAGAAACAGAAGAGTTGTGGCTAGAAGGGGTAGAGCAACTGTCGGAAGTGAGGCCAAATCTCCCGATAAAATAACAATAAATAAATTTGCTACTTACCAGATTGTGTTTTATTAACGCTTACACCTATACCCCGACCCTAAACCTACCCTTACAACAATGCAAATACAGTAATTAAATGATGCAATATTGATGTGCGCATGCCCAGTAGCTGAATCCCTTCTAGTCTTTACCGTGCGGGACGTGGTGTGATGACATCACCGTTTCATAAAATATACGGATTGACTGTACCGTACATACGAAAACGCAAGGGTGTCGGTTTCAGATTTATCCACTCTGGGACCTGGTTTCAGGCTCCTAAAACACTGGATCCGTCTGGACGAAGTGCTGATATACGATAAAAATGTTTACATATGCAGACAGTGGCGGATCTAGAAAATTTTACATGGGGGGGGGCAAAGGGGTGGCAAGAGGTCTTGGCAGGGTGGCAGGGGTAGATGGTACATGGAAATCCCTATATGTGAATTGCTTTAACAAAACAAACGCAAAACCACTATTAAACTACAGTACTTATTGCTTAATCATGCCCTTACACACTACAAAGGTTTTTAATTCACAACAGGAATAAGCCCAGTGTTCAAACAAAACAAAACAGTATAAAAAGCAAAATGAAAATATAAAAAAGTACAATAATTGTGTCCAAGATGCAGTGGACTACAAATATACAACAGTGGACAATACTCAAGTTCTTATTATAATTAAAAACTTATAATTACAGTCCACAAATGATATGAGCCATGATCACCCATCATTTTTAGGAAAGCTTAAGGCGACTGTTGTTGTGCTTTGCAGCAAAATGTTTCACAAACAGCGTTATGTGTTTCTAAACATGTTACAGTGTTTACATGGTACAATTTCTGGTAAGCTACGCTTTTTTGTTATTTCATTTCAATTAAATTAAATTATTGTGATTTGATTTAATATTGACTCATTCGGATAAATATTAGGCACACAAGATGTACCTAATCTCAAGAAAAAACAACTCACCTAATGCTGTAAACATACAGAGAGCCCTATCAGCTGACAGTGTTATTTAGGGTTAAAAATAACTCAAATTACATATATAATGCGTTTTTTTATTATAATAACAACTTTATTTAATGATACAAATGAAAATATAATAAATATGTAATATGGTACATTACACATATTTAGCAAAATACTCTCTAGCTCTTTTTTTCTAGCCAACTAATGTGCTATAGCCTATTATGGTCATTAAATGGCTTTCCTGAGGTAAATGTTATGTGACATAATTGTTCTCCAGTTGTTTTATTGACCCCTTTGTTAGACTGATTGGTCGATATTATGTATGAGGAATATACATTTAGGTAAGTTGTAGGCTACTGTTTCTTTCAACATTGTCCATTCGTGTTTATTTACTATTAGCTAGAGATGATCTGTCCACGTGCAGCTAGGGATCTGACACGTAACATTTACAAGCACCAAAACGGCATTTATTGTTTGAATTTCGTAATAAAAGTGACAGATATGAGAGCTGAGATTTTTTTATATCATAAGTAACCTGCTCTGTCTAGTCTGTCGGTCTCCGTCCTCTTTGCTTCGCGATTTTTCTGTGCGTGAGAAAATGTATGTGTGGCGTGAAAAGTGTCAATTGCGTGTGTCTCACGGTGAATGCGTGAGAGTTGGATACAATAGAGTTATGGATACAATATTTTTATATTTTTTATTAAGCTGTTCTTGTCTTTACTAAAAATCAAAATTAGGCTAATCAAAGGGAAGAGTGCTCTTACGAATCACAACCGCTGATTTTGGCTAACGTAATAGACTCGCTGTTTTTGCTGATGCTGAATCGTCTTTAGCATACAATACATTCATTACAAATGTTATTTTAAGTTAAACGGGTGTTAAAACTACACCTGGGGAAACTCACTTCACCTTCAGGGGCTCTGGGGCAGCTCAGTCTCTCCAGTCGGTTTGTAGGGCCGTCGCACCGCAGCAGACCCGCTGTGTGTGAGCCAGACTGAGCGAACACCGCTCTGCACGTTTGAATCAGGGACGTAGCTAAGTATTTGAGGGGCGGGGGGAGGGGTATTTAATGTATTTTAATTTTAATACATTTAAAATAAAAAATTAAATGGTTTACTTTTGGTAAATGTATTGGACATACTGGCGGGTTGTTTTTTCAAGTACAGTTTTTGGATCATCAAAGTTAGGGGGGCAGCTGGGGGGGCAAGGCTCTAGAGTGGGGGGGCACCTGCCCCCCCTTGCCCCCCTGTAGATCCGCCCATGTATGCAGATAAATGCATCTCTGTGTGGACGGGCCCTATTTTCCTGTGTGTTTCATTGATTCATCCCATTCACCTGTTAGGCTACCACTTTAACTATCTAATTAGCTCCTTTGTAGTTGTGATACATGTGAGTTTACCGGTTTCATTAAAATTGATTTATTAAAGAACTGTTTGCTCTGATAATCTCAGCCAGGACAGCCTGCTAAACATCCAGCTGTGGGGCCGACCTCTGGAGCACATGGGGGAATTCCTGGAGCTGTCCCATCTGGTGGGCTGGAGCGATTCAATGCCCAATGCATGCTTTTGGATGGGACCGGATGATGATTTATTTACTATCCTGGTGATTGTTATATTCCTTTAGTTGATTTAGATTAATTTATTCATTATATTATTTAAGGCACAAAATGTAAGATTTTTAGATCAAAACATTAAAAAACCACTAGAACAATGTTATGTATTTTGTTGACTTGTGTACTTAGATTATCTCTAATGTTTCCAGCAATGTTTAAATCAAGATAAATAAGCAATCTTAACCAGGACAAGGACCATGTCCATGTGTTTATTAGACATGTAAGAAACTGTTTGTATACATTCATTAGTGAAAAACTGATCATTGTTTTATAGCTTAACATCTTCTTTTCCTTTCGGCTGTTCCCTTCAGGGGTCGCCACAGCGAATCATCTGCCTCCATCTAGCCCTATCCCCTGCATCCTCTTCTCTCAGACTGACTACCTTCATGTCCTCCTTCACTACATCCATAAACCTCCTCTTTGGTCTTCCTCTCGACCTCCTGCCTGGCAGCTCAAACCTCAGCATCCTTTAACCGATATGTTCCCTCTCCCTCCTCTGAACATGTCCAAACCATCTCAACCTGGCCTCTCTAACTTTGTCTCCAAAACATCTCACATGTGCTGTGCATTCCTGATCCCATCCATCCTCGTCACTCCCGAAGAGAACCTCAACATCTTCAGCTATGCTACCTCTTGCTCTTCCTCCTGTCTTTTCCTCGGTGCTCCAAAACTGTCTCCAAAACATACAACATCGCTAGTCTCACTATACTGTCCTGTACACCTTTCCTTTCATTCTTGCTGGTACTCTTTTATCACACAACAGACCTGACACTTTCCTCCACCCATTCCAACCTGCCTGCACACGCTTCTTCACCTCTTTTGCACACTCCCCATTGTTCTGGAATGTTTACCCTAAGTACTTAATATCCTCCACCTTCTTTACCTCTTCTCCCTGTAACCTCATTGTTCCACTTGGTTCCCTCTCATTCACACATATGTATTCTGTTTTATATTGTATTGTTTGAATCACTTATGATTTACCATGAGTACTATGTTTTTACCATGCCTCAGAGACCACACTATTTTGTCAAGTGGCTAACATACAGTAGTATAATCAGAGAGCACTTTTGCCATTTTACAATTGCATGTCATTTAGCAACATGTCATTCAGCTTTATTAATCTAGATAGGCCGCAGCATATAATAAAAGATCGGACACCAGTGTGAATCGCAGGTATCTCAGCATTCACTCCCACTGGTCCCGGCCTGTCCTGCTTCATACCACAGTGAAGTTAATAAAACTTTAACACCTTCGCTCATCCATGAACATGATTTCTGCCATCCATCAGCTGTGGAGCTGAAGACAACAATTCCCGTGATCCCACGCTAATTCACAGCATAATCAAGCTACGCCTTTGTTATAAATAAGCAACCTCTAGTGGCAGAAAACTTACATGACTTTAATCATGTCCTCTGGCTAAATGTTTCTGATTTATTTGTTGAGGAAATTAAAGAGAACAATATAATCATCATCCAGTCACATCCACCACATGAAGGAAATACCCAAATCTGCTCTAGAGACTCAAATTCCCCAGTCTTTTCCAGAGACTGAAATTCAAGAGTCTGTTCCTGAGACTGAAATTCCAGAGTCCGTTTCAGAGACTGAAATTCCAAAGTCCTTTCCAGAGACTGAAATTCCAGAGCCGGCTCCAGAGACTGAAATTCCAGAGTCCGTTCCAGAGGCTGAAATTTCAGAGTCCGTTCCAGAGACTTAAATTCCAGAGTCCGTTCCAGAGACTAAAATTCCAGTGTCCGTTCCAGATACTGAAATTCCAGAGTCCGTTCCAGAGGCTGAAATTCCAGAGTCTGAAATTCCAGAGTCTGAAATTTCAGAGTCTGAAATTCCAGAGTCTGAAATTCCAGAGTCCGTTCCAGAGTCTGAAATTCCAGAGTCCGTTCCAGAGACTGAAATTCCAGAGTCCGTTCCAGAGACTGAAATTCCAGAGTCCGTTCCAGAGACTGAAATTCCAGAGTCCGTTCCAGAGACTGAAATTCCAGAGTCCGTTCCAGAGACTGAAATTCCAGAGTCCGTTCCAGAGACTGAAATTCCAGAGTCAAAAATCTATTGATCTATTGTAATTGACATGCCAATAACTGTAAAACAAGTGTACATTTGCATTGCATCAACATGTCAGTAACAATCATCATCTATTTAAAACTACTAATTCACCCAAAAATGAAAATTCTGTCATCATTTACTCACCCTCATGTCGTTCTAAACCTGTAAGACTTTTGTTCATCTTCAGAACACAAATGAGGATATTTTTAATACAATTTAGCAATTTCTGTACCTCCATTGACAGCTAGGCAACTATCATTTTGACGCTTCAAAAAGTTCATAAAAAGACTCAGTGGTGTAGTCAAATTTTTCTCAAGAGACCTGTTGCACAAAGATAGAATTAAGAAAACCAGGATAATAGAAAAGGCGCGGCTTGACTTAATTTAATCAGCGCATCCCGGCTTAGTCTGTTGCACGTTTGCTGAGCCAGGATGAGTAGAAGGCTTGAGGTATCATGGCAATTTTGTGGAAATAGCCACATTTTTTATCCATAATGGATAGGAAGTCAGCGATGTGGTGCTAATAGAACATATCATATTTGTAACAGGATCCAGACACTGTGCAGCCTGATAAGCAGTCTGGTAACATAGTGAGTATTGCCTAAAGTAAATCTACATTATGCACAAATCCAGCTGTGCTAATTGATATGTGACATACATTATCCTTTATAAAAGGATAGACTAAATCAAAACAAAATTGAGGTACTTGAAAACTAAAATAATGTGCTATGTATTGTTCTCTGACACTCTTCATAATAACACTAAAATAACAGTAGGCATACTTGGATGAATGACAGATCTAGTATTTTAATGCAGGATAATTAAAATTATACAACAAATGTACAGAAGACCATGGAGTGACTGTAACACACATTAATTTCTAGTAGGATTGACAGCAGAAGTAACAGATAAATCACTTTGAATAACCTTAGCCTGCTCTGGCTGCAAAGAATAAATCTCCATAGTAACTTAATTTAGCTTGCTTTCATGCAACTGAGTCAGGGCTAAATTAAGCCAGGATAACTGGAAAATCTCAGGCTGCGAAATCTCAATGCTCACTTTATATGATGAACAGATTGAATTTGGGTTTTTATTCACAAACATTGATCAACTCACTCATCAGTTATGATAAACGGAAGCTCAAGCATGCCTTCTTGATGTGCGAAAACCAATGAGGTTCATTCTTGTGTGTTACGCAGCACGTTTGAACTTCCGCAAGAACCAATGAGGTTTGTTCACACGTATCTAGCATGTACGGTTGAGCTTCTGTTTATGTCCACTAATCAGTGTTTCTATGTGAATAAAAGCCTAAATTAAATCTGTTCATCACGTAAAGCAATCGTGTATCTTTAGAAAAGTTGGACTAAACCAACTCAATTCATATGGATTAGTTTTACAATTTCTTTTACAACTTTTTGAAGCGTCAAAGTGGTAGTTGCGTAGCTGTCAACGGAGGGACAGAAATCGCTCATATTTTATAAAAAATATCTTAATTTGTGTTGTGAAGATAAACGAAAGCCTTAAAATAAAATAATAAACTCTTTATAGGGATAGTTCACCCAAAAATCTTCTGCAGATCTCGGCAGACACTATGTGTCTCACTACCCCTCACTATGTCTGCTGAGATCTGCTTGGTTACAAACATTCTTCCAAATATCTTCCATTGTGTTTAGCAGCAAAATAAAAAATATCTTACAGGTTTGGAACAACTTGAGGGTGAGTAAATAATTAATTTTAATTAATTTTTGGGTGAATTTTCCCTTTAAATCCTGTAAAATCTTTATAAAGATACACACATCAGCACTAGTAATCTTACTATTCTCTACTAAACTCTACAAAGAAACCCCTCAATTCAATGTATGTAACCATTATGGTAACAATATAGCAGTATGTAAGTTCATTAAAAAAAAGCAGGCAATGTATTAAGTAAACATTAATTGGTCAATTCCTACACATGTAAACACTAAAAATACGTTATGTATTTTTCAATAAACTTGAGTATGACTCAATTTTTTCTTCTAAAAATTTTAATGTAAAAATAGGTTAAAAATGATATAGATTTTCACTGTAAATTACATGTATACTCAAATTAATATTTTTTACATCCAAATATATATACTTTTAAACTGTAAAATGACCTGAATCCAATATAATTTCTACTGCATATGTTAAGGTAACAAGCATATTAAAGGGATAGTTCACCAAAAAACGAAAATTTGATGTTTTTCTGCTTAAACCCTGCGGCTCGTGGCAACACATTGATGTCTTAAGACACGAAACGATCGGTTTCTGTGAGAAACCAAATGGTATTTATGCTATTATTTCACCTCATATCAGACGAATGTCATCAGCTCTCCAGACCGCCATAACTTCCTATGAGGTCAAATACCGGCCGGGTCATAGATATATACATAGATTCCTCATTAGTGCCTACTAGTGCGGTTTCTCTCAGAAACCGATCGTTTCGTGTTCTAAGACATCAATGTGTCGCCACGAGCCGCAGGGTTTAATTTGAAGTTGTCTGTGCATGTTTTTTTTTACTCTAATAGAACTGGACCCCATGGACATGCATTATATGACACACAGCAACGGTTGGAGTTAAAAATCTTCATTTGTGTTCTACTGAAGAAACAAAGACACCTACATCTTGGATGCCTATATATATATATATATATATATATATATAAATAACATGTATCATTAAGAAAAGGTCAAAACCATGAACCAGACCTGGTCCTCCATAATCGAGTAGCACTTCTACGTCGCTGGAATTAAACTGGAATAGAATAACACAAAAATACATTTAATTTACATATAAAATTATATAATTTAAATTATATAATTTATTTAAATGTATTATATAACATACACATTCATGGGTCAGCAGGAAAGCCATGATTCCTGTGAAGTACTTTAATATTTGTCCTGTATCTGAGGAATAAAGAAATGTAACCATTTCATAAATAGACACCATTAGTAAGAAAACAAAACACTTATTAGCCTGTAGTCCAGAGGCTAAAGGTATCAGAAAAGAAAATTAAACAGAATTGTACAGTACTATGTGAATTCTACCGTGTTCAATAAACTTTCTTGTTTCTACAGCCAACAACTTTCAATGATCTGGCCAGAGTGAGTCATGTCCGACTCAAAATGAGCCATGAACTGGGAGATCCGCAGAACTTGTTTGTGTGTGACTGATGGCGCAAGTTAGTGAGCTGTCTACGCCCATTCTATGAAATGCTTAATATGGATATTTTTTCCCATGTGATGTTTGTATATTGTATATTTACTCTGTATTATGTCACCACTACGTTACACTTTTTCTTTACTTGTTTTTTTGAATGAGCAGTAATTTAAATATATTATTATAGTATATAGAAGTTTAATGTTTTTAAATAGTGCATGACATGTATATGAGTTTTGGTAGTAAAATGATGTTTGATTATTTGAAGATTAGCCTAATATAAAATGTATGCACTAATCTTTTTTTTTATTTGTGCTGTTTAGAATAATAAACATGGTTTACTGATCAGTAGGACTGCTTAAAAGTTTTACTAAAGTACTTAAATCGAGTAATAAGGAGCTTCTTACTCAAGAAAAATTGAAAATGAGTTCTTATTTTTACTTTACCACCAATGGTATTCTAACAAATCGCAAATACTGTACTTCTTAGATATTTTGACAGTGAGCTATTTTGAAGTGCAAGAGTACGACATGTTATAACAGGTTTAAACAAAGCCAGAAAATATTTCTCATTACACTCAGGAACGTATAGTTGTCACTGGGGCAGTACCCTTTCAAAGTGTAGACCTTTCCAAAGAGTATCGCCCCTGTGAGGGCTGTTGCTACCATTGTTTTTTTTCTTCTTAGAGTGTAGCAAAAATAAAACATGTAAAAGGCTCAAGTGGTCTGAGACACAAGGTGCACACTATAGCATTTTGTGACAAAAGAAGTAACATTAAATTAAAAATAAGTTAGTCATTTTATACCTTGACCAGCCATGCTTCTCACTGATGTGTCAGTCAAAATCACTTATTTCTTCAGTACAAAAGGCAATTATATGGCTCATCCAGACACCTTAAATCTGTAAAATAGGAATTTTTGTCATTCTATATATTATTCTGATTATCAGATCATAATGATAAAACTGAACAATCAATGACACTCATGTTGTTTCATGTTTCACCTTGTTTCATCATAAAACATCTGAAGCAATACATGTCTATGGGCCAGATTTACTAACTGCATGCGCCAATGCAAACCCTCTTTTGGTGTTAAAAAACTACTATCGGGATTTACTTAAGACACGTAGTGGAAGATAAACACTGAAAAGGCGTGGACATTGAAAAGGCGTGCGGCTGACCTTATTGCGTAATGCATTTTTTTGGAGTTTCCCTTTCAGACACACAATTTATGGGAGAAGAGTATTTACAATGTGCAAGGTGATTTACGCGGTTTGTGCTCGTCAATTTACTGGTGTTTGCACCATTATTTACCGGCCAAAAAAGCATGTCTTAAACCAGACACTAACTGGTAAATTGCGTTGGTTATTATGGAAATTATCTGGCTGCATCTGTGTTCTATAATTTGCGCGTCGTCAGTAGATCACACACAGAACTTTCCACTCCCATCTGCACTTTTTTTGGAAAAAAAATAAATCTGGCCATAAATCTGGCCCATCTATTAAAGGGATAGTTCACCCAGTTACACACACCATTACAGTGGGCTCAGCATCATCCTAATTTCCAGAGCACAAAAGCCCTCTCTCCAATGCAGTGACTGACATCTGATCCGCAGCTGGAGCCCCGAATGAAACGTTATAGGTTCCCCCATGAGAATAACCAACAATCACATCTCGATGGCACACGACACACTGGGAGGCGAGAGGTCCGTCCCGGAAAGTTCTCGCTAAACTCCCCGGTCTCCCAGAGTGTTGAGCAGACCTGTGACTGTGCTTTTATACATAAGCGGCGGCTGGCCAACAGCAGAGGGGACTCTGCTCTGTTCTCAAGCGAAAACATGAACCACCCACGAATGCCGTCTCAGCATGCATATGCCCAGGCATGTGAGAGAGTGATCGTGGCCATCAGTGAGAACAGGAAATATATGCATCCAGAAACACACTGAAAGTCATCTTTAAAAAATATGCAAGCTCTACCCATGTAAGCTCTTTTAGGGAAACTGCTCCCCTTGGTGCAGGGGGATGGATGCTGCGAGCCTGCGACACAGACAGGGAATGTGCAACCTGTTTTGCGCGCTCTCTCTGTCAAAGAAGGAGCCCTCTTACCAGCCGTGAGAACAGCTTTACGCTCTTAACAGTGTACTGAACCAACTGAACAGTCTTTTCTTTTTGCTCAATAGAAACAAAATAGAAAAAGAAAGAGAGAAGATTGACCCAGCTGCAGTGCCGTCACTCCAAAACCAGACTAGGAGAGGTCCACTCGAAGAGCTTGACGCTTTGTAGAGAGCAGGAAACATACACCGCTCTGCTCCAATGCGAAAGCTTGATTAAATGCAAGCGCCTGCTGCTCATTTATACCTGCGCTGTGAGGCAGAACTAGCCAAGAAATCTAGACGCACCCTAGCGGCAGAAAATTTATTTTGCCGCGAGTGTAGTCTAGCAACTCTCGTTAGACCTGAAAGCTGGAAAAACCAAACTCTGGTCAGGCAAATCACAGTGTGTATAGAGTCGGTGGGCGGGCTTAACATAATGACGGCAGAGTTGCGGAGGTTCTGCGTGCCACTCGTAAACAAAGAAGCTGATGAACAGCTGTCTTTTGAATAGGCTTTGGCCACGACTCTGGAAGACTTGGAGTTAAGCTTTTCTTTGAGAAAAGAACAAAGAACGGCACTGAAGTCATTCTTAAGAAAAGAAGATATGTTCGAAGTTTTGCCTACCGGATACGCCAAAAGTCTATCAACTAACATTAGCTCGGCTTCACCTTCTTCTTTGCTCTGGTTGGTTGTGGCTCTCATGGCGCTATCCAATTGCGTGCAGAGGGAATTTGAAAGACAACTGTTTGTCCCGCCCCTCGGATTGAGCCCTGTCAACGCTGAGTTTCCAGACACAACATCTTGATGTGGGTCTGGCTTGTCAGGCTAAGGCAGAACAGCTGCTGCAATTATTGCATGCCAATGTGCATTGGCTAGTTTAGTTAAACTCAAAGTAGTTTGGTCTCTCTGGCAAGATTCCTATTCCTATAGTCTCCCAATGTGGCGTCGGAAGTGACCGTGAACTACATTATATACATACAACTATTAAGTTGCACCGCCTTACATTAAATCCGTAAAAAAAAAAATTTAAACACTCAAAAATATTATTAAACAACTGTAACTTGTTTAAACACATTGTTCATGACTCAAAAAATATGCATTACATCAGTTTTGAAAATATTTTTTACACATTTTTTGTCAATGGCCCATTGACAAAAGTAACTCTGAAACAGAACAACCAACTTAAACACGAAGTAGAACTGAAAGAAACGGCTTAAATAGAAAAACAAGTCAAAGCAAAAACACCTGTGACAACTCAGTCAAACCATTTGTAACCTAGGAGACACACTAGATCAAGGACAATTTAAAAAAGTACAGTACTGAACAGCACATTTCAAAATCAAAGAATTTCTTTCTACACTCAAATAATTTTAAGAATTAAGATTTACGAATTTCAATTGTATAGTAATATTCCATCAAATTGAATTGAATAATCCTTACATATTATTCATATTATGAATTAAGAATTTGAAATGAGTAAAAAAAAAACAGCTTATTAGAACATTTTGTATAAATACTAATGGAACAAGGGAAAATAACATTTCAGTTTGAATTTGAATCAAATCAAATTGAAACATTTAATATTTTTTTACATTTATGAATACTAATCACATAAACTGAACTGAAATTCGTAAATCTAAAAAAAAGGCTCTTATTTGTGTATGTGTGTGTATGAACATATTTTAAAAAGGCAGTCTACAGCATTTAAACATTTAAAAGAATAAATATAAATATGCCGATTTGTCGCTCCTACCTTCCTCTGGAAACAAACATGAAGGGATACTGAGCTTGTTTCTAAGTGTCTGAGATTTTTTTCCTTGTCAAATGATCCACCTACAAAATTATCCTGTAATCCACCTACAAAATTATCCTGTAATTAATGTGTATAAACTGTGCAAATCACCCCACATGTGTGTCACCTGCTAGACAAGTTTGATTCCCTCTATTATTTCCATGTTCTCTTCTGTAAACGGAATCAAGACATCATAACAGAATAATTGTCGTGTGTAAATCATTATATATAGCTTAATAATATTAAATATACCTTAATAAAATTACCTTGATGAACTAGGCATATTATAAATGGAGATTATTATAAATACTGACACTTCACATCAAGTCTTCCTTTTGAAATTAAATCAACAAAGCAAACAGTTACAGTCATTGCATTATTGTATAAACACACCTAACAGCTTTTGTTCAAAAACATGTTTCTGTGAAAGGGATTTCACCATGAGCAAGACACCTAACCCCAGCTGCTCCTGATGAGCTGGATGGCGCCTTGCATGGCTGACACCGCCGTCGGTGTATGAATGGTGTATGAATGTGAGGCAATATGTAAAACACTTTGGATGGCCATGGGTCTGTTGAAAGTGCTATAAATGCAGTCCATTTACTATTTACATATCTATAAGATATAGTCTATGACCCCAGTAATAAGCATTTGCAAAAACTGGGTACAATGGGACGACATTAATCTTCTCGCCCTTCAACCACTTAACATCAAAAGGAAACTTAAAAGTGTAAAAGTATTAACAAATTCCTATCAGCAGACCATATAGAAAACTGAAAGCTGGATGAGTCTTTCTGCGTGAAATATTACGCTACCGTAGTAATGTAAGTCTTTATTAAAGGTGGGGTAGGTAAGAATGATCTAAAACACTTTTGTCCAAATTTGTTTCAACTTTCTTTATATGTCAATAAATAATTAAAATTTAAGTACTCTGAAAAAGAGAGTATATAAATCAAGTGACTCTAGACTTTTTAATCTGCAATAAACACCGCTCATTATTTTTGTTCGGGCCGAAACAAGTGATTGGCTTGGGCGACTGTCACTCTCTCTCGCTACCATGGCTGCAGCCGCTTTTGCTCCAGGATCTGCCCACATGCGCGCGCCCCAGTATTGCCAAGTCGGGCTACTTCAAACACTGTTGCCGCGGGCTGTTTTTCATGTCCGCGGGTTGAAGCGACCCCAATTATGTGATATTTTGCCCCGGTATTTGCGAATTTTAACAGGCAGCCCTACCAAAAAGACACATATTTACCCCACAAACGAGAAACACGATTGGGCTTGTTTTGGGCTGGTTTTGAGTAGCAATAGGGTGGATTTTGTTGTGAAAACCTGGCAACCCTGGCGCACCCGTTTGATTTGAGTTCAAGAGGCTGTATTTCTGCTGGACAGGTAATCTTTCATTTTGATTATACATTTTTTTGGTTTATGTTTTCACTAGCACACGTAGCTGCCTAATATAGCTAACATAACATTACTTAGCATAAAGTTACAATGTTATACACTTAGCGAACCATTAGTAGAGATGATAAATACTCAATATGCTTAGCTCAAGTTGATCGCTGTCGTGTTGAATTTCGCAAAATGTAACTTTATATAACAAAATGCATGTGTAAAAGCTAGTACACCGCATCCAGGAACTTTTTTTAGAACTATGTTAGCTTTAGCTACTACCCTCTGTCTAAACTCTTTTACCATGTTCACCGGGAACTTTACCTGCACGTTTATTTCGGCCCTTGGTTTGTTTTTATATACTCTACCAATGTTTATGTTGATGTTTTTATCTTGTATCTGTGTGTGTCGTAGACACTGTGTTGTGTGTGTATTTTAAACTTTACCAGTATCGTTATTCTAGCTTGATAGTGAGTACTAAAAGACATCTTATTTGTTTATATTCATAATGATAAAGTTAGATTTTTTATTACATGTGATTCTGACATGATGTCACTATATGCACTTTTTCTCCACTCGCCTCAGGTAAATAATGCGTCTTTCAGCTGAGCTGATCGTGGTCGGCGTAGCGCGTTCATGTGTTTTGGGGCGTGGCTTTGGAAAGAGTCCAGAAGGGAGAAGGTGGAGTGAATGGAAATAATGAGCTGTCTTTAAAACAGTCGTGAGAGGTCTACAGACACTCAATTTTTATACTTTCTTTTTCTGAGTACTTACATTTTAATTATGTAATGATAATATATAGAGCAAGTTTAAACAAATTTGGAAAAAAAGTTTTTTAACCAAATCCTACCTACTATCCTACCTACACTTGCCTTCTGAGCTTCTCTCTACAAGATAGACGAACGGCACTTCAGTGGTGTCAGGGTTACAAAGCATTCCAGCCAGTTCCGCATTCTTGCTGCTGATCTGTGCAGTGATCTTCCACAGTGTATGTGTTCTCCCTGAGCGCTTCGGCACTGCTGCAGAGTTTTTCCCCTTCTAAAAGAGCTTTACATGGCATGCCTTTTTCACAATGTTTTGCCCTTGTGTTTCTGGGTGTGTTCATGTAGTAGCGCTGCCTGGCATGTTTGGGCTTAAATCATGCTGAGGGAGCGTTTGTGGATGAGTCATGTGAGTGTGTTCACTGCGGGAACATGACCATCCCTCTGTTAACGATCAAGAGTCCATGACCTCCTTAGAGGTAGAGTCCCATCAGCCACACCCTAATCTAAGCAAACAATTACAGTCATTGCATTATTGTATAAACACACCTAACAGCTTTTGTTTAAAGGGGCAGTAAAACACATTCTTTTGAAGGCTTGATTGTGTTTGTGGGGTGCACTGTAACATGTGTTCATGCTTCGTTTTAAAAAAAAAATCATTATTTTTCATATATTTGACCTTTATTCTACACTGCTCTGTCCCTCCTTGTAAAACGGTCTGATGGTTTCCGGGTTCTATGAAGCCAGTCCCTCAAAAATATGTAATGGGCTCAGATTGGTTAGCTGGCCCAGTGTGTTGTGATTCGCTAACCGCAGTGCACGTTTATCGGAAACTACATGCCCTTTACCGGTAGACTGTGCTTTGGTCAGTATTAGAAACAATGGCGTCAATAAAACCATACCAATCTGAGCCTGAATCAGACCCAGAACATTTTAGTGAAGATGATCGAGCAGAACCTGTTCAGTCCTCAAGAGTAAAGACTGCAGATCTATAGTGATCGCTACTTAATGGCACTATTGTATTTTTAGAACGATTATAGCCAAATATCTGTGGCAAGAACTATTAACCCAAAACGAACACTAAACACTGGCTTTACTAGTAGCCAAATCACACACAGAACCATGTTTAGCATGCCTGTAGATAAATAATACATAAAAGCTCTAATCAAAGAATCACTTACACTAATGCCAAGTTCGCTGTTGAGATTAACGTTAGTGTTTGTAACGTTAGGTGTTCGTCGGATAACGTTAAGAACGAATGAGCATTTAACAGACTGGTTTGCAGAACAGCGTTGTCATCTGTTTACTTCCTTGCTACAACGAACAATTAACCTATTACAGGAAAACACATCGATGAAAAATAAATCAGACTTACAGGTTGTGGCCCGTAAACAGCTTCTGTTTGTAAATCCAGCTTTCAGGACAAGCCGTGGTGCAAATCCTGCATTGAACTCGCGAAGATCGTGGAAGTTTTCCTCCGCGAAATGTGCAGCGGGAGCCCCGCGCGTCGTGCATCCACACACTGGCCGTGTTTGTCTAACGCAGCTGCCGTTGTGCAAATCCGGCATTGAACTCGCGAGGGTTGTGGAAGTTTTCCTCCGTGAAATGTGCAGCGCGCGCGTCATGTATCCACGCACTGGCAGTGTTTGTCTCGCGCAGCTGACGTTGTGCAAATCCAGCATTGAACTCGCGAAGATTGTGGATGTTTTCCTCTGTGAAATGTGCAACGGGAGGCGCGCCCGTCGTGCATGATTCACACTGGCAGTGTTTGTCTCGCTGAACCGCTCATGAATTGCAACGGACGAATATTGTCTATTATGTCACATTTTCCAGTCTTCTCCTCCGAGCCTGTCTGTCTCGTGCTTTATGATGGGCAGCATATATCTGAGACCTGTTCCCCTCTGTCTCAAACACACATGCATATAACATGCTGTATGTTAAACGCCCATCCCCAGACCTGCAATCCAGATGAAAATAACAGTGTTTCGTCGGCATTGCAACTTTGCAACATTGTAACTTTGCAGATGTTGTTTATGCTCAAGCAGCAACATTACACGCTGGCTAAAGTTAGAATAGTGAAATCGTGGTTTACCACCCCTAAACATGTATCTGTGAAAGGGATTTCATCAGATTCCTGTAAGCTCAGTGAACACTCTGTATATTCTACACAAATATAGTCTATGACTCCAATAATAAGCATTTGCTAAAACTGGGTACAATGGGATGAGATTCATTTTCTCCTTCAACCACTTAAAGGGGTGGTAAACCATGATTTCACTATTGTGACTTTAGCTAGCGTGTAATGTTGCTGCTTGAGCATAAACAACATCTGCAAAGTTACAACGTTCAAAGTTTAAAGCAAAGGGAGATATTTGCTTTTAAAGAAATCAATTTCTAAGGACTACAGCAAACGGCCGGTAGGTGACTACAGACATTCCTCCAGGGTCTCTGACATCACCAGCCCCAATATTTACATAAACCCCTCCTCCGAGAATATTAAATAAGGGGGGGGGGGGGCATGCCATTTTGTATCGCTGCATTGTTGTGGTTAGTAGGCTGGAGTGTTGTTGCCGCAATGCCAACGAAACGGTGTTATTTTCATCTGGATTGCAGGTCCACTTTGTTCAGCCTTCCTAGGGACGGGGGTGCGTTGCAGTGCGTTTAACATACAGCATGTTATATGCATGTGTGTATGAGACAGAGGGGAACACGGTCGCATTTGCAGCAGATATATGCTGCCCATCATAAATCAAAGGACGAGACAGACAGGGGTCGGAGGAGAAGACTGGAAAATGTGACAATATTCGTCTGTATTTGCAATTCACGAGCCGCGGTTCAGCTGCGCGAGACAAACACTGCCAGTGTGAATGCACGACGGGCGCGCACGGCTCCCGCTGTACATTTCACGGAGGAAAGCTTCCACATTCTTCGCGAGTTCAATGAAGGATTCGCACAACGGCTTGTCCTGAAAGATGGATTTAAAAACAGAAGCTGTTTACGGGCCACAACCTGTAAGTATGATTTATTTTTCGTCTATGTGTTTTCCTGTAATAGTTCGTATTGTTAATTGTACGTTGTAGCAAGGAAGTAAACCGATGACAATGCTGTTCTGCAAACCAGTCTGTTAAATGCTCATTCATACTTAACGTTATCCGACGAACACCTAACGTTACAAACACCTAACCTTAAAATCTCAACAGCGAACTTTGCATTAGTGTAAATTATACTTTGATTAGAACTTTTATGTGTTGTTTATCTACAGGCATGCTAAACATGGTTTGATATGGCTACTAGTAAAGCCAATGTTTCGTGTTCATTTTGGGTTAATAGTTCTTGCGACAGATATTTGGCTATAATCGTTCTAAAAATACAAAAGTAACAGTGCCATTCAGTAGCGATCACTATAGATCCGCAGTCTTTACTCTTGAGGAATGAACAGGTTCTGCTCGATCATCTTCACTAAAATGTTCTGGGTCTGATTCGGGCTCAGATTGGTATGGTTTTATTGACGCCATTGTTTCTAATACTGACCAAAGCACAGTCTACCGGTAAAGGTAAGGGGCGTGACGTTTCCGACAAACGTGCACTAGGCGGTTAGCAAATCACAACACACTGGGCCAGCTAACCAATCTGAGCCCATTGCGTATTTTTGAGGGACCGGCTTCATGCAACCCGGAAACCATCAGACCGTTTTTACAAGGAGGACAGAGCAGTGTAGAATAAAGGTCAAATATATGAAAAATAATGCATTTTTTTTTAAAACGAAGCATGAACACATGTTACAGTGCACCCCACAAATACAATCAAGCCTTCAAAAGAATGTGTTTTACCACCCCTTTAACATCAAAATGAAACTTACAAGTGTAAAAGTATTAACAAATTACTATCAGCAGAACATGCAAACAGTGTTTTCAGTCATTTTTATAGATGAAGAGCAAATCATAAGAGCAGAATATCTGTTGTCTTTTTCATATTGTTACAGTGAAAAACAAAAACAAGAAAATAATCTGGAGTAACAGAACAGTGGACTGATTAGAGCTCTCATCAGATAATCTTCTGACATCAATGTCACGTCCAAGCATTATATTATTTCCTGATGGATAAGAGCTTTACGGTAAATGTAGATAGCGGGAGGCCATTTCATGCATTCTGACTTCTGACTTATTTACAGTTAAAGAGTTTGATTCTCATGCTAAACAATGCCAAAATGTAAAAAAATTTAGTTGGGTATATGACGGAATATTTCTGTGCCAAATGCACTCCTTCAGGATTTGAACAAGTTATGTAAAGTTTTTTTTTCTTCTTTTTTTTCTTGAGTATGCCCCTGTATTACACCATAAATGGGCAATTCTCCCTGGCCTCCTCTGTCAGGACGTGGAACTCTACACTACACCTCCCATGTCAAGGCCGGTCGTTCCCCCATCGCTGCCTGTAGTTACAATGACCCCGCTGGTTCAGTTTTGGGGAGCCTGGCTAGAACCTTCCCAACCTGTCCCGCTGACTCGCTGAGTGATCAGACTCGACTATGCGATTCAGTTTACACGGTCTCCTCCCCTCCTCCACATGAACTCCTTTCGAGGAGTTCGCTTTAGTATGGTGGGTGGCAATGCTCCTGTCATACGTGCAGAGGTCGCAACCCTACTGGCTTCGCAATCGAGTCCCGAAATGGGCATGGCAACAGGGCACGCTCCGGATGCCAGTCTCTCGGCTGGCCATCAGACCTTCACCCTGTGGTCGAACCTCTCCTTTCTACGGGCCTGAGTGCCCTTAGAACAAGTGTCCAGGCATGTTGCTGTGTCAACAGATGCCTCTGCCACGGGCTGGGGGGCCATGTGCAATGGGCATTCTGCCGCGGGCTCCTGGCAGGACCCCAGCGCCTATGGTATTCAATTCAGTTGTCTTTGACCACTTTAAAGGGATAGTTCACCCAAAAATGAAAATTAGCCCATAATTTACTCACCCTCAAGTCATCCTAGGTGTGTATGACATGCTTCTTTCAGACAAATAAAATTGGAGTTATATTACAAAATTCCAGGCTAATCCAAGCATTAGAATTGCAGTAATATTTGCTCTGTTTTTGAAGTCCATAAAAAGTGCATCTGCCCATCAAATAACCACACGGCTCCGGGGTGTTAATAAAGGCCTTCTGAAGCGAATCCAGGGTTTTTCCTGGCTCAAAATTAGATTAGATTAGATTAGATTCAACTTTATTGTCATTACACAAGAACAAGGCAACGAAATGCAGTTTAGGTCTAACCCGAAGTGCAATAGCAGTAAGTGCAGGATATACAATGGATGAATAAGTGCAGGACATGGATATGTACTGAGTATATATATATATATATATATATATATATATATATATATATATATATATATATATATATATATATAGAGAGAGAGAGAGAGAGAGAGAGAGAGAGAGAGAGATGGTTATTAGACAGAATTTACAGGCGAATATGTACAGTGAATAAATATACAGATGGCTATTACTATAAACAGAATTTTACAGATAGAGGTATACAATGATATATTAGGCTAAGATGAGGAATATAGCAGTGGATTAAGGTAGTGCAATGAAGTATGGACAGAAGCTATCCGAAAAAAAGTGTAAAAGTGCAGTGGAAAGTGATTGCACATTACAGTTAGAAGTACGGTGCAAAATGCAAATGTAAACAGTAGGTACTGTAAATAACAGTCGGCAATGCAAATGAGCATAATCCAATTAAGGTATGGTAGTGCAAAATGCATAAGTAAACAGTTGTTACTGCAATAAACAGTCAGTAGTGCAAATAACAAAGTGAAGGCAGATGTGAGGTAGGAGTGTTAGCAGTATATGAGGGAAGTGGATCAACGAGGGTTAGAGTTCAATAAAGAGACAGCTCTCGGGAAAAAACTGTTCTTTAGTCTGCTGGTCCTGGTCCGGAGGCACCTGAAACGCCTGCCAGAGGGCAGGAGAGAAAACAGTCTGTGGGCTGGGTGAGAGGAGTCCTTAAGGATGCTGCGAGCTCGATGCAGACAGCGTTTCCTCTGGATGTGCTCGATGGCAGGTAGTGGACTCCCAGTGATGCGCTGGGCAGTTTTCACCACCCGCTACAGTGCCTTGTGCTCCGCAACAGAGCAGCTCCCATACCATACTGCCACACAGTTGGTCAGGATGCTTTCTATTGCGAGCGATAGAAGTACACCAGGATAACCGAGGAAAGCTGATTCTTCCTCAGTGTCCCCAGGAAGAAGATGCGCTGGTGAGCCTTCTTGGGGACTTTTGCGCACTGTGTGCCTCAGCATGCACTGACCTGCTCTGTTAGCACTTTGTGGCTGAGTTGCTGTTTTTCCCAATTGCGTCCACTTTGTTTATAATACCACTAAGAGTTGACCGTGGAATATTTAGTAGTGAGGAAATTTCACAAATGGACTTATTACACAGGTGGCAACCTATCACGGTACCACACTTGAATTCACTGAGCTTCTGAGAGCGACCCATTCTTTCACAAATGTTTGTAGAAGCAGTCTATATGCCTAGGTGCTTGATTTTATACACTTAGATTTTATACACTTCCATGGAAGTGATTAGAACACCTGAATTCAATGCTTTTGGCAATATAGTGTAGATGCCACATTCGACTGCTCCAGACACGTCGACACATATTGGAATGGTCAATATTTCAGATACTGTCGTCACTCACAATAAAAATCAATGAGTTTTCCAAGTTTGAGTTTGTCTCTGGTCATAAAACACAGAGATTTAAATTCCTGAAGAAATGGGATAACCTTTCACAGATGAGAATATGTTGGTTTGCATTTTTTATATGCATTAACTTAATATTAAATTTTTTTAAATGTAGGCTATGGTAACTTTTTAATGTTGTGCTAGCCAACTCATTTGTCTTGTCTTTCATCTACTGGAGTCTATTGCAGACATATATTTATACATGCATATAACTGAAATGAGTTTTTGCAGGGTGGGATGTCTGATGTTATTTTGTTTTAGAAACATTGAATAGGCATCAAGCATTTCTATTTACAAAGTGTTTTTGAAGTGTTGAGCAATATATTAATTAGTGATGTTACGTCTGACACAGACGCTCCGAAGCTTGCTTCAAACTCGAACGGTCCTTGCAATGAACCACTGCTTCGGAGCTTGTATCATTACTTCACTAGTCACGTGAAAATGACATCTGAAGCAAACACACTGGTTCACTCCAGTAGTGAACAACATGACTGCTTTGACAGCCCAATCCAGTGTTGACAGGTTTGAAACCTGGCGGCTGTATTTCTTATAAAAGTGAAGCCAAACCATGCTACATTATACAAGTCCTACAACACAAGCACATCCTTTTCAACATACAAAAATATCAGTCCCACCAGTTAACAAGTTATAGAGTTCTGCTTCCCACAGCTAAACAAGATAAAGCTTTCACATATGATACTGCCCTGCTAAAAAAAATATATAGAAACCATTACAGAAATTCTATTGGATTTAATGGTTTTCATGGGAATTGTATTGGTTGTAATGGGAATTATAATGGTCTCTGATATATGTTGGGTTCTATTGGTGGGGGCATTAAATCCTAATGGAATATGTCCCAAACACACTACCAAAAATAATTCTGTAGTGGTTTAAATGGTAAAAGCCAATGGTTCCTATTGGTATTTTAATAGAAACCATTAGAATTTCTGTATGTTTCCAACTTTTTTAAGCTGGTCTGATCTTCTGTCCTTGTCTAAAGAACTAATTACACACACACACACATCATGCTTAATGTTTTATTATCAAGGTGAACACATGAAATTCATCAGTATCTGTAGAATTCACCTAAATGAGTTTCACAGCACTAACACCGTTTCAGCTTTGATCGCCTCGATAAACAGGTAACGAACGGGGCGTTAACATATAAGCTTACTTGCATTTTATGGTTGTCAGCTTTGTTGCATTACATTTACTTCACCAGGAGATGGTGCTGCCATTTCTATCTGAATGAAGCTTCAAGTAAGGAACCATTTTCGACACAATTGTATCAGAAAGCAATAATGCTTCGAAGCGCTTCATTTGGCCATCACTAATATTAATCACAGACAAGTCAGTTGAGTGCATGAACACAACAGCCAATCAGATATGTGTTAGTCAGAATCCACTGTTGAGGGTAGATGTGACTGAGGCGTTGTGAGTAGATGTAAGCACTCAGGAGAAGTTGGATGAGTTTTAACAGATGGGATATTTTTATTTACCCCAATTAAGGCCAAAGAAAGGCAATCAAAATTAAGAAAAAATATACAAGAAAAAAAATACTATTTAGTAAATAAAATAAATGGACATGAGAGTCCAAAACAAAACAAAAAAACAATCATAATTTTACAGCTGCTTAGAAATTGACCTTTACACAAGCCACTATACTTATGGTATCAACAGACTTATGTCTTCTCACTTCACCCTCCCACCAGAGATTTAAACTGCTAGTCTTTTATACACATGAAGGCACCCCTGGAATTGGCACATGCCAATTCAATTATACAATACAGGGGTGGCTCAGGTAAACAAACCATAAATGCTTAAAAACAGCCGAAATGCTACATCTATAAAACTAGAAAAATACAGAATATCATTTCTATGATTTCAGCTAACATTTGGCAAAGCCACAAGTCATATTAGCAGCTAAACAAAAATAACTCAAAACTCTGGGTCACTTCCTATAGACCCGGAAGTCATAGCGTTATTTAAACCCCACCATTGCAGCAGAAATTCCTTTACACAAACAAACAGGAGACGCTGGTCAGACGTAAAGATGGTATGTCAAAGCTATGTTCCTTTTAAACTAAATAAACAAATACATAATTAACAAAAACATGTGTTGCGTGGTGTAACAACAATAACTTTTGGGGAATAAATAATTCAAATGGTATGAATATTCATGAGTCTATGAATATGATTTGCTTGTTGTACAGACAAAAATGTACGTATAACGGAACCTTTAATCATTTAAAAGTAACCTTTATCCAAATTGATTTTTTCATCAATTATCAATCTTACAAACCTTAAGAAACATTGATCTGTTTGATCAGGACAAATAATATCTCTTATGTTTGCACAATTTATACTACTGAAGTAGTAATACATGAATATCAAGCTTAAATGGGTAGCTAAGATCTTACGCTTCAGTGACTTCGAGATTTGTGAGCAAAACAATACGGATTCAATTTAATGCAATTATTAGGTTTTAATAAAACAACTACAGAATACAAAGCTACGAATCACACGGGGGTAAATATGCATATATATATATAGGAGAAACAAACGATATGGTACAATCAAGGAAAAATCAAAGTTAACGAATAAAATTAACGGGAAAAGAATGATGGAAAGAGAGAATCCACGAGGGAGAGAGAGAGAGAGAGAGAGAGAGAGAGAGAGTGAGATGAGAGGGAGAGAGAGAGACAGACAGTTCAATCACTTCACCAAAGCCCTTCAGACATTTATGATTTCGTGAATCAGGATTAATTAAGACAACCTCGTACAAGCAGTTAAAGGTGAAATATAATACTTGCATTAGGCTCTCTCGTGTACGTGTCTGAGTTCGAATCGTCGTGGAAGTTCGCTACGGAGTTTTTCTGTGAAGTTCAGGAAAGTCGCTCCAGAAGTTTGCAGGTCTCTCTCTCTTGGCTGGCTGCCAAAGGGATCCTTCTCTCAAGGGGGGGCGAAGGCCAGGGTGGTCTTTCCTCGGGATGGCGGAGTGCGAGAAGTAAATGATAAACTTCTGTTCTTATAGATGGAGTGGCCGAGCCCAGACAGATGGAAGGATCCAATCGCATCCGTGGAGAGAGAGAGCGCGAGTGTTTCATTGTTCTCTGAACCCCCTCCTCTTCAGTTAATCAATAGGGTGGCAATTTTAAGCCTCTATTTCTTTAGAAAGCTGGTATTTCTGAAATTATGCATCTTGTTGTGATTTGTGAACAAGATTTGGCATAGTCAGGTTTTTGCGATAACAGAGATACTAAGAACGGTCATTCTGCGACTTGCGCGTACAGATATACAAGATTATCACAGTTACTGGCATACAGGTTTTGATTTACATACAGTAAACTTCCTAGTTATTCTAATACATTGTATAAAGACATGAAATCAACGGATTATATATATTTGAACATTATTGAGACAGTTCTTTTAGTCCCCATGTTTTAAGTAACACGTGTTGTGCAAGAATTGTCTTCTTTCAGCGTTCTCCGCTATGCATGTGTGTTTGCGGACGTGAAGTCATGTGCATGCCTTTAGGCTGTACCACTCACTGCTCCATTCTTTTGGGCAGACATCATCATGGCTCCTCTGGTTGTTAATTAACTTCGATATCCTGATCACACACAAAAGACCTTTGTTTATGGCTGATTTGATTAGGAAAGTCACGAGAGACTGTGAGGCCTATCCGGTGACGTATGCATTCGGCCAAAATCTGATTGAATCGGGTCATAGTTGCTACAGTGGTTATTGTAACAGATTATGATTGTGAAGTAAATGGCATGGTTTTAAACATGTGTATATGTATTGAAAGTAATAGCTATAGCCATAGTTTTAGATGTTAAAAGTGTGCACACGAAAGCTACGGGATTACTATGGGGTTTTGATGAAAGGCTAGATTAACCACTGATTTAAAACAGTATGAGGATTAACAGAACACATTAACACGCTATACAAACAAATACAAGCAACATTTGCAATCAGTCTTTGTGAACGGGAATAGGTAGCGCATCGCTAATGTGAACGTCGCTATGCGCCCCGTCACATCCACTCAAACCAATCAAAATGCCAGAGTTTTTGTTCAAGGTGAGCTCACTGATTGATGATGCTTCGTGATTTATGAAATAGTTCTACACACAAATAGATATGTGCATTATGTCTTGGAGTATGGATGCAGACTAGTAAACCAGTCAATTATGTTAAAATGTATTTTTTTTTAGTGTATTCATTTATTTTAATTAACTTTTCACATTAACTTAACATTTTTAAAGCAGTTTAACTGAAATTTAAATTAATAAAAACATTTGAAGGTTCAAGTTTTCATGTATTATTTGCTTATAATTTTTTTTATTTATTAAAATAGCTTCAATATTTTTTTATGGTACTAAATTGGTATCTATAACTACTTGCCGTAATGTATAATTTAGAGTTCATATTAAAGAGCTGATTGTATAGTAATTTTCTATTCAACTCAGTTTGCAAAACCATTTGGGAAATGTTTGACTTATTTTGTTAGTTTATTTGCAAATTTAAATGATGCTGCATTTTCAAAAACTGCATAGGCCTATAGATAAAGCTAATAAAATAATTTGCATAACTGCATATTAAGAATACAATTTTCTCTCTCTCCTCCACTTTCCAGTCTGATTTTAAACTGTTCACTCCAATTAATGCAAGAAACATTTTTATTAGATTTTGATTTTGACACAGCAATTCAAATAGCAGTGGAAACATTTGGAATCTTAACAAAGCAGAAAACCAGGATGTAAAAGTGAAAAAACCCCACAGAAAATGTAATTGATTTGTGAAAAATTACCCCAATTTTTCGAGTTCATATCCCTAAACACTGCATTTACAGTATATTACCCAATGAAGCAAAACGTCATGTTGGAACCTTATCATTAGACTAATGATCTCATAAAATGGAAACATTTCTTCCAGAAAGCATGCATCAGACATTGCAGTGAAGGAAACACTTTTGGAGTGTCTTTTAAGTGCTGGAGTTGTTTGAAGAAGTAACTGCTGAGGAAATGTTTGCTTCAGACACGTTGTACACATCTGCAAATAGTAAGATGTATATTACTCACATAACTATTGTCTTTACATGCATTCATTTAGCAGCCACATTTATCCAAATTATAATAACATTATTCATGATTCATCTTAATGAAAATATATATATATTTAAAATATATATATTTTTTTTAGATTTATCTACTTACTCCTTCGTCGCATCCTTTGAAATAAAGTGAGTCCAGATGTGGATAATAATCCTGCACTCGTGCTCTGTGAGGAGATTATCAGTAAAATAATGTAAACATATTTAAGCAATGGTTAGAAGTTGAATATTAGATACATTTCTATAGAGCATTATGTGTGCTTTTATAGAATGGCATTTACCTGGGTACGTCCGGAACTGAGTTTCTGTAGTGACAGCTTTCCTGGCAGTGTCTCACGAACCTGCAACAAAAAATATCTCTACTTTACGTCCAGAAATTTGAAACATCTGCTTATTACATGGCTCTGAAATGCTTGTTTCTAATTTGTCAGTCAAGCCATCCAGCAATCACATATTCCCTAATATCTAGTCTTTAGAGCAAGACTGTATATGATACCGCCTTTCTGCAAACCTGGCGCTATTTTTCACATCTTTCGTAACAATCTGAAAGATCGATCTCGGCCTGTCTTCATACAAATGCAGCTGGTGCTATCAATGTTAGGGTCTCAGTTATCGACTGTGAAATAAAATGCCTAATAATATAACTGTAATGTTGTTCCAGTGTCTGTATTGCTGACCGTCAATTGTACGTTGTAGTGGACTTTTTCTTAGATAGTATACAAGTAATTTTGTTAAATAATTTCAACTTCAATTTCAAATAAATTTTTCATGTTCACATATTTGTTGACCAGCCGTGTAATAAGCAAGATAATGTACATTCAAATATGTCATTCATGTTGTTCAAATAGACTTGGTTGGTGTCGTGTCATTGCTGGGGACAGAGTCGGCGTGGGGTAAAACAGCATGGAGTTAACCCAGTATAGCGATATAGAATCACTTCTGCCGCTCGACAGAGCAAGATATATAGAAAAACTGAGCTGTATAGGGTCAGATTGTTCCCACAGTATCTGTGACTGGAAAAACGACCCAACGCAATGGCCAGAGATGTCATTTTCTCGTCAAAATGCATGCTGCTCCCATAAATATTACTTACTTCATATATCACCCATGTCTTTCGATGAAGACGTTTATTCAGTGTTCCTGAATTTAATGGATTTAGAGTAGGCCTATGTATTACATACATTAAATGTTTTAAAATGATCATAAAACATGTTTTGTGCTATGAAATGTTTTTCTGAATATGCCGTGTGTAATACAAAGGGCGTTTGTTCATGTATTTGTTTGAGCTAGAAACATGAAATGCAAGAGTCTAATGCCAAACGTTAATTTACCGCAGTGCAACGTTTAACAAACATTTGTCAAAAGCCTAAAATCCAGTAAGTATATGATGAGCTGTTTGGCATCAATGACACAGGTTTAGATATGTTTAGACATCCATCAGGTTTCTGTTATCTTGCATGCATGTAGCTTTATCTATTTATTTTTTTATTTATTTGTTTGTTTTTCTTGTTAATACAGTCATGCACTAATAAATTGGTTCAGCATTTACATTTTACAAAAAGCAAATTTGGAGTTGACATATCAGTGTCACAAAACTATTCTCAAATACTGACAATAGCAAAGTTTTTTGCCTTTTTTATAGCAACCATCTTCATCAAAAGACAGTGATTTATGAAGCAGGCTATTATGATGTGTAATATTTGGGGGAGCATGCGTGAAAACTGCTTTAATGACAAGTTGACTGCTTTTTGACGCAGTTCGAGTCCTGTGACAAACCCGTGACTATATTGGGGTTTTTGTTAAACAAACTTTTGCCATTGCAGTAATAAAATCTCTTATTTTTTCATCTTTACAATAATACATGATCATCATGTAGTGCAAATGTTTAATTGTAATGGACGAATTTCACAGGCTTTCGGAATTGACGAACGGCTCCGTCTGTTATTCGGCAGTATAAAACTTCAGATGTTTTTTTTTATTTTATTTTAATTATTAGAGGCGCAGAACACCACACAGCAACTTTTCGGCATTGCACCAAGCGAAAATCAATCATAATCATTACAGAAAGTCAAGATAAAGCATCTAACAAGATATATGCACGTTCATTCGAATGGATTGTTTTCCCCCACGGCATACACGGAAATGATGTTTTTATGGGCGTTCCCATTAATGCCGACCAAATCTATAAAAACTTAAATAAACCCTGCCAGGGTGGTGATGTCAAATTTGTAATGTATGGTTTAATATAATGCATATAATTGCAGATCTTAAGATTAAATCCTGCATTAGAAATTTAAACTTAAGCTCTTACAAAGCAAGAGAAGTAAACTCATACTGTACCTTGCTGTCTAGAAGCGTTCCAAACACCAAAATAAAGAATCCCTATTAAAAGAAGTGTTACAAATACAGGTATCAGTAACAATATGGTTTAAATCCACTGAAGAAAGTAATGGACATTCATAATAAAGCAATGTGCAGCATTAGTGGACTGTACAAATTGGAATACACAAAATGTAATCTTAATATAAAATTAATAAACAGAAAGTGATACCTGTAGTGAATTTAGGAGTGCAAACACTACATGAATGCCGAATTCACGGGACACCATGGTTCCAATTCCAAATCCCCATGTTAGACCAAAGATAGGAGTCAGTATGGCTACACATCGGGCAATGACCAGAAGGGCATGTTTCTCATCTGGTTGAGTTGTGGCACCAACTCCTCTCCTCAACATCTTATACAGAACAACAATCAAGACCATAAGATTTATGGCTACAATAGTGAGAGCTGGAATCACAAATGCCAGCAGGGCCTTAGATTCATCCCAGTTCAGCCAGCATGCATATTGTTTTGTGATATAATTTTGTGGTCCAGCTGTCGACGCAACAGTAATGACTGCTATGAGCAAAGGCGCACCATAACCGACTATAAAGGCAATGGCCATCATTTTGGCCCTTGACATTTGGGACAAGACCATGACAGTCCTGTAAAAGAGCAACAGCGCTGAAATCAACATCCAGAAGAAAAGAGCCAGGTAAAAAAAGTGCATGAAGAAAACCGCTGGACTGCAGCGACCCACTGATGTTGGCTGCTCTTGTTCTGCGACTGCGGCTCCAATGATAAAACAGATGTTTGCGATCAGCAGGGACACGGCAATGTTGACTATGGAGACATGTCGCATATAGGATGTGTCATTTCTTCTTACTGACTTCCATACGATAGTCTCAATAATGATACATATAACCAAGCTGACCATCGAAATAACTACACCAATGTAAGTTATATAGGCTAAGGCTTTGTCTAAGGCTTTGTTATCAAAGGAAAACGGTGACATTAGGATTGAAAAAGAGGTTGTGTGGTGGCATTCACATGTGATCTTTCCAATTCCGTGCCCTGAGGGCTTTACTTCACATCCAGTGGAATCCCATGCGTTTAAACTGAAGTTCCAAAAGACACACTGAGGATTTCCCAAAGACTGATCAGTAACGTCAAACGCAAAAGAAATGTTGTTAAGCATTTCATTAACCTTAACAACAACCACATCTCCATTGATGCTAACATTTGAATTATTATTATTACTATTAGGAGAAGGTAAGACTTCGTCAAGAGTTGTGAAGATTATGATGGTTATGGTAGTCACATTAGGAACCTGTGGTACTACAATCTCTGTGGTTGAGTTTGGCAGTGTTGATGTTATACTGAATGAGTTTTTAATTGTAGTTCTGTTCAGCTGAATGGATGTTTCATTAATCACAAATTCTTCTTTGAGACGGTTACTTATCCTCTCAATAGCATCCAAAAGATGAATGCTGGTTTTGGTTTTTTCTGTGGTGTTTTTTTCGTTCAGTGTGTTCCACGGATCCCTCACATCTGATACAATGATGTTCACTGTTTTAAGGAAATTCTGAAAATTGAATATAAAATTGTTTAATATGATGAAGTTTAGCCCATAAAATGTGGAAATATTATATTGTATATTTGGATCTAATAGGACACAACATAAGATACTGGCGGAAGCTATTTTACTTTATAAAGTTTTGAATATGGATATTTTTCTTACACAAAGCATCGCTTCGCTTCAAAAGGCCTTTATTAACCCCCGGAGCTGTGTGGAGCAGTATATGATGGATAGGTGCACTTTTATGGACTTCAAAAACTAAACAATTCACTGCCATTATAAAGCTTAGAAGAGACAGGACTTTTTTAATTTAACTCTGATTTTATTCGTCTGAAAGAAGAATGTCATATACACCTAGGATGACTTGAGGGTGAGTAAATCATGGGCTAATTTTCATTTTTGGGTGATGCTAACCCTTTAATTGTCCATCTCATCCATTATATAGAGAGTTTGGTGTACTTCCATCAGACCGTAGATATATAGCAATTAGGGCGAGAACAAGGAGGTTTAAGAACTAATTTATGCCAACTGCTATTTCTATGTTAAATCACCTGTAATCATGGGTAATATGCTGCTACTTTAATTGATGGTCAGTGGAATAACCCCAACACCCCCCATCCATCCAGTTTCTTTTTATTTTTTATTATTATTTTTATTTTATTTTTATTAAATGAATGTCTATGTGTGTGAATGTATACATGTGATGTGGGGCATCTGTGCAAACTAAATTTCCTAACAGATTAATAAACTGAACTGAATCAGCACAAGAGGAAGCCGATATATAGGGGAGAGCGGGGCACAACCTAACGCTTTTTGACTTTCTCAGTTTGTGTAAACCCACTTGTGGTTCAGAGTATTTAATTTTCCCGCATTCATTTCACACGTCTAGTACAATTATGTGGTTTTGTTTCATTAATACAGTGTATACTTTTTTCTTGATTTACCCCGAAAGTGAAATGTGACAACATGCCCCATAGGTAGGGTACATTGTAACATTACCAAGTGACAGCTTAAAATGTTATCTGATATAATCAAAAAATATCCAACACAAACTAAAATATTTTGTCAATAACATACAATGATTAATTTTTTCAATTAAAGTAATGCTATTTTTTTATTATTAAAAATAAACACATTTTTGAATTTGACAACAAAAATAATAAAAATTAAGCATTTCTGAACATTGACTCTCAGTCTTTATTCACCTTTTTCTCATGGTTTCTCAATAGAATTCATAGATGTATAGAATAGAATAGCGTAGTTCTAAGAGGGGCTCATTGTAATGCAGTGTTACAACATGCCCCACCTGCGCAACTGGGATTTAAACCACGGCTCATGTCTTCTGCTGGTTAGATCAGCATTAAAGAACTATCTCAACTGTTAAATAACAGATATAAGATTAAAATAATATCAGATGTGTCTAATTTTAAATCAACAAAAAAAATGAAAAATGATGGCAAGTGACGATGGCAAGTGACGAGTCCTACACAGCAATTTTTTTTTCATTGTCACAACGTTTTTCTGATTCATAATGTAGTCTTTTAGGTTTCGTAAAGTTTTATTTTTTATCCAAAAAGTTTGTAGCTGCAGCTGTGGTAACTATAGCAGAGCTGGCAACGTGGATGCCGAAACACTACTGACTTCGTGATTGGTAGATAGGTGGAGGGTGGTTCTTCAGGCCAAAACACAACATGTCAACATCAACATCAGTTGAGGGCTGCAACTTCACTTTTAAATGACAATATCCTGGCCGGACTACTGTTGTCAGTGATATAAATATTTGAAATTAACATGATTTCTAAATGTCTAGTGACATATCAGGGCGATTTTATGATTAATTGAAATACATTTCTTACATACAGTTCCTTTAAAGCTACACTGTGTAACTTTTTTAGTTTATTCTTAGCTAAAAACACTTAGTTCTTTCAAAAATATATGTGCTCATTAATGTATATTTACTTCTTTCAAGTAATAAAGTATTCGCGTAAGTTTATAATATGCCATTGAAAATACATACGGGTGAGGGGTTCGAATGCGGGTCGCCATGTTGCCCCTCCATCTTGAAAGTACATTAGCCAAAGAGGGACATACCCGTAAATTCAAGCTTCGCCTTTCACGTTTTAACACTCGATGGCACCGTGTCGAATGTGGACGAGGTCGAACTGGAAGCCATGTTAATCTTGGACTAAATCGGCCCCCGTAGGAGTTAAAACGAAATCGTAATTGAGAGGAACAGAAACTAATATTCACTGGATGGTCATATACCTTTTCACCGCTAGATGGGGGAAAATATCACACAGTGTAGCTTTAAGTAAGAAATGTAGTTAAATTCTATAGTTGTACAGAAATGTTCAGTGATATCTTCCAAAGATTTTATTTTTTATTTACTCTCTAAATACAGTAAATACACTAAGTTTCGTCATCCTGGCATCTGTGAAAAGTATTAAATCATGTGTGTTATAACTAACCCCGCGTTAGATTGTGCCTCGCTCTCCCCTATAACCGCCTTTCACCTCTGTTCCACGGCAAGTTTAACAGCATCCCTCCACCACCCCATTGCCTCACTCTGGGCTGTTTCTATCCCAGTCAAGGAGAGGAAGTACTCTGGGTTCGGGCCAAATACCAAGCTTGACGCCCTCCCCCAGACAGCATGCCAAATACGCATAAATTACTATATTTGATTTAATGTACGTGTAAAGTCATGAAAGTCTTGCTGTGTAAAACTACTAAACTAGTAGTTTACTGAGAGAATACTTCAAAGTGTACTTTCATAAACTAAAAAAGCATTTAACTAGTAAACTAACAGTATAACTATAAGTTGCAGTACAAATGAAAAACGTAGTTGTAAACTAGTTGTGTACTCAAAGTTTACTACTATGACACTTAAAATATACTTATACATTAAAAAGTGGGCAGATTTAGTCCCAAGTAGTATTGAAATAGTACACTAAATAGTATAATTCACTCTCAGAAATAAAGGTACAAAAGCTGTCACTGGGGCGGTACCTTTTCAAAAGGTACACTTTTGTTCCTTTTAGGTACTAATATGTACATTTCAGGTACCAAAAATGTACCTTTTGAAAAGGTACCGCCCTAGTGACAGCTTTTGTACCTTTTTTCTGAGAGTGTTTATTACACTGATATTAGTACACTTACTACATAAAGTAAACTTCGAAATGTACTTGAACTGTATTTAAAGCTGCAGTCCGTAACTTTTTGCTCTCTTGTGGTTAACAAACAGAACTGCATGCGTCTTGCGAAAGAACATTGCAGCCGGAGCTACTTCTCTCCGTTTATGTCAATGGCGAGTCACGCAGGGACTGTGCTCCTCCGCAATGGTTCTTACCAGATCGGTCTGAAATGGTCCCAATATAAACACTTATTATAAGTGAACCATAATGATAATCAGTGTAAGACAAAAACACAGTTTGGAAAATGGATTCATGTTGTACATTCTCATTATATAATTTTTTAAAATCTTGAACACAAAAAAAGTTATGAACAGCAGCTTTAAGTATACTTAATAAAATGAATACTTGTTTTTTTGTAAGGGTGGCTATTCCACAACACAGTTAGGCCTACTGTATTGTACTGAATCAATAAGTATACAATGTCTACACATTAAATTCTACATAAAAGCTCAAATTTGAATATACAAACCTCCATCACTGGCTTATTGATGATAATAGCTTGTGACAAATCAGCAATTTTAACGAGTATATCCACTATAGTTTGGACAGTAGCAGGAGACTGTTTTATATTAACATTATTCTGTACTGTGGCATTACTGAGATCAGCCATAAAAGCTGGAATGCCCTCCACAGGCAAGGTCTAAATTGCAAAGAATAAAAAAGTACACAAAAATATATAATTATTAGAAACATTTTAAATGGCCAGATGATTGTAGATGGAGATACATGATCAATACAATACCTCAACTCTGTTTTTAAGGTTGTAGATAACGTTAGGTACACAGTTGTCCTGTATTTGTTTCCACTCAAATGATTCACATCTGTAAGTTTTGGTGCCTTTAAATCCACTTCCACATATTCCTTTCTTTTCATCTGTTGTTTTTCCAAGTCCAAGTTCTTCATTTATACAGTTATACGCTGAAGAATGAAGAATTGATTGTAAGTCAGAAGGAGACAGAGTCAATTCAAGAATCTCTCTATCACATTACATTTTGGGACTTGAAAGTACCCTTGCAATGTGCTTCAAGCTATTCAGAAGCATCATAAATAACTTGGTTCAAATACAGTAACTAAATAATAGGCCACAAGATCAGGTGTGATGTCATCCAAAGAAAAGTCTGCTAGTTTGTTAAAACTTTCCAATGCAGTTGCATAACAGTAAAAAGGTAATTTGATGCTGAAAACCGAAGGCTTACTTTCATTGCTTGTCTTTACCGTGACACTGCTCCAGCTGTAACTGTAATTCTGTAGTTGTGGCAGATCCTTAAGACGGCATGTAAAGGTTTCCTCCTTACAAATCCCACTTTTAGTAGTATAGTTTAATATGATGTCAGATCCTGATGCATATACTAGAAAACATATAAATAACATGGAGGACTTTATTGAATGTTTAAATAACAACTACTCAAAACTTTTATGGCAATGTACTAACGATTTGTATGTACAACCTGAAGTTTGTACTGTTTCATTCAGGACCCACTCAATATTGTAGCCAGTATCAACAGAACATCTCAGTTGGACAGTGCTGTCTTTACATAGAAAAACACGGTTATTATCACCCACACTGATAGTGGGGCGTTGCTTAATAACAATGTTTTGCCATTGAATGTACGGTATTGTATTTGTTTGTATGATGCATGAGTATCGACCTGCATGTGGGGGTGGAAAAATCAAAGAACAAAAGAATTAATACAATTATAAACATATGTTGTACATGTAAGGGCATTTGTGACTATGTCCCGAAATGTAGCTTAACTTTGATCGTTTGATCTATGTCATATGGTGTCATATAGTATCATCATATGCAAACAGTGCTACTTCAATAAAACTATGGTAAAGTTTTACAGTGGTCTGCTTTTTAAAACAGGACTAACTGCAATCAGGCACTTTGCAATGTAAAATATCAGACAAGACAAGACAAGACAAGACAAGTCATGTCACTCACCACTGTCACTTTCACTAGTGTTTTTCACAGTGAGAGTGCTGTTGTTGTTTGAAATTATGAATCTTGTGTTGTCTATTGCAATATCTTTGTTATTTACTGTCCATTTTATTGTTCCATTTGCAAAGTCTGGCTGTGTGCAGTTAAAGACCAGCTTTTGCAGTGGATATAAGTCATCTGTTGTGAAGTCTTTTTGTTCTGAAAATAAAAACCATACAGCTCATATCACCCAACAATAAACCAAAAACAAACAACATAACAATAAATATGATGGAACTAAGAAATGTGAAGGGTTTTAGATTAGGTACTGACTACCCTTACCAGTCTGAGCAAAAGCATCTTCAGCTAAAAAGATTCCTTGGTCTCTTAGAGAGTCAGAGAGAAGTGTGTTTGCCGCTTTGAAATCAAGGTTGTTGGATGTTGCCCTTATTGTGTAGTCTGCTATAACACTACCAGACCTGTGGAGTGAAACACAAACCACACAAATGTAAATACCATTGGACTGTATTAACATTAGATTTATTTTAAAAGATAGCGAATAAATGGGAATGTTGATTGAAAAAATACATTTTAAATGGGAGATCATACCTGAAGCCAGTGACTTCTACAGAACCAGAAATGTAGCCAATTAGGTTACGAGAATAACTTTTGTCAATCTGTAAAAAGCAAAAGTACTGCTAAGAATGTTTCTGACAATTTAATAATGTAAATTTATGTTATGACTTCTTCAAAGTTATATTCAAGCTGTATTTATATTACAGTTTTTCTCGATTGCTAAAACACATTAACTGACTCCGTTGGCCCAATTTCCCAAATCATTCATTCAGGTCTAAAAACAAAAGACAAATGAATGTGCAACAAACTCATCTCCCATTCCCTTTAAAAGCCAATTGCACTCGTGCCATGGCAGATTCGAATTTGCAAGCGGAAAAACGGAATGCTTCTAGCGAGGAAACGATTATGCTCGTGCACGAGGTTAAAGCGCGCGACCAGACCATCTAAGGGACAAGCCAAAATCCACAAAAAAGCTCCCTGAGCATATAACATGTAGGCCTTTTTATATTTAAATAATATTTTACATTTTAATCCTTTCATTTTTCATATTTAAAAATGTCAGCATGCTGCTGCGTGTTTATGTGTGTATAATCAGAGTGTACATGCGTTGTCGACCTGCCTATAGGTATATTACTAACGTGCTCTTTAAATAACAAAAAAAATTATAATATTGTGCTATTGACTTTTGACCAGGGGCCTGTAAGATGATGGTAGTTTAACAAACTCAGGGTTACAGGATTAGTATCGACTTGACAAAAACAAACCAATCTATTCAGGCTTTGTTGATGCTGATCATCAGCTTTCTCTGTCAACTCAGGCTTTGATCCTGAGTTTAGGAGTTTAGCTGTGACATCAGTAGTGAACAACCAATCCCATGCTGTGGATCAGTGAAACTGAGATTCACTTCTCTTTTCTGCAGAATATTACATGATTGAAACATATTAAGAATTTAAACAAATTCTTTTCATTTTAAACTTCAGTTTCATAGAGGAGTGCTACAGGCTTGGTTTTTGTTGGTCAATGGCGCAGTCTATTTTAGTTGCCTCAAAATAGCCAATGCACCTGAACACAACTCTTTTCAGACCAGCACACCCATGGGAGAACAGATGGGTGTGAGTGCATTTGCTATTTAAACAACGTGGCGCTGGATGTGAAAATGATAACTGCATCAGGCTGAAACTAGCGAAAAACGCTTTGCTTTCCCCCGGGTGTATGATAGGGGCCTATATTTTTGCCTAAAATATCTGATTTTGACAGGGAAGTTTGAGATTTGGGTGCGTAGTTTTGAGATTGTGTTTATAGTTTATAGTGAGAAAATGTTGAATTGTTGAATGTATTAGCAATCGAAAAAACTGTAAAGCATCAAAAATCCAATGCTCATTTACATAAATTACACAACATTTTATTAAATATGAAACACAGAATACTCACTGCTGTCTTAACTTGTTCATACAAATTTAACGTTGTTTCATTATTGATATTATTGGTTTCAAATGTCGCATTTATTTTCATTAAAAAATCTGTAAAACAAGTGTACATTTATGTGCATTGCATCAATAGGTTTAAGCAACAATCCTCAATCCTTAAAATGATATTAATAATAAAAAATTACTGTAATAATACCAATTTACTAAGGGTATACAAAATTAACATTGGTGAAAATTATTTCCTGTTATTTTTTGACATGCATTACATACCAATGATGTGCCCCTCTAACACAAAAATATAATCTTAATTCAGACACTATTTATTTTTGGTCAATATTTAAATTTATATTCACAGTACCTGTCGATGGTGTTGAACAAAAAAAATATATTAGTACAACAAAAATATGATTGATTATATTTTTTCCTGAAACCAAACAGTTAAAAGCAAAGGGTTTATCGATCTATAACTTGTTTTCCTAAAACATGAAAAGCAATACATTTATTTTATGTATTTATGTCTCAATATTTCTAGAAGCCAAAAAAGTGAAATAAACTGATACGACTTGGTTTTCAATATATATGTTGTCACTGACATAATATGTATTAAAAGATCTTAAAGAGTCAATTTAATCTTAAGAGTCAATTTAATCAACCGGTTTCAGCAACAGTTACTACACAGTTTCACCATCATTGTGCTATATATCAGAATTTGTTGTGCTGGGCATACTTAATTGTGTTGTTGTTGATGATGATGGTTTTGTTGCTGATGATGTTGGTGTTAATGTTGTTGTTGTTGGTGGTGGTGGTGTTGATAGTGTTGGTGTTAATGGTGATGTTTGTTGTGGTGGTGCTAATGGTGTTGTTGTTGATGATAGTGTTGTTGTTGATGATGTTAGTGTTAATGATGTTGTTGTTGTTAAGGGTGATGTCTGTGGTGTTGGTGTTAATTGTGTTGTTGTTGATGATGGTGTTGTTGCTGATGATGTTGGTGTTAATGATGTTGTTGATAGTGTTGGTGTTAATGGTGATGTTTGTGGTGTTGATGTTAATGTTGTTATTGTTGATGATGGTGTTGTTGCTGATGATGTTGATGATGGTGTTGTTGTTGATGGTGTTGGTGGTGGAGTTGTTGTTGTTACTGTTGAAACTGAAAAAAAGAAATCTTACATTACTTGGTCTGAAAATTTAACATATCCTATTGATGCTATAAATTATTTAAATTATGTAAAATCTGTATAAAGACACTGACAAATTTAGAACAGGTACAAATTAACTGATCATACATTCAATTATACCTGGGGGCTATTCCAGAAAGCAGGTTATGTGGCATACCCGGGTATGTTTAAGAGTAAACTAGCGGATAACCTCACCTTTCAGTTCCAAAAACGGAGATAACTTTCAGGGTATTTAACTAGTCATAGCAACTCACTCTCCTGCTCCGGAGCAGGTTATGTTCCAGGGTTAGTTTGATTCAGAGGTATTCAGATGTGTGTATATAGTTAAATTAATATAACTAAATGTGTTATATAGTTACAGTTATAATATACAATATTATATATTCATTCTAAAGCACTATTATAACAAGGTAATGTTTAAATGTTAATTCAATTCAAATATATTTATTATTTATTTTATTGTCATCTCACACATGGATCTTCATTAAATTAATTAGCATGAAACAAACAATATAATCCTTATTATCTGTGAATAAAGATTACTTATTAAATGAAGATATTAAAAAAAATATTGCACAACCACCAAATAGGTGGCGATGTGCACTATGTAGGTTATGTAAATCGCCATTAAACAAAAGAAGAAGAGAAAGGAGAATGGCACGCTTTTTCTTAGCGTCTGTTTCCATGGTGAATCATCGATTTGTTGCTCTGTTGAGGGTGTCTTTTCTGTTCATGGTTAACATACTCTGAGTTGTGTAAACTTACTTATGGACGCGTTTTTGGAACCAGCATACCTTGAGTAAGCAAGGTTTGGGTTATTCAACTGAGAGTTCAAGGTATATATGGCGGTAGGTTAACTTTGCTTTCTGGAATACCCCCCTGGAAAGGGAATAACACATTCCAGAACAATATTTCAATATTTAAAATAATTTTCTATGCTATTCATGCTCTTTTTGGGAATGTGCATGAATAGTTGTCAACATGAATAGATGTTGACAACTATTCATGCACACTGCCAAAAAGAGCATGCATAGTTTATGCTGTAATTGTAAGAGTAGGAATTTGGCCCACAATGACAATGAGTTGAGAAATTCTTTGATATCGGAAATAAAACAAAATGATAAAAACATGGCAGCTGACAAGATTAATATGTCCATTAATATGTATCATCCATCAAGCATGCAAGCTTTCATTCATTCACATCTATATTACAGGAAGATATGAAAATGGTTTGCGTAAAAATGTAAGGGGCAATGTCATAAAAAATAACAAAAACACATTTTCCTTGCGCTTAGTGTGCTTGAATTTACAATAACAGGCATGGGCAAAACTCACAAGGTTATACAAATATCTGATTATAGAATATACCTCTACATGTGTTATTGATGCTGATGGGGAGACTTAAGTTTGCTGGAGTGAATCCATCCAAACATGAGCAGCTGTAACTTCCTATTTTTTTTGTGCAGATGGAATTTTCACCACATACAGATGGTCTGAACACACATTCATTAAAATCTGGAAAGGAAACACATTTAAGAAAAATAGTTCAATATGCCTATGTCAAATGTTTTTATAGAAGACTGTGATAATGCAAATTCAATGAATCACCTCTCTGACAAAGTGGACCCTCTGAAGGGAGAGCTTGAATACATCCACAAGTGCCTCCCACAAAGGCATCACACTCATGATAGGCCCTGCAGGTGTCATTGGGCCAAACATGATGCTCCTCACACTTGCACTCATATTCTGTTCCATTTAACCCACACTCTGTAACACAATGGTATATGACATTACAGTTGTTATACAACTTAATATTTGACTTATTCAAAAATAATATGTATAATGTATGACTGTAACAGTACATTATACCTACTAGAAGCCTACATTTACAAATATATTATCATGAAATATTGATTTGAAATTAACATGTAGGCCTACTTTATTATACCTGGATTTGATCTTAAATCTTCAACTAATAAAATAGTTAATTACAACATAGAAAACTGCAACAATATTGCACTATTAACTGATACATTATTATTAGGATTTCATCCCATTTTTTACTGTCTAGTAGGGGTGTAACGATACACCTATGCTACGGTTCGGTTCATGTTCGGTTCTGTTTGCTGTGGAGTCATGGTTCATGGCGGGCACATTTTAGCACATTTATTTAATAAAAATTGAAGACACACACAATTAATGTCCCACTGTAGTAGTGTTAATTTTGTCACCTATTTTTAATTTAGTCTTAGTCTTAGTCTTGTGCCAAATGTCCTTGTTAGTTTTAGTCATATTTAGTCATTCACATATCTTTTTTTGTTAGTCAAGTTTTAGTCAACTGAATGTCTTGTCATTTTAATCTAGTTTTAGTCAAAAGACAACTCAAGGTATCTTAGTCAAGTTTTAGTCGACTAAAAGTCTTGTCATTTTAGTCTAGTTTTAGTCAAAGGAAAACGTCTCGGGTTATGACTATAACCCTTGTTCCCCGAGAAGGGGAACGAGACACTGCGTCATCGTGACGACACTTTGGGGAACGCCCCTCGCGTAAAGCGTCTGAAGAAACAGTAGAATCAGCCCAATCCGATTGGTGTTGCGTGATGACGTAGTATGTGACGGCATACCCGGAAGATACAAAGAGACGTCTGAACGTAACAGAGATAGCGTTCTTTGCGATGAAGCGTGCGCTCTGATGATTGGGTGGACACGAGACGCAGTGTCTCGTTCCCCTTCTCGGGGAACAAGGGTTATAGTCATAACCCGAGACGTTCCCCTTCGAGGGAACTCGAACTGCGTCATCGTGACGACACTTTGGGGAACGAGTACCAACTATCCCGCACCAATCATACCCACCCCAGTGTGAAGCTGGAACCAGGCACAACTAGGGGGCGAGCACTCTCGCGCCAGGCGTCTCAGGGAGATGCAGACTATAAAAACGAATGAAGGTGCTGACTTTCTCCACTGAGCAGACTTCTCCAAGTAAATCCTCAATGCCCGAACGGGGCAGAGGAGGTGAAGTCTGCTCTCTTCCGCCGTCACGTGAGGTGGAGGATGGAATGCCTGGAGAACCACTGACCTTGCCCTGTTAGATGGCACCTTGGGCACGTAGCCCTGGCTGGGATGCAAGATGGCTTTAACCATGCCAGGGGCAAACTCCAGGCAAGTCGGCGTGATCGCCAAGGCCTGGAGGTCCCCCACTCTCCTCAGAGAAGTGATGGCAAGGAGAAAAGCCACCTTGAAGGTCAGTATTCTCGCCTCAGCCGACTCCAGCGGCTCAAAGGGGGCCTCAGCCAACCCCTCGAGCACCACTGCCCGGTCCCAGGTTGGGACCCTGGAATGAGCCGCAGGCCTCATCCTCCGAGCCCCACGGAGGAAACGTACAACCAGATGGTGCCTTCCCAACGTCGCATCACCTAAAGGTGCGTGGAAAGCCCCAATGGCAACCACATACACCTTAAGTGTGGACGGGGAAAGACCGGCGGAGAAGCGGTCTTGAAGGAACTCCAGCACTGAAGCCACCGGGCAGTTAACTGGGTTCACCTCCCGCTCTCTACACCAAGTGGAAAATACATTCCACTTTAGGCTGTACAACCTCCTGGTGGATGGAGCTCTGGAACTGAGTAGGGTCTCCACAACACCTGCCGACAGGCCCTCTGCTAGGAACTGAGCCCCCTCAGGGGCCAGACCCAGAGATCCCATACCTCTGGCCGGGGGTAGAAAATCGTACCCCTGGCCTGAGACAGCAGGTCCCTCCTCAGAGGGACCTGCCATGGGGGACCGTCCAGCAGGTCGATGATGTCGGAGAACCATACTCGAGTGGGCCACCGGGGTGCTACTAAGAGAAGGCTGACGCCCTCCCGGCGGACACGTTCCAGAACTCCCGGGAGCAGAACAATCGGGGGAAAAGCGTACAGACGCAGCCTCGGCCACGTCTGTGCCATGGCATCCAGCCCCAGTGGGGCCGGATGAGTGAGGGAGAACCACAGCGGGCAGTGGGACGTCTCTCGAGACGCAAATAGATCCACTTCCACCGGGCCCAGCCGCTCGCACATAGCCTCCACCACCTCGGGGTGGAGTCGCCATTCCCCGGGCCTCAGCCCCTGCCTCGACAGGATGTCTGCTCCGTAGTTTTGGTCCCCGGGGATGTACATCGCCCTGAGGGATGACAACCTCCCCTGGGACCACAGGAGAACCTGATGCGCCAGTCTGCAAAGAGGGCGCAACCTCAGGCCCCCCTGGTGGTTTAGATACGATACTGCCGACATGTTGTCGGATCGTATCAGGACATGGTGGCCGCGGAGGTCCGGGAGAAAGCTCCTCAGAGCTTTGTAGACCACCAGCATTTCCAGGCAGTTGATGTGCCAGGAAGAGTGCCGGGTCTCCCACAGACCTCTGAAAAAGCGGCCTTCCATGACCGTGTCCCAACCAGTGAGAGATGCGTCTGTTGAAACGGTTTCCCGGCAACATGATGCTCCCAGCACTGGCCCCCGGGACAGGAACCCAGGTCTCTTCCATATGACGAGGGAACGAAGGCATCTGCGCGTTACCCTAATCATACAGAATGAATTTCCCCCAAGGAAAACCCCCTGGTTCACTTCCGCATCAGGACATGGTGGCCGCGGAGGTCCGGGAGGAAGCTCCTCAGAGCTTCGTAGACCGCCAGCATTTCCAGGCAGTAGATGTGCCAGGAAGAATGCCGGGTCTCCCACAGACCTCTGAAAAAGCGGCCTTCCATGACCGTGTCCCAACCAGTGAGGGATGCGTCTGTTGAAACGGTTTCCCGGCAACATGATGCTCCCAGCACTGGCCCCCGGGACAGGAACCCAGGTCTCTTCCATATGACGAGGGAACGAAGGCATCTGCGCGTTACCCTGATCATACAGAATGAATTTCCCCTCAAGGAAAACCCCCTGGTTCACTTCCGCATCAGGACATGGTGGCCGCGGAGGTCCGGGAGGAAGCTCCTCAGAGCTTCGTAGACCGCCAGCATTTCCAGGCAGTAGATGTGCCAGGAAAAATGCCGGGTCTCCCACAGACCTCTGAAAAAGCGGCCTTCCATGACCGTGTCCCAACCAGTGAGGGATGCGTCTGTTGAAACGGTTTCCCGGCAACATGATGCTCCCAGCACTGGCCCCCGGGACAGGAACCAAGGTCTCTTCCATATGACGAGGGAACGAAGGCATCTGCGCGTTACCCTGATCATACAGAATGGTCTTCCCCTCAAGGAAAACCTCCCTGGTTCCCAGCCACCACTGTAGGGGTCTCGTGCAGCAGGCCAAGAGAAATTCTGTTGGACGCAGCTGCCGCAAGTCCCAGCAGTCCTAAACTGCTATACAGTGATGGCCGAATGGAGGAACCTGATAATGATACGCTTCGCCCCCGAAAGCGAACCTCAGGAATCCCCCGTGACACAGAAGGATGGAACATGGAAGTATGTGTCCTCTTTAGATCCACCGTGACAGACCAGTCCTTAGACTGGATCTGAACCACGACACTCAAGCATCTTGAATCTGAATCTCCTCGGAGAACGATCCAAGTACCTCCGATCTAAAGTTGGACGCAACTGGCCATCCTTCTTAGGAACTATGAAGTACCGGCTGTAGGACCCGGACTCCCTGACTGGCGGAGGAATACGTTCAAGGCCTCCTTAACCGACAGGGAGTGTACTTCCTGTTCCATTACCCGCACCTGCTCTGGGCCGACCACAATCCAGACCACCCCGTTAGACTTCGGGGGAGGGAACTGAACTGCGGCCTGTAACCCCGTTCTACAGTACGCAGGGCCCATGCAGATATATTCGGAGGCATAACCATGCGCCGAGATAATCTGCTAAGGGAACCAGCCTCTCGAGGCCGGCCTCGGGTGTCAACCGAGCCTCCTCCCCGACCCCCTGAAGCGGCTAACCGGCAGGGCGAAATCGAGGAAGATTTTCGGTGTGCGTACGCGTTTGCTGGACCGCCGCAGGTCTTGCTAGAGGCGGCTGGTGCAGCGCGCGTGCGCTGAGAAACGATGTGGCCCGAAACGTACTAGACGGCGGGAGCACAACATCGATTCCCAAAAGCTCCACAGGGGAGGCGACCTCAATCGCTCCTACCCGGGAGAGGGGGCCGGCCAGCAGGGGCCTCATCTAAGGGAGTAGCTCGACAGGCTTTTTCTCCAATCTTAGATGGATATCCAGACAAGTCAAACACGCTTGGGCGACAGACTGATTAAGTATCTAACTTAACAAAGTCAGATAACATGACACTCAATTCCTCAGAATTAAATGTCATCATAATCACCCAAACCGTGCAACCTGGTCTGAATGATAGGCTGAGTAAAAAATACATCTAACTCCTCATAGTCAGATAATATTTTAATTTAATTCCTCGTAATTAAAAGCAGCCATAGTAAGGTGAAAGCGAATACTGTTCGATTATATTATATACGGCTCGAAAATCACACGTTGCCTCAGCAACGCGGCTCAAGCAGTTATAATACAATTGGCCTTCCTCCCTCGAGAAGAAAGCCAAACAGTATCACATTTCACAAATACGGTGAACATGGTCTGAATAATAGGCTGAATATCTAACTCCTCAAAGTCAGATCATATTTCATTTAATTCCTCAGAATAAAACGCAGCCACAATTATCAGACAATATTGCTTAATTGTATTATATACGGCTCGTAAATCACACGTTGCCTCAGCAACGCGGTTCAAGCCGTTATAATACAACTGGCTTTCATCCCTCGAGAAAAAAAAGCCAAACAGGCGCGAGGCTGAAACACCCGAAGGCGCACGGGAGTGCGCGTCGAGATATTTCTGAATGAAAACAGCCCGCCCCCTCAGGAGCTGACTGCATGCCTCGCACCCACAGTATCCCTTCTCACCGTGTCACGTTGTATCACTCTAATAACAGACACAAACCTGCGCGCCGCCTCGGCAACTCGAGGTTGAATCTGCATTAGGAAAGGCGAGCCTCGATACGGAGCCCATCTAATTCCTCAGAATCAGACAGCTCACGCACCGGGTCCTCCACCCCGGGGGAAGAAGCCGCAGCGCGGGCTTCCACGTGGGGAAGGAGAACAATGGAGCTGTCACCGGGAAGGAGAAGATGCATAAGCACTTCTCAAGTTCCCTTGACAGACCCATCTGCGAGTCCATGATAGATCAACCGTGCTGCCTCAACAGCACGGGACCGGCCACGGAATTCGCGAGCCCTGTATGCTTGTGAAAACAACGTTGGTAGATAACAACACCAAATACTCTCAGACTGGTAACACAGAGCGCTAACGCTGAAGAGCAAAAAAGCTATCTCTGTTACGTTCAGACGTCTCTTTGTATCTTCCGGGTATGCCGTCACATACTACGTCATCACGCAACACCAATCGGATTGGGCTGATTCTACTGTTTCTTCAGACGCTTTACGCGAGGGGCGTTCCCCAAAGTGTCGTCACGATGACGCAGTTCGAGTTCCCTCGAAGGGGAACTCAATATATTGTGTGGCAATATAAGTTATATAAAATATATATAACCTGCATAATGTATGTGCCACAACAACATAGCTTACTGGTTGATTTACAGCATAGATGCCTAAAATCAGCATTAGCTTATGAGACGATGGGCACAAATGTCGATTTCGATCTTGATTCAGTATGAATTCATATGTATATAGTCTACTGTACATATAAGGAAAAATGTGTTTGCCTTTTAGCACTATTTAAAACTTTTTTGAGGGTTAAATTATATTTGATTGCATTCATTACTATTCACTATTATTAATATTTTAAAATTTCACAAATAAGTAAGCAGTTATTCGATCTGCAATACTTTTTTGAGCAATTAGACTACATGTATATTTATTTAAGAGCCACTGCACTGTAGCCTACTTATGAATATGACTAATACTGATGACTATACAGGCCTATAAGTTAAATATATTAAATTGCAGTTTTTGTTAATAGTATCCGGTTGTAAAGTCTGACGTCACGCGGCAGAGCTTCCAGGTTGAAACGTTCAAATCTCATACCACAAGAAAAACAACAAACGGTGCTAATATACACACAAAATGTGGTGTAATACTACAAAAAATATATAATTATAACCTTTATCTCCATACCAAAATTCCAGATGGCCAGACAGTGATTCATCTTTTATAAATCATTAAAATATTAATGTCTGTGACGCTGTGAGCACAGAGACTGTTGTGTAGAAGTATTTAAAAATGTTTAACTTTTTTAAATGTTTGATGTTTAATATGAATAAATAGCGCTCATAAACGGCTGTCGATGGCATTCTCAAGTGAAACGAGTTAAGACTTGGACCCAGAAACGGCGTTCCTTACGTCACGACTTAACAAACGGATAAAGTAGCCACCACACTCATTTAAAAATAAACAAAATAGCATAAAGTGAAAATTAAGGAGAAGGGGGAGGCTGCAGACCTGGAGCAGGCAGAAAAATGTCCCAGACAGTTCCCTTTCGAAAGGGAACTCGCGCTGCGTCAGCTGACGCTACGGGGAACGCCTCCAGTGTGACAGGTGTCTAAACTACTATCGAATCACGGCAATCCTACTGACTGGCGACAGCCCATGATGTCATCAAAGTGCGACCAGGAAGTATATAAGGGCGCCTTGCAAACATGACACCATCTTTTTCGTCTTCAGGGACTGTTCTGTCTGAATGCTTCGAGTTAAGATAATCCGAATTCATTATTTTATGCACACGAGCCGTGTGTTTTCTGCCTGGGATCAAGAGCATGCACAGTCAGCTCTTATGGAGTTTTTTGTTTGTTTGTATAATGTGAGCGTTTGTCAATCCGAGATTGCTCCGCTCTCGTCTGGCTCTCTTCCTGAGGGAAGAGGGTTTGGCATCCGAGACTGATGATGTCATCCAACCCTGCCATCTAAGCCTTCAAAACGATGTGTTGCAGAATTACACTGACCCTCACTCCTCTTCTTCATCGTCTCCCCAGGCGCTTCTTACATCCAGCCTGGGGTGGTCCCGTGATAATGATATTTGAGGGCCCACCTGGCTGGTCTGTGAGAGCGCCCCCTTCAGGCCTGTAGTAGTGGCACACCTAAGCATATATGATAGGAATAAGGCTTTTTGGTGTTGTCATTTGCACGCCGCAGGCGAGCTGGGAAGTCTTTTGAGGAAAATATATTATTCATTTTTATGACTTATGCTCCCTGTTTAGGGTCGTGGGATCATGGGATTGTTGGATCTTTGGATCGTTTAAAGCTACACTGTAACTTTTTTAGTTTATTCTTAGCTAAAAACACAGTTCTTTCAAAAATGTTTATTTTATTTATTTTATTTGTAGAAAAAAAAGACAAAAGGGAAAATACATATTAATGAACATTTTTTCACAAATGTAAATATACCAGATTATAGCCAAAGGCTAATTTCCATCTGCAGACCCCCAAACAGGTAGATGTTACACATAAATACACATAACTACATATAGACACACTATGCACAGGCTATACACAGTGAAGCAAGGACAATAACAGTGATCACAACACACAAGTCCATAATACACTATATCCATGCTATACTAACTCTTATTACACAACCCATATCACACCAATAGTTCTATCCCCTTTATTTTTATAAAACACTAACTCTATTTTACATCTGGTATATATGCTAATGATTACTAAACATGCTCACATATTTGTGTGTCCCTCAACCACACTTTTAAACAATTCCTAAAAATAGGCCAACTTGTGCTTTCCCTAACTAACTGAGGGATACTATTCCAAAAGTTCACCCCCTGATATGATAGAGCGTTCTGGGAAAAGGATGTCCGCCTAAGCGCCAAAACACAGTCACCTCTCATATTGGCTCTAGTCACTCGAGACCCGACATCACTGATAGACTTTTGTTTAATAAAATCACTCAATGGTAGAGGCGCCAAACCATGTATGACTTTATAGATTAAACAGGCTGATTTAAATAATTTGAAATTCGCAAAATTTAAAAACTTATATTTATCTAAAATATTACAATGATGATATGATGAAGGCTTCTTATCTAATATTTTCAATGCTCTTTTATAGCATACCTCAATTGGCCCGATAGCAGCATGACTAGTATAAGCCCAACTTGTGATACAGTATTCAATATGAGCCAGTATCATAGAGTGCAAGAACGTAATCGCTGCTGTATCTGTTAATGAGGTACGAATTTGTTTAAAGTTCCGTAAATTAACATATTGGGCCCTATTTTAACGATCTGAAACGCAAGTGTCAAAGCGCGAAGTGCAAGTAACTTTGTGGGCGGGTCTCGGCGCTGTTGCTATTTTCCCGGCGGGATAAATGGCTCTTGCGCCCGGCGCAAATCTAAAATGGGTTGGTCTGAAGTAGCTTCATTATTCATAGGTGTGGTTTGGGCGTAACGTGAATAAACCAATCCGAGCGTCATCCAACATTCCCTTTAAAAGCAGGTGCGCAAGTTCCATTATGGATTGCTATTATTATGGCGTATTTACCAGGCGCACGCCAGGAGCGGTTCACAGGCGAGGAGACTGATGTTCTTGTAAGAGCAGTGAAAGACAGAGAAGTGAAGTTGTAATGTTGTACATTATGGTAAAGGTGATTTCACAGTCTTTTTTTTTTTCAGTCTTTCAGTTTTTTCAGTTTTTCAGTCGATTTTTTTTCCTGGTTCTTGACGGACAAACCAATTTGTCAGATGTCCTTGTATACGTCTTGCCACTATTGGGCAAACAGGTCTTATCCTTAATTATTACAATTAGCCTGAATCATTTGTAAGCTAGATTTATGCCTATTTTTTCACATCTTCGTGGCACACCACAATGATTTCCGTCATCTCATGTGTTAATATTTTTTTAGTGTAACAATTTATGATTTGCAAAAATAACTGTTGCATCTGTGTAGATTACATGAGCAAAGTGTATGCGCGTGGTGCACGCTATACATTATGGTCAAGCATGCGCCCTTAAAATAGCATAATGAACAACGCGCAACGCGCCACTGACTTTAGACTAGGTTTTTTCTGGTCAGTGGCGCAATTGTTTAATGGAACAGCAAAATAGCACCAGGGATTGTTTGCGCCGGAACACGCCTCCTTTTTTGCGCTGAACCGCCCAGGGAGCGCAAGTTCATTCACTAGTTTAGCGACGTGCTTCTGTGGAGGGAAAAGCGCGCTTTGCGCGGGTGCAAAATAGGAATGACACATGCGTCGGTGTACAAAGTCAATTGCGCTGGGTGCAAGATAGCCCTTAAAGTATTCACAACTTTTTTGATATGTTTTTTAAAAGATAATTTCGAGTCTATCAGAACTCCTAGATACCTAAATTCCTCAACATTAGTTAATTCTTGTCCACCCAAGCAAACTTTTACTGTGGCCACAGTTGTTTTAGGTTTACTAAAAAACATTGATACAGTCTTTTTAACATTAAGACACAAGCATGAATCATTCAGCCATTTTTGCAAATCATTTAAAGCGAATGAAAGCTGATGGGCAGCATCCTCAGCACTTTTGGCATGTGTAAAAATTACCGTATCATCAGCATACATAATCGTATCAACATTTTTGCATACATTGGGCAAACTATTCACATACAGTGAAAATAGCAGAGGTCCTAAAATTGATTCCTGAGGAACACCCTGTGTATATTGAAGATAGGGTGACTTACAATTCTTTATTTGCACACATTGTTTTCTATCTGATAAATAAGACTGTATCCATTTAACTGTTTGATTACTAAAGCCAAATGTTAACAGTCTAGACAAAAGCTTTAAGTGATTCACAGTATCAAACGCACGCTTAAGATCAACAAAAACAGCAGCAACGTAACTGTTTTTATCTAAATAGAACTTCACCTTCTCGACAAAAACACAAATAGCCGTTTCAGTTGAGTGAAGAGATCGGAATCCAAATTGCATAGGGTGCAGACCCGGATTGGAATCATTAAGATGTGCAATGATAGAGTTGGCGACCCACTTCTCTGCTATCTTAGAAAAGATAGGAAGTATGCTGATAATTAGCAGGGTCTAGTTTATCACCCGATTTATATATTGGTATGACATTTGCAACCTTCCAACTCAAGGGAACGACTGCCTGCGTAATTGACAAATTAATAAGATGGGTCACAGGCACCAAAATACAAGATTTAAAAAGCTTCAGAAGATTGGTATCAAATCCAAACACATCCCTTGCTTTAGAATTTTTTAATTTAGAGATTATGTTATCTACTTCATTTTCTGTAATTGTTTGAATATTAAACTTAGAATTTAGAGTTACGGCATCCATATAAAGGTCAATGTGGGCCATATTTTGTTGAGTCACAAGAGCTAGAAAACAATTGAGCAATCTCATCAATGGTATTTTGAAAGAAATAATTTAATTTAGTTGCTAGGTTGAGAGGCTCTGATACCAGTTCATTAGCAAATTTGAGTTCAAAGTCTTTATCAGCAATATGCTTACTTGTACCCATGAGTTTGTTGATATTTTCCCAAATCAACTTACAATTTCCTCTGGCACCATTAATTACAGACATGTAGAAATTTGCTTTTGCCATTCTCAAAGTTTGTGTGACTTTATTTCTTGCGGATACAAAATGTAATCGATCAGTAGTTAATCCAGATTGTAATGATTTTTTTAGTAATTTATCTCTGAGTATCATAAGCTGTTTACACTCATTATTGATCCAAGGCAAGGAATAAACTCGTTTCATTAAATGACCCACTTTCTGAAATTGAGATAGAACCATTTTAATAGTAGAGTTTATTAAATCACAACATTGATTAGTGTCATCACATAATACTATACTAGACCAATCAAAAGTATTTAGAGCTGCAATTAAGCATTGTTCTTGGCTCTTTGGAATAAACGTTTGTTTTATATTAATGTTTTTACTGACACTTCTCAATCGGCATTGTGGTCAGACAAGCCAGTTAGGAAATTGTAAATTTTTTTATTCTATCTGGTTTGTTAGAAAACACCAGGTCTATTAAATTTTTAGAACGATTTGTTATTCTAGTGGGATCACTGATCATTTGTATTAATCCAAAATTATCTGTAATTTCTTTAAGTTTCTTTCTGTCACTTTTGCTGTCCCAATTTACATTTAAGTCTCCCATTAGAATAACCTCATTATTAAAGTCACAACAACTCAGAAGTGCTTTAAATTGATCATAAAAATCTACTTTTGCTGACGGCGGACGATACAGACATAGAATAGTAAATGACATTTCTGTTGAAAGTGACACTTTAACTCCAACACATTCAATTGATATTTCATTAGACCAAATTATTTGTGTACATTTTAAAGAATCCTTCATATAAATTAACACCCCTCCTCCCTTCCCTTGATGCCTATCCTTTCTAAAGACATTGTAGCCCTGTAGTGATACCACTGCTTGTGGGGAAGAGGGTTTAAGCCAAGTTTCTGAAAGTCCTAAGAAATCCACATTTGAGTTAAAGAGAAGATGCTCTAATTGTTCCCTCTTAGGGGCCATACTGCGTATATTCAGATGGCCTCCTAAGAGCCCTTTATTTTTACACTGTGGATCCCATATAGTCCTGGCTTGATTAAGAGTCTGAAATAACTTACATGATCGATGTTTTTTAAATACCGGGTTCCTTTGTGTGCACATGGATATGATGCGTTGTGAAGCCATACCAGACTTAGTTGTAATAGAATCGTGTAGAGGTGGTATTTGCCCAGATGACTGCTGTAGCCCAGGTAGCAGTGATGGTATTAGCCCAGGTAGCTGCTGTAGCCCAGGTAGCAAAGGTGGTATTAGCCCAGGTCGTTGCTGTAAACCAAGTAGCAGTGATGGTAATAGCCCGGGTGGCTGCTGTAACCCAGGTAACGGAGAATGAATTTGCCCAGAGAACGGCTGTAATCCAGGTAGTAATGAGGGTATTAACCCAGGTAGCTGCTGTAACCCAGGTAACAGAGGTGGTATTAGCCCGGGTAGCTGCTGTAACCCAGGTAACAGAGGTGGTATTAGCCCGGGTAGCTGCTGTAACCCAGGTAACAGAGGTGGTATTAGCCCAGGTAGCTGCTGTAAACCAGGTAGCAGTGATGGTATTTACCCAGGGGGCTGGTGTAATCCAGGTAGCTGTAATGGTGTTAGCACAAAGAACTGCTGTAACCCAGGTAGCAAAGGTGGTGTTAGCCAAGAGAACAGCTGTAGTTGTGACACAGGACTTAAAACAGGACCAGGATTTTGCTCAACATCACCAGCCAGAAGTAGTATCATCAAAAGATTCATAACCCCAGGGAATGATCTAGATACTGTTTGATCAAGTTTACCTGGGGGCGGTCTAGCATGTCCATAATCCAGGATTCTTGCATACAAAAGATGTCGGCTCCTCTTTGCTGGATAGAGAGTTAAGTTATCCATTTTCCTTGGACATGTTAAACACAAGAGGATGTAAAAGGACAGGAGAAGACCAGACAAATATAGTAAGATCCAGGGGTTTTTGATGTACTTTTGTTGCAAACAAACGGGCCCTGCCAAACCATGCTGCTGCACCCTGGCGGCCATCTTGGAATCATCCCCTGTTTTATGATGGATAGATGCCCATATATGTGCTCATTAATGTATATTTACTTCTTTCAAATAATAAAGTATTCTCGTAAGTTTATATGCCGTTGAAAATACATACGGGTGAGGGGTTCAAATTCGAGTCGCCATGTTGCCCCTCCATCTTGAAAGTACATTAGCCAAAGAGGGACATACCCGTGAATTCAAGCTTCGCCTTTCGCGTTTTAACACTCGATGGAACCGTGTTGAATGTGGACGAGGTCGAACTGGAAGCCATGTTAATCTTGTACTAAATCGGCCACCGTAGGAGTTAAAACGACGTTTTACGGCCCAGGCAGTTTTACGCACCTGTTGTTCCAGACACAGCCAGTAGGGGGAGTTATAATGTCCATAGACGCTGACTAATTGCGAGGTTTTTGTGAATTTAAATATAGATGTTGCATTAATATATCAGATAGACAGTGTAATGATCTGCACTACTGATTAAAATATCTGTAGATAATTCACTGTTGGTCTACAAGAGCCAATTGAATTGAATTAATTTATTGTTTTTGTGAAATGAAAATTGATAATACACAGATGGTCAATGTAATTATATATCCTCCTGAGACCCAAAATTGTGTTAGTATTTGTTGCATGTCATTACATTGTTTAGAGCATAATAAACAAATTGATAAAAAAGAAAAAATATATTTTTGAAAAAAGGTAAATTTTTCCAAAAAGATTTTGTCATATGTTATGTTATGTCCACTGTAGTGGACTCCAGGACTGTTTAAAACCAGGTTGTTTAAAAAATAAAAAGACATGAAATGACAATGGGATTTTTTTTTTTTTCATTTACCAATCAATTTTTAAGTTTCATGATTTTTTAATTGATATACCATTTTATGCAATATGTGGGCAAAATGGCCATACAAATGCAATGCAATCCCATTCAATGCAATGTATCTGTATCTAATTAGCATATTAATGTGTTCTTGGGGGAACATGTAATGGAAAAAGAAGTGTAATAATGGGAGTAATAATTGGCAACATTTTCATAATAATATCTAATATTTCGTAGGAATATTGAAATATTGAATATTGTCTCCCAAAATGCCTGATAAACATGATTTAAGTCCTGGTGTCCACTACAGTGAACGTATGAAATCAATGTCCTGTTTTGTAACAGAGAGTCAAAATAATATATAAATATATTAGATTTATGCATGTATTGATCAATAACACAACAGTGGTACTGGTAAGAAAGCAATGAAAAAAAAAAAAAAAAAACATAATAATGACCATAATAATAGTATATATACAATATACAAAATATATATGTTTTTGCCATGAATACATTCTTTATCGTAGTCAAGACAGATCAACGATACAATTCAAAAGATATACCTTTGGAGATGGAACAAAATATTTCCCAATAACTTTGAGTAATTTTGTACTCTCTTTCCAGTAGGTTTTGATTTTATCACAATCCCAGAAAGACATATTTTGATTAGAAACCCCATAACATTTTCCTGAGATGTCGATTTATGACAAAAACTATTTGAACTTAGATTTAAATTAAAATTATACAATATTATCATATTTCCATAAGCGTGCTAAATTTAATCACTAAATTAATGTAATTTTTAAAGAATTTTTGTTTTTGTTTTCATGTTGCAACCTCCAAACATTTGGTATCTCTGATTGAACTCTTTACAGGACATCCAGACTTAAAACTGTGACATGTATGGTGTCAGAGAAATTCACAAAAAATATATGTCCACAACAGTGGACAAAAGTCTATTCCTGGGTCTCAGAAGGTAGCATTTTGCTTAACCTGACTAAATGGGGAAACTGGCTCTCTTTGTCCTTCCACCATGCAGCTTGAGCGATTGCCCGTCACGTGACAATCATGCGACTTCGACAAAAGTTAGTGTATACTTAGTAAATAATATTATTATGTTTAGTAAAAATATAGCTCTTATTAGTTGTAATAATATAAATAATAAATAATTACTATTTAATCTAATGTAAATGTAGTGGCATAAACGGTGCCTTGAGTGTGATTTTTATTCTTTAATAATGACGTGTGCGCGTGTTGCCCAATCACATGCTGTGTATTGGATATATAAACGGGGACTTTAAAGTTTATTATTTTATGATGTTTCCTGAGGTGTATGATTTCTACATCATAAAATGTCATAATTTAGAAATAAAAGGCATTTTTCTATTCTGATATTAGCCCTCTGGCTTGAATGCTCTGTTTCAAGGGGCGTGTCTGCTGTGAGACTTCAGTGTAAACGCCCACTGTTGTGATTGGCTGACATCTTTACATTTGAAATGAGTATTAGATTATGTGGCGGAGGGGGCGTGGTTTAGCGAGGTCTGCAAGCGCTGCCAGAGAGGAAGATTGGTGAGAAAAGTTATTGTACTGAGTTGTTGAGAGCACTGTGAGCGCAAGTTTATTTTGTTTGTATCTGAGCGTTCTGAATAAACACGAGTCGCGTGCATGCAGTGATCTCATCATTGCAGCGCGTTTTTTTCTCACAAAATGCTTTCACCAAAACTAACAGCAAACACGACATCGACATGAATACAATAAGAGCTTTGTGCAGCATAACAGCATCATTCATTATAACGGCAGTTTGGACAAGTGTGCAGATACACTCGCGATGTGTGATTGACAGATCCGAGCATTATAAAGAGAGTGTTCTTTGATCGCTAATCTAGCATCTAATCACAATTTAAATAAAAGATTGGTTTCATGCTACTAAGAGAGACGATGTGAAGTTGATCGTTTAGTCACTGGCTTGATTCACGGATGGATAAACAGTATTAAAAAAATTAAGAAAGAAAGTCTGTGTGAACTTGATATGAATAATTAGCTACACATCAGAAATCACTGATCACAGATCAGGCATTAATGAACACTGTTACTCACTGTTTGTAGCGGTGCTGTCGAATCCATATGGTAAAAGTCTGTTTGTAAAGCCTGTGCTGACATTGCGACTGATAAACTGAATCTCTTTTCTCCAAATTCTCTGGGCGGGCAAAGCATAGGAAGGGGAGGTAACCTTTCCTGTTATGACGGCATAACAGGGAAGATTCCAGATCTTGTGTCTGAGTTTTCATTTTCTCAAAGGCAGAGCAGGACAGCCAGAACTCGGTTTACATCTATAAAAAATTCTAGCCACTCGGGGACCATATACAGGCTAGGGGAACTCATATTAATGTTAAAAAAACTCATAAAATGACATTTTCATGCCATGGGACCTTAAAGGCACTGCGCGTGTGTCAGAGCACGGTTTGTGCGTCACTGCCCGTGGACCGCCCTTTCCGGTTTTGTGGGCTTAGTAATATTGAGGTGTGGTTTGAGGTCATTGCTAAATTATGTAGTTTATAGCGTCCTTTTGGACAATCGTTTGTGGGTTGTTGGCGACTTCCTGGCTCAACATTCTTCTGCTGTATTCTTGTGCCCTATTGGCCTGATGTCTGTTTGTGCACGATCGGACTCGCAACTATAGCGACACAAGGTATGTGTAATGGCCGTTATTCACCCACATCCATTTATGTGTTAAAGGGTAATTTCAGTGATTTAGCATTAAGCTTTGTATTTAAACTGGGTCATTTATGCAGTAGAAATGTGAAATTATTTTTGAATTTGGTGCCTTCTAGACTGAGAAAAGACAGAAAATGTATTTTTGTCTCATGTGGATGAAAGACAACAACTCCCAGAATGCACTTGCTTCGCTGCCCTACAAGGCCACTCTGTACACCGTCGTTTTGATCTTCATAGTAATACAATCATTTCGTTCAGTTAGAGAATAAACACTACAATTAAAAACTGAACGTGTCTTTTCAATAAAGTGTGAGTGAGCCGAACGAAAGTCACGGCACAGACGCAGCAGTGTCAGATTTCATTCACACGAAGAGCTAAGAAGAGCTGAGGTAACGTTAAGCATCAGTCTGGCACGTTTTCAGATCGCATATGGAAGCTAAACTATCACAGGAATTCATTGAAAAGTTGAAACACTCACTTTACTCTGCACCGCGCTCCGTTATGATTATGATAGTCCGTGCGGCCGTCTGTGTCTTACATTCTGTGCGTGAGATCTCTCCCCTATGGGCGGGTTGATAACATGCGGAACAGCTCCATCTAGTGGCTGTGGTCTTTGCCTCTGGCCAAAAAATCCTCCGATGACGCAAAATGACGATATTTGCGTCATCGGAGGAATTTTTCCAGAAATAAAATGCATAATTCTCTTGTCTCAGGGGGATATGAGGGGGGAAAGTACCATAATTTGAATATACCACCGGGTTTCTACTGATACAAAGCCTAATGCAAAATCACTGAAGTTACCCTTTAAGTAATTGCATGTTTTAATTCATTTTAGGAGAACTAGTTGGAACCCATTGTGTTCAGTACAGCCTGTCGTCGTTGATTCTTCCGGTGACTGAAATTACACTCCAACGCGAGCTGCTTTGTCTTCGTTGGTTGTTCCGGTGACTGAAATTACACTCCAATGCGAGCAGTGGAGGAGGCAGAGGGTGTCCAGGGTGGCACTGGACACCCCTGACATCCGACTGGCTACCCCAAAATTGCGATCGCTATTTCCATTTCACCTCCTAATGAAAAAACATATATATTTTGACATGCGGCGGCGCTACACGGCTATTATTAACATTGAATATTAAGATAATATTAACGTTAGTTGCCAAACAGATTGGGGTCGCGCATAAGCGCAGAGTTGTTCAAAATCCTGCTGCGCCATTCACATAGTTTTCCATTAAACGACACCATTTGTCTCAAAACGTTTTTAATGTATAATTACTTCACCCTAGACTGGAAGAGTGTGTAGGCTATAGACATTTGTGTTTATGGAAAGATATAGCTATAGATTGCGCTTTTTTGTTTCCCTTTGTGCAGTTCTTACAGCAAAACACATTGACGCCACTTTTTTTAATTCTTGAAGTGATCTTTTTTGCCTGTATGGTGATTAGATTCACTTTTTTGCATCGCCGGCTTAAACATGAGAATGCGCGGAATATGGTGCTTCATCAATAGCGTGAACACAGAGAGCACGTCTTGCGCTTGAATGGACAATATACATAAGGTATGCCAAAAATAGCGATTATCATAGTAAACACAGTCGGCTATGTCTTAACCGGATGGAAGCACTTGACAAATGAAATCGGATGCGTGTCTATGAATTAGATTCAATATTGTGCATTTGCTCTTAAAGTGACCGCAGCAACTTATAGCCTACCTCCTTCCATCTGTCATTAAAGTTTATCAATGAACAAAAGAAAGAAAAAAAATCACCCACTGATCTTGACTTCTGTAGCTAGTTTTAACATGCATTTAAGTTTTTTTTTGGATGATTCAGTTTCTGTACCTGAATTAGGCCTACCGTTAGACCTGAAACTTAATTCTTAGCACTGTTCTAACTTTATTGCTGACTGTTCACTTGTATTCAATAATGTTTTAAATATTGTAGTTTTTGCTGTGGGATATCAGTTGGTATTGATAATTGTGAAATTTCACTGGTATCTGCAATTGTGGTTGCTTATTTATTAGAATACATGTTACATCGGTCAAAACAATGAAAACAAATAAGTATTACACATGATATTCTTTCACGGTCTATGGACCCCCTAAAGTAGCCTTGGCCAGCCCCCGGCCACCCCATGTAGAGCCCTGCATGTGCCTCAAAACTAGGCCCTAGCCCGGCCCTGGCCCGAGACGCTGAAGCCCTAGCCCAGCCCATGTCCGACAGCTCATAAAAATTATCAGCCCGAGTCCGACTGGAGCCCGTGTTTTTTTTATCCTCCCTATTACACATTAGTTGCAGCCATTCAAATAGTTCAGTTTTGTTTTTAATGTCAAAGTAGTTATATTTTGTTTAGTTTCTTTGTTAAGTTAATTTAGACAAATGTTTGAAGCATTTTGTTGCTTGTTAAATTCAAGTTTTTGTTATTTAAAGTGACGACCAAGCGGCCAGCGGCCGACAGTGAGTTAACCCAACGCTTTAGCCTCTGAAATCAACACTTGACTTGTCTTGCTTATAAAATCCATATAAAACACTTAAAGCATCGTTTAAACGTTTAGCCTACTATCACCACCATCACAGTAAAAAGGCATTTTTGACAAGATGAGGCAGGCAGATCGCAACGGCGCGCGCAAACGAAACTAAACAACAACAAAAAACAACAAAAAAAACATGCTGGTTGTCTTACCTACCTCTCCGCGAAATTAATATAAATCCGATCTTCAATTCCCGTGCTATATGCACATTTAACGGAGATCATGTCAACGAAAGCAACCGATATGAGCATTTTATTCATCAGCTCATTTCAACATCAAAGACCGCATTATGAGAACGAGGGACCTAAACACTGGTAATAGCCTTTTAGTCTCATTAGTTTTTAATGAAGATTGTTGTGTTTTTGAGCATCTAAGACTTGGCTTATTTTCAGTTTCACTTGTGGCAGTTTGCGTGTTGGCTTGCTTTACATTTGCGGCGATGTGTGTTGCATAGCGCCGTCCTTTAAAGGGGTGGTAAACCACGATTTCACTATTCTAACTTTAGCTAGCGTGTAATGTTGCTGCTTGAGCATAAACAACATCTGCAAAGTTACAACGTTCAAAGTTTAAAGCAAAGGGAGATATTTGCTTTTAAAGAAATCAGTTTCTAAGGACTACAGCAAACGGCCAGTAGGCGACTACAGACATTTCTCCAGGGCTTGCTGACATCACCAGGCCCAATATTTACATAAACCCCTCCTCCGAGAATATTAACTAAGGGGGGGTGAGGCCATTTTGTATCGCGGCGCTGTTGTGGTATAGTAAGGCTGGAGTGTTGTTGCCGCGATGCCAAGGAAACGCTGTTATTTTCATCTGGATTGCAGGTCTGGGGTACTTGCTCTGTTCAGCCTTCATAGGGACGGGGGTGCGTTGCAGAGCGTTTAACACACAGCATGTTATATGCACGTGTGTTTGAGTCAGCGGGGAATCAGGCGCGCAGGGCTCCTGCAGCACAACAGAGGAAACATCCACCGTCTTCGCGATTTCAATGCCAGATTTGCACAACGTCAGCTGCGTGAAAAAAACACTGCCGGTGCGTGGATGCACGACGCGCGCGCTGCACATTTCATGGAGGACAACACAAACTTCCACAAACTTCGCGAGTTCAATACAGGATATGCACAACGGCTTGTCCTGAAAGCTGGATTTACAAACAGAAGCTGTTTACGGGCCACAACCTGTAAGTCTGATTTATTTTTCATCGATGTGTTTTCCTGTAATAGGTTGTAGCAAGGAAGTAAACAGATGACAACACTGTTCTGCAAACCAGTCTGTTAAATGCTCATTCATACTTAACGTTATCCGACGAACACCTAATGTTACAAACACTAACGTTAAAATCTCAACAGCGAACCTGACATTAGTGTAAATGATTCTTTGATTAGAGCTTTTATGTGTTGTTTATCTTCAGGCATGCTAAACATGGTTCTGTGTGTGATTTGGCTACTATAGTAAAGCCAGTGCTTTGTGTTCGTTTTGGGTTAATAGTTCTTGCGACAGATATTTGGCTATAATCGTTCTAAAAATACAAAAGTTAAAGTGCCATTCAGTAGCGATCACTATAGATCCGCAGTCTTTACTCTTGAGGACTGAACCCAGCAAACACAAAACGTTTTTACAACGTTTCACAACGTTGTATTTTGGTTGCAATTAGGTAATGTTGCAGTACAACGTTTTAAAGACGTTTTAAAAACGTTTTTTTAAATAGAAAAATAATGTAACCAAAATAAAACGTTTCAAAAACGTTATAAAAATACCAACCTGGTACGTTTTCTTTAAGTAGTCAAAAAAACGTAAATATTACGTTTGTCTACTACCAAACTACAACTTTTGTTAGACGTTTTATTCTGGTGTTAAAATAATGTAATCTGCACGTTGGAATAGGACGTTTAAAAAACGTCATGACATTACCAAAATACAACCAGATGCCAAACCTCCAATGATAGGCTACTTTCTGTTTGTGTAAAAATATCAGTAACATTTTACCATTGAGGCGATTCAGTGACTGAGTGAGACTGATTTATGCAGCTGAGCATTCGATATCAAAAGGACTTAAAGGTAGCCTAATATGTGAATACTTACTTGCAGTGGTCTCTGCTCATTTAACTGATAGCAAGCTATATTAGAATAATCCAATCGATTATTGTTGTTTCAAGCCTGGCGCGTGGATCAAACAGCTCATAGAGTGTAAAAATGAGCCCGATCACACGAAAATGCGTATAAATATTACTATATACGCACAAACCTAGGCTGTGATGATGTAGGGCTAGGCTGCACTATCCAATTAAACAACGTTATCAACTTTCGGGACATTTTCTACTCCATCAGTAAGCCTATGTGATGTTTTAATTCTTGAAACGCTGTGTAATTGACATATGACGTGTTTAATGGGCGTGCGTGTTGAACATCCGAGTCGCTTTTAAACTGGAGCGGTGGGAGTTACCATGGAAACGGGGCGACACAGTGAAACAGCAAGACTCCGCCTGCGTCCTGTTACTGTTGTTTTCACTGATTTCAGGTAAGTTTAATCCCTAAAATTACACATATAATGTTAAACTACACATATAATACATACAACTGTTCCGTTGTTATGTTGAATATTTAATTTATAGAAATGGTTTAACGTTAGTGTCTTCGGAAAAAATCCGTTAGCCGTTAGGCTAACTTTATGAAAGGTAACGTTAACTTAGGCTAACGTAACTAGCCTTGAGCTCTTGTTTATGAAAGTTTGGGGTTTTAATCACATATTATGTGAAGATAAGAGGGCTTTGATAGTTTTGTTAACGTTTTGCTGGCAATTTGTCAATGGATGAATGGAAGTAACGTTAATCTAATTATTCAACCTAAAAGTTTGCACTGTAAAGTTAATCGGTGACGTCACTCACATGGAGCGTGACAATGAGCTGAAACTATTTCAAACACCTTTTTTCTTTTATCTTACATGGTTTTCCATCAATTATTATTATTACGTATATATCTCCATGCATCTGTAAAACCCCAAAACATAAATTCTGATATCTAAAGATATTATATATTGTATATCCTGTATATTCTTACTTTTTTCAGCATTTTAACCACGTGCTCTAGTTTATTTATTTCTAATAAACCTGACATTGTATACCACATATTGTTGGCTCTGTGACAAATTGTTTATGTTTCTAGATTCTGATGGATGTGCAGAGAACATCTCTAAGGTACTATGAACCATCTGACTTGTAAGTAAAACCTCAAACATTCCTGTGTGTATATGATACAACAAATGTTGATAGTTCTTGTAAATTAAATGGTAAAATGTTCATGAAGTGACTCTGAGAGCAGCTCTGCAGATAAAGTTAATGTATAGAGAGACAGCAGACACTGAAATCATTGCAAGCGTCACACACGCTTTAGTTTGCGTAGTAGTCGAAACTGCAGCGCTCATTCACACAGACATGGCAGAACATAAAGACTTCAGATTTCATTAGCAGTTTTTTTAGCTTTAATATTCACAGACACTAGTCTGTATCGGTATCTGATTCATTGTACCGCCCTACTTTTAATTTATTAATTCAAAAATTGCCAAATTCTGTGGCGTTCCGCTTTATACAGTAAATTGTGACTGGATTCTGTGGTTTCATGCATGTTTTTGCATCACGGAAATCATATGACTCTACGTGGTATTTGCAGTATTAAAGAGATTTAGTTTTGAGAGTTATTTATTGTTGTGTTATAAATTTGTTACCATTAGTATAAGAAGGGTATGAATGACTAAAAGACTAAATTTCAGTCCGGCAGAATTCTCTGCACACTTTAACACAGAGGCCAAATGAGCATTTTGAATGTAAGAACCTCACATTATATTTATAACAATCCTTGTTGATATTTGAATTGTATTTCAGGGCAGTTTGTGAAGACAGATAAACAAGAGATGTTGTGACAACCTGGACAGAAGTCGGTTCCAGATCCACCTTCCACACCAGATTTCTCTCTCATATGGATTGCTGTCTGCTGTCATATTATATGTTCTCTGCAGAATTAGGTGCATGCAGATATTACTCAGGAACATGACTAAACTTTGTTTGCTATAATACATCTATTTAGTGCACCAGTGTGAAACATACTTCCCCCCACATTTGCTGTATATCTATATCTTTGTCATAGGTTTCTTTCAGTGGTTAAGGGGATTTTACATTACGGGCGTCAACGTTAGTAAATGCAATGATCTCTATGAAATGAAGCGTCAGATTTCTGGTGTTGTGCCGAAATCTGACCTACCAAATTATGTGACCCTAGTTGACTGTTACAACTAAACCCATCCCTAATCCTAACCTTATAACTAGGGTCACAGAATTCAGCACTATAACAGAATGAATCTGCATTGAATGAATGGTTTACTTACTAACTCACTCTAAGACAGCCCCTTGCTGCCACCTACTGGCATAACAATGTAACCTGCTACGGAAGCGCTGAAAAACAACTAAAACACAGACTTTCTCAAAATCAAGTATGCAAATATTATAAAATATTATTTATTGAACAATAATAGCCATTATAAACTTTACATATGTAATGTATATTAATTGATAAGTTATAAATTGTATTTTAATTATTATAACAATTGCAATAAAATAATTTGTAACTAGTTAGAGAAAATGTAAATTTTACAGATGAGGTTTTTTCTGTTATAACATCTGTGCACTGACATTTCTTGGATTTTTCTATTTGTTAATGTTCTTATTTAAATTTGCTGTACTTTATTTGTACCATTTTGTTTTATTGGCATAGTTTTATTTATCTGTTAAGAATTTTCTGTTATTATTAATGAGGGCGCTAATTGTAGTCTTTGAAAAAAATCTCAAGGTCCTTGAAAGTACTGGAATTGAATTATACATTATCTCTACAAACAATGACAAAGGTGTTATCATTTAACACTTTTGTTGTTGTTCCAAACTTGTGTGACTTTGTTAGACCTTAAAGTTAATGTTTCTGACCTTATTCACCATTCACTTTCTTTGGTTCAAAAAAAGTGAATGGTGAATAAGGAACATTATGCTTATCTCCTGACTAAGGTTAACATTAACACCTCCATTTGTTCAACAGTGGAAAGAAAGTCATACAGGTTTACATTGGATTTACGCAGGGATGAGTAAATGACAGATTTTTCTTTTTTGTGAACGACCTAATCATATTTCTTATATTGTGTGAATAAATACAATGAGTGACTACATTTGTGTATAGTATAAATTATTAGTACTACATATGTTAATGTAGTTTTATAAAATGGGCAACAACCAGAGGTCCGCCCTACAGGTAAGGTGAAATGTAAAAAGTGTTAGTAATGAGCTGAATATTCAGATGTACAGAAATATCGTAACCTGTGACTAGCCTATGACGAATTATAAAGAGATCTATAAATACCACTTAATCTATTTCTCTTACTGTAGTTATAATATTGTTTTATATTAAAGTCATTTTTCAAAGATAACAGTAAAAACATTTTGATTACATGTGTGAAGTGAAGAACAGTTTGGACGTGATAAATACGTTTCTGCAACGTTGAAAGGAGACGTGGTAACGTGATAAATACGTTTCTGCAACGTTGAAAGGAGACGTGGTAACGTGATAAATACGTTTCTGCAACGTTGAAAGGAGACGTGGTAACGTGATAAAAACGTTATAAATACGTTTCTGCAACGTTGTGAAAAAACGTTTTTATAACGTGAAAAAAACCCGACATCTTGTCGTATTAAATACGTAGGATAAAAACGTTATCACGACCTTTTCACAACGTGAAAAAAACGTTTTTACAACGTTGCTGTGTTTGCTGGGAACTGCTTCTGCTCGATCATCTTCACTCAAATGTTCTGGGTCTGATTGGGGCTCATATGGTTTTATTGACGCCGTTGTTTCTATGACCAAAGCACAGCCTCCGGTAAGGGAAGGGGCGTGACATTTCCGACAAACGTACACTAGGCGGTTAGCGAATCACAACACACTGGGCCAGCTAACCAATCAGAGCCCACTGCGTATTTTTGAGGGACTGGCTTCATACAACCCGGAAAGCATCAGACCGTTTTACAAGGAGGGACAGAGCAGTGTAGAATAAAGGTCAAATATATGAAAAATAAGGCAATTTTTTTTTAAACGAAGCATGAACACATGTTACAGTGCACCCCACAAACACAGTCAAGCCTTCAAAAGAATGTGGTTTACCACCCCTTTAAACACTGTGCGAACCGGTCTTGACAGTTGCGGACTCGCGATATCATGGTCTCATGTTGTTTCCACCAGCGCAGCATATCTAGTTTCTTTTAATTATTGAATGTCAAAAATATAAAATGAAGGAGAAGCCTAAAAAGGCCTGAAGCCCGGCCCGCGTTTGAGGTATGACAGGAAAATTGGCCTGAAGCCCTGCCCGAGGGGCGTAAAAAAGTCGGGGCCCGTCGGGCTCAGGCAGAAATGCAGAGCTCTAACTCCATGTATAAAAGTCTAGTTCCGCCACTGAACACAAACTCCTTTGTCTTCATTTATTCTTCTGGTGACTTTGAATTACTCTGCAGCGCGAGCTGGTTGGTTTATGTGTCTGGCATTACATCTGCTCTTCAGCATGTTTTGATTTGTTGTTTTGTTATATTTGTTTCCTATTCTTTTGTCTAGTTTGTTTATTAATTTTGGGTTGTCAGAGTTTTACTTCCCTTGTTTTTGTGTAACGTTGCTGTCTAGTCAGCATTTGCTTTATCTGTTATGTTGATCTAGTTTCTAGTTTGTATGTTTGGTATTCGTATGTTTGTTAAAGTGCTATAATTATCCACCTCCAATCTGATGTTTTGAGTTTGAACCTCATTGGAGGTGGCATTTTCTTTTCTTTTGTGTATTTATGTTTTTTACGCCTTTTCAGCTCATCTAAGTTAAACAGTATTATTTATTTTGTCTATTTCAAAAACTGTTTGGAATAATTTTCCAATTAGCCGAGGCTTCAGGGCAGGCCGCTAGTAGGCCCTCGTGTTTTCTCGTGGGATTTTGTCACAGAGTGCAGTGCGTTTTGTGTCTGACCCGATGTGCGGGTGGTGTGATGAGACCTGTGCACAAGGTGGATTTTGATATAAGAGCTTGGTGCTCCCTAAACTAGCTCACCTGCCATTGGTAAGCCTCGGTCTCCTTCGCTCGGTTACAGTCTCTTCTGTGTCTATGCTAATCCGGCCCTCTAGGATTTTAATGTCTTTTTATCACTGCTGAATATTGTATAAATAAACTTTTGGTTTTTTTTGGTATCCACGTCTCAGCCCCACTTCCTTTTGAAACACGAACCTGTGTCCTTTTAGGTATGTGATTAACTCATGAGTACTAATATTTCCCTGGTCATCAGGGTGGCGTAGTCAGCTACATCTTAGAGTGTCTTTTCATACGAGTCCCCCCTACCGCCACATAAAGGAAGAAAAAAAAAATGTTGTGGCATAAGGTGAAGTGAGAGCTGGGCTGGGGGCGGGGCGCATTCGGTTCGACATCAGAGTATCGCGGTTTGAACCGTGGGTGGTGTATCGTGTATCGGTTCAGTTTGAATATTGTAACACCCCTACTGTCTAGCAATGTTATATGTCTTTTTCAATTTTACATTTTTTCTCATCAAGCAATTTGTTTCTCTTGCCAGTTTGTTGGTATTCCAAGCAACATGCATTGTCTTCCTTGTGCTTCATATTAAATGAAAACTCAAGTTATTCTGATGAGCCGTGCAATTAAGTTGAAAATTACTTCAACATATTTTTTCCTTTTTCTTTTGAGCTTTCACACTCACCAGTAGTCATGGCGATATCTGTGATAGTCATGTTGTCCATGCTGGTGCTCAGAGTCAAAGGCAGGCTGATATTTCTGACGAGATTCCGTAAGTAGTTTACCAGCGACAAATCAAAGGCACTTGCATTATACTCAAACTCAGAAAGTGGTGCTGGGAAGAACAAACAAACAACAAATTATCTTTATTTTTATACAAATAACATCAAACTATTATAAGGACATTGTATTTGAGTATAGAGGACAAAACTGTGAATCAGACCTGAACTTCTTTGTCTTATAAGTTGCACTAACTCATCTGTGTAGCTAAACTGGGATGATGTAAAAAGGAAACATTTAATTGCAGGCTTTCAATGACGTTTCTCATGTTTTCTCAATACTGAGATTAATTAATTAATTAATTAATTAATTAATTAATTAATTAATTAATTAATTCATTCATTCATTCATTCATTCATTCATTCATTCATTCATTCATTCATTCATTCATTCATTCATTCATTCATTCATTCATTCATTACCCAACATTGTTTTGGGGTCAATGTTGCATCCTATATATATCTTATAATAAAAGTCTTTAAAAAATCTTAGATTAGATATCATCTTTCAAAGACAGGAGAGTTCATCCAATTTTATATTTTATGATTTTCATTGTTTTATGATATTTATAAAGCAACATTTCCCTACCTGTAAATCCATACTTATTTCTGAAAAATTGAGAGTTTCCACAACACATCCATGGTTCAGCAGGATAGCCATGATGACTCCTAACAGGTATTTTAATATTTTCCCTGAAATTGAAAAAACTATAAATTTTCTTGAAGTCGGCATGAAACAGAATTTGCGATAGTCTTTTCTTCCATATCGTGACGTATCGAAATGCAACAACAACAACAACAACAACAACAACAATGACAAAAAAAATTAGGATGGGACTTGATTTTGACCATTGAAAATGGATCGTTGTGGTTTGCTATTGCTGTGGTCACATTTGAGGGACTATCACGGGTGAGCTGTAGCTGATTCAAAAAGAATGAGATGCATGATGCAGAATGAAAAATATAACCACTTTAAAAAAACATTGGGAATGTAGTAAATTTCGTTTGTATGGGAAGGAGACGGGAACCGGCAAACATTGAAAGCCTTTAATAAATAAACAACCACAAACTGAAAATAAAAGCGGCAGCCCCGCACGGATGACTGCCGCGCACACATATAACAAAACGTAAACAAAACACAACGTAAAATCCAGGCCTGGTCCTCTCTCGTCCTCCACTGATGTCGCTCCTCCTTATACGTCTCCGGGCTCCCTCATGAGAGGACTCGAGACCGGTGTGACTCGCAGTTGGTGCTCATTCTCAATCACCCACCGGTCCCGCTCGCTCCTCCCATGTCCCTCGCCAACCTCGCCACAGGGAACAATTAAACACTGTGGCAAGGTAAGGATTAATCAGAAAGCCATGACAACTAATTAACTAGAAGTTAAAACACAGGCAAAAAATTACAAACCCTGATTACAAATTTTTCAGAAAAAGACAATGAAACTAAACATGACATCCCCATAAAGTCCAAATTGAGGAGGGAGGGGGCTCTGGGGAACGACAAGGAGCAGGCAGAGGAAGACACCAAGGAGAAGTAGAAACATGAAGGCCCATGGTGGAGCCATGGTAGAGCTTTAGTGGAGAGGCTGGGCAGAACCAGGGAGACCAGTAATCCAGGGAGGTGGAGCCACTGGAGGTGTAGACACAGGCAAAGCAGAAGAGCTGAAGAAAAGTCTGGAGTGCCACGGTGGAGCCACATGCGGTGGAGGTGGAGATGTGGGCTCAGCAGACCTGGGCGGACTCGTGGTGACTGACGATGATGGTGGAACTGGAGGTAAGAAGAAGCCAGAGTGGTGGAGGTGCAGGTGATGACTTGGTAGATGAGGGAGCTCATGCTCAGCATTGAGCCAAGGGGGAGCCAATGGGTCGGAAGGCAGAGGTGGAGGTGGCTTGAGGTGGAGTTGAGGGATCCAGAGGCCAAGGTGGAACTGATGACTGGGAAGTCCCAGGTGGATTCACTGGAGGAGCCGAGAAGCTGAAGAGAGACATCGGTTGCGAGGTCGGGGAACTACATGGCTTTGGCAGCTTAGCAGTGAGAGGGAGGCTGAGGGTGCCATTTGTGATGAATGAGACTTGGAGCTGGGCAGAGCCAATGGCGATGACGGAGACTTGATGCTGGACAACAAAGACTTTGTGCTGGGTGACAAAGACTGGATGATGTTGACTGGGTGCTTGGGTGAACCAGCAGAGATGAAGACGACTTGTGACTAGACTGAACTAGCGACATCAAAGACCACTTGGAACTGGGACTTGGAACTTGGGCTCCAATATGAAAATAGCCTTTGACGATCACTCTGCCTTTTTCTTTGTGGCGGTTATGGGCTTAAAGGCTGCGGCATGTGGGCTGGGAGTGGGGCTGGTATTATTCTCTTCAGCTTGCCAGATAGTGAACTGCATTGCACCAGCACCTACTCCATATACTCTGCAAAGCTCCCTTAAAGACCATCCACAGGCAGGCATGCCTTCGACCACTTATTAAGCCCAGTGTGGTAGAAAACATGAAGCAAGCGGTTGGGGAAGCTGAACGGGATATCTTTCCCTCACAACCAAAAACACACTTCTTTAGTGACATTGTTGATTTTGTGGACTAAAAACAAAATGACATCGCTGCCGACAGTTCCCGTAACCCAAACGAAGCACGTTGATGGGCGTGCTCTTGCTCTTGCTCTTGTAACCCCCGTCAGTCGATTAGGGGTTAACTTATAGTAAAAATAATGGCTCACTAGAATTTGCTAGATTTTTGCATTTGGACCAGATTTATACTCGTCAGAAAACTCAAGGACATGTATGAGGCAAGACATCACACACACACACAAGTATATGATTTGAATGTACGTATTTATATAAAAGTGAAATTTTCCTTTTAGATTTAGTTTTGATAGAATATACAAATTGTGTATGTCAATAACACCGTATAGAAATGAACAAAAAACAAGCAAAATAAATTTAAATCAATAGTGCATCAATCAACCTTAAATTTGACTTTTAACCAAATAAAATAAATGAATTTTAAATGAAACTTCTCAAAAGATTCCTTCCCTCAAAATAAATAACACTTTGTTCTTGACTCAAGTGTTCAAATTCTAGATTTCTTCCTCTCTTCCTTTAAATATGACCTTATGTCAATATTAGCTCAATTTTAACTCTTTTGAATTTGTAGCTCAAATCAATTTTAAACAATAACCCAAATATCAGTATACATGTGGGTTCAAATATACAAATTTACACCATAACTCAATATGTACAAAACTGAATGAACAAAAATCTGTTCAGTACCCTTTTAGAATGCACAGTTCGATAATGTCAGTCCAAATAATAACAAATTACATTCTTCTTCTTCAGTTCCTTTAAAGGATGGTGCTGTGCTAAAAAAAAAAATTAAAAGAAGGAAATCCTCCAAACCTTCAAAAACCCGATGAAATACTTTGTTGGAAGCAATGAGGTCCAAGAAGGCAAAAAGGCCAAGAAGGCAAAAAGTGTCTTTGGTCGTCTCAAGGGTGGCCCGCCATCTTCACACAATGCACATTCGAAGTGTTCACATCATAATCAGTCCTCGAACAGAAAAATCCGGAATCTAAATTCTAAAACAACAAAACTGGCCGATTCCTTTGTGCATTAATGGTATTTCTTATTTTCTTTCAGGTTTCCACCGGATGACGCAACGATGGCCTAACGTTACTCAGATTTCAGCGCAGCAGTCGCACGGATCAACCGGATAAAGGTAAGTTTTTTTCTAAAACTACTTAAATTTGTTCCACAACAAAACATCTACAAATGACTCTTAATGAATCAACATTTTGTGCAGCTTCTAGCTCACGTTTCTTTTCTCATGCTCTCTCAAACTTTCTTTTTCTCTACGCAGCTTCTAGCTCACGTTTTTCTTCTCGTGCTCTCTCGAACTTTCTCCTCTCTCCGCAGCTTCCCCAAGGGGCGGAGTCAGCTTTACCTGATCGCAGTTAATTGGCTGCTCAGCACAGACAAAGAGCTCAAAATAAAATAATATTAAATTACATTATTTTCATTGCCTTATATTATAAATAAACCTTATCTAATATGAAATAGTTTGTATTTCAACTTTTTTTATTTAACTTATTATTTACTTCACATTTCTTGGTCTAACTGCATATCTTAAAACTGACTCAGACTACAAATGTTTTTGAGCCTGGGTTACACCCTGGTTGATGTGCACCTGCACTCCTCCGGGAGAAGTGCCCAAAAAACTAATTCTGCTCTTTATGACCTCATACAGTAGCCTGGTTTTACCAGACTCTCGTACATTTCATTTGTACATAGAGTCTGGCCACTCTCCATTGACAAGCGTTAACTTACTTGAAGGCGGGTCCTCTGTTGAAGTTTAAAACTATTGGATCTGCCAAGAGTCACTCTGGATCTGCCTAACCAATAGCTAACGTTTGGTCGTAACGTATGTCACGCGCCGTTCGCCTTACCACCTCAGTGTCAGTGATAAAACCTTGTGCATTCGGATTGTGATTTATTCACGGTGGAGAGGAGAGTTTTGTGATCGGAACGCGCTGCTCTCGTGGTGCATATCTTGTGCAATCATAACATGATTGTATGCTGTCAATAAAATGTCATATGCTTGGTATGATAAGAAGAAATGCTGCTGTGAATAACAGCTCAATTCAAATGTTTACGTGCTTTTCTTCTTTTATTTTTTGAGCGGTGATGAAATATTTTGCTCTTGTAAACACTTGCCAGTATTTAAAGAAATACAAGTCTAGAAATGCATTCAAATTACAGCTCACGCAACCAGTGCTCTGCAGGGGTCTATAAAGGATATAAACAGTGAGTTTTGAAATTATATATACTTGAAAACTCAGAGATGTGGATTCGGACAGCAATTACATTACCACACGACCTTGGTGTTTGTCAAAAGCAGTCGATAATTCAGCCTGGGATTTTCTCGCGGGTCGTGGGAGACGGATGGCTTCAGCAACTCCTTCACCACTAACGGAGCGAGCTCAAAAAGACTTTTCCCGGACCACAACATCAGCAGTACAGCAGTGATTGTTCTTGCTCCGTGTAACGGGAGTTCGTTTGTTCAGGGAAGAAGGAGGCGGGAACCGGCGAACGTTTAACAACTTTTAATCAAATAATAAACACAAAATGAAAGTAAAAGCGGCAGCCCCTCACGGACTGCCGCGCACAAACATAACAAAACACAACTTAAAATCCAGGCCTGGTCCTCTCTCGTCCTTCACCGGTGTCTCTCGTCCTTATAGGCCTCCATGCTCCCTCATGAGAGGACTCGAGACCGGTGTGTCTTAATCATGCACACCGATCTCGCTCGCTTGTCCACCTCGCCACACTCCGGCTTTAACTTCTGGACATTCGTCAGCGCTGCCACACACTCGCATCTTTCACCGCCGCCATTACTGAACTACAACTCAAACTAGCGCACGACATCAATGTCATTGCTCTCAGTCACTCCCTCTGTTCGCTGATTGGACCGGTAAAAAATTGTTTGGGCGAAAACCTAAGCATATACAGCAGTCCCAGACGGAGTACTGAAGGAAAATGAAAATTGAGCGGAAGTACGTAGGAGGGCGGAGCCAGGCTACTCATACAGGGCCATACTCATTAAAAAAAAATTAAAAAAATCCGAAACTTGTTTGAATCCTGAAGGAGTATATTTGGCACAGAAATACTCCATCATACGTCCAACTAGTTTTTTTTTTAAATTTTAGCCATGTTTAGCATGAGAATCCAACTCTTTAACAGTGTAAATAAGTCAGAATGCATGAAATAGCATTTGACCCCCCCCTTTAATTTACACTGAGAACAATCTTCTCGGTTACGGATGTAACCCTCGTTCCCTGAGGAGGGAACGGAGACGTAACGTTAGTGACTAACGAATGGGGGTTTCGCTTAGAAGCCTATCAACTTCGAGTTTTGAGAAAACGCCCAATGGCGTGCCAATGCCATGGGGCATGCGGAATTTGCATACGTAGCTCCGCCTCACTGCGTGAGTATATAAGGAAGTACGAGGCAATATCGCATTATGTTACCTGCTTGAGGAGCCAAGACTGAACTCCTGCGTTCCAGGCAACACAGCTCGATGTGGCAAGGGGACGTTACGTCTCCGTTCCCTCCTCAGGGAACGAGGGTTACATCCGTAACCGAGACGTTCCCTTTCGTTCAGTCACTACGACGTAACGTTAGTGACTAACGAATGGGGGTCCCAATATAATCCCGCCACTCAGCTGTCTTCCAGTGCCCTGCGTAAGTGTGAGTACCCTGTCGTAAGACTAGTACGGACAAAGGACTCCCACTTAACACAGGATTACCAAGGTACACTGGGAAGCATATCCCAGTGAGGGAATGCCAAAGATGCCTACCCGTGGGGAGGACTTAAGAGACACATATGACCCGGAGAGGGTTGCATATGGAAGATCTCTAGGGTACCAGCCGAAGGTGGATTTTTAACCCTAGGGGTGGCGGGGACACGCCAAGGGAAGAAACGCGCTCACTGCGGAGACTTACGGTGAAAAACACATGTGGGGGTCGCCAGAGGGAACCATGCACATGGGGCACCTGGCCGGACATGAGGGTCTGGGCTCGAAAGGGCAGACTGAACTGATGTCGGCGTCGACAGTGCTGGAGGAGCTCAGGGCTCTCGGGGAACTCACCTGAGGAAAAATCGCACGTATCCAGTCCGTGGAGTGGAGTGGCGAGCAAGCGAAGACACCTGAACCTGGTCCATCACCGGCCCCTCGGGGGGGCGAGTACATAGTCGGACACTGGCTCCACTCGGAGATTATAGAATCTGGCGAATGTGTTGGGTGTCGCCCAGCCTGCAGCTCTGCAGATGTCTGCTAGTGAGGCGCCATGCGCTAGAGCCCAAGAGGAAGCCACACTCCGGGTGGAGTGTGCCCTCACACCAAGGGGACATGGTCGGCCTTGCTGCTGGTAAGCCAAAGCAATGGTGTCCACTATCCAGTGAGACAGCCTTTGCTTTGAGAGAGCACTTCCCTTCCGCTCTCCACCATAACAGACAAAGAGCTGGTCTGAGGTCCTGAAACACTGCGTCATGTCTACGTAGGCGCGAAGGGCGCGTACTGGACAGAGCAATGCCAAGGCTGGGTCTGCCTCCTCCAAAGGCAGCGCTTGCAGGTTCACCACCTGGTCCTTAAACGGAGTGGTGGGAACCTTGGGCACATATCCAAGCCGGGGTCTCAGGATCACGTGAGAGTTAGCCGGCCCGAATTCCAGGCACGCTTCGTCAACCGAAAATGCCTGCAGGTCCCCGACCCTCTTGACTGAGGCCAATGCGGTCAGCAGAGCCGTCTTCATAGACAGAAACTTAATATCAACCGACCGCAAAGGCTCAAAGGGAGGTCTCTGCAGAGCAGTTAACACTACTGCGAGGTCCCAAGAGGGTACGAGAGGAGAGCGAGGAGGATTCAGTCTCCTAGCTCCCCTCAGGAACCTGATGACCAGGTCGTGCTGACTTACCTTTTTGTTCTCCAAGAGATCGTGGTGGGCAGATATTGCGGCCAAATATACCTTGAGGGTGGAGGGAGACAGCCTTCGCTCCAGCCCCTCTTGGAGAAACTCAAGCACGGACCCGATCGGGCATTTCCAGGGGTCTTCTTGGCGGGAAGAGCACCAGGTGACGAAGAGGTTCCACTTCAACGCATAGGCATGCCGAGTGGACTCTGCCCTAGCGGAAGTGATGGTGGCGACCACAGTAGGTGGTAGGCCACTCAAACCTGCCGCGTCCCGTCTAGGAGCCACACGTGGAGGTTCCAGAGGTCGGGACGTGGGTGCCAATGGGTGCCCCGTCTCTGAGTAAGGAGGTCCGGTCTCAGAGGAATAGGCCAGGGAGGGGCTGTCGCAAGGAGTATGAGTTCGGGGAACCAGGTCCGGCTGTGCCAGTACGGGGCGACCAAAAGGACCTGCTCCTTGTCCTCCCTGATCTTGCACAGAAGCTGTGCGAGTAGGCTCACTGGGGGGAACGCATATTTGCGTAGGCCCCGCGGCCAGCTGTGCGCCAGTGCATCCGTGCCGAGCGTGCCCTCGGTCAGGGAATAATACAGGCTGCAGTGGGAAGAGTCGTGGGAGGCAAACAGGTCTACCTGTGCGTCGCCGAACTGTTCCCAAATCAGCTGAACCGTCCGGGGATGGAGTCTCCATTCTCCCGGGAGAGGCTGGAACCGCGAGAGCTCGTCGGCTGCGTGGTTCAGGACTCCCGGAATATGGACAGCACGAAGGGACCTCAGGCGCTTCTGACTCCATAGGATGAGATGGCGGGCGAGTTGAGACATGCGGCGGGAGCGTAGACCGCCCTGGTGGTTGATGTACGCTACTACGGCCGTGTTGTCTGTCCGGACAAGCACATGTTGGCCCTTCAGCAACGCTCGGAAGCGGTGCAGGGCGAACCGTACTGCCAGCAACTCGAGGCAATTGACATGCAGGAGGCGCTGGGGTCCTGTCCAGGAGCCCGCGGCTGCTTGTCCATTGCACATGGCACCCCAGCCCGTGGCAGAGGCATCCGTCGATACGACAACATGCCTGGAAACTCGTTCTAAGGGCACACCGGCCCGTAGAAAGCTGAGGTTCGACCACGGGGTGAGTGTCTGTAAGCAGGCCCGAGTGACTTGGACCCGGAGCGTGCCAGACTGCCATGCCCATCTCGGGACTCGATCGCGAAGCCAGTGCTGAAGCAGTCTCATATGAAGCAATCCGAGCGGCGTTACCGCGGCTGCAGATGCCATATGCCCCAGGAGCCTCTGCAATAGTTTCAGTGGAACCGCATTCTTGCTCTCGATTTGTCGGAGGCAAGTCAGCAGAGACTGCGCGCGCTCGCTCGAAAGCTGCGCGTACATGGCGACCGAGTCGATCTCCATACCGAGAAAAGAGATCCTCTGCACGGGGCAGAGTTTGCTCTTCTCCCAGTTGACCCGAAGGCCCAGACGGGTTAAGTGGTGGAGAACCAGATCTCTGTGTCCGCAAACCTGCTCTCGAGAGTGGCCTAGTATGAGCCAGTCGTCGAGGTAGTTCAGGATGCGGACCCCGTGCTGCCAAAGGTTCGCAAGGGCTGCCTCGGCGATCTTCGTGAAGACGCGAGGGGACAGAGATAACCCGAATGGGAGAACTGCGTACTGGTATGCCCGCCCCTCGAAAGCAAACCGTAGGAACGGTCTGTGTCGAGGAAGGATGGAGACATGGAAGTAGGCGTCCTTCAGGTCGATCGCTGCAAACCAATCGCCCGGACGAACGCATTCGAAAAGGCGTTTCTCAGTCAACATCTTGAACGGAAGCCGGTGAAGGGATCTGTTCAAGATGCGAAGGTCCAGGATTGGCCGTAACCCACCGGTTTTCTTGGGTACAATGAAGTAGGGGCTGTAGAACCCCGACCTCATTTCGGCTGGAGGGACAGGCTCGATCGCACCCTTCGCCAGTAGAGTGGCAATCTCCGCACGCATGACGGGGGCATGGGCCCCGGTCATGGTATAGCGGACTCCCCTGTAACGGGGAGGAGCCTGCGCGAACTGAATCGCGTAGCCGAGCCTGATGGTCCGGGCAACCCAGCGGGACAGCCCCGGAAGCTGAAGCCAGGCTTCCAGAGACTGCACCAACGGGGTCATACGGACGACAGACGTACCCTGGGTGGGGCAGCGAGGCAGCGTTACCGGCGCGGACAGGGGAGGCTGTTGGGCGTCCCCGGGTCGGAGCACGGTTAACGGCTGCGCCCTGACAGAGGAGACCAGGGAAGGACTCGCGTTCCACTGGGGTCTGCTCTGCCAGGGGGCTGGCGACAGAGAGGGACGAGAGTGGCGAGACCCGAGGGTGGCGCGCACTGCCGTCACCGATCTCTGGGGGCTCAGGGATGGGGTTGTCAGTTCTTTCTTTAACCACATTAGGGTGCTGCTGACCCGGGGGCCAGCAGCTGAACAAAAGATTCTCCCCCGGCCCTCCACCGGGGGAAGGAGCGGCCCTGCCGCCGTCTCCTGGAAAGAACTGCCCATCCCTGAGCCGTCCGCATCAGGAGCGCCGCTTAGCCTGACGTTTCTTCGCGGGCTGCGGGGCTGGAGCGGACTGGGACGCCTTCCTGCGGCTGCCTCTGCGCGGCCCGGGTGGAGGCTGCTGCTTGGTTGGCGCAGAGGCGGAGGAAGCCGCGGGAGGGCGTCCTCGGCGGCGAGCAGGCTGAGGCACCTGCGCGGGCGGTGGGGTGGAGGCAGCAGCTGACCGCCGGGGCAGGATGTATTTTATTGCCTCAGTCTGCTTCTGAGCGGCCGAGAACTGTTGGGCGAAGCTCTCGACCGCTCCGCCGAATAGCCCATCCTGCGATATGGGGGCGTTGAGGAAACGTGTTCGCTCAGCGTCGCGCATATCGGACAGGTTGAGCCATAGGTGTCGCTCCTGGACCACGTTTGTGGACATCACCTGACCCAGGGAGCGTGCGGTCACCTTCGTCGCCCGGAGAGCGAGGTCGGTGGCGGCACGCAACTCATTGCTGAGTCCTGGATCAGCCCCTCTCTCGTGCATATCACACAGCAACTTGGCTTGGTAAGCCTGAAGAGTTGCCATGGTATGCAAAGAAGCGGCGGCCTGCCCCGCAGCTCTATAGGACTTCGCCACCAGGGATGACGAAAACCTACAGGCCTTGGAGGGGTGCTTTGGGTCACCACGCCAGGACGAAGCACTCTGAGGACACAGTTGCATCGCAACAGAACGTTCGACTGGGGGGACCCCAGTGTACCCATGAGCCGCGGCTCCATCAAGAGAGGTGAAGGCGGAAGAGGCCGCCAAACGTTCACGGGAAGACAACGGGGCCTTCCAGGAACGCGCGACCTCTTCATGCACCTCGGGGAAGAAAGGTATTGGAGGAGCGGCCGGACGGGTGTCCGGACGCGCCGCCCCCAAAAACGAATCATCCAACCGCGAACGCTCGGGCTGAGGCGGAGGGTTCCACTCCAGTCCAAGCGCTGCGGCGGCCCGAGATAGCATGGCTGTCAACTCTGGGTCCGACTCGGGCAATGCTGGCGCACCCGAAGGTGGCAGCACAGCCGAATCATCATCCTCAGATGACTCCAGCCCACCTTGTGATGCGGCGATAGACATCACCTCCTCCTCCGCCGCGCCAAACGCCACAGTCGGGACAGCAGGAGCCGGCCCCGATGTAGACGCCTGAGCGCGGACCGGGTCAAGTGCCTGAGAGGGGGGTGTGGGCCGAGGAACTAGCGTCGGAGCTTTGTTCCACACCGTCACCCTCAGATCACCCTGGTCACCAGCCAAAGTGCCGCCTCCAGAGGAGACCGCAGATTGGGGGGTGACGGAGGGGACTCTCGTTTCGGCATCAGCACGGAACTCACGGAGTCTCGATCGAAGCACTGAGATGGCCAGGTTCCCGCAGAGAGAACATGAGTCATCCACGAGCGCTGCCTGAGCGTGCTGAAAGCCCAAACACGTCACACAGCGCTCGTGCCCGTCAAAGGAGAAAAGCGATCTACCGCACCCAGAAGTGCACGGACGAAACATCCTGAAAAGGACGTGTCACGTGCAAGCTCTTTTATGAGAGGAAACTTTGCAGCCGATGCCGAAGCGCCCAGGGAAACACACACCAGCTGGATGCAGACCACTGCACAGATCAGCAGGCAGGAAGTATGCGATCACTGGAACGCGCCGTCACACCAACACCGACTGGAAAGCTGCTCGTCTCGAAGAAGCTGACAGAGTCTCAGAAGGCTGTAGGAGTGAAGAGGTAGGTACTCTTGGCTCCGAAAGCAGAAACATAATGCGATATTGCCTCGTACTTCCTTATATACTCACGCAGTGAGGCGGAGCTACGTATGCAAATTCCGCATGCCCCATGGCATTGGCACGCCATTGGGCGTTTTCTCAAAACTCGAAGTTGATAGGCTTCTAAGCGAAACCCCCATTCGTTAGTCACTAACGTTACGTCGTAGTGACTGAACGAAAGGGAACAAGCATTACACACTCGTGACCACAAGTAAAACAATGACAAACATAGGTTGTCCCGCCCTCACGGCAGTCATCAGAGTAAATATGTCATTACAAGAGGATGGCATTTATTTTGATTAAAGATTACAAGGGCACATTAATAAAAAAATTCAGATTTATAATAAAATGAAAATTGATGTAACCATTTTTTTTTTCTTTTACTTGTTCATCAGTTTACTTTAACTGAAATTGCACTAAATGAACAGATATTTGATTGTTACATTGGCAACTAAAATGTAAAAAATGTCTCAAATATCTTACTATATTGAAATACTAAAAATATACTTAATGGTTTCTAACAAAAGTATGTTTTGGTTTATTGTACCTTCACTGGCCATGTTTCACACTCAAGGTAATCACTGTAGCATATTTCTTCAAAATATGGATTTTCTTTAATTCATCCAGACATCCAGTATTTTTCTGTAAAATAGAATTAATATATGATATATCAGAATCTAAAAACCATAGGTGTCATACACTATACACATAAAAACGGAATATGTTCTGGTAATTTTCTGCCAGGGCATTAAAATTTCCGCTAACCCTTTAAACACAACCTAATGCAATTTGTAATTCAAAATACAGATAAAACGCCTGTAAAAAAAAAACAATATACGGAAAATCCCTTTATATTTATACAATACATTGTGCTCTATTTTTACTGTTTTTGTTTACAGTGCACATACAAAAGTAACTGCTGTAATAAAACGTACTTCATACTGTAAAAGTTTATAATATGTGAAAGCACTGACTTTTTAATAAAGACATTTTGAACAAATAGACATGACAAACAGACTGCAAGATAAATAAAAATGAATGCAGCCTTATGCCTACTTTTGCAATCACTTGGGCTGAAATTAATGATGATTTTATTATAAACACACACAACTCATAAAAGCATTTTCAAGAAAATGGTCATGCTAAATCGCGAAACGAGTTTATATCTTTTCATGAATGTACTCTTAAAACAATTTACTCTAGACATTTTAGAGAACAGATTTAACATGCTTACCTTGCTTCTGGAAAATAACAATGCTGATATGATGCCCTGAACTAAAGTAATCTTTCTGAAGATCTGCATTTTTGTTTCCTTTGTGAAATGACCCGCCTACAGAACATCCCCCATTAGATTTTATCTAATAGTTTCCATGCATTTCTCAATGATGAGTGGATATTTTCGAAACTAATCACAATAATAAAAACTAGATTAAGTTAAAGTGAGTTAAATTAGTTTAAATGATCTAAAATGAGCTTAGTGGGTTAAGTGAGCTTAAATCTCATGGATAAGATTATGACTGTAAATATAACATGATAAAAAAAAATAAAAAAATAAAACAGAAAACGGACAAGTAATTCTGTTCCAGACTGACTGCATTCCTGTTTTGCTTTGTTTTCAAATGAAACCGTATCCTCAAGGTTCCAAGTAAAGGTACAAAGAATGTGATATAGCTTAATTTTTTCCTGATTTATGAATATATTTAGGGTAGCAAAATTGTTAAGCATGACATAATAAGAATATAATTATAGATTATGAGTAATAATTTAGTTTTCAAATAAAGTAACTTATTTGAAAACCTGGTTTAGTTAACCTTTTATGCGCTCCCATGCATAACCTGAAAAAAACAGGCAGGAAATATGCAAAATGCCCTTTCAGAGCAAAATAAGCAAAGAATGAGGAAGGACACTTTTATCTCTAACATAGGCCTATATCACAACGTGATCTAGGTTTTAGCTTCTATTCAAACATACAAAAAGTAAGTTTTGTGTCTTTGGCAGTTACGTAGTAATACCAATATATTAACAACGAGACCAGGCTATAGCCTATCAGCAAACAGTACATGAATAATCATGTATTAATACATGAATTAATAGTTTATTAAACATGAACTCATGATTAGTGAAGATATGAACTAATCATGAACAAATGAGGAGCTATCATGAACTAAGACAGGAGTCATAAGGATTCATGCATGAAAAACAGCAGCATTAAAACATGTTAGTACATGTTTGATAATTAATGCATTAATTAACATGTATGAACATGTTAAACTAAATCAAACAGGCTCCTTAAGAATAAATAAGAAGTACTTTGACTTTGAATTAAACATGTGATTTAATACTGTCATAATTAAATAAAATGTCATAAACTGTAATAGCCTATTATAATCTGCCATCTGCAGCTTTGTGATTTTTAGCCATTTTTGTAAGCCATTAATTACACACATTTGTCTAATCAAACGTGGAAAATAGACTAATAATTATCACTAATCATTTCAATTTGATATAAACCGTTTTCAGATTTTTATAGTTCAATTAGGCTACGTTTAGTCACAACTAGTTTTCTTCCCGGAACTACAGTATGTAGGGTTTGTTTCTGGTGGGATACTCATTAGTGGCGCTCTCATCGCTCCTAGCGCTTCGGCTGGCATTTTCATCAAATAATATACGGTATGTCGACTGCTTTGATTAACCGAAATAATAATTTAAGACATGTTTGTATGATTGTTGTATTGGGATATTTTTGGAGGTGTGTACTTGAATTAACTGTATTTTTTAATTGTTTAAATGTAACTTATATGCTTCGATTAGCATTAGCCGATGGATGTGCCCTGTTTTACATGTAAACATGCCTTATGTGTGTCTTTACAGGTATGTTTGGGCTTTCTTTTAAGTCCATATATGTTTAATTATATAAATAAAAGAACTAGCCTACAAATACTTTTTATCTTTGTTTTGTTTGTTTTTTGTACCAAGGGTGTAAAGGAATAAGGATTCTTAGTGTATATGTTTATTCATTTTGTAATGAATGAATTGTTAGTGCATCATTGTGTCATGAGTCATGACTTTACTTCAGGGGGCACGGCATTACTATCTCATGGTTAACTTACCATACACTAACATCAACTAATGGCTTGTTACTGTATGGCTATGTCATGACTTTACTTGAGGGGGCTCATCATGATTAATTCATTATTAACTAACCATACACTAACATCAACTCATGGCTTGTTAATGCATCATTGTGTCATAACTTTACTTGAGGGGGCTCATCATGATTAATTCATTATTAACTAACCATACACTAACATCAACTCTTGGCTTGTTAATGCATCATTGTGTCATAACTTTACTTGAGGGGGCTCATCATGATTAATTCATTATTAACTAACCATACACTAACATCAACTCATGGCTTGTTAATGCATCATTGTGTCATGACTTTACTTGAGGGGGCACATCATGATTAATTCACTGTTACTTATCAAATTCAGCTCATGATTTATCATAAACTTCCAGCCTGGTCTCATTGCGAAAATGTACCTCTGGCAACGTTTTTGCAAACCACAAAATACGTACCAATATGTACATATCACTGCAGTTTCAAAGTGATATGTCCACTGGGTGCCGCCAAAAGCCTCGTTTTTTTCCCGGAACAGATGAGCGTCAATCTGACGTTTTGTGACATTGTTTTTTTAACGTACACCTACACTAAACCCTAAACCTAACCGATAGTGTTAACAAAAGCAAATGTGACAAAAATACAATAGTAACCATGTCTTGTTAGCTTGTATGAACTCATCTTTGAGCTCTTTTATCATGACTTGTCTTTCACGGGATTCGTACCTGAGCTTTCATTATTACAAGTACAAATCTGTACCAGCTGAGCTACTGAGCAAACTTATTATATAAAAAAAGCAGAGCATATGAAGCAGATTAAGTGACGCAAACTCCATAATTTATTCATTTACATGGGGAAAAAAAACGATAAAAAGTGCTTGCTGTTTTACTGCCTCTAGTGTTCATTTCACTTTGAAACTGCAGAGATATGTACTTATTGGTACGTATTTTGGCGGTTTGCAAAAACGTTGCCAGAGGTACATTTTCACAATGAGACCAGGTTGTAAACTTCCTATCAAATACACATGTAACTAGTATAACTAGTATTCAGCCCAGTTTAGAGAATGGAGGGACAGTATAATCACGGCCTGTGTCTGGGTGGAGAGAGAACTGTACGGATCCCAGCAGACGATCCCTCACTTCCTGACTTTACTGCATGTTTCCTGTTTGGTTATTTTTTGGTAACTGATTTCTCAGGAACTGTTATAAGTCACAGTAGGTTTAGTTTGATAGGAAAGAGAATATCACAAAACAGACTGATACCTTTTGAGATAAAATATAGCAGATTTAGTATTTTCTATGTTTGATAAGGGTGATCTGTGAAAGTAATGAAAAACTGTTCCTGTGGCTTTCAGTAATATTTATGATGAAGCTTCTGATAAAAATGGTTTAAATTATGACAATAATACATTTTAAAATGTATTTCAAAGTCAAAATATTTGTTATTCATTCTTAGAAAGCCTGTTTGATTTAGTTTACCCATACATGTTAATTAATGCATTCATTATCAAACATGTACTAACATGTATTAATGCTGCCGTTATTCATGCATGAATCCTTATGACTCCTGTCTTAGTTCATGATAGCTCCTCATTTGTTCATGATTAGTTCATATCTTCACTAATCATGAGTTCATGTTGAATTAACTATTAATTCATGTATTAATACATGATTATTCATGTACTGTTATTGTAAAGTGTTACCACAAGGGTTGTACCTGTTAGACAGTTATCATCATTTATTATAAGTATTGCAATACTTAACCATTAGCCTAAACCAGGGACTGTATTGACATCGCATTCTAAATGACATAGGGCCAGATTTACTAAACAGGGCAAATTAGCATGAGCGCAATTCCATAAAAGTGCGATGAGGGTTTGCGCTGGCGCAAACTGTTAGTAAATCTGACCCATAGACATTAATATGGAGTTGGTCCCCCCTTTGCAGCTATAACATCATCCACTTTTCTGGGAAGGCTTTCCTCAAGATTTTAAAGTGAGAATTGTGAGAGCATTTTTGCTCATCCAGTAACATTTCTCAGGCACTGATGTTGGATGAGAAGGCCTGGCTCGTAATCTCCGTTCCTGGTAATCCCAAATGTATGAAAATCATGTCATGAGACAAATGGGTAAATGACTCATTCTGATGGAGAATGCTTTCACATCATCTCAACGAACGTCAAGATTTTATCAAAATAGCTCATAACCTGCTCCTGTAGGCAGGCCCGGATTAAGAACATGTAGGACCCTGGGGCTATGACAAACCCAAGGGCCCCCATAGTAGCTGATCTTAGTGCCACAACGTTTTCTACCACAGAAACAATTAGTATTTTTCAAAAACGAAATCTTCAAAGCACAGAGATACAATGAGTATATACTGTCTGAATTTCCCATTTTAATATTCAAAAGGCCTTATATATAAATATTCCAGGCTGCAACACATTAACAGCATAAATGCATTAACTCCAGATATGAGGTCAAAGCAAACCGGTTTCCAGAAAAAGCAACAACTTTTGAGTATATACAACTGCCTTAAGGAGTTTTAAGACCTGTGAGGTCCCAAATAAGAGGTATTTTGGGGTGTTTGGGGGGCATGGTCCCCCAAGAAAATTTTGATTTCTCTGATCTATATATGTGCATTTTAAGATGTTTGAAGGCTAAAATGTAATAATAAATAGCTTTCAAAACCATGTTAGTGGGCAGTAGATTATCTGTCATATACCTAGTTGCCAAGTCTGCGTATAACAAGCGACTTTGGGCTTCTTTTTATGGCAGGTCGTGTAAAAAAAATCACGTGTTGCAGTTTTTTGGGCTTATTTTAAAAAATGTGGTTGCTTGTTAGGAAAATATGACAAGCAACTTCGTTTCTTTACATTTATGGTCGCTGTTTTGTCCAATACATTGACTGACACTGTCTTCTATCAGCTAATTGCCAATCAGTGCAATGATACAAGTGCTGTAGTAATTTGACCTCACATCCTGCCTCCTTCTCCCCCTCATTGAAGAAAAATTGCGTTCAACGTGGAGGCATGTGATGTTATAAATTCACGTAATGATAGTTAGTAGACGTAAATAGACGTATACATTTTCACAAACAATGCCACCAGCAGAGATGTACAGAGATGGAGAGGAAACAGGGAGGACAGGCACCTCATTTAATTTTTTTAATATTTGTATAACATATTTATCATTACAGGCTATAATCAAAATAAAACAAGTATACTAACAGTAGGTATGGTTCCAAATTATTTTATTATAAATATGTGGCTATATTGCAGCACTCCCTTAGTGCTTGCATGCATCCCAATGTGCACACTATCCATCCTGAATAGCATGTGACATTAGTAATTTTCAATACTATTTAGGGCAGATAGTATATGCACATTGAGATGCAGGGCTTGTCTTTTTCACGGTTTGCAGTGCGTGTTCACTACTCTGCTCCTATGTGTGCACTAACTCCGACTAAATTGGCCTTCATGTCACTTTTCCCATCTCCAAACCTCTTCTGTTCACAGCTGATCGGAGGATATTTTGTGCCCTTTATTGCAATTTGATGATTTTTGTAAAATCACATCTGTTTTCAAACTCAGAGGTTTCAGTTTAATATGTTGCAGGCTCATTTATTGATAAAAAATAATTGATAATAAATGATATTGATGATAATAAATAATATAATAATATTGGGCTTGTTTTTGAAGCTGTGGTTGCTTATTTGTCTTGCGAGCGTTGGCAACACTGGTCATACCTGCTCTCTCCTCATTTAATCACTCTCTCATTCTCATTTCCATTACTCTTTCTTTTTCTCTCAGTCTCCTTCTCTTGCCCTCTGCTCTTCCCCTCCTAAAGCTGAGCTCTGGCTGATAGTCTTTTCCTTGTTTAACATTTCTATCCTAAAACAGCTATCAAATATGAAATGTTTAGTTTAGCTATACTTAGCCTACATCTCACACCGTTTACTGAAGCGTCGCGTGACTCCCGCAGCAGCTTCTGTGTACATAAAGCACTCTATTGGTGGTCAATTATTTCCCAACATTTATTAGCTATGTAGCCTACTGCTCGGAAAAATACAAAGGTCCGGACCTCGGAGACCTCATATCTGGCTACGGCCATCGTGTAGACAGCCTATATTTACCTCAACACTTCAGACATGGTCGGAGCTTTTCAGTCTGGTTCAGCCAGTTTCACCACAGAGCCTTTACTGTACACATGATGTTGAGCTTGTATCAAATTCAAATGGATAAAGCGACTGCCTGGTGCTCGTTATGACTTCAAAAGAGCGGCGAAAGCGCCAAACGAGTTCGTCAGCGCTGTGCGTGAGACGACCCAGCTGCTCTCGCGCTGCGACTGCTGGATGCGCACACGGTTTATTCAGCGCCGTTTCTTCACCTGGCTTTTGATTTTCCCATGCACTCGCAGCACTCCAGTAGCCCAAATAATATAACAGCGCTTAATATGTGGGGGCGTGGTGTGGTTTGGCGAGCGGCCCAAAAGGAAAACTTTAGGTGCTCCCGATCGATTGTCAATCATTTCCTCGGCCAATCACGGGCCCCTTCCGTGCTCGGGCCCTGGGGCTTCAGCCCCACCTAGCCCTTATGTTAATCCGGCCCTGCCTGTAGGGCCTATGTTCTCCATACTTAAACACACCTAAACCAGGTAATCAAGGTCTTCAGACTCATGCAGAGTTCAATTTTAGGTCAGATTTTCACTTGCCATTAGGTTTTGCGAAATCATCGACAAATTCCCGAAATCAAAGGCAAATCGGTGATTGTTCACGTGAGTGATAATCACGCAATGTGAATTATCAAAGATGCAATTCTCCTTTCAATGATCCTTTTCCCCCTACTTTCTGTATAGGTAGCCAAGTTTTATTGAAAGGCCATTTTGCCAGCGGTGAGGTGGCACACCTTTAAATTTTTCTTGATTTATGTAGCTATATATTTAGGGTAACAAAAATGTTATAACGTATGCCTGTTATACACAATATGATATATAAAAGTTACAATTAGTTGTAATATGTAGCTTAACTTTGATAATTGGGTTTTTTCAAAAGAAATAACTTGTTTGAAAAGCCAACATAGTTAGAAAATATGCAAACCTAAGAATGAGGAAAAAGTGTTTTATATTAACAATAAGGGTTGCATGTCAGATAGTCATCATCATCTGATAGACTTACCTGAAAATGAACCCATTCTCACTCCCAAGGCGTCAAAAAATGTTGTCGTTTTCCGACAACAGCATTAAATAAAATCCGCACCCGACCCGCTTAAAATAGAACTGGCACCCGACCCGCACCCGCAATAAAATCAGTTTAGCATATCACATTATAAACACACTTACAAAAATGTTTATTGCCAGCATACAGAAGTTATTACACGACCATTAACACAAGGACAACTTCTGCCGGGAGCTTAACGTGGCTTAATGTACTGTTATTAAGAGACCAAACTCAGTAAACATAATACTAATAACGTATACTATGTACAAAAAATCAGATGAGCCCAGAATATGAACGCAACGCGTATAATTACACGTTAAACGTTTTCCTACCATAGAAAACCATTATAAAAAAACACTTAACGTGGCTTAATGTACTAAAACAGTGTTATTAAGAGACCAAACTCAGGAACCATAACACAAATACTGTTCGATAGAACTGCTTGTGCTTGGTTTTGTTACCACAGTTATCTGCGTGCTTCCTCAGCGATGAACTTCCAGATTTGCGGCTATATTTTCTTCAATTCCTCATGATCCATCTCGACCAGTGCAGGCAGAGCGCGCGCACGCGGTTGTGATTCTCCTGGGAGGGCACGCGCGCGCCGCGCGGCCACAGTTAAACTGATATGGATTTGAAATTATTTTATCAACTTGGAATACAGGCAAGGCATATTTTTGTATATGCAGTTTTTTAGGAACACATCTACAATATACATGCATATATTGTTTATATATAGGCCTATATTCGTTTACACGTGACTATTTAAAACCCGTGTTTAGACCCGTGTTTCTCCCTTGTCCAACTCGACCCGCACCCGTATCCGACACACCCGCGGGTACCCGCACCCGTGCAGGACTCTGACTCAGAGTACAATTTTTAAAACACAACCAACATATTAAACAACAATAAATAAAATAAAATAAAAATAAAACATCAATGCATTACAAAAATAAATAGTACCAGTGTTTCCACAGCTTACACTGATAACAGTCTAGTGCTAAACCTTGATACAAGGGGCACCAGGTAAAATCTTGCCTAGGGTAGCAAATTGGTCAGGGCTGGCCCTGAGTGGTTCCACACAACCACCTTATTTTTTAGTAAAATTAAAGTTTTATTTTTAGTCTATGCAAAATCCTTGTGTTGTGACAACATAACTGACAGGGGAAGAATCTATGTAAAATAGTTACGTCCAACCAACTCAATTCAATCACTTTGCTGTAACTTAAACTGGTTACGTTTTCTGAGGATATTTTAGTCTTCACGAGTTTGTGTGCCCATATAATCTTAGTGAAAGTGGTAAACAGATTTGGCTAACTGTCTGCTATAGAGGGGGTCAGAGAGGATATTCTACCCGAGCTCCGATTGCCCCCCTATAACAGGCAAAATTGTACAAAAGGAGGAGCAGGGGAGGAGGAGGGATGCTGCAGGAACTAAAAATGGGAAGAGGTAAGCTGCTGGTTTTATACCTGGGTATTAATTGGACGATTAGATGGACATACTCCTCCCGAAATTACGTTTAATAATTTCACTAGTAAAAAATCTCCGAATATTTTCCACTGAAGCAACATATGCAGGGCTCAATCAAACAGGACTTTCGCTTCCCATCATGCTTTGCAAAGGGGCTGAATTGGGAGTGTACTCTTAAACATAAATGAAAAAGGAAAGATTTATGTAATTGTAGTAATAAACTGAATGTGATTCATATATGCCAGTCATACATAAATTAAACTGGTAAGATGTAATAGCACACAGAAAAACGTCCATGTCAAATTAACGCTGCCTAGTGTTCATGTGTGTGCTCACTACTGAGTTAAAGTACCATTGAAGCAGTGTTGAAGTTAATGGAGAATTAAGTGATGATTAGCATTGATGAACACCTGATGCTAATGAGCATAATCACTGAAGGAAAGAGAAACACAAGAACTACAACTGACTTCAGCCACAGCCTTAGATGAAATCAACTGAAGATACAAGAAGACATTAAATCTCTGAAGATCTCCGCAGAGGAGGATTAAACAACTCCACAAACAGCATTACCAGCTTCACACATTACTAATCAGATTGATGTTATTTCAGTCTTATTGAAAATAATAGTTTTGCTTGTCACCATGTTGGAGATAAGTGTTTGTTTTAGTTGGGCCCTTGACTCTTTAACATTCCCCTTTTCTCTGGCTGCTTTAACTGTGTGTTTATTAGACACTTTTGTTATGGCAAGACAAGCCAAAGAGAAAATGTTATCAGGTGATATGAGGTTATTGATGATGATGATGATCATCATGTAGTTGATGAATCATTGTGGCGAGCAGCGAGGCTGAGGGACCGTGAGAGCGGGACGAGGCCGCGGTCATTATTATGATGATGAGCGCCAGCTGCGTGCCGCATTGGCCTCGTCTCTCGCGGAGGAGTGACGGGAGTATAAAGGAGGAGCGACGACAGTGAAGGACGAGAGAGGACCAGGCCTGGATTTTAATTTGTGTTTTATTTATGTTTTGTTATGTGTGTGCGGCAGTCGTCCGTGAGGGGCTGCCGCTTTTACTTTCACTTTGTTTGTATTCTTTTTGATTAAAGTATGTTCTATTGTTCGCCGGTTCCCGCCTCCTTCTTCCCACACGAACTAACCTCGTTACACTGGTGCCGAAGCCCGGGAGGAAGGAGAGACATGCTGTCGAAGAGCCCTCGCTGCTGAGGGGGATCGCGGTGCTGAGGAGGTCGGGCAGCGCGGATGCGTGGAGACCGCGAGGAGCTGCCCGAGGCGGTGGTGCTGGAGAGAATGAAGATCCAGTGGGACGGAGAACTCGCTGCCGTGCCCCTGGGTCGAGGTGGGGTGGCTGCCGTCCGAGAGGGAGCGGAGGAATCGCCAGCGCTTGCCCTGAGCCGGAGCCTGCTGCGGTCCGCCATGTTGGGGAGGAGCAGGGAGCGCGGGAATGGGATTCGCTCCGGCTGCCCTCGACAGGAGGAGCCACCGCAGGCCGCCAGGAGGCGGAGGAGGATCGAGCCGTCCACCGAGCATCCAGTGCCATCGCATAGCACCGCGAGGAAGAGCCTCTCGGCGGGCTGAGGACCGAGCGGCAGTGTGTCAGGGAACCGGACAAATTATTATTATATTTTTTTTTCTCCTCTCTCCACTCTCTCGTCTCTGTCGCTCCCCGTGCTCCCGGCTCCGTTCTCTAACCTCGCTGTTCTTACCCCCAGGTGCCGCGGCCGCCGCTACGGCTCAGTGTTGTACTCCACATAACTCCTTCGGGGTACGATGTGGGCTCCGCAGCGTTCCCTTCTCTAGGGCACGCTTTCCCAGTGTTATCCAATAATCACTGAGCGGGTCATGTGGAACAGCAGTGATCGGCCCCCCCGGGGAGGGGAGGGGGGAGTAGAGCGCAGGCTCGTGGGTACCCCCCGGCCTGCGAAGGGCGTTGGGGGTATGTGGCGAGCAGCGAGGCTGAGGGACCGTGAGAGCGGGACGAGGCCGCGGTCATTATTATGATGATGAGCGCCAGCTGCGTGCCGCATTGGCCTCGTCTCTCGCGGAGGAGTGACGGGAGTATAAAGGAGGAGCGACGACAGTGAAGGACGAGAGAGGACCAAGCCTGGATTTTAATTTGTGTTTTATTTATGTTTTGTTATGTGTGTGCGGCAGTCGTCCGTGAGGGGCTGCCGCTTTTACTTTCACTTTGTTTGTATTCTTTTTGATTAAAGTATGTTCTATTGTTCGCCGGTTCCCGCCTCCTTCTTCCCACACGAACTAACCTCGTTACAATCATCATTCAGACTCTGCATTTATGTATATAGTTAGGGTAACAAAAATGTTACAACGTATGTCTGTTATACACAATATTATATATAACAGTTCCCATTCAGTCGGTCACTCTCGACGCCATGTCGGAGTACGGGGCGAATAGGAATCTCGCTCGCGAGAGCCAATCTACTTCGAGTGTAACTAAATGAGCCAATGCACATTGGCATGCAATGATTGCACCAGGTGCTCATGCCACGCCGTGCGGGTATAAATGAGACACAGGTGATTGCATCAAATCAACGTTTTGCTTCGGAGCCGAGTGGTAGATGGTAACGCCAGATATCACTCACTACTTCGCAGTCCTGACTGAAGACGGAAGCCACCTTTCGGAAGCGATCTCTTCAGTCGGTGTTGGTGTGACGGCACAGCAGCGGGTCGTGTGGTTTTCGGATCATCTCTCTGTGTTGTTTGTTAGAGCAATCACAAAGGCTGTTCTCACAGCTGGTTCGGTGTGCTAGGTGGAGAGCGATGAAAAGCCGTTCTTACGGCTGATAAGAGAGCGCCTTCATGTGAGAGAGCGCGCATGTCAGGCTGCACCCACCCCCTGACTGTGTCCCCGCGCCCCCGCCCCCTGCGTGCTTCAGCACCAAGGAGAGCGTCCTTCTGAAAGAGCAAACACAGATAGAGCTTCGTCTTTTTCAAGATGACATTCTATCTGTGTGTTTCTGGATGTGGTGGTTACCTGTCACTGAGGGATGATCACCAGCGCTGTATCTCGTGTTTGGGCGTTCAGCACGCTGAGGCAGCACTGGTGGATGATTCATGTTCTCACTGCGGGAACATGACCATCTCGGAGTTGCGGTCTAGACTCCATCTCGCAAGGGGTGGAGTCCCCGTGCCTCTGCCTCGATCTAACCCTCCACAGAGGGTTACTTCAGGCAGTAGCACGGGTGATTTGAGGGTTACGGTGAGCGCGCTTCCCCCAGGGAACCAACCCCCGGGGAACCCTCATCCCTCTGGAGAGTCAGGCTCCGCCTTACACGCTATGGCGTTGTTGCAGGTTCATCAGGCCTAGGCACTGAAGAACCTGCACGAGGGTGGTCATGATCCCACAGTTCTCCAAGAACTGAGAACCGCAACGGACCTCGCGCGAAGGTTACGGGGTTTGGACGGGCCCGCACCTGCATTGGCATATCAATTGCCTCGAGTTGCTAGCAGTGCATCTTGCTCTGAGCCGCCTCAAAGCGCGGTTACGGGGGAAAGATGTACTGGTCTGCACGGACAACACTGCGACCGTTGCGTATATCAACCGACAAGGTGGTCTGCGCTCCCGTCGCATGTCGCAACTCACCCGCCATCTCCTCCTCTGGAGTAAGAAGTGAGGTCGCATCGGGCCATTCATGTCCCTGGTGTGCACAACCGTGTGGCCGACGAGCTTTCACAAGCTGCACTCCCAGGCGAGTGGCGAGGTGACTTACCCCAAGAGGTAGTTAACACCATCCCTTTGGCACAAGCGCCGTCTACAAGACAGGCTTACGCCTTGAAGTGGAACCTGTTCGTCGAGTGGTGTTCTTCTTGCCGAGAAGACCCCCGAAGATGTTCGATCGCGTCTGTGCTTTCCTTCCTGCAACAGGGGTTGGAGCGTAGGCTGTCACCCTCCACCCTCAAGGTTTATGTTGCTGCAATATCTGCCTATCACGACCATGTAGAAGGTAAGACGGTTGGGAAGCACGACCTGGTTGTCAGATTCCTTAGGGGGGCGAGAAGGTTAAATCCTCCTCGCCCTCACTCCATACCCTCTTGGGATCTTGCTCTGGTGCTACGAGCACTTCAGAATGCCCCATTTGAGCCTTTGCAGTCCGCAGAGCTAAATATTCTGTCTATGAAGACTTTGCTGTTGGCTGCATTGGCCTCCATCAAGAGGGTAGGAGACCTGCAGGCACTTTCGGTCGACAAATCGTGCCTAGAGTTCGGGCCGGGTGATACCCACGTGGTGTTGAGACCCGGCCTGGCTATGTGCCCAAGGTTCCTACCACTCCCTTCAGGGACCAGGTGGTGAACCTGCAAGCGCTGCCCCCGGAGGAGGCAGACCCAGCCCTAGCTTTGCTCTGTCCCGTCCGTGCTCTGCGGGTTTACGTGGATAGAACTCAAAGCTTTAGAACCTCAGATCAGCTCTTTGTCTGTCACGGAGGCCAGCAGAAGGGAAAGGCTGTCTCCAAGCAGAGGATGGCCCACTGGATAGTGGATGCCATCACCTTGGCTTACCAAGCACAAGGTGTGCCCTGTCCGCTCAGGGTGCGAGCACACGCTACTAGAAGTGTTGCATCCTCCTGGGCGCTGACACGTGGTGCCTCGCTGTCAGACATCTGTAGAGCTGCGGGCTGGGCGACACCCAACACGTTCGCTAGATTCTACAGCCTACGTGTAGAGCCGGTCTCCTCCTGTGTTCTCACCTCAAACGGGTAGAAGCACTGAGAGGCCCCGGCTCTTGTCGGCTTGCTGCGCTACAGTGCTTATATTCTCCAGAAGCAAACTCTGTGAGTCCTCCACCGCCCTCGGTGCCGGACGTGGCGGAACGTCTGGCATCAGGCCCCTTGCCGCTGAAACCTTGAGAACCGGTATTGGGCTTGGGCCATATGAGTGACCCTGCGGGGATCCCATATTTTCTTCCACGGTCGCTCCCAAGGGAAGCCTGTGTCTTTCCCTTGGGAGTGCCTTCCCTGCAGTAGGATTGAGCCCCCTTCTCCTTGCGGCTACGGCTCAGTGTTGTACTCCACATAACTCCTTCGGGGTACGATGTGGGCTCCGCAGCGTTCCCTTCTCTAGGGCACGCTTTCCCAGTGTTATCCAATAATCACTGAGCGGGTCATGTGGAACAGCAGTGATGGACTTCCCGGTGTGAGCCCCGTCTCATCAGGTAAGAGAGCTCAGGTGGCTCACACAACGCACTGGATGGGGGCAGAAGCAATAGTGCTTTGGTAGGGATTCCTATTCGTCGGTACTCCGACGTGGCGTTGAGAGTGACCAACTGAATGGAAACGTCTCGGTTACGTATGTATCCCTTGTTCCCTGAAGGAGGGAACGGAGACGCCACATCCCGTCGCCATGTCCTCTGTTCCCTGCTGAGGGGCCTGTCTACCGACTCGGCACCTCAGCAAAAGGTTGATTTGATGCAATCACCTGTGTCTCATTTATTACCGCACGGCGTGGCATGAGCACCTGGTGCAATCATTGCATGCCAATGTGCATTGGCTCTTTTAGTTACACTCGAAGTAGATTGGCTCTCGCAAGCGAGATTCCTACTCGTTGGTACTCCGACGTGGCGTCTCCGTTCCCTCCTTCGAGACGTTACTTAACTATGATATTTGGGGGTTTTCCAAAGAAATAACTTATTTGAAAAGCCAACATAGTTAGAAAATATGCAAACCTAAGAATGAGGAAAGAGTGTTATTAGATATCAACAATAAGGGTTGCATGTCAGATAGTCATCATCATCTGATAGCCTTACCTGAAAATCAAGTGATGAAATGTGTTGTGAATTCTCTTCCTTTAAGTTTAAAGTTTAAACCCTGCACAGTGATTCAGTTCCTGTCATAAACATTCCTGTCCGTGCAGGCAATTCTCTACGGTCATTGAACCAGCCACTGAAGCAAACATAATACTTTATGCCTTACTGCCCTTTACATGCTGCCCCCCAGCCAAAGATTCCTGATTTTGTGAATGACAACGAGAGGGAATTTTCTAACCTGAAGTTGGCACTGGACAACCTTCTGGAGCCTCATGCAGAGCTAGATGAAAAATACAAGTACCACATCTTGCTGGAACATCTCATATTGCCTAAGGCACAGATGATTGGACAGTCTTCTCGCCACCATACATACCCATATTAAGCAGCTATGCAAGCTCTTCATTTGCAATATGGATCTAATAGCAGCAATCCTCACAGCATTAGAGGTAATAATCAAATGACGCTCGCAGTTTCCAGAGTTTCGCTCTCCGCGTCCATCTCCTAGTAAGCATGCTGTTTTCTTTGGAGGGGCCCAGGGATGGAGTTGAACTGCTGCTCGCATGTAAATTGCTTGCTCAGTAAGCTGCCCAAGTACTTGAGGGATGGCTTCCTAGAGTTTCTCCAGGTGCAAGGGAAGCTCAACTACCCAAATATCAACCCGTACAACCTAGAAGAATTTGCTGTATGGCTCAAAGTCAAGGCTCAGCAACAGAGACTGTCCGGTAGGTTAGTACAGCACTACCAATATGAGAAATCTCCAAGCTGTACAAAGGAGAAAGCTGTGGTTAAACCTAGAAGCAAAAGTACAGCCTTGTATCATGGTGCAGCACCTACAGAGGTTGAAGTCTGCCTCAGTCCTGAGGTGTCTCTGTAGCAGCAAAGACCACTACATCACTTGATGCAGCAGTATCAAAGAACAGTCAGTTGATGAACTTTGCAAGTGGATCTCAGAGGGAAAGCGCTGCTGGAAATGTGCTCATTCCCGTGCGCCTTAAGTATGCAGCTTAAAGAAACCCTGCAGTGACTGTGGTGGTATTCACCTTCAAGTGCTTCATGGTGTGGCCCGAAGACATGCAGTCCTCCTGAAAGTGGTACCAGTTCTGATACACCACAAATCAAAGACATTGGAGATGTATGCTTTATTATATGACGGGGCACAGCGCACCATGATCCTACCCAATGCCATCCAGCAGCTCCACCTGAAAAGTGAACCTGAGACTCTAGCCCTTTGTACAGTCGACCTGACACTACGCTAGGGCTGTCAAAATGGCTGAAAAGCTAAATTTGAAATTCTTTCTTATATATTAGCAAAATTCGAATTATATTTGAATTCTAAAGGTAATACTTAAAGGTTTACTACAGCATTTAGCATTAATAAATCTGACTCCTGCTGCGTTTGTGCTGTGACTTTAGTTCGGCTCACTCACACTTTATTGAAAAGACACATTCAGTTTTTAATTGTAGTGTCTGTTCTCTAACTGAACGAAATTATTTTATCACTATGAATATCAAAACGACGGTGCCGCGGTGGGCAAGTAATAACCAGTAGCCGTGGCTTTGGGAGTGGCCTCGTAGGGCAGCGAAGCAAGTGCATTCTGGGAGTTGTTGTCTTTCATCCACATGAGACAAAAATATTTTTTCTTTCTTTTCTCGGTCTAGAAGGCACCAAATTCTAAAATAATTGCACATTTCTACTACATAAATAACCCAGTTTAAATACATATTCATCTTCCCAGTGCTGAAGTACCCCTTTAATGTTGGAGGGAAAAAATACTGTATTGTCTCCTGCCCACAAGAGGGCGAAAGCAAGCGCAACAAGCAAATGTAAACCAAATCAAGCATCACATCTTTTATTGAAATTACATTCCCTTTTTAAAAGTGCATTTTTAAACAATTGTTATTAAATAAAATATAATTTCATTAATGAGCATGTGAGGAAAATTAAGTAACAAAAATGCATAAAACTGCAAGTGCATCAGTAACCTGAGAAAACACGCTTCAACAGACAACGTAATGTGAACACAAAATAGCAAATAGACATTCAGAAACAATCCATTTCCACTCACTAAACATTGAATTAAAATACAGTAGCGTAGTAGGCCTAACTATTTGTAAATCGTGAGAAAATCGCTATTTTAACCAAGGAACCGGACATGTGAGGGAGTCGCCTATCAATTGCGTCATATCTGCGTTACCCTCGGTTTCCAGTTTTATTTTGCAGAAACACTTTACTCTTACTGCAGTGTGCATTAAGTGTCATAGATGCCGCAGAGCGAACGCACAGAGTAACGCCATAACATAATTTTCAACACACTCAAATGTATCTAATATGATAAACAGAGCTGCGTTACCTCATACTCATGACCGGAAAAGCGGAAATGGTGCCGGCGATTGTGGCATAATAAAAGTCCCGCTGCTCGTGAAGTGTGTGTTGCTTTCATCTTATTAACAATCGCTCCAGCTGCCTTGCTCAGCTCCAACAACACGTTGTCCTGCTCTGCTTCATACTACAGTAACGGTAATAATTGCATCCATGAACATGATTTCTGCCTGAGTCCTATCCCGATTCTTTTCCACCAGCTGTGAGGTGAAGACCACGTCCCAAGTGTCTGAGCTCAAACTTGGCGTCATCAAACTACGCCTTTGTTTTGAATGGGCGACCTCTAGTGGACGGAAATGTTACATAGTGCACCTTTAAGTTCAAACTTGGCTATGTGTGTGATGTTTTAAGTTATGACTTGCTTAAGTAACGTAGTGCTGCGTTTCCAGCACGTTCTTAGCGTATCTGCCTATTCACTGTTACTCCAGCAGAGCAGTGACTCCGACTCCCTGACCAGAGTTTTGTAGCGGTCAATAACATATTCATCAGCATTTAGTGGGGCAATCCCCAACAAGATCAAAAGAGAAAAATGACTTACTCGGAGGGAGAAAGTTTTCATCAAAATTGTGCGCATTTAATGATAACATTTCTAAAGTCATTTCTAACCATTTTTTTCACACAAACTCAAGTTAACTTTATCTACTTTTATGTCACTCAGAAGATGACTGCAGCTCATGGACAAAGCAAAAATGTATCTATTCATAAGAATATCACGTGATAAACTAGCCTGGCTCCGCCCTCCTACGTACTTCCGCTCAATTTTCATTTTCCTTCAGTACTACGTCTGGGACTGCGGTGTATGCTTAGGTTTTCCCCCGAACAATTTTTTACCGGTCCAATCAGCGCACAGAGGGAGTGGCTGAGAGCGATGACGTTGATGTCGTGCGCTAGTTGGAGTTGTAGTTCAGTAATGGCGGCGGTGAAAGATGCGAGTGTGTGGCAGCGCTGACGAATGTCCAGAAGTTAAAAGTGTGGCGAGGTGGACGAGCGAGCGAGACCGGTGTACGTGATTGAGACACACCGGTCTCGAGTCCTCTCATGAGGGAGCACGGAGGCATATAAGGGCGAGCGACACCGGTGAAGGACGAGAGAGGACCAGGCCTGGATTTTAAGTTGGGTTTTGTTATGTTTGTGCGCGGCAGTCCGTGAGGGGCTGCCGCTTTTACTTTCATTTTGTGTTTATTATTTGATTAAAAGTTGTTAAACGTTCGCCGGTTCCCGCCTCCTTCTTCCCTGAACAAACGAACTCCCGTTACACGGAGCAAGAACAATCACTGCTGTACTGCTGATGTTGTGGTCCGGGAAAAGTATTAAGTTCGCTCCGTTAGTGGTGAAGGAGTTGCTGAAGCCGTCCGTCTCCCACCACCCGCGAGAAAAACCCAGGCTGAATTATCGACTGCTTTTGACAAACACCAAGGTCGTGTGGTAATGTAATTGCTGTCCGAATCCACATCTCTGAGTTTTCAAGAATATATCACTTCAAAACTCACTGTTTGTATCCTTTATAGACCCTTTCAGAGCACTGTACGGTTGCGTGAGCTGTAATTTGCATTTCTAGACTTGTATTTCTTTAAATACTGGCAAGTGTTTACAAGAGCAAAATATTTCACCACCGTTCAAAAAATAAAAGAAGAAAAGCACGTAAACATTTGAATTGGGCTGTTATTCAAGGCAGCATTTATTCTTATCATACTAAGCATATGACATTTTATTGACAGCATACAATCATGTTATGATTGCACGATATATGCACCACGAGAGCAGCGCGTTCCGATCACAAAACTCTCCTCCACCGTGAATAAATAACAATCCGAATGCACGAGGTTTTATCACTGACACTGAGGTGGTGTGCACAGTTAATGTGAGAATCAAAGGCGAACGGCGCGTGACATACGTCACGACCAAACGTTAGTGATTGGTTAGGCAGATCCAGAGTGACTCTTGGCAGATCCAATAGTTTTAAACTTCAACAGAGAACCCGCCTTCAAGGAAGTAAACGCTTGTCAATGGAGAGTGGCCAGACTCTATGTACAAATGAAATGTACGAGAGTCTGGTAAAACCAGGCTAGTGATAAACCACAAGTTATGACAAAAACATTAATCTCTTGATAATCTCTAGATTTCTCAGGTTTCATGATAATTAATGTGTTAGATTACATTTTAAAACAACCATTTTAATACATATTTGCTTTGTTTGTTTCCAAACACTCTTCCTAAGATCCAGGAGAGTTACCAGCTGCTATTTCATCTAGATCAGTGGTTCTCAAACTTTGTATACCAAGTACCTTTTTAGAAAATATTTGGCTCTCCAAGTACCACCATAATGACCTAAATTAAAATACAGTAGCGTAGTAGGCCTAACTATTCAGCTGCAGCTCAGCACAGTTCAAAAAACAAGGCAGTTTATTCCTAATAGGAATATTTATTGTTGTCAGCCACATTGTAAACACACAGTTTGTACATTAACACTGCATTGTGCTAACATACAGGTAAATAAAATAATTAAATAATGATTAAATTAAAATGTGTTGTAAAGTTACAGTTGTAAAACTGTACTGTACTTAAATGTAAAAAAAAAAAACTCAAATAAAGATTAAATTAAAATGTATGTGTTTTAACATTAATTTATTTAGTGATTCCTCTGAGTACCACTAGAGGCAGCCTTAGTACCACTAGTACCTCAAGTTCAGCAGTCAAGTGGACATGTAGCAACTCAGGAAACCCCAGACAACTTTTTATGCATACAATGCCAAAGAGAACGGCTCCATCTAGCGGATTTTCTGCATTCCTGCAAGTAGGGCTGAGATTCAATTCCCAAAAAAAAAAAAAAAAGATGACGAAATAAAAACTACGTATTACATAACGGCATATTCAGTATAAGTGCCTGTTGTAATACTATGTCATTACAAAGGTTTGTTGAAAAGAAAATGTTGCAGAAAATACATCTTAAGTGTGTAGCAAGTGCTCAAAGAATCTGTATTTGATGATTGTGTGAGTTATTTGAAGACTTGACATATTACAATCTCATTCTCTTTCCCTTCACTTCCAGTCTGCTTATAAACTGTTCTGTCCAATTAAGGCAATAAAAATCTTTGGTAACAGTTTCTATAAAGACCATGCTTATAGTGAATTATAGCCCCATTTATACTTATTTATTACAAGTGTTACTAATCTATAAATATATTTATAGTGACTTATCAAGACCTATACTGCATTATAAGAACAACAGTTATAGTTACAAATATTTTTTATATATATTTATAAGCCATGCATTTGCTTTTTATAAATGATCAAATATAAAATATTTCCGGACACACTTAGCGTACCAATTAATTATTATGTCTTTAATGGCTAATGTTTGCATTAGAGGTCATGATTTGTTAAAATCTATATCTTCTCAGCCATATGCATGGTATTGCTCATAGCAGTAATAAGGGCGCCAATGTGATTGTGCACACCGACGCACAAAACAGCAGGCGTAAAAGCGTCATTTAAAAAAAAAAAACGCCTTGGGTCTGTTTTATTGTTTTGACGCGGCGCATTGAAAACTGGCCGATCAATGATATCGGCGCTTTTGTTCACTGGCCTGAAGCTGCTGAAGTTACAGTAAAACACGACTTGGTGGCGCTCCGGTAAAAACCGGTCTTGCTGAGAACACATTGATACAACGAAGAGGACGTAAGAAAACAAAGAAGAAGATGAGCTGCTAATACTGCTTTGCCAGTTAACAAAAGTGTGTGAATGCTTTTGGCAAGCATGTAAATACTGTCTCTCTTCTTCTTCCGTGACAAGCGAGTGTCAGACGTGTAAGGTGGAGCAGCACCACCTTGTTTACCGGGAGCACCATCTACTGAATTAGCACTGGACAACAATTCCAAATAAAATGAAAAGTGAACTTGCCATGGCAAAGAAGACTTACGACTTGGTGGCGCTCAAGCACAATGCGCTGGCGCATTACCAGTGAAAATCACTTGGGTGTGAACACAAAGACGCGCCGAAAAACATCTCGAAAAACGCTGGTGATAAGAGGGCACGATAATCGTCCCAGTGTGCACAGACCTTTAGACTGTCTTTTAAGGTTTCATATGAGCCATTGGAGCTGTCTGAAGATATAACTGCCTGGGAAGGATGGCTTCAGACACATTGATGGGTGCCTATAGCTCATCAATGCACAAGGGCAACAAAGGCTATCCCACATGGTGCAAGCCAACAGAAGGTCTACTGTGGCAAAAGTCACACAACATTTTAATGATGGTATGGGGCTGCATAGCAACAGAGTGCCTATGATGACCCCTGTCCACCTTCGAAAGTGCCTACACGCGAGCATCAAAACTGGTCCTTGGAGTAGTTGAAGAAGGTTGCCTGGTCTAAATCGCGTTTTCATTTACATCACATGGACGGCCGTGTACGTGTGCACCGTTTACCTGGGGAAGTGATAGAAGATGATGAATATGATGAAGAGTTCAAGGTGTTACCCTGGCCCCCAAATTCCCCAGATCTCAATTCAATTAAGCATCTGTGGTATGTGCTGGACCAACAAGTTTGATCCACAGCGGCTCCACCTTGCAACCTGCAAGACTTGAAGGATCTGCTGCTAACGTCTTGGTACCAGATACCACAGGACATCTTCAGGGGACTTGTAGATTCCATGCCTAGGCGGAGTCAGCTGGACCAACAGCATTTATCATAATGTCATAATGTTTTGGCTCATTGGTGTCTAAATGAGAAGCATAACAATATTAGTGTTTTTTCTCATTGAAAATATATTAATTAATATTAGGTTTCAATGATGTCTTCTATTTACTCCTCCATTGCATTCTTTGAATGAAAGTGATCCAGGTGTGGATGACAATCCTGCACTGGTGCTCTGTGAGGAGATCAGCCAAATAATGTAAAAAATATTTAAAGCTACACTGTGTAACTTTTTTAGTTTATTCTTAGCTAAAAACACTTAGTTCTTTAGAAAATATATGTGTTCATTAATGTTTATTTACTTCTTTCAAGTAATAAAGTATTCTCGTAAGTTTATAATATGCCATTGAAAATACATACGGGTGAGGGGTTCGAATGTGGGTCGCCATGTTGCCCCTCCATCTTTAAAGTACATTAGCCAAAGAGGGACACACCGGTAAATTCAAGCTTCGCCTTTCGCGTTTTAACACTCGATGGCACCGTGTCGAATGTGGATGAGGTCGAACTGGAAGCCATGTTATCTGCCACCATAGGAATTAAAACGAAATCGGAATTGAGAGGAACAGAAACTAATATTCACTGGATGGTCATGTACCTTTTCACCGCTAGATGGGGGAAAATATCACACAGTGTAGCTTTAAGCAATGGTTAGAAGCTGAACATTACTTAAAGTCCTATAGAGCTCATATACATGTGTGCTGCTAAAGAATGGCATTTAGTGAACTTCAGTGGCCAGTTCATATGACTGTAATTGTAACACTGGGAGAACTCAGAAAAGAGGGAGAGGTGGATCCAAATTCAGTTGTGGGGTTTACTAATAAAATGACAAAAATGCACACAGCCGAGCACAAAAAAAAAAAAAAACTGGGTAACTCCACAGGGAACAGAACTGAGACATCCACCAACACACAGCCATATACAACTGGACAAGACCTCAAAAAGAACATGGGAAAACAATGGGGTTTAAATACACTAGATAATAAGGGGCTAACAAGATTTGTGTTAATAAGTATTATTTAAAAAATATTTCAAAATAAGAGTCAATTAAACACAACACAGGGAACACAAGACCGCAAATCATGACAGTAATGTTGTTGCAGTATTGCTGCTAGGTTGATTGTACATTATAGTGGACTATTTTTGTTCTTGTATAAAACTAAGATTATACAGGTCAAATTATAAATATCAGTTTTAACTCAAATCAATATTTTATATTACCGTATTTGGTAGGCAGCCATGCAATTAGCAGTATAATGTAGGGGTGGGTGGGGTAAGATGAGCCAATGGGTAAGTTGACCCACCCCCTTTATCTTGGCAACTGTGCACTTTCACTGTCATGTGACCATATATTTTGGAACCACTCATCATTTCTGCCAGATTGTGAAAAGGAGAAACACATGGGAGGAGTAGAAGGCACCCATTTACCCATATATTTCCAGAATAAGGAGCTTTCCAAGACTTTCTATGAAGATCAGGAAAAAAGGGAATGTTTCCTTTGGGTGGCTGGGCATGACCGCTAGTAAGTGTTTATCCAATTTACTACAAGGCGCTTCCCTCTTCTGATCGGGCTACTCAATGTTTAGTCACCACACATTTTAGTGTCTTAGTGGGAGGCGTAGAAAGCCTGCCAGTCACACTCGACTAACCTTCCTCTATGTCTAGATCTCAGAACTAGACACCCCTAAGAGCAGGTCCACATTCGGAGAGGAAGAGATCAAAAAGAGAGTTTGTAGACAAAGCAAGAGAAAGGGCAGTGCCCGTGCCCCTATGATTGTTGCCAAAAACTAAACTTCTTTTAATTTTTTTTTTCACTCCTGCTCCAAGACAAAAAGAGACAGGCAGTTTTGCACACACAGTGACAAAGTGGCTTGTGAAGACAAGAAGCTGGTAATGCTCTCGCACAGGTGTTATCTAAAGAATATATTATGCGCATTGTTGCGTCACTGGATTTCATCCTAGACAAATGCTTGGTATGTACTTCGTGACTCAGACACAGGCTCAGCCTGAAGGCGTTCCCATTGCATCAATATCATGATGTGGTGACGATGTTCCCTCAGAAGGCAACTAGTAATTATGCTGGGTAGAACTTGTCAAATGATCAACCCAAAAACTTAATGAAAACCTTTATAGGTTACCTGCTTAACCCGTTTGACTTTAACCTCCATCCATCATCCATCCATCATCTTCCGCTTATCTGGGGCCGGGTCGCGGGGGCATAGATAGAGTCTAAGCAGAGACGGCCAGACTTCCCTCTCCCTAGCCACTTCATCGGGGGAACACCGTTTCGTTCCCAGGCCAGCCGGGAGACATAATCCCAGCGTGACTTTAACCTGTTTGACTTTATTATTTCCTTGTTGTAGTTTTTCAAACGACACACATCCTTCTTGATCTCCATCAACACTGTCTCTCCTAAAAACTTCCTTAAAATGTCATACAGCACGGTTCTTCAACAGACCTGTCACTCTCACATCTGTGGTCATGAAGTAATTTGATACACTAGTGTTGGCCTACCTGAAGGACATCACAGGACCCTTGCTGGATCCTCTCCAGTTTGCCTAGCAAACAGCTTTGTGGATGATGCAGTCAACATGGTACTGCATTATATCCTGCAACATCTTAAAAGACCTTACGCAAGGATCTTATTTGTAGACTTCAGTTCAGCTTTCAACAACATCAGTTTGAAATCTATTAATTACATACCTTAGCATGCGGTCACAGGCTGGAGAATCCTCTATTTGAAGTGTTATTGGTTCATTCGTGATCATACTCGGACTTGTAACGTTATGGGCCAGGGCTCGCAAAGCCCAACGTCCCGGGGCTATGTGTTTTTCAGACGGGCAATCTTAAATAGTGAAATAACATTCCTTTCTTGCGTGTGTGTGTGTGTGTGTATGTGTGTGAGTGCACGCGCACGTGTTGTGTGTACACGGTTCGCAGTTATATTCACTGATCAGGCGGGCCAAGTAATAAAAAAATAACATTCCAATCAATCACGGGTGTATGAGGGATGAATCATTCTGTTTGTTTGATAAAGATATTTTGCGAGTCCTGTGAGCGCTTCCCCAGACGATTCCTTTGAGCGGGACGCTCACTTCGGCTGAGCACTGGAACAGACACAGCACAGTTTCAACGGTTCAACAGTACATGAAGCTTCTCAACTGATATACCTTCTCTTCTTTTGAACAGGGTAAAGGCTTCCAATAGGGGCGTGTGGAGACCACCAGGCGGGAAGGGCACTTTGAGCGGGACGCTCACTTCGGCTGAGCACTGGAACAGACACAGCACAGTTTCAACAGTACATGAAGCTTCTCAACTGATATACCTTCTCTTCTTTTGAACAGGGTAAAGGCTTCCAATAGGGGCGTGTGGAGACCACCAGGCGGGAAGGGCACTTTGAGCGGGACGCTCACTTCGGCTGAGCACTGGAACAGACACAGCACAGTTTCAACAGTACATGATATATGAAGCACTCAGCATTAACGGGGCCGGGTCTTCTCAAGCAGGAAGTTGGGCGGTTGCTTTATCAAAACCCTTCGTTAGAGACAGCGGGTGGAAGACTGTAGGAGGAGAGCGCACGGCGGACTTCTATTACTTCTCCACACACCAATTTCACTTCACAGCACAAACCGTGTGAATCGTCACTTCAGACGCTGCAATTCCACTCGCACACCGTGCATTCGGGCCAGCACTGACCCACCGGTCTTTTCTCCCACCAGATCGGATCTCGTCCTCGATCAGGGCTTGACTTCGCTCCGGGAAAGCAGAAGAACGGTGCAGCGATCATCACATTCGGCAAGGAGAGGACAGAAGTTGGAGACAGATCATTAATTCATTCAGTGTAATAGTTCACTCGTGCCACACATTTTCCAAACTCTCCACACCACTTCCGTGTTAGTGCATATAAACAACGGATCCAATACTCATCACTTGCGTCTTTCTCACTGCTGACGATATTCCTCAAGTCTTCGCTGACAAATCCTTCACTCCTTCCTTTCTCTTCCACAGCTTCAATCTTCCCCACTCCACAGCCCAGCCTCAATAAAAAGAACAACCCGCTGACAAACACAGCATCATACGGGAGGAGATCCACCCCACAGTCTGCCCCATCTGAATATGTGTCCCTCTCACAGCGTTCTCTGTAATTGCCCCACACCTGCTGTCACTCAGGCAATCAGCCCCGCTGCCATGGCAACAGATTCACAGTGCATAGAACGGATGTTCACTGGAAAATCCTGAATAACTGCATTCACCAGGATCTTAGTACACCCAGTCTCCGTACCTGGCTGGGGGTTGCCCCCGGTTCTCCCGTTGGGATCGCCTTGGCGGGGAGTTAGGTTCCTCTGGCCTTGGTAGGGAGTAGGGTTCCTCTGGCCTTGGCGGGGAGTTAGGTTCCTCTGGCCTTGGCCCTATATCCAGCCTCCGGGGGGCCACAGCCCATCCCACCACGGGAGGCATCCACGCTGGTTCAGTCGGGGGTCTCTCTACTGTTGGTTCAGGGTAATTCGGACAAGGGCGCATTAGGTTTCGGTGGAGCACCCGCTTTGGACCTTCTCTCCCTTCGGGACGGATGGCATACACCGGTTGATCGAGATGCGGCTGTCGTTGGACCACATACGGCTGGGGCTCCCACCGATCACTGAGTTTGCCCTTTCCTTGTCGCCGGTTATCTCGCACCAGAACTCTTTCGCCAGGCAGTAGCGGCGCACTTCGAGCCGTACGGTCAAACAACCTTTTGTTCTTGGCTGCGGCTTGCTTAATTCGGTCCGAGACCCGTTTGTAGGCCAGTTGAAGGCGTTGATGGTGTCTGGCCACCCACTCCGTTACCCCGCCTCCCTCTTCAGCGGCCGCAGTCCCCAGCAGTAGGTCAACTGGTAGTCTCACATGCCTTCCGGACATCAGGTAGGTCGGTGCATCATACGGGAGGAGATCGACCCCACAGTCTGTTTTCTCTCTGTTTTTAAAGCCCCATCTGAATATGTGTCCCTCTCACAGCGTTCTCTGTAATTGCCCCACACCTGCTGTCACTCAGGCAATCAGCCCCGCTGCCATGGCAACAGATTCACAGTGCATAGAACGGATGTTTACTGGAAAATCCTGAATAACTGCATTCACCAGGATCTTAGTCCCGTTCGGTTTTTGTCACCCCGTGACACTAGCCGTGGGCATTGACTTCTAAGTCTTCAGTGCGGCATGCCCATCAAATCCGAGCGTTTCTTCAGAGAGCCTCAAAACCAAGGCAGAAATTAGCCTAATACTTATTCATTATGATGTTTTTGAATGTAAAAACCACGCAAACGTCATAAGTTGACCTCAGACAACAGTATATATATAAAAAAAAGCCAGTTCATGACACCTTTAAAAAAAAAAAAAACTCCAAACTGGTGCAGATTGTACAGCCTGTAGGTGGCAGACTTGAACAGAACTGCCTAAAAGTAACCTTGATAATAATTTGCTGAATTATCTACTTTTTACAAGGTGTAACTAGCAGTTTGTCCTAATAGCAATGCTGTAATATCATACGGTCTATCTGGAAAATGGCGCTACTTTCACGACTCCATCCGCAGACTCAGTCTCTTCATAAAAAAAAACAGTTAATCGATCTCCGTTATTGATTGTAATGAAAATTACTTTAGTCACCAATTAATATTACTGTATTATTGTAATACTAGGAGAACTCAGAAAAGAGGGAGAGCTGGGTCCAAACGCAGTTGGGGTTTATTAATGAAATTAGAAAGGAAATAATAAGTAAAATAAGTTATACAAAATATAATATAATGACATGAAATTGCATAAATAAAAACAATAAAATGAATAAATTATGTTAATCAAATAATAAATGATACATTAACTATGACTATGACTATAAATGATTATGACGTTAAATATCAAAACAAAGAAAATAATCTTTAAAATAAAAATAAAGAATATAAAAAACCAATGTATGGTTGAAAATCAAGTTTAAAAAAATAAATATAAAAGAATAGCAGAGACAAAACCACAACTATAACAATAACAGCACAAAGAAACAATATCTATGGAATCAGTTTCAGAGCGATTTTTTTTAAAACTGATGAATGATTAAAATCCTTGACAGCCAATCATTCTTGGCGTGAAGAGGCCTTAAAGGTCCCATGGCATGAAATTTTCATTTTATGAGGTTTTTCAACATTAATATGAGTTCCCCTAGCCTGAATATTGTCCCCAAGTGGATAGAAATGTTGCTCGGTGTAAACCCGAGTTCTGGCTGTCTTTCTCTGCCTTTGAGAAAATGACAGGCCAGACTAGCCAATCCCGAAGTCTCCTGGTTTGACGTCCAAGCAGGAACGGTTACTTCCCTTTCCTTCACCCAGAGAATCTGGCACGCCCATGCAAACGCTCGAGAGATCATTGCTAGTGAACGAGTGAATGCTGGCAGTTTCTCAGTGTTTGGATGTACAAATGAAAACAGAAGTCTTTTTTCAGTTCCTTCTGATCTGTGATCAGTGATTTCTGATGTGTAGCAAATTATTTATTATTCGTGCACACAATGCGGCTTCTCTCTCTCCCGACAGAACGGTGTTTTCGTGTTTTCTATCTTGTGAGTCAGTGTTTTTGCACTGGCCGGTGGCCTTCAACATCCCCGACCCCCAGTACTGCATCTGGCCCACAGCGGAGGCACCAAACGCAGCGTGAGATTAAGCAGAACGGGGGTAAGCGTGAGCATATCCGGGCTAGCCAGCCTAGCCCCACAATAAACTGGATTACATTCGATTACTGCTGTTGTGTCTTTGTTTGCACTGTGTACTCAACGCGCGTCACTGACGCTTTTATTTGATTTTAAAAATAATGCTATTATCGACACTTACTTTTAACTCGTTCATCGCGACAGCTGTAATGGTACTTTGCATGTGTTACAAAGTTGGTAATAATGATGAAGACGGACTCGGTGTGACTGGGACTCGTGTTTATTCAGAATTCTCAGATACAAACACAATAAACTCGCGCTGACTGACATCGCTCTCATAACTCAGTAGTTAGCCTACTATAAATAAATTTGTTAGTAATCGCTGAGCTCCATCTCTGGTACATTAGTGATGTCCGGTTCGCGAACGATCTTTCTTTTGAACCAGTTCTTTTTAGTGAACCGAATCAGTTCACCAAATCGGACTGAATCGTTCTAAACGGTTCGCGTCTCCAGTCAGCGCTGATCCATAATTTACTAAAGTTACTAACTTTCTGACATGAGTGACAGTCCCTCCGACTAGAAATAGACTAATAACCTGAAGTATATGCTGTAACTACAACAGTTCAGACATGCTGAGAACTGATGTGAAGTGAACTCAGGTCCACCCGTCTCTCTGGCAGCAGCTCGTGCCTGCTCGTGCCTCGTAGACCTCGTTAAACCACGCCCCCTCCGCTCATTTAAAATGCAAAGATGTCAGCCAATCACAACAGTGGGTGTTTTTACTGAAGTCTCACAGCAGACACGCCTCTTGAAGCAGGGCATTCAGCCACAGGGCAAACAGCAGTATAGAAAAAATGCCTTTTATTTCTAAATTATGACATTTTATGATGTAAAAGTCATACTAACAATATAAGTACACCTCAGAAAACATTATAAAATAATAGAAAAATGCCATGCCATGGGACTTTTAAGTCTGATGTGTATGTATGTATCTCAGAAGGGCATACAGTGAATAGACTAAAAGAGAGAACATCTTAAATGCATGTTTTATTTAATAGATGAAAACTGGCACACTATCAGTGGTGCAGTGGACTATGCACATACTTGGGACGTATATATGAGCTGTTGGCTCACAAAGGACTAAATCTGACCTGGCTCATATCCCAAACCCATTCCCTTTTCCTCAGCCCTAATTTCATGTCTATTCTTTCTATATGTTGTATCATTATTGTCAATTTCTGAAGCTTTGAAAATGAAATACAAAAAGAGTCTACAATGCCATGTGTAAAATTAAATTCAAAGGCATTTATTGTTGGTGAAGCAGAAACATTTCAGATGTTATTTTGTTCTTTTTTCCCCAGACAGTATGCAGCAAATCTGATTAATTTAAAATGACAAAGAAAAAATACATTACACAAAACACAAACAAAGCTTATGCTCTAGAATCTATAGACCCATATGAAAGCAAACCTAATAATTCCACCAACCACATCATTAAAATTCTAAAATGTACTCCGAATTAAATATCAAATCTGTCAGTTGTAACCTGTTTTTTTTTAACAGTTCATCCCAGAAACCAGTAGTAGAACATGCAGTTTACATACAGTATATGCAGTTTAGGCACTATAGCACTTTTGGAAAAGCTGTTTAATTGTTAATGAAGTATACTACGGTTAATAAAGTAGTCAATTATGTATTCAATAAAGTATCAGTAGCCACTGGAGATGTTTGAAGATGTTGCTGCTGAGAAACCGCTGCCTTCAGTTACATTGTACGCATCTGCAAATAATAATTATTATGTTACTTAAAGTATACACAAATGTTTAGTAGGACAGTTTGAAGTAGCAGGGCCATAAACACATCTAGAACACTGGGGGACCAAATTTAAAAAAAAAAGATTTTTTTTTCTTTTTTTTAAGAAATTTCAAAATAGGTTCTAGATCTAATTGTAGTTGTGAAGTAATTCATTTAAACTATTTGAAAATAATATTTTATTTGAAACTATGCACAGATTCACTCTTATTCATGTGTCGAATATATAGAAAACAAAACGTCACATTCAGTTATGAATTGCATGAATCATGTAAATAATAGCATATTTTGCTAAAAAATCATTAAAAAGTTGAGTAGTTTGCACCACTGGATATTACTGTCGGTCGCTGAACATTTCCATCATAAAACAGTCAAATATTAAATGATTAGCTACTTAAATCCAGGACCTTAGCTGTACTCCATTATGGACCGCTCTGTTTGATGTTAGGATGACAACAAAGTGAATAGTTACATTTTTAGGCTGGTCTGCTTTGGCAGTCTGATGCTGTGTTCACACCAAATGTGAATAGAACGTCAAAATCACATCTAGTTGGACGCTTGAACATTTTGAATCCATTCGCACGCCACAGCGAATCCAGGCAACTCCTACATTATCTTCACTGCATGTATATTTAAATATCCTTAAAAAATAAAGTTATGAAACTCTTTGCCCTCAGTCAAAACGATTTGGCAGAAAACAAATGATAGATTCATGACACCAACGATCGCCCGTTAGATCCACACAAGATGAACCACTAGGCAGGGCCGTTCGAAGAAATTTGGGGGCCCCAAGCAAAATGGACATGGAGACAGTGCAAATACTGTTGTTGCATATACTGTCCATAAAATTTGAAAACATTATGCTATAAAACATAAATATAGCATGCTATATTAACTATTCCAGGTTATTTATGCATAGCATAAATAATAGTTAGTATAGCATGCTATGCCACTTTCATCAAAACCTATTACAAAGCTATAGCATTCTCATGTAATTTCGTCTGTTCGAAAAAAAAGTTGCACTAACTGTTCGTTACAAGCAGCATTTGCCGTCAGGCAGGTAACGATAGCTAACATAAACATATTTTTGCTAGCCTACCTGCTGCAAACTTACACCATTTTTGTACAAGACAAGTAGAGCTATTTTATCCAGTGTAATTTATCACATACCACTATCTTGTTTTTTTCTTATCCTCCTCTTCCTTTCTCTATTTTCTTTTCTGGCTTCCTGAAGCATAAAATTCCGCTTCAAATCCGAGGATGTTTTGTATTTTGCCGCAGCAGAGATCGCGTGGTTGTCTGGCTGCTGTCAGCGACTACTGAGAGGGGGCCCCTTAAGGGGGATCCCGATAACAGTGTCATTGCACTTTACTGCATTGAATATCAATGGGGCGCTCACACAGTTTGTCGTTTCATTTTATTCTTAACCTGTCGCTGTCTTGGGGCCCCAGGCCAGCTCGGGGCCCCAAGCAGTTGCTTGGTTTGCCTGCCTTGTCGCGACGGGCCTGACTACAGGACATCAGAGCCAGCGGCAAACGTCAGAAGGACTAGCCGAGGAAAGGCTGCTCTCACCGGGGTTAACGAGTGCCCGGTGACCGCCCGGATCTCACAACTCTTTTAAATAGGCGCTCTCTTTACATTCTCACCTGAAAAAGTCTTAAAACTACATTTTGTGACACAATAGTAGTATTTTTTAATTATGCGGGGTTTCTCATCACGTCACTTGACCACGTGACAGCAGCAAGCAGGCTCCTGATTGGTTAACGCGGCGCAAATTGACACCAAAGTTCAAATTTTTCAACTCGGGCATCAGACGCGAATTCGCTTCAAACGCGTGAATGCACAAAGATCCATCAACTGGATGCGCGAATGAGGCGGAATCGCGTCCATCGCACCGCAGGACCTCCAGACACGCATCAACACGCCTTTCCATTGACTTTACATTGAAATCACTCACTCTAAAAAGAGATGTGTTAAAAATGACACATGTTGTGTTAGTTTTAACACATGTAGTGAGTGTGCTCAGGGACAACACATGTTGTGTCAAATTTAACACAATAAATGTGTAAGTCATTTTAACACACAAATTGTGTCAGGTAATCACATACTCAGATGTAATTTTAAAAATAAAGTGAAACTAAATTATTAAGCATTTAATCAATAGTCGAGTACAGAACGCATGTGCACACAAAGTACAATGTTTCAAACTCTATGACTCTATAAACTCAATTATTCACACTTCAACACCACATCGATGCTGCTTTTGAGAAAAGATCATGAAGAGATAACAGTTGACAGAGTTTGCGCTTTGAATTAAATTAAAATGTAGCAACTGATAAAACATTCTATATAAATAACTTTTATTTACTCAGGCCTGTTTGTTTGAGAACATAAACACTGCATACAATGCACAATGATGGTGTGTGTCGTGCTTTATAATATGATGTGTTGAGAACAACACAACCAGATGTGTTAAAAATTGACACATGTTGTGTCAGTAGTGTGTGTGCTCAGGGACAACACATTTTGTGTAGATTTTAACACATGTAGTGTGTGTGCTGAGGGACAACACATGTTGTGTAGATTTTAACACATAGGGCCCTATTTTAACGATCTGAAACGCAAGTGTCAAAGCGCGAAGCGCAAGTAACTTTGTGGGCGGGTCTCGGCGCTGTTGCTATTTTCCCGGCGGGATAAATGGCTCTTGCGCCCGGCGCAAATCTAAAATGGGTTGGTCTGAAGTAGCTTCATTATTCATAGGTGTGGTTTGGGCGTAACGTGAATAAACCAATCCGAGCGTCATCCAACATTCCCTGTAAAAGCAGGTGCGCAAGTTCCATTATGGATTGCTATTATTATGGCGTATTTACCAGGCGCACGCCAGGAGCGGTTCACAGCCGAGGAGACTGATGTGCTTGTAAGAGCAGTGAAAGACAGAGAAGTGAAGTTGTAATGTTGTAGGCCTACATTATGGTAAAGGTGATTTCACAGTCTTTTTTTTTTTCAGTCTTTCAGTTTTTTCAGTTTTTCAGTCGATTTTTTTTCCTGGTTCTTGACGGACAAACCAATTTGTCAGATGTCCTTATATACATATATGTCTTGCCACTATTGGGCAAACAGGTCTTATCCTTAATTATTACAATTAGCCTGAATCATTTGTAAGCTAGATTTATGCCTATTTTTTCACATCTTCGTGGCACACCACAATGATTTCCGTCATCTCATGTGTTAATATTTTTTTAGTGTAACAATTTATGATTTGCAAAAATAACTGTTGCATCTGTGTAGGTTACATGAGCAAAGTGTATGCGCGTTGTGCACGCTATACATTATGGTCAAGCATGCGCCCTTAAAATAGCATAACGAACAACGCGCAACGCGCCACTGACTTTAGACTAGGTTTTTTCTGGTCAGTGGCGCAATTGTTTAATGGAACAGCAAAATAGCACCAGGGATTGTTTGCGCCGGAACACGCCTCCTTTTTTGCGCTGAACCGCCCAGGGAGCGCAAGTTCATTCACTAGTTTAGCGACGTGCTTCTGTGGAGGGAAAAGCGTGCTTTGCGTGGGTGCAAAATAGGAATGACACATGCGTCGGTGTACAAAGTCAATTGCGCTGGGTGCAAGATAGGGCCCATATTGTGTGTGTGTTCTCAGGGACAACACATGTTGTGTCAGTTTTAACACATGTAGTGTGTGTGCTCAGGGACAACACATGTTGTGTCAGTTTTAACACATGTAGTGTGTGTGCTCAGGGACAACACATGTTGTGTCAGTTTTAACACATGTAGTGTGTGTGCTCAGGGACAACACATGTTGTGTAGATTTTAACACATGTAGTGTGTGTGCTCAGGGACAACACATGTTGCGTAAAATTTAACACACAACCTGTGTCGTTTTCTTTAACACATCTCTGTGTTACCTGTAACTCAACTAATGTGTTATTCCTCTTACACAGAAGTGTGTTGAAACCTTTTACACAATAATGTGTTATAGTTACACAACGTGTGTCAGATGTGTGTTTCATGTGACTGTATGTGTGTATTTGCCAGAGTTACTTCGTGTTTGGATGAACACTGACACGTATTGGTAACTTGTGTTTAGTCCATTGACGTTTAATAAAGAGTGTTTGACTGTTTATTGTATTACCTGGATGTTTTAGACATCATGAATCTACACACACCAGCTCTTATTGAGATGAACAGAGGTTTAGATGTTTAGATGTTCATTGAATGTTTTATCTGAAGTCACCAGAATCGTGATCAGTGGCTCCTTTATTTGAGCTCTTGACCCTTTTTCTTGTCTTTTAATTCTCCTCTTTCTGCTATAACTGCATTTTAATCAAATATGTTTGTTATGGCATGAAAACGCGATCAGAAGTTTTTTGATCAAGTGATAATCTCAAGATCTGATCCAGTTTATGTGTAAATGGATGGTACACATTTACTTTATTTGTATGCTGTTAGCTATAAAAGTTTTGTGAAAATACTCCATGATATCCAGTAGTACAGAATGAATTCTTAAGAAAATAAAAAATTCAATGTTTTCAGAAAGTTTAGAGCTGCAGCAGATACTCGTCAAACACACATATCAAGAATCAGATCATGAATCGCAACAATGGTGACAAACGCTTCATCCTGCAGTGCATGCTGGGAGTCATGGATGAGTTTTGTACTATGGTGACTCCCAGAATGCATTGCGGGATGAAGCTTTTGGTTTGTCACCATTATTGAGATTCATGAGCTGATTCTTGATATGTGTGTGTGCCTGTGTGACACCATAGACTAGAACATCCTATGTGCACTGTGTATCTAAAAACAAATGTGCAGATAATGACAACAATAACATTAAACAAATTATTAATAACTGAAAACATTTTTTACAGTTAAATTTTACACATCAAACACTTGCTGAGTACAGCAAATGTATGCGATGATAACAATATCATCTGATCATAGTTTTTTCATGGTTATTTCTGCTGCTTCAAATGTGTTTAATAAACACATAATCACAGCAAAAGAGAAAAACTGATGTGAAAGAGTCAAGGGTCAAGACCTCAAATAAAGGAGCCACTAATCACGATTCTGGTGACTTCAGATGAAACATTCACTGAATCATCAACACAAATCCTGTTCGTCTCAATAAGAGCTTCTGTCTGACAGAAATAAAGTTAGTCTGGTCAGTGACAACAAGTGAAAAGCAGTGAACGCATTTGAAAAAGACATTGAAAAAGAGGCATGATGTGATTGGCTGCCAAAACACCCACTGACGTTCTATCCAGAGTAACATTTAACACACATTGTCCTGACGCTGTATTCGCGTTTGGTGTGAACGCAGCATAACAGCACTCATCACTGTCATAATGAGTGAGCTGACCAATCAAATCAAAATAGGTGGGGCTTACTGTTCACAGAAGACGAGTGTGAATTCCAATGTGCTACTTTCGTTTTAGTAGTGAAAGAGTGGCGAGTAAGTAGCTAAACATTTAATATTCGACGACTGTTTTATGATTGAAATATTCAGCAACTGACAGTAATATCCAGGTATGCAAATTGCAATTTTTTTGCCATTTTGAATTGAAAACATGCTATTATTTGATTAATATGATGTGATTCATGTAATTCAAAACTGAATGCGAAAAGACAAGAAACGTTTGAGTTTTTGACATATCAGACATACAAATAAGAGTTAATATATTTAAATATATATATACTGTATATATTTGCAGATAATGTGCAATAGGTGATTCTCTACAAAAACTTTTTTGTTATGCTGGTTGAAAGTCTCCTTTTATCATGATGGCAATCACTATGTTAAGCAGTCTACATGTATTTTTATAAATATATTTCCTCTGTGGAAGGTGTATGACCTTAACATGTTTGTTTAATCATTGCATTCGGTCAAATTAAATGATACCATGTATTCCCTGTTAGTAAACGTGTGTTTGCGAGAATGGCAGGCAAACAGACAACAAGTGGCAAGTATAATTTCAGGTTTGACTGTACAGTTATATGTAGGCTACTGCTGACTTTGCCCTATGCAGATAATTCAGTGAGATTCGACTGTGCCGCTTTGTCCTAAAATCGCCTATATGAAAAAATCTGAAATACTGTGCATTCTTTCATGTGATTTGGAGGAGGCGTGGCTTTGGACTGCGATTTGCAGGTAGGGTGGGTTTGATCGCTTTCAATGCTAGCAGTAGCAGGATAAAGTTAGCATTTCCGAGATCACCTATTGCACTTTTAAATTGATTACTTACTAACTACAAAAGACCTGGAACTTTTACTGTTCTTATTTATTTTTTGTTATTCCCTTAAAGGTGCAATCAGTCATCTTGGAAATGCTAACTTTAGCCTGCTAGCATTGAAAGAGTGTGGTTATGTCCGAAATCGCCCCCTATACCCTTAAATAGGGAACTATTTGAGGGAACATCCATTTGTAGTGGTGTCCCAAACCATAGTGAACGTTTGCACTCTCAACCATAGACTGTGCTCTCAACGCACTGTGAGAGTCGCACTCTGAATTAAATGAATGAAATAACTTACCGCTGTCTGATTCGCCCCATGTACCCTCATTCTTCATTACTCCACTACTCCAAAAACGAGCCAACAAGCTTAAAGTTAACCCTATTGCTCTTTACTTGTGTGGCACTGAACTTACTGGGAAAGGGTAATGTAAAAATGCATATAAAGTAACTCATAAGCATTTACCTACAAATTTTATAGTATAAAATATATATAGTATAGTATATATTTTATACTATATGGGAGGCTACTATATATACGATTATTGCATGGGCTTCGGCATCTTTCACAGAAAAAATTTACTGGAGTAGATGCAATTTACATTAAGTACAAATATATCGACTTGTTTACTAAACGTCTGGTTGAGGCAGACAAAACTATGGAAAATTCTAAATCTTTAGCAGCAACAATAGTGTAGGGGTAAGACGCATGGCATCAAGATTTGATGCAAATCGACCTGAGGTTTGAATTTGTCTTTTGCCGAACTCGCTCTAGTCCTTTTTCCCATCACATATCAGATCGGAAAGGCATTTATTTTCAATGAAAATGAAGAAAATATTAGAAAAGTGAAAATAAAGCTTCTAATGGGTTTAATCAGTGTTTTTCAGTTAGGGGTAGGTAAACAGATATGTGCTCAATTAGAGACGATAAAAGTGAGTTGGTCCAATATCATTGGTCTTAAAAAGTGGGTGGGCCTTGTCCCACCCACAAACAATGGTTCCGGATTCGGCTGTGGATGCCATCTCCTGGCAAGACGCGGGAATTCATTCAATGCGCGGCGCGACTCTCACAGTGCAATATGGGTATTCTCTAACTGTCGAGCATACATTGGTTATAAACTCGTTATTGCGGTGCATTGTGGGATTGATTGAGTGCACTCAATAATGTCCACTATGGTTTTGGACACCACTAAATGGCTGTTCCCTCAAATAGGGCCCTATTTAAGGGAATGGGGGAGATTTCTGCCAGGAGATGGCGCCCCGCAGCTGAATCAATCGTCCATCCATCTTCCAAACCGCACTGGTCCAGTGCAATATCATGCATACAGGTATAAATTCCTTTTTAATTGATTTTTAAATTGTTTGATTAAGGTTTATACATGCGAGTTCCCTGAAAACGCTACGCTCTCGTCTGGCTCTCTTCTCGAGGGGAGAAGGTTCAGCATCCGGACCGCATGGCTCTGATCCCGCTCGTGCTGAGGCGGAGCGGTGACACGAGTCATGGGGGTCCCAGATGGAGCTCGCCGATCATCTGGAGAGGAGTGTGAACCTCTGGATGGTGAGCTGCAGGTCGAGGTGGAAGATGATAGTATTCCACCGAGCTCTGCAGCGAGTGCTCTCATGGACGAGCAGGAGATGGCTGAGAAGGGTGGTGGCAGTAATCAGGAAGAACCTGAATCCTCTCAGCCACCCTGCCCCGCGTATGCAGAGTTGTTGGATGTTGTGGAGCGTTCCACGGGCAGGCTGCAGCTGCCTTGGCGGCGCGCTAGGGGAGAGATCGCTCGCAGCAGGCTGGACGATCAATTTCTCCCTGGCCATAGACCAGCACCTCAGACGAGCCTTCCATTTCTCCCGGATCTTCATTCTGAGATCCAGGGGTCATGGAAGAACGATGGATGAGATGGAAGAGAGACATTCGCAAACTATCTCGTTTCTGGGGGGACATCAACACTGAAAGCTCCGACTCTGCCATCCAAAACGCTAAAGGTGACTTCGCGGTTGAATGGTCAGGCTGGTGCTGCCCTGCACACGATGGCGGTGTTGCAGGCGTACCAGGCTGATTTGCTGGGGGACCTCGACCAGGGGGCGGGGCTGTCCCCTGAGGCGGTCGCTGAGCTGCGCCGCACCACAGACCTGGCTCTCCGGGCCACCAAGCAGACTGCTGCCGCTATCGGTCGATCGATGGCGGCAATGGTGGCCATGGAGAGGCATCTGTGGTTGGACCTGGCCGACATCGTGGAGAAAGAGAAGGGCTTTCTTCTTGATTCGCTGGTTTTGCCTTCTGAACTTTTCGCACCTCCGTGAAGGCAGTGGTTGGAAAGTTCAGCGAGGCAAAGGCGCACTCAGCTGCATTTAAATACTGCTGCTATACTGCTGAGGTCTGCGTCCACACCCAGGCAGGCGGGGCCTGGTTCTTCATGGCCCAAGGGCCGTAGGCAGGACCAGAGGGCTAGCGTCTCCTCTAGTGAGCCCCCTCCGTGGAGGAGTACTGAGAGCTAGCACTCCTCCACGAGACGGGACTTAGAGGAGACGGGATTCCCGCAGGAAGTAGGATCTGAGGGAGGTGATCCAGGACAAACGTGGTTGGCGTTGGTGATGGATGAGATGAGAGATGAGATTCAAGTTTATTGTCATTACACATGTACAAGTACAATGCAACGAAATGAAGTTTGGAGCAAGCCTCCGAGCCGCAGCTATTTAAAGCGCCGCCACACGCTCTCCAGAAATAAAGAAATGCAGATTGCTAAGCATACATGCAAACATTACATACATACATAGTACACACAGTACACGTGGTCACGTGATGGTATTTTTTGTTGGGAATAGTAAGGGAGATAGGCAGGAGGAAAGGGGAGGCAGACGGTTGGATGGGGGCAGGGATGGGGTGAGGTGTGTATTATGCGAGTAAGAGTCATGAAGCTTCCTGTGTTGTGTGAGAATGTTAGCCATAACTTAAGATGTTTTCAAAGTTCAGTTCTGTGGCTTGTCCTTGAAAGGAGATATGGCCGTGCACAGGGAACGAAAGCAAGATAGCAGGACCCAGCTGTCAAGCTGACCTCCCAACCGAGAGATAGGGACAGGCTGGACGTTGGGATGAGGGAAAATATCTTAATCCATTTAGCTGATCTTCTGTAATTTTCACCTCCCTTGAATCCATTTAGCTGATCTTCTGTAATTATCACCTCCCTTGAGGGCGTAATATATCTTAGCCCTCTCCTTCTTCCATTTTAATCTCCATTTTAATTCCCAGGCGCTTCTTACATCAGGCCTGAGGTGGGTCTATGATGAGTGGAAATATGTTCTGATGGCCCGCTTCAGCTTGGTTAGTGAGAGCACCGCTTTCAGGCATGCAAGGGCAGTAGAACACAGCGGTGAGTCTTCGCTCTACAAGCCGCAGGTGAGATGAGTTGGTCTATTTTGCGTGATAACACTAAATATGTATTTCTTACAGACCTTCTTTCCCTGTATAGAGTGTGGGTTTTATGTAGAATCAAATAAAAAGCTGTTAAAAGGAAGGTAGGAAGAAAGTTGAGCTCTGAAAATTTCCCCTGTAGGTGGCTGAATACAGCGCCAGGTTTTTGGGCTGTGTATGTGAGTGTGTGTTGGCTTTCCCCTTTGAAGATTCACGGGGCAGGCCACCGCTCATGTTGTGGATTTGTATGTAAACTTAGGCTTCCTCTCATGGCGAGAGTTATGTTGAGGCAGCCGCTCATTTCCACTGGAATGTTAGTGGATTACTAAGTGGTAGAACGTCCTTCTAGGAGAATGGAGTTGGACTTGGAGTTGGAGTTTTGCTACTGCTTGGGGATGTTTTACTATGTGTATTTGGTTCCCTTAGCCACCTCAGGTTAGAGTAGTTTTTCTCTTCTAGAGTGTGTTTACTAGAGACGACACTGGAGCTTCAGTTGGGTATGCTGGTTTAGTTGGCCTAGGTTGTTAGGGATGATGGAGGTGCTTTGCTGAGGCTCTGTCACCTCTGGCTGTTCAGTACATGAATTTGAGCTCATCTACCATCCCTGTGTTGTGAACCAACCTCCTCGTTTGGTCATCAGGTCTCCCTGGAGGCGAGTTCCAGAGTTGGATACTCGGGTAGCTAGCATAACTTGCTATTAGGTAGTAGGCCTCACTAGGCCTCTCTGGAGGGGGGCTCTGAGTATCAGTCACTTTTGACAGTTAGTGTAAGTTGCTAGCAGGTAGTAGGCCTCACCAGGCCTCCCTAGAAGACTTGCTATCAGGTAGAAGGCCTCGCTAGGCCTCTTTGAAGGTGAGTTCCCGGGTCTGGGTGCTCGGGCAGCTAGCATGACTTGCTATCGGGTGGTAGGCCTCACCAGGCCTCCTTGAAGGAAAGTACCGATGTTTGACATCTGGACAACTAGCCTGGCTGGCTATCAGGTTGTAGGCCTCACCAGGCCTCCCTGGAGGTGAACTCAGCTTCTTGGGGGTTAGCATGCATTGCTGGCAGGTAGTAGGCTTCGCCAGGCCTCCCTGAAAGCTTGCCTTTAGGTAGCAGGCCTCAGTAGGCCTCCCTGAAGGCGAGTTTGGATGCTATGGCAGCCGGCACGAATTGTTATCGGGTAGTAGGCCTCACCAGGCCTCCTTGAAAAACTTGCTATTAGGTAGTAGACCTCTCTAGGCCTCCTTGAAGGCAAGATTCAAGATTCAAGAGTTTTATTTGTCACATACACAGTTATATACACAATATACAACTGGCAGTGAAATGTAAACAGGTCCGCTCCATGGACAGTGCAAATACAGTTACAAGAAACACAAGGGGAAATTGAAATAGAAATAGAATAAAATTAGAATAAAAAGTATTAACATAAGTAGAATTATAAATAAATCAAGTAACGGATAAATATAGGAAATAAGATAAAAATAAAAATATAAAAATATAAAATATAAAATATAAAATATAAAATATAAAATAAAAAAATAAAATAAAATAAGTGGATATGATAAGTGAGATAAACTGTAGACTTAAAAATAAGTGGTTAACATAAAATATATATATATAAATATATAAAGAAGTATAATGGATGTGTAAACAGGAGTATGATGTGCAAACAGGTTACCGAGTTTGGGCGCTCTCTATTACTGGTTCACTGCAGGATAGAACCTATGGTATTTTAGCCTTCAGCTGGGGGTTACCCATTAGGCAGGCTCAGGTGCTCTCCTCACTGGGGGTTGTTTGTGAGCACACAGCCACCTGAGTCTGATCAGACGGTCGCAGGCCTCTTGTGATGCCTCCCTGTTAGATCAATCCGTAGGCCTGTCCGGCCTCCTTAGTGCTTTTAAACATAAGTGCTTTGTTGATCCTTGGATTGAGCAGTTAGACTCCCCTCGCTAGCCAGGATTGTAAAGTGCTAGCTAGCAAAACGTGTCAGTGTATAATAATATTTATTGCATGACAGGGTTTCCGATTAGACTCTGGGTGCTGCTGTCGTTGAGCTTATTCATAAAGGTTCACAACCTACATAAGCTACATAATGCGTTATCAAAACACATCAAAAATCCAATAATACCATGGACCTTTCTGTCCAGAAGAAATACTGCAACCATGGCATCATCTTTCAGACCCTTTGATTCCCACATTTGTCTCCATTGTGGAAAAGCTACACCAATGTTAATTCTTGTTTTTCCTCTTTTCTGATCCATACATTTTTTCATCATAGCCTTTTCAAACGCTTTCTTTGCGTTTATTTTTTTTCCAGTGAGACTTGTTGTCGGTTCAAAAGAACACTTTGGTCGTTGCTGCTTATCTGCCATATACATATACATATACATATACATATACATATACATATGCATATACATATACATATACATATACATATACATATACATATACATATACATATACATATACACATACATATACATCACTGCGTGAACAGCCTTTCATTCGGACCGAATTAAATGATTGAGTACACATTTTATGGTCCTACGCCTTACACAGACGATATATATATAAATACCTTTAGACCGCTTAACATAGTTATTGCTATTAGAATATGAGGAAAACTTTCAACCAGCATTACAAAAAATGTTTTTGTAGAGAATCACCGATTGCTCCGTTAAATCCCTTGTAATCGTTTAATTATTTAATTCCTTTAAATAAAAATAAAAAATACCCAATTTATATTTTAGGGATGCAACAATTTTCAATATAATAGTGATTTTTTTTTCTTCGGTTTTACATTTAAACTATTTCTGTGAATTTTATTTCTCTGTTTTCTCTCATTTTTATATTCTGCTCTGTTTGTGTGTGCCTGTGAGTCTACGTGCTGATTTGAAGAAATATCTTATTATTGTGCTACAGTACACATTCTATCTTTTGCACCTTTATATATATAATTAGTATGACTTACTTCTCTTTGGTTTCCTTCTAAACAAATCCAATCTGCTTGAAGATGATGGCCCTGCACTAGTATTCTGTAATGTAGAGATTTAAGATATCAGCTGTAAACTGAGTACATCTCTCATTAGGAAGAACTCATGGATCAGATACATTGTTTTGTTGTCATTTACCCTGGTACGGTTAGAGCTGGTAAGGTTCCTCAGTGACAGCCTTCCTGCCAGTGCCTCACGGGTCTGCAACCATACGTGACAAAATGAGTTAACGCACTGTAGTAGAACTGAACGCCTCTAAGATCATTTTAACAAAAAGATTCAAATGGTTTGTCAAATTGAAAGTAATAAAAATCAATTCATACCTTGCTGTCTAAAAGCGTTCCAAACACCAAAATAAAGAATCCCTTCAGAAGTGATATAAATATATGAGAAACATGTTACGAGTAAATAATACTAGTTGTAATGCTGTTCAATTTCATATTCATAACAACCTAATGTTGCATTATAATTCATTGATGTGACGCTTTATAATGGATTGATAGAATATTATAATAATTATTGAATTATTTATTTGCATTGCAATTATAGCTTTAAAGTTTGCATTTAAATACCTGCAGTGAGTTTAGGAGTGCAAACACTACATGAATGCCTAATTCACGGGACACCATGGTTCCAATTCCAAATCCCCATGTTAGACCAAAGATAGGAGTCAAAAAGGCCACACATCGGGCAATGACCACCAGAGCATGTTTCTCATCCGGTTGAGTTGTGGCACCAACTCCTCTCCTCAATATCTTATACAGAACCACAATCAAAACCATAAGGTTTATGGCTACAATGGTGAGAGCTGGAATCACAAATGCCAGCAGGGCCTTAGATTCAATCCAGTTCAGCCAGCATGCATATTGTCTTGTGATATATTTTTGTGGTCCAGCTGTCGACGCAACAGTAATGACCGCTATGAGCAAGGGCGCACCATAACCAACTATGAAGGCGATGGCCATCATTTTGGACCTTGACATCTGGGACAAGACCATGACTGTCCGGTAAAAGAGCAACAGCGCTGAAATTAACATCCAGAAGAAAAGAGCCAGGTAAAAAAAGTGCATGAAGAAAACTGCTGGACTGCAACGACCCACTGATGTTGGCTGCTCTTGTTCTGCGACTGCGGCTCCAATGATAAAACAGATGTTTGCGATCAGCAGGGACACGGCAATGTTGACTATGGAGACATGTCGCATGTAGGATGTGTCATTTCCTGTCATTGCCTTCCATACGATAGTCTCAATAATGAGGCACAAAATCAAGCTGGCCATTGAAATAGCAACACCAATGTAAGTTATATAGGCTAAGACTATGTGATCAAGGGAAAACGGTGACATTAGGATTGAAAAAGAGGTTGTGTGATTGCATTCACACGTAACTGTTGTATTCGTTGAGAGCTTTACTTCACATCCAGTGGAATCCCATGCGTCAAGATTGAAGTTCCAAAAGACACACTGAGGATTTCCCAAAGACTGATTAGTAACGTCAAACGCAAAAGAAATGTTGTTAAGCATTTCATTAACCTTAACAACAACCACATCTCCATTGATGCGCACATCTGAGTTATTATTATTACTATTACGAGGAGGTAAGACAATGTCAAGAGTTGAGAAGATTATGATGGTTATGGTAGTCACATTAGGAACCTGTGGTATTACAATCTCCGTGGTTGAGTTTGGCAGTGTTGATGTTATACTGAATGAGTTTTTAATTGTAGTTCTGTTAAGCTGAATGGATGTTTCATTAATCGCAAACTCTTCTTTGAGACGGTCACTTATCTTCTCAATAGCGCCCAGAAGTTTAATGCTTGTGTTTTCTGAGGTGTTTCCTTTGTTCAGTGTTTTCCACGTATCCCTCACATTACCTGATACAATGATGTTCACTGTTTTTAGGTAATTCTGGAAATTGAATATAAATTATATTTAATATGATGAAGTTTAACCCATAAAATGTTAAATTATTTGATATATAAGATTATGGTAATAGACACAACACAATATATAAGATATTATGCCCTAATATAAAAATATGATGTTCCAAATTGTAATAAAATAATATAATATACAATAATATAATATAATATAATATAATAATTAACCTGTTTAATTCATGTTAATAGAGATAATGACTATTGCACAACACAATTAGACTGAATTAACACTAGTTTATCTTTAAATTTATTTAAAACTAAAATTAAAAATGTTTTGAAATGATCTTGCTAAATTCAATTCAATACAACAAGCATAACATTTCTACAAATTCAATTTTACACAAATGCTTAAATGTGAATATAAATACCTCCATCACTTTGCCATTGATTAAAGTAGCTTGTGACAAATCAGCAATTTTAAAGAGTATATCCACAATAGTTTGGACAGTAGCAGGAGACTGTGTTATATTAAGATTATTCTGTACTGTGGCATAACTGAGGTCAGCCATAAAATCTGGAATGCCCTCCACAGGCAAGGTCTAAATTGCAAAGAATAAAAAATGTTATATTAGAGGCATTTAAAATTGCCAAATAATTGCAGATGGAGATACATGACCAATAGATTACCTCAACTCTGTTTTTAAGGTTGTAGATAACTTCAAGTATACAGTTTTCCTGTATTTGTTTCCACTCAGATGATTCACATCTGTAAGTTTTGGTGCCTTTAAAGCCACTTCCACAGATTCCATTCTTTTCATCATTTGTTTTTCCAAGTCCAAGTTCTTCATTTATACAGTCATAATCTGGAGACGTATTTGATTGAAAGTTAGAAGGACACAGATTCAACTGAAAAGGTGCTCGCACACTATGCAGAAGCATCAGAAATAATCAGGGTAAAATGCAGTAACTAAATAATAGGACCAAAACAGCCAACACCACAAGATCAGGTGTGATGGAAAGTCTGCCATATCATTAAAATCACCCAATGCACTTGTATAACAGTAAAAAGCAACAGGATGCTGATAGAATAAGAAACCGAAGGCTCACTTTCTGTGCTTGTCTTTACTGTGACTCTGCTCCAGCTGTAACTGTACTCAAGTAGTTGAGGCAGATCCTTGAGACGGCATGTAAAGGTTTCCTCCCTACAATTTCCACTTTTAGTAGTATAGTTTAATATGATATCAGATCCTGATGCAGGTACTAGAAAACATATTAATATTAATAACAAATTAAAAAACAACTACCCAATAACTTTTATAAAAATGTTCAACCGATTTTTATTTACAACCTGAAGTTTGTACTGCTTCATTCAGGACCCACTCAACATTGTAGCCAGCATCAACAGAACATCTCAGTTGGACCGTGCTGTCTTTACATGGAAAAACACGGTAATTATCACCCACAATGATAGTGGGGCGTTGTTTAATAAAAATGTTTTGCCACTGAATGTACGGTATTGTATTCAGTTGTATGATACATGAGTATCGACCTGCATTTGGGGGGGGGGGGGGGGGTCAATAAACAAAATTGTGATTAATATAATACTTTATAAATGAGAGGACGTTCATAATATAAACGTCCTATAAGTGTAGCTTATTTTTGATTGGTTGATTGGTTTCATAATTAAACTTAATGTTGATATATCAGCATCATCTATCATCTATTGCCAAAAGTTTTGGGACATCTGCCTTTACATGCACATGAACTTTAATGACATCCCACTCTTAATCCGTAGGGTTTAATATGAAGTGGTCCCACCCTTTGCAGCTATAAAAGCTTCAACTCTTCTGGGAAGGCTTTCCACGAGGTTTAGGAGTGTGTTTATGTGAATTTTTGACCATTCTTCTAGAAGCGCATTTGTGAGGTCAGGCACTGATGTTGGACGAGAAGGACGCACGCACGCTCTAATTCATCCCAAATGTATTCTAGGTTGAGGACAGTCAAGTTCCTCCACACCAAACTCGCTCATCCATGTCTATGGATCTTGCTTTGTGCACTGGTGCGTAATCATGCTGGAACAGGAAGGGGCCATCCCCAAACTGTTCTCACAAAGTTGGAAGCATGAAATTGACCAAAATGTCTTGGTTCCTTTCACAGGAACTATGGGGCCAAGCCCAACCCCTGAAAAACAACCCACACCATAATCCCCCCTCCACCAAACTTTACAATTGGCACAATGCAGTCAAGCTAGTACTGTTCTCTTGGCAAGCTATTGACTCTGCAGATAGTTGGCGACTTTTGCGCACTGTTCATGTGTACAAAAGTCTCTGTGATTTTACGTGGTTATGTGGCTGAGTTGCTGTTTTTCCCAATTGCTTCCACACTGGACGCGATTTTGACACGCGAATAATTCGCGCGATAGTTTTATTTTTTGATCAGCTGTTTGTGTAATGAGAGCTTCCACACTGAACGCGAATGTGCTGCGGCGAAAAAACGACTTTTATTTTTTTCGTTTCGATGTCGATATTTTTTTAACACTCGCAGCGACAGAAAAGGCTTAAAATAATCACATACAAGGAAACAAAGGTGACGAAATGTCCAGTTGATGTCACTAGCCATTCAATCAACATTGACCTTTGCCAGGTATCGCATTTCTCACGAGATTACAGCTGTAGTTCTGTGTTTACAGCTGTACAGATGCAGCTGTGTTTGCCCACTATAGGCTACAGATTACGATATTATAATTAATATGTTTATTTTTTTCTAACCTAATTGTGTCCGTGACTATAGAAAGTGAATGTGTTTCCGACAGTATGACTGTGGCACTTAAATGTTTACATTGTGACTCAACTGGAAACATAGCTGGAAACACAGCTGCTCCGATTCCTGAAGTGCGTGTTGGTCTTGTCAGATGCGGTGCTACTGTCTCTGGAGGAGCTCCTCAAATTGTCCCATGGACATTTGAAAGTAAGTGCGGAACCTGCCATGATAGCTCCTGTACAAGATTAGCATACTCCCCTTCAGAATCTCTGATCTTTAAGACTCGGTGCACCCAAAACCTTCTTCTCTGTCTTTTTAAAGAAAATGAAAAGCTCGTCTCCACTGAATGATGAAGTGTCCGTGTTTTCTCAGCTGTCACCGCTAATGTTTTGGAATGTTGGAGCTCTGAAACGTCGCAAACTCGCGTCGCGGCTGATGTGAATGGTTTTGACGCGAACTATTCGCACACGAAATATTTGCTTTTTTCACTTCGCTTTTTCGTTACGCGTCCAGTGTGAAAGGGCCTTATCATTTGACGTAGAATATTTAGTAGTGAGGAAATTTCATGAATGGACTTATTGCACAGATGGCAACCTATCACGGTACCACGCTTAAATTCTCTGAGCTCATTAGAGCGACCCATTCTTTCACAAATGTTTGTAGATTCAGTCTGCATGCCTATGTGCTTAATTTTATACACCTGTGGCCATGGAAGTGATTGCAACACCTGAATTCAATGATTTGGTGTCCCAATACATTTGGCAATATAGTGTATAGCAGCATGTAGTATAATCATATGTTATAGTATATCAATGTTAATATACTTAAGTTAAACTATGGTAAAGTTTTACAGTTGTCTACTTTTTAAAACAGGACTCTAAAATCAATCAGGCACTTGCCATGTAAGATAGAGAGGACAAAGATAAATCTTGCGTCACTCACCACTGTCACTTTCACTAGCGGTTTTCACAGTGAGAGTGCTGTTGTTGTTTGAAATGATGTATCTTGTGTTGTCTAGTGCAGGATCTTTGTTGTTTACTTTCCATTTAATTGGTCCCTTTGCAAAGTCTGGCTGTGTGCAGTTAAGGACCAGCTTTTGAAAAGGATATATTTCATCTGTTGTAAAGTTCTTTTGTACTGAAATGAAAAACCATACAGCTCATATCACCCAAATATGAACAAAAACACACAACGTAATAATAATTATGATGGAACTAAGAAATGTGGGTTTTAGATTAGGCACTGACTACCCTTACCACTTTGAGCAAAAGCATCTTCAGCTAATTTTATTCCTTGTGCAGTTAGAGACACGGAAACAAGTGCATGTGCTGCTCTAAAATCAAGGCTGTTGGATGTTGCACTTATTGTGTATTCTGCTATAACACTACCAGGCCTGTGGAGTGAAACACAAACCACACCAATGTAAAGACACTGTATTGACATTGGATTTGAAAAAAGTAGTAAATGGAAATGTTGTGAAAATGTAAATGATGGATTATACCTGACTCCAGTGGCTTTTGCAGAACCAGAAATGTAGCCAATAAGATTACTAGAATAAATTAACTCAATCTGTAAAAAGCAAAAGTACCCAATGTATGGCTGAAAATATATGTTGCAATTATACAAATTGATAAATCAAGTTATTGTGTCTATTAATATGACATCACTATGGCATGTGCATATGTGGATCACGCCTCTCTCTTACAAAGTTTTACAAAGTGATTGTTATTGAAGGATAAGGTTATTTGGATGGTTAAGTGGATGTTAGGGGAAAATAAATACATATAATTAAATAAAACTAATTTAAAATAATAAAATGTATGTTATAATTTCTTCAAAGTTATATTGTACAAAATTCATCAAATATAAACATGTTAACATAAACATAAACATATACATTTAATTAAATATGAAACAGAATACTCACTACTGGTGCAATTTTTCTATATAAAGATGTGTAACTCTCACTATTAGGGTCAGTAAGACTGATGTCAAAAGCCTGATCTATTGTCATTGACATTCCAATAACTGTAAAACAAGTGTATTTTTATGTGCATTATATCAACAGGTTTAAATAACAATCCTCAATCATTAAAATAATATTATTACTGATATACTAATACTTAGATCATATACAATATTTAGATTAACAGTACCTGTCTGCACTGCTGTTGACACTGTTGAATAAAAAATAATATAATATCAGTACAACAAAAATATAAATGCCAAACAGATAATATATATATAGTTTGTTTTCCTAAACATGCAAAACAATAAATGTATTTATAATGTTAAGTTAATCATTAATAACTATTGTGTCCATGCTTAACTAATGCATAATTGTGAACAAGCAAATCATTAATTACTAGTTTAACTAATGCATAATTACGGACCCTTTAAATGTAAAGTTAATCATTAATTACATTTACATTACATTTAGTCATTTAGCAGACGCTTTTATCCAAAGCGACTTACAAATGAGGGCAGCTAGAGCAGTCCAAGGGCAACAATATCAACAATATGCAAGTGCTGTAACAAGTCTCAGTTAATCTAGCACAGAACAGATTTTTTTAAATTTTTTATATATATATAAATAAATTAGACAGACAGACAGACAATGAATAGAATGATAAGTGCTATTCTCGATCGGTCAGGTGTTGCTGGAAAAGATGTGTCTTTAGACGTTTTTTGAAAATGGCTACAGACTCGGCCGCACGAATTGAGATAGGCAGGTCATTCCACCAGGTGGGAATGGTCCAGGAAAAGGTCTGTGACAGCGATTTCATGCCTCTCTGGTAATTACTAGTGTGTTCGTGCTTAACTAATGCTTAGTTGTGTACAAGTTAACCCTTAATGAATGCTTAACTAATGCATTATTCTGGACCCTTAAAATAAAGTGTTACCAACATATTAATGGCAAAAGTGTGGATCGCCTCAGTATTTGAATCTCAATAGAATGCGCGCCCCATGGGCGTGGTCGCATTAGCGGATATCAGTCTTGATATCAACTTCAAGAAGCCAAAAATGTAACTGTAAAAAATGGCTGTAAAAATACAGCCAATTTCAAACAGTAAAATGCTGTTTTTTCTTGTCTGGCTATCACCAGACCAAGCTCAATTTAAGATTGAACATTGGTCTGGGGAGTCTGCTCTGTATTTTCTACTGCCCAAGCGGTGTGATCAATGAGCATAAATTAAATGACTCTGTACGCAATTGGATAGTCCTTCAACCAATCAGACCACAAGAGGCGTGATAAACGAACATAATTCAAATGACTCTGTATGCAATTGGATAGTCCTTCAACCAATCAGACCACAAGAGGCGTGCTCAACGGCATCGTGTTAAACCCGGCAATAGTGCACCAGGTGGATAAGCCAGTCCATGACAAAAGTGTAACAGAAGCAGTAGAAATGAATATACAAAAACGGCCTTGCGCTGTAAAAAAACAGTGCACGGGCCTGGGCATCTCCAACACGTCATGAGTCCTCGTTTTCTGCAGAAAGCAGTCAATGCCAACGGATTCTCTTCAAAACTCTTCAAAACCCGCCTGCGTTTACTTTGCCACAGAAGGAAACTGTCCAAGGTAAGTTTATTTCTTTGTTGTTAGTTTATTATGTTGTACCCAACTGGTAAAATCCCCCTTTTCATGATAGATTTTTGACTGTCCTACTTGGCGCTAATTGTGTGTAGCAGACAGACACACAGGCATTTCACTAACCTTAGTCAGTGTTCTACAAACAAACTACATTTAGCATTAATTGACCACAGGCTGTTGAATTGTTAGGAAAAATAATGCACATCCGAGATTGTAACTAATGCAGCCAGACTCGAAACGCAATTCAACGGCTCGTCGTCAGTTATTCCTCCTTGGTCAATACATTATTCAGATGTTGTATTTTAAGACATTTGGCTGGCTTAAAACTATATTGTGTGTAATCATGAAACTATTTTATTGATAATGTGTCCATGTATTTTCACGTCCACGTGTGAATGCGTGTCAGAACTGTAAGTGTGTTCGTTTGTATGGGATAGAGCGGGAGAAGGATAGTATGTGTTCAATGGGTAATAACACATGAAAATAGTTTGTCATTTGTATCCTGTTTGTTATATTTATTTGCTTGATCAATTTCTTTGTGGGGGTTTTGGTTCTTTTGCTTTTCGGCTCTAAGGACCTTTGAGATAACTGAAATCATTTGGCGAAGTGATATGGAACTGTAATGTGGTCAAATCCTCAAGATGCCTGGAACTACTTGGACCTGCCCAGATCAGTAGAACATGTAATATTGCGAAAGTGGTTTGGTTTTCTTTTATATGAACCCTTAAATTGATTTACATTAATTTACGGTTTAGTAAGATCAGTGTCATGTATTCTTGCAAACTTTGTGCACATACGCAGTACTATCTGTGCATTTGTGAGGCACATACATTCACATGCTTGTTTCTAGTAGCATACAGAATACACCCATAGCTTACAGACACAGACTCAATCATTTAATAGACCCTTTTCACATTCCCAGGTTTCTCAGACCGGAAATCGTCATTGTTGGGGTTAACTTTTATAGCGGTGAATGAGAGTATACATTAAATATATTTTTTGTGTCCCCATTTGCTCAAATAGCAAAATAAAAACTCACAATATAGTGATTTCACAACCTTCAAAAAGAGTGGGAAAAATAGAGTGATATTGATAACGGCAGTCAAAATGAACAAGAAATATGTTAATTATTACCATCACTCCCATAGACACTGTATTAGAAACACCCTCACAACAGCGATAACTTGTTTTTTTTGTAATTTGATGCAAAAGTAATACAATACAAAGTATTCATGTAATATATGTACATAAATTTGAAAAGGATTTACGATATTGATGACCGTTAAAATGCACCATCAAGTCTGTGAAAAGGGCCTATTATTCACTCCTCTCTGGCTAACTAAATCACACAATGACTTCCTTTTACACATGGCTAAACTATCTGGTCATGTCTGGCCCTGTTTCTTTTAAGATGATGTTGTCTTGTTTTCTCTACAAACATAAATACCTAATTTATTTACTTTATAAGTTTCTAATTACTAAACAGGTCATTTTCTGTCTCATTTAAAAATGTATGCAGTATTGATGATAACTGTCTTCTTTTGACATGTGTTATGTAGTCACTTACATTTTCTTAATGTTTTCTTTTCAGACCTGGGCATATTGACCATGTTTCATCAGACCTCATACCAGATCTTTCCAAAGTTTTTGTAACCTGCTCAAGGTTTAATCACATGCACACTAGTTTTTTTTTTTTTTTTTTTTTTTACACTTTTCTCTTTGTTTTTTCCTCTTAATTTTATCATACTGTATAAACATACAGATTCTCATTATTTACTTACCATGATGCCATTCAAGGTGTATATGACTTTATTCATCAGAACACAAATGCACATTTTTAATCTCGAGAAAATGCAAGCACTGTAGGATGCTAACAATGCAATAAAATGGGTTCCACCATTGTGATTAATGTAAGAAACAAATCAATAAGTAAAATATTCTCAGCTTTAAACTAGTACTTCGGACCAAGGCTCTGATACTGTTTGAAATGTCTGAACGTTCATGTGATGTGCATTCTTCTATTACAATCAAAGCATCATTTTCTACTTCTCACGTGAGCATGCCAACATTCTTGCATTACACAGCTTTTGTATTTATACACAGCTTTTATACACCTATTGTTTTGCTATAAGGCCTTAATTGATCAGGTTGTGCATGCATTACTTTTGAACTTTCCAAATGATTTCAGCCTTTCATTTTCATTATTTACAGATCTCAAATTAATTTTTCTGCTTGTATCTATTAAGAGATTCAGTTTGGGTCAGTGTCGGCCAATTTGTCGATGTCTTTTTTTTCCAGTGTTTTAATAAATAGCAAATGATGTACCATAATATATTTCTTCTTTATTTATTTTCTCTCCATCTAGTGAAAAATAGTTTGACAAGTCTGTATACATTATATACTACTAAAGATGTTTATGTATTATGTAATGTAGTCATTTTTTATATTGTAGAACTATAGCTGTAACTTATGCTGTAAGTACAATGTAAAATGGTATTGAAATGGTAGAATTACAGTAAATGGCTAGAACCACAGCTGCCAGTACTTTACTGTGAACTTACAGTAAAGCCGTAAAATGAAAAACATTATTGGTACTGTTCGATTACGGTAAACAGCTGGAACCACAGCTGCCAATATTTTACCGTGAAATTATAGCACAGCTGTAAACGTGTGTTGAAAACGTAAATTTACAGTAAATGGCTGGAACCACGGCTAACAGTATTTTATTGTAAATGTACGGTGTATTGTAAATTTTTTAAAGTGTGATCACTGACTTAATGGGCCCTATTTTAACGATCTGAAACGCAAGTGTCAAAGCACGAAGCGCAAGTAACTTTGTGGGCGGGTCTCGGCGCTGTTGCTATTTTCCCGGCGGGATAAATGGCTCTTGCGCCCGGCGCAAATCTAAAATGGGTTGGTCTGAAGTAGCTTCATTATTCATAGGTGTGGTTTGGGCGTAACGTGAATAAACCAATCCGAGCGTCATCCAACATTCCCTTTAAAAGCAGGTGCGCAAGTTCCATTATGGATTGCTATTATTATGGCGTATTTACCAGGCGCACGCCAGGAGCGGTTCACAGCCGAGGAGACTGATGTGCTTGTAAGAGCAGTGAAAGACAGAGAAGTGAAGTTGTAATGTTGTACATTATGGTAAAGGTGATTTCACAGTCTTTTTTTTTTCAGTCTTTCAGTTTTTTCAGTTTTTCAGTCAATTTTTTTTCCTGGTTCTTGACGGACAAACCAATTTGTCAGATGTCCTTATATAGGCTACATATATGTCTTGCCACTATTGGGCAAACAGGTCTTATCCTTAATTATTACAATTAGCCTGAATCATTTGTAAGCTAGATTTATGCCTATTTTTTCACATCTTCGTGGCACACCACAATGATTTCCGTCATCTCATGTGTTAATATTTTTTAGTGTAACAATTTATGATTTGCAAAAATAACTGTTGCATCTGTGTAGATTACATGAGCAAAGTGTATGCGCGTTGTGCACGCTATACATTATGGTCAAGCATGCGCCCTTAAAATAGCATAATGAACAACGCGCAACGCGCCACTGACTTTAGACTAGGTTTTTTCTGGTCAGTGGCGCAATTGTTTAATGGAACAGCAAAATAGCACCAGGGATTGTTTGCGCCGGAACACGCCTCCTTTTTTGCGCTGAACCGCCCAGGGAGCGCAAGTTCATTCACTAGTTTTGCGACGTGCTTCTGTGGAGGGAAAAGCGCGCTTTGCGCGGGTGCAAAATAGGAATGACACATGCGTCGCTGTACAAAGTCAATTGCGCTGGGTGCAAGATAGGGCCCAAGATCTGTAAAAATTCTGGATTGAATGAACAGGTTTCAGCAACATTTCTCAATACTAATATGAATCTTCACCATCATTACATACAGGTGTGCTTTATATGAGAATTAGGATGTCCAACCTGCTCGTCAACATGTGTATTTGTTGCGCACCCTGCTCGCATAGACATCACACGTCATCAGTCCATTCCGTAATGCTATGCAGAGTTGTAGACAGATAGTCACCGAGCACTGAACCACTTTTACAGTTACTCCTGAACCAACATTGAGCTTATGCTGCGTTCAAGCTATGTCGTAACTGTAATTACAAGATGGCACCCCTTGAACACGATCTGTTTGGGAGTTTAACCCATTCATTGCTCTATGCTTTGGGATAAGGAATATGACAGGATAAGACATTTCTTGTCAATTTGAATAACAAAATAAAGTCATAGAACCAGTTACTGTATTTTGTAGTGCACTCACAATATAGTTTTATAATTATTTAAATAATTAGGTTTATAAAAATATAAGAAGACTTTGAATAAACAATAAATATTGGGCTGTCCACCACGTTTTTTTCTAGTCGTTCATTTAAGCCATTAGCGATTAATATAATTGCCCGTTTATATTCATTTAATTACTTAAATAGGCCTTTATACTGAGGAGAATACTAAACCATAATAAGTGTTTGATATTTATATAGGCATAATATAGCCTATTCCGTGCTCAAGCGCACACATAAAGCTTGCCGCAAAGCACGAGCAAAAATAATTAATATGAATGTGTCTTAAAAAAAATAGCAAGAAGATATTATGAATTATTGATAAACTAGAATTTTCTGAGTCAGTGTCAGCTGCAAAGATGAAGTTGATGATGATGACTCGCAATCTCCACAGTTAACGTGCCTATAGAGAGAAACGCACCTTTCATGCGAATTACATGGGCAGAGAGTATTTTTTCGATTTATGTTCACTGAGACCTAGATGCAGAATGCAGAATGTTTGTTTTCTTTATTTTACAAAGGCACAATGTTTTCTTGTTATTGTGAGTTAACACAAATGATGAATGCTGTATTACTCTTATCTGCATGACCAGAAATGATGGAGTATTGTATGTTCCCTTGCGATACTACACGAGTACTGTGTCGTTCGTCTTATTAAGATAAATAAGACAAGACGCTAGGGGAAAATCTCCTTTTTCTCCGATTCTGAAGCCTTTATACAATCACGCAGTGAAACTGCACGCCGATTGGTTCGTAAAGTTAAAGAAAACGAACCAATGACGGCGAGCCCGCTGAAAGGGGCGGGGACTCAGGCTATAAAAGCGGCTGTTTCACCATGGCGAATCGATTCATTCCCCTTCAGCGACACAGATAACATCTCTTCGTTGAAACTCGGTTGAAGCTGCCTTCACCTCAAGCAGCTGGATTCACCGCTGATCTTCTCACCTTTGTGCAGTTGATCAGCCCGCCTCCCTGCTCGCCACTCTCTATCCGCTCGCTGCCCCGCAGCCACTGCTTCAAGCATCCACAGCGCTCTACGCTCTCCTCGCTGCTCAGACCGCCACTCACGTGCAGTGCTGATCGCCCGCCGCTCTGCAGCAGCCAGATCAGCTCGTCGCTCTCAAGCAGCACTGCTCCCACGCCACTGTGTTGCAGCCTGGTCAGTGCTTCGCCCACGAGCCGCCTGCAGCCGTGCGAGTGCACTTCGGTGTATCCTTTTAGAGCATTCTTATAAAAAGAGCACATTTTAGCGATGTTGTTGCAAATGTTGTGCCACGTGCAGAGCTCCTCTGATGCTTACTTTCACATCCAGATAGCCCCCCAGGCAGTTTTTGAGATTCACCTTTGAGGGAGTGGCATATCAATATACGGTACTGCCGTTCAGCATGTCCCTGCCACCCCGCACTTTCCCGAAGTGCATGGATGCGGCTCTCTCCCCTCTAAGACAGATGGGTGTGCACATTCTGAATTACCTCGACGACTGGCTCGTTCTGGTCCAGTCAGAAGTGGAACTAATATTCCACAGATTGATGAATGATAGGCGAATGTTTGGATTTCCTCTCCGACATACTGTCATTACCATAAGGACCCGTTAACGATCTGTCCTTCACAGATTGTGTGACTTTTCCACGTTTTTTTTCTGCGACTAACCGTCTAATAACATTTTGGTCATCTAAGCCTCTTCTAGTTGTCTAATGGTTAGTTGACTATTTGGGGGCTGCCCTAGATGAATACATCTGGATTTATAACATTTTGAACTGCAAATGATAACTTTGCACTCATTTGATTTTGACCTATGTTATCCTATGACATGAAATTTATCCAAATTGAAACAATCTCATGGTGGCTGTTGTGGTTCGAGGTCATAGTGACACCAGCTGCAGCAGTAAATGTGGCATATTCAAAAGACTTTGACAGAGTCTATATTTACCCATTTTAAATTAAGCATATTGCCCGCTCTGCAAAGTTTTCCTAAAGCCACCATGGTGGTGGCGGTGCAGGGGCTTGCGCCCTTCATCGCTGCTTGCAGCTATATTTTCCTTTTGGTTTGAATGTGGGGTTATAGTGGTCAAAGGTAAATTTAGTCCATGGAGAATCCAGCAAACAGTTATCACTGTTATATGATGTAGATTTGATTGTCCTTTGCATCACCCATTGTGAAGTAAATTAATTATACTCGTTCTCTTTTTTTAGGTTGCGTGTTTTCTTTAAACCAAAGGTGGCTGCTGGGTTACCATCACTGTGGCGGTAGGGTGGCTGGGATTGTGTGGTGGTTTGGTCACTTATGTATTGTCTTTTTCCTAGGTTTGCAGTGTGATTGCCGTTAGAGCACTTCTGTCCCTCTGCATTTTTCTGTCTTCAACCTTTAGGCAGCCTCTGGCCTTCCGTGTTTTTTGTTTTGTTTTTGTTTTTCAAATTTTATATATGGAAGGTCTGTTGGACTGTTTTAAATGTTAAATAATAAATGGATGCTTGTTAATTAAAACTGCATCACTGCTTTTCGTCTGTTCATTTAATTTTCTTAGAGGTTACTGGGTAACAATATTTAAAATAAAATAAATGATACAAACATGGCATCTGACAGGATTAAAATGCCCAGTCTGATATAATCCATCAAACATGCCAGCTTTGAAACATGTAGGACAAAACTGACTGTTCAGATATTCAGCTGTCAATTATCAACAACAAAAAAGTAAAAAAAAAAAAAGTAAAAAAAAAAAAAAAAAAAACGTTTTTTTTGTCTCTTCATATAATGACAGCATGTAAGCCATTAGAGATAATTAATATCCTGAGGGTGATGGTAATGCCCTAAAACAGTTTGCGACCGATGTTAAAAAATCGAAGAAGAAGAAAGATGACTAAACTAATTAAACAAATTGAGAAGCAAAATTTAAAACACAACACACTGAAAACTGAATGAAAACAGAACTTGCATGTGACACCCACTTATAAACGTCTCGGTTACGTATGGTAACCCTCGTTCCCTGAAGGAGGGAACGGAGACGTACGTCGGACGTACCGACGAATTGGGATCACTTCAGGGAGCCCCTATCAGCTTCGAGATATAGAGAACAGGCCAATGGGCCATTGGCGTGCGAGATTTGCATCTCGCGCTCCGCCCCGCGCCGCGGGTATAAACAGGAAGCGAGAGCGAATGCACGCTGTTTTTCACTGAGGAGCCGAACTTAGTGGCTCAACCTGCAGTGATGGTACAGCAACTGTGGCGACGGGACGTACGTCTCCGTTCCCTCCTTCAGGGAACGAGGGTTACCATACGTAACCGAGACGTTCCCATTCAGTCGGTCACGTTCAACGTACATCGGACGTACCGACGAATTGGGATCCCCTATGGAAAACGCCACAGTTACTACCACTTCCAGCGCCCAGCGATGAGCCCCTCAGACCCCGATCTGATGCGGGCGGGAAAGTTCACGCAGGGAGAGTCCAAGCTGCTGCTCCGCAAGACCCATTCAGCTGACTGTATTGGATAACGCTGGGAAAGCGTGCCTGTGAAGGCAGCTGCGGAGGCCACATCATGCCCAGAGGGAGTTAACATGTGGAGAATACACGTATGGGCTGGCCGTGGGCAGCACAACATACGGAAGTCCCAGGGGTGGCCCCGGCCAATTCGTGGAGGGGGACAACACGTACCTGGGACGGCAGAGGACACTCTGCCGAGGGAAAGACACGGGCTCGCCGTAGGGAGCCGTACCATGGAAGAATACACACATGTGACCGCCGTGGGGGTCACTACATATGGAACCCAGCCTAACACAAGTTCCACCACTGCATACGAGTGTTAGACCTGGCGTCGAACGCTCCGCCACGTCCGACTGCCGCGGGTTGCGGAGGACTCAACAGGGTTCGCCGATCCGGGGAACTCGACTGGAGCAGAATAAGCGCACGCATCCGTCTACCATAGGGGAGGGAATGGCGCAGCAAGCCGACACTAGAACGGGCACTTCGGTGTTACTGACTATGGGAAGTGAGCACACAGGAAGAAACCGGCTCTACACGGAGGCTATAGAATCTAGCGAACGTGTTAGGTGTCGCCCAGCCCGCAGCTCTACAAATATCTGTCAGCGAGGCGCCACGAGCCAGCGCCCAGGAAGAGGCAACACCCCTAGTGGAGTGGGCTCTTAACCCGAGCGGGCAGGGCACGTCTTGGGACTGATAAGCCAAGACGATGGCATCCACTATCCAGTGGGCCATCCTCTGCTTGGAGACAGCCTTTCCCTTCTGCTGTCCTCCGTAACAGACGAAGAGCTGCTCTGAGGTCCTGAAGCTTTGCGTTCTATCCACGTAAGTCCGGAGAGCACGGACGGGACAGAGAAAAGCTAGGGCTGGGTCTGCCTCCTCCGAAGGCAGCGCTTGCAGGCTCACCACTTGGTCCCGGAAGGGAGTAGTGGGAACCTTGGGCACATATCCAGGCCGGGGTCTCATGATCACATGAGAGTTACCGGGGCCCGAATTCCAGGCACGATTCGTCAACCGAAAATGCCTGCAGGTCCCCTACCCTCTTGATGGAGGCCAACGCAGTCAGGAGTATTGTCTTTAACGACAGAATTTTCAACTCAGCTGACTGCAGAGGCTCAAAGGGTTCTCTCTGTAGTGCAGTTAGCACCAGAGTTAAGTCCCAAGAGGGTATGGAGGGAGGACGAGGCGGATTTAACCTCCTCGCCCCCCTAAGGAACCTGTCGACCAGATCGTGCTTACCTAGAGATTTTCCATCTACTAGCTCATGATTAGCGGCGATAGCGGCAACATAGACTTTGAGGGTGGAGGGAGACAGCCTTCGCTCCAACCCATCTTGTAGAAAGGCAAGCACAGATCCGATCGAACATCTTCGGGGGTCTTCTCGGCGAGAAGAGCACCAATCGACGAACAGGTTCCACTTCAACGCATAGAGGCGCCTCGTAGGGGGGCTCTAGCGGAAGTGATGGTGTCAACTACCGCTTGCGGTAGGTCACCTAGAACCTCTGCGTCCCGTCCAGGGACCAGACATGGAATTTCCAGAGGTCTGGACGCAGGTGCCATAGGGTGCCCCGTCTCTGAGTCAGGAGGTCCTTCCTCAGAGGAATGGGCCAGGGAGGTGCTGTCGCAAGGAGCACTAGTTCCGGGAACCAAGTCCGGTTGGGCCAATATAGAGCGACCAACAGGACTTGCTCCTTGTCCTCCCTGACTTTGCACAGTGTCTGCGCAAGAAGGCTCACTGGGGGAAACGCATACTTGCGTTCTTCCCGGGGCCAGCTGTGGGCCAGGGCATCCGACCCGAGGGTTCCCTCGGTCAAGGAATAAAACCACTGACAGTGGGTCGTCTCTGGGGAGGCAAACAGGTTTACCTGTGCGGCCCCGAAACGACTCCAGATTAGCTGGACCGCCTGGGGATGGAGTCGCCATTCTCCCGGAAGCACCGGCTGACGTGACAGCTCGTCGGCTGCACGATTGAGCAGGCCCGGAATGTGAATGGCACGAAGCGACCTCAGATGCTTCTGACTCCATAAGGGGAGATGGCGGGCGAGTTGTGATATGCGACGAGAGCGTAGACCACCCTTTTTTTTGACGTACGCAACGGTCGCAGTGTTGTCCGTACGGACCAGAACGTGCTTGCCTCTGAGCGGAACTTTGAAGCGGCTGAGTGCAAGACGAACTGCTAACAACTCGAGGCAATTGATATGCCATTGCAGTTGAGGCCCCGTCCACAGACCTGAAACTGCAAGCCCGTTGTACGTGGCACCCCAACCCGTGGATGAGGCATCCGTGGAGACAACGGAGTGCCTGGACACTTGTTCTAGGGAAACTCCCGCCCGTAGAAACAAAGGGTCCGACCATGGGCCGAAGGTTTGGCGGCACCTCGGAGTCACTTGGACACGGAGGGAACCGCTGTGCCACGCCCATCTCAGGACTCGATCGTGTAGCCAGCGTTGAAGCGGTCTCATATGAAGCAATCCGAGCGGCGTTACTGCGGCTGCGGATGCCATATGCCCCAGGAGCCTCTGAAAATGTTTCAGTGGTACCGCTGTCCTGCCTTTGAACGAATTCAAGCAGTTCAACACTGACTGGACGCGTGCTCGGTGAGGCGCGCTGTCATGGCGACCGAGTCTATCTCCATACCGAGAAAAGAGATCCTCTGTGTGGGACAGAGTTTGCTCTTCTCCCAGTTGACCCGAAGTCCCAACTGGCTGAGGTGACTGAGCACCTTGTCCCTGTGTTCGCACAACTGCTCTCACGACTGGGCAAGGATCAGCCAGTCGTCGAGGTAGTTGAGAATGCGGACACCATGCTCTCTCATGGGGTCAATGGCCACCTCCGCAACCTTCGTAAAGACGCGGGCGACAGGGACAGGCCGAAGGGTAAGACGCGGTACTGACATGCCCGTCCCTCGAACACGAAGCGCAGAAAGGGTCGGTCGAGGGGAAACGAGAATGAAAGTAAGCGTCCTTCAGGTCGATCGCTGCAAACCAATCTTGGGGACGGACGCACCTGAAGATGTGCTTCTGCGTTAGCATTCTGAACGGCAGCCTGTGAAGGGACCGGTTCAAGAATCGCAGGTCCAAGACCGGCCATAACCCGCCGCCTTTCTTGGGTACAATGAAGTATGGGCTGTAGAACCCGGACCTCATATCGGCTGGAGGGACCGGCTCCATCGCGTCCTTCGCCAGTAGGACTGCGATCTCCGCCCGGAGCACGGGGGCGTTCTCCTTCGCTACTGGGAAGTGAACGCCCCCAAACTTAGGGGGACGCCTGGCGAACTGAATCGCATAGCCGAGTCTGATGGTACGGCCCCGAGATGGGCTGGGAAGCTCTAGCCAGGCTTCCAGACACCGAGCAAGGGGATTAACCACAGACGTACCCGCAGCGGGGCAGCGACGCGGAATGCAGGGATCCGACTCGGACGGCATGGAGCGGCCCGAAGTGGGATCTGAGTGTGCTGTGCAACACTTACTTGCGTCCGCGGAGGGGGCGTGCGAGTGTGGGGAGGCCGCTTGAGTGCGTTCCCACAGCCGGCGCCCCCTGCTGGCGAAGGGAGAGGCGTCTGAGGGTGGCGAGGCATGGGAGCGTCGACCACCGCCAAGCGCACTCCCAAATGAAGGAGGGGCTGAGCGTGGCAAGGCTTTGTGGCGTTGCGCACGGTCTGCCTCACCTCCTTCCTCAGCGGGGAACAAGAGTGGCGAGGCATAGCGTCGCACACTGTTGTCCACGCACCGCTGAGAAGAGGGGAATGAGAGTGGCGAGGCTTTGTAGCGTCACACACTGCCATTCTCGCCCTCTTGTGGGGAGGGGAATGAAAGCGGCGAGGCTCTATAGCGTCACACGCTGCCATTCCTGAACTCCCGAGACCCAGAGGTATTGGAACTGCTCTTTTTTTTTGGGGGGTACCACTGCTTAACATCAGTGGCGGAACAGAATTACTAATGGTTTTCCACCCGGCCCTCCTCCGGGGAAGAACAGTTCCAGACCAAATCCGGGTCAATTGTGTTTCTGGACCAGGGTGGACATCGTCTAGCCAAGGGCCAGCGCTGTGCGCAGCTCAACCTCGGCTCAGAACTACCCTCGTGCACTAAGCAGGGCGGAGGTGGCCTGCCAGTGGCACTGCCACCCCACCGATGAGGGTACTGAGAGAGAGGAAAACTTTATACAGATTATGGCCCTATTGGTGTTCCATATTTTGGCACCAATAGTTCCACAATGCCAAAGCCTTCCAATGCACATCCGAAAAAAGGCAAGGGGCAGGCAAGGCGATTTACGCGTTGCACTATGCCTCAGCCATCCGGGAAAGCATGGCTGTCAAGTATGAATCTGATTCAGCACGAGCGCCCACTATTACGGTGGGAATCTCAGCATCATCTTCATTTTCAACACATAACAGCCCTCTCTCCGATGCAGCGATTGACATCTGTCCTCTGCTAGAGCCCCAAATGAAACGCTAGGTCCCCTTTCAAGGACCAGCAATCCCATCTGTAAGCTACCAGCAGACACGTGAGACAGTGGGCGTGGCCGTGAGACGGCACACGGCGCGCTGAACACTCAAGCCCTTATGAAAAAGGCAAGACGAACAGCGCGCCGACGTGGCTATGCTCTCATGAGAGAGCATAGACCACCCACGAACACAGTCTCAACATGCTTGCGATGCGATAGAGGAGTGAGGGGCCCACAGAGATGTACGCGGCGGGGAAGCCTCACTGTAATCCTCAGGCCACCCAGGCTTATCAGCCAAAATAGTCCCCCCTCTGGTGCACCAGAAAAGAGACTAGATCGGGGTATAAGCGAAGGGACTCAACCCCGTTTGAGGCATCATAGTCTCGACCGCGCATCGGAGGCGCAGAGTGACGCGCGCAGAGTTGCCGTGGCAACCCGCGCTGTCACCCGGCAGCCAGACGGCACACGGCGCGCTGAACACTCAAACCCTCACGCGGAAGGTGAGATGACCAGCGCGTCGACGTGATCCCGTTCCCCTGAGAGAACATGGATCACCCACGACACAGTCTCAACATGTTTATGCGAGAGGGATCGTGGCCGTCAGGACAGGAAACAACCGCATCCAGAAACGCACGAGTGGAATGACGTCTTGAAAAAGACGGTGTCACACCCGTGTTGCTCTTTTGTGAGGAAACGCTCTTTAAACAGTGCTGAAGCACCCAGGGGAAGACCGCGGCAACACACAGGTGGTAAGTGCAGTCCTGTGGTGCACTCACTGAAACAAACGCCCTCACCAAACCGACAGTTGCTGTGAGAACAGCAGTTTGTTATGCTGATGCAGCGGTGAACATGCGGTCGCGCTGATTGTGCCTTTTCGCCAACACAGAGCGTCCTTTTCGTTCTCTGGAGCATCTCTCTTGCAGATAGGCTCTCTTTTAGAAAAGCAGTCTTGCTTCATCAACGCCGTTCGGCTCCGAAGTGAATGACAGCGTGCATTCGCTCTCGCTTCCTGTTTATACCCGCGGCGCGGGGTGGAGCGCGAGATGCAAATCTCGCACGCCAATGGCCCATTGGCCTGTTCCCTATATCTCGAAGCTGATAGGGGCTCCCTGAAGTGATCCCAATTCGTCGGTACGTCCGACGTACGTCGAACGTGACCGACTGAATGGGAATGTGATATATACATGTTATATGTACGACTTATGTACCTAACGTGTACCTAATATGTACCTAATATGTACCTAACGTTCGACTTACAGGTTAGAAACACTATTAAAGTATCTTTCTTTCACCTCAGAAATATCGCCAGATTGCGCCCAATGTTAACTTTTACTGTGGCAGAAAAGCTAATTAACATATTTGTCTTTTCACGCATTGATTATTGTAACTCCTTGCTGGCTGGAATTTCAAAGACAAATCTCAACAAATTACAGTTGGTACAAAATTCCGCTGCACGCATCTTAACTGGAGCTAGTGTAAGAGAGCATATTACACCTATTCTTAAATCACTGCACTGGCTGCCAGTTAAATTCCGTATTGATTTTAAAGTATTACTTCTGACCTACAAAGCACTAAACAATTTGGCACCACAATATTTGACTGACCTTTTGACACCATACACCCCAGTTCGAAATCTTAGATCCATCAATGCAGGTCTTTTATCGGTCCCTGTAACTCGCCTAAAATCTATGGGAGATAGGGCTTTTTCGAATCTTGCGCCTAAACTCTGGAATTCCTTGCCTGTAGAGTTACGAAATGCAAATTCCTTGCACATTTTTAAATCCAGCTTAAAAACATTCTTGTTTAGGGAAGCGTTTGTGTAATTTTATTTTAAGTTGTTTTTAGTTGTATTATATTTTCTTTTTGTACTATTTATTTTTCATATATATATATGTGTGTGTGTTTATGTATGTATGTGTATGTACATGTATGTGTATGTGTGCGTGTATGTATATGTGTATATATATATATATATATATATATATGTATGTATATATATATATATATATATATATATATATATATATATATATATTCACATATTGTCATATTCTGTTGTGATTTTATGTTCTTATGTACAGCGCTTTGAGAAGTTGCCTTTAAAGGCGCTATATAAAATAAAGTTATTATTATTATTATTATTATATATTTTCTACATGCTTACCTCTGCATAGGTTACTGGTGCTGACTGGTTGATTCATATTTGCTACAGTAAACCCACTCAAACAGGAACAGTTGTAACTCCCAACGAAGTTGGTGCAACGAGAGTTTGGACCACAGAATTCTGATGTCTTAAGACATTCATCCACATCTTTATTACAGGAAGATATGAAAAATTGTTTGCAATAAAAATTTGATGGTCATTGTCATAAAAAATATCCTAATGCTTGTGTGCCTGAATTTACAATAACACGCATGAGCAAAACTAAAATGAAATAAATAATAAAAACATGGCAGCTGAAAGGGTTAAAATGTCGAGCCAGATATCATACATCAAACATTCCGACTTTGAAACTGACTGTTCAGTAATTCAGCTGTCAATTATATTAAAAAAAAAGTTAAAAATAAATCTACATATATACATGTCAATCTAGAACCCACTTCTAAATGTGTTACATGTTATACATTTTTTCACATGCTCACCATTGCATGGGTTACTGGTGCTGACTGGTTGATTTCTATTTGTTACAGTAAACCCACTCAAACAGGAACAGTTGTAACTCCCAATTGAGTTGGTGCAATGAGAGTTTAGACCACAGAACTCTGATGTCTTCAGACATTCATTCACATCTATATTACAGGAAGATATGAAAAATAGTTTGCATAAAAATGTGATAGTCAGTGTCATAAAAAATTATGCTAATGCTTGTGTGCCTGACTTTACAATAACAGGTATGAGCAAAATACTTAAGGTTATACAAAAATCTGAATCCATCCAAACATGAGCAATTGTAACTTCCTATTTAATTTGTGCAGTCGGCATTTGGACCACATACAGATGGATTGAACACATATTTATCTATATCTGAAAAGAGATTTTTTTTTTCTTTATCAAAAATAATTTTCTAAATTAAAAAGAGAGAAAAATATGTTTTAACAACATCGGGAAAACATGGTAATGCAAATAATTGAATCAAAAAAATTGCATGGGTTACTTATGCTATTAGTTTAATTAATCTTTGTAACATTATATCCTTCCCAATAAGAGCATTAACAGTTTCCATTATAATTGTAATAATTAGCATTCGGTCCCCATAGACAATGAGTAGAAACATTAATTGACATCTAAAATAAAATAAATTATAAAAACATGGCAGCTGACTGGAGCAGCTCTCGTCCCTCTCTGTCGCCAGTATCTCAGAGCAGACCCCAGTGGAACGTGCGTCCTTTGCTGGTCTCCTCTGTCAGGACGCAGCTGCTGACTGTGCCCCCACACCGGGACGCTGCCTCAATGCCCCACCCGGGGTACGTCTGTGGTTCGAGTGACCCCGCTGGTCAGTTCCTGGGAGCCTGGCTACAGCTTCAGGGACTGTCCACTAGGTCGCGAAGACCATCAGGTTCGGCTACGCGATTCAGTTTGCACAGGCTCCTCCCCGGTTCCGGGGAGTCCGCGCTCCATGGTATCATAATTTTGACAGTCATGCGTGCGGAGGTTGCCACCGTACTGGCGAAGGGTGTGATCGAGCCTGTCCCTCCAGCCGAAATGAAGTCCGGCTTCCTCAGCCCTTACTTCATTGTACCCTAGGAAACCGGTGGGTTACGGCCAATCCTGGATCTGCCCGTCCTGAGCCGATCCCTTCACAGGCTTCCGTTCAGGATGTTGGTAGCGAACGCCTCCTCGGATGCATTCGTCCGGTAGATTGGTTGCAGCGATTGACCTGAAGGACGCTTACTTCCATGTCTCCTACCTCGACACAGATCGCGTTCCTACGGTTTGCTTCGAGGGGCGGACATTCAGTACGCGGTCCTCCCATTCGGCCCAGCTCTGTCCCCTCGTGACTCCACGAAGTCTCTCGAGGCAGCCCTTGTGCCACTCAGGCAGCACGGGGTTTGCATCCTGAACTATCTCGACGACTGGCTCATACTGGGTCACTTTCGAGCGCAGGTGTGCGAACACAGAGTCCAAGTGCTCCAGCACTTAGCCCGTCTGGGCCTTCGGGTCAACTGGGAGAAGAGCAACTCTACCCCATGAAGAGGATCTCTTTTCTCAGTATGGTTTCCGACTCGGTCGCCATGTGCGTGCTGCTTACTGTCTCACTGGAAAGTGGACACCATTGTTTTGGCTTACCAGCAGCAGGCCGTTCATGCCCCCTTGGGGTCACGGCACACTCAGAGTGTGGCCTCCTCTTGGGTTTTAGCGCATGGCACCTTGCTAACAGACATCTGCAGAGCTGCAGGCTGGGCGACACCGAACACATTAGCAGATTCTACAATCTCCGAGTGGAGCCTGTATCTGACTAGGTACTCGCCTCTACTAGTGGCCGGTTATGGACTAGGCTCAGGTGTCTTCGCTTGCTCGCCAATCCACTCCACGGACTGGATACGTGCGATATTCTCCTCAGGTGAGCTTCCCGGAAGCTCTGAGCTCCTCCAGCACTATTGACGCCGACACCAGTAAGTCTGCCCTCTATGAGCCCAGACCCTTGTGTCCGGCTAGGTGCCCCGGTTCCCCTCTGGCGACCCCCACATGTGTATTTCCACCGTAAGCCTCCTTGAGCAGGTGTCTTCCCTTGGCAAACCTTGCCACCCTGGGGTTAAAAATCCACCTTCGGCTGGTCCCCCAGAGTTCTCCATATGCAACCCGCAGCGGGTCATATGTGTTCTCTCTAAGTCCTCCCTACGGGCAGGCATCTTTGCATATCTCCACCTGGAATATGCTCCCAGTGTACCTTGGTATTCCTGTGATAAGTGGGAGTCCTTTGTCCGTACTAGCCTTACGACAGGGCGCTGGCACTTACGCAGGGCACTGGAAGACAGCCGAGTGGCGTGATTATATTGAGACCCCCATTCTTAAGTCACTAATGTTACGTCGTAGTGACTGAACGAAAAGGAACGTCTCGGTTACTTATGTAACCCTCGTTCCCTGAGGAGGGAACGGAGACGTAACGTCCCTCTGCCACATCCGCTGTACCGCTGGAACGGCCAAGAGTTCAGTCTTGGCTCCTCAGCAGATAAACATAATGCAATATTGTCCACGTACTTCCTTATATACCCACGCAGTGGGGCGGAGTTACATATGCAAATTCCGCATGCCCATGGCATTGGCACTGCCACTGGGCGTTGTTGAATTCTCGAAGATGATTGGCTTCTAAGCGAAACCCCCCATTTGTTAGTCACTAACGTTACTTCTCCGTTCCCTCCTCAGGGAACGAGGGTTACATACGTAACCGAGACGTTACATTAGTAACCGACAATGTCTATTCTAATATCATCCATCAAACATGCCAGCTTTGAATCTTGTAGCAAAAATAGAAACTGACTGTTCAGAAACTCAGCTGTTAAATATAAAAAGTAAAAAATAAATCTACATATATACAGTACATATGTCAAGCTAGAACACACTTCTAAATGTGTTAAATGTTATACATTTTTCACATGCTTACCATTGCATGGGTTACTGATGCTGATTGATTGATTCATATTTGTTACAGTAAACCCACTCAAACAGGAACAGTTGTAACTCCCAATTGAGTTGGTGCAACGAGAGTTTAGACCACAGAACTCTGATGTCTTTAGACATTCATTCACATCTATATTACAGAAAGATATATATGAAAAAAAGTTTGTGTAAAACTGTGATGGTCAGTGTCATCATAAAATTATCTTAATGCGTGTGTGCCTGAATTTACAATAACATGCATGAGCATAACTCTCAAGGTTATACAAATATCTGATTATAGAATATACCTGTACATGTGTTATTTTTGCTGATGGTGAGATTTGAGTTTGCTGCAGTGAATCCATCCAAACATGAGCAATTGTAACTTCCCAATTCATTTGTGCAGTTGGCATTTGGACCACATACAGATGGACTGAACACACATTCATCTATATCTGAAAAGAGAAAAAGAGAACAATTTCAGAACAATATCTCAATATTTAAAATAATTTTCCAATTGGAAAAAAATTATTAGAATTTTTTTTTTTTCTAATGACATCTAAAAAAAAACTGATGATGCAAATAAATCAATCAAACCTTTGCATGGGTTACTGCTATTGATAGTTTCATTAATCTTTGTTGCATTATATCCATCCAAACATGAGCAATTGTAACTTCCCAATTCATTTGTGCAGTTGGCATTTGGACCACATACAGATGGACTGAACACACATTCATCTATATCTGAAAAGAGAAAAAGAGAACAATTTCAGAACAATATCTAAATATTTAAAATAATTTTCCAATTGGAAAAAAATTATTAGAAAAAAAAAATGTTCTAATGACATCTAAAAAAAACTGATGATGCAAATAAATCAATCAAACCTTTGCATGGGTTACTGCTATTGATAGTTTCATTAATCTTTGTTGCATTATATCCATCCAAACATGAGCAATTGTAACTTCCCAATGCATTTGTGCAGTTGGCATTTGGACCACATACAGATGGACTGAACACACATTCATCTATATCTGAAAAGAGAAAAAGAGAACAATTTCAGAACAATATCTAAATATTTAAAATAATTTTCCAATTGGAAAAAAAATAATAGAAAAAAAAATGTTCTAATGACATCTAAAAAAAACTGATGATGCAAATAAATCAATCAAACCTTTGCATGGGTTACTGATATTGATAGTTTCATTAATCTTTGTTGCATTATATCCATCCAAACATGAGCAATTGTAACTTCCCAATTCATTTGTGCAGTTGGCATTTGGACCACATACAGATGGACTGAACACACATTCATCTATATCTGAAAAGAGAAAAAGAGAACAATTTCAAAACAATATCTCAATATTTAAAATAATTTTCCAATTGGAAAAAAATTATTAGAATTATTTTTTTTCTAATGACATCTAAAAAAAAACGTCTCGGTTACGTATGGTAACCCTCGTTCCCTGAAGGAGGGAACGGAGACGTACGTCGGACGTACCGACGAATTGGGATCACTTCTGGGAGCCCCTATCAGCTTCGAGCTATCTAGAACCGGCCAATGAACAATTGGCGTGCGAGATTTGCATCTCGCGCTCCGCCCCGCGCCGCAGGTATAAACAGGAAGCGAGAGCGAATGCACGCTGTTTTTCACTGAGGAGCCACACGTAGTGGCTCGACCTGCAGTGATGGTACAGCAACTGTGGCGACGGGACGTACGTCTCCGTTCCCTCCTTCAGGGAACGAGGGTTACCATACGTAACCGAGACGTTCCCATTCAGTCGGTCACGTTCGACGTACGTCGGACGTACCGACGAATTGGGATCCCCTATGGAAAGCGCCATAGTTACTACCACTTCCAGCGCCCAGCGATGAGCCCCACAGACCCCGATCTGATGCGGGCGGGTAGGTTCACGCAGGGAGAGTCAAAGCTGCTGTTCCGCAAGACCCACTCAGCTGACTGTATTGGATAACGCTGGGAAAGCGTGCCTGTGAAGGCAGCTGCGGAAGCCACATCATGCCCAGAGGGAGTTAACATGTGGAGAATACACGTATGGGCTGGCCGTGGGCAGCACAACATACGGAAGTCCCAGGGGTGGCCCCGGCCAATTAGGAGGGAGACAACACGTACCTGGGACGGCAGAGGAGCTCTGCCGAGGGAAAGACACGGGCTCGCCGTAGGGAGCCGTACCGTGGAAGAATACACATATGGGACCGCCGTGGGGGTCACTACATACGGAACCAAGCCTAACACAAGTTCCACCAATGCATACGAGTGTTAGACCTGGCGTCGAACGCTCCGCCACGTCCGACTGCCGCGGGTTGCGGAGGACTCAACAGGGTTCGCCGTTCCGGGGAACTCGACTGGAGCAAAATAAGCGCACGCATCCGTCTACCATAGGGGAGGGAATGGCGCAGCAAGCTGACACTAGAATGGGTACTTCGGTGTTACTGACTATGGGAAGTGAGCACACAGGAAGACACCGGCTCTACACGGAGGCTATAGAATCTAGCGAACGTGTTAGGTGTCGCCCAGCCCGCAGCTCTACAAATATCTGTCAGCGAGGCGCCACGAGCCAGCGCCCAGGAAGAGGCAACACCCCTAGTGGAGTGGGCTCTTAACCCGAGCGGGCAGGGCACGTCTTGGGACTGATAAGCCAAGACGATGGCATCCACTATCCAGTGGGCCATCCTCTGCTTGGAGACAGCCTTTCCCTTCTGCTGTCCTCCGTAACAGACGAAGAGCTGCTCTGAGGTCCTAAAGCTTTGCGTTCTGTCCACGTAAGTCCGGAGAGCACGGACGGGACAGAGAAAAGCTAGGGCTGGATCTGCCTCCTCCGAAGGCAGCGCTTGCAGGCTCACCACTTGGTCCCGGAAGGGAGTAGTGGGAACCTTGGGCACATATCCAGGCCGGGGTCTCATGATCACATGAGAGTTACCGGGCCCGAATTCCAGGCACGATTCGTCGACCGAAAATGCCTGCAGGTCCCCTACCCTCTTGATGGGGGCCAACGCAGTCAGGAGTATTGTCTTTAACAACAGAACTTTCAACTCAGCTGACTGCAGAGGCTCAAAGAGTTCTCTCTGTAGTGCAGTTAGCACCAGAGTTAAGTCCCAAGAGGGTATGGAGGGAGGACGAGGTGGATTTAATCTCCTCGCTCCCCTAAGGAACCTGACGATCAGATCGTGCTTACCTAAAGATTTTGCATCTACGAGCTCATGATTAGCGGCGATAGCGGCGACATAGACCTTGAGGGTGGAGGGAGACAGCCTTCGCTCCAACCCATCCTGTAGAAAGGTAAGCACAGATGCGACCGAACATCTTCGGGGGTCTTCTCGGCGAGAAGAGCACCAATCGACGAACAGGTTCCACTTCAACGCATAGAGGTGCCTCGTAGAGGGGGCTCTAGCGGAAGTGATGGTGTCAACTACCGCTTGCGGCAGGTGACCTAGAACCTCCGCGTCCCGTCCAGGGACCAAACATGGAGTTTCCAGAGGTCCGGACGCGGGTGCCATAGGGTGCCCTGTCTCTGAGTAAGGAGGTCCTGTCTCAGAGGAATGGGCCAGGGAGGTGCTGTCGCAAGGAGCACTAGTTCCGGGAACCAAGTCCGGTTGGGCCAATACGGAGCGACCAACAAGACCTGCTCCTCGTCCTCCCTGACTTTGCACAGTGTCTGCGCAAGAAGGCTCACTGGGGGAAACGCATACTTGCGTTCTTCCCGGGGGCCAGCTGTGGGCCAGGGCATCCGACCCGAGGGTCCCCTCGGTCAAGGAATAAAACCACTGACAGTGGGTCGTCTCTGGGGAGGCAAACAGGTCTACCTGTGCGGCCCCGAAACGACTCCAGATTAGCTGGACCGCCTGGGGATGGAGTCGCCATTCTCCCGGAAGTACCTGCTGACGTGACAGCTCGTCGGCCGCACGATTGAGCAGGCCCGGAATGTGAACGGCACGAAGCGACCTCAGATGCTTCTGACTCCATAAGAGGAGATGGCGGGCGAGTTGCGACATGCGACGGGAGCGTAGACCACCCTGTTTGTTGATGTACGCTACGGCCGCAGTGTTGTCCGTCCGGACCAGAACGTGCTTGCCTCTGAGCGGCACTTTGAAGCGGCTGAGTGCAAGACGAACTGCTAACAACTCGAGGCAATTGATATGCCATTGCAGTTGAGGCCCCGTCCACAGACCCGAAACTGCAAGCCCGTTGTACGTGGCACCCCAACCCGTGGATGAGGCATCCGTGGAGACAACGGAGTGCCTGGACACTTGTTCTAGGGGAACTCCCGCCCGGAGAAACAGAGGGTCCAACCACGGGCCGAAGGTTTGGCGGCACCTCGGAGTCACTTGGACGCGCAGGGAACCGCTGTGCCACGCCCATCTCGGGACTCGATCGTGTAGCCAGCGTTGAAGCGGTCTCATATGAAGCAATCCGAGCTGCGTTACTGCGGCTGCGGATGCCATATGCCCCAGGAGCCTCTGAAAATGTTTCAGTGGAACCGCTGTCCTGCCTTTGAACGAATTCAGGCAGTTCAACACCGACTGGACGCGCTCCTCTGTGAGGCGCGCAGTCATGGCGACCAAGTCTATCTCCATACCGAGAAAAGAGATCCTCTGCGTGGGGCAGAGTTTGCTCTTCTCCCAGTTGACCCGAAGTCCCAACTGGCTGAGGTGACTGAGCACCTTGTCCCTGTGTTCGCACAACTGCTCTCGCGACTGGGCAAGAATCAGCCAGTCGTCGAGGTAGTTGAGGATGCGAACACCATGCTCTCTCATGGGAGCAATGGCCGCCTCCGCAACCTTCGTAAAGACGCGGGGCGACAGGGACAGGCCGAAGGGTAAGACGCGGTACTGATATGCCCATCCCTCGAACGCGAAGCGCAGAAAGGGCCGGTGTCGAGGGAGAATCGAGACATGAAAGTACGCGTCCTTCAGGTCAATCGCTGCAAACCAATCTCGGGGACGGATGCACCTGAAGATGCGCTTCTGCGTTAACATCGTGAACGGCAGCCTGTGAAGGGACCGGTTCAGGAATCGCAGGTCCAAGATCGGCCGTAACCCGCCGCCTTTCTTGGGTACAATGAAGTACGGGCTGTAGAACCCGGACCTCATATCGGCTTGAGGGACCGGCTCTATCGCGTCCTTCGCCAGTAGGACAGCGATCTCCGCCCTGAGCACGGGGGCGTTCACCTCCACTACAGTCGTGAAGTGAACGCCCCTGAACTTGGGGGGACGCCGGGCGAACTGAATCGCATAGCCGAGTCTGATGGTACGGATGAGCCACCGAGACGGACTGGGAAGCGCTAGCCAGGCTCCCAGACTCCGAGCAAGGGGGACCATCGGGACCACAGACGTACCCGCAGCGGGGCAGCGAGGCGGAACGCAGGGATCCGGCTCGGACGGCATGGGAGCGGCCCGCAGCGGGATCTGAGTGTGCTGTGCAACACTTACCTGCATCCGCGGAGGGGACGTGCGAGTGTGGGGAGGCCGCTTGTGTGCGTCCCGACAGCCGCCGTCCCCTGCTGGCGAAGGGAGAGGTACTTGAGGGTGGCGAGGCATGGGAGCGTCGACCACCGCCAAGCGCGCTCTCTTGGCACCCAGAGATATTGGAAACTGCTCTTTTATTGATGTTTTGGGTGCCGCTGGCACTGGGACCAGCGGCGGAACAGAAAAACAAAAGATTTTCCCCCGGCCCTCCTCCGGGGGAAGGAGTGGTGCTGCAGCCATCTCCCTCAGAGCAGTCTCCTCCATCTCTGGGCGGCCCGTCTCAGGGTCGCTTGTGACGACGCTTGCCACCTGGCTTGGCAGCGGCCTGAGCGGGCTGGACATCCTTCCCACGGCCGGCCCCACGCCGTCGGCTGGTGGAAGGCTGCTGCGGTGCCTTGGCGGGGGCGGCGGTGGGTGGACGTCCTCGGCGACGAGTAGTCGGAGGCGCTGCCGCCGGCGGCGGGGTGGAGGCAGCAGCGGGCCGCCGGGGCAGGATGTGTTTGATTGCCTCCGTCTGCTTCTGGGCGGCCGAGAACTGTTGGGCGAAGCTCTCGACCGCGTCGCCGAATAACCCAGCTGACGAGATGGGGGAGTCCAGGAACCGATATTTATCGGTCTCCCTCATGTCAGCCAGGTTCAGCCAGAGATGACGCTCCTGGACCACAAGCTTGGACATCGCCTGACCGATGGCACGGGCGGTGACTTTCGTCGCCCGGAGGGCGAGGTCCGTCGCCGTCCGGAGCTCCCGGAGGAGCTCTGGGTCAGGCCTACCCTCGTGCATGTCAAGGAGTGCCTGGGCCTGGTGGACCTGAAGCAACGCCATGCCATGCAAAGCGGACGCAGCCTGCCCGCAGGCCTTGTAAGCCTTCCCAGTCAGACTGGAAGAGAACTTACAGGCCCGGGACGGGAGACGTGGGTCACCGCGCCAGTTGGAGGCGGTCGCCGGACACAATTGCATCGCGACGGCGCGCTCCACTGGCGGGATCCCCACGTAACCCTTGGCTGGCCCGCCGTCGAGCGTAGTGAGGGGGGAGGAGTCACTCGGCCGGTTTCTGGCAGAAAAAGGTGCCGTCCACGACCTTGTGAGCTCCTCATGCACCTCCGGGAAGAAAGGTGTCGGGGTGGGACGCTGAGAACCAGCGCGACCCACCCCGAGGAACCAATCGTCCAACCTAGAGGGTTCGGGACACGGTGGAGGGTTCCACTCGAGCCCAACCCTTTCGGCGGCCCGGGCAAGCATAGCAGCCATCTCAGGGTCCGGGGCAGCCGTTGCCACTCTCCCAGAGGGAGGCAGTACAACTGACCCTTCATCCCCCGAGGACTGAAACTCCCCCTCCGATGCAGCGATCGACATCTGCTCGTCTGCTGGAGCTCCAAAAGTCACCACTGGTCTCCCGTGGGAGGGTCCAGCGGGTTCTCTCGGAGGCTCTACCGGCTGCGGAGCTGAGGGATTAGGGGCCTGCGGAGGGTCACTCGGCGGGTTTGCCCTAAACGTAATCCTCAGATCACCCTGGCCATCCAAAGAAGCAGGTCCGCCCGGGTTAGGGGCAGCCCTGGTTCGTGGGATGGGTAAGGGGACTCCCCCAGCCCGGAGGTAGGAGAGTCTCGATCTTAGCTCCGAGATAGTCATGTTCCCGCAGTGGGAACATGAACTATCCACAAACGCCGCCTCAGCGTGCTGTACGCCCAAACACGTGAGACAGCGATTGTGACCGTCAGCAGGGGACAGGGAACGACCGCATCCAGAAACGCACGGGTGGTAAGACATCCTGAAAAGGACGGCACGTCACCCGTGAACTCTTTTTGTGAGGAAACGCTCTGTGCTGAAGCACTCAGGGGGAAACGCGACAGCGCACGGGATTGTGTGCAGCCCGTGCCTGTACTCAACAGGAAAAACGCCCAACCAGACCAACAGGATTTGCTGTTGCTGTTAAAACAGCAGTTTTTCTCTGCTTGCAGAGGCAGCCGATGAGTCAGCGCGGATCCCGCTGAAGTGTGCCGTTCCTCCAACACTCGTCTCCTCTGGATTCTCCGGTGAAATAAACTCTTGCTGATAGCAGCGATAAACTCAAGCAAAGCGTTGAGAGTCGTCTTCATCTGCCGTGTGGCTCCGAAGTGAATGACAGCGTGCATTCGCTCTCGCTTCCTGTTTATACCCGCGGCGCGGGGCGGAGCGCGAGATGCAAATCTCGCACGCCAATTGTTCATTGGCCGGTTCTAGATAGCTCGAAGCTGATAGGGGCTCCCAGAAGTGATCCCAATTCGTCGGTACGTCCGACGTACGTCGAACGTGACCGACTGAATGGGAACTGATGATGCAAATAAATCAATCAAACCTTTGCATGGGTTACTGCTATTGATAGTTTCATTAATCTTTGTTGCATTATATCCATCCAAACATGAGCAATTGTAACTTCCCAATTCATTTGTGCAGTTGGCATTTGGACCACATACAGATGGACTGAACACACATTCATCTATATCTGAAAAGAGAAAAAGAGATCAATTTCAGAAAAATATCTAAATATTTAAAATAATTTTCCAATTGGAAAAAAATTATTAGAAAAAAAAAATGTTCTAATGACATCTAAAAAAAACTGATGATGCAAATAAATCAATCAAACCTTTGCATGGGTTACTGCTATTGATAGTTTCATTAATCTTTGTTGCATTATATCCATCCAAACATGAGCAATTGTAACTTCCCAATTCATTTGTGCAGTTGGCATTTGGACCACATACAGATGGACTGAACACACATTCATCTATATCTGAAAAGAGAAAAAGAGAACAATTTCAAAACAATATCTCAATATTTAAAATAATTTTCCAATTGGAAAAAAATTATTAGAATTATTTTTTTTCTAATGACATCTAAAAAAACTGATGATGCAAATAAATCAATCAAACCTTTGCATGGGTTACTGCTATTGATAGTTTCATTAATCTTTGTTGCATTATATCCATCCAAACATGAGCAATTGTAAATTCCCAATTCATTTGTGCAGTTGGCATTTGGACCACATACAGATGGACTGAACACACATTCATCTATATCTGAAAAGAGAAAAAGAGAACAATTTCAGAACAATATCTCAATATTTAAAATAATTTTCCAATTGGAAAAAAATTATTAGAAAAAAAAAATGTTCTAATGACATCTAAAAAAAAACTGATGATGCAAATAAATCAATCAAACCTTTGCATGGGTTACTGCTATTGATAGTTCCATTAATCTTTGTTGCATTATATCCATCCAAACATGAGCAATTGTAACTTCCCAATTCATTTGTGCAGTTGGCATTTGGACCACATACAGGTGGACTGAACACACATTCATCTATATCTGAAAAGAGAAAAAGAGAACAATTTCAAAACAATATCTAAATATTTAAAATAATTTTCCAATTGGAAAAAAAAATATTAGAAAAAAAAAATGTTCTAATGACATCTAAAAAAAACTGATGATGCAAATAAATCAATCAAACCTTTGCATGGGTTACTGCTAGTGATAGTTTCATTAATCTTTGTTGCATTATATCCATCCAAACATGAGCAATTGTAACTTCCCAATTCATTTGTGCAGTTGGCATTTGGACCACATACAGATGGACTGAACACACATTCATCTATATCTGAAAAGAGAAAAAGAGAACAATTTCAGAACAATATCTCAATATTTAAAATAATTTTCCAATTGGAAAAAAATTATTAGAAAAAAAAATGTTCTAATGACATCTAAAAAAAACGTCTCGGGTTATGACTATAACCCTTGTTCCCCGAGAAGGGAACGAGACACTGCGTCGTCGAGTGACAACACTCTGGGAACGCCCTCAGCGTTACGCATCTGAAGCATGAATGAAATCAAGCCAATCTGATTGGTGGTGCGTCGTGACGTAGTAGATGACGGCATACCCGGAAGATACAAAAAGGAAGCTGATGCACACACACATTAGCCCTTTTGCGATGAAGCAAGCGCTCTAATCGTGATAGGTGTGGCGACGAGACGCAGTGTCTCGTTCCCTTCTCGGGGAACAAGGGTTATAGTCATAACCCGAGACGTTCCCCTTCGAGGGAACTCGAACTGCGTCGTCGAGTGACAACACTCTGGGAACGTTAATACCCACTAGGCCACACCGAAATCACCCCACGTCCCAGTGTGAAGCTGGAGACCCAGGCACACTCAGGACGCAAGAACTCGAGCACCAGGCGTCACCGGGAGGTGCAGACTGTAAAAACGTATGAAGGTGTGCGGGGTGGCCCACCCGGCCGCCTCGCATACCTCTTGAAGCGAGACGCCAGAAAGGAGGGCCACTGAAGAAGCCATGCTCCTGGTGGAATGGGCCCTCACGGCCATGGGTGAAGGCAAATTGCGCACCCTATAAGCCGTGGCTATAGCCTGGACGATCCAGTTACTGATCGTCTGAGTTGACGCAGGCAGCCCCTTCTTGGGTGAGCCAAAGCACACCAACAACTGGTCTGACCTCCTCCAATGGGAAGACTTCTCTAGATAAATACCCAGAGCTCTGACCGGGCAGAGCAAATGAAGTCTCCCCTCTTCCGCCGTCAGGTGGGGAGGGGGATGGAAAGCCTGAAGAACCAGAGACCGGGCTCCCTGAGATGGAACCTTGGGAATGTAACCCGGTCTAGGGTGAAGAATGGCCCTTACTCTGCCAGGGGCAAACTCCAGGCAGGTTGGCGTGACCGCCAAAGCCTGGAGATCTCCCACTCTCCTCAGAGAGGTAATGGCGAGTAGAAAGGCCACCTTCAAGGTCAGGTTCTTAGGCTCAGCCAGCTCCAGTGGCTCGAAGGGGGCCTCAGCCAGCCCTTCCAGAACCACCGCCAGGTCCCAGGTTGGGACTCTGGAGCGAGCTACCGGCCTCATCCTCCGAGCCCCACGGAGGAACTGTACAACCAGGTGGTGTTTCCCCAAAGGTCCATCACCTAGAGGTGCGTGGAAAGCCCCAAGGGCAGCCACGTACACCTTCAGGGTGGACGGGGTAAGACCAGCGGAGAAGCGATCTTGGAGGAACTCCAGCACTGAAGCCACTGGGCAGTTAACTGGATCCACCTCACGCTCTCTACACCAAGTGGAAAATACATTCCACTTGAGGCTGTACAGTCTCCTGGTAGAAGGAGCCCTGGAGCTGAGTAAGGTCTCGACTACCTCTGCTGACAGGCCTGCCTCTAGGTACCGAGCCCCCTCAGGGGCCAGACCCAGAGGCTCCACAACTCCGGCCGGGGGTGAAATATTGTGCCCCCTGCCTGAGAGAGCAGATCCCTCCTCAGAGGAACCTGCCACGGGGAGCCGTCTAGCAGAGCTATGATGTCCGAGAACCATACTCGAGTGGGCCACCGGGGTGCTACTAAGAGCAGGCTGATGCCCTCCCGGCGGACCCGCTCCAGAACTCCCGGGAGCAGAGTGATCGGGGGAAATGCGTACAGACGCAGCCTCGGCCACGTCTGCATCATGGCGTCCAGTCCCAACGGGGCTGGATGCCTGAGAGAGAACCACAGTGGACAGTGGGACGTCTCTCGAGACGCGAACAAGTCCACTTCCACTGGGCCGAATCTCTCGCACATGGCCTCCACCACCTCTGGGTGGAGTCGCCACTCCCCGGGCCTCAGCCCCTGCCTCGACAGGATGTCTGCTCCCTGGTTTTGGTCCCCGGGAATGTAAATCGCCCTGAGGGACGATAACTTCCCCTGGGACCACAGGAGGATTTGATGCGCCAGTCTGCATAGAGGGCGCGACCTCAAACCCCCCTGGTGATTGAGATACGCGACAACCGAAGTGTTGTCTGAGCGTATCAGGACATGGTGGCCACGGAGGTCCGGGTAAAAGCTCCTCAGAGCCTTGTAGACCGCCAGCATCTCCAGGCAGTTGATGTGCCATGAAGAATGCCGGGTCTCCCACAGACCTCTCGCAAAGCGGCCTTCCATGACCGCGCCCCAACCAGTGAGGGAGGCATCTGTTGAAACGGCTTTCCGGCAACATGATGCTCCCAGCACTGGCCCCTGGGACAGGAACCAAGGTTTCCGCCATATGACGAGGGAACGAAGGCATCTGCGCGTTACCCTGATCATACGAAACGGATTTCCCCTCGGGGAAAACCCCTTGGCCCTCAGCCACCACTGTAGGGGTCTCATATGCAGCAGGCCAAAAGGTATCACGTTGGACGCTGCTGCCATGAGCCCCAGCAGTCTCTGGAACTGCTTCACAGTGAGGCTGCGGCCTGACTTCACTCTGGAGACGTTCGCCAGTATGGATTCCACGCGTGCGGGAGACATACGTGCCCGCATCGACGTGGAATCCCATACGACTCCCAGGAACGTGGTCCTCTGGGAGGGCGTCAACACGCTTTTCTTCGTGTTGAGTCTCAGCCCCAAGCACCTTATGTGGGCCAGAACGACATCTCGATGCCGAACCGCCATCTCGCGCGATCTGGCCAATATGAGCCAGTCGTCGATGTAATTTAGTATACGGATGCCCTGGAGTCTCAGCGGAGCCAGTGCTGCATCCATACACTTGGTGAAGGTGCGAGGGGAGAGTGCCAGGCCGAAGGGAAGAACCCGATATTGGTACGCTTCGCCCCCGAAAGCGAACCTCAGGAACCTCCTGTGGGTTGGAAGGATGGAAATATGGAAGTATGCGTCCTTTAGATCTATCGTGACGAACCAGTCCTCGGACTGGATCTGACTCACGATGGCTGGAATAGTGAGCATCCTGAACCTGAATCTCCTCAGAGACCGATTCAGAAGCCTGAGATCTATTATTGGACGCAACCCACCATCCTTCTTGGGAACTATGAAGTACCGGCTGTAGAACCCGGAGTCCCTGTTCGCCAACGGAACCCGCTCTATGGCTTCCTTGGCTAACAGGGCCTGTACTTCTTGTTCCATAACCCGAACCTGCTCTGGGCCGACCACAGTCCGGACCACCCCGTTGAACTTCGGGGGAGGAGAACCGAACTGCAGTCTGTAACCCAGCTCTACAGTCTGCAGGACCCATGTAGATACACTCGGAAGGCATGTCCATGCGCCAAGATAATCTACTAAGGGAACCAGCCTCTCGAGGCTGGCCACGGGTGTCAACCGAGCCTCGTTCCCGATCCCCTGAAGCGGCTGACCGGCAGGGAGAAGTCGGGAACGATTTTCGGTGGGTGCACACGTTTGCTGTCCAGCCGCAAGTCCTGTTGGAGGCAGCGAAGACAGCGCGCGTGTGCGGGAGATCAGTGAGGCCCGAAGCGTCTGTGACGGCGGGAACACAGCACTGATCTCCCGAGAGCTCCGGGGGGAAGACGACCTCGGTCGTTCCAACCCGGGGGGGGCAGCTCTGAGCGGTCCAGCCGCAGCTAGGACCGCTTAGTGGCAGCCTTCTTCGCCTGAAGGACGGTCCTCAGATCGACCTTAGACTCTGAAGGCTTGCCACGAGAGCGCCGCCTCTTTTGCCAGGCTCCCTCAGGAGGGGCGCGAGAAGCAACGCTCTCTTTCTGCACCTGCCGGTGCGAGGAGCTAGCAGACGGCCGAGGCTGTCCCCTTGAGACAGCCTTCCCCGAAGAGCTGGATCGACGAGGGAGATACTGCTGGAAGGCCGCCGCCTGTTTTCTCACCTCCTGGAACCTCTCGACGACGGTGTTAACCGCACCGCCGAAAAGCCCAGAAGGCGAGACCGGGGAATCCAGGAGAAAGTGTTTCTCTCTCTCCTTCATCCCCGACAGGTTTAACCAGAGATGCCTCTCCACACACACCATACCTGCCATGGAGCGGCCGATGGAACGGGCCGTCTCCTTGGCGATGCGGAGAGACAAATCGGTGGCCTTCCTTAGCTCGAGGATATCGTCCGGAGACGGGCCCCCGCCCTCGTCGAGCTCCCTGAGGAGGTCGGCCTGGTAGGCCTGCAACACCGCCATAGTGTGCAGGCAACTACCAGCCCGCCCAGCCGCCATATATGCCCTCCCAACCAGCGCTGATGTATCGCGCGCTGGTTTGGCGGGCAATACCGGGGTCTTCAGGGACGAAGCGGCCTCGGGAGAGAGGTAGCTCGCGAGAGCCTCCTCCACCCTAGGCAGTGTCCCGTAACCCTGTTCGGCCGCCCCCAGCACGTTACCGAAGTCGAGTACTGGAGGGCTGGTTAATCTGGCCGAATAGGGTTTATCCCAAGACCTACACAACTCATTGTGTAGGTCCGGGAAAAAAGGCAGACCCCGGCGTGGAGGTTGAGGCTTGCGCCTGAAGAACCGTTCATCCAGCTTACTGGGCGGCTGGATTTCCGGTTCTTCCTGTGGCCAATGGATGTTTAACTTGGCCACGGCGCGAGACAAAACCTCCACTAGCTCCTCTTGAGCGGGTGCGTGAAGCGATGGCTCAGGCTCCACAGTACCCGCCTCGACGCTCAGCACATCCGACTCCTCAGAGCCAGATAGCTGAAGCATCGGGTTCTCCACCCCGCGGGAAGAAGCCGCATCGCGGGCTTCCGCACGGGGCGGGAGAACATCGGAATCCTCGGACGAGGATAGGGAAGGTGCCTCAGCAGTCCCATATCCCGTCACGAGGTCCCGCTGCGAGCCCCATGATCTACGGCGCCGCCGTGCCTCAGCAACAGCGGGCCCAGAACCCTGGGGCTCGCGGGCTTGGCCGGTCTCGCCGAACACAGCCAGCCGTGAGCGCAACACCCTGAGCGGCAGCTTCTCACACTCGCTACAGGCGGCTCCCTCGAGAGCCGCCTTAGCGTGCTGCACGCCCAGGCATTGTACACACAAAAGGTGTGTGTCCGTGCCCGAAATGAAGCGCGGACACGGGTGCACACACCTTGTGAACTGTTGCTCACTAGCCATCTTGAACTTGGATATATTTGACAAAACAACACCAAATAGACAGACAATTTCACATAGAGCGCTTCGCTGAAGAGCAAAAAAGCTAATGTGTGTGTGCATCAGCTTCCTTTTTGTATCTTCCGGGTATGCCGTCATCTACTACGTCACGACGCACCACCAATCAGATTGGCTTGATTTCATTCATGCTTCAGATGCGTAACGCTGAGGGCGTTCCCAGAGTGTTGTCACTCGACGACGCAGTTCGAGTTCCCTCGAAGGGGAACTGATGATGCAAATAAATCAATCAAACCTTTGCATGGGTTACTGCTATTGATAGTTTCATTAATCTTTGTTGCATTATATCCATCCAAACATGAGCAATTGTAACTTCCCAATTCATTTGTGCAGTTGGCATTTGGACCACATACAGATGGACTGAACACACATTCATCTATATCTGAAAAGAGAAAAAGAGAACAATTTCAAAACAATATCTCAATATTTAAAATAATTTTCCAATTGGAAAAAAATTATTAGAATAATTTTTTTTCTAATGACATCTAAAAAAAACTGATGATGCAAATAAATCAATCAAACCTTTGCATGGGTTACTGCTATTGATAGTTTCATTAATCTTTGTTGCATTATATCCATCCAAACATGAGCAATTGTAACTTCCCAATTCATTTGTGCAGTTGGCATTTGGACCACATACAGATGGACTGAACACACATTCATCTATATCTGAAAAGAGAAACAGAGAACAATTTCAGAACAATATCTCAATATTTAAAATAATTTTCCAATTGGAAAAAAATTATTAGAAAAAAAAAATGTTCTAATGACATCTAAAAAAAACTGATGATGCAAATAAATCAATCAAACCTTTGCATGGGTTACTGCTATTGATAGTTTCATTCATCTTTGTTGCATTATATCCATCCAAACATGAGCAATTGTAACTTCCCAATTCATTTGTGCAGTTGGCATTTGGACCACATACAGATGGACTGAACACACATTCATCTATATCTGAAAAGAGATAAAGAGAACAATTTCAGAACAATATCTAAATATTTAAAATAATTTTCCAATTGGAAAAAAATTATTAGAAAAAAAAAATGTTCTAATGACATCTAAAAAAAACTGATGATGCAAATAAATCAATCAAACCTTTGCATGGGTTACTGCTATTGATAGTTTCATTAATCTTTGTTGCATTATATCCATCCAAACATGAGCAATTGTAACTTCCCAATTCATTTGTGCAGTTGGCATTTGGACCACATACAGATGGACTGAACACACATTCATCTATATCTGAAAAGAGAAAAAGAGAACAATTTCAAAACAATATCTCAATATTTAAAATAATTTTCCAATTGGAAAAAAATTATTAGAATTATTTTTTTTCTAATGACATCTAAAAAAAACTGATGATGCAAATAAATCAATCAAACCTTTGCATGGGTTACTGCTATTGATAGTTTCATTAATCTTTGTTGCATTATATCCATCCAAACATGAGCAATTGTAACTTCCCAATTCATTTGTGCAGTTGGCATTTGGACCACATACAGATGGACTGAACACACATTCATCTATATCTGAAAAGAGAAACAGAGAACAATTTCAGAACAATATCTCAATATTTAAAATAATTTTCCAATTGGAAAAAAATTATTAGAAAAAAAAAATGTTCTAATGACATCTAAAAAAAACTGATGATGCAAATAAATCAATCAAACCTTTGCATGGGTTACTGCTATTGATAGTTTCATTCATCTTTGTTGCATTATATCCATACAAACATGAGCAATTGTAACTTCCCAATTCATTTGTGCAGTTGGCATTTGGACCACATACAGATGGACTGAACACACATTCATCTATATCTGAAAAGAGATAAAGAGAACAATTTCAGAACAATATCTAAATATTTAAAATAATTTTCCAATTGGAAAAAAATTATTAGAAAAAAAAAAAAATCTAATGACATCTAAAAAAAACTGATGATGCAAATAAATCAATCAAACCTTTGCATGGGTTACTGCTATTGATAGTTTCATTAATCTTTGTTGCATTATATCCATCCAAACATGAGCAATTGTAACTTCCCAATTCATTTGTGCAGTTGGCATTTGGACCACATACAGATGGACTGAACACACATTCATCTATATCTGAAAAGAGAAAAAGAGAACAATTTCAAAACAATATCTCAATATTTAAAATAATTTTCCAATTGGAAAAAAATTATTAGAATTATTTTTTTTCTAATGACATCTAAAAAAAACTGATGATGCAAATAAATCAATCAAACCTTTGCATGGGTTACTGCTATTGATAGTTTCATTAATCTTTGTTGCATTATATCCATCCAAACATGAGCAATTGTAACTTCCCAATTCATTTGTGCAGTTGGCATTTGGACCACATACAGATGGACTGAACACACATTCATCTATATCTGAAAAGAGAAACAGAGAACAATTTCAGAACAATATCTCAATATTTAAAATAATTTTCCAATTGGAAAAAAATTATTAGAAAAAAAAAATGTTCTAATGACATCTAAAAAAAACTGATGATGCAAATAAATCAATCAAACCTTTGCATGGGTTACTGCTATTGATAGTTTCATTCATCTTTGTTGCATTATATCCATACAAACATGAGCAATTGTAACTTCCCAATTCATTTGTGCAGTTGGCATTTGGACCACATACAGATGGACTGAACACACATTCATCTATATCTGAAAAGAGATAAAGAGAACAATTTCAGAACAATATCTAAATATTTAAAATAATTTTCCAATTGGAAAAAAATTATTAGAAAAAAAAAAATTCTAATGACATCTAAAAAAAACTGATGATGCAAATAAATCAATCAAACCTTTGCATGGGTTACTGCTATTGATAGTTTCATTAATCTTTGTTGCATTATATCCATCCAAACATGAGCAATTGTAACTTCCCAATTCATTTGTGCAGTTGGCATTTGGACCACATACAGATGGACTGAACACACATTCATGTATATCTGAAAAGAGAAACAGAGAACAATTTCAGAACAATATCTCAATATTTAAAATAATTTTCCAATTGGAAAAAAATTATTAGAAAAAAAAAATGTTCTAATGACATCTAAAAAAAACTGATGATGCAAATAAATCAATCAAACCTTTGCATGGGTTACTGCTATTGATAGTTTCATTAATCTTTGTTGCATTATATCCATCCAAACATGAGCAATTGTAACTTCCCAATTCATTTGTGCAGTTGGCATTTGGACCACATACAGATGGACTGAACACACATTCATCTATATCTGAAAAGAGAAACAGAGAACAATTTCAGAACAATATCTCAATATTTAAAATAATTTTCCAATTGGAAAAAAATTATTAGAAAAAAAAAATGTTCTAATGACATCTAAAAAAAACTGATGATGCAAATAAATCAATCAAACCTTTGCATGGGTTACTGCTATTGATAGTTTCATTAATCTTTGTTGCATTATATCCATCCAAACATGAGCAATTGTAACTTCCCAATTCATTTGTGCAGTTGGCATTTGGACCACATACAGATGGACTGAACACACATTCATCTATATCTGAAAAGAGAAAAAGAGAACAATTTCAGAACAATATCTAAATATTTAAAATACTTTTCCAATTGGAAAAAAATTATTAGAAAAAAAAAATGTTCTAATGACATCTAAAAAAAACGTCTCGGTTACGTATGTAACCCTCGTTCCCTGAGGAGGGAACGGAGACGTACGTCACTGACTGACGAATGGGGGTTTCGCCTAGAAGCCAATTACCTTCGAGGTGTTTAACAGCGCCCAATGGCGTGCCAATGCCATGGGCATGCGGAATTTGCATGCGTAACTCCGCCCCACCTCGTGGGTATATAAGGAAGTACGCTAGCAACATCGCATTATGTATCTGCTGCGGAGCCAAGATCTGAACTCCGCGTTCCAGCAGCACAGCTGACGTGGCTGAGGACCGTACGTCTCCGTTCCCTCCTCAGGAAACGAGGGTTACATACGTAACCGAGACGTTCCCTTTCGTTCAGTCACTCCGATGTACGTAAGTGACTGACGAATGGGGGTTCCAATATAACCGCGCCACTCAGCTGTCATCCAGTGCCCTGCGTAAGTGTGAGATCCCGCCACTTAAGGCCGTAGGACTCCCACTTAACACAGGATTACCAAGGTACACTGGGAAGCATATCCCAGTGAGGGAATGCCAATGATGCCTACCCATGGGGAGGACTTAGAGAGTACACATATGACCCACTGTGGGCTGCATATGGGAAACTCTAGGGTACCAGCCGAAGGTGGATTTTTAACCCTAGGGGTGGCAGGGGCTTGCCAAAGGAAAGACACCTCCTCACTGAGGAGGCTTACGGTGGAAATACTCGTGTGGGGGTCGCCGGAGGGGAACCATGCACACGGGGCACCTGGCCGGACATGAGGGTCTGGGCTCGAAAGGGAAGACTGAACTGATGTCTGCATCGACAGTGCTGGAGAAGCTCAGGGCTCTCGGGGACCTCACCTGAGGAAAATATCGCACGTATCCAGTCCGTGGAGTGGAGTGGCGAGCAAGCGAAGACACCAGAACCTGGTCCATTACCGGCCCCTCGGGGGGGCGAGTACATAGTCGGACACTGGCTCCACTCGGAGATTGTAGAATCTGGCGAATGTGTTGGGTGTCGCCCAGCCTGCAGCTCTGCAGATGTCTGTTAGCGAGGTGCCATGCGCTAAAGCCCAAGAGGAGGCCACACTCCGGGTGGAGTGTGCCCTCACACCAAGGGGACATGGTCGACCTTGCTGCTGGTAAGCCAAAACAATGGTGTCCACTATCCAGTGATACAACCTCTGCTTTGAGAGAGCTCTTCTCTTCCGCTCTCCACCATAACAGACAAAGAGCTGGTCTGAGGTCCTGAAACACTGCGTCATGTCTACGTAAGCGCGGAGGGCGCGTACTGGACAGAGCAATGCCAAGGGCAGCGCTTGCAGGTTCACTACCTGATCTCTGAAGGGAGTGGTAGGAACCTTGGGCACATATCCAGGCCGGGGTCTCAAGGTCACGTGAGAGTTAGCCGGCCCGAATTCCAGGCACGCTTCGTCAACCGAAAATGCCTGCAGGTCCCCGATCCTCTTAAGAGAGGCCAATGCGGTCAGCAGAGCCGTCTTCATTGACAGAAACTTAATATTGACCGACCGCAAAGGCTCAAAGGGAGGCCTCTGCAGAGCACTTAAGACTACTGAAAGGTCCCAAGAGGGAACGAGAGGAGAGCAAGGAGGATTCAGTCTCCTCGCCCCCCTCAGGAACCTGATGATCAGGTCGTGCTGACTTACCTTTTTGTCTCCCAAGAGGTCGTGATGGGCAGATATTGCAGCCACATACACTTTCAGGGTGGAGGGTGACAGCCTTCGCTCCAGCCCCTCTTGGAGAAACTCAAGCACGGACCCGATCGGGCATTTCCAGGGGTCTTCTTGGCGGGAAGAGCACCAGGTGACGAAGAGGTTCCACTTCAATGCACAGAGGTGTCGTGTAGACTCTGCCCTAGCGGAAGTGATGGTGGCGGCCACCGTAGGTGGCGGGCCACTCAAACCTGCCGCGTCCCGTCCAGAAGCCACACGTGGAGCTTCCAGAGCGCTGGACGCGGGTGCCATAGGGTGCCCCGTCTCTGAGAGAGGAGGTCTGGTCTCAGAGGGATAGGCCAGGGAGGGGCTGTCGCAAGGAGTAGCAGTTCTGAGAACCAGGTCTGGCCGTGCCAATACGGGGCGACCAACATGACCTGCTCCTTGTCCTCCCTGATCTTGCACAGTACTCGTGCGAGAAGGCTCACTGGGGGAAACGCATATAAGCGTAGGCCCTGGGTGTGTGCGCCAGTGCATCCGTGCCGAGCGTGCCCTCGGTCAGGGAATAGTACAGGCTGCAGTGGGAAGAGTCGTGGGAGGCAAACAGATCTACCTGTGCATCGCCGAACTGTTCCCAAATCAGCTGGACCGTCTGGGGATGGAGTCTCCATTCTCCAGGAAGTGGCTGAATCCGTGAGAGCTCGTCGGCTGCATGGTTCAGTTCTCCCGGGATGTGGATAGCACGAAGGGACCTCAGGTGCTTCTGACTCCATAAAACGAGATGGCGGGCGAGTTGAGACATACGGCGGGAGCGTAGACCGCCCTGGTGGTTGATATACGCTACAGTAGCCGTGTTGTCTGTCCGGACAAGTACGTGATGACCCCTCAGCAACGCTCGGTAGCGGTGCAGGGCGAACCGTACTGCCAGCAACTCGAGGCAATTGACATGCAGAAGGCGCTGGGGTCCTGTCCAGGAGCCCGCGGCTGCTTGTCCATTGCACATGGCACCCCAGCCCGTGGAGGAGGCATCTGTTGATACAACAACATGCCTGGAAACTCGTTCTAAGGACACGCCGGTCCGTAGAAAATTGAGGTTCGACCACGGAGTGAGTGTCTGTAAGCAGGCCCGGGTTACTTGGACCCGGAGCGTGCCAGACCGCCATGCCCATCTCGGGACTCGATCGCGAAGCCAGTGCTGAAGCGGTCTCATATGTAGCAATCCGAGCGGCGTCACCGCGGCTGCAGATGCCATATGCCCCAGGAGCCTCTGAAAGTCTTTCAGTGGAACCGCACTCTTGCTCTCGATTTGACGGACGCAAGTCAGCAGAGACTGCACGCGCTCGCTCGTAAGATGTGCGCACATGGCGACCGAGTCGATCTCCATACCGAGAAAAGAGATCCTCTGCACTGGGCAGAGTTTGCTCTTCTCCCAGTTGACCCGAAGGCCCAGACAGGCTAAGTGGTGGAGAACCAGATCTCTGTGTTCGCAAACCTGCTCTCGAGAGTGACTCATTATGAGCCAGTCGTCGAGGTAGTTCAGGATGCGAACCCCGTGCTGCCGTAGGGGCGCAAGGGCTGCCTCGGCAATCTTCGTAAAGACGCGAGGGGACAGAGATAGCCCGAATGGGAGGACCGCGTACTGGTATGCCCGCCCCTCGAAAGCAAACCGTAGGAACGGTCTGTGTCGAGGTAGGATGGAGACATGAAAGTAGGCGTCCTTCAGGTCGATCGCTGCAAACCAATCGCCGGGACGAACGCATTCGGAAAGGCGTTTCGCTGTCAACATCTTGAACGGAAGCCTGTGTAGGTAACGGTTCAAGATGCGCAGGTCCAGGATTGGTCTTAACCCACCGGTCTTTTTGGGTACAATGAAGTAGGGGCTGTAAAACCCGGACTTCAACTCGGCTGGAGGGACAGGCTCGATCGCACCCTTCGCCAGTAGGGTGGCAACCTACGCTCGCATGACAGGGGCATTGGCCCCGACCATAGTAAAGCGGACTTCCCGGAAGCAGGGAGCCTGCGCGAACTGAATCGCGTAGCCGCGCCTGATTGTCTTCGCGACCCAGTGGGACAGCTCTGGAATCTGAAGCCAGGCTCCCAGAAACTGCACCAGCGGGGTCATTCGGACTACAGACGTACCCGGTGTGGGGCAGCGATGCAGCGTTACCGACCAGGACAAGGGAGGCTGTTGGGCGTCCCGGTGTGGGAGTGCGGTTAACGGCTGCGTCCTGACAGAGGAGACCAGGGAAGGACGCACGTTCCACTGGGGTCTGCTCTGCCAGGAGGCTGGCGACAGAGAGGGATGCGAGTGGCGGGACCCGTGGGTGGCGCGCACTGGCATCACCGACCTCTGGGGGCTCAGGGATGGGAGTGTTAATTCTTTCATTGACCAAATTAGGGTGCTGCTGACCCGGGGGCCAGCAGCTGAACAAAGGATTCTGAACAAAGGAGTGGTCCTTCTACCATCTCCTGGAAAGAATTTCCCATCCCTGAGCCGTCCGTCTCAGGAGCGCCGCTTGGCCTGGCGTTTAGCGGGACGCGGGGCGGCCTGAGGGGACTGGGACGCCTTCCTACGGCTTCCTCCGCGGCCCAGCCCGGGTGAAGGCTGCTGCTTGGACCTGGTGGGAGGGGCAGGAGCCTTAGGAGGGCGTCCTCGGTGGCGAGCAGGCTGAGGCGACTGTGCCGGCGGCTGGGTTGAAGCAGCAGCTGGCCGCCGGGGCAGTATATGCTTGATATCCTCAGTCTGCTTCTGGGCGGTTGAAAACTATTGGGCGAAGCTTTCAACCGCTCCGCCGAAGAGGCCAGCCTGGGATATGGGGGCATCGAGGAAACGTGTTCGTTCGGTGTCCCGCATATCGGCCAGGTTTAGCCACAGGTGTCGCTCCTGGACCACATTTGTGGACATTACTTGACCCAGGGAGCGTGCGGTCACCTTCGTCGCCCGGAGAGCGAGGTCGGTGGCGGCACGCAGCTCATCTAAGAGCCCCGGATCAACTCCACCCTTGTGCATGTCCTTGAGGATCCTGGCCTGGTAGACCTGAAGGATCGCCATGGCATGCAAAGAGGCGGCAGCCTGCCCCGCAGCTCTGTGCGATTTCGCCACCAAGGTTGATGTGAATCGACAGGCTTTGGAGGGGTGCTTAGGATCGCCTCGCCAGGTCGAAGCACTCTGAGGACACAGTTGCATCGCAACAGAACGTTCAACCTGGGGGACCCCAGTGTACCCTTTAGCCGCGGCCCCATCAAGGGTGGAGAAGGCGGAGGAGACTGCAGACCGGTCACGGGAAGACAACGGGGACTTCCAGGACCGGGCAATCTCCTCATGCAGCTCGGGAAAGAAAGGTATTGGGGGCGGGGACTGACGTGAGTCAGCGCAGGCTCCCAAAAACCAATCGTCGAGCCGCGAGCGTTCGGGACAGGGTGGAGGGTTCCACTCTAACCCTAGACTCGCGGCTGCCCGAGACAACATGGCTGTCAGCTCTGGGTCCGACTCGGGCAATGCTGGCGCGCCCGAAGGCGGCAGCACAGCCGAGTCATCATCCTCAGAGGACTCGAGCCCACCTTGTGATGCGGTGACCGACATCGCATCATCCTGCGGAGCGCCAAACGAAATGCGCGAGGGAGCCGGAGCTGGCCCCGCGATTTCAGTCTGGACGCTCGCGGGTTGCGGAGCGCTAGAGGGGGGTGTGGCCCGAGGCATGAGCGTCGGGGCTTTGTTCCACACCGTAACTCTCAGGTCACCCTGACCACCAGCCGAAGTACCGGCCACGGGGGGCACGGTAGATCGGGGTGTGGTTGAGGGGACTCTCACTTCATTAAGAAGATCCTTGAGTCTTGACCGCAGCACCGCGATGGTCATGTTCCCGCAGTGGGGCGCTGTTAAACACCTCGAAGGTAATTGGCTTCTAGGCGAAACCCCCATTCGTCAGTCACTGACGTACGTCGGAGTGACTGAACGAAAGGGAACTGATGATGCAAATAAATCAATCAAACCTTTGCATGGGTTACTGCTATTGATAGTTTCATTAATCTTTGTTGCATTATATCCATCCAAACATGAGCAATTGTAACTTCCCAATTCATTTGTGCAGTTGGCATTTGGACCACATACAGATGGACTGAACACACATTCATCTATATCTGAAAAGAGAAAAAGAGATCAATTTCAGAAAAATATCTAAATATTTAAAATAATTTTCCAATTGGAAAAAAATTATTAGAAAAAAAAAATGTTCTAATGACATCTAAAAAAAACTGATGATGCAAATAAATCAATCAAACCTTCGCATGGGTTACTGCTATTGATAGTTTCATTAATCTTTGTTGCATTATATCCATCCAAACATGAGCAATTGTAACTTCCCAATTCATTTGTGCAGTTGGCATTTGGACCACATACAGATGGACTGAACACACATTCATCTATATCTGAAAAGAGAAATAGAGAACAATTTCAGAACAATATCTCAATATTTAAAATAATTTTCCAAATTGGAAAAAAAATATTAGAAAAAAAAAGATGTTCTAATGACATCTAAAAAAAACTGATGATGCAAATAAATGAATCAAACCTTTGCATGGGTTACTGCTATTGATAGTTTCATTAATCTTTGTTGCATTATATCCTTCCAAACATGAGCAATTGTAACTTCCCAATTCATTTGTGCAGTTGGCATTTGGACCACATACAGATGGACTGAACACACATTCATCTATATCTGAAAAGAGAAAAAGAGAACAATTTCAGAACAATATCTCAATATTTAAAATAATTTTCCAATTGGAAAAAATTATTAGAAAAAAAAAGATGTTCTAATGACATCTAAAAAAACTGATGATGTTAATAATAAAGTTCTATTTTGGTCTCATCTGCCCACATGACTTTCTCCCATGACTCCTCTGGATCATCCAAATGGTCATTGGCAAACTTAAGACGGGCCTGGACATGTGCTGGTTTAAGCAGGGGAACCTTCCGTGCCATGCATGATTTCAAACCATGACGTCTTAGTGTATAGCCAACAGTAACCTTGGAAATGGTGGTCCCAGCTCTTTTCAGGTCATTGACCAGCTCCTCCCATGTAGTTCTGGGCTGATTTCTCACCTTTCTTAGGATCATTGAGACCCCACGAGGTGAGATCTTGCATGGAGCCCCAGTCCGAGGGAGATTGACAGTCATGTTTAGCTTCTTCCATTTTCTAATGATTGCTCCAACAGTGGACCTTTTTTCACCAAGCTGCTTGGCAATTTCCCCGTAGCCCTTTCCAGCCTTGTGGAGGTGTACAATTTTGTCTCTAGTGTCTTTGGACAGCTCTTTGGTCTTGGCCATGTTAGTAGTTGGAATCTTACTGATTGTATGGGGTGGACAGGTGTCTTTATGCAGCTAACGACCTCAAACAGGTGCATCTATTTTACATCTAATTTAGGATAATAAATAGAGTGGACGTGGACATTTTAAAGGCAGACTAACAGGTCTTTGAGGGTCAGAATTCTAGCTGATAGACAGGTGTTCAAATACTTATTTGCAGCTGTATCATACAAATAAATTGTTAAAAAAATCATACATTGTGATTTCTTTTATAGATTATGTCTCTCACAGTGGACATGCACCTACGATGACAATTTCAGACCCCTCCATGATTTCTAAGTGGGAGAACTTGCAAAATAGCAGGGTGTTCAAATACTTATTTTCCTCACTGTATATTAAATTGTATTAATCAAAAAGCATGTCTAATTAATTGAAATCATGAAACGTTTTTAACATTAATTTATTAATTTAACAGCAATTTATTAAAAGTTTAACAAAATATATATTTATTTGTTTTATGTATTTACATTTTCTGGTAATCAAATGAAGGCATACAACACTTGTCTTTTATTCCAATGAAAATTAAACAAATGCTTTAATTTGTGTAAATTCAAAGTGCTACACAACAGAGGTTAAGTCCTGTTAAAATTATTACTTTAAGGTATAGGCTACGCTACATTGTCCAAACTTTTATTTTGGCGGGTTGCCTTTAAGACACTTTTCTGTGTGTATGTTATGATGATAGTGTCAGGGTTCTGTCACTTCTGTCTAGTTTATTCATGGTTTTGTGACAGAGCCCTGACACTCCTGTATTGTTTGTCTTGTCTTGTGTGAGCGCGCAGATTTGAGCATGCTCGAGCTGCATGCTCTTCTGTCCTTGTGTTTTGTGTGCGGGCGTGGTGTTCGGATCCCAGCACCTCGGTCTAGTTTGGGTTTCAGTTTTGTGTTGGGATTCGGACATTCATGCTCCGCGTGTTTGTTTTGTCTCGAGCACACAGAATGAGCATTCGCTTGCTCTTGTGCGCTCTGTCTTGTCATATGAGCGTGTGCTCTTCTGTCTGTGTGTTGTGTTCTGTGTAGCACACGGTTCATGTTTACATCGGCCGTGTGCTTTCATGTTATGTTTTGTCTTATGTTGTGTAGCACGTGGTTGGTGTTTTTCACTGGCTACGTGCTACGTTATGTTGTCATGTTTTGTGTGAACATGCAGCTGATGAGTTCTCATTAGCTGCATGTTCATGTCATGTTTGGTGTGAGCTTGTTAAGTGTTTCTTTGTGCCATGTGCTCGTGTCCATTGTCTAACCCCGCCCACCTTGTTTCCTGATTATTGGTTCATTTGCCCCACCTGTCTTCCCTCGTTACCCTCTTTTGTTTGTTCCCTATTTAATCTCCTTGTGTTTGCAGTCCAGTGCGGAATCGTCGTCTTATTTACCTCATGTTTCCCTGCTCCAGTCAAGTCAAGCTTAGCCAAGTCAATTCTGTTTTTCCCCCTCGGGGTAGTTTTGTTTTGTCTTATTTTATTTTGTTATTATCATTAAAAAGCCCATTCCTCTGCATCTTTGAGTCCTCGCTCCTTTCCCTTCACCAACCCTGACAGATAGTTTCCCTCAAATGAAATGGTACAATGCTCGTGAAGTGTAGAGCGCTATGATTTCTGCGATGCAGAGACTCGCGGAATCCAGTCAAAAAATGGAATTTACTGTTTAACACGGAATTTGTCAAATTTTGGATGAATAAATCCAAAGCAAGTCAGCACACTTCAATCAAATCGTGATATGGACTACTAGTGTATGTGAATATTCAACGGCGAAAATAATATTTAAATATGAATACTGCATGTTTTATGTCTCATGTGTGAATTCATTTTGAAGGCGAGCGTCGCACGTGGTGCAGAAACGGCGTGTCTGCGCCATTCATTCCTTGAAATTCCGTTTGTTTTCATGAATGGATTCCGTGATCCTGTACGGGTTTTTGGAATCGCGGAAATCATAAGGCCATACACCCCTACACTTACTAGAAGATGCACGTTCAACGCAGACGCAAAGGGGGTTGTCGTGGTAATGAACATAGCATTGTATCGTATATAACAAGCATTTAAGGGGGCCCTTGGCTTTTGGGGGCCCCAGGCGGTCACCTACCTTTGCCTAATGGTAAGTCTGCCCCTGGCTGAAGCAGTAACACAGCATTTCTTACTCTTTAACTGTATATGATTGTATTAATTATTAATTTTGTTATATAATTTTATATATAGATTATATATACAATTAATGTAACTTTAATATATTTATAGTCGTGTTAGGATGAAATATCCTCCTGGGACCCAGAAAAAAAAGTGTTTTGAATTTAGTATTTTTTCATGTCATTACATTGTTTAGAGCAGGGGTGTCCAACCCTGGTCCTGGAGAGCTACCACCCTGCAGATTTTAGCTCCAACCTCAATCAAACCAGCTAATCATGGTGTTCAGGGTGCTAGATAATTACAGACAGGTGTGTTGGAGCAGGGTTGGAACTGAAATCTGCAAGACGGTAGCTCTCCAGGACCAGGGTTGGACACCCCTAGTTTAGAGCATAAGAAACAAATGGGAAAAAAAAAATTTTTTGAAAATTTTTTTTTTATTCATATGTTATGATGTGTCCTCTATAGTTGACACCAGGACTCAGTTGTAAAAAAAAAAAAAAAAAAGACATGAAATTGCATGTATAGGCAAAAACAATGGGATTTATTTTTAATTCACCAATACATTTTTAGGTTTCAGGATTCTTTTTAAAACAAACTTTGTTTAAAGATGATTCTGAACTATGTTATGACAGATATAATGAAATGCATTGATATACCATTTTACTTTATGTAATATGTGGGTAAAATGGCCATACTTGGATTTTCCCATTTAATCCAATATATCTAGGCTATACTAGGGGTTGAACGACTTCCGACATTTTCAAGTCGACATTTATGTGATGAAAGTCGAGTCGACGTTGACTTGTCGCTGATGACGTCATTAATAAACAAATAACCCTGAACCTTGAGCTGAGAGACGAACACGAGTTTTCTTATGCACAGGACAGCTATGGCATATGTCACAGCGCTACCCATAAGGTTATTGCTCCTACTACAACAGCTTTTGTATCAGTTCTTTTGTCTTTGGGTCGTTATATTTCTCATAGATTTCTGCTCGTTCTGAATCAGATACAGATAAAGTAGCACAATAAAGATTATGTAGGCTATATGAATGCATTAGTGGAGAGAGCGATTGCATGTGAATTAATTATACTTGCCAGCGTCTCTCTACTAATAAGCTGTGAGTTTTAGTTACTAAGAAATATGTTATAACTTTTAAGTTTCAAAGCTATTTTAGTGATACATCAAACAGTGTTGATACATTTCTGCGCTACTGAATGGTTTTGCGCGCGATCACCGCGAGATATGGGTGTGTGTGTGTGTTACACAATGCAGCACGCATTTAGAACAGTGATTAATTGACCTACAATAAGCGTGCATTCTCCCAATCAATTTTGAGCTTCGAGATGGTATAATCAAACATGTCTTGTTGAGAGCTCTCTGAGTATTTATTTGTAATTTTTAACTGTTGGAAACAGAGCCTGGCAGCCTGCATGTCAGGAAATGGCTTGTCCTGTCGCGCCCTCTATAGGCCAGGGACTAGTCGACGTCAAGCTTAAAGCGTCATGGCAGAGCATTAAAGTCGACTAGTCGATTAGTCGACTAGTCGGTGCAACCCCTAATCTATACAATGCATCTAATTTGCATATTAATGTATTCGTGGTGCAACATGTAATGAAAAAATAAGTGTAATAATGGGAGTAATAATTGGCAACATTTTCATAATAATATCTAATATTCCATAGGAATATTGATATGTAATTTCTTTCCCTATTCACTTATGTCTCCAAAATGCCTGATAAACATGATTTAAGTCTTGGCGTCCACTACAGTGGACACAATTAAATCAATGCCCTGTCATATTTTGATTAGAAACCCTATAACATTTTCCTGAGATGTTGATTTTTAACAAACAATTTGAAAATGAATCCGATTTAAATTATAATTAAAAAATATTATCATATTTCCATAAGAGCGCTAAACATTAATCTCAACCATTTTTAAAGACCAAGAAGAAGTTGTTGTCCTGGTGAAACCTCTAAACATTTGGTATATCTGCAAAGCCCCGGATGTGCTCTTTACAGGACATCCAGACTGTGACATGTGACATGTTATGATGTCAGAGAAATTCACTCAAATATAATGTCCACTACAGTGTACAAAAGTCTATTCGTGGGTCCCAGGAGGATTCTTAACATGATTATAAGGCCGTAAAGAGTACATGCTTTTAGTGTACATGTGGTTTCAGTTGCTCTTATATTTTTTCGCAAATTTATAATACATTTTATTATGAAATTTTTGGTGAATCGTGATTTGTTCTTAAAAATGGTTGTACGCACATTTCACGCACAAATTTCTGTGAACACATGCTTAATGAAACCCAATGGCATAATAAAATTATCCTAATGTTTCTGTGCCTGAATTTACAGTAAAAGGCATGAGCAAAACTCTCAAGGTTATATAAATATCTCATTCCTTCTCACATTGCGTCCTCTTAAGGACACAAAGGGGACTTCCTTCGACATGACCGGTGAACTTGACAATGAACTTGATATTGGCCAGCGACAGCCTATGACGCTGCAACACGCCATCCTTTTTCTTGTTTTCAGGATCCATTTGTTTAATTTTTGAGGAAGCTGAATGAGCACATTGTGAGGATTTTTCCATGTACAAGCTCAGTTCGTATCGCTCCTATTCTCAAGGGATGTGGGACGTGTATTTGGGTGCCTGTGACGAAAATGCTGGATATGCTAGGTATGATGCATTCGTGAAACTGACTAAATGAGACAGGTAAGAAGTTGTTTTTTGTCTATTCACTCCTGAGGTATAGTAGTTAGCATTTGCATGAGTGCATTTGGCTCCTGAGGGAGTTTAAGGCATTCATGTTGTTCTTGTAAGATTCTTTTCTGAGTTATAGATTCTGACGTTTGAACTAGTGCGCTTGAGGGATGAGAGTTGAGCGCCTGCACTCCGCGGTCTGGGTCCCGTGGCCATCATTAAGGTGAGATGGGGTTGTAGGCACAGCACAGATGAGTTGAAAAGGAAGTTTTCCTTTTTTTGGCTCCTCTTGTTGACTCAAAAAAAGAAAGAGTGTAGTAGTTGTTATTATTATAACAATTAGGAATTGTGGGAAGTTATGGCTTGCAGCAATGACAGATTAGAACTGGTTTAGCAGCATGAGACAGACTTTATGGAAAACAATTTCTGTCTGAACATAACCACCCCGCTCCTGTAAGCCTTCTGTTTTCAGTAGTGCTGAGTTGTTGGGCTCTTTGCGAGCCTTCTTGGCCGCTGCTTTCAGAAGAAAGTGCCATTAGACCTCCTCTTGCTATAGAGAGTTCTCTTATAAAGCCTCCACTCCTCAGCACTCTGCCTAAATAGCAATTCTGAGTTGTAGGCTCTCTGTCCTGAGCGTGGAATGTAGTTTACCCTCCTCTCACTCACGACAGAGTCGTCATGCTGAGGCCTCCAATTTTAGAGCGTCCTTGGTACTCCTCGGATGGAAGCGTCAACAGGGCTCCACTCACTATAGAGAGTATACCCCTAAGCTCCGCCTGCTTACTAGTGTCAAGATCCTATACCCTCTAAGAAGCCTCCTAGTCAGACATTGGATGTAACTAGGCGAGCGAGAGAGAGAGAGAGAGAGAGAGAGAGAGAGAGAGAGAGAGAGAGAGAGAGAGAGAGAGAGATATCGTTATTCCAATGCACTTAAACCGGAGCGTTGCTAGGCCTCCTCTCTCTGTAGATAGTTGTTCTATTAGAGGCCTACGCTTCCCTGAGCTCTGCCTAATATTGTCTCAAGCTGCTGGCTCTATTATGTAGCCTCCTTGACAGGTGTAGGACGTAGTTGCTAGGCTTTCTGTTAGCCTCCTTGGCTACTGTGCTTGAACAAGAGCGTTGCTAGGCCTCCTCTTGCTAGAAATAGTTATTCTGCTGAGGCCTCTGCTCCTCAGAGCTCCGCCGGGATTGAACCTCCTTTGAAGCTGTCCTATTTGTGGAACATATTAGGTCTCTCTCTTTATAGAGTCATCATGCTGAGGCCTCCATTTTTAAGGCTCCTCTCAGTGAAAATATTTCCTTAAAGGTATTCTCGGGAATACCAAGCCCTTTAATTGCTTTGGGCTGTGGCTGTAGGTAATTAAGTTATGACAGTCGCAGGTGTGTACCCTATGGATTGAGACTCCTTTAGAGTTACCTTAATGTCAACCAATAAGGCACTCCGCTTTTCCACATGCAAAGTGGGTATTTGTTCTCCATAGTGTCCTCAAGAGGACACAGTGCAAAGTTCCCATTCGAAAGGGATTATGCATGTAACCATTGTTCCCTAAGAAGGACTGTGTCTCTTTGCTATGCTTCAGGTATTCATGTGTTCGTCTCCTTCAGACAAGAAGTAGGTGACGTGCTCTACAGATTCCCTTTTATACCTGCGGCAGCACCAGTAGCAATGTCATGTTCATTGTTGTGTTTCGTCTTGTTCTTCAGATATCGGTCATGCCGAAGGCAGTCCCCATAGTGTCCTCAAGAGGAGACAGTGTCTTGTTCCCCTTCTCAGGGAACCATGGTTACATGTGTAACCTGAGACCTTATAGAATATACCTGTACATGTGTTATTGATGCTGATGGTGAGATTTGAGTTTGTTGCAGTGAATCCATCCAAACATGAGCAATTGTAGCTTCCCATTTCATTTGTGCATTTGGCATTTGGACCACATACAGATGGACTGACCAGACATTCATCTATATCTGAAAAGAGAAAAGGAAAATATGTCAGAACAATATATGTCACAAGATGAAGTCCTGTACGGGTTCGGGTACCCGCGAATATTGCTGATACAGGTGAAAAACATCCTAACTGTGTCAGATACGGGTGTGGGTCGGGGTCAGACAAGGAAGAAACACGTGTCTAAACACGGGTTTAAAACAGTCACATGCAAAAGTAAAAATATATGCATGTATATTGTAGATGTGTTCCTAAAAAATATATGCATATTTTTAGGAACACAGCTACAAAAATATATCTTGCCTGTATTTCAAGTTGTTAAAATAATTTCAAATCCATATCAGTTTATTTGTGCCAGCGCAGCACGCCCTCCCAGGAGAATCACAACCGCGCACGCACAATCTGCCTGCACTGCAGTGCAGTCGCCGGGATGGATTCTGAGGAGTTGAAGAAAAGAATAGCTAGTGGAGATTGTAAAGTTGTCGACAATATGTCATCAAAAATCAAGTCCAGTGTGTGGGAGAAATTTGGAGTTATCTCAGATAAAGAAAACAATATTGTGAAAGGCATTTCTGCAAGCAAAACCTGCCTTAACGTTTTTGTATTATATAGCCGCAAATGTGGAACTTCATCGCTGAGGAAGCACACAGATAACTGTGGTAACAAACCAAGCACAGTTCTATCAAACATTTTTTTTCCAAAGGGGACAGAACTGAAGGTTCCTTGTAGAGATGATAAGGACACATAACCATGTTCTTCATGATGTAGCCTTTTGACAGCTTCGGCTGAAGTTGTACTTGTGTTAATGATGGTGTAATAACTTCTGTATGTTGGCAATAAACATTTTTGTAAGTGTGTCTATAATGTGATATGCTAAACAGATTTTATTTTGGGTGCGGGTCGGGTGTCGGTTCTATTTTAAGTGGGTCGGGTTGGGTGCAGATTTTAATTAGTGCTGCTCTCGGAAAACGGGTCGGATGCCGTTTTAAACACTGCGGGTACGAGCATGTGCGAATTAAAAAAATCGGACCCATGCAGGACTCTGGACTGAAGGCAGGATCAAAATATCAACATAATTTAATAGAACAAAGGAAACATGTGACTGAAACAAACTAAAAGTCCATGAAGGTGACTGACTGAACATGAACGTAACAGAACGCCCCCTCCCGGAAGGCGCAACCTCGCGGCGTGGAGAGGAGAATAAGGAGGTGACAAGGAGATGGCGAAGAGATGATGATTGCAGGTGGCAAAAGAATGGTGACAGATGGATGACAACGAGACCCCGGTGGCGATGGTGTACGTTCGATGGCACAGACCCAGAGCACAGTGACGACACGACAGAGTTGAGCGAGGGAGGAGCCAAGGTGGTGTAGAGGCTGCCGCCAACTGAGGGATGACAGATGGAGGCGGAGCCGATGGATCCCTCGGCACAGATGGAGAGCTGATGGAGACGAGCAACATCGCTGGCACAGGAGGCCTAGGCTATGTTGCGGCGATGAGCATCTGAGGTTTTCAGTCTTCAGTTGTCAGTCGATGTTCATGTATGCTAATGTTTGGCTAAATACTGCTACACCTATTTACCCTTCTGTTTTAACAACATCTAAACAAAAATGGATATGCAAATAAATAATCAAACTTTTGCATGTGTTACTGCTATAGTTTCATTCATCTTTGTTGCATTATATCCTTCCCAACAAGAGCATGAATAGTTTCCATTATAATTGTAACAATTAGCATTCGGTCCACACACCGACAATGAGTTGAGACCAGTGTTGCCACAGTTACTTTGAAAAAGTAACTTAGTTACTTTACAGATTACTTGATTTTAAAAGTAACTAAGTTAGATTACAAGTTACTTTATAAGTTACATTCATCAGTTGCCGACAACACCTCTGCAGCCTCAACATAAAAATGACAACCGTTTTTGCCAACACTTTATTGGAAGTGCATTTTTAACAGTAACGTCAACAATGTATCTCCTGAAATTGTATCTCCAAAAAAAATTTGACAAATTTTATACAATCTAAACATGTTAATGAAAAGGTACAAATTACTTTGTGTTCTTATTAAATACATTTATAAAAATATATATATATTTATTTTTTAAATTTATATTTATATATGAATGTAAATAATTATATGGGCCTACACAAATAATATAAAATTACAAGATTTATAGTTTATTGTAAACCTAATGTGCAGCTCTGTAAAGGGACAACAAATATATGATCGATACGTGAGAACAATATATTTTTTAATAATCTTTAAGTGCACAAAACTATGAAAATATATGAAACGCTTCAAAACAGAGCGGCAACAAAGCGCTTATGCGCATCCCGGGTGCAGAATGATGCGCTTAAAGCAACATGGAGTCAGTGTGTGCACTGTGCAGTGCAGCACGAGTGCACATTGAAAAGTTCATGGCATAAAGAGAAGATGAGCGTTGAGCCCACAAATCCTAGTCTAATATATATTTTTACTAAGGAAAATTACTTTAATCTGATTACTGGTTTGGAAATAGTAACGCGTTAGATTACTCGTTACTGGAAAAAAGTAGTCAGATTAGAGTAACGCGTTACTAAGTAACCTAAGTAACCTAAGTAACCTAAGCTTGGACCCGGAGCGTGCCAGACTGCCATGCCCATCTCGGGACTCGATCGCGTAGCCAGTGCTGAAGCGGTCTCATATGTAGCAATCCGAGCGGCGTCACCGCGGCTGCAGATGCCATATCCCCCAGGAGCCTCTGAAAATGTTTCAGTGGAACCGCACTCTTGCTCTCGATTTGACGGAGGCAAGTCAGCAGAGACTGCGCGCGCTCGCTCGTAAGCTGCGCGCACATGGCGACCGAGTCGATCTCCATGCCGAGAAAAGAGATCCTCTGCACGGGGCAAAGTTTGCTCTTCTCCCAGTTGACCCAAAGGCCCAGACGGGCTAAGTGGTGGAGAACCAGATCTCTGTGTTCGCAAACCTGCTCTCGAGAGTGACTCATCATGAGCCAGTCGTCGAGGTAGTTCAGGATGCGAACCCCGTGCTGCCGGAGGGGCGCAAGGGCTGCCTCGGCAATCTTCGTAAAGACGCGAGGGGACAGAGAGAGCCCGAATGGGAGGACCGCGTACTGGTATGCCTGCCCCTCGAAAGCAAACAGTAGGAACGGTCTGTGTTGAGGTAGGATGGAGACATCCTTCAGGTCGATCGCTGCAAACCAATCGCCGGGACGAACGCATTCGAAAAGGCGTTTCGCTGTCAACATCTTGAACGGAAGCCTGAGTAGGTAACGGTTCAAGATGCGCAGGTCCAGGATTGGTCTAAACCCACCGGTCTTTTTGGGTACAATGAAGTAGGGGCTGTAGAACCCGGACTTCATCTCGGCTGGAGGGACAGGCTCGATCGCACCCTTCGCCAGTAGGGTGGCAACCTCCGCTCGCATGGCAGGGGCATTGGCCCCGACCATAGTAAAGCGGACTCCCCGGAAGCAGGGAGGAGCCTGCGCGAACTGAATCGCGTAGCCGCGCCTGATTGTCTTCGCGACCCAGCGGGACAGCCCTGGAATTTGAAGCCAGGCTCCCAGGAACTGCACCAGCGGGGTCATTCGGACTACAGACGTACCCGGTTTGGGGCAGCGATGCAGCGTTACCGGCCCGGACAAGGGAGGCTGTTGGGCGTCCCGGTGTGGGGGCACGGTTAACGGCTGCGTCCTGACAGAGGAGACCAGGGAAGGACACGCGTTCCACTGGGGTCTGCTCTGCCAGGGGGCTGGCGACAGAGAGGGATGCGAGTGGCCGGACCCGTGGGTGGCGCGCACCGTCATCACCGGTCTCTGGGTCCTCAGAGACAGGGACATGAGTTCTTCCCAAGCGCAGCTAGCCCGGGGGCCAGCAGCGGAAGGATTTTCCCCCGGCCCTCCACCGGGGGAAGGAGAGCCCCATGTGGACACCGTAGTGCGCAACAGAGAGTTCAACAGTGGGGGGAGGGGGCCCCAGTGTACCCTTAGGCCGCGGCCCCATCAAGGGCAGAGAAGGCGGAGGAGGCCACCAAACGGTCGCGGGAAGCACGGGGACTTCCGGGACCGCGTGATCTCCTCATGCACCTCGGGAGCGAAAGGCATTGGAGGCGGGGCCCAACAGCTGTCGGGTGCCGCCCCAAAAACCAATCGCGCAACCACGAGCACTCGCGACTGGGCGGAGTTCAACACCGGCGCGAGACTTGCGGCTGCCCGAGATAACATGGCTGTCAACTTTAGGTCGGATCAGGCAGCGCTGACACACCCGGAGGCGGAGCACAACCTAATTGTCATCCCCAAAGGACTCCAGCCCACCTTGGGATGCGTCGATCGACATCTCACTGCTATCTGGAGCGTGAACGAAACGAACGAGGCGTCAGAGACGGGCCGCTGTTTCAGTCCAACACTCACGGGAAGCGATGTGCGAGAGGAGGGTGTGGCCCGAGGAATTATCGTCGGGCTTCTTAATACCACGGCACCGCCCTCAGGTCACCCTGACCACCAGCCAAAGTACCACCTCTCTCAGAGACGGTAGATTGGGGTGTGGCAGAGGGGACTCTCTCTCCTCACGGATATCACTGAGTCTCGACCGCGACATCGCAATGGTCATGTTCCCGCAGTGGGAACATGACACATCCACAAACACTGCCCGAACGTGCTGAAGCCCAAACACATCAAGCAGTGAATGTGCCCATAGCAACGGAGATCGATCGCACCCGGAAGTGCACGGGCGAACCGTCTTGAAAAAGACGTGCCACGCGCAAGCTCTTTTTGTGAGAGGAAAGCTCTGCAGAGTGCCGAAGCGCCCGGGGAAACACACACACAGCTGTTGCAGATCACTGCACAGATCAGCAGGCAGGCAGCATGAGATCGCTGGAAACGCGCCGTCACACCAACACCCTGGAGAACCGCTCGTCTCAAAGACTGAAGAGAGGACTTCAGAAATCAGGCTTGTAGGAGTGAAGAGATGCTCTTGGCTCCAAAGCAGAAACATAATGCGATGTTGCCAGCGTACTTCCTTATATACCCACACGGTTGGGCGGAGTTACGCATGCAAATTCTGCATGCCCATGGCATTGGCACGCCATTGGGCGCTGTTAAACACCTCGAAGGTAATTGGCTTCTAGGCGAAACCCCCATTCGTTAGTCACTAACGTACGTCGTAGTGACTGAACGAAAGGGAACCGAGGTCATTACTGAAGATCTGAGTATATATACACAAAGCTAGAATCCAATTCTAAATATTTTACATGTTATATATTTTCTACATGCTTACTATATTGCATGGGTAACTGATGCTGACAGGTTGATTTATATTTGTTACAGTAAACCCAGTCAAACAGGAACAGTTGTAACTCCCATGAGTTGGTGCAACAAGAGTTTAGATCACAGAACTCTGATGTCATATGACATTCATTCACATCTATATTACATGTAGGTATGAAAATGTGATGGTCAATGTCATAACAAATTTTGGTAATGCTTTAGATTATGGCCCAGAAAGTACTGCCTAAGTAAAGAGAATTTACAGCATAATTCTCGGTAATTATAGTGTAACTATAAAGTAAGCATGTGTAGGTATAAGGGAACAATATGTAATATTGGGGGAATAAAGGGGTAACTATCAAGAAAATTAACACATTATTTATACTGTAAGTATTTTTTAATTAAGGGGTAATCATCCATGTAGTTACAGACAGAGGTGATGTCTGTGAGCTCTGTCCTGCTGGAAGATGGCGGCGGTGTGTTGTCGCACCTTGGCAGGTGCTGCGATTTCACTGTTTTTACAAATAATTGGCCGTCTTCTTTGTGTTAGTGTATACATGTCAGAGGCTGTATCAAATTTTATGAGTAGTGCTAATCGTTGCAATTATGAAAAAATCAAATCTGCGTTTTGTGGTGTGTATTTCACGCTACTACTTTTTTCCATCATCGCACTACCGGCACGCGTTGGAATTCTCTACGCGGATCAGATATGCTTCAGGAATTCAAGCAGCTGTTATGCTGAGCAAGGAAGGAGCTGTCTATACTTTGGTTTTCTGCTGCCAACTACCCATGCAGGGAGTTTTCATCAAAATCTTCTCGGCTATTATACAATTTACTCATCTGTTCTGGATTATGGACGCGCGGTGATTTGCAAACAGACCGCTAGACAGCGGGTGTCTGTTGCGTCCAATCGAAAGACTCATGGTTTTTTGCTCATCTTGCTTTTGCTCTCCGGGGACGTTCAATTAAATCCGGGACCGGTTTGCTCGGGGATACAACAGGTTTCTGGCGCTGAGTATCATCTGGCAACAACCATGGTGGCGCCTCATAATGAGGAGGGTGCCTGGGGATTTTCTGTAGATCTGCCTGGCCTCCCAAACAACGAAGTGAGCTTAATTAACAACGTACACAACGCTCCAAGGTATGATACTTCTACTCTACTTTCCAGAGATTCTACAAGAAGATCTATTGAGGTACCAACGTGTAATGCTACTACTTCTCTGTGTCGAAATCCTGCGATAAGAAAGCAGAGGCTATGTAAGATCTTTCAGACTGTTAATCATGCAAAGGTCCTGTGGGACCCGAAAGTAAAACCAAGAGGACTCTTCGGTGGACATCTAAATATCAGAAGTATGGTTTCAAAGAGTGAACAATTGTCTCATTTATTATCGAACTCAAATTTGGACTTTCTCTGTATTTCGGAGACGTGGTTGCAACAGTCATCTTCTTCTAGTGTATTTATAATTCCAGGATATCAATGTTTTAGACGGGATAGATCTTCGGGAAGGGGAGGAGGAGTATTAATATACGTTAAAGATGGCATTAAGTGTGAACGTCTTATGTTTAACTACGTTAATGATCTAGAACTGGTGGGTTTGAAAATTGTTCTATCACCTCAAATGTCATTCATAGTTTTATGTGTATATAGACCTCCCTCAGCAAAAGATACCTTCTATGATCAACTTACAGGAATTTTAAAAGAATGTGATCGTGGTAAAGAAATAATTATTATGGGTGATCTTAATTTGAACTGGGAAGACAAATTAAAAAGGAAAAAAATAAAAAATATTGCAGATAAATTTAACTTAAGTCAATTAATTAAAGGGCCAACAAGAATTGCTAAAACCTCTAAGACACAGTTAGATTTAATATTTACCAACAGACCCGAAAGGATAATTAAGAGTTATAATTTGATCACTGGGTTATCTGATCATAATTTAACCTTGGTTGCACGGAAATTAACAAAAAATAGGTTTAAAAATTCTATAGTAACTTCTTCCAATGTTTTTCATTGTATACCTAAAGGAAAATTAATAGCATTTAATGAGGAAATAGCGGGTTTAAAGTGGAACGACATATTAGCTTCTAGGGATATAGATTATGGTTGTAATACTTTTTTAAATAAAATTAATTCTGTAAGAGAGAAATTTACTATTGGAGTTAAGAAAAAATTAAAGCATACAAATAATTTACCATGGTTTAATGAGACATTATGGAAGCTGATGAAACATAGAGATTCAGCTTTAAAGAAAGCTATTAAGTCTGGAAGATATATAGATAGGCTTTGTTATAAAGGTTTGCGAAATAAAGTTATCCGAGAAATGAGAGTAGCTAAATCTAATTATTATCTTCATTTAATGAGTGAGGCAAAAGGTAATAGTAAGCTAATTTGGAAAAATGTAAACACGCTTTGTCGGAGGGAGCCAACTTTTAAAGAAGATTTTAAGCTACGAGTTAAGGGAAAGACCGTTGAAGATAATTATGCAATTGCTACTATTTTTAATAGCTTTTTTATTAATTCTGTTAGTGAATTAGGAGAAAAATTTGTAAAGGGGGAAATAAATATGTTTCCGAATGATGTTGGGAGTCCAAGTTTTGATATCATTAAGACTAATGAAATGCAAGTTAACACAATTATTAGTTCATTAAAAAATTCAAAATGTAAAGATGTTCATCAATTGGATACTATGTTTGTAAAAACTCATAAAGATATTTTAACTCCTATTATTACTCATTTAATTAATTTGTCATTTGAACATAGTGTTTTTCCCAATACATGGAAACAAGCTGTTGTTACTCCTATTTTTAAATCTGGAGATCATCATGAAGTTAGTAATTATAGACCGATAAGTATATTACCAGTACTCTCAAAGGTAGCAGAAAAAAATTTTTTTGAACAACTGACATCCTATTTGAAAACAGTGAAATCTGGGTTACACTGTATGCAGTTTGGTTTTAGAGCTAATTACTCTGCTGAAACAGCTACATTACATTTAATAGAGCAAATAAAATCTAAAGTTGACAAAGGGGGATTAGTTGGTGCCATATTTTTAGATCTGCGTAAAGCCTTTGATACCGTTAATCATGAAATTCTACTTTCGAAATTATCTAATTTCCACTTTTCATCTGATGCCCTAGCATGGATATCCTCGTATCTATCAAACAGAGAACAATGTGTAAAAATTAAAGGGGTTAAGTCTAGTAATTTGCATTATACAATGGGAGTACCCCAAGGATCAGTGTTAGGCCCCTTATTATTCAGTCTTTATGTAAATGATCTCCCGCTTCAGTGTGATGGGATACAAGTGCAAATGTATGCTGATGACACTGTTATTTTTACGCATGCAAAAACCGCAGAGCTAGCAGCTGAAAAGCTACATGTTGCCATGGAACGAATTACACACTGGTTGGAGAATTCATGTTTGACCTTGAATATTGGTAAAACTAAAGGAATGTTTTTTTCAAAAACAAAGGTTCAAACACCAGTGGATATTTGTATAAATGGTGAAAAGATAGAATTAGTCAATGAGTTCAATTATCTTGGTGTAATATTGGATTCAAATCTTAGCTTTAAAAAACATGTAAAGAAAATGGTGAGGAATATTAAATATAATTTAGCAAATTTCAGACAAATTAGAAATTGTCTTTCTGTTGATGTAGCCAACACTTTTATGCATGCCACAATTCTGTCTCATATTTCGTATTGTCTCACATGTTGGGGTCAAGCTGGTGGAAATGTGGTTAAGCCTTTAAAATCCCTATATAAACAAACTTTAAAAACTCTCGATAAAAAACCTAAACATTTTCATCATTGTAGCATTTTGAAGAAATACAAATTATTGAGTTTTGAAAATTATGTGCTTTTTAAAAATTTGTGTATGGTTTATAAAATTGTAAATGGTTTGGCTCCTTCGGTACTCAATGATTTTGTTGGTTTCCGTCCTAATATTTCTGAAAGATCTACTAGATCATCTATGAGAAATTGTGCTGTTCCTTTTCGTCGTTCTGCTTTTGGACAATCGTCTTTTGCTGTGAAAGCGACGAATAACTGGAATGCTTTGCCAGAAGATATAAAAGGGTGTAAATCTATTGGAATTTTTAAAATGCAGTTAAAATCTTTTTTAGAATGTAATCAGCTTTGTAAACATTGACATGGTTGCTGTTTAATTGTTTGTTTTGTGTATTTGTGTATATATGTATTGGGTATGTTATTTTATTGTTTATGTTGAAGGACTGCGGGTGAAAATTAGCTTTGAGCTAAATCCGGTACAATACATGAAATGGAAACATTTATGTTAAAAATTGTACATGGTCCTTTTATAAAATAAAGTAAAGTAAGTAAGTAAGTAGCAAGCTTTTCAAAAGTGTGGGGGATGGATGTGGTTTGTTTGTTTACAATAAAAACGATGAATACAATGACAGAAGGGTACAAAAGGTATAACATACAAGATATATAATATGTTATACATACCTCTGTTTTTTTTAACCACGGTGTTTGGTTGGGTTCTGATGGCTAGTCACATCAGTTTTTTGCTATTCTATTCTTAGGCGACGGGGACCGAAAGAGGTTAAGGAGAAAAAAAAATGCAAATTTTTTATTTTACTTAAAAGACTTGAAAAACCTCACTTAAACTTAAAACTTAACTTAAAAAAATTTTGTACACATTCCTAGTGTATAGTATAATATAAAATATATATATACAAAAAGATTTACACTGGCAGCTCAGAGCTGTACAGCAGCATTTAAGTATGAAATTTAATGAATAAATGTAAAAAATAAAACACTACATATAGACTTCACTATAAAATAAATTGATTCTTATTAAATCTACTGTATTAATGTTTTTCAGTCAAGAACAGAGAGTGCTTTTCTATGTCTTTTGTAGTTTTATTAACATTAAAGTCCCCATAGCAGGAAATTATATGGAAGTCAATGGCTACCATCAGCTGTCTGTGTTCAACAGAAGAAATGAATACAGGTTTGGAACAATATTAGAGTGAGTAAATAATGACATAATTTTAGAGGTGAAACTGTCCCTTTAAGGACGGGGTCGTGTTCTATAGGCTGTGCTGCTGTCAATTTATGACGTGCATCTAATATACAGACACACCGATTTTACTTTCACTTTAGACATAACCGACTGTGTTTATGTTAACCTTGTGTGTATTTGACAGTATTAGCGCAGTAAGACTACTTAGTCCAGTAATCACGTGTTTGACAGGCGCTTAGTGCGCGCGCTCTGCGCGTTAAAACGGTGCATTAGCACACGAATAACCGGCAAGGCTTTAAAACGCATGCAAATAATGAACTTTCGTGATTGTGAATAAGTGTTCTGTGAGTATAACTCTCTGACACCAGCATTGCAAGCGTGTCTAGCACTGTGTATAGTGATTGGATATTTGCTCATATCAGCGCGTAGACTCACAGGCACACTGCAAAAACAAAACAAAATAAACAACGCAATTCACACGCGCGTATTGAACCGTGAATGCCGTACCAAATGGTTTAAGATTATAATGAGAATTGTAGCATTCCTAAAGCGTTTGTGCAAAACTGCATAAAAAAATGTGGTTGTTGAACCCTCTCACCGGGTGCGACGCCCCTGGTTACAGGGTAAGTATGAATCTGCGGGTTATAAATTAAAGTGGTGTTTATTCCCCTCTTGTTTTGTGTAGTTACAGGGTAAGTATGAATTTGCGGGCTGTAAATTAAAGTGGTTCTTGTTCCCCTCTTGTTTCATGTAGTTACTGGGTAAGTACAATAAAAACACGTACACAATCTGTTATTACTTGGAAACCTTTATTTAAAAAAGTTTTTGAAAACAGATTTACAACATTTATTTGTTTCTCTTGCTTGGCTTTATCCTCATCTAGTTCCTCTACTTTTTCGTCCTTGCCACAGATGAATCTTAAGAAGGATGTCTCTAGCTATTCTGTATTATGTATCAGCTACACTGAAAATACAGTTCACGCAGAAATGTCCTCACCGTTTATTCGTCTTTCACCCTCATGCCATCCGAGATGTACACACAACTTTATTTCTTCATATGAACACAGAAAAATAAATAATCTCTGCTAATGAAAACTCATTTGGGTTCATAAAAGTTCAAGCATCAAACAGCACATACAGCAATAACTACAGTAATCCATATGACCCCAATGGATGAATCAATGTCTACTGAAGTGAAACGATAAGTGTTTGTAAGAAAAATAACAATATTTAAAAAAATTTAAATGTAGAATATCGCTTCCAACCAGCAGTTCTCACGTGTGTTTCAGATTAAACGTGCGCGAGAATGTCATGAAAGCTTGAAGCTTCTTTACTCATGCACGTGCTGGTAACAGCTGATCGGAGGCGAAATGATAAGTTATGAGAGCATTTCTTGGTGTACTTTTTATTTTAATAAATAATAATACAAAATATCAAAAGACATGGGATTCATCTAAAGATCCATCAGTGGAAATAATGATAAAGAAGAATATGAAGACAAGCAAGAGAAACAAAAAAAGGGACAAAAAGTGCCTCTTTCTGTCCAGACGTTATTATTTAAAATGGAAAGTTTATTAAAAAAAAAAAAAAATGAATAAGAAGTGTCAAATCTGTTTTGGATTAAGTTGTTTTTCAAATAAATATTTCCGAGTGATATCAGATTTTGTATGTTGTACTTACCCTGTAACTACACGGATAATTACCCCTTAATTAAAAAATACTTACAGTATAAATAATGTGTTATTTTTCCTGATAGTTACCCCTTTATTCCCCCACTATTACATATTGTTCCCTTATACCTACACGTACTTACTTTATAGTTACACTATGATTATCGAAAATTATGCTGTAAATTCTCTTTACTTACGCAGTACTTTCCGGGCCGTAATCTAAAGCGTTACCCAAATTTTCCTTATGTTTGTGTGCTTGAATTTACAATAACAGGCATGAGCAAAACTGCTCGGGTTATGTATATAACCCTTGTTCCCTGAGAAGGGGAACGAGCACTGCATCGGGACGACGCTTTGGGGATGCTCCCTTAGCATCAGCGAATCTGAAACCAGAATGCCAACTAGGCCAATCCGATTGGCGTGCGTGATGACGTCATCGTGACGGCATACCCGGAAGTATAAAAGGGGTGCTGGAACGTAATGGCGGTAGTAATTGCTCTGAAGCATGCGCTCCAGGCGCGCCAAGGTGTGGCGTCGGGATGCAGTGCTCGTTCCCCTTCTCAGGGAACAAGGGTTATATACATAACCCGAGCAGTTCCCTTTCGAGGGAACTCGCACTGCATCGGGACGACGCTTTGGGGAACGAGTACCCACTAGGCCACACCGAAGGGTAGCGCCTGCCCTAGTGTGAAGCCGGAAACCGGGCACAGCTAGGACTGGAGCACCCTAGCACCAGGCGTCGTAGGGAGATCCAGGCTATAGAACCTGATAAAAGTGTGTGGGGTAGCCCACCCGGCCGCCTCGCAGATATCCTGCAAGGGGACCCCAGAAAGAAGGGCCACCGAAGAGGCCATGCCTCTGGTGGAATGAGCCCTCACGGCCACAGGTGAAGGCAAACTGCGCACCTGGTAGGCCATGGTAATCGCCTGGACAATCCAGTTACTGATTGTCTGGGTAGACGCAGGCAATCCCTTCTTAGGTGAACCAAAACACACCAACAGTTGTTGTGATCTCCTCCACTGTGCAGACTTCGCCAGATACCTCTCAGAGCCCTAACCGGGCAGAGTAGGTGAAGCCTCCCCTCTTCCGCCGTCACATGAGGCGGAGGATGAAATGCCTGCAGGACCAATGACCTGACCACCCTGGAAGGCACCTTAGGCACGTAGCCCGGCCTAGGGTGTAAGATGGCCTTTACTCCTCCCGGGGCAAACTCCAGGCAGGTCGGCGTTACCGCCAAGGCCTGGAGATCTCCCACTCTCCTAAGAGAGGTAATGGCAAGGAGAAAAGCCACCTTAAGGGTCAGATTTTTTGGTCCAGCCGACTCCATTGGTTCGAAGGGGGCCTCAGCCAATCCTTCGAGAACCACTGCCAGGTCCCAGGTTGGAACTCTGGACCGAGCCGCAGGCCTCATCCTCCGAGCCCCACGGAGGAATTGTACAACCAGCTGGTGCCTACCCAGAGGCCCATCACCCATAGGAGTGTGGAAAGCCGCAATGGCAGCCACGTACACCTTGAGTGTGGACGGGGTAAGCCCTGCAGAGAAGCGATCTTGGAGGAACTCCAGCACTGAAGCCACTGGGCAGTTAACTGGGTCCACCTCACGCTCTCTGCACCAAGTGGAAAATACATTCCACTTGAGGCTGTACAGTCTCCTTGTAGACGGAGCCCTGGAACTGAGTAAGGTCTCTATCACCTCCGTCGATAGGCCAGCCTCTATGTACCTGGTCCCCTCAGGGGCCAGACCCATAGGTTCCAAATCTCCGGGCGGGGGTAAAATATCGTACCCGCCGCCTGAGACAGGAGATCCCTCCTCAGAGGAATCTCCCATGGCTGACCTGCTAGCAGAGCTATGATATCCGAGAACCAAACTCGAGTCGGCCAACGGGGTGCTACCAGAAGTAGACTGACCCCCTGTCGACGGACCCTTTCCAGGACTCCCGGGAGCAGAGCAATCGGGGGAAATGCGTACAGACGCAGCCTCGGCCACGTCTGAACCATGGCATCCAGCCCCAGCGGAGCTGGATGCGTATGGGAAAACCACAGTGGACAGTGGGACGTCTCTCGAGACGCAAACAGATCCACTTCCACTGGGCCGAACCTCTTGCATATGACCTCCACCACCTCTGGGTGGAGTCGCCACTCCCCGGGCCTCAGCCCCTGCCTCAGCAGGATGTCTGCTCCCTGATTTTGGACCCCCGGGACATACATTGCCCTGATGGACAACAGTTTCCCTTGGGACCACAGGAGGATGTGATGCGCCAGTCTGCAAAGAGGGCGCAACCTCAAACCCCCCTGCCGTGCCCCAACCAGTGAGGGAGGCGTCTGTTGAAACGGATTTCCGGCAACAGAACGCTCCAAACACTGGCCCTTGGGACAGAAACCAAGGTTTCTTCCATATGACTAGGGAACGAAGGCTACTGCGCGTTACCCTGATCATACAGAATGGATTTCCCCTCAAGGAAAGCCACCTGGTTTACTTCCATATCAGGACATGGTGGCCGCGGAGGTCCGGGAAAAAGCTCCTCAGAGCTTTGTAGACCGCCAGCATTCCCAGGCAGTAGATGTGCCAGGAGAAATGCCTGGTCTCCCACAGACCTCTCGCAAAGCGGCCGCCATGACCACGTCCCAGCCAGTGAGGGAGGCGTCTGTTGAAACGGATTCCTGGCAACAGAACGCTCCCAACACTGGCCCTTAGGACAGAAACCAAGGTTTCTTCCATATGACTAGGGAACGAAGGCCACTGCGCGTTACCCTGATCATACAGAATGGATTTCCCCTCAAGGAAAGCCACCTGGTTTACTTCTCATAACCACGTCCCAGCCAGTGAGGGAGGCGCTTGTTGAAACGGATTACCGGCAACAGAACGCTCCCAACACTGGCCCCTGGGACAGAAACCAAGGTTTCTTCCATATGACTAGGGAACGAAGGCATCTGCGCGTTACCCTGATCATACAGAATGGTTTTCCCCCCCGAGCAAAACCCCTTGATTCCCAGCTACCACTGTAAGGGTCTCATGCAGCAGGCCAAGAGATATTCTGTTGGACGCAGCCGCAATGAGCCCCAGCAGACCTTAAACTGCTTCACAGTGATGCTGTGGCCTAGCTTCATTTTAGAGACCACCGCCCGTATGGACTCGATACGTTCGGGAGACAATTGTGCCCACAACGTAGAGAATCCCATACGACTCCCAGGAACACAGTTCTCTGAGAAGGCGTCAACACGCTACTGCGTGTAGAGTCTCAAAGGGCTAGGCCGCCTGGAAGAACCCGATATTGGTACGCTTTGCCCCAAAAAGCGAACCTCAGGAACTTCCTGTGACACAGAAGGATGGATACAGGGAAGTATGCGTCCTCTTCAGACCCATCGTGACAGACCAGTCCTCAGACTGGATCTGAATCACAATGGAGGAAATGCTAAGCATCTTGAATCTGAATATCCTCAGAGAACGATTCAAGTACCTCCGGTCTAAAGTTGGATGCAACTCGCCATCCCTCTTAGAACTATGAAGTACTGGCTGTAGAACCCGGACTCCCTGTCTGGCGGAGGAGCACATTCTGTGCTCCCCAAGCTGATATATTCGGAGGCATAACCATGTGCCGAGATAATCTGCTAAGGGAACCAGCCTCTCGAGGCCGATCTCGGGTGTCAACCGAGCCTCCTCCCCGACCCCCTGAAGCGGCTAACCGGCAGGGCGAAATCGAGGAAGATTTTCGGTGTGCGTACGCGTTTGCTGGACCACCGCAAGTCTTGCTAGAGGCGGCTGATGCAGCACGCGTGCACGGGGAAACGATGTGGCCCGAAGCGTACTAGACGGCGGGAACACAGCATCGACTCCCGAAAAACTCCACAGGGGAGACGACCTCGATCGCTCCTACCCGGGAGAGGGGGCTGGCCAGCAGGGGCCTCATCTAAGGGAGCAGCTCAACAGGGCCACAACACTAGAGCGGACACTGCGATTAGCAATTGCCTGAAACTGATGTGTCCCGCAGGCCACAAGGCGGCGAGAACGACATCAACTTCAGGAGGGCTCCATCTTAGATGAATATCCAGTTCACAAGTTAAACACGCTTGGGTGACAGAATTAAAGTATCCAACTTATCAAAGTCGGATAACATGACACTCAATTCCTCGGAATTAAATGCCATCATAATCACCAAACCCGTGCAACCTGATCTGAATAATAGGCTGAATAAAAAATATATCTAACTCCTCAAAGTCAGATAATATTTTAATTTAATTCCTCAGAATTAAATGCAGCCACAATTAAGGTGAAACATAGTCTGAATGATAGGCTAAATATCTAACTCCTCAAAGTCAGATTATATTTTATTTAATTCCTTAGAATTAAATGTAGCCGTAATTAATCAGACAACACTGTTTTATTTGTATTATACGGACTCATAGACCCCGCGTTGCCTCAGCAACGTGGTTCAAGCCGTCATAATACAATTGGTTTTCATCCCTCGAGAAAAAAGCCAAACAGTGTCACACAATACGGTGAAACATGGTCTGAATGACTGAATATCTAACTCCTCAGAGTCAGATCATATCTCATTTAAATCCTCAGACTTAAATGCCGCCATATCAGACAATACTGATTTAATGTACTATACGGACTTGCCGTTAAGCCAACCAGTATCTCATGCACACCGATCGCGTGTGTTCACTTTAATTGCAGACCCATAACCTGCGCGCTGCCTTTTTTTCCTGCAATCGCGAGATGGAATTTTTGCATATTTAAGAAGTGCTTATAACTTTGACTGCCACGATGCTGAGCACGTCTAATTCCTCAGAATCAGACCGCTCACACATCGGGTCCTCCGCCCCGGGGGAAGAAGCCGCAGCGCGGGCTTCCACACGGGGAAGGAGAACATCTGAGCTGTCAGATAAAGACTGGGAAGATGCCTCAGCAGTCCCAGTCCCGCTGACAGTCCATCCGTGAGCCCCATGACCAGCCTCGCCGCACCGCCTCGGTGGATGCGGGACCGATCCACGGGGCTCACGAGGCTGGCCGGCCTCATCGAGCACGGCCAGCCGAGAGCGGAGCACCCTGAGCGTCAGCTTCTTGTAGTGCTTACAAGCGGCTCCCTCGAGAGCCGCTTGAGCATGCTGAACGCCCAGGTAATGCACACAAAGCAGGTGTGTATCCGAGCCCGACATGTAGCGAGGGCAAGGATGCACACACTGCTTAAACTCTCTCACACTCTCACATTTTCCATTTTTCAGTCACACACACTTTCACTGACAATACAACAGTAAATAGACAGACAGTTTGACAGATAGCGCTTGCTGAAGAGCAATAACTACCGCCATTACGTTCCAGCACCCCTTTTATACTTCCGGGTATGCCGTCACGATGACGTCATCACGCACGCCAATCGGATTGGCCTAGTTGGCATTCTGGTTTCAGATTCGCTGATGCTAAGGGAGCATCCCCAAAGCGTCGTCCCGATGCAGTGCGAGTTCCCTCGAAAGGGAACTCTCAAGGTTATACAAATATTTGATTATAGAACATACCTGTACTGTACATGTGTTATTAATGCTGGGAAGATTTGAGTTTGTTGCAGTGAATTCATCCGAATATGAGCAACTGTAACTTCCCAATTGATTTGTACAGATGGACTGAATATTTCAAATGTTTCAAAGTATTTAGAAAAGACCTGAATATATGAGACTATTCTAATTACATAATCAACAACATAACAAAACTATGATCATGCAAATTCAATGTCTCACCTCTCTGGCAAAGCGGCCCCTCTGAAGGGAGATCTTGAATACATCCACAAGTGCCTCGCACAATGGCATCACACTCATGATAGGTCCTGCAGGTGTCATTGGGCCAGAAATGATGCTCCTCACACTTGCACTCATATTCTGTTCCATTTAACCCACACACTGTAACACAATGATAAGGTATGATAGTACAGGTATACATTAATTGTTAAACTTAATATTTGACTTATTAAAAAATAATCAGGTTGATCAGGATCCTGTAACACGTATGAAGGGGGGCTAATAATGACCGGCTAACAGTAGGCCTACATTACCCCATCTACTAGACTAAAGGAAGTGTTTACAAATCATGAAATGTTGATTTGAGATTGATGTAGCCTACTTGGATTTTGTCTTAAAGGGTAACTTCAGTGATTTAGCATTAAGCTTTGTATCAGTAGAAACCCCGTAGTATATTTGAATTATGGTACTTTCCCCCCTCATATCCCCCTGAGACGAGAGAATTATGCATTTTATTTCTGGAAAAAGATTTTTTGGCCAGAGGCTAAAAACTACAGCCAGTAGAAGGTGCTGTTCCGCATGTTTTCAACCCGCCCACAGGGTAGAGATCTCACGCACAGAATCTAAATGCACTCGGCTCGGCCTCTGGCATTCATAACGGAGCGGTGCAAAGCAAAGTGAGTGTTTGAACTTTTCAATTAATTCCTATGAAAGTTTAGCTTCCATATGCGATCAGAAAACGCACCAGACTGGACACGCGCTGAGAAGTACAGCCACGCTTACGTTACCTCAGCTCTGCTCAGCTCTTACTTCCCTCTCGTGATGAATGAAATCTAACTGCTGCGTCTGTGCCGTGACTTTTGTTCGGCTCACTCACACTTTATTGAAAAGACACGTTCAGTTTTTAATTGTAGTGTTTACTCTCTAACTGAACAAAATTATTGTATTATTATGAAGATCAAAAACGACGCTGGGGGCGGTGTAGGGAGTGACCTCGAAGGGCAGCGAAGCAAGTGCATTCTGGGAGTTGTTGTCTTTCATTCACATGAGACAAAAATACATTTTCTGTCTTTTCTCAGTCTAGAAGGCACCAAATTAAAAAATAATTTCACATTTCTACTATATAAATGACACAGTTTAAATACACAGTTTAAAATATATTTCTTTAGTAATGGTTTTTTTTTTTTTTTACTGACATGAATGATGAATTTTGCTCTCACCAGTAGTCATGTTGATAACTTTGACATTTACGCTGTTGCTCAGAGTCAAGGGCAGGCTGATATTCCTGATGAAATTCCGTAAGTAGTTCACCAGGAACAAGTCAAGCCCACTTACATCAATTTCAGTCTCATACTCATACTTAGAAACTGGTTCTGCAAGAACAAACAGAAAAAGGTTGACCAGAACAATCTGTAAAATTATATTCTTTTGATGTTTAATGACCTGGCATCCACATACGTGGACCTCACAGTTTTGGTTGTGTGCACCATAATACTTAATTCTGTGTAACTCTAACCTGTTGTGCACAAACGTGGACACTTACACTGCCATGTGTTGGTGTCAGAAGAAAAAAAAAAACTTTACATAGAAATTTCAAGATGGCGGAGAACACATCTGAAAAGTCAGGCAGCCACACCAGACCAAAACGTCCACAAGGTAAAAAAATCTAATAAAATGTCATTGTTGATTCTTGTTAGGTTATGCACAATAGTTTTGTATGAATAATATGGCAAGCAGATTTTACAAATTTTTAAAACAGTTAAGATTTACTATGCCGCTAAACTTGAGGTCCACATATTTGGACAATGGGACTTAGCTTTGATGAAAATGTAAAAATGTTAGCAAAAAATGTAACGATGAAAAGTAGTTTGGTGACGTTGCATGTGTGATAAATAACTTTACATTGATTCTTTATTTTATTTTTCCCATGATATCATTTCCAGAGCATATTCCTGGTAATGGACTTAGTAGTCAATTCATTATTTTCCTCAAAATTCTACCAACAATACCCAATAGTGAAAACGTGAAAGAAGTTTGTATTAAATATATTTCACGCGTTCACACTTACATATCATTTATAGAGAGTAATTTAAATGCGTATTTGGCATGCTGTCTGGGGGAGGGCTTCGAGCTCGGAATTTTGCCCGAAACGAGTGTACCCCCCGTGTATGTAAGTGGTTGATGAATAACAGTGTGGAGAAGGGGTGGTGGAGGGATTCTAGAAAACTGTCAATGAACAGAGGTAAGACCACTGCATGTATATAATTCCTATTGTGATTAGCTGAGTGCTCTCCACCTGTGTCAATTATCTGAACGTGCTTCTCCCGAACTTTGTTTATAAAACATCATATATATATAATAAAATAAAAATCAGTGCAGCATTGAAGGTCCCAATGAGCACAGGGGCCTCCATCATCTGTAAATGGAAGAACTTTGGAACCACCAGAACACTTGCTGAACGATCGGGGAGAAGGGCCTTGATCAGGGAAGCGACCAAGAACCTGATGGTCACTCTGACATAGCTCAAGCGTGTCTCTGTGGAAAGAGGAGAACCTTCTTGAAGAACAACCATCTCTGCAACACTCCACCAATCAGGTCTGTATGGTAGAGTGGCCAGACAGAAGCAACTCCTCAGTAAAAGGCACATGACAGCCCATCTGGAGTTTGCCAAAAATTATCGGGTCTGATGAAACAAAGATTGAACTCTTTGGCCTGAATGGCAAGCGTCATGTCTGGACGAAACCAGGCACTACTCATCACCTGGCCAATACCATCCCTACAGTGAAGCATGGTGGTGGCAGCATCATGCTGTGGGGATGTTTTTCAGCAGCAGGAACTGGGAGACTAGTCAGGATCAAGTGAAAGATGAATGCAGCAATATACAGAGACCTCCTTGAAGAAAACCTGCTCCAGAGCGCTCTGGACCTCAGACTGGGGTGAAGGTTCATCTTCCAAAAGGACAACAACCCTAAGCACACAGCCAAGATAACAACACTCTAAAAAAAAAAGGTTCTATATTGCACCAAAAATGGTTCTTGGCTCGTAATCATAGGGGAACCTTTTTTAGTGCTATATAGCACCAATTTTGGTGCTTCAGTGGTTCTTCAGCGGTTCTTCAGAGGTTCTTCAGCGGTTCTTCAGAGGTTCTTCACCGGTTCTTTGACTAAGGTGCTATATAGCACCTCTGAAGAACCGCTGAAGAACCACTGAAGCACCAAAATTGGTGCTATATAGCACTAAAAAAGGTTCCCCTATGATTACGAGCCTTTTTTTTTAGAGTGAAAGGAGTGGCTACAGGACAACTCTGTGAATGCCCAGCCAGTCGCCCAGCTAGAACCCAGACTTGAACCCAATTGAACATCTCTGGAGAGATCTGAAAATGGCTGTGCGCCGATACTCCCCATACAACATTATGGAGCTTGAGAGGTCATGCAAAGAAGAATGAGAGAAACTGGCCAAAAATAGGCGTGCCGAGCTTGTTGCATCACACTCAAAAAGACTTGAGGCTATAATTGGTGCCAAAGGTGCTTCAACAAAGTATTGATCAAAGGCTCGGAATACTTATGTACATGTGATTTTTCTTTCCGTTTTTTTTTATTTTTATACATTTTGCAAAGATTTCAAACAAATTTCTTTCACGTTGTCATTATTTGGTAGTGTTTGTAGAATTTTTAAGAAAATAATTAATTTAATCCATTTTGGAATAAGGCTGTGACATAATTTGCACTTTGTTACACCATGGTGCCTTGATTGTTTTCTGTGGATACAGACAGAGTATCCACATGTGGAGATATTTTTTTTTTCAAAAAGAGCTTCATGTTCAAAGATAATATCTGGTGATTATATTTATTGGTTCCTCCTAACCCCAAATAGCTAAAAATGCAAATTGTGTTTGTTGCAAACTTAATAGCTTAAAAGTAGGCTACATAAGGCTATATAAAAAAACAGGAAAATAATGTTTTTTGTGCAACTTTGCATGTATTTCACCTTGGCAGAACTGTCCATCGACTGGAAGGGCATTGATACATGTACATGAACCATCAGTGATGACATCACAGGCCTCGTATGAGTGACATGTGTCATTCGGCCAAACAAACAGATCCTCACATTTACACTGATACTGCGTTTCATTCAAAGAACACACTGGAAAGCAGAAGAGTGCAATATAATTAACAGAGCACCTACATATCAGTATGTAAGTTCATTTTTTCTGTAAGTTCTTAGTGGTAACACTAATTGTAGGTTAATTGTAACTTTTTAGATATCAGAAAGATTTTTAACAGGCTCACCTGTTGAAATGTTCAAAGCTGAAATTTCAGTACTGTTGTCCTCTTGAAATGGAAGTGTAACAGCGGCCAAAGAAGATCTGATTTTGTTGATTGCAACTGTTTCAGGTACATTCATTTCCACAACCATAATGTATTCAACTGGATCTATAGATATGGAAACATAATGTGATTTTAATAACCATGCCGTCAATAACCAGGACTTTCTCTCAAAGCAAATGGCCTATTTAGTCAAATAATGTATCTTTATTTTTTTATACAAATAACATCAAACTATTATTTGGACATTGTATTGAGTAGAGGACAAAACTGTGAATCTGACCTGCACTTCTTCTTTTTATATGATGCACTGGCTCATCTGTGTAGCTAAACTGGAATGATGTAAAAAGAAAACATTTTTCATTGCAGACTTTCATTGAAGTTTCTTATGATTTTCTCATACTGAAAAAAACGTCACTAATTCCATAAGTATTTATTCATTTATTTAGACATAACAGTGTTGGTGTCAATGTTGCATATCTTATTGTTATAAAAATCTTAAAATAATCTTGATTACATATTATTTAAAAAGACAAGAATTTTTATTCTCCTTCATATTTTAATGAAATTAATCAAATTTACCTACCTGTAAATCCATACTTATTCCTGAAAAATCGAGAGTTTCCACGTTCAGCAGGATAGCCATGATGAATCCTAATAGATATGTACATTTTTTCCCTGTCTCTGAGAAAATAAGAAATTAGAAAATTTCTTTGTCTAGTTTAATTCATTTTTATATGTATTCCTCACTTTTACTCTGACTAAAATTAATTTTAAAATAATTTTATCTATGAAAATTTTAGTTGACGAAAATGTAAACTAATCAAATTGAACAAATTGTCAACGTGATATACACTGTAAAAATAAATTGGGGGGAAAAATTGTGTAAATTGATCATTACATATTGGCCCAATAAATGACTTCCAAATAATTATCGCCATGCAAAAAGATGCATTGTACTAATCATAGCTTAAGGTCTTCACTAAAAATTAAAATTGTATATTCACCGAACATATTTAATTGTGCTCAGTCAATCTATGAAGTCGAAGTGAAAAATCCATGTTGGCTGAACAAGTCCTCCGTCCGAAAAACGCTATACGCATGCGCAAAATGCGCTTGAAAAAAACCGTTTGGGTGGAGATTTCAAACGCGGAGACGCGGGAGCGGCAGCGCGAGCGGAGCCGAACCAGCAGGTGCTGAAGACCGAGACACATTCCCGAGAGAATAGAGATATTCATCTCACAAAGACTTTGGTGAGTATTTAGCACTGAAATTATTCTCCAGAGTTTTGCTTTATGACCGGGTATGAAGTTTAAAAGACATTTTGTATAATCACACGAGTTCATGCATTCATTGGTTTCATGAGTGTGTTCTCGTTTACCACATAATGATCTAATGATAGCCAATAGTTTTATTTTCCTCATGTCTTATATGTCTAAAACACAGGGCCGTGCAGAGAGTTCGTCAGGGGCAGGGGCTCAAATGTAAAAAAGGGGCAATATATAAATATATATAAATATAAATATATATATATATATATATACCCTGTTATACCCTGATATGTGTGTGTGTATATATATACACACACACATATACATATATACACACATATATATATATATATATATATATATATATATATATATATATATATACATATATCCTTATGCTCATCAAGCCTGCATTTATTTAATCAAAAATACAGAAAAAACAGTAGCCTAATATTGTGAAATATTATTACATTGTGTTCTTTTTAACTTTTTATTAATTAAAGAATCTTGAAAAGAGTATCACAGTTTCCATCATTGACATTAAATCCTCATATTAGAATGATTTCTGAATGATCATGTGACACTGAAGAGTGGAGTAATGATGCTGGAAATCCAGCTGTGATCACAGGAATAAATTATATTTTAAATTATTTTAAAATAGAAAACCATTATTTTTATATATTTCGCAATATTGCTGTTTTTTATCAAATAAATGCAGGCTTGATGAACAGAAGAGACTTATTTCATAATGCTGCATAATATTCAAAAATGGTAATCAGTCCTTTCATGTAACCATTTCTCCAGCCTACACTTCGCTTAATAGGCCTGTAGGTGCCGGTGGCACTTGGGTTTTGTTAACTTTGATAGTTTCATGAAATAGTAAACGGTGTATCAATATACATAAGTACAAGTGAATTTAACACTACTTACCATTAATGCGACGTTTGCTGCTGTGGTTTTGTGCAGGGATTTGTTTGTTGTTAAAATCCATTTTGTCAGTGATGCAATTTATAAAATGAGACAAACCGCAGGAAATCGTTCCACAAACGTTAGTTCGTCTGTCCATGTATTTTTCAACCGATTTATGAATAAGAACAGAAAATTACCGCTTCACATCGCCCAATGGACTTTGAACTTGCTTTGGCAGATCACGATTGGTTGTTGTATAGCCTATACATGACAAACGGGCATTGGTGAATTGTGTAATACTTTCAAATATATAGCTAATAATATAGATTTGTAATTAAATCAACACATTAGCTCTGATTATGGATGAAAAAAAAAAACATTGGCTCACTTTTTTCCCGCGAGGCCACACACTCTCTGAAAGGACCATATTTGGCTCGAGAGCCATTTCCGAACAGTGGAAAACAGCTGTCAATCAAAACGCACGCAACCCATAGCAACGCGTTATGGCAACGCCTCAACAGAAATTATCCGACTTTTGAGCCGTTCGTTACTATTGTATACATTGTCATGTAATAATAATCACATTTATTTAGTTTTATTGACCACGATATTATCCTTGATATTTTTCTGAGAGGGGCACTTTTGATTCATTTTGAAAAAGGGCAGGGGCTCGAGCACCCAAAGCCCCCCCCTCTGCACGTGCCTGCTAAAACAATAGGTAATAATGAAATTAAGTCATTTGTGTGATATGTGCGGCATGCGACTGTTGAACACGGTGCGTTTGGCGTCTGCCTCTTTCTGGGCTTAAGTTATTGCCTTTTAATATCAAACACGTCAAGCTCGTGATTTTCTTATGTCCATTCATTCGTCTCATCCTCATTATATAATGAAGAAACTTCTGTTCTGTCCCTTGCCAGATGTGATGCAGGGGAGCTTTGTCATTAATGTTAGTTTTTATTTTTATTTGCAGGTTTTTAGCTTGCCGTGCTGTGTTTTCTTCACCACAACAACACATCCTGTTATGCAGAAGACTTCTTGAATGTATTCAGAGTTTTTCCTTATTGAAAATAAGGTATTTTCACCCAAATATCCTGTGTTGGAATTTACTTGTTAATAAAGTAATGTGATAAAATGTCAACCCTGTTGTCTGTTTCTGTATTTTGCTTAATATATTTATGTTTTTAGTCATTTTTGTCTTTTGGGACAGTGAGAAATAAACAATTGTTACTACAATTTAAAATATTTAATTGGACCAACCACACAGTTTCACTGTAAAACATTTCTCCAATTCAAAATTTTCCAGTGACTGATCACATCTAAATTTTTCAATTTGGCCAACTAAAAAATTCACTAGAAAATTTTTAATTGGAGAGGTCTGACATTTTTTACAGTGTTGGTAAATTACATTTTTCCATTAGCTCAACATATTTCTAATTGAGCCCATGTTAACAGGCTGTTGCCACAATGGATAAAATTCAATTCACAGAAATTCAATTTGGCTAATTGAAAATTTTAGATGTGACCAGTCACTAGAAAATTTTGAGTTGGGAAGATTATACATTTTTTACAGTGTATCTTTGTTGTAAACTGTTAACGAACACATTCCATGTTAAACTACCAAACAAACAAAACAAAAAAAAGAAAGAAAAACAAGCGGTGCTCACTGCAGAGCCAAATGACGTCAAGTTCCACCTCTATGGACCTAATAAGTGGAGTTATGATTAGCGATAGGGTTATGGGTAGGGTTGTTAGGGTGGGGTTGGACCATCTAGCTCCACCCATGACACCCAGCGAGGGGAAACCACCCATTGGCTCTGTAGTGAGCAACCTCTCAAAAAACCCTCCAAACTGGTTCAGACTGCCAGACTTGAGCAGCTGTAATGACATGAGCCATACTTCATAGCTTCAACCTGAACAGCCTACAAGTGGCATTTAACTAACTGACAATAATATGCTGAATTATCTACTTTTAAATGTCTTTTTAATTCTTCTAGCTTTAGAGATTATACATGTTTCGTGTTTTATGGTAAAATATAGCATTAGGCCTACATATAGCATTTTTTTCCATGTCCACCTGTGTTTGCATTCATTTAAATTCATTCATTCATAAATCTGTACACATGAAAAATAATGAATTGTATAAAATATTGTTAAATATTGTAATCTAAGCAGCATACGAGGCTTTCAGGATCTTTATTGTTTAAATTGAATGTTTCTGTATTTTTAAAATTAACATATTTTAACGACAGCATATGTATTGAATAGTAAAATAATGTTCCCATTCAGTCGGTCACGTACGTCGGACGTACCGACAAATTGGGATCACTTCTGGGAGCCCCTATCAGCTTCGAGCTATCTAGAACCGGCCAATGAACAATTGGCGTGCGTGACTCAGAGGCAAGCACGTTCTGGTCCGGACGGACAACACTGCGGCCGTAGCGTACATCAACAAACAGGGTGGTCTACGCTCCCGTCGCATGTCGCAACTCGCCCGCCATCTCCTCTTATGGAGTCAGAAGCATCTGAGGTCGCTTCGTGCCGTTCACATTCCGGGCCTGCTCAATCGTGCGGCCGACGAGCTGTCACGTCAGCAGGTGCTTCCGGGAGAATGGCGACTACATCCCCAGGCGGTCCAGCTAATCTGGAGTCGTTTCGGGGCCGCACAGGTAGACCTGTTTGTCTCCCCAGAGACGACCCACTGTCAGTGGTTTTATTCCTTGACCGAGGGGACCCTCGGGTCGGATGCCCTGGCCCACAGCTGGCCCCCGGGAAGAACGCAAGTATGCGTTTCCCCCAGTGAGCCTTCTTGCGCAGACACTGTGCAAAGTCAGGGAGGACGAGGAGCAGGTCCTGTTGGTCGCTCCGTATTGGCCCAACCGGACTTGGTTCCCGGAACTAGTGCTCCTTGCGACAGCACCTCCCTGGCCTATTCCTCTGAGGCAGGACCTCCTGACTCAGAGACAGGGCACCCTATGGCACCCGCGTCCGGACCTCTGGAAACTCCATGTCTGGTCCCTGGACGGGACGCGGAGGTTCTAGGTGACCTACCGCAAGCGGTAGTTGACACCATCACTTCTGCTAGACCCCCCTCTACGAGGCGCCTCTATGCGTTGAAGTGGAACCTGTTCGTCGATTGGTGCTCTTCTCGCCGAGAAGACCCCGAAGATGTTCAATCGCATCTGTGCTTACCTTTCTACAAGATGGGTTGGAGCGAAGGCTGTCTCCCTCCACCCTCAAAGTCTATGTCGCCGCTATTGCCGCTAATCATGAGCTCGTAGATGGAAAATCTCTAGGTAAGCACGATCTGATCGTCAGGTTCCTTAGGGGAGCGAGGAGATTAAATCCGCCTCGTCCTCCCTCTACACCCTCTTGGGACTTAACTCTGGTGCTAACTGCACTACAGAGAGAACCTTTTGAGCCTCTGCAGTCAGCTGAGTTGAAAGTTCTGTCGTTAAAGACAATACTCCTGACTGCGTTGGCCTCCATCAAGAGGGTAGGGGACCTGCAGGCATTTTCGGTCGACGAATCGTGCCTGGAATTCGGGCCCGGTAACTCTCATGTGATCATGAGACCCCGGCCTGGATATGTGCCCAAGGTTCCCACTACTCCCTTCCGGGACCAAGTGGTGAGCCTGCAAGCGCTGCCTTCGGAGGAGGCAGACCCAGCCCTAGCTTTTCTCTGTCCCGTCCGTGCTCTCCGGACTTACGTGGACAGAACGCAAAGCTTCAGGACCTCAGAGCAGCTCTTCGTCTGTTACGGAGGACAGCAGAAGGGAAAGGCTGTCTCCAAGCAGAGGATGGCCCACTGGATAGTGGATGCCATCGTCTTGGCTTATCAGTCCCAAGACGTGCCCTGCCCGCTCGGGTTAAGAGCCCACTCCACTAGGCGTGTTGCCTCTTCCTGTGCGCTGGCTCGTGGCGCCTCGCTGACAGATATTTGTAGAGCTGCGGGCTGGGCGACACCTAACACGTTCGCTAGATTCTATAGCCTCCGTGTAGAGCCGGTTTCTTCCTGTGTGCTCACTTCCCATAGTCAGTAACACCGAAGTGCCCGTTCTAGTGTCGGCTTGCTGCGCCATTCCCTCCCCTATGGTAGACAGATGCGTGCGCTTATTTTGCTCCAGTCGAGTTCCCCAGAACGGTGAACCCTGTTGAGTCCTCCGCAACCCGCGGCAGTCGGACGTGGCGGAGCGTTCAACGCCAGGTCTAACACTCGTATGCATTGGTGGAACTTGTGTTAGGCTGGGTTCCAAATGTAGTGACCCCCACGGCGGTCCCATATGTGTATTCTTCCACGGTACGGCTCCCTACGGCGAGCCCGTGTCTTTCCCTCGGCAGAGTTCCCTCTGCCGTCCCAGGTACGTGTTGTCTCCCTCCTAATTGGCCGGGGCCACCCCTGGGACTTCCATATGTTGTGCTGCCCACGGCCAGCCCATACGTGTATTCTCCACATGGTAACTCCCTCTGGGCAGGATGTGGCTTCCGCAGCTGCCTTCACAGGCACGCTTTCCCAGCGTTATCCAATACAGTCAGCTGAGTGGGTCTTGCGGAACAGCAGCTTTGACTCTCCCTGCGTGAACTTTCCCGCCCGCATCAGATCGGGGTCTATGGGGCTCATCGCTGGGCGTTGGAAGTGGTAGTAACTATGGCGTTTTCCATAGGGCATCCCAATTCGTCGGTACGTCCGACGTACGTCGAACGTGACCGACTGAATGGGAACGTCTCGGTTACGTATGGTAACCCTCGTTCCCTGAAGGAGGGAGCGGAGACGTACGTCCTGTTGCCACAGTTGCTGTACCATCACTGCAGGTTGAGCCACTACGTTTGGCTCCTCAGTGAAAAACAGCGTGCATTCGCTCTCGCTTCCTGTTTATACCCGCGGCGCGGGGCGGAGCGCGAGATGCAAATCTCGCACGCCAATTGTTCATTGGCCGGTTCTAGATAGCTCGAAGCTGATAGGGGCTCCCAGAAGTGATCCCAATTCGTCGGTACGTCCGACGTACGTCCGACGTACGTCTCCGTTCCCTCCTTCAGGGAACGAGGGTTACCATACGTAACCGAGACGTTTATTTATTTATTTATCAAAACCAGCAGAATATGGTACAAAATTTTGCTGAATTGTTTATTAAGCAAGTATTAACTTAGATACCCAATGCATATTACATTAGATAATTATATTAACACTGGCACCATTTGTCCCCCTCGCCATCCCAAATATTTATATGATTCTTAAACAAAACTACAAAATGCTTCAATGTTCAGTATAAAGATACCTATTTTATTTCCTGCAATCATACTACGGGAGTAGTTTAAAAATTACTCCCTGAGTACCCTGTTAGTCATTAGTGCTGATCATGTTAAATGTGAAACAGAGATAAAATTGTTTATTTTAACGGGATCGTCATGATTCATATTTTTAATTTCAATATCATCAAAATAAATAAATAAATGTTATATATATATATATATATATATATATATATATATATATATATATATATATATATATATATATATATATATATATATATATAGTTGGCTAAATGAATCAGAGCAAAACATTAGCTTCTTTTGATTGTTATAAATTGCCAACTAAAAATGTTAAACTTGTTTTCAAATCTCTTATTATATCGATTATGCTTAAAATATACTGCAGGATTTCTAACAAAAGTATGTGTAGTTTATTGTACCTTTAATGGCCATGTTTCACACTCAAGGTAGATTACAATCACTCCAGCATATTTCTTCAGAACATGGATTGTTTTATTCATCCAGACTTCCTGGATTGTTCTGTAAAACAGAAAATTCTGTCCTATATGAAATCTAATAACCATAAGTGTCATACAAAACACAGGCATAATGAATATTAATGCAACAGAAGTGAACATGAGTAATCAACAATTTTTTTTACAGTGTTTCATACTGTACAAATGATATAATATTTGAACGCATTGAATTTTAAATCTAAAGATGCTCATGTTCATATATATATTGGTTTTGAAGAAACAGACATTCACTACAAGAAAAATAAAGGGAAAGTAGCCTTATGGGCTACAATAAATCATTATTTTTATATTGTATACTTTGAAAAATACAGCAGATATATTTTTATATTTTAAAGAAGAAACATATTTAGTATTCTTACCTTGCCTCTGGAAAGAATAAACAATGCTGATATGATAGCTAAACTGAAGTTATCTGTCTGAAGATCTGAGTTTTTGTTTCCTTGAGATATGATCCACCTACACAACATTCCCGCTTACAGTTTTTATCCAATAGTTTTCATGCATTTCTTAATGAGTGCACCTTTTTAAAAATCATCAAAATAATAAAGAATGGTTAAAGTTACAGCGAGTAGAGCTTAAATCTGCATTTGATAGACAAAGTATATATTTTCGTATTATTATTTTTATAATAATGGAATAATACACTTACAAGTAATCTTTCTGCTATTATGTTTTCTTACTGCTTAATACCCAAGTAAAAATGGTAACACTGGTAACACTTTACAGTAAGCTTTTCATTAGTTAACTACATTAGTAATGTTTATAATAGCTATGTAAATGTCCTAACTGAACTAAGGCCTAATCCTGGCTTAATCTAAGCCCTTTATGTGAAACCAGACCAGCATGAACTAACAATGAATAACACTTCTATAGCATTTATTAATATTAGATAATGCTAATCTCAGCATTAATAAATGTATTCATATATTTTTAAGATCAAATGTGGTATTTGTTAACATAGTCAATGCACCGTGAACTAACATTTTCACTAACATTAACAAAGTTTAATAAATGCTGTAAAAATATATTGCTCGTTGTTAGTTCATGATAATGTATTAACTAATGTCAACAAATGAGACTTCATTGTAAAGTGGATGACTGCAAATGTAACAAGAAGAAAACAGAAAACAGACAAGTGATTCAGTTCCTGCACTGACTGCATTCTTTTTCTTTCATTCTTTCTTTTTCTTTTTTTTATGAAAAAGTCCCTTAGGTTATACGTGAAGGTTCGGAGAATATGGTACCTAGGTACTTTTTCAAAGCTTACATTTTTCCTGATTTATAGTTGACATTTTTTTATTTTTTGTTGATGAAATGAATGGGTGCTTAAAGGTTAAATGCCTAGATTACTTACATCGCAAGCGAGCCGATAGCTCTTGTATCCTGCCTTAAGGCTTCTCTTACTCTGTGTCAGAATAGACTTTACGGATAACTTCCTCATCTCATAATAGTGCTTCAAGAGGACTCGTTATACTTCAGAAAAAAAGATTCACATTCTTAATAGAGAAAATGAAAGGTGATGAAAAGAGGTGGTTTACATAGTTTATTTTTTTCCCATGCCTTAATTCAAATTCATCCTTAGGTAGTTCCTGTCGACTACAATTTGGTTGTTGGCATGGATGCTAATGCAGTTGTTAATCCCTTAATTGATAGATCTCTTTCTGCCATACATGGGGATCAGGCTTCACAGTCACTAAATGATCTCAGCGAGGATAATGACTTGTGTGATATCTGGAGAGTGAAGAATGAGAACTGTAGGGAGTCAGGACTATACTTTTTACTCTGTACGCCACAAGTCATTCTCCAGGTTAGATTATATTTTAATTTCTAAATACCTAATTATATCCTACCAATATTGATCTCAGATCACACCGCTGTAGTTTGTAATATGTCTCCTATACCTCAAAGTTAAAAAAGATGGCGTTTGAATACAACCCTTTTTCAAAATGAAGACTGTTAAACAACTAGAAAACATCCAGGTTACCTATTGTCACCCCTGTTCCCTGAAGGAGGAAACGGAGACATTGCGTCAGTGACTGGTGTATTGGGATTGTGCCTGAGAGCCCTATCACCTATGACTGTTAACAGAACCAGCCAATGGACATTGGCGAGTGATATTTGCATCATGAACCACACCCTGTGCTGGGAAGCCGTATCGTGAAAGAATACACATATGGGATCACCCAGGGGGAATCACAACATATGGGCACCTAGTCTAGCACAGGGGCTGACCACTGGGCATGCACACAAGCGCGAGACCACATCGTCAGATGCCTCTGCCATGTCTGACTACCGGAGGTGCTGGAGGAACTCCAAGCAGGGTTTGCCAGTTGGGGAGCAAATAGTGCACGTATCCCATCCTAGGAGGGGAATGGCGCTGCAAGCAGGACACTGAGCCAGCTCTCCCATACATCACCTGTTCATAGACAACACACAGGAAGAAAATTATAGAATCTTGCGAATGTGTTGGCTGTCGCCCAGCCTGCAGCTCTGCAGATGTCTGTCAGCGAGGCGCCATGCACCAATGCCGAGTGGAGTGAGCCCTCACCCCAAGGGGGCACAGCTCGCCTTGGAACTGATACGCCAAGATGACAGCATTCTCTATCCAGTGGGCTAACCTCTGCTTAGAGACAGCCTTTCCTTTCTGCTGGCCTACATAATAAACAAATGCTGATCTGAGGTCCTGAAACTCTGTGTGCGGTCTACATAGCAATGTAGAGCGTGCAGAGGGCACAGAGATTCTAGGGCTGGGTCTGCCTCCTCCAGGGGCAGTACTTGCAAGTTCACCACCTGGTCCCTGAAAGGCGTGGTGGGAACTTTGGGCACAGGCCAGGGTCTCAGGATAACATGAGAGTAGACGGGCCCAAACTCCAGCCCAAACTCTGAAGGGCTGTTAAGACTAGAAAGAAGTCACAAGAGGGAATGGGCCGAGGTCGAGAAGGGTTCAGCCTCCTTGCACCTCTCAGGAACCTGATGACCAGGTCTTGCTTTTCCACAGACTTATTTCTACTGCGTTGTGATGTGCGGCGATAGTGGCAACATACACTTCAGGTTAGAGGGAGACAGCCTTCACTCCAACCCATCTTGCAGAAAGGAAAGAACCTTGTCAGAACGAGACTCTGATCAGGCATTTACGGGGGTCTTCCTGGTGAGAAGAGCACCATTCAACGTACAGGTTCCGCTTCCATGCAAATTCTCGCCTGAAAAAGTCTTAAAACTACAATTTGTGACACATTAACAGTAGTAATTTTAAATTACGCGGGTTTCTCATCCGCTATTGACGCTTGCTGGTTGGTGCGAGCTGGTTGCTGGTTTTATACCTCGCTACTCGTCCATATGGTAGGCCTACTATTAGTTATAAATATTATATTTAGCTAGCTACTGTTATGTTGTAAAGTTTAATATTTGAAACAACCAAATACATTTGTTAAACATCTTAAATTTGGGTGTTTAAATGTAGGGTAGGTAAGAATGATCTAAAACACTTTTGTCCAAATTTGTTTAAACTTTGTTTATGTTCTTTATGTCAATACATAATTAAAATGTAAGCACTCTGAAAAAGAGAGTATACAAATCTAGTGACTCTAGACTTTTTAATCTGCAATAAACACAGCTCATTATTTTCGTCCGGGATGAAACATGTGATTGGCTTGGGCGACTGTCACTCTCTCTCGCTACCATGGCTACCACCCCTTTTGCTACAGGATCTGCCCACATGTGCGCACCTGTTTGATTTGAGGAGTTCAAGAGGCACGAAAACTAGGAAGAGCAAAATAATGGCAGAGAAAGAGCATTCAAAATTCACAGTGCCTGGTTTTGCAGTCAGCGAAGGCAAACAATGCAAAAAAGGAAGACAGTACAAGAAAAGGCAATGCACAAAAAGTCTTTGGATAAACAAAGAAATCAAACTCGAGTAAATATCGGCGTGGCTTTCCAATGATGGCGAGAACTGAGGGACCTCAAGGGGCTGAAAAGCGACTCCTTGATGGCTGTATTTCTGCTGGACAGGTAATCTTTCATTTTGATTATACATTTTTTTGGCTTATGTTTTCATGAAGCATGTATCACTAGCACACGTAGCTGCCTAATATAGCTAACATAACATTAATTAGCATAAAGTGACAATGTTATACACTTAGCGAGCCATTAGTAGAGATGATAAATACTCAATATGCTTAGCTCAAGTTGATCGCTGTCGTGTTGAATTTCGCAAAAGCTAGTACACCGCATCCAGGAATTTTTTTAGAACTAAGTTAGCTTTAGCTACTACTCTCTGTCTAAACTCTTTTACCATGTTCACCAGGAACTTTACCTGCACGTTAATTTCCGCCTTTGGTTTGTTTTTATCTTCTCTACCTATGTTTACTGATGTTTTTTTCTTGTATCTGTGTGTGTCGTAGACACTGTGTTGTGTGTGTTATTATTTTGTGTCTGCAATGTAGTTGTGAGAAGGTATATATAACTATATATATAACTAGCTCGTTACCGAATTAAACAAAAATATATTTTAAACTTTACCAGTATCGGTATTCTAGCTTGATAGTGAGTACTAAAAGACACTTATTTGTTTATATTCATAATGATAAAGTTAGATTTTTTATTACATGTGATTCTGACATGATGTCACTTCATGCACTCCGCTCCTTCTTCTCCTCTCGTCTCAGGTAAATAATGTGTCTTCCAGCTGAGCAGTCGGCGTAGCGCGTTCATGTGTTTTGGGGCGTGGCTTTGGAAAGAGCCCAGAAGGGAGAAGGTGGAGTGAATGGAAATAATGAGCTGTCTTTAAAACAGTCGTGAGAGGTCTACAGACACTCAATTTTTATACTTTCTTTTTCAGAGTACTTACATTTTAATTATGTATTGATATATAAAGAAAGTTTAAACAAATTTGGAAAAAAAGTTTTTTAACCAATTATGTACTTACTTACGTACATACTTACGTACCCTAAGATAGGTTGGAGGTTATCCTAAATTTAAGAAGTTATTTACTATGATTTTTAAAAACATTCTTCTTAAATTTTATCTTAAGAACATTCAAAAGATAAGAACATTCTTAAGAAAAGTTTTTGGGAATACAAAATATTCTTATATATTTTTTTAAGTTAGAAAATAAAAAGAAATTGGCAGTTGAAAATAATTTTATTCTTAAGAATGTTCTGTGAATCCGGCCCCAGGTCCCTGTGTTTACTGATCTCGCAAATGGGCCTGGATGAGCCACTCGTAGAGATAGTTGAGGATGCGAACACCCATTTCTGCAACAGTGTAAGAGCGGCCTCCGTGCTTTGTAAAGACATGGGGTGAAAGCGACAGCCCAGAGGACCTTGTACTGGTATGCCCATCGCTAGAACGCAAAGCAACGGTCTGTCTCAAGGGAGAATTGAGACATGAAAGTACACATCCTTCAGGTCGATTGCTACATTCAAAAATGCATTCGAAAAGCCGTTTCTGCGTTAACATTTTGAACAGAAGTTTGTGATGGGCACGATTCAAAACACACAGATCCAAGATTGGTCTTAACTCACCACTCTTCTTGGGAACAATGAAGTAGGGGCTGTAGAACCCTGACCCCATATCAGCTGGAAGGACAAAAAGATGTGGCATGTCTCCGGTCGTTAAAATGTGGCTTATAGAACTCAAAAATATTGCACTGTTAGAATGAGCAGCTGTACTGTTTGCTCTATAAAAAGTTTTTTTAATACTTATTTTACTTATGCAAACCCTGATTTTGTATATAGTTCATTTGTGTCATAAATTTTTACCATTTTCTGTTTTGCAATAAAAAAACAATCACAAAAAAAATAAACATGGTCCTGAAGTTTACAAGTCAAAGTTCAGAGAATCTTAAATTCTAGCAGGTATTTTAAGCTATTTTACATTATTTAAGTTTAGATTTTCCTAATGTATACATGAATATATTTAGAGTATTTTTTTACTTCTTATGATTGTTATATTAAACATAATTGTTACAATATGAAAAAAGCAGATTAACTTTTAATTTTTAAATCAAATAACTTATTTGAAATCTTGGTTTATTTCCCTTTTTACTTTGCACTCCTGTGGCCTTGAGCATACCCTGAGAAAAGCAGGTGGAAAATATATGCAAAATGCCTTTTTTAGACCAAAGTAACTAAGAATGAGGAAAGACACTTTCATGTGACACTTTTCATAAAATATATGCATGATTCTTTACCCAAACCAGGAAAGCAGATTCGTAAGAATTTAAGAAAATCACACCACATATATTAGCAACATGGGTTACTTGCACACCTGTCAGTCATCGGTATATTTCCTCTTTCAATTTGATATGGGGATGTCCCTACAATTACCTGAAAATTGCTCTGAGGGAGAGTGTCAAAGCGCACATCTCCACTTCAAGATTATATCTTAATTAGGGCTGTCACCGTTGACACATGAGATTTATTTAAATTACTTGACGCGTTAAAATAATTTAACGCATATAACAGAAGTACGTGAAGCTGCGTCATTAACGTAATTTTCATCATGCAGTTAGATGATCTTAAGTCGGGAGTTAAATCACAATCACACTGAGCATCTACAAGCACCTGTAACCCTGGTAGGAGGACATTTCCATTCTAACTCTAACCCAATTCTGCTTCTCTGTTTGTGATCCGGCCATTTTTTAAGCTTTTACGGCTTAAAATGGCTTTCCCAGAGTTTTACGGCTTAAAATGGCTTAACATTTTCATTCCAATGTATGCTTTGCCTTAAAACAAGAGCTCTGTATTCTGCGATTATTTCTCAAGAGTGCAACTTTGGTGATGTACAGACCACGTAAGAGTCTGTTATATTGATGCTATATAGCTACTTTGCTGATTAGGATGTGTTAATTTGAAAGAAAAAAAATATGTCAAAGGACTAAATGGTTGATTTAACAATTTACAAAACCGGTTTATAATTTACATCATATAGCATTTGAGTTAGACATCATGCTGTGGTGTGTGCAAGAATATGCTGCATGTTAGAGAGGTTATAGCATTGACACCAGCTGTATCCAGAAAACGCTTCACCCACGCTAAAGGAATTCTAGTGCAAGGAGCGGCTTTTGATGTGCAGATGAACTTCCGTCTGAGCATTCCAGTGGTTTTAAATTTGCGTGCGCATGACTGAAGGACACAATGAAACGGAATGAGTGCACATTTGTGTGTCCGTCACTTTGCTTCGGTAGCTGACAGTGAGATGTTGTAAGGTCTAAAGGAGGTCAGGCAAGTGACTATAGACAGAGTCAAGTTGCGTCTGGCTTGTTTCTTGGCTCTTCACCCCGGCAATCCAGCTTGTCCTCCGCCATCGGGATCTCCTCAATGACATGGAGCTCCTTGGGGTTGAGAATGTGCAACATATCATCGAAGATGGGCTGCAGGTCACAGGAATCCATACGCACCTGCCGCAGCACAGTGTCCTTGTTCCCTGAGGGACAGAAAAATGAAGCGTTGCCATTAACAAAACTAATAGTTTAGGACTTATTCATTATACTCTTTATGACCAATTACTAAAAGATAAGAGCAAACAATTTAATACACAAAGCATCCACAAGGGGGCAATACTGTAATAAATTACTACAATAAGTTTCACCACATTAGAGTTGAAAGCATGTTTGGGTTTAAACCTTTTCCTGAACAATTTAGGACAATTAAATGATTTAACTTTTAATTTAATTACCTACACTAATTTAAATGGTTAAATGTGAACTGGACAATGTGAAGTGAATAACCCTGATTATCTCTTCATCACTGCACCTGTTAGTGGGTGGGATATATTAGGCAGCAAGTGAACATTTTCTCCTCAAAGTTGATGTGTTAGAAGCTGGAAAAATGGGCAAGCGTAAGGATTTGAGCGAGTTTGACATGGGCCAAATTGTGATGGCTAGACGACTGGGTCAGATCATCTCCAAAACTGCACCTCTTGTGGGGTGTTCCCGGTCTGCAGTGGTCAGTATCTATCAAAAGTGGTCCAAGGAAGGAACAGTGGTGAACCGGCGACAGGATCATGGGCGGCCAAGGCTCATTGATAAACGTGGGGAGCAAAGGCTGGCCCATGGGGTCCGATCAAACAGACAAGCTACTGTAGCTCAAATTGCTCAAAGAAGTTAATGCTGGTTCTGATAAAAAGGTGTCAGAACACAGTGCATCGCAGTTTGTTGCGTATGGGGCTGCATAGCCGCAGACCAGTTAGGGTGCCAATGCTGACCCCTGTCCACTGCCGACAGTGGGCACGTAAACATCAGGACTGGACCACGGAGCAATGGAAGAAGGGGGCCAGGTCGGAAGAATCATTTTTTCTTTCATCACGTGGATGGCCAGGTGTGTGTGCGTCACTTACCTGGGCAACACATGGCACCAGGATGCACTATGAGAAGAAGGCAAGCCGGTGGCGGAAGTGTGATGCTTTGGCCAATGTTCTGCTGGGAAACCTTGGGTTCGCCATCCATGTGGATGTTACTTTGACACGTATCACCTACCTAAGCATTGTTGCAGACCATTTACACCCTTTCATACAGTATTCCTTGGTGACTGTGGCCTCTTTCAGCAGGATAATGCGGCCTGCCACAAAGCAAAAATGGTTCAGGAATGGTTTGAGGAGCACAGCAACGAGTTTGAGGTGTTGACTTGGCCTCCAAATTCCCCAGATCTCAATCCAATCGAGCATCTGTAGGATGTGCTGAACAAACAAGTCCGATCCATGGAGCCCCCACCTTGCAACTAACTGGACTTAAAGGATCTGCTGCTAATATCTTGGTGCCAGATACCAGAGCAGACCTTCAGGGATCTAGTGTCCATCTAGTGTCTAGTGTCCATGCCTTGACGGGTCAGGACTGTTTTGGCAGCAAAAGTGGGACCAAAATGATCGGTGTATTATATATATTATATCTACAGAAATACTATACAAGCATAATCATATATATATATATATATATATATATATATATATATATATATATATTAGTGATGGGCCGTTATCGGCGTTAACGTGTTGCGTTAACGTAAGACTGTTATCGGGCGATTAAAAAAAATATCGCCGTTAATCTATTCTCAAAGTTGGGTTGGGAGCTGGGTCTATACTATGCAAGCTATGATGACTTTCACCTTGATATTTTAGCGCGGATGTATAACTAGCCGCATTGCACTGTAGGGGCGAGAGAACAAGTCTTCGAACCTGTGTGTATGCCTACTAGTGATGTCAAAATATCGATATTTCGATATGTATCGATACTGAAATATCTGAAACGATACAATACTCATTTTCTACAGTATAGATATCAGCTGCGCTCTCCTCTCCTCTCCGACCGACAGCGAGTTGACACGCACCCGCCTCCTCTCATTCAGTCCAGTTAATCCTCTGAACATTGCGAACGGGTGTTCTGCTGGATTATTCTTCATGACAGCGTTTTAGTATTGGTGTGACCAGTCTGAATTTCGCGCGGGATTGCACATAACGTTAATTCTACTAATTCCTGCAGATTTCACGCTCGCATCTGAAGCGCACACACACATACCGTAATAAAGCCGCCTCTGACATACAAGTTCAAAAATTAGCTCCTTTTTCCAGCTTATTAATGGTCAAATACACTCAAAAAATGTCTCAATGCCCATCTTGGTGAGTTTTAACGTAAACACAGTTGTAACCAGCTCACAGGAACAGTGTTTGGGATCCATGCGTGCGTCAGGTCTTAAAGGGACAGAAGTTATTTATTATTCAAGCCATTTATTATTCGAGTTCATACAATTATTATTATTATTATTTTATGTTTATTAAACATAAAGCATTGGTATTCCTTTACAGTACATTTGTTTTACCATTGTTACCATTGTTTTGTTTATTATTATTATTATTAATGATAGCATGAATATTCAAATCTGTTGCATTTCGCATAGTTTGACTGGATTTAGATTTTTTAAATGAACTGTAAGGTTTATGTTATGTATGTTTTAAAAGCTATTACAATAATGAAAATATGACATGTTTTGGTGAGTTTATAATGTAATACATTTGTCATGTAATTTTTTATTATATTATGAGCTCAAGATTGTATTACATTTTGAGAAAATTATTACATTATGAACAATAATAATGTTATACCCATTTCATTATGTGAAGTTTTTTTTGCATTACTTTCAGTTATTGCATTAGGAGTTGCTACACACCTTCATAGAGTAATCCACTAGTTACTAATTTAAGTTGTAACACGCACAAAGTGTCCTCAAAAACCATTGGCAGATTTTACGCACAGACACACAACAGTCTTAGAGATAACATACATTTATATAAGCTACTTAAATAAATTTTTTTTTAAGTTTAAAAAGTAAAGATATACACAAACCGATAAGCATCAGACAAGCATCAGAAAAGACCTTAGACACTAGTCACTAGTTTGTAGAGGGTTAAGACTATATTTAAAAAAAAAAAAAAATTTAAGGTGTGGACGAACACTGATCCGTGATTGCCCCACACGGTGGAATAGTACATTTGAAATGATCAAAAGACTGATTGAAACCAGATCTACTCTCAATGAAATCCTAGAGGAGCTTGGAATTGACACTTTTCTGAGCAGTGAATGGACAAAGCTAGAAAATCTCATGAAACTACTGGAACCATTTGCTATGCACACCGATCAACTTTAGACAGATAGTTAGTCCCTATCTGAAGTAGTGTCAGCCCTGTTGAACCTGGAAGCACATCTGTAGCAGACTACCAATATGGAAAAGCAAACTGTTCAAGTCCTTCTTCGGTCGATGCGGCAACGCTTTGCAGGCATACTTGATCCTACACATGAAAAGTTTGATCCAACAGCAGGTGCAGCATCTCTTATGGACCCATCTGTCTCCCTAGCTCTTACATCTCCAGAGATGCAGCATCTAAAGAGAGCAGCAGAGATATTTGTCTTGGATCAAGCTTTAAGATACAGCCAAACTTCAGCCACAATGAGAGATAATGCATGTGAACTACCATCAACTTCTGGAGGCACCAACAAAACCCTTCAGAAATACACATTCCTTGCTACAAAGATCTTCAGTACCACTAACCAGGTAAATTCAGTTGACAACTCTGGCAGTGCAGTGCAAAAATAGACGAAGTGAAGCGAGACAACATTGGAGTCAGGCCACTACAGTACTGGCAAGGGCGTGTAGCTGTGTATCCAAAACTTGCACCTGTTGCAATAGATTTGGTCTGTGCCCCTGCATCTCAAGCCTTTGTGGAAAGAATATTTTCTGTTTGCGGACAGCTTTCATCTGGACTGAGAAGCAGAATGACCACCTCCCTGGAACAAAGAGTCTTCTTAAAAGTTAACAGAAAATGTTGTTACTGAAATGACTTTAGAAAACACAGACCACAATATATCCAATGCAAATGCCCAATTGGTAATTTTAAAAATGTTATTCTGGTCTGTTTGTTTAAAGTAAAATGCAAAAGCACTTCACACACACACACACACACACACACACACACACACACACACACACACACACACACACACACACACACACACACACACACACACACACACTTGAAGATTGTGTTCTATTAGTGCAAAAAGTAATGTTAACACTACACATATACATTTGAAACTTTTCAAGATTGTGTTCTATTAGTGCAACAAGTAATGTTAACACTACACATATACATTTGAAACTTTTCAAGATTGTGTTTTAGTCTGTTTTGGCTAAAGTAATATTCAACACTATACACACAAACTCAAAAAGATTTCTTCTTTATTATGCTTGTTTGTTCATACGCATGTTCATCATGTATTATTTAAAATTTAAGGGGCATTTGTTTGGTTCTTTTTTGCATCGTAAACCCTTATGTTATATTATTTAACAGGAGTTAACTGTAAACTGTGCAAACTACATTTTGCTGAAAATAAATTTCTTGCTATGGTCTACACTGGAAGTGTTCTGTTTACTCTGGTAAACTATAATTACTAAAAATAAAACTGAAACTAAATATATAAAAATGTGTTCACAAAATAAAAACTAAACTAAAACTAGCAAAATCATTAATGAAACGAACTAAAACTAAACTGAAATTTCCAGCAATTTTGAAAATGTTTTAAAAATAAAAACTAATTTAAAAATGCAAAACTATTTTAACCTTGCTCATGGCACACCTTTTTCACAATGTCTTGCCCATGTGTTTCTGGGTGTGGTCGTGTAGTGAATCTGCCTGACAGGCATTAGCTGCCTGGCGTGTTTGGGCTTAAATCATGTTGAGGCAGCGTTTGTGGATTCATGGAATCATGTGAGTCATGTGAGTCATGTGAGTCATGTTCCCACTGTGTTTCCCTCTATTATTTACATGTACTCTTCTGTAAACTGAATCAAGACATCATAACAGAAACATTACCAGGTGTAAAGCACATATATATACATTCATAAAATTCCCTGGATGAACTAGGCATATTATAAATGGAGATTATTATAAATACTGACACTTCACATCAAGTCTTCCTCTTGAAATTAAATCAACAAAGCAAATAGTTACTGTCATTGCATAATTGTATAAACACACCTAACAGCTTTTGTTCAAAAACATGTATTTGTGAAAAGGATTTCATCAGATTCCTGTAAGCTCAGTGAACACTATGTATATTCTACATATCTATAAGAGTCTATGACTCCAATAATAAGCAATTTCAATGGGGTTCAATGGGACGACATTAATCTTCTCACCCTTCAACCACTTAACATCAAAAGGAAACTTAAAAGTTTAAAAGTATTAGCAAATTCCTCTCAGCAGACCATGTAGAAAACTGAAAGCTGGATGAGTTTTTCTGCATGAAATATTACGCTACTGTATTATTAGATGTAAGTCTTCATTAAGTTATATATGATCCGTCATTAACTGGAGCACTGATAGAAAGTGTTTTCTGTCATTTTAACAGATGAAGAGCAGATCATAAGAGCAGTATCTGTTGTCTTTTTCATATTGTTACAGTGAACAGCTTACAGAGTTACAGCTCTCATCAGATAATCTTCTGACATCAATGTCACATCCAAGCGTTATATTATTCCCTGATGGATAAGAGCATAACAGTAAATATACAGCTCATTCAGTCAAACTGGCGGATCAAGATTATTTCTAGGGCAACCTTATTATTTGAATATATATATATATATATATATATATATATATATATATATATATATATATATATATATATATATATATATATATATATATATATATATATATATATATATATATATATATATATATATATATATATATATATATATATATATATATATATATATATATATATATATATATATATATATATATATATATATATATATATATATATATTTTTTTTTTTTTTTTTTTTTTTTTTTTTTTTTTTTTTTTTTTTTTTTTTTTTTTGCCAACCAGACAGAAGTACTCCCTATATTTTAAAAAACAGCAGGCTTGTTGGAAAAAAGTGGATATATCATTAAATATATGAGCTTAAACTATTTTACTTGCATAATAATTCTTTGTTTAACAGGGCTACCAAGATCATATGATAGCAATGTTCATAAAATGTATAAAGCTGACTAATCTGACAAACATTTTAAAAAAAAGTTTACAATATTTGATTTCCTTTGTTTTTTAAATTGGGGGGGGTGGTCTAATGCTATTTCATGTATTCTGACTTTACAGTTAAAGAGTTCGATTCTCATGCTAAACATGACCAAAATAAAAATGTCAAAAGTGTTGGACGTATGATGGGAGTATTTCTGCCAAATGCACTCCCCTGTATTCCCCCCTACAGCTGAGATGAAGTCAGCTTCTACAGCCCCTACTTCATTGTACCCAAGAAGAGCGGTGGGTTACGACCAAACATGGCCCTGCGTGTCTTGAACCGAACCCTTCACAGGCTTCCATTGAAGATGTTGACAGCCAAATGCATTTTCGAATGCATTCGTCCATCAGATTCATGTCTCCATTCTTCCTTGACCTTTCAAGGGGTGGGCATACAAATACACAGTTCTCCCATTCGTGTTGTTCCTGTCTCCTCATGTCTTTATGAAGGTTGCAGAGGCAGCCCTTGTGCCCCTCAGGCAGGATGGGGTTTGCATTCTGAATTATCTTGATGACTGTCTGATTCTAAGCTCACACCCCAGCACCTATGGCATGTCAGCCTATGGCATCTCGAGTTTTCGGATGTTGCTGGAGGGCAAGCATGTACTGGTCCGTTCAGAAAACACGGCAACAGAAGCGTACATAAACCATCAGGGTGGTCTGCGCTCCTGCCGTATGTCGCAACTCGCCTGCCATCTCCTCCTATGGAGTCAGAAGCGTCTGAGGTCGCTTTGTGCCATTCACATCCCGGGAGAGCTGAATCGTGCAGCTGACGAGCTCTCACAACATCAGCCATGTGCCGGGGAATGGAGACTCCATCCCCAGACGGTTCAGCTGATTTGGGAACTGTTTGGCAACGCACAGGTAGATCTGTTTGCCTCCCCAGACACTTCCCACTTCTGCTGGTTTTACTCCCTGACCGAGGGGACCCTCAGCTTGGATGCAATAGCGCACAGCTGGCCGCAGGGCCTACGCAAGTATGTGTTATCCCCAGTGAGCCTTCTCGCACAGGTTTTGAGCAAGATCAGGGAGAACGAGGAGCAGGTCCTTCTGGTTGCGCCGTATTGGCCCAACTGGGACTTGGTTCTCCAAACTGGTGCTCCTCTCCTCCCTGGTCAATCCCTCTGAGGAAGGATCTCTTTTCTCAGAGACGGGGCACCCTTTGGCACCCATGTCCTGACCTCTGGAACCTGCATGTGTGGGTTCTGGATGGGACGCGGAAGGTTTGAGTACTCTACCTCCTCAGGTGGTGGCTACCATCACTTCAGGTAGAGCCTTGTCCATGAAATACGCCTACGCTCTGAAGAGGAACCTCTTCATCACCTGGTGTTCTTCTCACCGAGAAGATCTCAGAACCCAGCTAACAAAAAGTTGTTGTCAGAACGTTTTGTTAACATTCCCTTTAAGTTATCAAAACGTTATTTGGGAATGTTTTGTACACGTTCAAAACGTCCAGTTTTTTTAATGTATTAAGAACGTTTTTTGTGGGGTCTCTGCGAACGTTACAGGAACATTCCATTCAATTATTTTGAAAACATTACAAAAACGTTATTACGGAATGTTCTTTAAATGTTTCAAATGTGCGTTTTCTTCATGTATTAAGAAAGTTTTTTCTTGGTTTATGTGAACGTTGCGGAAACATTCCATTCTATCATCTTGAAAACGTTATGAAAACGTTATTACGGAATGTTCTTTAAATGTTTAAAATGTCCGTTTTTTTAATGTATTAAGAACGTTTTCTCTTGGTTTATGTGAACGTTACAGAAACATTCCATTCTATCATCTTGAAAACGTTATGCAAATGTTATTGGTTAACGTTCTTTAAATGTTTAAAATGTGCGTTTTCTTCATGTATTAAGAACGTTTTTTTCTTGGTTTATGTGAACGTTACAGAAACATTCCATTCTATCATCTTGAAAACGTTATGAGAACGTAATTGGTTAATGTTCTATAAATGTTTAAAATGTGCGTTTTCTTCATGTTTTAAGAATGTTTTTTCTTGGTTTATGTGAACGTTACAGAAACATTCCATTCTATCATCTTGAAAACGTTATGAAAATGTTATTAGTTAATGTTCTTTAAATGTTTAAAATGTGCGTTTTCTTCATGTATTAAGAAAGTTTTTTCTTGGTTTATGCGAACGTTACAGAAACATTCCATTCTATCATCTTGAAAACGTTATGAGAACGTAATTGGTTAATGTTCTATAAATGTTTAAAATGTGCGTTTTCTTCATGTATTAAGAAAATTTTTTCTTGGTTTATGTGAAAGTTACAGAAACATTCCATTCTATCATCTTGAAAACGTTATGAAAATGTTATTAGTTAATGTTCTTTAAATGTTTAAAATGTGCGTTTTTTCGATGTATTAATGTGTTTTTCTAGGTTAATGTGAACGTTAAAGGAACATTCAATTCTGTCATCTTGAGAATGCAAGGAAAAATGTATAAACTTTCCTCCAAACACTGCCCTGGGAATTTTTTTTTAAAGAAATATCAATTCAAACAATAACATTTGATAAAACATTACTACTTATATTTGTCAACACCAAAAACTGTAAGACACTACACAAACATTTTTCATATTTTAATATATTTTCACATTTTATTTGTTAACCTTTTGCCAAGGATAAGTGCATTGTAACATACAGTACATCTAAATGAAAACAATATCATAACTGATATCTTATGTTGCTTTCACATTTTATATCCTCAAACATTCCACAAATTGAAACATTCCAAATCGTATAACGAGATACTTTGTGTGTAAAACAACTAATTAAGTGTGTTGTGTGTCCTCTTTTCCAAAAGTCTCTGCTTCGGGCTGAAGTGACACATTAAATTGAGACATCTGTAGAAACAAAACATAGTATTAGTATATAATTTGCATTGTTTTCTTTATTAATTTTTTACAAACTACAAAAATTACAAAAGCCTTACCTTATCTCTGTGTGGAGCAAACTTCAGTGTTTCTGATATGAAGTCCTCAATTACTTTTTCCAGCACCTTGGTGTGTGTTCGACGACAGGCATCTTAAAATCTAGTAAAGATACACAAAACCCAAACATGTTACTGTTACTTACAATAAATTAAGACTAAGCATACTGTACAATATACTGCTCATATTCTCAATACCTCATATGCAGTCTTTGGACTAGCTTGCTCTGAAATATACTGTATCTGTTGACTCAGTGCTTTGTTGGAATATTTTTGCCCTTTTCCAGCATTTGTTATAGGCCTGATTTTTTTCTTTGCATAATTGTATTTGTACATATATTTGAGTTGCTTTATTAAAAAATAAACTGGGGTCCAAAAATATAAGCTATGGGGGAAAAAGGATCATACCCTGTTCATGTCGAACTCCATTTGGATAGGTTTGAGAAACTGTTGAAAAATCACTGTGTGTGTGAGAAAGAGAGAGAGTGTGTGTAAGTACTGACATACAGATGATTAATTTTCTAATTAAACTTGCAACTAACAGTTACAGAAATGTATAGAAATTAAAAATTAAATTAACTTTAATAATAATTTAATAATAATAACTATTATAAAATATGAATTAATTAAATAACCTGATTTTATTAAAATGAGTGATGACATTTACAGACAAATAAATGTTTGTTTGTTTTACAGACAAAGACATTAATGGCCTTTATATTTCAAAAGAACAAACAAGGGGAAAATATTGTTGACAATTTTTTACAAACTGAATGGAACTTTGATTGCATTAAATAAAGGTTAAGACTAAACATACAATGATTTCTAATGGTAATAATGATAATAGTAATGTTGCCAGAGCAACAGAGAGAGCACGCCCTGGCACACTTGCTTTTGGTCCAACAGGGGGAAAACGGCTAATGTTAATTAATAAGTATTTTAAGTTAAAATTGATGTTATGAAACATGTAAGAGTCACTAATTCATAAAATATAAAGCGGCAAAGCCCATCTGCACTCAAATTAGGGATGGGCAACAGTGGTCGAGTAATCGAGTACTCGAACGTGACAGCGATCATCGATCATGAGAACGATGATCGCCCTGAAAAAAAAAAATATTTGTCTCTTTTTTTATTGGTTATTGCGTTGTTTTGCGCGCCGAAGGTCTGATTGGTTAGCGTTATACAACACGCCTCCAGACCGCGGCGAAATAAAGTGAAACTGAGGCGTGCACTGCAGTGATGTCTGGAATCGCTGTGATCATTAAATGTTTAGTGCAAGATGTGCAGCACCAATCTGTCATAGCCTACATAGCATTATAATGAGAACACGATGGAAATTAGAATGCTGTAAATTCTCTGTGCTTAGTTCCCCGTGTAACAGCTGTTAAAGGTAATCCACAGAGAAACTAGCGAGAACACTCAGACTAGCGCGTGAAGTTCATGTGCGCATTCGCGTCCTTTTCTGCAGATGCACGTTGTAAGATTACTTTTATGTTGACTATCTGATTAATCTAATATAAAACGCGTTTGGTTGAGCTTAATAAGCTAGCAAAGCACTGCCGTTATACCAGCTGTTGTTCAATCTCTTCAGTTTCAGCTCAAACGCATATTTCATGCTTGACATGATGGTTTAGAGACGGTCATATTCTTTTTAGATAGGCTATTTCTTTCTCAGAATCATTGATATTAGTAATGCAGCAGTGCTATACTGTTCTCGTATTTTTTAACAGTAGGCTAGACCTAGTTTATTTAAAGTTGTTTTTCGTAATGAGTTCGAAAACGCGCAGTGATGTCTGTAAACGCTTCGATCATGAATAATACAATTAAGTGCATGATGTGCAGAGTCAATCTGTCAAAGCATTATAATGAGAACAATATTTTAATAAAATGTTGTTTCTGTGTGCTTTAGTTGTCCGTGTATCAGTGTTGTTAAGGGAAGAGCGCATTCAAAATGTTCCGTTTCAAACCCTTCGCCTGTAAAATCTAGCACGCTGAAGTTCACGTGCGCATTCACGTCCGTTTGTGTTGATTTATGTCGTTATAGGTTCATAATAATCTTCATATTAATATTGATATAGGGTGCGTTTGGTTGAGTTTATTAACCAGCTAGCAAGCTCTGCAGGGTGGTGTTATTTCATTGTTTCAGCTCAAATGCAATGCTCGATATTACTGAATGGTTATTTGAGACGGTCATTTTATAAAGATGTTTCTTTTTCAAAGACATTAATGCATCATAATCTAGCAGTTATTTTTTGTTTTATATGTTCATGTTTTCATATACCTGTTTTCATGTCACGTTTGTATTTGTCAACAACCATTTTCATAACAGTTTTCATTATCTCAATGACGGACATGCCACGCCCCCTGCACATGCCCCGCCCCCGAGTACTCGAGTACTCGTTTTTGAGACCTATCGATGATCGAAATGAGAAATTGACAAAAATGCCCATCCCTAACTCAAATAGTAGTTCAATTTAACACACGCCAACCATTTAAAAATAAATCCCACATCACAACAAATAACTGTTAGCCTATATTTGTCTCCACCAGAAATTACTGCAGGAGTACTACCCAGTCATACAAATTTATAACAAAACAACAACAAAAAACACTAACGTCTAATCGACTCACCTTTTAGAAGGTCTGGCCTCAGAAGTCGACATATATAAAGGTGAACTGCAGACTTTGGATACCATTGATTTGAAAATGGCGCTGCACAAAGAGTATTCACCGAGGTGACGTCAGAACGTGGAAGATGGCATGTTTGATTTGAAGTGCACAGCACCACAGACAGTAAAGCACAGCACAGACCAATCGGTGTATGACCGCGAGACAAACGAGACAATAACAATAAAAACTAGTGTTGGAACTTGGATGACAAAAACTATAACGAAAATCAACTGTCATTTTCGTCAACAAATAAAAACGAGACGAAAATGTTTGTGAGGGTGGATTAGGGAAGAGATGGGGTCAGAACTGAGGTCCTGTGTCACAGATGAGCACATTTGATCTGAACTGATCTAACCGCTGGAAAACACACAGCCTACAGGCTCACATCCCCCCAATCCAGCGCTCCAGAGCGGCTCAATCAATCAATAACACACATTTATGCCAGACCAGAGGCCTATTGCACAAAACTAGGATAAGGGATTAAGCCGGGATATCTTGGTGATCCTGGCTCAATTTATCCGTGATCCGGTTGCACTAAAGCTGGATAGGGTGGCAGTTGGATGTTATGGTATAAATTACCATGGAGATTTATTCTGTGGAGCTAGCCTGCTCCAGACCAGGCTAAATTCCAGGATCTATTTAATCTCATCCCTTATGTCAGTCAGCAGTCACCACAAACGGAAACCAATAGTTATTCTACTGCCCACTATACATTGTTATCACATATAACTAGACCCACTGTCATTATTTAAACGTTTGTGATCATAATTTCAATCATTTTGGATAAATTATGATTTTTAGATGATGTTGCTATCATTAGATAATTTACGGTTTCCCATAGACTATAAGGCTATATATAAAAATGATAGAATATTAGGGCCACAGAGGAAAAAAAAGAAAAGTCACAGACTTCGAAAAATTAAGTCATAATATTGTAACCCGTTGTTTTATAGGAAGACGGTTGTTAAAATGACAGCTGTGGGGCATTTCGTGGAATTGTTCTTCAGTATGGTTTCACAAACAAGGACATACTTAATCTCTTGGCACATCAGCGTCACATTGTCATAAGTATCAGGACTGTAAAAAGAATATGCATCTTTTCCGCAGAAAGAACCAGCCTCATAAATGTATGACTTTTTCCTTCTTCCTCAGTGTGGCCCTAATACTCGGCCGTATAAAATACACATTCCACATAAATATAAAAACACAAAGTGTAACATTAGGTTCCTTTATTGAATAAGGAAAAAACAAAGCAGGTAAACCATCAGCTCCTTTCGAAACTGAAGTCACACAGTGACTCAACAATACAACAAAAGGATTATACAACAAAAGGATAAATACACATTCAAAGATAGAGATTAAATATATATATATATATATATATATATATATATATATATATATATATATATATATATATATATATATATATATATATATATATATATATATATATATATATATAAAACACACCCCGCTTGTCTGCACACTGAAATAAATGCAGGACAAATCCATACACATCAACTGAACAGACAAATGAATGGATGCAGTAGCCTCCCTGCAAACTTGTATTACACACAGTATACAGCACAAACATCATAAGAGGCCAAAAAAAAACAAAAAAAATCGGTGGACAGCATAAGAAGCTGAGTACAACGGTTAAGATTAAACTGTACTACTGAGCGTAGTAATTATGTAAGCCTTTAATAATTTATCAAAGCCTTATACAGTGTGATGGGGTTACTTTACACAATTTCACTCGTATCTGTTGTCCATTTCAATTAAAAGTTAAACTGTTTCATAATCAGTGTACAACTGCATTTTTGGAGATGTGAATTAACTATTTGGATTGTAATTGTGATGTTTCAGCGGAGCGGTGAGTGTGTAATTGTGCACTACTTACGCATTCAGGAGGTCTGCAATACTTTGCCATGCTTTTTCTCTTTGCTTTATCACTGTGGCGGTGTTGCCTTTCTTCTTAATTATGTATTTTACCTCCTCGTATGCCTCCATGAGGATTTGTGCCTCCAACGGGGAAAAGTACGCCGCTCTAGTTGCCATGGTGAATCAGTGAATCTGTGATCGGTGGCGGGTCTATTTGAGTGAGCCGTGAGCGCGCACCTATCCAAGATTGGTTTAACCTGGCTTGATGAATCCGTGTCTGCTCATCCTGGCTTGGTCTTTGTGCAACCAATTAAGCCTGGATGCACTTGTTTTGGCTTCATTGAGCTCAGCTCAGTCATTTATCCTGGATGTCTTAATTCTACTTTTGTGCAACGGGCCTCAGAGTTTATGAACTAATGCTGATGAATAATGACAATGTTTACTTTACGATGTTTATATAGTAATATGTTTTAGACGGTTGTAACAACGCATATTTTATCTCCTCATCTGAACTTGAATGAACTCCTGCAACTTCAATAGTAAGCCGAGATTTCAAAATAAGAGTCCCGGTGTATTTCCAGCTGGTTTATAATTAAAAGTCCCGCATTATATATTCGTTTTTGCTTACACAATAAACTGTATTTAATTTAATTCCCATTTAATTCAAAGTCAGGAGGAAAGACCAGTATTTGACACATATTAAATAAAGTGTCAGGGTTATAATAGTTAACTAAAACCATTAAAAAAAAACTTTGTTACTTGAAATTAAATAAATGTTAACTGAAATTTAACAAATAAACAAACAAACTTATTTGAAGCTTTAGCTTAACATGATATTCTAACTAAAACAGAAATACAAAGTTATAAAACTATATAGATGTTTTTAAAAACAAACAAAAAAGTGAATTGAGCTCTCTTTCGTGTATTTTTAATGTAAAAAACAAAATTATGTCAAAATGTCAGTTCAAGTGCAGTCGGTTATGTAATACTTAAACGCTTAATGTATTACAATTTAACTAAACTCATTAGATTTTAGGAGACTAAATCTACTGTAGATTTAGTCGACAAAAATCTTATGATATTTAGTCGACTAAAACTAAAAACAATTCAGGTGACTAAAATATGACTAAAACTAAATGGCATTTTAGTCAAAAGACTATGACTAAAACTAAATAAAAATATGATGTCAAAATTAACACTGCCGCGAGATCAATGCACTTGCGCTACCTTGGCTGTGGTAGTCAAGTGGTTAGCGAACAGACATGTGTATTCTGCCGACCCGTGTTCAAGAATAAAAAAAAGTCTTTGGGAAACAAAATCTGACGATCCATTCACAATGCAACATTTTCTCCAACCAATATGCCTATATAAGTCATTTGTCACGCCCCTGAAATAGGACCTATAGGAACCTAAATTTAAGCCTATTTACAGTTTCTTGTAGCTCAGTTGGCAGAGCATTGCAATATCAATATACAATCATGTGATTATGTGATCGTGGGTTCGATCCCAGGGAACGGAACGCATGTGCTCATAAAGATTCTATGCACTATAGATCATTAAGGGTAGGTTTAGGGATGGGGAAAGTGTAGTCGTTAATAAAATAAATAATAAAAATAAAAAATTCTAAATGTTCACGTAAAGTCCACACACTGCGTTTAAATGAACACGCATTTTGATTGGTAACATTTTTAATGACAACAGACTGTCATTATTTTTACGCCGGCTAGAGGGCGCATGTAAATATAGGTCTTAATAAGGTGCTTGAAAAACGACCTTTTTTACAGTAATGCAGTGGTTATTGACATAACCTTTAAAATACAGAAAATATAAAATAAGATATAGCCTATATGTTCTGGCTTATTCTGTGCAAAGAAATTACATTTTGTTCATAAAATACATGATGATTTATTACAGAGTGTGGGTAGTTTATAAACCAATCATAAATTTGTCATTAGGACAATATAGGGAAACAAATAGAATAAAAGTTATTGGTTCTTGTTCAGGAGTGTATTTTATTTCTTAAGTTAAACTTAAGAGGTAAGAAAAAATAAAAGCTGCAGCCATGTTAATTAAAGAAAGATCAGTAAAATTGTTAATATTATAATATAATAATTTCGGTTCCCATTACTTAATAAAATTAATTAATAAAATTATGGCATTCCAAGAACGTTATGAGAATGTTTTCGCTGAACATTATGAGAACATCAGTCAAGCACAAATAACATGATAAAGACGTTGCAAGAACATTGTAGTGAGAACGTTTTCACTCAACATTATGAGAACATCAGTCAAGCACAAATAACATGATAAAGACGTTGTAAGAACATTGTAGTGAGAACGTTTTCACAGAACATTATGACAACATCAGTCAAGCACAAATAACATGATAAAGACGTTGCAAGAACGTTGTAGTGAGAACGTTTTCACTCAACATTTTGAGAACATCAGTCAAGCACAAAAAACATGATAAAGACGTTGCAAGAACGTTGTTATGAGAACGTTTTCACTGAACATTATGACAACATCAGTCAAGCACAAATAACATGATAAAGACGTTGCAAGAACGTTGTAGTGAGAACGTTTTCACTCAACATTTTGAGAACATCAGTCAAGCACAAAAAACATGATAAAGACGTTGCAAGAACGTTGTAGTGAGAACGTTTTCACTCAACATTTTGAGAACATCAGTCAAGCACAAAAAACATGATAAAGACGTTGCAAGAACGTTGTTATGAGAACGTTTTCACTGAACATTATGACAACATCAGTCAAGCACAAATAACATGATAAAGACGTTGCAAGAACGTTGTAGTGAGAGCGTTTTCACTCAACATTTTGAGAACATCAGTCAAGCACAAAAAACATGATAAAGACGTTGCAAGAACGTTGTAGTGAGAACGTTTTCACCGAACATTATGACAACATCAGTCAAGCACAAATAACATGATAAAGACGTTGCAAGAACGTTGTAGTGAGAACGTTTTCACTCAACATTATGAGAACATCAGTCAAGCACAAATAACATGATAAAGACGTTGCAAGAACGTTGTAGTGAGAACGTTTTCACTCAACATTATGAGAACATCAGTCAAGCACAAATAACATGATAAAGACGTTGTAAGAACATTGTTTTGAGAACGTTTTCACTCAACATTATGAGAACATCAGTCAAGCACAAATAACATGATAAAGACGTTGCAAGAACGTTGTAGTGAGAACGTTTTCACTCAAAATTATGAGAACATCAGTCAAGCACAAATAACATGATAAAGACGTTGTAAGAACATTGTTTTGAGAACGTTTTCACTCAACATTATGAGAACATCAGTCAAGCACAAATAACATGATAAAGACGTTGCAAGAACATTGTAGTGAGAACGTTTTCGCTCAACATTATGAGAACATCAGTCAAGCACAAATAACATGATAAAGACGTTGCAAGAACATTGTTTTGAGAATGTTTTCACTCAACATTATGAGAACATCAGTCAAGCACAAATAACATGATAAAGACGTTGCAAGAACGTTGTAGTGAGAACGTTTTCGCTCAACATTATGAGAACATCAGTCAAGCACAAATAACATGATAAAGACGTTGCAAGAACTTTGTTATGAGAACATTTTCGCTCAACATTATGAGAACATCAGTCAAGCACAAAAAACCTGATAAAGACGCTGCAAGAACTTTGTTATGAGAACGTTTTCGCTCAACATTATGAGAACATCAGTCAAGCCCAAATAACATCATAAAAACGTTCCAACAATGTTGTTCTAAGAATGTTTCCTCTCAACGTTACGAGAATGTTTTTGAACTATGAAAACATTATAAGAATGTTCCTGAAACATTATTTTAGGAATGTTTTTTTCTAACATTTACATAACTTTTACATACCGTTAGTGAAAGTTATGGAAACGTTCCCTGTTAGCTGGGAAAATGCCAGATCGGGTCGGTGCTCTCCTTCCTCCAGGAAGGGTTGGATCTAAGGCTGTCTCCTTCCACCCTTAAGGTTTATGTGGCTGCGATCTCTGCGCAACACAACCTTTCATGACCTGGTTGTCTGGTTCCTGAGAGGGGCGAGGAGGCTTAATGTCAGGCAAGCTTGGCCGCCAGCTCTGGATCAGACTCGGGCAACACTGGCACCCCCGAAGGAGGCAGCGCAGCCAGATCCTCTTCTCCAGAGGACTCAAGCCCACCTTGTGACACTGTGAGTGACATGGCATCATCTGCCGGAGCTTCAAATGAAGGAGGCCCCACCTTGCAACTTACGGGACTTAAAGGATTTGCTGCTAACATCTTGGTACTGGATACCACAGCACACCTTCAGGGGTCTAGTGGAGTCCATGCCTTGACGGGTCAGGACTGTTTTGGCAGTAAAAGTGGGACCAACATAATGTTATGCCTGATTGCTGTATTTTTCACATTGTGCCATATGCATCAGACATTCACCCAACAGTCCGTGGACGTGACATCTGTGGCAGAGACTACAGACTAGGTTCACACCCATGACAATGGTGTTTACTGGTGGAAGTAGTCTCTTTCAGCACGATATAACGCACCCTGCCACACGGCACACATTGTTCAGGATTGGTTTGAGGAACATGATGATGAGTTCAAGTTGTTGCCCTGGACTCCAAATTCCCCAGATCTCAATCCAAATGAGCATCTGTAGGATTGCCAAAAAGTTTGATCAATGACAGCTCCACCTCGTAACCCACAGGACTTGACAGATCTGCTGCTAGCTTCTTGGTGCCAGATATCACAGGACACCTTCAGTGGACTTCGGCGCTGTTTTGGCAGCATACGCATTCCAACATATCAGGCTCATCAGTATAGATACATGTGTTTAACTATGGTTGCAGACACATAGTCAGCTTGCTCTCGAGTGTTTATGGACTGGCTTTGACATTCCAATATGATGGCCGGCTTACATATAGAGGTCCATAGAAACAGCTGCTAATGTGGAATCAATGCTGTCAACCCTCCGAAATCCTGTTTCCTGTGAACTGGAACCTACTTTGTTTAGCAGTTCATTTGCAGTTTCCATGCATTCTAGAAAACGTGCAAAATTAAAGAAATGTAAAATCTTGTCATTCTCCTGGAAAGATATTTTTTATGTTCTTGTGTTTTCCTTTAGCTAAGAGTGAACTGTTTACCACTGGCTGAACACAATTAACGTTAGTAGCGGAAATAGCTATGTTCAGGGACATAGCGTTTTGAAAAGTGAGAGAAGTACTTTGAATGCTGGAGTTTAGTCTCATATTGGCTATTTCAGCTTGCTAATGTTATTAACGGCTCTGCTCAAATGTTAACTAGTAAGCAGCTATCTAAACACTTCTCCACTGCTCTAGAGTCCAGTGGCAGCATGCTTTACACCTCTGCATCCGATGCTTTGCATTGCACTTGGTGATGTAAGGCTTGGATGCAGCTGCTCGGCCATGGAAACCCATTCCATGAAGCTCTCTACACACTGTTCTTGAAGCCACATGAAGTTTGGAGGTCTGTAGCTATTGACAGAAGGTTGCATGTGCTGACCTGCTCTGTTATTTGACGTGGCCTACCACTCCGTGGCTGAGTTGCTGTTGGCAACCTATCACAGCACCACGCTTGAATTTACTGAGCTCCTGAGAGTGACCCATTCTTTCACAAATGTTGGTAGAAGCAGTCTGCATGCCAAGGTGCTTGATTTTATACACGTGTGGCCATGGAAGGGATTGGAACAATGCTTAATTCAATGCTTTTGGCAATATAGTGTAGATGTCACATTCGACTGCTCCAGACACATCGACACATATTGGAATGGTCAATATTTCAGATGTCACACAATAAAAATACATTTGTCCAAGAGTTTTCCAAGAAGCCACAACATTGCACTGTCTCTGGTCATAAAAACACAGAGATTTAAATTCCTGAAGAAATGGGATAACCTTTCACAGGTGAGAATATGTTGGTTTGCATTTTGATTTGTATTAACTTAATATTACACGTTTTTAAATGTAGGCTATGGTAACTTTTTAATATTGTGCTAGCTAACTCCTTTGTCTTGTCTTTCATCTGCTGAAGTCTATTGCAGACAGATATTTATACACACATATAACTATACTGTAAAAAAAAAAATTAGGTCTCCAATTGAAAATTTTCTAGTGACTGATCACATCTAATTTTTTTGAATTTCTGTGAATTAAATTGCATCAATTCACAGAAATTCAATTTGGCCAACTGAAAAATGTAGATGTGAGCAGTCACTAGAAAATTTTCAATATATATATTTATATGAGTAGACTTATTGGTTTTCTTTGTCAGCGGGATCTACAGTCGACCTCCCCGAAACATTGAACAGGCATAAAGCATTTCTATTTATAACGTGTTTTTGAAGTGTTGAGCAATATAGCCAATCACAGACATGTCAGTTGAGTGCATGAACACAACAGCCAATCAGATGTGTGTTAGTCAGAATCCACTCAAACCATAGACTGTAAAAAAATATGGACGTAGTGTCCATGACGTCACCCATAGGATTCTGATGAGCCGTTCTGAAGCACAAAGTATGAACGAGATGGCCATTGCCATCTTGGCAGCGCGTCATCGCGCGTCACTCCCGGATAACAGAAAATGGGCAAAAAGGCGGGACGTGGGCAGAGCTTAAGTGACGCGATGACTAACAGACAGCAGATAAATGGCTATCCGACTGTCACTCGAAGTGGCCACGGCCTTAATTATGCAGAACTTTAATGCTTTATATAATGTAAACGAATGAGTTATAAAAAAAATTCACCCCCCTCACAGTTGTCATGAAGGGCAAAATTAGCCGTATAGACCAAAACCACTATTTGTACCAGACTGTAAACATGTTTTATTCTGCTGTGAAGTTGGGCATTTTAACATGGGGTTCAATTAGATTCTGCTCCCTTCTGGAGCCTGTCCCTAGCGGCCAGTCAATGAATTGCAGTTTAAGGCACTTCCGTATTGCGGGAGGTTGCCGCTTGACTCAAACCCATCAAAATGCCAAAGGTGAGCTCACTGATTGATGATGATTTGTGATTGATGAAATAGTGATACGCACAAATAGATTTGTGCATTATGTCTTGGAGTATGAATGCAGACTAGTAAACCAGTCAATTACATGAAATGTCTTTTTTTTGTTTTTGTATATTTTATTAATTCATTTGAATTACCTTTTCACCTTAACTTAACATTTTTAAAGCAGTTTAACTGAATTTTAAATTAATAAAAAACATTTAAATGTTCAAGTTTTCATGTATTATTTGCTCATAATTATTATAACATCAATAATTATCTCATTTAGTTTAATATTTTTATTTATTAAAATAGCTTCAATATTTTTGGTAGTGTACTAAATTGGTATCTAGAACCAATTGCCATAATGTATAATTTAGAGGTCATATTAAAGAGCTAATTTTTATAGTAATTGTCCATTCAACTCAGTTTAAAAAGTACATTCTGGAAATATTTTACTTATTTTGTTAGTTTATTTGCACATTTTATGATACTGTATTTTCAAAAATTGCATATAGATAAAACAATTTTTTTTGTATATATAACTGCATATTTAGAATAGAATGTTCTCTCTCTCCTCCACTTTCCAGTCTGATTTTAAACTGTTCTTTAACATTTTTATTAGATTTTGATTTTAGCAGCAATTCAAATAGCAGTGGAAACACTTGGAATTTACCATAACAAAGCAGAAAATCAGGATATAATTAAACCAACTGGACAACCACTTCTCACAAATATAAAATTTAATTGATTTGTGAAAAATTACCCCAATTTCTTGAGTTCATACCCCTAAACACTGCATTTTCAGTATATTACACAATAAAGCAAAACGTCATATTGTAACCACATCGTTAGACTAATGATCTCATAAAATGGAAAAATTTCTTCCACAAAGCATGCATCAGACATTACAGTGAAGGAAACACTTTTGGAGTGTCTTTTAAGTGCTGGAGTTGTTTGAAGATTTAACTGCTGAGGAAATGTTGGCTTCAGACACGTTGTACACATCTGCAAATAGTAAGATGTATATTACTCACATAACTATTGTCTTTACATGCATTAATTTAGCAGCCACATTTATCCAAATTATAATAATAACATTATTAATGATTTAACTTAGTGAAAAAAATATATTTTTAAAATATTTTTTTAGATTTATCTACTCACTCCTCCGTCGCATCCTTTGAAATAAAGTGAGTCCAGGTGTGGATGATAATCCTGCACTGGTGCTCTGTGGGGAGATATCAGTAAAATAATGTAAACATATTTAAGCAATGTTCTCATATTCTACAGAGCTCATATGTGTGCTTTTATAGAATGGCATTTACCTGGGTACGGCCGGAACTGAGTTTCTGTAGTAACAGCTTTCCTGGCAGTGACTCACGAACCTGCACCAAAAAAAATCTCTACTTTACGTCCAGAAATGTGAAACATCTGCTAATTACATGGCTCTGAAATGCTTGTTTCTAATTTGTCAGTCGAGCCATCCAGCCATCCGACAATCACATATTCCCTAATATGACTGTCTTTAGAGCAAGACTGTATATGATACCGCCTTTCTGCAAACCTGGCACCATTTTCACGTCTTTCGTAACAATCCGAGAGATCGATCTCGGTCTGTCTCCATACAAACGCAGCTGGTGCTATCAATGTTAGGGTCTCAGTTATCGATTGTAAAATAAAGTATAATGTTGTTCCAGTGTCTGTATTGCTGACTGTCAATTGTACGTTGTAGTGGACTTTTTTCTTAAATAATATAGGCCTACAAGTACATTTGTAAAATAATTTCAACTTCAATTTCAAAAACATTTTTCATTTTCACATATTTGGTGGCTAGCGGTGTAATAAGCAAGATAATGTACATTCAAATATGTCATGTTGTTCAAATAGACTTGGTCGGTGTCATGTCATAGCTGGGGGAGTGGTGTGGGGGCGGAGTCGACGTGGGGGAAAACGTTTCGGTTACTAACGTAACCTCGGTTCCCTAAGATGAGGGAACGAGTATTGCGTTTTGCTAAAACGCTATGGGGAATTCCTTTCCTCGAGATATTGAAGCAAATTTTTATCCAAAAATACCTTTTATTCGCAGTGCAGCTGCACAACTCTCAGCAGGAAGCAGCTGCGTGCTGATTGGCTGTGCCGCTGCAACTGCAGCAACCTATAGCGAGACCGTGGGGCGGGACGGACCAATCAGGTCCTTCCAATTTCCCGCCACAAGGGGCAACAGAATTTGCATAGCCTAGGGTATATAAGACCCACTCTCGCAAGGTTAGTCAGGTTAATCGACTGAAGCGACTCCTGAGCAAGTGAGCAAGCACGGCAAGCAAAACGCAATACTCGTTCCCTCATCTTAGGGAACCGAGGTTACGTTAGTAACCGAAACGTTCCCTTACGAGAGTACTCTCGTATTGCGTTTTGCTAAAACGCTATGGGGGACCAATGCAAAACGCCGTGCTTGCTTAACGGCTCTAAAGCCGACGACACCAAACCCAGGCCAACCTAGGTGGGCCCGAAATATGATATCAAGAAGTCCCAAAATGAGCCAGACCTGAGTCGGGCCCTTAGTGAGAATGAACACGATATACGTGTAATAATATAATGTATAGACCAGACCTAGTCGGGCCAGGAATAATGAATGGCCAGATAATTCGAGCCGTATAAGGAATGTGCTATGACTTATACAATATTTAACCCAGACCGGCCTTTTCGAGCCTAAGGGGTTAAATCTGTACACAGCAAGAAGCCCAGCCTATAAGGCCAGGACATCTAAATTATAAATCTGATAAAAGTGGACGGGGAGGCCCAGCCTGCCGCCGCACAGATATCATTCAGAGAAATGCCAGTAGACCAAGCCCACGAAGAGGCCATGCCTCTAGTAGAATGGGCTTTGATGCCTAAAGGGCAGCTGAGATCTTTAGACTCATAAGCCAGTGAGATAGCATCCACTATCCATCGTGACATGGTCTGCTTTGTAACTGCGCACCCTCGGGTGCAGCCGCCAAAGCACACAAAGAGCTGTTCAGTTGTCTAAGCAGCGGAACGCTCTATGTATATCCTCAGCGCTCTGACAGGACAGAGCAAATTAGCCTCTTCTTCATCTAACAACGATGAAAGTGCTGAAGAGAGAATGACCTGTGCTCTGAACGGAGTTGAAAGCACTTTTTAGGTACATATCCATGTCTTGGTTTGAGGACGACTTGAAGTCGTTTGGCCCAAATTCCAGACACGAGGCGCTCACAGAGAGCGCGTGCAGATCACCCACTCGCTTAACTGACGCGATCGCCAGCAGAACAGCGGTCTTTAGTGACAGGAGCTTTAAGCTCACCGAATGCAGAGGCTCAATGCAGAGCTCTTCATGGCATCCAGGACCGTGGACAGGTCCCATATAGGGACTGAAGGGGGGTGAGGTGGGTGAAGCCTTCTAGCCCCTTTAAGGAAGCGAACAATGAGATCGTTCTTTCCTAGTGACAGTCCGTTCACTTGAATGTGATACGCTGCTATAACAGCCACATAAATTCGAGCGTGGAGGGGGAACGAGCCGCGTCCAGAAGCTCTTGTAAAAATGTAAGCACTTCTGACACTTCACAATCATGTGGGGTCAGACTTCGCGCTTTACACAGTCCGAAAAGACTGACCATTTGCCTGAATAGAGCCGCCTGGTCGCGGGAGCTCTAGCTTCAGTAATAGTATTCAATACATTTTCGGAGAGGTTCTCATGTACCCGTTGATGGGCCAGTGAGAACCAAGGTTGATTTCTCCAAAGCGGGGCTATTAAAAGCACAACGCATTTGCTCTCCCTGATCCTCTCTATGACCTGAGGTAACATTGAGATTGGGGGAAAAGCATAAATAGGAAGGTTGGGCCATTCGTGGGCCAACGCATCCTTGTGCTTGGAGAATTATATCCGGCATTGAGCATAGTCTTGTGAGGCGAAAAGATCCACTTTTGCCTCTCCAAGAACTGCCCAAATTGTCTGAATTGCACCTGGACAGCATGTCCGGACCCAAATTCAGAATGCCTGGCACATGAGTCGCTCTCAGCGAGCTCAGATTGTGCTCTGCCCATGTTAGGACTTCTTCCGCCATTGTGTGCAGATCAATAATTTTCAGACCGCCTTGGCGATTTATATAGGCTACCACCGACCTGCTGTCCATTCGGACCAGGACATGGTGGTGCTTTATGTACGGAAGGAAAGCTCTTAGCGATAGCGTGACCGCTTTCATCTCAAGACAGTTTAAGTAAAGGCTCCTCTCCGAGTCTGACCAGAGACCGGAGACTGGCCTGCCCTCGTGAAGGGCTCCCCAACCTAGGTTGGATGCATCTGTCGAGATAACTTTCCACTTCGTAACAGTGCCCAAACTCACGCCCGTCTGGTACCAGACGGGATTTTTCCAAGGAGCCAGAGCCAACACACAGCTGTGGTCTACCTTGATTTGCAATCGGCCCGAGAGCCATGCGTGAGCTGGAACACGGCGATTCAGCCAGTGCTGTAGGGGGCGCATGTGCAACAGACCCAGTCTGAGGACTGGCGCCGCCGAGGTCATGAGACCCAGCATCCTCTGAAAGTGTTTGAGAGGAATGCGTGCACCGGACCTGAGGGAAACCGCTCGGTTCTGAACAGAGAGCGCGCGCTGTGACATCAGTCGCGCGCTCATCTGCAGCGAGTCCAATACTGTTCCCAGAAACGAAACTTTCTGTGTGGGAGACAATAAACTCTTTGCCACGAGTCCCAAGCATTCTAAATGGTTGAGAAGCCAAGATCTGTGGTTTAATAACTGTATCTCTGACTGAGCTATTCTGAGCCAGTCGTCGAGATAATTGAGAATTCTCATTCCCCGAAGCCTCAGCGGGGTTAGCGCCGCTTCCATGCACTTCGTGCGGGGAGCCAGAGATAGACCAAAAGGTAGCACCTTGTATTGGTAAACTTTCCCCTCGAAGGCGAATCTCAAGAATGGCCTGTAATGAGGGGCTATTTGTATGTGGAAAAAGGCATCCTTTAGATCCACAGTGAAAACCCAATCACCTGGGCGAATGTGCGCGAGGATTTGTTTCATTCTCAACATTCTGAACGGGCGCTTCATAAGGGCTTTGTTCAGATGTCTGAAATCTAGAATGGCCTGAGGCCAGCCCCCTTCTTTTGGCACAAGGAAGTAGCGACTGTAAAAGCCTGACTCGCTCTGTGAGGGGTGCATGGTTTCCACCGCTCCCTTTATTTAACAGTTTGATATTTCAGTTCAAAGCACGTGACTCATGTCGCTTCTCACCGCTGTCTCTACCACAGTGCGAAAGCACGGTGGTCTGTGAGCGAACTGTAGCGAGTAACCTTGTTATCGAAGCCAAAGGTTGAATTAATTTGTGGGGCGGGTCACTGAGTAACAGGGACCTGTTAGCCCGGATGCATTGTGCTAGTAGCACTGTGAGAGGCGGCGTGCACTGAATGGTGACGCACGCCTTATAGGGTCGCCGTGGAAATGGCGCTTACCAAGGGGATTGTGTTTGTGTACAGAAGAGCACGTTGCTCACGGGCTCATAAATAGTAAATAGGGAAATAGTGTTCCCAGCCGCCTGAGTGCAGGGGGCCGGAGAACGCAGAATAGCGGCGAACGCTTTATTTGTGTCGCCGGGGAAATGGTGCATGTGTACAGGCGAGCGCGTTTGTTTGCGGGCTCGTTGATTGTAGGAATAATGTTTCCAGCCGCCTGAGTGGAGGGAGCTGGGGAACATAGGAAGTGCTTGAGTGTAGGGGTACAACTTTGATGTTGGCACACTGCCTACAGATGAACTCGTAACACTGTGTTTGGATAGTGTTACTGTAAAGTGGACGCATTCTTGCGGATTAGTCCACGTGCACGTTAGCGGCAGGGCTAATGGATAGCGCGTGCTCTGCAGGCGCGAGTCTACCTAGCCACTAGAAAAGCTCTGATTCATTGTAAATAATGTGTGGTGCGCACTGTATAATGGGAGCCACTACATTAGAGTACTCACGGCGCACGCCAGCGAGCGAATTCACAGAGGTAAACGCATAACAGCGTCAATGTGCAACTGAGCATGTTTGGCCACAGGCTAGTTATTGCAATGTTACATCTCCAGTCACCTGAACTAAGGGAACTGGGAGAATATCAGGTTTATTGAGTGATTTTGTGGCACTGAATTAACAGTGCTTATGCAGGAGTGCACACTATGTAGTGGACACATTACCTACAGTGTTGAACCACTCCAGCCGCCTGAATAGGGGGACTGGGAGAAGTGATATTTGAGGGAAAAAAAGGCGCAAGCTAGGCGGCCATTTTATGACATCGTTATGCTCTAGACGGAGAGCTTATGTTATGACGCGCTCTAGTCAGCGATCACGCGCTGTGCAGAGAGAGCGCGCTGTGCAGAGAGCGCGCGCAGCCATATAAGGCTGTTTACCTTTGGCGCTGCCATATAAGGCTGTTTACCTTTGGCAGAAGCGAGCGCTGCAGCGAGAACGGCTGTGACGTAAGCGCGTTCTCGGTATATCCAGCAGCCTGAGTTCGCTTAGCATATGTTGAGTTCACTCGTGTGCAGAAGTGCACATCTTCTGTCCGCGTGGCGGCAGTATCACATTCTCTGTCAGCTGCCATTTCAGGGCGGCTGAGTAAGAGAAGAAGCGAGTGAAAAGCCCCGTATGCCCGCGGCGCCATTAGCACGGCGGGAATAACATTCTCTGTCCACGGCCATTTAGAGCGGCGGAGGAGAGAGAGGGAAGTGCGTGGAGAGCTCCATATGTCCGCGCCGTCATCAGCGCAGCGAGGATATAACATTCTCGGTCCGCGCCGCGTTTCAGCGCGACGGAATGAGAGAAAGGGAGAGCTCTGTATGTCCACAGCGGGGATATAACATTCTCTGTCCACAGCCATTTTAGAGCGGTGGAGATGAGAGAGGAAGGAGTGAAACTCTGTATGCCCGCGGCGTCATCCGGTCCGCCGAACGAAACAGCAGCAGCCGCCATGCGAGGGGAGCTGTGCTGCTTGTCGACGAACAAGACGGGCGATGGCGAGGCACGCAGGGACATTCCCGGCGTGTGCTCGTCAGAGCGCTCCGGTGGCCTCTGGTCGCGATGCTTCTTCTTCCGTGGCTCTAGAGGCTGGGAGCACGGGACGGGATCCGAGTCGAAGCTGGCGAGCCGAGCCCGAAGGGTCTGCAGCGCCAGTTCGTCGCACTCAGGGCAGCCGCCCTGGTTGAGTAGAGTCTGCGTGTGGTCTCGTCCGAGACATGACACGCAGATGATGTGCCGATCCTCGTCCGCGATGGAACCTCTGACGAGGCGCAGGAACGAGACATTTGAAACAACGTCTCGTGCTCTTTTTTGAATGTGAAAAACACAGTAAGGTATGAAAGGATATAGTGCCGGATGGCGCAGCTGGAACGCAGGCTGAAGGCGGAGAATCCGACGTCCTCAGGCCGCGTGTTCCGCTGGGTGCGTGTCGACGGCAGGCTTCGATCCGGAGCTCAACGATTGCAAGTCGCTGAAGAAGAATTAATCTGACTAACCTTGCGAGAGTGGGTCTTATATACCCTAGGCTATGCAAATTCTGTTGCCCCTTGTGGCGGGAAATTGGAAGGACCTGATTGGTCCGTCCTGCCCCACGGTCTCGCTATAGGTTGCTGCAGTTGCAGCGGCACAGCCAATCAGCACGCAGCTGCTTCCTGCTGAGAGTTGTGCAGCTGCACTGCGTATAAAAGGTATTTTTGGATAAAAATTTGCTTCAATATCTCGAGGAAAGGAATTCCCCATAGCGTTTTAGCAAAACGCAATACGAGAGTACTCTCGTAAGGGAACAGTCCCTTCCCCGACACTGGAAATGCATGGAGTTAACCCAGTATAGCCTATGTAGAATCACTTCTGCCGCTCGACAGAGCAAGATATATAGAAAAACTGACCCATATATAGGGTCGGATTGTTCCCTTTCAAAAGCTACACTCAATGCTGCATGCTTATGCAAATGGGAAGTGTCTTATCACCAGCTGTTGAAAATAGTGTGAAAACACGTCAATGAATTTAACCAGAGGTATTAGCCTCGGCCGGTGACGTCGTAGGTGCACCTGCTGCAAGAGGCTATAAATAGATGAGCTCCAGCTGTAGCCATCAGGTCTTTATTGTTTTTAGACCAACTCTGTGTTATTGCGTGTTATACATAGTCTCTGAAAAATCTCTCTCTCTCTTTCAAGACTCAACTCAAGATCTTTGTTAGGAGTTAGTTTTCAACTGGCAGTGTGCAGGTTTCTCTCATTCTCATCTCTGTTACAAATAAACATTAGTGGAAAGAGTTCTAGTTAAAAGAAATCGAATCAGTTGGAAACGAGTCAGCAAAGTAAATTCTGTGTATCCATGTTCTCTGTCAAATAACAGAACTGGATGCGCGCGTTTATTGCTGTGTGTGTTTGGGGAAGAGCATGCGGTCGCTGCATTGAGTCAGAGCATTGCGAGCCTTTACAGTTAGAATGCTTTATGCTGGCTACTTTCAGTCTGCACCCGTGTTCAGGGCTCTCAAATGGGTTTGTTGACGAGCAAGAGACGGGTCCATCCCTTTCGCTTGCTCGCTCACCAAATCTACATGTTTCCCTCGGCTCGCTCGGGAAATGATGATGAATATCTGGGTCCGCGGACCTTGAGCAGCCAGCCTGCAATCATTCCTCACATGATTGTAAATCCATACGAGGAATTTATCGAGGTGGTTGTTCGCGCGCACGTCCTGATTTTGCCAAGTCCTTGCTGTCCTGAGACCAATGTGCTTTAATGATGACCCTGGGACAACAACTGCCTCAGCCAATCAACGTTTATGACGTCATCACCGTGAGTTTTTTTTTTTTTTCAAATTTTGACGTCATAAACGTTGATTGGCTGAGGCAGTTGTTGTCCCAGGGTCATCATTAAAGCACATTGGTCTCAGGACAGCAAGGACTTGGCAAAATCAGGACGTGCTTGTTCGCGCGGTGGCCAGGGCACAGTTTGTCTGGCATCGTGAATAAGAGATCCCCAAACGCAGTGAGCTTGAGGTTTCCGTCACCTCAAATTTACTTCATGTGTTTTTGTGCCCTTGACGTCGACATTTTCTACTATCATGGGTGCGAAATCGCGTGGGTATGTGAGAATACCCTCTCGCCTGGGTCTGCACAATTAAAGAGACATACCTCCCCACGAAGCCATGTAGAAAATAAACTTCGGCTTTCGTGGGCAAAGCTTATATATGTTTATGAATTATATATGATGTATTATTTTATATGGAATATATATTAAATATATATTGTACATGATTTATATAAGAAGAATAAATATAAGGGGACAGGCTGGTGCTGCGCTGCACACTATGGCTGTCTTGCAGGCATATCGGGCTGACCTTCTGAAGGATTTGGGTGGTTCATTTGATGACTCAGTTTACTCTGTAGTGGGCAGATTTAAAGGAGTGGAAGAAACACGAGGAAGTGTTCACTCAGTTTCTTCCTCAATGCACTCAGGGGAGAAAAGTGTTCTTTCTCCTGCCCAGAGAACGACTTATCTAGGGTTTGTTTGGTTTTTGGTCACGATGTGGGCACAACGGTTTCCCGCTCTAATCAAAACCATTCAGTATTCCCTGAGCAAAGTCAGGCTAGATCTTGGTGACCATGGCTACAGCCTACAGCCATGCACAAATGAATTAGTTCAGCATTTACATTTTGCAAAGCAAATTTGGAGTTTTCAACCGTCTTCATCAAAAGACTTTCGGAATTGACGAACGGCTCCCTCTGTTATTCGGCAGTATAAAACTTGGTAACACTTTAGAATAATGGTCATTAGTTAACATTAGTTAACTACATTAGTTAACATTAACTAATAATGAACTTGCATTTATAAAGTGTTTATTAATCTTTGTTAATGTTAATTTCAACATTTACTAATGCATTATTAAAATCTCGTTAACATTAGTTAATGCACTGTGAACTAACATGAACAAACCATGAACAGCTGGATTTATATTAACTAACGTTAACAAAGATTAACAAATACAGTATAACAAATGTACTCCTCATGGTTAGTTCATGTTAGTTAATACATTAACTAATGTTAACTAATGACCATTATTCTAAAGTGTTACCTAAAACTTTATACAAACAGATCATATTTTATAAAACAGATTTAACTTATTAGAGGCGCAGAACAACACACAGCTACTTTTCGGCATTGCACCAAGCAAAAATCAATCATAATCATTACAAAAAGTAAATATAAAGCATCTAACAAGATCTACGCGCATTCATTCGAATGGATTGTTTTCCCCCACGGCATACACTGATATGATGTTTTTATGGGCGTTCCCAGTAATGCTGACCAAATCTATAAAAACTTAAATAAACCCTGCCAGGGTGGTGATGTCAAATTTGTAATGTATGGTTTAATATAATGCATATAATTGGAGATCTTAAGATTAAATCCTGCATTAGAAATTGAAGTGGCTTTACTTAAGCTCTTACAAAGCAAGAGAAGTAAATTCATACTGTACCTTGCTGTCTAGAAGCGTTCCAAACACCAAAATAAAGAATCCCTATTAAAAGAAGTGTTACAAATACAGGTATCAGTTACAATATGGTTTAAATCCACTGAAGAAAGAAATGGACATTCATAATAAAGCAATGTGCAGCATTAGTGGATTGCACAAATTTGAATACACAAAATGTAATCTTAATATAAAATTGATAGAGACAGAGAGTGATACCTGTAGTGAATTTAGGAATGCAAACACTACATGAATGCCAAATTCACGGGACAACATAGTTCCAATTCCAAATGCCCATGTTAGACCAAAGATAGGAGTCAATATGGCCACACATCGGGCAATGACAAGCAGGGCATGTTTCTCATCTGGTTGAGTTGTGGCACCAACTCCTCTCCTCAACATCTTATACAGAACAACAATCAAGACCATAAGATTTATGGCTACAATAGTGAGAGCTGGAATCACAAATGCCAGCAGGGCCTTAGATTCATCCCAGTTCAGCCAGCATGCTTTTTTTCTCGTGATATAATTTTGTGGTCCAGCTGTCGACGCAACAGTAATGACTGCTATGAGCAAAGGCGCACCATAACCGACTATAAAGGCAATGGCCATCATTTTGGCCCTTGACATTTGGGACAAGACCATGACTGTCCGGTAAAAGAGCAACAGCGCTGAAATCAACATCCAGAAGAAAAGAGCCAGGTAAAAAAAGTGCATGAAGAAAACCGCTGGACTGCAGCGGCCCACTGATGTTGGCTGCTCTTGTTCTGCGACTGCGGCTCCAATGATAAAACAGATGTTTGCGATCAGCAGGGACACGGCAATGTTGACTATGGAGACATGTCGCATGTAGGATGTGTCATTTCTTCTTACCGACTTCCATACAATAGTCTCAATAATGATACATATAACCAAGCTGACCATCGAAATAACTACACCAGTGTAAGTTATATAGGCTAAGGCTTTGTCGAAGTCTTTGTTATCAAAGGAAAACGGTGACATTAGGATTGAAAAAGAGGTTGTGTGGTGGCATTCACATGTGATCTTTTCAGTTTTGTTCCCTGAGGGCTTTTGTTCACATCCAGTGGAATCCCATGCGTTTAAACTGAAGTTCCAAAAGACACACTGAGGATTTCCCAAAGACCGATCATTAATGTCAAAAGTAAAAGAAATGTTGTTAAGCGTTGGTTTGACCTTAACAACAACAACATCTCCATTGATGCGCACATGTGAATTATAATTATTATTACTAGTTTTAGGTAAGACAATGTCAAGAGTTGAGAAGATTATGATGGTTATGGTAGTCACATTAGTAACCTGTGGTACTACAATCTCTGTGGTTGAGTTTGGCAGTGTTGATGTTATACTGAATGAGTTTGTAATTGTAGTTCTGTTCAGCTGAATGGATGTTTCATTAATCACAAATTCTTCTTGGAGACGGTCACTTATTCTCTCAATAGCATCCAAAAGATGAATGCTGGTTTTTTCTGTGGTGTTTTCTTTGTTCAGTGTGTTCCACGTTTCCCTCACATCTGATACAAGGATGTTCACTGTTTTAAGGAAATTCTGAAAATTGAATATAAAATTGAAGTTTAGCCTACAAAATGTGGAAATGTTATATTGTATATTTGGATCTAATAGGACACAACATAAGATACTGGCGGAAGCTAGATATTTTACTTTATAAAGTTTTAAATATGGTTATTTTTCTTACACAAACGCATCACTTCGCTGCAGAAGGCCTTTATTGACCCCCGGAGCTGTGTGGAGCAGTTTTATGATGGATAGATGCACTTTTATGAACTTCAAAAAGTAAACAACAATTCACTGCCATTATGAAGCTTGGAAGAGCCAGGACTTTTTTAATATAACTCTGATTGTATTCGTCTGAAAGAAGTACGTCATATACACCTAGGATGACTTGAGGGTGAGTAAATCATGGACTAATTTTCATTTTTGGGTGAACTAACCCTTTAATTTTCCATCTCATCCATTATATAGAGAGTTTGTTGAACTTCCATCAGGCCGTAGATATTTAGCAATTACTTTGTTCAAGTACATTACTTCGAAATGTATTTGAACTGTATTTAAAGCTGCAGTCCGTAACTTTTTGCGCTCTTGCGGTTAATACACAGAACTGCATGCGTCTTGCGAAAGAACATTGCAGCCGGAGCTACTTCTTTCCGTTTATGTCTATGGCGAGTCACGCAGGAACTGTGCAACTCCGCAATGGTTCCTACCAGACCGGTCTGAAATAGTCCCAATATAAACTCTTATTATATGTGTACCATAATGATAATCAGTGTAAGACAAAAACACAGTTTGGAAAATGGATTCATGTTGTACATTCTCATTATATAATTTTTGTAAATCTTGAACACAAAAAAGTTACTGAAAGCAGCTTTAAGTATACTTAATAAAATTAATACTTGTTTTTTTGTAAGGGTGGCTATTCCACAACACAGTTAGGCCTACTGTATTTTACTAAATCAATAAGCATACAATGTCTACACATTAAATTCTACATAAAAGCTCAAATGTGAATATACAAACCTCCATCACTGGCTGATTGATGTCAATGTCAAAAGTTTGTGACAAATCAGCAATTTTAATGAGTATATCCACAATAGTTTGGACAGTAACAGGAGACTGTGTTATAGTAACATTATTCTGTACTGTGGCATCCCTGAGATCAACCATAAAATCTGTAATGCCCTCCACAGACAAGGTCTAAATTGCAAAGAATAAAAAAGTACACAAAAATATAATTATCAGAAACATTTCTAATGGCCAGAGGATTGTAGATGGAGATACATGATCAATAGATTACCTCAACTCTGTTTTTAAGGTTGTAGATAACGTCCGGTACACAGTTTTTCTGTTTTTCATTCCACTTCACATTTTCACATTTATACGTTTTGGTGCCTTTAAATCCACTTCCACATATTCCTTTCTTTTCTTCGTTTGTTTTTCCAAGTCCAAGTTCTTCATTTATACAGTCATAATCTGAAGAAATATTTGATTGTAAGTCAGAAGGAAATAATTTGTCTATCACATTACATTTTGGGACTTGAAAGTACCCTTGCAAAGTGCTCCATGCTATTCAGAAGCATCAGAAATAACTTGGTTCAAATACAGTAACTAAATAATAGGCCACAAGATCAGGGGCCTCATTTATAAACGTTGCGTACGCACAAAAGAAGGCGTAAGCCGCTCTCTACGCAATAATTGGTATTTATAAAAAGCAAACTTGACGGGAAAATGTGCGGTCCTTCACGCAAGCTCTGACCCAGGCATACGCACAAAAACGGGTGAAATGAGAAATGGCGACACCGTCGGCAGATGGAAGAAACACGTGAAAGTGTGTGAAACTGTAGACCGTTGTGTAAAGGAAATGGCAATACTGCCTCTCATAAATAACATGAAGACTTCACAAAGCAAGTCTTACAATTAACAGCCTACACGAACACCCGTTTGATCGATCTGCAGTGTAAAACAAACAAAATCAAACGAAAATTACAACAGAAATGCAAATTAACACATATTTGCAAAAGAAAAGTGAAATATTTTCTGCAATAATATTGGCATGTTATGCAATTCATCCTCATAAATAATATGGTAAACAGAACGAAATAATGTGCAAAACTGATATTCTCGTCAATGTGTCCATCTGGCGGAGCAGATATTGGCTAGATTCAAGTAGGAAGACAGATAGATAGATAATTAGGGAGATATATAGATAAATAGATAGATTAATGTATTAATTGTCCACTGGGGAAAGTTGTTTTCATAGTAAAAATTTCTTCATCAGCTACGAAATCATGGTATTCATGCATATGCCTTTTTTTTATTTTTGATAAAATAACGTATGACGTAGGCCAGTAGTTCTCAAATTGGGGTACGCGTATCCCTGGGGGTACGTGAAGGCACTCCAGGGGGTACGTGAGATTTTAAAATATAGCCTAGATACATTACGTAGCGCCAGTGTTCGGGAATCCATGAAATGCACACTTTAGCCCGATTTTGAGAACTACGCCGAGACCTAAAGCACGATCAATGTAGAATTCAACAGCTTAGGTACGCGCGTCTTCCTCTGCTCGTAAACAAATCGCTTCTGGGTCATCTGTCCGAACGCCTGATCTCCGTCATATTCTCGCGCATGCGTCGTGGAGGCACACACGGAAGACAAGAACAAGTTGGATAAAGGTGTTATTTAGATTTTTTTTTGGCGCACAAAAACTGTTGTAGTCGCATCGTAAAATTATTGAGAGTCACTGTGGTGAGATGGACTTTGTAACGACGTTTTAAGTGCCTTTTATGCGTCTTGGGAGTGTAAATGGACTGAATGCCAATGGAGGCCTATCTGAAGCCTTTCTCAGCCATCAGCTTTCAACTAAAATATCTTCATTTGTGTTCCGAGTGTCTTACGGGTGTCGAACGTCATGAGGGTGAGTAATTAATGACATCATTTTTATTTTTGGGTGAACTCACCCAAGTTGTCCCCGGAAATGTCCCCGTTTTACTGCTCGTTCCAAACAACCCGCAGATATAGCCTATTGGAAAAAAGCGCCCAACCAACATACAGCAGCTGCTACGCTGACTCTACTTGGTCGCGCGCGCCGCTACTTCATGAACGTACCGAGTCGAGAGCAGACAGAGCGCCATTATCGTCAAATATCAAATGAAACCTCAGTGTCCCTTTCAAGGTAGTAACATACTACCTATTCGTTTTTAAAGTAATATTGTATGTGCTTTTTAACAGAGCCTCAAGAAGGTGCGGGATTGTTTTGTCCCCAAAAGTTCCGCAGTCACAACGCAGTGATTACCACTCATCTGAACTAAAACTTAAATATAAAAACCCTAACCCCAAACAATTACACTTGCAACCAATACATGTGCAGAATACATATACTTTCTGCTTAAAAAAATCCTAAAATGCTAAATAACAAGACCAATTAAGGATAGTAAGAATTATTTCCAAGCATAAACGTAACAAAACTTTTGAAGTAAAAAAAAGTAATTTATGTAGTGTAAACTTAAATTAAATTTTATTTATCATATTTATGTTTTATTTTTGTAATGTGTTTTTGTTAAGGCATGTTACAAAATTGTTTTGAACTGCTTATTTACAATGGTTAGCTTATACCATTTACTGTTTTCATTGTTTGTTTGTTTGTTTGTTTGTTTGTTTTTTTATTGTATTAAATCCAGACCAAAAATCCTAATAATCAAAGTAAATCATAATAATAATTAATGTTAATAATAATATAAGGACTCCACAACAACAAAAACATTTAAAAATGTATTGTCCCTGTTTTTTAATTAAAATATAATAACAAATGAGATATGAGTGATATCACTACATTAGTTTCAATTACTACATTTTAGTGATGAGAAATATTTGCAATAAATTTAGTCATGGATTATTATCATTTAAAATGTTTAAAATAGTTTTTTTTTTTTTTTAAATGTTTGAATTTTGTAAGTGTTTATCTGCCTCAACGGCAACTATGGGCGTGACATGAAGCCGCAAAAGCTACGCTACATTTAGAATTGATTGTGATTTATTAAGGGAAAACTGCGTAGGATGTGCGTGCGCACGGTTTTATAAATCTGAATATTTCTGTGCGTACGCACGTCCTATGTTTCATCCGTACGCCACTTCTGACACAAATCCTACGCAAAGTTTTATAAATAAGGCCCCAGGTGTGATGTCATCCAAAGAAAAGTCTGCAAGTTTGTTAAAACCATCCAATGCAATTGCATAACAGTAAAAACGTAATTTGATACTGAAAACCGAAGGCTCACTTTCTTCGCTTGTCTTTACTGTGACTCTGCTCCAGCTGTAACTGTATTTCTGTAGTTGTGGCAGATCCTTGAGACGGCATGTAAAGGTTTCCTCCTTACAATTCCCACTTTTAGTAATATAGTTTAATATGACAGATCCTGATGCATATACTAGAAAACATATTAATAACATGGAGGATTATATTGAATGCTTAAATAACAACTACTCAAAAATTTTGTGGCTATGTACTAACGATTTGTATGTACAACCTGAAGTTTGTACTGCTTCATTCAGGACCCACTCAATATTGTAGCCAGCATCAACAGAACATCTCAGTTGGACAGTGCTGTCTTTACATTGAAAAACACGGTAATTATCACCCACACTGATAGTGGGGCGTTGCTTAATAACAATGTTTTGCCATTGAATGTACGGTATTGTATTTGTTTGTATGATGCATGAGTATCGACCTGCATGTGGGGGTGGAAAAATCAATGAACAAAATAATTAATATAATTATAAACATAATATGTTGTACATGTGAGGGCATTTGTGACTATGTCCCGAAATGTTGATCGTTTGATCTATGTCATATGGTGTCATATAGTATCATCATATGCAATCAGTGCTACTTCAATAAAACTATGGTAAAGTTTTACAGTGGTCTGCTTTTTAAAACAGAACTAACAGCATTTAGGCACTTTGCAATGTAAAATATCAGACAAGACAATAAAACAAACAAAAAAAACATGTCACTCACCACTGTCACTTTCATTAGTGCTTTTCACAGTGAGAGTTCTGTTGTTGTTTGAAATTATGATATTTGTGTTTCCTATTGCGATATCTTTGTTATTTACTGTCCATTTAATTGTTCCATTTGCAAAGTCTGGCTGTGTGCAGTTAAGGACCAGCTTTTGCAGAGGATATAAGTCATCTGTTGAGTCCTTTTGTTCTGAAAATAAAAACCATACAGCTCATATCACCCAACAATAAACCAAAAACAAACAACATAACAATAAATATGATGGAACTAAGAAATATTAGGCACTGAATACCCTTACCACTCTGAGCAAAAGCATCTTTAGCTAAAAAGATTCCTTGGTCTCTTAGAGAGTCAGAGAGAAGTGTGTTTGCCGCTTTGAAATCAAGGTTGTTGGATGTTGCCCTTATTGTGTAGTCTGCTATAACACTACCAGATCTATGGAGTGAAACACAAACCACACAAATGTAAATACCATTGGACTGTATTAACATTGGATTTGTTTGAAAAGGTAGTGAATAAAAGGGCATGTTGAGGGAAAAAAATACATCTTAAATCGGAGATCATACCTGAAGCCAGTGACTTCTACAGAACCAGATATGTAGCCAATTAGGTTATGAGAATAGCTTTTGTCAATCTGTAAAAAGCAAAAGTACTGCCATGAATGTTTCTGACTGTTAAGTGGTGGTCGGAGAAAAATAAATACACACACATATATATATATATATATATATATATATATATATATATATATATATATATATATATATATATATATATATATATATATATATATATATATATATATATATATATATATATATATATATATATATATATATATTATTATTATTATTATTATTTCATATTAAAAATGTATGTTATGACTTCTTCAAAGTTAAATTCAAGCTGTATTTATATTAAAGTTTTTCTTGATTGCTAAAACACTTTATCTGATTCCGTTGAACCAATTTCCCAAATAATTCATTCAGGTCTAAAAACAAAGACAAATGAACATGCAATAAACCAATCAGAGTCTCATCTCCCATTCCATTTGAAAGCCAGTTGCGCTCATGCCATGGCGGATTCACTATTTACATGGCAGAATTGTACACTTCTCTAGCAAGGAAGAGGATATGCTCGTGCACGAGGTTAAAGCGCGTGACCAGACCATCTACGGGACAAGCCAGAATCCACATAGTTCCCTGAGCATATGACATGTAGGCATTTTTATATTTATGTACACAAAAATAATATTTTACATTGTAATCCTTTCATTTTTTATATTTAAAAATGTTTGTCTGCTGCTGCGTGTTTATGTGTGTATTATCAGAGTGCACATGTGTTGTCGACCCGCCTATAGGTATTTTACTAACGTGCTCTTTAAATAACAAAAAAATCATAATATTGCGCTATTGACTTTTGACCAGGGGCCTGTACCATGATGGTAGTTTAACAAACTCAGGGTTACAGGATTAGTTTTGACTTGACAAAACTAAACCAATCTATTCAGGCTTTGTTGGTCCCATGCTGATTATCAGCTTTCTGTCAACATAGGCTTTGATCCTGAGTTTAGGAGTTTAGCTTTGACATCAATCAATGAATAGCCAATCACATGCTGTGGATCAGTGAAACTGAGATTCACTTCTCTCCTCTGCAGAATATTACATGATTGAAAAATATTAAGAATTTAAACAAATTTACACAGCAAGAGGAAAAGAACTGTCTATGAAAGAGGACAACTTAAAGAAAAATCTTACTACGCCAATGCAAGTAAAAGTTATGAGGTTAGTTTATTTGATATATAGAGAGAACACCACCACCACTGAACATTTAAGCTCACATGTAGTAATTTTTATAGCTTTATTCATTGATTTTAAAGCTTATTTGTGTGAACTTTATATAGGCTATTTATATTAATTTGAACAAAGTGGCTATTAATGATTGATTAACTTAAATTAAACATGTGAAATGCATATAATAATTACATAAATTGTATTTAAATCATTCAAAATTATTATTATTATTTTTATAAATAAGCATTGTTAAAAGCCAGACCCTTTAGTCTTTAAAACCATTTGCTATGTAGTGACCTTTAATTTGTAGTAGAAACAGGGGGAGTGACTTTATTGCATCAGAGGTGTCACTTTGCTCACAGCCGATTGGTCCAATTTCAGTTTGAGATCTCTTATCCAGAACATAACCTGCCCTGGAGCAGGTTAGCCATGGAGCAAAAGTTTCTATGGTGATGAAGCCAAACCACTTTAATGGTAGCTAAAACCCAGGATTGGCACAAACTAAGCTTAAACATATCTGGCTAGCCAGCTAAACCGGCTTCATGGTATAGGCCCCAGGTTTTAGTTGCCTCAAAATAGCCAACAATGCACCTGAACACAAATTTTTTCAGACCAGCACGCCCATGGGAGAACAGATGGGCGCGAGTGCATTTTCTATTTAAACAACATGGCGCTGGATGTGAAAATGATAAGTACATCAGGCTGAAACTAAAAACGTTGCATTGCACCGGGTGTATGATAGGGCCCTATATATTTTTGACTAAAATATCTGATTTTGACATGGAAGTTTGAGATGTGTACATGTTGGTGTGTAGTTTTGAGATTGTGTTTAGTTTAGTGAGAAAATGTTGAATTGTTGAATGTTTTAGCAATCGAAAAAACTGTAAAGCATCAAAAATCAAGTGCCCGTTTACATAAAAAACACAAACATTTAATTAAATATGAAACACAGAATACTCACTGATGTCTTAACTTTTCCATACAAATATACATATTTGTCATTCTTGCTATTAGTAAGACTGGTTTCATAATTCTGATTCTCCATTTTCAATGACATTCTAAAATCTGTAAAACAAGTGTACATTTATGTGCATTGCATCAACAGGTTTAAGCAACAATCCTCAATCCTTAAAATAATACTAATCCTAAAATACTACCAATTTACTAAGGGTATACAAGATGAACATTGGTGAAAATCATTTCCTGTTATTTTTTGACATGCAAATGCTGTGCCCCTGCTAACACAAAAATATCATCTTAATTCAGACAATTTATTTTTGTGCAATATTTAAATTTACATTCACAATACCTGTTGGTGGTGATGCTGACACTGTTGAACAAAATTAGTACAACGAAAAATATAAATATAATTTTTCCTGCATGAAACCAAACAGTTAAAAAGCAAAGGGTTTATCGATCTATAACTTGTTTTCCTAAAACATGAAAAGCAATACCATTATTTTATGTATTTATGTCTTTAATTTAAGCAAAAAATGTGAAATAAACTGATATGACTTGGTTTTCAATATATATGTTGTCACTGACATAATATCTGTTAAAAGATCTTAAGAGTCAATTTAATCAACCGGTTTCAGCAATAGTTACACAGTTTCACCATCATTTTGCTATATATCAGAATGTGTCGTGCTGGGCATACCTGTTGTTATCATTGTTTTTCTAGTTGTTGTTGTTGTTGGTGGTGGTGGTGGTTTTGTTGATAGTGTTGGTGTTAATGGTGTTGTTGTTGTTGGTGGTGGTGATGGTGTTAATGGTGATTAGGGTTGGGTACCGAAATCCGGTTCCAATATGGCACCGGTACTTATATAACCGGTATGTACCGGACCGAATCAGAACGCAGATTTCGGTTCCTCATTTCGGTGCCAAAATTCAAACGTGCTTTCGCGCTTTGGCTGCACCGAGCCAGAGACAGACGCTCAGCGCTGGTCACATCACAACTCATGACAACTATTCAGTGTTTTCAACGACATCATGTTTATTTCAGGTTTCAGACATTTAAATGTTCATAAGTACTAGCAAAAAACACACACTGATGTCTATGAAAGCGGCAATGACAATCCTTTCAGACGGTTATAATTTGTCTAACGTTACGTGTTTTATTCACATCAGATAAATGCACATTATATAGTAACTAACGTTATATAGTTTACTCTATTCTTCTTCCAGTTCACTGGTCACTTACTTTCATGTATTTCGTGAGACGAGAATTAACTCAAGTGTTGTAAATCCGACAGATCCGATTCTGAGGCGCAAACTAACATGGCGCCGCCCATTGCGCTTTATAGATCAACTAACACACATTCACTCACACATTTGAACATCAGATAGTTCGTGACACAGTTAAGAAGTTTGTGAATATTTTGAATAAAAAGAAAAAACGAAATAAACCCGAGACAGCTGAGCTGTCAGCGCTATTGCGGCTGCTGTGTCATGTGAGAAACACGACGCGTCACCATGGAAACATTAAGGCGACGTGTTCTAAAATATTTAGCCAGAGAATATGATCATATTTCAAAATAAAGCTGAAGCTCGAAGCTGGTTTGTAGCAGAGCAAGAATACAGACGACTGCTGTTATTACTGTAACTGTTTAGAGTTGTATTAGGCTTGTTGTAGTTGGGTGGCTTAGGTTTTACTGTGAATTTGTAAATATGTCAATTATAATTTGTAAATAAGTACATTGTGTTTTGTATTTATTTATATTCATACATTAAAGTATACATTGAACTTTTAATAAATGGTTCAATTTAAATAATAAATAAATAAATAGATAAAAAGCCATTTAATGTCATCCACCTCGTTTGGTGGCCTTTAAAAAAAAAAAAAAAGTATCGGTTCAGGCACCGTTTAGGCACCGGAACCGTTTTAAAAGTATCGGTTTGGCACCGGAATCGAAAAAAACCCAAACGATACCCAACCCTAATGGTGATGTTGTTGATGTTAATGGTGTTGTTATTGTTGGTGATGGTGTTGTTGCTGATGATGTTGGTGTTAATGGGGTTGTTGTTGTTGATGATGTTAATGGTGTTGTTGTTGTTGGTGATTGTGTTACTGTTGCTGCTGTTGATGATGTTGGTGTTGTTGCTGATGATGATGCTGGCGTTAATGGGGTTGTTGTTGATGGTGTTAATGGTGTTGTTGTTGATGTTAATGGTGTTGTTGTTGGTGTGTGTGTTACTGTTGTTGCTGATGATGATGTTGGTGTTAATGGTGATGTGAGTGGTGTTAATGGTGGTGTTGTTAATGGTGTTGATAGTGTTTGTGTTAATGGTGATGTTTGTGGTGTTGGTGTTAATGGGGATGTTGTTGTTGATGGTGTTTGTGGTGGTGGTGGAGTTGTTGATGTTACTGTTGAAAGTGAAAAAAACTGACATTACTTCAACATATTGAGACTATAAATTCTTTAAATCTTGTAAAATCATTATAAAGACACTGACAAATTTGGACCAGATACAAATGAACTGAGCATTAGGACTGGTCCGAATACCTTTTTATGAGCTTTGAAGCTTCGGTAGTAATCGGAGGGAAGGGGCTGAATATATCCTTCTCTCTAATAAAGGCAGGAATCTGGAGAAGTGGCTCGGCTCAAGCGGGCAGGGCTTATATGCTCCGAGAATGGACACTGCACTAGTGATGCAAAACACACAGGTCTGTTATGTCCCAGAAACAAGATCCTATTTTTCGCAGTAGATTAATTTAGATTGATAATAATGTGTAATATTAGGCTTGCTGCGATTGTCAGTGTTAGTGTTCAGACATGACACCGGTTACATCACTTGTCCACCGCAGCACCGTTTTGATATTTTATAGTAGTAAAAAGGAATTTAGTTCAATTAGAGAAGAGATTAACTACAATTTAAAACTGAACGCGCAGTGTGAGCCAAACGAGCGTCTCAGCAGATCAGCAGCAGGAGTCAGATTTCATTCATCAGAGAGTGAGGAGCTGAATGACATGATCGCCGAAGATTTTGTTTCAGAGTGAAATGTAAAAGCGCTTATTCAGTGTTGGGGGTAACGCATTACAAGTAACTTGAGTTACGTAATAATATTACTTTTTCCAAGTAACTAGTAAAGTAACGCATTACTTTTCAAATTTACAACAAAATATCTGAGAATATATAACGCAAGTTACTTTTTCATATTCTTTTGACTGACAGCTCTCCTGCCCCCATGTTGAGAAAAATAAGTGCAGAGGGGTTGTGTGTAAACATGATGGTTATTGTAGTTCCAGACTAAATGTGAGCATTTATTTATCTCACTTGCACAATTCTGTACTCCTCAGAATGATTAAAATCAGTCAAATGCAAAATCAGAGTACTATGCAAACCTCCAATAATTAAATGTTAAATAAAACAACAATTTTTATGCATAATCTACTGTGGGATTACAAATTTTAGAAAGTACATTGCATTTAGGATTTTAGGTAAAAATGATGATGTCAGATGAATTAGTCTGCTACGCAAATCTCCCAGACCTGTTTTACTGACTTCAAAGGCTCTAACAAGAGTCTCCTTTCCTGCCAGAACTGTTATTCTCTATTGTGTTTTAAATGAGTCAGAGCCCACCTTTTGGGAGCCCAGACTTTAATGGCTCTTTGGCCTGGCTAGTATCAGCATACGAATAGGTATGCTGATTCAATGGGACTGGTAGGGATTTCATAGTAGGGTGTGTATTTTACCTACACAACATATGCATTTCTTTTGTTTGAATGTCTCCTCCTCTGCTGTATAGCCACTTCCCATGAAATGTAGATAAATTGCTTTTATCTTGTGCTGTAAAATCAGACTGTTTTCGGACGACCTGCAGCACAGAAGGTTCTCATTAAAAGAATCATTCTGTCTTGATCCGAAGTCTCCTGGTCTATTCTTCAACAAACAACTGAAGTTCACAACAGATGGTGCCTTGTGACCCGGATATAGTTTCCAGCTTCCTCACCTAAAATCCAGATTGAAACTTCAAGCTCAAAGAAAAAGATCTGCCTACGTTCCAGACTGGAATCCAGAGCGAAACTTCCAGCTGAACAAAGATTTTCCAGACTGAATCTTTCAACCAAGGGTTGTGGTGAGTGCTGCTCTATCCAAAAGAACCTTAAAAGACCAGTACAAATTTGTTTATCCTCTGGCTGCCAGGGAAGAGTTAACGGACGGCTGTAGGGTTTGGTTGACTAAGTTATCCTCTGTTATCAAACAGAAAAGATTAGCCTCACAAACTAATAATTGTTCTGTTTGAAATAGGGAAGATTAGCATTTAGCTAATATTTGTGTTTTGTGTTACCCTCTAATTCTGTTTGAAATAGGGAAGATTAGCATTTAGCTAATATTTGTGTTACCCTCTAAAAGTTTTTTTAGGGATGAGTTATCCTCTGTTTTTCAAATAGGGAAGTTATTAGCCTCACAAACTAATAATTGTTCTGTTTGAAATAGGGAAGATTAGCATTTAGCTAATATTTGTGTTTTGTGTTACCCTCTAATTCTGTTTGAAATAGGGAAGATTAGCATTTAGCTAATATTTGTGTTACCCTCTAATTCTGTTTGAAATAGGGAAGATTAGCATGTAGCTAATATTTGTGTTTTGTGTTACCCTCTAATTCTGTTTGAAATAGGGAAGATTAGCATTTAGCTAATATTTGTGTTACCCTCTAAAAGTTTTTTAGGGATGAGTTATCCTCTGTTTGTCAAATAGGGAAGTTATTAGCCTCACAAACTGCTCGGGTTATGTATATAACCCTTGTTCCCTGAGAAGGGGAACGAGCACTGCATCGGGACGACGCTTTGGGGATGCTCCCTTAGCATCAGCGAATCTGAAACCAGAATGCCAACTAGGCCAATCCGATTGGCGTGCGTGATGACGTCATCGTGACGGCATACCCGGAAGTATAAAAGGGTTGCTGGAGCGTAATGGCGGTAGTAATTGCTCTGAAGCATGCGCTCCAGGCGCGCCAAGGTGTGGCGTCGGGATGCAGTGCTCGTTCCCCTTCTCAGGGAACAAGGGTTATATACATAACCCGAGCAGTTCCCTTTCGAGGGAACTCGCACTGCATCGGGACGACGCTTTGGGGAACGAGTACCCACTAGGCCACACCGAAGGGTAGCGCCTGCCCTAGTGTGAAGCCGGAAACCGGGCACAGCTAGGACTGGAGCACCCTCGCACCAGGCGTCGTAGGGAGATCCAGGCTATAAAACCTGATAAAAGTGTGTGGGGTAGCCCACCCGGCCGCCTCGCAGATATCCTGCAAGGGGACCCCAGAAAGAAGGGCCACCGAAGAGGCCATGCCTCTGGTGGAATGAGCCCTCACAGCCACAGGTGAAGGCAAACTGCGCACCTGATAGGCCATGGTAATCGCCTGGACAATCCAATTACTGATTGTCTGAGTAGACGCAGGCAATCCCTTCTTAGGTGAGCCAAAACACACCAACAGTTGTTGTGATCTCCTCCACTGTGCAGACTTCGCCAAATAAACTCTGAGCGCCCTAACCGGGCAGAGTAGGTGAAGTCTCCCCTCTTCCGCCGTCACATGAGGCGGAGGATGAAATGCCTGCAGGACCAATGACCTGACCACCCTTGATGGCACCTTAGGCACGTAGCCCGGCCTAGGGTGTAAGATGGCCTTTACTCCTCCCGGGGCAAACTCCAGGCAGGTCGGCGTTACCGCCAAGGCCTGGAGATCTCCCACTCTCCTGAGAGAGGTAATGGTAAGGAGAAAAGCCACCTTAAGAGTCCGATCCTTTGGTCCAGCCGACTCCAATGGTTCGAAGGGGGCCTCAGCCAATCCTTCGAGAACCACTGCCAGGTCCCAGGTTGGAACTCTGGACCGAGCCGCAGGCCTCATCCTCCGAGCCCCACGGAGGAATTGTACAACCAGCTGGTGCCTACCCAGAGGCCCATCACCCAAAGGAGTGTGGAAAGCCGCAATGGCAGCCACGTACACCTTGAGTGTGGACGGGGTAAGCCCTGCAGAGAAACGATCTTGGAGGAACTCCAGCACTGAAGCCACTGGGCAGTTAACTGGGTCCACCTCACGTTCTCTGCACCAAGTGGAAAATAAATTCCACTTGAGGCTGTACAGTCTCCTCGTAGACGGAGCCCTGGAGCTGAGTAAGGTCTCTATCACGTCTGCCGATAGGCCAGCCTCTATGAACCTGGTCCCCTCAGGGGCCAGACCCACAGGTTCCAAATCTCCGGGCGGGGGTAAAATATCGTACCCGCCGCCTGAGATAGGAGATCCCTCCTCAGAGGAATCTCCCACGGCTGACCTGCTAGCAGAGCTATGATATCCGAGAACCAAACTCGAGTCGGCCAACGGGGTGCTACCAGAAGTAGACTGACCCCCTGTCGACGGACCCTTTCCAGGACTCCCGGGAGCAGAGCAATCGGGGGAAATGCGTACAGACGCAGCCTCGGCCACGTCTGCACCATGGCATCCAGCCCCAGCGGAGCTGGATGCGTGAGGGAAAACCACAGTGGACAGTGGGACGTCTCTCGAGACGCAAACAGATCCACTTCCACTGGGCCGAACCTCTTGCATATGGCCTCCACCACCTCTGGGTGGAGTCGCCACTCCCCGGGCCTCAGCCCCTGCCTCGACAGGATGTCTGCTCCCTGATTTTGGACCCCCGGGACATACATTGCCCTGATGGACAACAGTTTCCCTTGGGTCCACAGGAGGACTCGGCGTGCTATCCTGTACAGAAAGCGCGACCTCAGTCCCCCCTGGCGGTTGATGTACGCTACGACAGACGTATTGTCTGTCCGTACCAGGACATGCTGGCCGCGGAGGTGCGGGAGAAAGCTCCTGAGAGCTTTGTAGACCGCCATCATCTCCAGGCAATTTATGTGCCAGGAGGAATGACGGCCCTCCCATGGGCCCCTCGCAAAGCGGCCGTCCATGACCGCGCCCCAGCCAGTGAGGGAGGCGTCTGTTGAAACGGATTTCCGGCAACAGGACGCTCCCAACACTGGCCCTTGGGACAGAAACCAAGGTTTATTCCATATGACTAGGGAACGAAGGCCACTGCGCGTTACCCTGATCATACAGAATGGATTTCCCCTCAAGGAAAGCCACCTGGTTTACTTCCATATCAGGACATGGTGGCTGCGGAGGTCCGGGAAAAAGCTCCTCAGAGCTTTGTAGACCGCCAGCATTTCCAGGCAGTAGATGTGCCAGGAGAAATGCCTGGTCTCCCACAGACCTCTCGCAAAGCGGCCGCCATGACCACGTCCCAGCCAGTGAGGGAGGCGTCTGTTGAAACGGATTCCCGGCAACAGAACGCTCCCAACACTGGCCCTTGGGACAGAAACCAAGGTTTCTTCCATATGACTAGGGAACGAAGGCCACTGCGCGTTACCCTGATCATACAGAATGGATTTCCCCTCAAGGAAAGCCACCTGGTTTACTTCCCATAACCACGTCCCAGCCAGTGAGGGAGGCGTCTGTTGAAACGGATTCCCGGCAACAGAACGCTCCCAACACTGGCCCCTGGGACAGAAACCAAGGTTTCTTCCATATGACTAGGGAACGAAGGCATCTGCGCGTTACCCTGATCATACAGAATGGTTTTCCCCCAGAGGAAAACCCCTTGATTCCCAGCTACCACTGTAAGGGTCTCATGCAGCAGGCCAAGAGATATTCTGTTGGACGCAGCCGCAATGAGCCCCAGCAGACCTTAAACTGCTTCACAGTGATGCTGTGGCCTAGCTTCATTTTAGAGACCAGGCCGCCTGGAAGAACCCGATATTGGTACGCTTTGCCCCAAAAAGCGAACCTCAGGAACTTCCTGTGACACAGAAGGATGGATACAGGGAAGTATGCGTCCTCTTCAGACCCATCGTGACAGACCAGTCCTCAGACTGGATCTGAATCACAATGGAGGAAATGCTAAGCATCTTGAATCTGAATCTCCTCAGAGAACGATTCAAGTACCTCCGGTCTAAAGTTGGATGCAACTCGCCATCCCTCTTAGGAACTATGAAGTACTGGCTGTAGAACCCGGACTCCCTGTCTGGCGGAGGAGCACATTCTGTGGCCTCCTTACCAACAGGGAGTGAACTTCCTGTTCCATTACCCGAACCTGCCCAGGGACCACTGCCGTCCAGACCACCCCACTGAACTTCAGGGGAAGGTAACCGGACTGCAGTCTGTATGCCCCTTCCTACAGTCGCAGGCCCCAAGCTGATATATTCGGAGGCATAACCATGCGCCGAGATAATCTGCTAAGGGAACCAGCCTCTCGAGGCCGGTCTTGGGTGTCAACCGAGCCTCCTCCCCGACCCCCTGAAGCGGCTTACCGGCAGGGCGAAATCGAGGAAGATTTTCGGTGTGCGTACGCGTTTGCTGGACCACCGCAAGTCTTGCTAGAGGCGGCTGGTGCAGCACGCGTGCACGGGGAAACGATGTGGCCCGAAGCGTACTAGACGGCGGGAACACAGCGTCGATTCCCGAAAACTCCACAGGGGAGGCGACCTCGATCGCTCCTACCCGGGAGAGGGGGCTGGCCAGCAGGGGGCCTCATCTAAGGGAGCAGCTCAACAGGGCCACAACCCTAGAGCGGACACTGCGATTAGCAATTGCCTGAAACTGATGTGTCCCGCAGGCCACAAGGCGGTGAGAACGACATCAACTTCAGGAGGGCTCCATCTTAGATGAATATCCAGTTCACAAGTAAAACACGCTTGGGTGACAGAATTTAAAGTATCCAACTTATCAAAGTAGGATAACATGACACTCAATTCCTCGGAATTAAATGCCATCATAATCACCAAACCCGTGCAACCTGATCTGAATAACAGGCTGAATAAAAAATATATCTAACTCCTCAAAGTCAGATAATATTTTAATTTAATTCCTCAGAATTAAATGCAGCCACAATAAGGTGAAACATAGTCTGAATGATAGGCTGAATATCTAACTCCTCAAAGTTAGATTATATTTAATTTTAATTCCTTAAAATTAAATGTAGCCGTAATTAATCAGACGACACTGTTTTATTTGTATTTATACGGACTCATAGACCCCGCGTTGCCTCAGCAACGTGGTTCAAGCCGTCATAATACAATTGGCTTTCATCCCTCGAGAAAAAAAGCCAAACAGTGTCACACAATACAGTGAAACATGGTCTGAAATGACTGAATATCTAACTCCTCAGAGTCAGATAATATCTCATTTAAATCCTCAGACTTAAATGCAGCCATATCAGACAAATACTGATTTATTTTACTATACGGACTCGTCCGTTAAGCCAACCAGTATCTCATGCACACCGATCGCGTGTGTTCACATTAATTGCAGACTCATAACCTGCGCGCTGCCTTTTTTTTCTTTTTTTTTTTCCAGCAATCGCGTTTTGGATGGAATCTTGTATATTTAAGAAGTGCTTATGACTTTGACTGCCTCGATGCTGAGTACGTCTAATTCCTCAGAATCAGACCTCTCACACATCGCGTCCTCCGCCCCGGGGGAAGAAGCCGCAGCGCGGGCTTCCACACGGGGAAGGAGAACATCTGAACTGTCAGATAAAGACTGGGAAAATGCCTCAGCAGTCCCAGTCCCGCTGACAGTCCATCCGTGAGCCCCATGACCAGCCTCGCCGCACCGCCTCGGCGGATGCGGGACCGATCCACGGGGCTCACGCCGAGAGCGGAGCACTCTGAGCGTCAGCTTTCATAATGCTCACAAGCGGCTCCCTCGAGAGCCGCTCGAGCATGCTGAACGCCCAGGCAGTGCACACACAGCAGGTGTGTATCCGAGCCCGACATGTAGCGAGGGCAAGGATGCACACACTGCTTGAACTCTCTCACTTTTTCACACTTCATTTCAATCACACACTTTCACTGACAAACAACAGTAAATAGACAGACAGTAACAGATAGCGCTATGCTGAAGAGCAATAACTACCGCCATTACGCTCCAGCAACCCTTTTATACTTCCGGGTATGCCGTCACGATGACGTCATCACGCACGCCAATCGGATTGGCCTAGTTGGCATTCTGGTTTCAGATTCGCTGATGCTAAGGGAGCATCCCCAAAGCGTCGTCCCGATGCAGTGCGAGTTCCCTCGAAAGGGAACTAATAATTGTTCTGTTTTAAATAGGGAAGATTTGCATTTAGCTAATATTTGTGTTACCCTCTAAAAACTTTTTTTAGGGATGAGTTATCCTCTGTTTTTCAAATAGGGAAGTTATTAGCCTCACAAACTAATAATTGTTCTGTTTTAAATAGGGAAGATTAGCATAGCTAATATTTGTGTTACCCTCTAAAAAAAGTGGTTTTTTAGGGATGAGTTATCCTCTGTTTTTCAAGCAGGGAAGATTAACATTTAGTTAATATTTGTGTTGTCCTCTGTTTTTGTCAAGGAAGTTAACAATAGTTGAGCTGTGTTAACAAAGAAATGATCAGAGAAGTGAGTGTTTGTGTGTGTGGTAACAAAGAAATTCAAAAATGTTTAGGAAGAATCCTAGACTGACCCCCACAACTGAAAAAGGTGGTCTCGCAGCTCCTCTGTGGACAGACAGTGATTTCATATCACAGTTAGGAGTGCAGATGAATTAAATTGTCACAGAGAAAGTTAGACAAAAACTAACTCAGAAATATGTAGGGTTGGGTACCGAAATCCGGTTCCAATATGGCACCGGTACTTATATAACCGGTATGTACCGGACCGAATCAGAACGCAGATTTCGGTTCCTCATTTCGGTGCCAAAATTCAAACGTGCTTTCGCGCTTTGGCTGCACCGAGCCAGAGACAGACGCTCAGCGCTGGTCACATCACAACTCATGACAACTATTCAGTGTTTTCAACGACATCATGTTTATTTCAGGTTTCAGACATTTAAATGTTCATAAGTACTAGCAAAAAACACACACTGATGTCTATGAAAGCGGCAATGACAATCCTTTCAGACGGTTATAATTTGTCTAACGTTACGTGTTTTATTCACATCAGATAAATGCACATTATATAGTAACTAACGTTATATAGTTTACTCTATTCTTCTTCCAGTTCACTGGTCACTTACTTTCATGTATTTCGTGAGACGAGAATTAACTCAAGTGTTGTAAATCCGACAGATCCGATTCTGAGGCGCAAACTAACATGGCGCCGCCCATTGCGCTTTATAGATCAACTAACACACATTCACTCACACATTTGAACATCAGATAGTTCGTGACACAGTTAAGAAGTTTGTGAATATTTTGAATAAAAAGAAAAAACGAAATAAACCCGAGACAGCTGAGCTGTCAGCGCTATTGCGGCTGCTGTGTCATGTGAGAAACACGACGCGTCACCATGGAAACATTAAGGCGACGTGTTCTAAAATATTTAGCCAGAGAATATGATCATATTTCAAAATAAAGCTGAAGCTCGAAGCTGGTTTGTAGCAGAGCAAGAATACAGACGACTGCTGTTATTACTGTAACTGTTTAGAGTTGTATTAGGCTTGTTGTAGTTGGGTGGCTTAGGTTTTACTGTGAATTTGTAAATATGTCAATTATAATTTGTAAATAAGTACATTGTGTTTTGTATTTATTTATATTCATACATTAAAGTATACATTGAACTTTTAATAAATGGTTCAATTTAAATAATAAATAAATAAATAGATAAAAAGCCATTTAATGTCATCCACCTCGTTTGGTGGCCTTTAAAAAAAAAAAAAAAGTATCGGTTCAGGCACCGTTTAGGCACCGGAACCGTTTTAAAAGTATCGGTTTGGCACCGGAATCGAAAAAAACCCAAACGATACCCAACCCTAGAAATATGAGATCCATCCGGACAAGAATTGGTCGATTGATGAATGTAAAAAAGTTTTAGGAGCATGTATTCGCAAGAACAATGTGAAAGGCATTATTTGTTGTCACAGATAATTTGGTTTAGCGCTAGCTAGACAACAGTCTCAGCAGATCTCAGAGCTAGAGAAACAGAACGAAGAACTCTGTGCTAGAGTAGCTTCTTTGACTAAGAAATTGAACCTCAACAAAGCTGAAGAGAAAACTGATGTGAATGAAGTTAGTCAGACTGATAACGCTAATGCTGACTTGGAAGCTTTCTTTGAAACAGATGTAGCCATTCAATCAGTATCTGATATGCCTGTTGATTCAGTAAAATTTAGCGTCACAGCCCCGAACATTGTTCTACAGAGTCCACCAGTCACAAACCCATCCTCATGTATGATGTCAGCAATGACTGAAGTTTTGTTAGAGGATGAAATGACTCATGATTGTGTTACGGTTACAAACGCAACTACGAATGAAATAGCAGAAACTCCCATTGAGAATGCAGAATTGGAGTTGTTTGTTGAGGGTTCAGCTCAAGTGATTGAAGGTAACATTACAGCAGCTGCAGTTTTGTGTCAGGGAAGGAAAACCTGGAGTCATGTGTCACACTATGAACTTGTTCCCCCACCAACAGGGAGGGTAGGACACGAATCAGTGAGGAGCCCAGGAAAGAACTGAATGCAACAGGCATTCGGGGGCCAAACCTGCGGCGAAGATTCCCTTGTAGGCATCCCCATCCACTAGTCCATCCTTACCTCACTGTTTCTTTAGGTGTCACAGGAATTAACAAATAGGGAAAGAAGGAACAACAATAGCAGACTCCAATTGAACAGATGAGACAACCCTGATGTTTGCTGTCTTTTAGAACAAATACTGCTCTGTTGTCTTTTGTTTTTCTTTGTGCAGATACCTATTGATGGCTGTCCCCAGACCCATATGCACCGATTCTCACCTGCCTATGAAGCCACAACCTCTGAAGGACAACGAGACCAACTACTGAGTCAACTGTCAAGAAGAAGAATAGGAAAAAAAAAAAAAAAAATACACAACGCAGAGAATAATCTACGGGAACTTCAGTCTTCCATCAACATGATCAAGATTGCCTTGCTACTAATCATCATGGCCATCGCACAAAGTGTAGACTCCAGAAACAACATATTCTTAGAGCTGATGAATATGTCAAGAAACACCTTGTTTGCTGGAAAGAACGTTTGCATGCCACACCTGCCTTCAGTAGGAGCAGGAATCCCATGGGTGGCACATGATGGGAGGAACGTCTGTATATAACATCCTGCTCAGCCAAGTCAATGGCAGGTGCACCCTGGTTCTCTCCTACCACCAACACAGAAGATGGCTGCATTCAAGGACTCACTTATGCACAAACATGGTGGTCAAGGACTCTTGAACAAAATCCAACAAGACATTCTTGATCTTTCAACAAAATTACATCAGTTGACTGAAGATAATTCTTCATGGTTCGGAAACCTGTAAGGTCAACAAAAGGACTCACAAGGACTGTTCCAACCACAAAAGAATATTGCCCGTAATGAACTACACGGACCCTAGTGGCATGTTTGTTTCCTGTGGCAGCATGTCATTCGTCACTACAGACAATCAACACAGAGAAAGTGAAATGTGCCTGTAACTTTTTCCAAGTTACATGACTAGACGATGGGGCTTATGCTAAAAAACATAAGCTACAGAATGGACTGATGAAGGTTTAAATTTGTATTATGTGGGAGTTATTTAGAACTCCCAAAGGGGGGAATTGTGGGATTACAAATTTTAGAAAGTACATTGCATTTAGGATTTTAGGTAAAAATGATGATGTCAGATGAATTAGTCTGCTACGCAAATCTCCCAGACCTGTTTTACTGACTTCAAAGGCTCTAACAAGAGTCTCCTTTCCTGCCAGAACTGTTATTCTCTATTGTGTTTTAAATGAGTCAGAGCCCACCTTTTGGGAGCCCAGACTTTAATGGCTCTTTGGCCTGGCTAGTATCAGCATACGAATAGGTATGCTGATTCAATGGGACTGGTAGGGATTTCATAGTAGGGTGTGTATTTTACCTACACAACATATGCATTTCTTTTGTTTGAATGTCTCCTCCTCTGCTGTATAGCCACTTCCCATGAAATGTAGATAAATTGCTTTTATCTTGTGCTGTAAAATCAGACTGTTTTCGGACGACCTGCAGCACAGAAGGTTCTCATTAAAAGAATCATTCTGTCTTGATCCGAAGTCTCCTGGTCTATTCTTCAACAAACAACTGAAGTTCACAACACTACCTTTATATTTAATTTACCAATGTTGACCACTGCTGACCTTTGATGATGAAAATGACAAGATTTTTTGTTTTTATTGGTAAAACTTTTTTCTCCTGCATCCTATTCTACCATTATCCAGAATGGCAGCACAGCAGAGCTGCAGAGCAGCAGAGCACCTCTACTGTTCATGCGTGAATTTGCATTTTTACCTCAGCCTGGGGCTTATTATTTCAATGTTGGTATGAAGAGGTCTTTACCGTTGCACAAAAATAAAACTTTTTTTGTTATAAACAAAAACAAGCCCAGCCCAGGTGAGAAAAAGTCACCCAAAAGTAACCTAACACATTACTTTTCCTAAAAAGTAACGTCTCGGTTACGTATGGTAACCCTCGTTCCCTGAAGGAGGGAACGGAGACGTACGTCGGTAATACCGACGAATTGGGATCACTTCAGAGAGCCCCTATCAGCTTCGAGAACTTAAGAACAGGCCAATGAACAATTGGCGTGCGAGATTTGCATCTCGCGCTCCGCCCCGCGCCGCGGGTATAAACAGGAAGCGAGAGCATCGCACTGACGTTTTTCACTGAGGAGCCGAACCAGTGACTCGGCCATGCAGTGATGGAAGGAACTGTGGCGACGGGACGTACGTCTCCGTTCCCTCCTTCAGGGAACGAGGGTTACCATACGTAACCGAGACGTTCCCTTTCAGTCGGTCACTACGACGTACGTCGGTAATACCGACGAATTGGGATCCCTATGGAAAGCGCCACAGTTACTACCACTACCAGCGCCCAGCGAGAGCCCCTCAGACCCCGTTCTGAAGCGGGCGGGGAGATTCACGCCAGGAGAGTCATACTGCTGTTCCGCAAGACCCATTCAGCAGACTGATTGGATAACGCTGGGAAAGCGTGCCCGAAGGACGCTGCGGGAGCCACATCATGCCCAGAGGGAGTTACCATGTGGAAAGAAACGTATGGGCTGGCCGTGGGCAGCTCAACATAGGAAAGTCCCAGGGGTGGCCCCGGCCTAATGCAGGCGGGGGACGACACCGTACTGAGATGGCAGAGGAACTCTACCAAGGGAAAGACACGAGCACGCCGTAGGGAGCTGTACCGTGGAAAATACACGTATGGGACCGCCATAGGGGTCACGACATACGGAACCCAGTCTGACACAAGTTCCACCAATGCATACGAGTGCCAGACCTGGCGTCGGACGCTCCGCAACATCCGACTGCCGAGGGGTGCGGAGGACTCAACAGGGTTTGCCAATCCTGGGGAACTCGACTGGAGAATATAAGCGCACGTATCCGTTTCAGGGGAAGGGAATGGCGCAGCAAGCCGACACTAGAACGGGCACTTCAGTGAAGCTGACTATGGGAAGCGAGCACACGAGAAGCCACCGGCTCTACACGTAGGCTATAAAACCTAGCGAACGTGTTAGGTCTCGCCCAGCCCGCAGCTCTACAAATGTCTGTCAGCGAGGCGCCACGAGCCAGCGCCCAGGAAGAAGCTACACCCCTGGTGGAGTGAGCTCTAACCCCGAGCGGGCAGGGCACGTCTTGGGATTCATACGCCAAGACGATGGCATCCACTATCCAGTGGGCCATCCTCTGCTTGGAGACAGCCTTTCCCTTCTGCTGTCCTCCGTAACAGACGAAGAGCTGCTCTGAGGTCCTAAAGCTTTGCGTTCTGTCAACATAGACGCGCAGAACGCGAACTGGACAGAGAAAAGCCAGGGCTGGGTCTGCCTCCTCCGAAGGCAGCGCTTGCAGGCTCACCACTTAGTCCCGGAAGGGAGTAGTGGGAACCTTGGGCACGTATCCAGGCCGGGGTCTCAGGGTCACCTGAGAGTCACCCGGCCCGAATTCCAGGCACGATTCGTCGACCGAAAATGCCTGCAGGTCCCCTACCCTCTTAACTGAGGCCAATGCAATCAGGAGGATTGTCTTTAGAGACAAGATATTAAGCTCTACTGACTGTAAAGGCTCGAAGGGCGCCCTCTGCAGTGCGGTCAGCACCAGAGTCAAGTCCCAAGAGGGTATAGAGGAGGGGCGAGGAGGATTTAGTCTCCTTGCTCCCCTCAGGAACCTGACGATCAGATCATGCTTGCCTAAGGACTCACCATTAATGAGGTCATGGCTTGCTGCGATAGCGGCAACATATACCTTGAGGGTGGAGGGAGACAGCCTTCGCTCCAACCCGTCTTGAAGGAAAGATAGCACAGATCCGATCGAACACTTCCGGGGGTCTTCTCGGCGAGAAGAGCACCAGTCGACGAACAGGTTCCACTTCAACGCATATAGCCGTCTCGTAGAGGGGGCTCTGGCGGAAGCGATGGTGTCGACTACCGCTTGCGGTAGGTCACCTAGAACCTCCGCGTCCCGTCCAGGGACCAGACATGGAGTTTCCAGAGGTCTGGATGCGGGTGCCATAGGGTGCCCCGTCTCTGAGACAGGAGGTTCTGCCTCAGAGGAATGGGCCAAGGAGGTGCTGTCGCGAGGAGCACTAGTTCCGGGAACCACGTCCTGTTGGGCCAGTACAGAGCTACCAAGAGGAGTTGCTCCTCGTCCTCCCTGACCTTGCACAGTGTCTGTGCAAGAAGGCTCACTGGGGGAAACGCATATTTGCGCAGAGCCCGGGGCCAGCTGTATGCCAGCGCATCCGTGCCGAGGGTCCCCTCGGTCAGGGAATAAATCAACTGGCAGTGGGTCGTGTCGTGGGCGGCAAACAGATCGATCTGTGCGGCCCCAAAGCGACTCCAAATCAGCTTGACCACCTGGGGGTGGAGTCGCCACTCTCCGGGGAGCACTGGCAACCGTGAGAGCTCGTCGGCCGCACGATTGAGCAGGCCCGGAATGTGAATAGCACGAAGGGACCTCAGATGCTTCTGACTCCACAGGAGGAGATGGCGGGCTAGTTGGGACAAACGGCGGGAGCGTAGACCACCTTGTTTGTTGATGTACGCAACGGCCGTTGTGCTGTCCGTCCGGACCAGAACGTGCTTGTCTTTGAGCGACCCTTTGAGGCGGCTGAGAGCAAGACGAACTGCCAGCAACTCTAGGCAATTGATATGCCATTGCAGTTGGGGCCCCGTCCACAGACCCGATACTGCAAGCCCGTTGTACGTGGCACCCCAACCCGTGGGTGAGGCATCCGTGGAGACAACATGATGCCTGGACACTTGTTCTAGAGGCACTCCTGCCCGTAGAAATGAAGGGTCCGACCACGGAGTGAGGGTTTGGCAGCATCTCGGCGTCACTTGGACACGGAGGGACCCGCTGTGCCACGCCCATCTCGGGACTCGGTCGTGTAGCCAGTGCTGAAGCGGTCTCATATGGAGCAGCCCTAGCGGCGTTACTGCGGCTGCTGCTGCCATATGCCCCAGGAGCCTCTGAAAATGTTTCAGTGGAACCGCTGTACTGCGTTTGAGCGTACTCAAGCAGCTCAGCACCGACTGGACGCGCTCCTCTGTGAGGCGTGCAGTCATGGCGACCGAGTCGATCTCCATCCCGAGAAAAGAGATCCTCTGTACGGGACAGAGTTTGCTCTTCTCCCAGTTGACCCGAAGACCCAACTGGCTGAGGTGCCGGAGCACCATGTCCCTGTGTTCGCACAACTGCTCCCGCGACTGGGCAAGAATCAGCCAGTCGTCGAGATAGTTGAGGATGCGAACACCACGCTCTCTCATGGGAGCAATGGCCGCCTCCGCGACTTTCGTGAAGACACGGGGCGACAGGGACAGCCCGAAGGGCAGGACTTTGTACTGGTATGCCCGTCCGTCGAAAGCAAAGCGTAGAAACGGTCTATGTCTAGGGAGAATCGAGACATGAAAGTACGCATCCTTCAGATAGATCTCTGCAAAGCAATACTGGGGACGGATGCACCTGAAGATGCGTTTCTGCGTTAGCATTCGGAACGGCATCCTGTGGAGGGAGCGGTTCAGGTAACGCAGGTCCAGGATCGGTCGTAACCCGACACCTTTCTTGGGTACAATGAAGTACGGGCTGTAGAACCCAGACTTCATATCGGCTGGAGGGACCGGCTCTATCGCGTCCTTCGCCAATAGGACAGCGATCTCCGCCTGAAGCACCGGGGCGCCCTCCTTCGGTATAGATGTAAAGTGGACACCCCTGAACTCCGGGGGACGCCGGGCGAACTGAATCGCATAGCCGAGTCTGATGGTGCGGATGATCCAGCGAGACGGGCTGGGGAGCGCTAGCCAGGCCCCCAGAGACCGAGCAAGCGGGATCATCGGCACCACGGACGTACCCGGAGCGGGGCAGCGCAGCGGAACGCAGGGGCCCCAGGACGACATGGGAGTAGTCCGTGCAGGGGTCTGGGTCTGACACACGACCTGCATCCGCTGAGGGGACGGGCGAGCGTGGGGAGGCACATTGTGTGCGTCCGCACAACCGACGCCCCCTGTTGGCGAGGAGAGAGGTGTCTGAGGGGTACGAGGCATGGTAGCGTCGCATACCACCAGACGCGCTCTCTTGGCACCCAGAGATGTTGGAAACTGCTCTTTTATTGAAAATTTGGGTGCCACTGGCACTGAGGCCAGTGGCGGAACAGACATACAAATAGTGTTCCCCCGGCCCTCCACCGGGGGAAGGAGTGGTGTTGCAGCCATCTCCCGAAGAGCAGTTTCCTCCATCTCTGGGCGGCCCGTCTCAGGGTCTCTTCCGACAACGCTTGCCACCTGGCTTGGCAGCGGCTTGAGCGGGCTGGAAGTTCTTCCTGTGACCGGCTCCACGCCCACGGCCGGTGGAAGGCTGCTGCTGGGCTGGGGCGGGAGCGGGGGCGGCCGCAGGAGGATGTCCTCGGCGACGGGCAGGCGGAGGTGCTGCAGCCGGCGGCTGGGTGGAGGCAGCAGCGGGCCGCCGGTGCAGGATATGTTTTATGGCCTCCGTCTGCTTCTGGGCGGCCGAGAATTGCTGGGCGAAATTCTCGACCGCGTCGCCGAACAACCCGGCCGACGATATGGGGGAGTCCAGGAACCGGTTCTTGTCAGTCTCCCTCATGTCGGCCAGGTTGAGCCAGAGATGCCGTTCCTGGACCACTAAGGTGGACATCGCCTGACCCACGGAACGGGCGGTAACTTTCGTCGCCCGGAGGGCGAGGTCCGTCGCCGCCCGGAGCTCCCGGAGGAGCTCTGGGTCAGACCTACCCTCGTGCATGTCCATGAGTGCCTGGGCCTGGTGTACCTGGAGCAACGCCATGGCATGCAAGGCAGACGCGGCCTGTCCGCAGGACCTGTAGGCCTTCGCAGTCAGACTGGACGAAAGTCCACAGGCTTTGGACGGGAGACGAGGATCACCACGCCACTCGGAGGCGGTCGCCGGACGCAGCTGCATCGCGACGGCGCATTCGACTGACGGGATTCTCTCATAACCCTTGGCCTGTCCACCGTCAAGGGTAGTGAGGAGGGAGGAGCCTCCAGGTCTGTTTCTGGCACTGAAGGGTGTCGTCCACGACCTGGAAAGCTCCTCATGCACCTCCGGGAAGAATGGCACTGGGGCGGGATGCTGAGAACCAGCGCGACCCCCCCCCCCCAGGATCCAATCATCCAACCTAGAAGGTTCGGGACGTGGTGGAGGGTTCCACACAAGCCAGACCTTTTCAGCGGCCCGGGAAAGCATAGCCGTCAACTCGGGGTCCGACTCAACCGTTGCCACTCTCCCAGAGGGAGGCAGTACAGTTGAGTCCTCATCCTCCGAGGACTGGAACTCCCCCTCCGATGCTGCGATCGACATCTGCTCGTCCGCGGGCGCTCCGAAAGAGATGACTGGGCGCCCGTGGGCGGGACCAGCGATCTCTTCCGGTGGCGCCACCGGCAGCGGTGCTTGTGAGGGTTCAGGGACCTGCGTAGGGACACTAGGCGGGTTTGTCCTGAACGTTATCCTCAGATCACCCCGGTCATCCGTCGAAGTAGGTCTATCCTGGTTAGGGATAGCTCTAGATCGAGGTATGGGGAGGGGGACTCCGCCTTCCCAGAGGTAGGTGAGTCTAGATCTAAGCACCGCAATAGTCATGTTCCCGCAGTGAGAACACAAGCTATTCACAAACGCTGCCTCAGCGTGCTGTAAGCCCAGGCACGTGATGCAGTGAGTGTGGCCGTCAGCGGGCGAGAGGGAACGACCGCATCCAGAAACGCACGGGTGGAATGACATCTTGAGAAAGACGCAGTCACACCCGTGTTGCTCTTTTGTGAGGAAACGCTCTTTTAGAGAGTGCTGAAGCACCCAGGGAAACCACGGCAACACACAGGGGATAGTGCAGCCTGTGTTTGCACTCAAAAAATTGAACGCCCACCGAAACCAACAGGTTGCTGTGATAACAGCAGTTGTTCCTCTTTTGCAGCTTGAGTTCGCGGTCCCGCTGGAGAGTGCCGTCACACCAACACAACGATCCTCTTCGTTCTCTGACAGTCGCTGAATTAATCAGGAAAGCAGTCTGTAACTTCAAACGCCGGTTCGGCTCCGAAGTGAATGACGTCAGTGCGATGCTCTCGCTTCCTGTTTATACCCGCGGTGCGGGGCGGAGCGCGAGATGCCAATCTCGCACGGCAATTGTTCATTGGCCTGTTCTTAAGTTCTCGAAGCTGATAGGGGCTCTCTGAAGTGATCCCAATTCGTCGGTATTACCGACGTACGTCGTAGTGACAGACTGAAAGGGAACTAAGTAACTCAATTAGTTACTTTTTAAGGGAGTAACGCACTATTGTAATGCATTACTTTTCAAAGTAACTTTCCCCAACACTGCACTTATTTAAGTGAGTTTGTCATTATACTGTTTTGTTGTTGCGTTTTTCATTAAGAATAAAAGGCAAATGAACACCCCATTCAAGCAACCCGCAGCCAAATTGGAGCTAATTCAAAACCGAAACAAAATGCGCAAAGCCGCTCTGTCATTCGTTCAGCACTGTAAAGATAATTGTAAATAAAAAAAGAGTATTGTATTTCGCCAGATTTTATAATGTAAACATATTCAAGCATGAATGAGAACCGATTCGAGGGGGATGCCAGGTGTGCGAAGAAGAAAAAAAACCTGAATATCCGAATCCCAAAATTGAAAATCGAATACCAACCCACCGAACAAATATTCAAATATTCTGGTACCGCCCTACTGAGAATACACTCTTTATATTTATACCTGGAAAGGGAATAACACATTGCAAAACCATATATCAATATTTAAAAATCATTTTCTAATTAGAAAAAAACATTTATAAAAAGATGTTGACAAATGGTCCATGTACTTTTTCGTTCATTCGATTTTCCTTATAGAAACGGTATTTAAAAACAAAAAACAGCTCCTTTTTTCGTTTTTCATTCAGAGGTGGAAAATTAATTAAGGGCTTGAAAATTCGATTTCTAGACGTGGGCGGGAATTATACGCCCCTTTCTGCTGATTGGGGCGTCATCAGTTCTTCCTCAGTACCGCACAGCAGAATAATAGTCCTGCTGCTACAGATTCTTAACGCGTTTATTGCAGCTACATTTAATCTTGTATTCATAAAACAATCAGACCAACGAATGGCTCGACACAACCCATCCCGGGGCAGAGCCTAGACAGGGCTTTCTCCTGTGTAGATATAAATTCACATACACTTCGCATCAGCTGGGTATGGCAGGATATATGACTGCTGTCATAGCCTACCCTGGTTGCCCAGTAAAAATAAATAAATTAAGTTTTAAATTAATATAATTAGTTGTAAATTAAATATTTTAAACACTAATACAAAAAGGAAAGAATATCGCGTTGACATGTAATAGCTAACGTTCACACAAGAACTGTCATTCTGACTAACTGACAACAGAACAACAGATATGTTAAAATAGGCCTACATACTCTTTGTTTTATGATGTAGGCCTAGGCCTTGCGTTTTATTAAAATGTATTATAATCAGGGCTTAAAAACGGAAAAAAATATCAATCGGTTCACTCCGAGCAGAATCGATATTATAGCGTTTCCGTTTTTGCGTTCCTCAATAAACATTACTGTTCCGAAAACATTACTGTTCCGTTTGATATGAAAAAATACCTGTTAATAACATTATTTTAATTTAGCCTATACTTTAAACAAATATGTATAAATAGACTTATTTTCACTCAATAATAATATAGCCTAACGCATGGTAATTAAACTTGAATATTTATTTCATAACATTTTTAAAACCAGAAATACATGCATTAATTACAAAGCATAAACAGCGGACCTGTTTTAATGGAGGGTTAGACAATCTAAAGTGGCCCTCTTATGCCGAATTATTTTCAAAAGAGTGATAACATTCTTTGTAGATAACTTTTTTTCAACACGACTTGTTTTAAAAATTGCATGAATAAAGAATAAATAAACTGGATAACCATTGCTCTTTTAATGCACCGTCAACTGCTAATTTCAAAGCAAACACTGCGCAACACGTCCTTGCATCACATAATCAAATTCAGTCAGCTAATAAAGCTTGATCATTTAATGCAATATAACATACCATTTAATACGAAGCATCAACCGTCTATATAGAAAACATTGACCTGTCCTGTATTGGCAATCTGAAAGACTAGGCCTATAGGAAAAATGTTTGATAGATGCTAGTAGCCTTCTTGGACAGGCTAAAACAAAATCCATAAACTAGCCTAAATCAGTCTATTTGAGCTTAAAGTCCGTCCTGCTTATTTAAACGTTCGAAAAGAATGTCCTCCAATACCTGCACATTCATGGTAGACCTCAGCGGGGAAAGAAATGTACTTGAGGCATGAAAATGCGCGCTCTATACTGACTTGCGTACCGGTAGATCATAAATGACTGGTGCGCAGGCATTTCACTCACACTTGATCCGTCAACGTCACATGCCGTACTACTCAATTCATGATTGGTCACTGCCAAATTAAAATATTAAAGAGAACGATAAAATAACGTTATTAACCGGTTAATGGTCATTTCAAATTAACGTTTCTGTTCAGAACGATTCAAATTGATTTTGATTTCGTTTCCGTTTTTGTTCCTCTTAAAATTTCGTTCGTTTCCGGTTTTCGTTTTCGTTCCTTGAACCGGTTCAGAGCCCTGATTATAATTGGAATCTCAAAAGGATGCCCTTCTGCGCGGAGCAAGCTCCTGCGCACGCACAAAGGACTGCAACATTTTCACTTACCATTTTGATTTGTTTCTCACCAGCAAACCCTACAGTAACTAAAGGCCTAACTTTAGAACGCTTAGAATATAGCCTACGGCATGAGTTGCAAAGGATTATTTTACAAATTTGAATCCGCTTGAAAAAATACAAATGGGCAAATGCAGACTGACGCGTTTAGCCTATTGCAACTTGTCTATTTCATCTCTTTCTCATCAAACAACCAGACTAACGAATGGCTCGACCCAACCCGTACCGGGGCAGATCCTAGACAGGGCTTTCTTCTGTGTAGACCAGCGGCTTTAGTCCTGCGCAAAGTGCCAGGGGGTCCGCGAATTTGCTATATCATACAGTATTTTCCGTAACGTTTTTTTATTATTGGGTTCGTGATTTTTATTTGTTCAATTACAAAGTAGGCTACAAAACAGAAATAAGACTTTGTGGTACAATTCATAGTATGCAATAACAATTAAAATATAGATTATCATGAAACATGCTGTGATTTATTCCAAAGTGACTTAACGTAAAATAATCTAAACTTCGTCAAGTAGGCTATTCATTGTATTTTGGTTAATGTTGTGGTGTGCGCCAGAAGATGTTCAAGGAGACATGACATATTGTAGTCATTTTAAATGTAGCCTACACAAATAAAAGTATACATTTTATGATGATGATTAAGATGGCCTAATCATCAGTAGCCTATGATGAGGAAAAAAATTCAGGTTGGCGCCGGCGACTCACGCGTTCATTATTATTAAAATAAAACTTCAGTAATAATGTTCAATAAAAAATTTTTTTTTAAAAATCATTCTGCTTGGTCTTTTGTACAATGGTCAATGGTTGCAATTGATCTGTTGGACAAGTAGAACGTACATAACCTAGTGTGTTGTATTTTATTTATCTGTATTTTATACTAATTCTGCATGTAGGCTTATAATAAAATGCAGTGATGCGTTTCTCAACATGACACTCAGGTGCGACTTATTTTCTGGCAAATAGTGACGGTCGATTATAAAAATCATAGGATGATGGAGGCAATGAATACAATAAGGTTTTTTTGTGCACACAGACACACATACAAAAAACATTGTGTTCTTTGCACCACATTAATTTTGGCCTGAATAACTGTTATTAGCTACATATTTGGCCTGTTTTGTTTGGATGACCAACTCTCACAATCTGCGTGAAAGCTGCGGGAGACAGCGCGGAGAGAACGCACATGACGTGCTTTGGAAGTTTACTTGTAACTTGTTAGAGAAAATAACACGCGCCAATTTGTTTGAAATCAAATAATTCTCACTATTAAAGAAATAAACTCAAAACCAAAAGGTAGGTATAACTGCTGCGTATCTCCTGAACACTTAGGCCTACTGGTCTGTGCTTACTGTTGGCGTTTATCTGCTTAGTTTGTTCAGTTTAATTAACCCATCGCAATTTAGGCTATTGGAACTGTGTGAACTGTTGTTCTCCGGTTTTTAGTTAGTCAGAATGACAGTTCTTGCGTTAATAGGCCCAAGTACCCAATTCTAAAGTTTAAAATATTTAATTTACAACTATTGATATTAATTTATATATTAATCTATTTATTTGTTTTAGTGTTTATTTAATTTTCAACTAATTAAATTAATTTAAATCTTAATTTATTTATTTTTACTGGGCAACCAGGGTAGGCTAGGCTATGACAGCAGTCATATATCCTGCCATACCCAGCTGATGCGAAGTGTAGGCTATGTGAATTTATATCTACACAGGAGAAAGCTCTGTCTAGGCTCTGCCCCGGGACGGGTTGTGTCGAGCCATTCGTTGGTCTGATTGTTTTATGAATCCAAGATTAAATGTAGCTGCAATAAACGCGTTAAGAATCCGTAGCAGCAGGACTATTATTCTGCTGTGCGGTAGCCTACTGAGGAAGAACTGATGACGCCCCAATCAGCAGAAAGGGCCGTATAATTCCCGCCCACGTCTAGAAATCGAATATTCAAGCCTTTTATTAATTTCCACCTCTGAACGAAAAAAGAAAAATCAAGCTGAAATCTTGTTTTTCGTTTTGTTTAAAAAACGAAAAGAAAAAAAAACGAAAAGAGGAGCTGTTTTTTGTTTTTTAATACCGTTTCCATAAGGAAAATCGAATGAACGAAAAAGTACACGGACCACAACTATTCATGCACATTCCCAAAAAAAACATTGCATAGTTTCTGCTGTAATTGTGAGAGTAAGCATTCAGCCCACAATGACAATGAGTTGAGACATTCTTTGATATTTGAAATAAAAAAAATATATAAAAAAATGGCAGATTTCAAGATTAATTTGTCCATTAATATGTATCATCCATCAAGCATGCAAGCTTTCAATCATCTAGAACAAATAGTAACAGGCTGTTTAGAAATCCAGCAGTAAATGATAACAACAACAAAAAAACTAGGTTATTATTGAAGGTCAGAAATGAAGCGAAAAACAACCCTGATTAACCTCTTAAACTCTGCAGACCCTGTACAGGTCTACTTTCTGGAGACTTGCATAACTTTTGGCATCACTTTGACATTTATTTTACACAAAGTAACTTGTTTACACTAAATTACTCTTGAACCATTTCCGCCTGGATTTGGCCTACCCAAATTGAAAAGCTTCCTATACAGTGGTCTAACCCCTTAAGCCCTAAAGGTATTTTTTGAGTTTTTTTATCTGAGTGACATATACAAGTTTAAAGACTCATAACTCCAAAACTATAGTAAGGAGAGTCAAATGGTAGGTATCATTTGTTAGCAAACATTTTATATTTTTGGAAAATATAAATTTTATTATATTTGGACAATATATTGCTGAGAAACTGCTGATAAAAGGCATTTTTTTAAAATATATTTTTAATAATTTTACAAATATTTCTTATGTAACATTCAATAACTCAGGAAGGAAATAGGCCAGCAGAAAAAAATATTTTTTGGTGATGTTGTCCTATATGTGGTCTGCATCTGGATCAAATTTTGTGGCGATATCATAAAGTAATCAAAAGTTACAGCATTTAGAACAAAGGTAGCCTTTTTGTTCAGTCCTTGACATTTACAAAACTGTTGTTTTCTTAGAGAAATACACAAATTTAAAGACTCATAACTCAAACTATAGCAAGGAGAGTCAAAAAGTATGTATTATTTGTTAAAACACTTTTAATATTTTTAGAAAATATAAATTATTATTACATTTGGACAATCTAATGCTGAGAAACTGCTGATAAAACATTATATTATATTATGTATATTATATTATATATATTATATAATAACACATAATGGGTATCATTTTAAAGCTTAGAATCTCAGCTTTTTATATGCTCTTGACGAGCGCTGAGTTATTCATCTAAACCGGAGTGTACCGCCCGCGGGCGCCCCCTAGCTGCTATATAACGTAAATGGCCATATTCTGCAAAACTGCACTGATCACCACATCATCTGTGAGGAATATCTCGTGATCGACGCAATGGATTATGGTGTCCTTGGTCTCTTTTTAATCGTGGGAATCTTCTGCAAAGAAGGTTGTGCCATGTTTAACGATCGGAGAAAGTTTCATGAAGCTACAAGCGTAAACGCGACTTTAAAGCTATGGTTATTAGCGTATGTGCTCCTGTCGGGCTATAATGTGTAATAATTCAATGAGTGATATTTTCTGATTCAAGTGACGGATTGTGGTGTTCTTGGTCTTTTTTTAATCGTGAGAAGAATCTGCTGTAAATAAGGATGTGCCATTTTCAACGATCAGAGAACGTTTCACGAAGTTAAAATGATAAACACGATGTTAGTGCAACAATAGCTTATTTAAGAGTATGTGCGCCTGTTAGGTTTTAATGTGTAATAATTCCATGAGTCATATTTTCTGATCCGAGTGACGGATTATGATGTCCTTGGTCTCTTTTTAATCGTTGGTATCTTCTGTAAATAATGTTGTGCTCACGTTTAACGATCGGAGAAAGTTTCATGAAGTTGCAAGCATAAACGTGACTTTTGTGCAAAAATAGCATGTGCTCCTGTCAGGTTTCATGTACATAATTCAATAAATCATAACTTCTGATCTGAGTGGCAGATTATGGTGTCCTTGGTCTTTTTCTAATCGTGGGAATCTGTTGTAAATAATGGTGTGCCACTTTTAACGATCGGATAATGTTTCACGAAGTTACAAGCATAAACGCGACTTTAGCACAACGTTAGCATATTTAGCATATTTGCGCCGGTGAGGTTATAATTCCATGAGTGAGAACTTTGGATGAGAGTGACGGATTGTTGTGTTCTTGGTCTCTTTTTAATCGTGTGAATCTGCTGTAAATAAGGGTGTGCATTTTTAACGATCGGAGCTTGTTTCATGAAGTCACCAGCAAAAACGCCAAGTCTAAGCAACTGTTATTTTGTACTCCGCTCATGTGCTTCTGTGCTGTTTTCGGTGTGCCATATTTCAACGAGGGATATCTATAGATCTAAAAGACAGATTGTGGTGATTGTGGCTCTTTTTAATCGTGAGAATCTGCTGTAAATAATGATGTGCCAATTTCCCACGTTTCATGAAGTTACAAGGGAAAAACGCCACATGAATGCTGCATCAGTATATTATTTACATATGGGTCTTGCAGGACTTAACTTACAAAAACTCGCTAAAAGTTTAGTCAAAGCCCAAAACAATTAGGCTTGTTGTATTTTGCTCCACGAGACCTTTCAAATGACATATGACACATGACTATCTGAGCTGTATGATGTGATTGACACATGGCAGAACATAATACCCCCCCCCCCCCCCCCCATTTTATTAGCAAATAACTCATCACTACTTTGGAGATAATCATAATGGCTACATTCATTGTAAAGTTTAGACTCTAAGCTTTCAAATGACACCTATTTTGTGTTGATCAATGCAGTAGTTTTGAAAAATATGACAATTAATTTTTTTCACAGCTAGGTGGCGCCCTCGGGCGGTACACTCCGTTTTAGATTAATAACTCAGCACTCGTTTTGAGTATCCCAACATGGATATGCATTGAAAAGCTGAGATTCTAAGCTTTAAAATGATACCTATTTTATGTTATTACATTCAGTGGTTGCTTAGTAACCCCCCCCCCCCCGCAAATTTTTTTTGGGGGTGGGGTGCCCGGGGCTGGTACACTTCGGGTTTAAGGGGCTAAATACAAAATGTTGGTGTCAGTTTACAGGAAAGCCTTTGAAGCTACATAAGACACTGCTAAAAGTGATAAACATGTAAGAATATGATGCCTGAGCTGTAATAACACCCTCCAAAAAAGGTTTTTTTTTTTTTTATAAATTTAAACTGTGTGCTCTAGCACTCTGCAGACAGTTTTGGCTGTTTCCACTAGATTCCAGAAAATACTGGAAAAAAGATTTTTGTCAGGATCATGTATGCAAGATTTATTAAAATGAATCTGAATGGAGGAATATGTCCTTTTTAATGTAATTTCCGCCTGCCCATATACAGTGGTATAAATGCAATATCCCTGTGTCTTTTTACAGAAAACCCTGCAATTACTTAAAATGCTTCTAAAAGTGATATATATTACACAATATGTTGTGTGTGATATAATAAACATAATATATATATATATATATATATATATATATATATATATATATATATATATATATATATATACAGTGAGGAAAATAAGTATTTGAACACCCTGCTATTTTGCAAGTTCTCCCACTTAGAAATCATGGAGGGGTCTGAAATTGTCATCGTTGGTGCATGTCCACTGTGAGAGACATAATCTAAAAAAAAAAATCCAGAAATCACAATGTATCAATGTTAATATTTGGTACAGTAGCCTTTGTTTGCAATTACAGAGGTCAAACGTTTCCAGTAGTTTTTCACCAGGTTTGCACAAACTGCAGGAGGGATTTTGGCCCACTCCTCCACACAGATCTTCTCTAGATCAGTCAGATTTCTGGCCTATCGCTGAGAAACACGAGTTTGAGCTCCCTCCAAAGATTCTCTATTGGGTTTAGGTCTGGAGACTGGCTAGGCCACCTCAGAACCTTCTTACAGAGCCACTCCTTGGTTATCCTGGCTGTGTGCTTTGGGTCATTGTCATGTTGGAAGACCAGCCTCGACCCATCTTCAATGCTCTAACTGAGGTAAGGAGGTTGTTCCCCAAAATCTCGCAATACATGGCCCCGGTCATCCTCTCCTTAATACAGTGCAGTTGCCCTGTCCCATGTGCAGCACCCCCAAAGCATGATGCTACCACCCCCATGCTTCACAGTAGGGATGGTGTTCTTGGGATGGTACTCATCATTCTTCTTCCTCCAAACACGTTTAGTGGAATTATGACCAAAAAGTTCTATTTTGGTCTCATCTGACCACATGACTTTCTCCCATGACTCCTCTGGATCATCCAAATGGTCATTGGCAAACTTAAGACGGGCCTGGACATGTGCTGGTTTAAGCAGGGGAACCTTCCGTGCCATGCATGATTTCAAACCATGACGTCTTAGTGTATAACCAACAGTAACCTTGGAAACGGTGGTCACAGCTCTTTTCAGGTCATTGAACAGCTCCTCCCATGTAGTTCTGGGCTGATTTCTCACCTTTCTTAGGATCATTGAGACCCCACAAGGTGAGATCTTGCATGGAGCCCCAGCCCGAGGTAGATTGACAGTCATGTTTAGCTTCTTCCATTTTCTAATGATTGCTCCAACAGTGGACCTTTTTTCACCAAGCTGCTTGGCAATTTCCCCGTAGCCCTTTCCAGCCTTGTGGAGGTGTACAATTTTGTCTCTAGTGTCTTTGGACAGCTCTTTGGTCTTGGCCATGTTAGTAGTTGGATTCTTACTGATTGTATGGGGTGGACAGGTGTCTTTATGCAGCCAACGACTTCAAACAGGTGCATCTAATTTAGGATAATAAATGGAGTGGAGGTGGACATTTTAAAGGCAGACTAACAGGTCTTTGAGGGTCAGAATTCTAGCTGATAGACAGATGTTCAAATACTTATTTGCAGCTGTATCATACAAATAAATAGTTAAAAAATCATACATTGTGATCTCTGGATTTTTTTTATAGATTATGTCTCTCACAGTGGACATGCACCTACGATGACAATTTCAGACCCCTCCATGATTTCTAAGTGGGAGAACTTGCAAAATAGCAGGGTGTTCAAATACTTATTTTCCTCACTGTATATATATATATATATATATATATATATATATATATATATATATATATATATATATATATATATATATATATATATATATATATATATATACATATATATATATATATATATATATATATATATATATATATATATATATATATATATATATATATACATATATATATATATATATATATATATATATATATATACATATAAATATATATATATAAATATATATATATATATATATATATATATATATATATATATATATATATATATATATATATATATATATATATATATATATATATATATATATATTTAATGACACTGGGATATTGCATTTATACCACTGTATATTGGTATGGGGTGGGGGGGGGGTCCTTCCTTCAGATCCATTTGAATAAATCTTGCATACAACATGGTACAGACAAAATTATTTTTTCCAGTATTTTATGGAATCTAGTGGAATCAGCCAAAACTGTCTGCAGGGTGCTAGAGCACACAGGGCCTGAGTTACATTATTACATTATACAGATCATTTATATATAGGGGCTCTGAGCAATAGTTTATTAGCGGCAGGCTTTGCCCTGAAGGGTTCAGATTCCGAGCTGTCAACGAGCAAGCTTCGCTGAGGTTTGAACCCCCTGATGCAATTAACCAGAATTTTTTTTCATAAGCAGCAGTTAAATAATTCCATGTGGTAGTAATAGTAAGTAAGTACTGTAATGAGATTTGACAAAAAATAGCAACAATGAGCTGAATATATAGATATATCTCTGTGGTTAAGCAACTACATGATCTGCATGTCTCTGTGACAGACTAAGCCAAGTGATTGTACGGATGAGCTTATATATCTTGCTTAATTGGTAGTGTACTTACGGTCATTTGAGCATCAGCTGATGGCTGTCTGTCATGCCATGGTCTGCCTGAACTACACTTAACTTAAATTGGACCCACTTTATATTAGGTGGCCTTCACTTCTATGTACTAACATTTTAATTAATAATTTGATACAATGCACTTATTGTGTACATACATGTTTTTACATTGTACTTACATTTTAAAAAATACTTGCATGTAATTACATCTGTAAATAATTTCTGTAGTTATATTTGTAATTGAACAGTTGACACTTCTCTTACACCTAACCCTACCCTTAAACTTACCCATACCACCACACCTGTTCCTAACCATACCTGTATCCCACCTCAATATCAGGAAAAGTGTTTTGCAATACAATTTGAACACAGTAAGTACATTGTACTTATTTTTTTGATGTAAGTACATAGTACTTAAGGCCACATAATATAAAGTGGGGCCCTTAAATTTGTTATGTGAAATATATATTTTCTACATGCTTACCATTACATGTGTTACTAGTGCTGACTGATTGATTCCCATTTGTTGCAGTAAACCCACTCAAGCAGGAACAGTTGTAACTCCCAACTGAGTTGGTGCAACGAGAGTTTAGACCACAGAACTCTGATGTCTTCAGACATTCATTCACATCTATATTACAGGAAGATATGAAAATGGTTTGCATAAAAATTTAAGGGGCAATATCATAACTTTTTTTTTAAATCCTTATGATTGGTGTGCTTGAATTTACAATAACAGGCATGAGCAAAACTCTCAAGGTTATACAAATATCTTATTATAGAATATACCTCTACATGTGTTATTGATGCTGATGGGGAGACTTGAGTTTGCTGGAGTGAATCCATCCAAACATGAGCAGCTGTAACTTCCTATTTCATTTGTGCAGGTGGAATTTGTACCACATACAGATGGTCTGAACACACATTCATTAATATCTGGAAAGGAAACAATCAGTACAATTATATTCTTATGTAATGCAAATAAATAAATAAATTCAGATTTCAGTTAAATAAACTGCAAATTAACTCCATTACATGTCAGATCTAATGCAGGGTTCTTTGAAAACAGATTATAATTACTCTTAATAGCCAAGCATACAGCTGTTAAAATAGGAAAACATTGTTTTTGCACAACTTTGCAAGTGTTTCACCTTCGCAGAACTGTCCATCCACTGGAAGGGCATTGATACATGTACATGAACCATCAATGATGTCATCACAGGCCTCGTATGAGTGACACGTGTCATTTGGCCAAACAAACAGATCCTCACATTTACACTGATACTGAGTTTCATTAAAAGAACAGACTGGAAAGCAGAGAAGAGCAATACTGTAATTAACAGTAGATATCAGTTCGTATGTTCATTTTTATAACTTTAGTAGTATCACTAACTGTAGGTTAATTGTAACAAGAAGGATTTTTAGCAAATTAATGATGATGGTTTTAACAGGCTCACCTGTTGAAATGTTTAAAGCTGTAATTTCAGTACTGTTGTCCACTTGAAATGGAAGTTTAACATCATTCACGGAAGATCTGATTTTGTTGATCACTACTATTTCGGGTACATTAATTTCTACAACCATAATGTATTTAACTGGATCTATATGGAAACATAATGTGATTTTAATAACCATGCGTTAAATAGGCTTTTACTCTTCAAGCAAAATAATGAAAATTAAGCCACTCTCTCAAAAAAAAAGGCCTATTAATTAAAATAAATTATCTTTATTTTTATACAAATAACATCAAACTATTATAAGGACATTGTATTTGAGCATAGAGAGGCTCAAAACTGACAAAACTGTGAATCAGACCTGCACTTCTTTGTCTTATATGATGCACTGGCTCATCTGTGTAGCTAAACTGGAATGATGTAAAAAGAAAAGAAAATATTTCATTGCAGGCTTTCAATGATGTTTCTCATATTTTCTCAATATTGAAATTCATTCATTTATTCATAGAGACAGAGCGCAAAATTGACTTTGCATTGCGTGAGGCTGCCTCCTTGTCCTTTCGGACTTATAACAAAAAACAGAACAATGTTTAAAAGCTGATATGTGAAAAAGTGTACCTACAGCAAACAAGATAAAAGAACACAGAAATAAGTTTTTATAAGCTGTTGACCAAAAAAAAAAACTGAGCGTTTAAGAAGACTAATGTGGATACAGGCAATAAGACGTCAGCAGGAAGAATGGGTCAATTTTGGGATCCTGACACTATATGTCTAGTATATCTCAGTATGCTTATGTGAGCAGTAAATATGTTGTCACTGTTAAGTCAAATATCCACATGTCAATATTATATATTATATTTCCTGTCGCTGATTACATCCCCTCTAGTGGGTGTAGTTATCAGTGTCATTGCATACTCTGTCTCAATTGCCTGTCTCCACTTTTTTGTCCTTAAATGCTCGTTTTTTTGGGTCAACAGCTTATAAAAACGTCTGTGTTTTTGGTTCTGGGTTTTGTTTAGCTTGTTTGCTGTACACTTTGTCACATATCAGCTTTTAGACATTGTTCTGTTTTTGTTAGAGGGTTAGGGTTAGGGTTAAGTCCGAAATGACAAGGAGGCAGCTTCACGCAATACAAAGTCAATGGAGAGCGTTGGATTGTTTTCCCCCCGGTGAACATGGTCTTCAGATTATGACGCGTGCCGCTCTGTCTCTATTCATTCATTTATTCATATGTTACCCAACAGTGTTTTGGGGTCAATGTTGCATTCTATATATCTTATAATAAAAGTCTTTAAAAAAAAATCTCAGATTAGATGCCATTTTTGAAAGACAGGAGAGTTCATCATCCAATTTTATATTTTAGGATTTTCATTGTTTTATGATATTTATAAAGCAACCTTTCCCTACCTGTAAATCCATGCTTGTTTCTGAAAGATTTAGAGTTTCCACAACACATCCATGGTTCAGCAGGATAGCCATGATGACTCCCAACAGGTATTTTAATATTTTCCCTGAAATTGAAAAAAATTATACATTTTCTTGAAGTCGGCATGAAATAGAATTTGCGATAGTCTTTTCTTCCATACTGTGACATATCGAAATGCAACAACAACAAAGAAATGTGGGATGGGACTTGATTTTGTCCATTGAGAATTGATTGGATCGTTGTGGTTTGCTATTGCTGTGATTATATTTGAGAGACTATCACGGGTAAGCTGTAGCTGATCCAACAAGAATGAGATGCATGATGCAGAATGAAAAATATAACCACTTTAAAAAATACTGGGAATAATCAAACACTGTGGCAAGGTAAGGATTAATCAGAAAGCCACGACAACTAATTGAACAGAAAATGACAATGAAACTGAACATGACATCCCCATAAAGTCCAAATTGAGGAGGGACTGGGCTCTGGGGGACGACGAGGAGCAGGCAGAGGAAGACACCAAGGAGAAGAAGAAACATGAAGGCCCATGGTGGAGCCATGGAGAGAGGAGCCATGGTAGAGCTTTAGTGGAGAGGCTGGGCAGAACCAGGGAGACCAGTAATCCAGGGAGGTGGAGCCGGTGGAGGTGTAGACACAGGTAAAGCAGTAGAGCCGAAGACAAGTCTGGACTGCCACGGTGGAGCCACATGCAGGTTAGACTAAGGTGGAGATGTGGGCTCAGCAGACCTGGGCGGACTCGTGGTGACTGAGGATGATGGTGGAACTGGAGGTAAGGAGTGGTGGAGGTGCAGGTGATGACTTGGTAGATGAGGGAGCCCAGTGGAGCCTGAGGGATGACAGACCATAGTTGAACCAAGGGAGCATTGAGCCAAGGTGGAGCCAATGGGTCGGAAGGTAGAGGTGGCTTGAGGTGGAGTTGAGGGATCCAGAGGCCAAGGTGGAACTGATGACTGGGAAGCCCCAGGTGGATTCACTGGAGGAGCCGAGAGGCTGAAGAGAGACAGGAGTTGTGAGGTTGAGGAACTACATGTCTTTGCGGCTTAGGAGGGAGAGGGAGGCTGGGGGTACCATCTGTGACAAATGAGACTTGGAGCTGGGCAGAGCCAATGGCGATGAAGGAGACTTGATGCTGGACAACAAAGACTTTGTGCTGGGTGACAAAGACTGGATGATGATGACTGGGTTCTTGGCTGAACCAGCAGAGATGAAGACAACTTGTGACTAGACTGAACTAGCAACTTCAAAGACCACTTGGAACTGGGACTTGGAACTTGGGCTCCGAGATAAAAAATAGTCTCTGACGATCGCTCTGGCTCTTTCTTTGTGGCGGGTATCGGCTCATAGGCTCCGGCGGGGTCTCACTGTTCCGTGCGGACATGACTGAATGCGAGCTGGGAGTGGGGGTGGCATTATTACTCTACTCTTCAACTTGGCAGATAGTGAACTGCATTGCACCAGTATCTACTCCATATACTCTGTGAAGCTCCCTTAAAGACCATCCCCAGGCAGGCATGCCTTCGACCACTTATTAAGCCCAGTGTGGTAGAAAACATGAAGCAAGCGGTTGGGGAAATGAGTGAAGCATGGCAGATCTATGAAGTGAGTGAGGCACAGCAGATCCCCTACTTCAGCAGAAGGAGGCAAACTGCAGGGATATCGTCTCAGTTACGTATGTAACCCTCGTTCCCTGAAGGAGGGAACGGAGACGTACATCGGAACTGACCGAGGAATTGGGATCTGTTTACAGAGACCAATCTACTTTGAGTGATTAAAAACGAGCCAATGGACATTGGCATGCGGTTAACACATTCCACGCACCGCCCAGCTGCGCGGGTATAAATACGGAAGTGCAATACCGCATCATTGCTTTTCAACTGAGGAGCGGAGATAAGTGACTCGGACAGTTCTCATGAGAGAACATGAACCACCCACGAACAAAGTCTCAGCATGCTCATGATGCGATAGAGGAGTGGGGGCCCGATGAGATGTACCCGGCGGGGATTGCCCCACTGTAATCCTCAGGTCACCTAGGCTTATTAGCCAAAGTAGCCCTTTTCTGGTGCACCAGAAAAGAAACTAGATCAAGGAATAAGCAAAGGGACTCAACCCCGTTTGAGGTTTCATAGTCTGGACCGCGCATCTAGATAGTGCCGAGTGATGCGCTGGGTTGTCGTGACAACCCCCGCTGTCTGCCGGCGCTCGACGGCACACAGCACGCTGAACGCTCAAGCCCTTACGAGAAAGGTGAGACGAACAACGCGCCGACGTGACCATGCTCTCCTGAGAGAGCATGGATCACCCACGAAAGCAATCTCACATGTTTAAATGTGAGAGAGATCGTGGCCGTCAAATGAGGACAGGAAACCACCGCATCCAGAAACACACGGTTTGAATGATATCTTGAAAAAGACGCAGGGTCAAACCGTGTTGCTCTTTTAGAAGGAAATGCTCTTTTAGAAGTGCTGAAGCACTTAGGGAGATGACCGCGGCTCACAGCAGTCCGATGGTAAGCCTGCGTGTGAGCACTCAAGAACGGAAATGCCCAGCCAACCAACACAGGAACAAGTGTATGTTGCAGCGGCCACTCTCTGAATCACGCTGTCACACCAGCACCCAGGTAAGAGAGCGATCCTCCTCGAGACTCGTCTAAACACTCTTCGTAGAAACAGCTTGATACAGCAAACCATTCGGCTTCGAAGTTAAAAAGCAATGATGCGGTATTCCACTTCCGTATTTATACCCGCGCAGCGGGGCGGTGCGTGGAATGCGTGAACCGCACATTGGCTCGTTTTTAATCACTCGAAGTAGATTGGTCTCTGAAAACAGATCCCATTTCGTCGGTCAGTTCCGACGTACGTCGAACGTGACCGACTGAAAGGGAACCATAGGTTTAATCGGCTTTCATGTCTAAGGTCTCATGTTCTATCAAGGGTGAGCTGTAGACAACAAGAATGAGATGCGTGACGCAGAATTAAAAATATAATCACTTTAAAGGGTACATAACACAGTTTCTACCAATCCCATGTTAATCTTGAGTACCTATATAGTATTATTGCATCCTTGATATCTCCGAAGAGTCTTATCATATTTATAAAAGACAGATACGCTGTTCTGATTCTTTCCGAAAACAGCCGAACTTGTGCAGTGGACGGGGCTAAAGAGTCATGAGCAAAAACACCTATGACACACACACAATACATCATGGCATTATCCCTGGATAACTTTTGATTCACCATACGTTCGTGTTGTTTACATAATATGCACTTACGCACCGATTGCCAACAAAACACAGACATTTAATGTAGTTTCACTCATTGCCTGCGGTTTCATGACCGGGAACAAACAAACACACTTGCAGAACTCCATTGCTACTCCGGAAAAACAAACTGCATCCACTTTCTTTAACGTTGGGTTATTTGGGAAGCTGAACAAGGTTATCTTTCCCTCACAACCAAAAACACACTTCTAAAGTGACATTGTTGATTTTGTGGACTAAAAACAAAATTACATCGCTGCCCGACAGTTCCCGTAACCCATATGAAGCTCGTTGATGAGCGTGCTCTTGCTCTCGCTGTGGTTGATGTGCGCACGCGCTCATCCGGGAGAAATTCTCAAACAAGGAATTCCACCCTTTATGAACTCATATAGGCCATACTCAAAAATGTTTTTTCCAAAACTTGTTTGAATCCTGAAGCAGTGTATTTGGCACAAAATTATTATTAGTCATACGTCCAACTCATTTTTTTTATTTACATTTTAGCCATGTTTAGCATGAGAATCCAACTCTTTAACAGTGTAAAAAAATCTGAATGCATGACATAGCATTATAGCCCTCCTTTAATTTACACTGACAACAATCAAGCATTACACACTCGTTTAGACCAAAAGCAAAACAATGACAAACAGGTTGTCCCGCTCTCACGGCAGTCATCAGAGTAAACATGAGAATCTAACTCTTTAACAGTGTAAAAAAGTCAGAATGCATGACAAAGCATTATACCCCTCCTTTAATTTACACTGAGAACAATCAAGCATTACACGCTTGACAATGACAAACAGGTTGTCCCGCCCTCACGGCAGTCATCAGAGTAAATATGTCATTGCAAGAGGACGTAAGTTATTTTGATTAAAGATTACAAGGGCACATGAATAAAAAATAAATTTTTTATAATAAAACTGTCATATTCCACAAAATGTTTTTATTTTTTACTTGTTCATCAGTTTACTATAACTGAAATTGCACTAAATTAACTGATATTTTAACTTTTGGTTGTTATTGGCAACTAAAATTAAAAAAAAAGTCTCAAATCTCTTATTATATTGAAATGCTAAACATATACTTCAGGGTTTCTAAAAGTATGTTTTGGTTTTTTGTACCTTCACTGGCCATGTTTCAAACTCAAGGTAATCACTTTAGCTTATTTCTTCAAAATATGGATTTTCTTTTATTCATCCAGACATCCAGTATTTTTCTGTAAAATAGAGTGAATACATAGAATCTAAAAACCATATATGCCATACACTGTAAAAAATTAAAACAGAAAATGTACTGGCAATTTTTACAGACTTTTTTACAGTGTACATACAAAAACATGATGTGATTATGAACAAAAGTAACTGCTGTAACAAAACATGTACTTCATACTGTAAAGGTTTATAATATTTGAAAGCGCTGACGTTTTATTAAAGACGCTAATGTTCTTATATACATTTTGAACAAATAGACATGACAAACAGACTGCAAGAGAAATAAAAATTAATGTAGCCTTATGGTACCCTTTTGCAATCGGCTGAAATCAATGATGATTTTATTATATAAACACACACACAACTCATAAAGTCATTATAAAGATAAATGTCATTGTATGCTAAATCGCAAAACAAGAATTTATATATTTTCATGAATCTACCCTGAAAAACAATTTACTCTTGACATTTTAGAGAACAGAATTAACATGCTTACCTTACTTCTGGAAAATATCAATGCTGATATGATGCCCTGAACTAAAGTAACCTTTCTGAAGAAGACCTTTCTGCAATTTTGTTTCCTTGACCCGCCTACAGAACATTCCCCAGTAGTTTTTATCTAATTGTTTCCATGCATTTCTCAATGAGTCGATCTTTTCAAAACTCATCATAATGATAAAAACTAGATAAGTCAAAGGGATAGTTCACCCAAAAATGAAAATTCTGTCATCATTTACTCACCCTCAAGTTGTTCCAAACCTGTATGAGTTTCTTTGTTCTGCTGAACATAAAATAATATATTTTGAAGAAAGTTTGTAACAAAGCAGATAGAGCAACCATTGAGTACCATAGTAGGGAAAAATACCATGGTAGTCAATGGTTGCTCTATAAACTTTCTTCAAAATATATTATTTTATGTTCAGCAGAACAAAGAAACTCATACAGGTTTGGAACAACTTGAGGGTGAGTAAATGATGACAGAATTTTCATTTTTGGGTGAACTATCCCTTTAACGTGAGTTAAAGGGTTAGTTCACCCAAAAATGAAAATTCTGTCATTAATTACTCACCCTCATGTCGTTGGACACCCGTAAGACCTCCGTTCATATTCGGAACACAAATGAAGATATTTTAGTTGAAAGCTGATGGCTGAGAAAGGCTTCACACAGGCCTCCATTGGCATTCAGTACATTGACACTTCCAAGATCCATGAAAGGCACTTAAAACGTCGTTACAAAGTCTATCTCACCACAGTGGCTCTACAATAATCATACAATGCGACGACAATAGTTTTTGTGCGCAAAAAAAAAATCAAAATAACACCTTTATCCAACTTGTTCTTGTCTTCCGTGTGCGCCTCCACGACGCATGCGCGAGAATATGACGTAGCGCCGGTGTTCGGGAATCGATGAAATACACACTTAAGCTCCATTTTGAGCACTACGCCGAGACCTAAAGCACGATCAATGTAGAATCCAACAGCTTAGACACGCGCGTCTTCCTCTGCTCGTAAACAAATCGCTTCTGGGTCATATGTCCGAACGCCGGATCTGCGTCATATTCTCGCGCATGCGTCATGGAGGCATACACGGAAGTCGATAACAAGTTGGATAAAGGTGTTATTTTGATTTTTTTTTGCGCACAAAAACTATTGTCGTCGCATTGTATGATTATTGTAGAGCCACTGTGGTGAGATAGACTTTGTAACGACGTTTTAAGTGCCTTTCATGGATCTTGGAAGTGTCAATGTACTGAATGCCAATGGAGGCCTGTGTGAAGCCTTTCTCAGCCATCAGCTTTCAACTAAAATATCTTCATTTGTGTTCCGAATATGAACGGAGGTCTTACGGGTGTCCAACGACATGAGGGTGAGTAATTAATGACAGAATTTTCATTTTTGGGTGAACTAACCCTTTAAATGAGTTTAAATGAGCTAGCATGCCTCAGGGAAAAATACACCTGCCAGTTTTCGTTCTGCTAACAAGAACAAAAAAGAAATAGTGTATTTTGATAAGATGATGACTGTAATTATAACATGAGAAAAGAAAAAAGGAAAACAGAAAACGGACAAGTGATTCAGTTCCTGACTGACTGCATTCCTGTTTTGTTTTGTTTTTTAAGGAAACTGTATCCTTAAGGTTCCAAGTAAAGGTACAAAGAATGTGATAAGCTGTATGTGAAAGCTTTATTGTTTCCTGATTTATACATGAATATATTTAGGGTAGCAAAATGTTATGTTTAGGTTTGGGAATAACATTAGGGTTAAGGGATCTTACATTTACCTATAAAAAGGTAAAAGCAAAATTACAGATATCTTTATGATATGAAAAAGTGGAAATCATCATCCGTCACAATTTGGTATACTTTAATCAGGGAGGGGAGTTACCCATAGCCTACAGATAACCCACCCCCAGAGGGTAGGCATAAGCCACACCTCCAATAATAAGTCAAGTCAAGTCAAGTCAACTTTATTTATATAGCGCTTTTAACAATGTAGATTGTTTCAAAGCAGCTTTACAGTGTTAAACAGGAAAATAATGCAGCATAATTTTATTCAGCTGTATAGCCATTCTGGAAAAAACGCTGATGTCATCAGTTCATTTCAATTATCATACAGTGACAGTGTGGGCTTTAGATCAATAATTTGATCAGTAATTTAGTTTAAATGGTTAATTTAGTTTATTAATTAGATTTATTTCGATGTTTAGTTGAAAAATTTAGTGTAATAACTGACTACGCCACCCCGGGGGCTAGAATACCGGGAAATTGCCCTTTACAAAAGAACCCTTAAGGCACACAGGTTAGATTACGGCTGAGTCAAGACGTGAGACACAGCTTTATTGGATCAAAGAATTAATCACATCAAATTATGAGTAGTAAACAACTCAACACAATATTCATACACAATTATTACTCCACTCCAGGGCTGGGGGCCTAGATCTCCTATTCTCTGAAAAAAACACAGCAAAACACACACTCACACACACACCAACTAAAGTGTCGAACACTGCACGCAAATAGAAAATCACTAGAAAATTGCTGATTGCCCCAAAGTAATATCAGATCACATACACACCTTTATTAGATTAACAAGTGAACACTTAGTCACACAAAACGAAGAATATAAAGATAATAAAACAAAACAGAAGGGACAGTTCAGCAACAAAAAAAACAACAACAAAAAAAAAACAGCCCATACAATGGCACATAAAACAGATTCTCTGAAATCGTTCAAAAGAAGAAAAAAAAGAATGAAAAATAAACAAAACAATACGTTCAAACAAATAAACCAATTACTTCAATACAATATAAAACACAGGACTCCAGAACACAGCGACAACTGCTGGATGGTCATCCCAAATCATTCGTTGTGCTGCCCGCCGAACTACCGCTCTGATACTCCTCCATGTCTGTCGCCGAAACACATGCAATGTTAACAGTACAAAGCAGGCCCACTTCTGTAGCACTCAATAGTTCACAGGTGCTAAACAGCCGATCTGGCAGCCGGTCATACACGGCGCTGCATAACGAAGTTGCCTGCAGCACACTGCTGCACTGAAAGCAGTAATGCCAATATACGAGCGTGCAGCCACCGAAGCCTTGACGACAAACCCACTGCATCATCTCAGTGCATCTGCCTCCACCTACGTGGTTAACTGTAGAAAATAAACAAACTCGGAATGACCTATCAAGCTACTGCACAATAAATCCGGGCCCCGTGATAAAACAACTTACCGGTTTGAACGTCCTGCGTTACACATGAAACTCCAAGCCACTAAAATCCAGTACAATCATGGGTTGCAAACAAAGTACCACAAGATTCCTCAGTCCACACTAAAAAGAAACAAGCTTATAAAACCACAGTCGACACAGCAGCTCCTTACTGCACAAACACTCACACGCCACGCCGGAAATCTGATGACGTCACTTGTGACCGTGAAATGCACAAAACCTAAACCAACCACTGCCTATAATTAAACACGTGAGCCAAAACACGCCCCCATCACTCCAACAACCTATGAAGAGAATGATCACCATTGGCTACAATTGATTAAATGTTGTAGATACATCCATATTGTACGTTTTAGCTTCTATTCAAACGTACAAAAAGTACATTTTGTGTCTTCGACAGTTACGTTTTAATACCAACATATTAACAATGAGACCAGGCTATAGCCTATCAGTTGCACCTGTTAGACAGTTATCATCGTTCATTATAAGTATTGGAACACTTGACCATTAGCCTGCACCAGGGACTATTGACATCGCATTCTAAATGACATAGGGCCAGATTTATTAAACAAGTCAAGTCAAGTCAAGTCAACTTTATTTATATAGCGCTTTTAACAATGTAGATTGTTTCAAAGCAGCTTTACAGTGTTAAACAGGAAAATAATGCAGCATAATTTTATTCAGCTGTATAGCCATTCTGGAGAAAACGCTGATGTCATCAGTTCATTTCAATTATCATACAGTGACAGTGTGGGCTTTAGATCAATAATTAGATCAGTAATTTAGTTTATATGGTTAATTTATTTTCTTAATTTATTTCGATGTTTAGTTGAAAAATTGAGTGTCCCCAACTGAGCACGCCAAGCCAGAGGCAACAGTGGCAAGGAAACCAAAACCCCATTAGGTGACCTAATGGAGAAAAATAAACCTTGGGAGAAACCAGGTTCAGTTGGGGTGCCAGTTCTCCTCTGACCAATTAACAAACAGTGTATGATTATTATTATTATTATTATTCTGGCAGCTTTACAGGTCAGAGGTCATAATAGATCAGAATATTCGAGGGACCGGAGGCAACATGCTGGAGACGGGTTTATTGAGGATGATGTTGATTAAATAATTATTAAAGTGCAATATTCGAATGATCGGAGGCAACACGCTGGAGACGGGTTTATTGAGGATGACATATCGATTTAAGTATTATTTAATTGTAATATTCAAACAATCGGAGTCAACACGCCGGAGACGGGTTTATTGAGATGCTGTGTCGATGAGACAGTTGCAGGGGGAGTCTAATCACGGTCTCTGCAGACACTTCGGGGTCCTGTGTTGGTCTTCTCTGAGCGCAGGTCCACCATCTGAACTGGATCCGGCCCGGATGACTGCAGTAAACCTCAGGATAAAACAGAGAGAATATCATTAGCTTAGATACCATTCTTCTGATGATGTAACGAGTACATCAGGTGTTATGGGAAGTGTTCCCGGTTCCGGCTGACCTAGTTATTGCAGCCTAACAATCATTTCATTGAAAAAGTGTTTTATGTGTATGCCACAGTAAAGAGATGTGTTTTTAGTCTAGATTTAAACTGACAGAGTGTGTCTGCATCCCGAACAATGTTAGGAAGACTGTTCCAGAGTTTCGGAGCTAAATAGGAAAAGGATCGACCGCCTGCATTTGATTTGGATATTCTCTGTATTATCAACTGGTCAGAGTTTAGAGACCGCAGTAGACGTGATGGAGTATAATATGTTAAGAGCTCGCTCAAGTATTGGGGAGCTAAACCATTTAGTTCTTTGTAAGTAATAAGCAAGATTTTAAAATGTATGCAATGTTTAATAGGCAGCCAGTGCAGTGTTGACAGAACTGGGCTAATATGGTCATACTTCCTGGTTCTAGTAAGAACTCGAGCTGCTGCGTTTTGGACCAGCTGGAGTTTATTTATTAGGCGAGCAGGGCAACCACCCAGTAGAGCATTACAATAATCTAGCCTTGAGGTCATGAACGCATGAACTAACTGTTCAGCATTTTGCATTGAGAGCATGTGCTGTAATTTAGATATATTTTTAAGATGGTAGAATGCAGTTTTACAAATGCTAGAAACGTGGCTTTCAAATGAAAGATTGGTATCAAAGAGCACACCCAGGTTCCTCACTGACGACGAGGACTTGACAGAGCAGCCATCAAGTGTTAGAGAGCATTCTAGGTTACTACTTGTGGAGCTTTTTTGTCCAATAATTAAAAAAAAATTTTTTTCTGAATTGAGTTGCAGGAAATTACCGGTCATCCAATGTTTTATATCAGCTATGCATTCCGTTAATCTTGTGAATTGGTAAGTTTCTTCAGGGCGTGAAGAAATATAGAGTTGAGTATCGTCAGCATAACAATGAAAACTAACGCCATGCTTCCTAATGATATCTCCCAGTGGTAGCATGTACAGGGTGAAGAGTAGCAGTCCTAGCACTGAGCCTTGTGGTACTCCATACTGAACTTGCAATCGGTGTGACATCTCTTCATTTACTGCTACAAACTACAAACTGATAACTGTCGCATAGGTATGATTTAAACCATGATAAAGCAATTCCACTAATACCTACATAATTTTCGAGTCTATTCAAAAAATCTTGTGGTCGATAGTATCAAATGCAGCACTAAGATTGAGTAACACTAATAGAGAGATACAGCCACGATCGGATGATAAGAGTAAATCATTTGTAACTCTGATGAGAGCAGTCTCAGTGCTATGATACGGTCTAAATCCTGACTGGAAATCCTCACAAATTCCATTTCTTTCTAAAAAGGAACATAATTGTGAAGACACTGCCTTTTCAAGTATTTTTGACAGAAAGGGTAGATTTGAGATTGGTCTATAATTGACTAATTCTGTAGGATAAAGTTGCGTTTTTTTAATAAGTGGTTTAATAATAGCCAACTTAAAAGTTTTCGGTACATATCCTAATGACAAAGATGAATTAATGATATTAAGAAGAGGATCTATGACCTCTGGTAGCATTCTTTTTTAATAGCCTAGTCGGTATAGGGTCGAGCATACATGTTGTTGATTTTGATGATTTAACAAGTTTAGCCAATTCTTCTTCTCCTATAGCAGTGAATGAGTGTAATTTTTCCTCAGTGACGCTACAGTAATCTGTCTGATGTGATACTGTACTAGACGGCTGCATGGTTAAAATTTTCTTCCTAATATTATCAATCTTACATTTGAAGAAGTTCATAAAGTCATTACTGCTGTGCTGTTTACAATCATCAGAAGTTGAAGCTTTATTTTTGGTTAATTTAGCCACTGTATCGAATAAATACCTTGGGTTGTGTTTGTTTTCTTCCAAGAGAGTTGAGAAATAAGCAGATCTAGCAGTTTTTATGGCCTTTCTGTATGTGATCATGTGCTCTTTCCACGAATTACGAAATACCTCTAGTTTTGTTTTCTTCCAGCTGCGCTCCATTTTTCTGGCTGCTGTTTTAAGGACCCGGGTGTGCTCGTTGTACCATGGCGTTGGACTATTTTCTTTAATCTTCTTTAAGTGCAGAGGAGCAACTGTGTCTAAAGTACTGGAAAAGAGAGAGTCAATAATTTCTGTTGCAACATCGAGTTCTTCTATACTATCTGGGATGCTGAGCAGATGATACTGATGAGGAAGATTATTTAAAAAGCAATCTTTAGTAGCGGCAGTGATTGTCCTGCCATTTTTGAAGCGAGGGGGCGGCTTTGCAACCTTAGCTAAATTAAGTATACATGATACTAAGTAATGATCTGAGATGTCATCGCTCTGCTGCAGAATTTCAACGGTATCAACATTTATTCCATGTGATAATATTAGGTCTAAAGTATGATTATGGCGATGAGTGGCTCCTGACACGTGTTGCCTAACTCCAATAGAGTTTAGTGTGTCTTTTAATGCTAATCCCAATAAGTCTTTTCCGTTGTCTACATGGATATTAAAATCACCAACAATTAGTACTTTATCTACGGCCAGTACTAACTCTGATAGAAATCAGCAAATTCTTTGATAAAGTCTGTATTATGCCCTGGTGGCCTGTATACAGTAGCTAACACAAATGTTGAACGGGTTTTATCATGTACACTACATAGCGTTACATAAAGCAACAAAACTTCGAAGGAATTATATTTGAAACTAGACTTCTGAGTAATACTGAAGATATTGTTATAAATTACAGCAACTCCTCCCACTTTACCTTTCAGACGCGGCTCATGTTTATAACAATAATCTTGGGGGGTGGACTCATTTAAGGTAATGTAGTCGTCAGGTTTTAGCCAGGTTTCTGTCAAACAGAGCACATCTAGATTATTATCTGTAATAATATCATTAACAATAAGCGCTTTTGGGGAAAGGGATCTAATATTCAGCAACCCAAGCTTTATCAATTGTTCATCTGTATTATATATTTTGTTTATTTGTTGGACATCAATTAAATTTTTACTGTTGAATGTTTTGATGTTTTTTTGTATTTACTAATTCGGGGAACAGACACAGTCTCTATATGATAATATCTAGGTGAAAGAGTCTCTATGTGCTGGGATTTATCTCACTCCGGTAACGTGAGACAGCTAGCAGACGATCGGTTTAGCCAGTTTGTCTGCTTCCTGACCTGGGCCCTAGTGAGTCAAGGTTTAGTTCTAAGACTATGTGCCAAATTACTAGAGAGAAGAGCGGCACCACCCCAGGAGGGATGGATGCCATCCTTCTTCAACAGGTCAGGTCTGCCCCAAAAACTTTTCCAATTGTCTATGAACCCTATGTTATTTTGCAGACACCACTTAGACAACCAGCCATTGAGTGATGATAGTCTGCTAACTATCTCATAACTCCTTTTTACAGGGAGCGGTCCAGAACAATAAACTGCCTCTGACATCGTACTAGCGAGTTCACACACCTCTTTGATGTTAATTTTGGTGATCTCCGACTGGCGAAGTCGAACATCATTAGTGCCGACGTGAATAATAATCTTAGAGAATTTACGATTAGCTTTAGCCAGCACTTTTAAATTTGCTTTGATGTCAGGCGCTCTGGCTCCCGGTAAACAAGTGACTATGGTGGCTGGTGTCTCTATCTTCACGTTCCGTGTAATAGAATCGCCAATGACTAGGGCACTTTCAACAGGATACTCAGTGGGTGCTTCACAGAGAGGGGAGAACCTGTTTGATGTTCTAACCGGAACGGAAAAGCGGTTCTTTGGTCTGCGACTATGCTGCCTCACTGTTACCCAGTTTCCCTACTGCGGGGGCCCTGCAGCCGGAACCGAAGAATGTACAGAGTTCACTAAGCTATTCACATCCAAATCAGTGTCTAAAGCTGTTACATCCTCACTACTCTCAGATAAAGTATGGATGCGTGTTTCTAATTCTGAAATCTTCTCCGTCAGCCTAACTATCTCCTTACATTTATCACATGTGAAGCCCTGTTCGCCAGCGGAGAAGCCTATACTGAACATGCGGCATGCGGTGCAAGTGATAATGACAGGAGAAGACATGACTTACCGTGTTTGTTGATTAATCCAACTTACCACTTACCACAATCGTTTGCTGGACACAATTTACTAATACAAGTTATGAACTCAGAAAAAGGGAGACCCGGGTGCAGAGATAACAAGCTAACAGGCTAGCGAAATGCTAACGTGTGATGGTGATTTAGATTAAAAGCTAGCGATGTCAAATTTAACGTGATAGGCAATTTTTAAACAATGTATGGTGATGAGTAAGTTATATTTAGCAGTAGAAGAAAGAGGAAATATCAAAATAAAGATTCAAACGTAAGCAAGGCTGTACAGAGCTACAGACTTGAGCTATAGAGCTACAGACACGGCAGGAGGCAGACAGGAGCAATCGATCAGGCAGGAGCAATCTCAGGCCATCTCAGATTTATTAAACAGGGCAAATTAGCATGAGAGCGCAATTCCATAAAAGCGCCGATGGGAGTGGAAAGTGGAAAGTGCGCAAATTAAAGCACATAGACTCAGCCGGATCATTTCCATAATGACCAACGCAATCTACCAGTTAGCGTCTGTTTTAATACATGCTTTTTTGGGCTGTAAAGAATGGCACAATCACCAGTAAATTTGCGAGCACAACCACCTTGTAAATCACCTTGCGTGATTCATTTAAATAATCTCCTCCCATAAAATTTGTGCCTGAAAGGGAAACTACAAATACATGTGCAATAAGGTCAGCCACAAAAATAACTCTGTTCATGCCTTTTCAGCGCTAATTTATCACTGCGCGTTTTTAGTAAATCCTGATAGTAGTTTTTTTAATGGTTTTGCGCTGGCACAAACTGTTAGTAAATCTGGCCTAGGGGTGGGCGATATGGAAAAAATATCATATCACGATTTTTTCAGGAAAAATCACGATTAACGATTTTATCACGCTTCTTTTTCATTTTGATTTTTAAGACTATTTTGCAAATTACTGAGCCGCAATACAAGCAAACTTATATCCCCGTTTAAAAAATATAGCCATACAAGGTAACAAAACATAAAAGGGAAAAAAAATGACAAAGTAGCATATTTTAATCAAGTGTATATTTAATGGAAGTGCAATTGTGCAAAGTAAGAACAGTCAACATGACTTGCATTACAATCAGACTTCTCATCACAAAATGAACATTGTTTAAAAAAAATAAAATCAAACATTGGCAACAGCTAACAGTCAGTAGACTGACCCTGAGCAAAACCCATGTCAGCATGTTTTTATCTGAATCCTGACTCTTTTAAACTTAGCAGCTTTAGAACAAACCTTTCACATACAAAGTATAAATACTAAGAACGTAGAGTTAGAGTATGACTGATCCCAATCACAAATTTTTAGAGAGGAAAACCAGTTGATTCACTTTATCTGGCTTGAGAGTTGCCCTCTGGCATGTGACAATATTGCCACCAGTGCTAAAAGCTCTTTCTGAGGGAGCACTTGTGGCCGGAATGCACAAGTACTTTTTAGCAAGTTGGCTAACTCTTGGAAAGTTTGCCTCATGGACTTTCCACCATTCCAAGGGATTCACCTCACTTTCTGCATTCGGTATGGACACGTATCCCTTCAGTTCCCCTTCTATTGCCTCTTTTAGAGAAAAGGAAGTTGATCCTGAAACTGCAGCAGATGCACTTGCACCACCTGAGGTTTTCAAAAAGCTGGCAAGTGATTTCTTTACTTTCTTGTGTGGGGTTTGTTCTGCGTCAGGGCTCTGTGATGTGGAGGCAGATGTAGGCTGTTGAACCGATGCTGCTGGACACTGTACGGTCAGAAAAGACTCCAGCTCAGATACAGCTCTGGCTTGTATTGCCTCTATCTTGTCACTGGCAATGTATTGGGTTTTGAACCTGGGATCAAGAAGCGAAGCCATATCCAACAGGTCATCAGTGGTGGGATGCTGATATTTGTCAGTGAGGTAATTGAGAATTGTTTGCTTCATTGTTTTTGTTAGTTCAGTGTCGTCATCATTCAGGCTCAAGATGTTGACTTTCAACAGGGAAAGCACTGGCTTTACGTAGGACACACTCACATAGTCCTCACCGGAGAGTGCATCAGTGAAGTCTCTCAGTGGACTCAGTGCTTTTTTCACAGACTCCATCACATCAATGTCTTGCCATGATGGGACCAAATGCCTCGCCTTCCGGTCTGCCTTCAGGACCTGCGAAATGGCCTTTTCCTGGTCAAGCACTCTCTCAATCATGTTGAGTCTGGAACCCCATCGTGTAGGGGATTCAGTGATGAGTTTATGTTGAGGTAGTTTCAGCTCTGTTTGAGCTTTAATTAATTCCCTCTTTTTCTTCCAACTGAAAGAGAATGTACTGACGACTTTCTTGCAGATAGATGTTATGCGTTCAACACGAGGGTCTTTGGCACTTTTTTCTAAAAAAAAAAACACACAAAACATTAATTGATTAGATTTATTTACATTTTAATTAACAAAGGTTTATATTTTTCAATTGTAATATTTTATTGAAACCGAACAAATTGTGCTACAATACCATATGTTTTTCATATACTGTACGAAACATTAAAATAAAATAATCAAATTTATATAGTAAACTAGTTTTATCATTTTACTCTGTTCAGTGTTCCTAATCTACCCTTATTAGTAAATATTTAGTATTACAAACAAACTTCTAAATGCCAATATTTTATTTTTAGTTTCACTTACCAATAGCTAGGTGAAGTCTGTGCCCAAAGCACTGTAGACGTGTCCAGCTGTTGAGCTCCAAGGCCCTCACCATGTTAGCCCCACTATCAGTGGTCATGCAGGTCATGTTCGCTTCTTTCAGTCCCCAACATTCAAGCGCTTCCCTAAGGCCTTGTGCTATGAGCTCTCCCGTGTGGTCTTGTGGGAAGTATGTTGTTTCTAGACACGCACTGCACAACTTCCAATCATCAATGAAATGAATTGTCAAACTTAAATATGGTTCTGAAGTGCGGCTAGACCATAAATCAGCTGTTGTGGCAAAAAAATGTACATTTTGAACTGTGTGTTCCATCTTGTTGCGGCATTCGGAATACAGCCGTGGAATGGCCGTGGCAGAAAAATACTTGCGGCTGGGAATCTCGTAACGCGGATCTACAACTTTGAGCAGTCTTTTGAAGCCATCGTTTTCCACAGTTTTTATGGGGATCATATCCTTGGCCAGGTAAAATGTCACTGCATCAGTTACGTCTTTCCAGCGCTTACTTGTCCTGTCATACGGAGTTCCCTTCTCGAATACCTCCTTCGTTAGAGTTGTTTGTTGAAGCCGTGTAACGTTAGCATCTGGCTGCTGCTTGGATGTACCTGATGCGCTCGCGGGGGGTCCCTTCATCATTTGACTGTCAGCATATTCTTTATGGTGTTTTCTCTTAAGGTGGTTAAAAAGATTAGTTGTGTTGCCGTCTGACGTGCGAATCTTATCATTGCAGCATTTGCAAATAACGGTCGTTTGCGCCGTGTCTGTTATGGAAAATCCAAACCATTTCCATATTACCGATGTTGAATTTTTTTTAGGGATCAACTCCTCTGTGTTTTCATCCATCGTCCTTGCGTAGTTTATTCTCACAAACAAGTAGTTTATGATTTTGTTAACATGCTGACATCTAACGCGCCGCGCACCGCATGTTGTAAACGAAGCTGAAAAAAAGCCATAGAGCTGCATCTGATAGAACGTGCACTGGAGAGCGATTCTACGATATGTCCGAAAAAGTGAATCGTGGAGACATTTTAATCGTCCACGATTAACTATCGTCATATCGCACACCCCTAATCTGGCCCATAGACATTAACATGGAGTTGGTCCTATAACATCATCCACTTTTCTGGGAAGGCTTTCCACAAGATTTTGAAGTGAGAATTCTGAGTGAATTTTTGCTCATCCAGTAGAACATTTCTCAGGCACTGATGTTTGATGAGAAGGCCTGGCTCGCAATCTCTGTTCCAGGTAATCCCAAATGTATGAAAATCATGTTGTAAGGTCCATCTGTTACCCCCTAAAAAATGGTTTCTAACAGCTTGGTTGAATGACTTCTGCGTGTAAGCCTTTTCAGCATTTCTGTGAAGTTCTCTTAATTTATTGATAATCTGACTCCATGAATAATTTGATCTGACTCCAATTTTATGTGACACCTTTAAATTTGTTACGTTTGTACCGCTGAACATAAGATTAGTTGTGATTTAACTTAGATCACTTATTTTCAAATATATTTTCCGGAGTCGCACAGAGGCACAGATTCGCTTATCTCACGAACACAGATTAGTCAGTTCTGATATTACAGATGATTGCAGAGTGAACTATTTTACCTTTAAGTGTGTCACACATGTTTTACTCACAACAAAAGTGTAATTTTAGTAATAGTCACGAAAGCTGCTGCAGCTAATAAAAGTGACAGTCAGAAATCGTATTTTCTCTCATGCTTGTGTAAGGTGGTGCCGATCGGTCTGGGCCGAGAGATGCCGTTCAGTCTGAACAGAGAAACTGTGATTTCCCGGAAACAAAGGACTTTCCCAAAGATTACCATTTGAACACTTCCCCAAATACACAACAGCCCCACCCGAGACACATGACACTGAGACACACACACCACACATTCACACCCTGCACAGCACCCTCTGTATAACTCACTCTCACCCACACTGAAAACTCATTCAAAATCTATGCAACGTTAAATGTATACAATGTGTAACTATGCATGTTTAGTATCATTTGAAGCGTGTCAGTGCGTCTGGTAAAATGGTCTCATTCTCCTAATCATAATGCAAACCTCCAAGAAGTTATGTAAGTTGATAAAAATACTATGTCTCACCAAAAGGTGACCCCCCACAGAACATCTACTCAAGTGCCTCCTGTATGTAAATAAGTGCCCTCCTTTGCAGATGTCTAGAACCCATTCAAACACAGATCCTGATTGCCCATTTGTGACCCCCCTGAATGAGGGACCAAAATCTAATTATAACCTCAAACACCACCATTTGTGGACTTATTGAATTATCTGGGTATTTAAGGGAAGGTGATACAAGAATCGGGGAGTCTGTATTGAGATTTCCCACACTGCTTGTGTAGTTTTTCATGACCAGGTAAAGATTTCTAGAATCCTTGATTCTTGAATTATTGTTTTTGTATATGATTGATTGATGCTTTTCACTCTTTGAGTTGACTTTTGATTTGATGTTTCTTACCTGGTTAATAAATCGTTATGCTTTAAACTTACTGCAACGCATTTTGTGTTATTAACTCAATATTTCATGTTATAACCATAACAGTACGGATATCTGCTCAGGTTAGTTTAACACGGACTAAGACACGGTTTTGGTGAAGCTTAAAGAGCACACCGGATTGATGTTTTAGAGCTCCGACTAACACATTGGCACTAGGTACGTATACTTGGACTGTAGAGGTTGATAGGCTAAACAAGTCTTTCTGTTTAGAACAATAGTAAATTGTTAGACCAATCTAAATAGGGCAACCTCAATTCCTGATTATTGCAATATTGTTCTAATTAACGTATACGTGGGAAACCACGGCATGATTATAGAAAGTTATCATTAGAATTAGCAAGTTGGTCGCTTGATTCTGTGATAATGGTCATGGCCTCTGATTAGAAGCAGTTTTGCATTAATTAAGTGAATTCAGATCTAGGGGAACTGAATAAAAATATTCTGGAATGATCAACGTATTGCACGGGCATCCAGAATATCAGTGTGTCGCCTCTGCCTTGATGACCAAGACTGACTAGTCCGTAACAGAGATCGTAAACCCGGCCGGTGCGAAACTCTAAACCGTTACTGGAATCTTGAATACTGAGTATAACATAAGATAAACGATTTAAATTGAAAGACAAAATATAAATCTAAAGTTAATGGTTAACAAAATCATTTAATACCTTTTCATTTAATGGAGTCAGATGAAACAACAAGGTAAATACATATAAAAGAATGTGTTTAAATTAAACTGTTTTATTGAGTAAAAGGAAAGACAGTGATACGCAGAAACACCTTCTCCCTGCCATTGGACGCCGAGAATTGGACCAGTGGGCGGGGTTTTACACTTGGCGCAATGCTCCCGTCATATAGTCCTCGGTATGATCTGCCCTGACAGAAAGATCTGCGGTAACTCCTACTTACTCCGCATGCAACACTACTAGAATAATGATTTCAGAAAGATACAGAATAAATCAAGATTAACATTTATTTTGGCCAGACAGAACTTAAATGAAAAGAATTGAACACAAATTCATGGTACACAACTGATCAGTGTAGAAACATAAGGAAAATAGTTGCAAAGAGTCATCGTGTCTGGCACAATACGTGTGTGTGAATGTCTCAAAGACACTGACACAGACTGCATGGGGGTCCTGGCTACAGAATGTTTCCCAAATGTCAGCTCTGTTACCCTTCCTTATATACTCAAACTAGAACAAAAGGGTTGTAAATATTTGCAACACAAACACCTGGTTTTGGGGGAGAGGATCAGATATCTTTGAAGAGACCACTCAAAAGGGAGAACAGAATTCTCAGTAGTTTTCAATCTTTCTAATACTACCAGTGACTACAGTGAAACTTGGACCATTTTACCAATCAAACTGAGACATTTGAAAGGACACCAAACATGAAAGGGATAACACAATAGATTCACAAGATACATCATCGTTAGTATATCTGCATTCTGTGACTTGAAATGGGGGAGGGGTAGAAGGTTTAAGCTGGGTGCTGTCCCACATTCTTTCTGTGAGATCTTCTCTCAAGATAAGTGAGTTTTATTGTTCTATTGCTTTTAATGTTCTTTTGTCTTAGCAGCAAAACCGATCCTTACAATGTCATGAGACAAAAGGGTAAATGACTCATTCTGAGGGAGAATGTTTTCACATCAAAGTGCACGTCTCAACAAACGTCAAGATTTTATCAAAATAGCTCATAACCTGCTCCTGTAGGGCCAATGTTCTCCATACTTAAACACACCTAAACCAGCTAATCAAGGTCTTCAGACTCATGCCGAGTTCACACTGTACAATTTTAGGTCCGATTTTCACTTGCCGATAGGTTTTGCGAAATCGTAGACAAATTCCCGAAATCAAAGGCAAATCGGGGCTCATTCACATGAGTGACAATCACGCAGTGTGAATTATCAAAGATGGGATCCTCCTTTCGATGATCCTCCTTTCGATTAACCTTTTTTTTTTTTTTTTTACCTACTTTCTGTATAGGTAGCCAAGTTTTATTGAAAGGCCATTTTGCCAGTGGTGAGGTAGCTACCCCTTTACATTTTTCTTGATTTATGTATAGGCTATATTTAGGGTAACAAAAATGTTACAAAGTATGCCTGTTATACACAATATTATATATAACAGTTACAATTATTAGTAATATGTAGCTTAACTATGATAATTGGGGGTTTTCAAAAGAAATAACTTATTTGAAAAGCCAACATTGTTAGGAAATATGCAAACCTAAGAATAAGGAAAGAGTGTTTTATATCAACAATAAGGGTTGCATGTCAAATAGTCATCATCATCTGATAGACTTACCAGAAAATCAAGTGATGAAACGTGTTGTGAAATTTCTTCCTTTAAGTTTAAAGTTGGCTATGTGTGTGACGTTTTAAGTTATGACTTGCATAAGTAACGTAGTGCAGCGTTTCCTGGAAATAACCCAGATGGTTATTTAACCCAGATGGTTACGGGCCTATGTTAGACAAGGTTTATGACGACGTTGATGTTTAGTGATCTTTCTGAGTGTAATTTGATCCTGTTTAACGAGTGCATTCGCCCGCTAGCATCACGTTTTGTTCATGTTTACAAAGTTATTACCGCAAAGTGCAACATTTCCCAGTGTGATAAAATCCTTCACTGGCTGTCATTATTACTGCCTGTATTAATGATCCAGTTCCATTTCAATTTGTAATCTATATTTTGTTGGTTCTGTCAATTTCACTATAGGCTACAGTTTGTTTTTAAAACAGATTCATGCTAATATATTTCTTTGTTATTGTTGTGATGTTCGTGGGATGGTAAGGAAGAAGACAAAGGGGTCGGCTTGCTGGAACTCGTGGGGGTTTTATTAACTCAGTTTTACTCAGGTTATAATAGCGTGCACTTCGCACGAACATAAAGGTTTCTCATACAGTATCATACATTCTCAATCGTCGGTTTCTCTCTAGCAGTTCCTCTCTGCTTCCTCACCCAGCCGAGTTCCAGTCTGTCTCTCCGTCTCCAGCTCTCTCTCCTTCTCTCTCGTTTCCTCCCGATCTATGTACTCTCTCCACGCCAATTACTGCAACAAGAGACAGGTGTTCATCATTTGTGCTTGATCCACTTACATGCCGCTCGTCCTCTGACTCTCTCTCCCGTCACAGACTTTGCTAAACCACGCCCCCCTCGCCACAGTTATATTTATGTATCAGTGCATTATGCAGAGTTTATTATTGAGGCTGCAATTTATTGTACTTATCACCGTATGCAGTCTGTATTTATTTGTTTTATTTGATTTATTTCAGAAACTTCCTCACTAATGTGTATATGGTCACATCTTGTACAATAAACAGACAATTCAATCTGAGGACTTAAACTCTCTGACCAGAATTCTGTAGCAGTCAATGACATATTCACCAGCATTCAGTGGAGCAATCCCCAACATCGGTCCTTCGAGCCAGAGCTATTGACTTCTACAGTGATGTCATCAGAAGAGAGATCAACCTCATTCCCTCATGCTAATACTTCAGACAGACCCTCATGGCATCGTCGTACACCCAAGCATCTGGAGGAATATCTTCTTGACTATGGCCATCACCGACCTGTGCTTTCCTCCCCACCTACAGCAGAGGTGCCAGCGGAGCAGAGAGGAGCAGCAGCTGCAGTGGGCATAACTAGTCAGTCATGACAAGTCTTCAGCCAGGGTGAGCATCCGGAGACAAGATCCTTGGACATGTTAAGCATTAGTTTATTGAGGAAAATCTTGAAGTCTATTTATGATAAGGAAAGGGATGAGGCTGCTGATATGACTGCAATTCACAGTAAACTTAAACAATATGACAACAACAACATCGGTGCAAAGAGCTGATGGAAAATATCACATCGCTCCTGAAGGAAGAAGAAGATGAAGAGGATGATCAAGTTAAAAAGCCTGCCACACCACCACTAAGATTCCCTTCAGTAACTTCTTCACATCCACCTCCCTCAAGTCATTCTACCTCTTCATCACAGTCACCTGATGTTGAGTTACTTACCCAGGGACATGTGAGTGCCACACAGATAAGTTCAAGTACACCTGCAGCAGAGGCTGAGCACTTCAACCCTGGTTTTGTGCCAATAAAGTCAGTCACTTCACTCCTTTTGAACTCACCAATTTAGTCTGGGATGTTAACTGGCGCCGTAGCCCATGCTACAAGAGCAGAGACAGTTAATAAACATTTTTACCCTTATGACAATGTTGGAATGCCTTTCAGCCTCAGGTGCAGCCACAGTTATTAGCTCCCACACCAACCTACCAGCATCCCAGTGTGCCTTACATCTAAACAACAGTGGCACCGTCTTCGCTCTGCCTACAATTTTTTCAATTCCTCACTATACTCCAATGCCTCCAGTAGCGTCAGCGCTCAAATCCTGCACGGTGCTTCAGTTCCTGTCATAAATATTCCCGCCCGTGCAGGCAATTCTCTACGGTCATTGAACCAGCCACTGAAGCAACCAAAATACGTTGTGCCTCACTGCCCTTTACATGCTTCCCCCCAGCCAAAGATTCCTGATTTTGTGAATGACAACGAGAGGGAATTTCCTAACCTGAAGTTGGCACTGGACAACCTTCTAGAGCCTCATGCAGAGCAAGATGAAAAATACAAGTACCACATCTTGCTGGAACATCTCAAATTACCTGAGGCGCAGATGATTGGACAGTATTGTCGCCATACCCATATTCAGCAGCTATGCAAGCTCTTCTGTTGCAATATGGTCAACCACACCAGCTGGCTTAGAGAGAAATAGCAGCAATCCTCACAGCACCAGAGGTTAAATCAAATGACGCTCGCAGTTTCCAGAGTTTCGCTGTCCCCGTCCATCTCCTAGTAAGCATGCTGCTGTTTTTGGAGGGGCCCAGAGGGATGGAGCTAAAATTAGATATCAGTAAAATTTACACATTTCCCATTAATTCAGGATGTTTCCTAGCAATGGAAAGTATCCGAATGTATTCAGGAGGAAGGTCAGTGAAAATATGATTGTTTTTTAAAAAGTCGTCTTGTTTCCCTTTTGAAAGGGAACTCATGCTGCGTCAGCTGACGCTACGGGGAACGCCTCCAGCATTACAGGTGTCTGAATCACAATCAAACCACGTCAATCCAATTGACCGGCGACAGCCCATGATGTCATCATGATGCGTCCAGGAAGTATATAAGGGCGCCTTGCCAACATGACACCACCTCTTCGTCTGAAGGGACTGTTTAGCAGGCAGGCCCTGAGGCATGGCAAAGCGACGCAGCGTCTCGTTCCCTGTTCTCAGGGAACCTAGGTTATATACATAACCGGAGACGTTCCCTTTCGAAAGGGAACTCGCGCTGCGTCAGCTGACGCTACGTGGAACGATATACCCACGCCATGCCGAGGGGAGTGCATGCCTACTGGCAGTGACAACTGTCGGGTCAAGCAAATTCCATTGAAAAGCCTGAACCACTCCCCCTCTGGTCACAAGAGGCTGTCAGTGACAGCATTCCCTACGGTCATAGCCCAAGCTATAAGCCTCGTCAGGAACCTTAGTGCGGCTGCACGAGGTCCTATTCAGGCTGCTCAAGGCCTGGATCCAACCTATTCAAAAGAAGGGGGCTCCTTTAAGGGAATGTGGCTAGGGGGCCCTAGGGTAAGCCAGGTTGCAGGCTAAATTCCCTCCCATGGGAACCAAGTAGCAGAAGCAACCTAGGGTAAGACCATCCTCGGATGCTGCCGAATAAGGGCCAGATATTGACAGCAAGGTCCCCACTAGCTGTCAGCATATGCCAGTTAACAGTTCCTGAACTGAGAACCCAACTCCTCAGGGAGACCTAGTGAGGCCTATTATATAATAGCAGTACATGCCAAATGCTCGAGAATCCAGATGGATCTGGCTCATCGCCTAGAGAGAGGTGTGGTTCTCTCTGACGATCGGCCAGATCACGAGGGGCAGCTGCCAGGGGAGGAATCAGACCTTTCCTCCTCTTCGTCAGCTGGTGCTCTTCCAGATGAGCAAGGGATGGCTGAGCAGGGTGGTGACGAACTGGCTGAGGCCGAACCCTCTCAGCCGCCCTGCCCCGTGTATGAGGAGCTGTTGGAGGTAATGGAGCGTGCCACCGCTAGGCTGCAGCTACAGTGGCGGCGCGTTAGGAGAGAGCCCGCGCGTTAGGAGAGAGCCCGCGCGTTCGAGCCGTCTCGACGATCGGTTTCTCTCCGACGTTAACCCAGCGGCTCCCGGGAGTCTTCCATTCCTCCCGGATCTTCATGATCAGATCTCGGGGGCATGGAATAAACCGTACTCGGCTCGGATCTTTCGATATCAGCGGGGAAATTTAAGCACATAAGCGCCGAGTCCGGTTATGTGTCGATGAGACGTTCGCAAACTATCTCGTATCTGGGAGGCCATCGACACTGAGAACTCCAGCCCTGCTCTCTAAGGCGCTTAAAACTACCTCGCGCCTTAATGGTAGGGCATACACGTCAGCAGGTCAGGCTGCGGCGACTCTGCACACTATGGCAGTGTTGCAGGCCTACCAGGCTGATCTCCTGAGGGATCTCGATCAGGGGGAGGGCCTACCCCCTGATGCGATGGCCGAGCTGCGTCGCACCACGGATTTTGCTCTCCGGGCCACCAAACAAACAGCGGTCGCCATCAGTTGCTCGATGGCGGCTATGGTGGCCACGGAGAGACATCTGTGGCTGAACCTGGCTGACATCGGGGGGAAAGAAAAGACCTTTCTCCTCGATGCCCCGGTCTCGCCCTCTGAGCTCTTCGGCACCTCCGTCGAGGCGGTGGTGGGAAGATTCAGAGAGGCGAGGGCGTGCTCGGCGGCATTTAGATCTTGCATTCCGCTGAGGCGGAAGGCTCCGGTCCGTCACGGTCTGAGGATTGGCGGCAGGACCAGTGAGCTAGTGTCGCTTCTCGTGCGCCCCCTCCTGGTCGGAGTAGGGCGTGGAAGAAGCGTGACTCCCGCACCCGGAAGAGGAAGGACGCCGGGCAGGTGACCCGGAACCAGCTCCGTGGAGGACCACACTGGGATCAGTCTCCGCCTTCGAGGAGGCGCTAGCCTGCCACAGTCCCTTCCTCCAGTTAATTCCCTTTTCCCCGACAAGCCTCTTACATCAGGCCGGTGGGCCCGTGATGAGCGGGAAAAGGAAGTACCGCAGTCTCTGACGGCCCGCCTGGCTTGGTGTGTGAGAGCGCCCTCGAGCGGGTCGGTGGTAATGTTGCACCTAAGCACACACATTGTGAATTAAAGCTTGTGGGTGGATATCAATGGCGCGCTGCAGGTGAGCGTGTAAGTCCCCTTGAGAAGGAAAATATCAATATATTTTCTGACTTGTGCTCCCTGCTGAGGGTTTCGGGATCACTGTTGGATCATTGGATATTCTGTAGGGCCTGTAGTTCCCCTGTTAGGATGGCCAGAATGATCATTATACACCAGTCGCTATTGGGCTCCATGGTGAGCTATTGTTGCTAGTAAAGAGCCAGCAGAAAGGATATAGGGTTATGTTTTAGAGCGGTTTTGCTCGCTGTATGGAATAACGTTTTTTAACCTCCCTAGTCAAAAAAAAAAAAAAACGGGAATATCGCTGGTAGTGCCGCTCATTCCTGTGGGTTTGTAGCGCTTTTTCTCTAAAAAAAGTAAAGGCTTTGTGTACGAATATCCAAGCTTTAAGCTTGTAACTGGTAGCCGCCTCAGGGTAGGGCGGTCTGTATCTTCTCTCAGTATAAATTGTCTGGAGAATGAGGGATCAGACAATGCTAGAACTGCAGTTAGATCTAGAGCCTCAGGTATAGATCTATATTGGCCTAGGCTTCTAGGGATTACGGAGTCACCTGCCAAAAAGCATTGGCACTCCGGGTAGCTATTCGATTATTGAATGTAGCTTTTATTATGTCCCTAATGTAGCCTCCTCTTATTAGAGTCGTCCGGCCAAGGCCCGCCCCCTTCCCTGCGTTTTTTTATTAGTAATGCATGTTGGTGCTGTGCAGATTTGATAGCGACCTAGCCAGTGGTCGTGGCGAGGGTTAGGCCATCTTTTCGTTTAAATACGAAGATGTTGTATGCATTGTTCAACTCTGCCCTCCAGAGCTAGTTTGTTAAAAGCCGCCAGTTTTTGGCAGGCTCTGGTCCTGTTTATATGTCAACTGGCCAGGTGGCAGTACTCCTCTGATAAGGCAGGGTAGATTTGAGTATCCCACTCCTAGCTCTGTATCATTCTGCCTCACCCATGGCTCGGATTGAGCAGCACTTCGTAACCTTTGTCATATGTTGGTTTGAGCTCCCTTGAAGCCAGAGCATTGCCATGGCTGACGCCCTTGCAGTAATGGTAGGCCGCTCTAAAGCTAGGTCCTTCATGAGGTGGGTGGCGTGCGTGGTACTCCCCCCACTTAGGGGGTCCAGGGCGATGTTTTTGCCGAGTACCCTGTCATGAGTGATGTAATTAGGTTCCAGAGAATGTAGGCGCTGCTGGTAAGACTGCACTGTCATACAGTAGGCCCGAATGTAGGCCGCTGGGATGGATTAGCCCCAGGTTGAGACATTGGGGAAGCCAGTTGGCGGTGAGCAGCCAACTCGGGCAGTCTGGGCAGTAGACTCCGGGTCAGGTGGTAGGACTCAGTAGGCCTCCTTGCAAGTGAGTCCCGATGTTGGGGAGGTTTACCGATTAATAGCTGCAACCTAGATAGGTAGTCAGCCTTGGAAAGTTGGCCTTTTTGCAAAATCGGCCCCTTTTGTATTGCTATATGTGTTTACTCCCCAATGATGTCGGCCTCAAGTAACAGAATTCCCAACTAATAACCCTTCTGAGTAGTTGGATGTTATCTTGTCAGCCAGCAGAGAAGCTACTGTCAGTCCAGGAGTTATGGCACCCAGTTTTTCATGCCTGCCATCAGGAAGCCGTCTGCTGTAAGGTAGTAGGCCCTACAGGCCTCCCTGAAGATGGGCTCCACGGACGCCAGTTGGCAGTCGACCGTGACAGTCAGCGTGGATTGCGAGCAGGCAGCAGGCCCCTTCCAGGTCTCCCGGTGGGCTTGCAATCGGGTAGTAGGCCTCACCAGGCCTCTGCTGGATGTGAGTTCCTAACCGTCCCTAGGGGTGAGCCCCGGGACCAGGATGCCTCTGGCAGCAGGCAGGTGGGATTACCAGGTAGTAGGCCTCACCAGGCCTCCCTGAAGGTTTGCCATGGGTAGAAGGCCTCAAGCCGGGCCTCCCCTGACGGCACGTCCCAGGGCTTCAGTCATGTGGACTAGCATGGACTGTTGGCAGGTGGTAGGCCTCACTCGGCCTCCCTGAAAGCTCATTACCAGGTGATAGGCCTCACTAGGCCTCCCTGAGGTTGAGTTCCCGAGTCAGGATATTCGGGCAGCTAGCATACCCTGCAATTAGCCTCCCTGAGGAGACAAGTTTCTGTTTTCCAGCTACTTCGACAGTTGGCTTCGGCTGCTATCAGGTAGTAGGCCTCACCAGGCCTCCCTTCAGCCGAGTTTCCGAGTTTGGATTCTCGAGCATTTGGCATGTACTGCTATTATATAATAGGCCTCACTAGGTCTCCCTGAGGAGTTGGGTTCTCAGTTCAGGAACTGTTAACTGGCATATGCTGACAGCTAGTGGGGACCTTGCTGTCAATATCTGGCCCTTATTCGGCAGCATCCGAGGATGGTCTTACCCTAGGTTGCTTCTGCTACTTGGTTCCCATGGGAGGGAATTTAGCCTGCAACCTGGCTTACCCTAGGGCCCCCTAGCCACATTCCCTTAAAGGAGCCCCCTTCTTTTGAATAGGTTGGATCCAGGCCTTGAGCAGCCTGAATAGGACCTCGTGCAGCCGCACTAAGGTTCCTGACGAGGCTTATAGCTTGGGCTATGACCGTAGGGAATGCTGTCACTGACAGCCTCGTGTGACCAGAGGGGGAGTGGTTCAGGCATTTCAATGGAATTTGCTTGACCCGACAGTTGTCACTGCCAGTAGACATGCACTCCCCTCGGCATGGCGGCGTGGGTATATCGTTCCACGTAGCGTCAGCTGACGCAGCGCGAGTTCCCTTTCGAAAGGGAACGTCTCCGGTTATGTATATAACCTAGGTTCCCTGAGAACAGGGAACGAGACGCTGCGTCGCTTTGCCATGCCTCAGGGCCTGCCTGCTAAACAGTCCCTTCAGACGAAGAGGTGGTGTCATGTTGGCAAGGCACCCTTATATACTTCCTGGTCGCATCTTGATGACATCATGGGCTGTCGCCGGTCAATAGGATTGACGTGGTTCGATTGTGATTCAGACACCTGTCACGCTGGAGGCATTCCTCGTAGCATCAGCTGACGCAGTGTCTCGTTCCCTGTTTTCAGGGAACCTAGGTTACATACGTAACCGGAGACGATCTCACTTTACCCCAGCTTAGGGGTGAACTGAGACAGACCAGAGAAATTGAACAACTTTCTTTATCCACTCTGAAACTACCATAACAACACATGTTGTAACAGTTAGAATCCTGACAGCTAGCTTGACAACCACACATTCCAGAACTAATGTCGGACTATTAACCCTTTCGCACGTACGTTCTAAATATTCAGACTGGCAGCCTGGCGTGAGTTTTTTTTTGCGACCGTTATTATGCAATGACATGCGTTCTAATTTCCATGGTAACACATCAACCTTGACACGTGAGTTTTTGCAGTCACAATGGCGCTCATGGTGGATGACCGCGTGCAGGTGAGCACTCTATGAATGTTTTGCTTTATTTTTTTAATTCAAAACCTCTCACATTATTTGTTAGCGTGTACACACTATGGTTGACATGTTTATGTTGCTATTTTTTCCCACTGCTTTGAATTTCGCTTGCACACGGCATTTTGCATCTCCCTCACAACATCCGCGTGACAATTGGTGAGTATATTTTAGTTTTCATTTCCTATTTTGGAGCACATATAATTATTTACAAGCATGCAATAAATATGAATAAAGATGTTTTAAAAATTCTCTTGTAAAACGAACAGTACTCAATAATGTGGACGTTCAAATGTCATGTTTGTCGTTTTGCACATTGCAAATATGCTCCGTGCATTCGGTAAAGTTATTAGAGTTCAGTTGACTTGATACGTAACATGAATAAATTATATATTATTTATGTTTTAGTGTTAATATTGTTACTGAGTTTTATATCTCACTAGCAAAGCAGAGAAAAGCTATATGGTCACGCCTCACTATTAGCTTGCATATATATATAGTTTACATGATGTCAAATACCATGTACCTTTTCTCTGCTTTACTAGTGAGAAATGTGTTGTATAAGTTTAGTATAATTCAAACGCATGTCATTTGTTAAAAAGAAATTGCAAAATTTACACATTTCATTCATGTTTTATTAAATCTTCAATTTAAGCTAAATGTTTTTTGTTTAAACTATTATACATATATACACACTTTCTAATAAAATTACAAAAATTATAAATATGATTACAATGAACAACAATCAAAATAGTATTATAAACAAAACAATAAATATACTCTGGTAAAAAAAAATCTTTAAAACAAACTATATACATATGTTTATACTAAATAAATTACAAATATAATTACAATTAATAAACGTAAATAAATAAATAAACTCTGACTTTATACACATTTAATATTTCTTCAGTGTGTGGTACTCCTCAAAGCAAGGGACCGCACACAAGGGAGTGTTGCACGGCACACACATGTGCTTGGTGAGACGCCTCTGCTTGCTCTTCCGTGTGCTGGAGAGGCAGACCTTGCAGTGCCGCCTGGTCCTGCTGCCCTGGGAAGTGGTCTGAGGGACTTCAGACAGAAAATGCCTGGCTGTAAGGCGCAGAGGAGTGTCTAAGGCAGGTCGCCCTCCTTTGGCTGGACACCTCGGTGTGCTGTACTCCTCCAGCAGCCCTCTCATCAGGTTAGTCCTGAACTGCAGGGAGGTGATTTCCTTTCCTACTCACAGTAGAACACATCAATAGGGCGTAAGGAAGAGAATAGAATTGTATGTGACAGTGTGGTCTGTTTATTATTGTAAATTTGTTAATAGAGGGTATGCATGTGACATCACTGTCAGCTGGAGTGAATTCGATTAAAATGTGATTAAGCTCATAATCACATGAACACACGTACGCCAATTTTAATCGCATTAAAAAGGCAAGTAAACACCTTAATCGCAATATTACCGCTCTGACCAAAGTGTGCATGTGCGTGGATGTATACGGATGCTGTGCATTGTTCACACAATTTAACCATGAATTAACTCCGTGACATTATTCTGAAGTTTTCTCTTCTCCAAATCACTAAACACTGTCGACACAACTCGCTGTGCAGTCTCTGCTCCTCATCTTCATCCAGACGCGAGAACAACGTGATGACAGCGTAGGCAAACCCGGCATTGCGATGTTCATCACGGTGCTGAATAATATCTTGTACGGCCATAAAAATGTATTTTGAATTTGATGCGAGTAGATTAAAACAATGGCCAGTAACATGCATAATGTATGCCTATCTGAGTGTGGTATAACTTATTAGCAAATAATAAAAATTGCATTGGAAGAGAATTTTTTTTAAAAATCTTTTAGTTATAATTGAATTAATTTAAGGACTGACACAATTTGTTCAGTAAACCACTGTTTGATTAAAAAAGAAGCTATTTTAAATGTAGTTTTCTCTCCCCTGCTGTACCGAACCGTGACTTCAAAACCGAGGTGCATACCAAATCATCCATGCATACCCTTTATAACACTTATGTTTACATTAATTGAAAATGTAATCACTTTTTATCTTGTTTATATTATTTGATTTATAGAAATATCTTACCAGTTATTTGCCTGTAGACGATGTGGCTGTTAAGTAAAACCGTGTCTAACAGGTGAAAGAAGACCTTCTTGTACCACTTGGTAGACTTTCTGGTGCACTCAAGAAAACCAGTCATCATGTCTGCTTTGTCAACTGCCCCCATCTTTTTATTGTACTCCAGCACACAGACTGGCTTCATCTTTGCTTGCCCAGTGATGTGATCCAGCTTCCCTGTGGCTGCCATACCAGTTGGGTGGACTGTGGTAAGGACATGCACATCTCTTTTATCATGCCATTTGACTGCCAACTGCGATCCATTTTCCTTACATTCCACCTCACCCTTTGTCATCTTGCAGGGGAATGTTGGCATCCCTTTCCGGTTTGCACGCACCGTCCCACAAGCTCCAGTGTCAAGAGACAAGAGGTGCTGGAAAAGTGTGGGACTACTGTACCAGTTATCCACGTAAAGGATACGACCCTTTCTGAGGTAAGGTGCCAGTAGTGTCATTACAACAGACCCAGAAATCCCAAGTCCTTGGTAGTGCTGTATGTCACTGTTAGATCCGGAGTAAATGATCATGTCCTGCACATAGCCAGTGAGCACATCACACAAAACAAAAAACTTGACCCCAAATCTGTGCCGTTTAGATGGAATGTACTGACGAAATGCTAGCCTGCCTTTCCACTTCATCAGAGATTCATCAACACACAGATCCCTGTATGGCACAAAAATGCGACGAAAGGAGGAGGTGAGAGTAGTAAAAATATTTCTGATTTTTTTCAGTGGGTCATTGAGAACTGCTGTTGCATTGTTCGCAAAGTGAAGACAGCGGAGGAGCAGAAGGAAGCGGTCCTGTGAAAACAAAGACCCGAAAAATGGTGTCAAGAGCATGGGGTCTGTGCTCCAGTAATCCCGAAGAGATGGCTTTTTGATCACCCCCATTAGGAGAACTGCCACTAAAAATGTGTACATTTCAGGGATATTTGTTGGAACCCATTTATCCATTTTTCCCCTCACTTCTTTTTCTTTCAAGTCAGAGGCATAGCGGTTTGTTTCCTCCACAATTTCTCCGACAACTTCTTCAGTGAAGAACAATTTAAAACAATTGACCTCACTGGGGGATTCTGGTGGATTTTGCACACCACACTGTTGGTCGTCAAAAATGCCTGGGCCAGGAGGATTAAAAAGGTTGGTTACCTTCCAGGATGACAAGTTTACCTCAGCTGCTGAAGGTAAAATATGTCCTGGCGTTGTGGAAGAAGTCTCATCTTCACCCTCAGTGTTATCAAGAGCTTCAAGGTTCGGGGGAAGGTCTTCATCACTGTCACTCTCTGCCTCACTGTCAAAATTCTCCTCATCAGAATTTAAAAAAAATCTCCTCTATTTCCTCACATGTCAGTTGTCTTCTTTTAAATACATTTTCTGCCATTTTCTCTGAAGTAGTTAGAATCTGGTAAATTGTATTAAAATTGTGTCTGAAACTGGTACCAACGCGAGTGTGAGGTAACAGTGACGTCAACAGTGACAACTTGTCAGCGGGAAAAAATGCTTGCAATGCATGACTGTTAAAATGTTTTATTATTTTTATACAAAATATTTTCAAACTTGTTAACTAAATTAAATGCATGCAAGTGAACTCCTTATGGTTTATATACTTATTAAAAATATATATGTTAGTTGATCGGTAAGTTATCACGAGCTGTGGGCGGGGCGCCGCCATTATGTGTTTACAACAGTACCAGGGAGCCGAAGCCTGCTGGATTTACACACAAGATCACCCACTTCTCCTGATATATGTGACATTACGTGAGGGAACAGCCTAGACTGATCGTACACGTCAAAGGGTAGAAAATGATCGTGTTTTTTGATCTGTAATGTTATAGCGAGCTAACGTCATGACTTATGAGCGCTCGTGCCGCGATTATGTGTTTACAACAGTACCAGGGAGCCCAAGCCTGCTGGATTTACACACAAGATCACCCACTTCTCCTGATATATGTGACATTACGTGAGGGAACAGCCTAGACTGATCGCACACGTCAAAGGGTAGAAAATGATTGTGTTATTTGATCGGTAATGTTATCACGGGCCATTATATGTTTACAACACTGATATCTTGCTGTTATATATATAGTAGTATGCAATTACAAACTATATTTAGTTTTTGCTGATATTTTGTGGTTGTGTAATGTAATTTGAAGTGTATGAAACCTAAAATAAACATTAAAAGACACCGAGCTCTGTCAGTCTCTCACTCACTCAGTCTTTGGCTCAGCGCCAGTCAGCGCGCTAAAGCAGATTTGAAATTTTGAATTTGGCAGTTGATCATGAGCGTTCTAATCACACCAGTGTGATCGTACGCTCCAGGGACCAGCCAAGCTTGATCACACGGGTGTGATCGTACGTGTCAAAGGGTTAACAGAATTGGTCAATTAAGCACACTTTTTTTCTAAACACTTGAAAGTAACTCGGAAAAAAATCAAATACAACATAATATAATTAAAACTGTTTTAATTAACATTCAGATGACAGATAGAACCAGTTAGATTAGAACACAGTCTGGGGGTCAGAGCAAAGGACAATCAGAACCAGCTAGAATAGCCTGGGACTCAGAACACAGAACTAGACCCACCTGGATTAGAACATCAGCCTACTGTCATACTCTACAACTAGGCCTACTCTACATTCCAGCCCTGAAGGTTACAGGGAAAGATGAGGAGTTTATTTCTGTGTGGTTCCTCCAAGCGTTTAAAGTTGAGGCAGCTTCTTCACCACATCACATTTAGGAACATGTGCCCCAGGTTGTCTTCCTGGTGTATTGCCTTGGCATGATGGCTTTTCTACAATGTTTATGACATTAAAAATAAAACATATGTAATGTAATATCACATTGAAATATGTTTAAGACTAAACTTAACTTGTTCCTCATGTCTCCCTTTACCTCACTTTAGCATTTCTCTCACTTTACCCCACCGCCACATTTTTTGAAAAAAAAAAAAACATCTCTTTTAGCAATTCAGGCTAATCTTCAGCCAGCATCATCCCATGGTTTTATATGTAGGTAGTTCATCAACATGTAGGATATAAGTTTTTCTACCTGAATAAATTTGCTTTGGCAAAACAGTTGATTAAGTTGACAGCAAGAAAATTTACTTTTACATGCTAAAAAAATATTTTTGTGAAAAAAAACATGCTTGCCAGAGCACCATGAGGTCCTCTCCTTCATGGCCAAGGGGAAATTGGAGGGGCTTGAAAACATAATGGTCATATGACCACAAATATGTTCTGTTGAGCACAGCTCAGTGGCCCATAGGCAGAGTTCAAAAGTCATTGCCTAGTAGTGACGGATATGTGCGGACTGCTGTCATTGATGGTAAAACTTACCTTAGACCAGTTGCCCGGCTGATAAAGTTGCCAACATTAGAAGGTAACACTAAAGAACTTTAGAGAATTCCCTTGATTACTCATTTGCTGTTCAAATGTGGGGGTGGCTGTTGTGAATTTTCTTCCTTTCAGTAAAATATCCAAAAACCACTAGGCCAGTGTTATATATATTGTTCAGTTGAGTACTTACAATATCCAAAATGTTTCCAACTATTTGTAAATCTTGAGAAAATTGCTATTTTAACCAAGGAACTGGACGTGTGAGGGAGTCGCCTGTCAATGGCGTTATATCTGCATTACCCTCGGTTTCCAATTTTATTTAGCAGAAACGCTTTACTGTTACTGCAGTGTGCAACAAGTGTCATAGAAGCCGCAGAGCGAACGCACAGAGTAACGCCATAACCTAATTTTCAACACACTCAAATGTATCTAATATGATAAACAGAGCTGCGTTACCTCATACTCATGACCGGAAAAGCGGAAATGACGCCGGCGATTGTGGAATAATAAAAGTCCCACTGCTCGTGAGGTGTGTGTTGCATTCATCTTATTAACAATCGTTCCAGCAGCCTTGCTCAGCTCCCACAACACTCTGTCCTGCTCTGCTTCATACTACAGTAACGGTAATAATAGAATCCATGAACATGATTTCTGCCCGGGTCCTATCCCGATTCCATTCCACCAGCTGTGAGGTGAAGACCACATGTGACTGCAGCTCATGGACAAAGCAAAAATGTATCAATTCATAAGAATATCACATGATAACAAACCACAAGTTATGAAAAAAACAATCTCTTGATAATCTCTAGATTTCTCAAGTTTTGTGATAATTAATGTGTTAGATTACATTTTAAAACAGCCATTATAATACATATTTGCTTTGTTTGTTTCCAAACACTCTTCCTAAGATCCAGGAGAGTTACCAGCTGCTATTTCATCTAGATTTTTTGTCTCAAGTTCAGCAGTAAAGTGGACATGTAACAACTCAGGCAACCCCAGACAACTTGTTATGCATACAATGCCAGAGAGAACGGCTCCATCTAGCAGATTTACTGCATTCCTGCAAGTAGGGCTGAGATTCAATTCCAAAAAAAACCCTACATATTACATAACGGCATATTCAGTATATGTGCCTGTTGTAATATGATGTCATTAAAAAGGTTTGTTAGAAAGAAAATGCTGCAGAAAATACATCTTAAGTGTTTAGCAAGTGCTCAAAGAATCTATATTTGATGATTTTGTGAGTAATTTGAAGACTTGACATATTACAATCTCATTCTCTTTCCCTTCACTTCCAGTCTTCTTATAAACTGTTCTGTCCAATTAAGGCAATAAGAAACTTTGGTAACACTTTCTATAAAGACCATGCTTATAGTGAATTATAGCCCCATTTATACTTATTTATTACAAGTGTTACTATTCTATAAATATATTTATAATGACTTATTAAGACCTATACTGTATTATAAGAACAACAGTTATAGTTACATGTATTTTCTTTATATACTTATAATAATCCATTATGCACTGATTTATAAATGATCAAATATAAAATATCTGATCCAATGATCTGATCCAAAATACTGTACCAATTAGTTATTATGTCTTTAATGGCTAATGTTTGCATTAGAGGTCATGATTTGTTAAAATCTATATCTTCTCAGTCATATGCATGGTACTGCTTATAGCAGTAAAAAGGGCGGCAATGTGAGTGTGCACACCGACGCACAAAACGGCAGGCGTAAAAGCGATTTTTTTTTTTTAAATGTCTTGGGTCTGTTTTTTTGTTTGTTTTGTTTTGACGCGGCGCGTTAAAAACTGACCAACCAATGATATCGGCGGTTTTGTTCACGTTCCTGGAGCTGCTGAAGTTACAGTGAAACATGACTTGGTGGCGCTCAAGCACAAACCGGTCTTGCTGAGCACACATTGAAACAACGAAGAGGAAGTAAGTAGACAAAGAAGAAGATGAGCTGCTAATGCTGCTTTGCCAGTTAGCAAAAGTGTGTGAATGGTTTTGGCAAGCATGTAAATACTGTCTCTCTTCTTCTTCTGTGTGACAAACGAGTGTCAGAAGCGTAAGGTGGAGCAGCACCAATTTGTGTACCGGGAGCGCCATCTACTGAATTTGCACGGGACAACAATTCCAAATAAAATTAAAAGCAAACTTGACATGGCAAAGAAAGACAAGAAGCTGGTAATGCTCTCGCACAGGTGTTATTTAAAGAATAGATTACCAGTATGCACATTGTTTGCGTCATTTCATCCTAGGAAAATGCTTGGTATGTACTACGTGACTCAGACACCGGCTCAGCCTGAAGGCATTCCCATTGCATCAATATCATGACGTGGGGACGATGTTCCCTCAGAAGGCAACTAGTGATTATGCTGGGTAGAACTTGTCAAATGATCAACCCACAATCTTCATGGAAACCTTTATAGGTTACCTGCTTAACCTGTTTGACTTTAACCTGTTTGACTTTATTATTTCCTTGTTGTATTTTTTCAAACGACACACATCCTTCTTGTTTTTGACATCTCTCAGACAACTCCATCAAAACTGTCTCTCCTAAAAACATCCTTAAAATGTCATACAACACGGTTTTTCAACAGACCTGTCACTCTCACATCTGTGGTCATGAAGTCATTTGAGACACTAGTGTTGGCCTACCAGAAGGACATCACTGGACCCTTGCTAGATCCTCTCCAGTTTGCCTAGAGCAAACAGCTCTGTGGATGATGCAGTCAACATGGTACTGCATTATATCCTGCAACACCATCAGACCTGGGCCCGTATTCTTAAAGCTTCTAAGAATCCTCTCAGAAAGGTCCTAATTTAGCTTAAACATTTCTACTTTGAGTCTTAGCTTAACAGCGATTTGGGACCAATCTGAGAGCAACTCTGAGTGAGGAAAAGACAAAAACGTTCATCTTAGTGAGGAGGCAGGGCTGACACCGTTGGACTGCGATTGGTTGGTTGTCCAAGAAGGAAAATAAGAGCACTTTTAAGTATAGGGTCTTTTATAAACCTTCACTTTGAAATTACAGATGTAATTTTTCCTGTTTTACCGTACTCACACACACACATTATATACACTGATCAGTCATAATATTATGACCACCTTCTTTGTGTTGGTCCCCCTTTTGCTGCCAAAACAGATGTTAGCAGGCCAATCCTTTAAGTCCTGTAAGTTGTGAGGTGGGGCCTCCATTGATGGGACTTGTTTGTTCAGCACATCCTACTGATGCTCAATTGGATTGAGATCTGGGGAATTTGGAGAACCATTTTTGCTTTGTGGCAGAGCACATTATCCTGCTGAAAGAGGCAACAGCCACCAGGAAATATCATTTCCAAGTACATGACCTGCAACAATAGTTAGGAAGGTGGTATGTGTCAAAGTAACATCCACATGGATGGCAGGACCCAAAGTTGTTCCAGCAGAACATTGCCCAAAGCATCACACTGCCTCCGCCGGCTTGCCTTCTTCCCATAGTGCATCCTGGTGCCATGTGTTCCCAAGTTAAGAGATGAACACTCATCCGGCCACCCACATGATGCAAAAGAAAATCGAATGAATCATCAGACCAGGCCACCTTCTTTCATTGCTTCGTGGTCAAGTTCTGATGCTCAAGTGTCCACTGTTGGTGCTTTCAGCGGTGCATTGAGGTCAGCAGCTATGCAGCCCCATATGCAACAAACTGCAATGCACTGTATATTCTTTTGCACTTTGCTTGTGTGATCACTTTGAACACCCCAGCACTCCCCTCACTCACCAGCAGTGGAGTCGTTCAGGTTCCTGGGCACCACCATCTCTCAGGACCTGAAGTGGGACAATCACATTGACTCAATCCATTGTGAACAAGGCTCATAAGAGGTTGTACTTATTTCGCCAGATGAGGAAGTTCAACCTCCCACTGGAGCTGCTGACACAGTTCTACTCAGCCATCATTGAGTCTGTCCTGTGTTCATCTATAACTGTCTGGTTTGGTTCAGCCAGCAAATCAGACATCAGGAGACTCATCCGGATTGCAGAGAGGATTATTGGTGCCCCCCTGCACACCCTCCAGGACCTGTACTCTTCCAGATTGAGGAAAAGGGCAGGTAAAATCCTCACAGACTCTACTTACCCCAGCCACAACCTATTTGTTGCCTCAGATCACTAAGCACTAGAACATCTAGGCACAGGAACAATTTCTTCCCACAGGGCATTTCCCTCTTGAACATTTAAATGCCTTCCAAGTGCAATACCCCACTCTTTTGTGCAATATCCAAAATGTGTGCAAAATGAATAAATACCAAACTGTAAATGTTCATTATCTGTAAATGTTTATTCTAAATAAACAGATGAGTCTTTATACTTATTATGTATCTTGTTATATTTATATATGTGTACTAGAAACTTAAATACCAAGGTAAAATCATTGTGTGTGCTAGCAAAGCTCTTATGAGTGACACGTGTCATTCAGCCAAACAAACAGATCCTCACATTTACACTGATACTGCGTTTCATTCAAAGAACACTGGAAAGCAGAGGAGTGCAATAATGAAAAGAGTACCTACATATCAGTATATGTATGTTCATTTTTTTAACCTTGGTGGTAACACCAATTGTAGGTTAACGATGATGGTTTTAACAGGCTCACCTGTTGAAATGTTCAAAGCTGTAATTTCAGTACCATTGTCCACCTGAAATGGAAGTGTAACAGCGGTCACAGAAGATCTGTCTGGGGGTGTATTACAGAAACGTTCTATCTTAGGTCTTAACTTAAGATATGATAAGTTAATGTAGGATTTTTCACAATTTTTCACAACATTTTACATCAATATTTTTTTAATATATGTATTTACATAGTTTTAAGGGTTGGTTTAGGGTAGGGGTATAGCTATTAAAGGTGTCATGAACTGTCTTTTTAAAAAAAAAATTATACTGTTGTCTGAGGTCAACTTGTGACGTCCACGTGGTTTTTACATTCAAAAACATCATAATTAATAAGTAATAGGCTATTTTCTACACCGGTTTTGAGGCTCTCTCAAGACACGCTTGGTTTTAATGGGTGTGCTGCACTGAAGACTTGGAAGTAAATGCCCACGGCTAGGATTGGATAACAGTTTTGCATATTTAATGAGAATCTACTCCCCCGTGAGTACACAAGGAATTGTTTTGAAAATGTGTGGAGACAGGGCTTGCAAAATATCTTTATCAAAAAGTATCAAGTCAAGAGAGTGAACGCACATCAAGAAAGGAAAGTTATTTCACTGTTTAAGACGTTTTGGTAGCCCGTCTGGAAAACACATTAATGTTATAGCAAAGAAGGTCTCAGAAGATATTAACTTTTTTGCATGAACAACAAAGTGAGATGCCAGCTGAACATCTGATCTTTCCATAGTAAAACTCCATCATTTATCCTGTTTTGTTATCTCCCCTCATCCAATGGGCACCCCTTTCTCCTCTAACTCCACCTTGCGATTACGCAACACCACCTTATGATTTTGCAACACTTAAATGCAAACCTCTGCATCTTTTAAAGCTACACTGTGTGATATTTTCCCCCATCTAGCGGTGAAAAGGTGTATGACCATCCAGTGAATATTAGTTTCTGTTCCTCTCAATTCCGATTTCGTTTCAACTCCTACGGTGGCCGATTTAGTCCAAGATTAGCATGGCTTCCAGTTTTCAGTGGGGCAGTGGACTATGCACTTGGGACGTATATGAGCTGTTGGCTCACAAGGGACTAAATCTGACCAGGGTCATGTCCCAAACCCATTCCCTTTTTCTCAGCCATAATTTCATGTCTATTCTTTCTATATGTTGTATCATCATTGTCAAATTCTGAAGCTTTGAAAATGAATAAAATACACAAAAAAGTCTACAGTGCCATGCGTAAAATTAAATACAAAGGCATTTTATTATTGGTGAAGCAGAAACATTTGAGATTTTATTTTGTTCTTTTTTCCCCCAGACAGCATAGAATATATGACACCAACTGCGCAGCAATCTGATTAATTTAAAATGACAAAGAAAAAATACATTACACAAAACACAAACAAAGCTATTGCTCTAGAGTCTAGACCCATATGAAAGCAAACCTAATAATTCCACCAACCACATCATTAATATTCTAAAAAGTCACCCGCTTCGAATGTTATCACTCGATTGAATGGGCGTTATCAGTGGTTATCAGCCCATAGGAATGGGCTAGAAGGTGCCTACTGTGCCTACTGGTAGGCTCAGAAGGCTGTTATCATCCATCCACATGGTTAATCAGCGATACGAATACAAGCGAAGACTCCAGATTCAATCCGAGTGATCACATTCGAAGCGGGTGGTAGGACAAATAGAAACTGACTGTTCTGTAATTCAACTGTCAATTATTTAAAAACGTAATAATACATTTACATATGTCAAGCTAGAACCCACTTCTACATGTTACATGTTATACATTTTCTACATCCTCACCATTCCATGGGTTCCTGGTGCTTACTGGTTCATTCATGTTTGTTACAGTAAACCCACTCAAACAGGAACAGTTGTAACTCCCAATTGAGTTGGTGCAACGAGAGTTTAGACCACAGAACTCTGATATCTTTAGACATTCATTCACATCTATATTACAGGAAGATATGAAAAATAGTTTACGTAAAAATGTGATAGTCAGTGTCATAAAAAAAATTATCCTAATGCTTGTGTGCCTGAATTTACAATAACAGGTATGAGCAAAATTCTTAAGGTTATACAAAAATCTGAATATAAAATGTACCTCTACATGTGTTACTGATGCTGATGGGGACACTTGAGTCTGTTGCAGTGAATCCATCCAAACATGAGCAATTGTAACTTCCTATTTCATTTGTGCAGTTTGAATCTGGACCACATACAGATGGACTGAACACACATTCATCTATATCTGAAAATATATATATATTTTTTTTTTAGAACAATGCCTCTTTATCAAAAATAATTTTCTAAATTAAAAAAGAGAGACAAATATATTTTAACAACATCTGGAAAACATGATAATGCAAATAATTGAATCAAACATTTGCATGGGTTACTTATGCTATTAGTTTCATTCATCTTTGTAACATTATATCCTTCCCAATAAGAGCATTGACCATTATAATTGTTATAATTAGCATTCGGTCCACACAGACAATGAGTAGAAACATTCATTGACATCTCAAATAAAATAAATGATAAAAACATGGCAGCTGACAGGATTTAATGTCCAGTCTGATATCATCCATCAAAACATGCAAGCTTTGAATCATGTAGGACAAATAGAAACGGACTGTTCAGAAATTCAGCTGTCAATTTTTTTTTAAAGTAAGAATAAATCTACATATATACATGTGTCAAGCTAGAACCCATATCTAAATGTGTTACATGTTATACATTTTCTACATGCTCACCATTACATGGGTTACTGGTGCTGACTGGTTGATTTATATTTGTTACAGTAAAGCCACTCAAACAGGAACAGTTGTAACTCCCAATTGAGTTGGTGCAACGAGAGTTTAGACCACAGAACTCTGATGTCTTAAGACATTCATTCACATCTATATTACAGGAAGATATGAAAAATAGTTTGTGTAAAACTGTGATGGTCAATGTCATCATAAAATTATCCTATTGCGTGTGTACCTGAATTTAAAGTAACATGCATGAGCACAACTCTCAAGGTTATACAAATATCTGATTATAGAATATACCTGTACATGTGTTGTTGATGCTGATGGTGAGATTTGAGTTTGCTGGAGTGAATCCATCCAAACATGAGCAATTGTAACTTCCCATTTCATTTGTGCAGTTGGCATTTGGACCACATACAGATGGACTGAACACACATTCATCTATATATGAAAAGAGAAAAAGAAAAACATTTCAGAACAATATCTCAATATTTAAAATAATTTTCTAATTGGAAAAAAAAATAGAAAGAATATGTTTTTATGACATCTAAACAACTGATGATGCAAATAAATGAATCAAACCTTTGCATGGGTTACTGCTATTGATAGTTTCATTCATCTTCGTTGCATTATATCCTTCCCAACAAGAGCATGAATAGCTTCCATTATAATTGTAACAATTAGAATTTGGCCCACACACCGACAATGAGTTTAAACATTCATTGATATCTAAATTAAATAAAAAAAAATGCATTATTGGAAACATAGCAGCTGAGAGGATTACAATGTCCATTCTGATATCATCCATCAAACATGCCAGCTTTGAATCATGTAGGACAAATAGAAACGGACTGTTCAAATTATAAAAACATAAAAAAATAAATCAACATTTATCCTACATATGTCAAGCTAGAACCCGTACTAAATGTGTTAAATGTTCAATGTACATTTTCTACATGCTCACCATTGCATGGGTTACTGGTGCTGAATGGTTGATTTATATTTGTCACAGTAAACCCACTCAAACAGGAACAGCTGTAACTCCCAATTGAGTTGGTGCAATGAGAGTTTGTTTCCTTGGTTCCTTGGTGATGGTCACTGGGTCTCATTCACTAATAATTGCCCGGATTATTTCGTATTTGTATGCACAGGAGAAATGTAGCTCTAGCGCAAGTTCTGCCAGGAAGATTCAATGTTACGTCACTCATTTCAACCAGACCTAACCAATCATGTTCTAATTCTCAGAGTATAAAAGACCGGTACTGACACGTCAGATGCTGACGCCAACATTACCTCCATCCTCCCCAACACCACCACCACCAGGATGGTCCCCGTCTATACCTCCCAGGGGGTCGGCTGCACCCCTGTCTTCATCTTCAGGCAGGAAATGCAGAGTCCATTACCCTCGAGACAAGAGCTACGGACGGGGTCTACGCCAAAGAACGTCTCCGGTTCCGAATGTAACCTAGGTTCCCTGAGAACAGGGAACGAGACGCTGCGTCAGCTGACGCTACTGGGGAACGCCTCCAGCGTGACAGGTGTCTGAACTACTATCGAATCACGGCAATCTTATTGACCGGCGACAGCCTATGATGTCATCAAGGTGCGACCAGGAAGTATATAAGGGCGCGTCACAAACATGACACCGCTTCTTCGTCTGAAGGGACTGTCAGGCAGGCAGGCCCTGAGGCATGGCAAAGCGACGCAGCGTCTCGTTCCCTGTTCTCAGGGAACCTAGGTTACATACGTAACCGTAGACGTTCCCTTTCGAAAGGGAACTCGCGCTGCGTCAGCTGACGCTACGTGGAACAATATACCCACGCCGCCATGCCGAGGGGAGTGCATGCCTACTGGCAGTGACAACTGTCAGGTCAAGCAAATTCCATTGAAATGCCTGAAACACTCCCCCTCTGGTCACACAAGGCTGTCAGTGACAGCATTCCCTACGGTCATAGCCCAAGCTATAAGCCTTGTCAGGAACCTTAGTGCGGCTGCACGAGGTCCTATTCAGGCTGCTCAAAAGGCCTGGATCCAACCCATTCAAAGGAAGGGGGCTCCTTTAAGGGAATGTGGCTAGGGGGCCCTAGGGCGCCCCAGCCAGCCACTAACACCGCCAAGGAGGCCTAGCTTGGTGCCTTTTTCAATGGGCACTTCGGCCGGGCCATCCTTGTCTGTTCGAGAACAGAGCCTCTGGATACTCGCCTCCTGGAGAGGCATCCAGCCCAAGGGACTGCAAATTGGCAGTGTCCTCCTCAGACCGGATCTCAGAGACGGGCATCCCGGAGAGCGGAACTCAGCATAGCGCTTTCAACCCTTGCCAGCGAGGGGAGTTAATCTGCTCGATCCTAGGATCTACTGAGCTATTATCAAGTAGAAACACTCAGGAGGCCAGACTGGCCTATAAGCTGATCTAATTGGGAGGCCTCGCGAGGGGCCTACGACCATCTGATCAGGCCCAGGCAGCTTCGGGCTCACAGACAACCCTCGAAGAGAGGGGTGCTTAAAAAGGGCTGCCCGGTAGGTAAGCCAGGTTGTAGGCTAAATTCCCTCCCATGGGAACCAAGTAGCAGAAGCGACCTCAGTCGCGCTAGGGTAAGACCATCCTCAGATGCTGCCGAATAAGGGCCAGATATTGACAGCAAGGTCCCCACTAGCTGTTAGCATATGCCAGTTAATAGTTCCTGAACTGAGAACCCAACCCCTCAGGGAGGCCTAGTGAGGCCTATTATATGATAGCAGTACATGCCAAATGCTCGAGAATCCAAACTCGGAAACTCAGCTGAAGGGAGGCCTGGTGAGGCCTACTACCTGATAGCAGCCGAAGCCAACTGTCAAAGTAGCTGGAAAACAGAAACTCGTCTCCTCAGGGAGGCCTGGAGAGGCAGGCTATGCTAGCTGCCCAAGCACCCTGACTCGGGAACTCAGTGAAGCCTATCACCTGGTAAAGAGCTTTCAGGGAGGCCGAGTGAGGCCTACCACCTGCCAACAGTCCAAGCTAGTCCACATGACTGAAGCCCTGGGACGTGTCGTCAGGGGAGGCCCAGCTTGAGGCCTGCTACCCATGGCAAACTTTCAGGGAGGCCTGGTGAGGCCTACTACCTGGTAATCCCATCTGCCTGCTGCCAGAGGCATCCTCACCCTCACCCATAGGGATGGTCAGGAACTCACATCCAGGGGAGGCCTGGTGAGGCCTACTACCCGGTGGTGAGCCCACCTGGAAGGCCTGGAAGGGGCCTGCTGCCTGCTCGCAACCCACGCTGACTGTCATAGTCGACTAGCGACTGGCTTTCGGGGAGCTCATCTTCAGGGAGGCCTGTCGGGGCCTACTACCTTACAGCAGACCTGCAAGGACGGCTTCCTGGTGGCAGGCATGAAAAACTGGCTGCTATAACTCCTGGACTGACAATAGCTTCTCTGCTGACTGACAAGATAACATCCAACTACTAAGAAGGGTTACTAGTTGGGAATTCTGCTACTTGAGGCCGACATCGTTGGGGAGTAAACACATATAGCAATACAAAAGGGGCCGACTTTGCAAAAGGCCTACTTTCAAAGGCTGACTACATATCTAGGTTGCAGCTATTAATCGCTAACCTCCCCAACGTCGGGACTCACTCGCAAGGAGGCCTACTGAGGCCTACCACCTGACCCGGAGTCTACTGCCCAGACTGCCCAAGTTGGCTGCTCACAACCAACTGGCTTCCCCAATGTCTCAACCTGGGGCTAATCCATCCCAGCGGCCTACTTTCGGGCCTACTGTATGACAGTGCAGTCTTACCAGCAGCGCCTACAAGCTCTGGAACCAAATTATATTACTCATGACAGGGTACTCGGCAAAAACAACGCCCTGGACCCCCTAAGCGGGGGGAGTACCACGTACGCCACCCACCTCATAAAGGACCTAGCTTTAAAGCGGCCTACCATTACTGCAAGGGCATCAGCCATGGCAATGCTCTGGCTTCAAGGGAGCTCACTACCAAACCAACATATGACAAAGGTTACGAAGTGCTGCTCAACCCGAGCCATGGGTGAGGCAGAATGATACAGAGCTAGGAGTGGGATACTCAAATCTACCCTGCCTTATCAGAGGAGTACTGCCACCTGGCCAGGACATATAAACAGGGCCAGAGCCTGCCAAAAACTGGCGGCTTTTAATAAACTAGCTCTGGAGGGCAGGGTTGAGCTACGCATACAATCTCTTCGTACTTGAACGAAAGATGGCCTAACCCTGCCCCACGACCACTGGCTAAGTCCCTATCAATTCTGCACTGCACCAACCTGCATTACTAGTGAAAAACCGCAGAACGCAGAGAAGGGGGCGGGCCTTGGCCGGACGACTCTACATGAGAGGAGGCTAACATTAGGGATATTAAAAAACGAATTCACTTATTGAATAGCTACCCGGGGCGCCAACGCATTTAGCGGACGCCTCCGTAATCCCTAGAAAGCCTAGGCCAATCTAGATCTATACCTGAGGACTGATAGGGCCACTCCTATTGCACCAGACAAAAGCACACTCGGGCAGAAGTGCCAGTCGTATACTAGATCTGGCTCTAGATCTAACTGTAGTTCTAGCGTAGTCTGATCCTGCATTCTCAAAAAACTTATACTGAGAGAGGATACAAACCGCCTTACCCCGAGGCGGCTACCAGTTACCAGCTTAAAACTAGGAGAAAATACACGCCTAGCAATACGCTACATGCCCGCAGGAATGAGCGATGCCTTCCCAGAGATACTCTTTTTTTTCTTTTTTTTTACCCTGGGAGGTTTAAAACTGTATTCCACACAGCGAGCAGTTACAGCTCTTAAATATAACTCTCATATCCTTTGCTGGCTCTCTACTAGCAACACTAGCTCACCACTGAGCCCGAGCAACTGGTGTATAATGACCGTTCTAGCCATCCTAACAAGGCAAGGCAAGTTTATTTGTATAGCACATTTCATACACAGTGGCAATTCAAAGTGCTTTACACAGAAATGAAGTTAAAATAGTCATAAGTGAATAAAATAAAAATATATATATAGTAGGGGTGGGACAAAAAATCGCTATGCCGATTTATCGTGATATTTCCGGCCGCGAGACGTTATCGATACTCTGGCTCCAAGTATCGATATTTTTAAAAACTGAATATTTAAATTAATGTCTACATTTTGGCTGGTTACCGCTTTGGCTTACCGGAGTGGCAGTACCCCCAGACTTCCTGTGGTGGTGGCGTGGCGCTTCCCAGATTGCAGATGATCAGATGAACGGAACAGTGAAGAAGAAATACGAGCGCAATGGCGGGCCGACAAAAAAAAAATCACAAATGCACCCGCGTCTTTTAAATCAAAAGTTTGGGTCCATTTTGGATTTTGTAGTGACGATACAAAAAAAAAGCTCACTAAAGACTATGTAATCGGCAAGAACTGTCTCGGAAAAATAAAATACAATGGCAACACAACCAACATGCATTCCCACCTCGTGCGCCATCAGTGAATCAGCCTACGCTGGATGACATTTGTATGGCAAAGCTACCTTTTTTGATAGAACTGCTTGTGCTTGGTTTGTTACCACAGTTATCTGTGTACTATGGTGTGCTTCCTCGGCGATGAAGTTTAACATTCGCGGCTATCTTTTCTTCAACTCCTCAGGATCCATCTCGACGACTGCAGTGCAGGCAGATCGCTCGCGCGGTTGTGATTCTCCTGGGAGAGCGCGCGCCGCGCGGCCACAAATATGATATGGATTTGAAATTATTTTATCAACTTGAAATACAGGCATATTTTTGTAGATCTGTTCCTAAAAATATGCATATATGTTTTAGGAACACATCTACAATATACATGCGCATATATATATATATATATATATTCGTTTGCACGTGACTGTTTAAAACCCGTGTTTAGACCCGTGTTTCGCCCATGTCCTATCCGACCTGCACCCGTATCTGACACAGTAGGATGTTTTTCACCCGTGCAGGACTCTGACAGTGTACACGTTTAAAAGACAAGTTTATTATTGTACCGCTTGGTACTCAAATGTGACCATATTTTATTATATAAGGTTTTATACTGGGTGTGTTTTTGTACATTTTTAGTAATGTGTGCCTTTTGCGATTTCTAAATATGAAATGTTGCTGCTATGAATAAGTTAGTGATGTGACCTTTCTTTATTATAAATCATTTAGTCACAGAAACTGTTCTCTCATGGCTGTTTGATAGCTTTATATGCACTTACTGTAGTTTAATGCTATTTCAAAAAATATGAAGTTTTAATAAATTAAATACATGATCATATGACTTTTTTGATGCTTTTTTTTCCATTTACAAAATGATATCGTGATATATCGTGGGTGATTTTCTTGCAATATATCGTCTGTCACAGAATCGCTGGTATCGTGATATATCGTTATCGTGGGCAAAATATTGTGATATTATCGTATCGTGTGTTGACCTGTGATTCCCACCCCTAATATATAGTATAACAGTTATAATAGGAATTAAAAGGAAATAAAAATAAAGATGAAATCCCCTATCTGGGGTGGAAGAAAATGGAGAGTCAGGTTTACTTTAAAAATATTTGTCAGGTAACTGTGCATTTAGACAGTACCCTTACAGACAAATCTTCTTGGCCTAACTTGAGGGCGTTCTCTAGATTTTTTACCCGTCAGAGCAGATCTAAACAGGTCTTCCTCGCACCGGAGGGAGTACTCAAAAAATATTTGTCAGGTAACTGTGCATTTAAACATTACCCTTACAGACAAATCTTCCTGGACAGGAACACCAGGGCTATCTCTACTTTGTTTGACCGTCAGAGCGGATCTACACTGTCCTTCCTCTTACCACCAAGGCTATACAGATCTATCCGTCAGAGCAGATCTAAACGGATCGTCCTCGCACCGGAGGGATTTCGATTTATCGCTCCCCTGTCTCTCAACCTCTTCCACCGAGACAGCCTTAACAAAATAAAAAATTATAGAAAATAGAAAGTATAATTAAAAACTAAAAATAAAACAGGGTTAAATTGAAACGTTCGGACAAAGCACAGAGCTCATTGAGTAAATGCATAAGATAAGGTGCAATCAGTCGGACGTACAGTGGCATAGCTCATTCAGTAAATGCACAGCTAAACAGCTAACAGGGGAACTACAGGCCCTACAGAAATATCCAACGATCCACAGCGATCCCCGAAGCCCTCCACAGGGAGCATAAGTCAGAAAATATATTAATATTTTTCCCTCTTATAGGGGACTTACCCGCTCGCCTGCGGCGTGCCATGATATCCACCCACAAGCTTAATTCACAACATGTATGCTTAGGTTTACCACTACCATGGGCCAGAGGGGGCGCACTCACAGACCAGCCAGGCGGGCCCTAGCACATCATCGCGGACCCACCTAGGCCGGATGTAAGAAGCGCCTGGGGAGATGATGAAGAAGAGGAGTGAGGGTCAATGTAATTCTTAGCTCACCCTCAGGGAGGAGACCCATCATGAAAGCTGACTGCGTTTTGTGATACACAGCTCCTACTTCTCCCAGGAGTCCGCCTCTCTGTGCCCCACCCTCGACTGTGGGGGGCGCGCGAGAGGCAATGCTGGCCCTCGGGCCCCGTCACCGGTCCTCGGACCGTGACGCCTCCCGCCTGCCTGGAACCCGGATCTCAGTGGTATGCAGGTCCTCAGACGCTGCCAAATGCGCTATTGCTGCTATTGCTGCAATGCTGGCCCTCAGGCCCAGTCTCCGCCTGTTGCACAACCACTGCATCAGGGAAACATCCCCTGATCGAGATCCCTCAGCAAACCGGCCTGGTGCGCATGAAACACTGCCATGGTGTAAGAAATAGCACCGGGCTGACCTGCTGAAGTGTATGCCCTGCCATTAAAGTGACACATCGTTTAAGTGACAGGGTTGGAACTCTCAGCTTCCCAGATGCGAGATTGCACACATCCCGTTAATCGGAGGCGACGACACATACCCATATTCTCCTTTTCCTATCCTCCTGCCATCAGCGACATACCGCTGATGTCATACCGCTGATGTCAGTGAATATGAGCCGAATATAGGTTATTCCATGCCCCCTCGATCTAAATAGGAAGATCAGGAAGGAATGAAAGCCCAACTGAGCCAATGATTATGGCTGGGGAGAAATCGATCGTTTAATCTAACACGAACGATCTCTCCTATAACGCGGCAACATGGCGGCCGCAGCCCGCCTGCAGTGCGTTTCATAGCATTCATCGGCTCAGCATACACAGTCAGGATGGCTGAGAAGATTAATCCTCCTTCTCACAGCCATCCCTAGAGCACTTGCAAACAAGTCTCGTCAGCCGCCAGATCGTCAAAGGGAAGAATGCCTTCTCGTGACGATTCAGCAAGCTCTATCCGGGAAACCTGTGACGTGCGTACGCACTCAGCCTCGGCATGAGCGGGACCGCATCTTCGGTCTCGGATGCCAAACCCTCTTCCCTCAGGAAGAGAATCAGACGAGCGCAGAGCGATCTCGGATTGAGAAACGCTCACATTATACAAATGCTCTTGATCCCAGGCAGAAACACACAGCTCGTGTGTATACAATAATGAATTTGGATTACCTTAACTGGAAGCAATTCAGACAAAACAGTCCCTGAAGACGAAAAAGCGGTGTCATGTTTGTGAGGCGCCCTTATATACTTCCTGGTCGCACCTTGATGAAATCATAGGCTGTCGCCGGTCAATAGGATTGCCGTGATTCGATAGTAGTTCAGACACCTGTCATGCTGGAGGCATTCCCCCGTAGCGTCAGCTGACGCAGCACGAGTTCCCTTTCGAAAGGGAACCTCTAATTATAATACTTGCTGGTCTGTTAATAAACTTGCTATTTTATCGTATATCATCTGGCCTCCCGAGTCTTTCTGGTAGAACTTCTCAAGAAAAATCTCTGCCACATTCACAACATATACACACGTGAATTTGTTCTTAACCTCTATCTGATGTTAGTGAATTCGAAGTATTCTAAAAGATCATCCACGTGCACAAGGTTAGTCATTAGCATAAAACACTGTATAAGGGCTTTCCACACACGCTTTCCTTACTGCCTTTGGCCACTCTCATCAAACTTGCCGCTGTTTACTGACGCCCAGATCCTTGAGCAATGCCAAGTGTGCCATTCTCACCAGTTCAAAAACACCTTTTATATAGACCCAGACTACAGACCTCTCATTAGCCAGCTGTATATACGCATATATTTGCGTTATTCAGAGAAACCTCACAGCTGAAGCTATAACACAGCATTTCTTATTCTTTAACTGTATATAATAATAAAATAATAATAATACATTTTATTTGTAACGCACTTTACATTAAACAAAATCTCAAAGTGTTACAGATTTAAATAAATAAGAATAAATAAAACGTCTCGGTTACGTATGGTAACCCTCGTTCCCTGAAGGAGGGAACGGAGACGTACGTCGGTAATAACCGACGAATTGGGATCACTTCAGAGAGCCCCTATCAGCTTCGAGAACTTAAGAACAGGCCAATGAACAATTGGCGTGCGATATTTGCATCTCGCGCTCCGCCCCGCGCCGCGGGTATAAACAGGAAGCGAGAGCACCGCACTGACGTTTTTCACTGAGGAGCCGAACCAGAGACCGGCCAAGCAGTGATGGAAGGAACTGTGGCGACGGGACGTACGTCTCCGTTCCCTCCTTCAGGGAACGAGGGTTACCATACGTAACCGAGACGTTCCCTTTCAGTCGGTCACTACGACGTACGTCGGTAATAACCGACGAATTGGGATCCCTATGGAAAACGCCACAGTTACTACCACTTCCAGCGCCCAGCGAGAGCCCCTCAGACCCCGTTCTGAAGCGGGCGGGAAGATTCACGCCAGAAGAGTCATACTGCTGTTCCGCAAGACCCATTCAGCAGACTTGATTGGATAACGCTGGGAAAGCGTGCCCGAAGGACGCTGCGGGAGCCACATCATGCCCGGAGGGAGTTACCATGTGGAGAACACGTATGGGCTGGCCGTGGGCAGCACAACATACGGAAGTCCCAGGGGAGGCCCCGGCCTAATGCAGGAGGGGGACGACACCGTACTGAGACGGCAGAGAACTCTGCCAAGGGAAAGACACGAGCTCGCCGTAGGGAGCTGTACCGTGGAAATACACGTATGGGACCGCCGTAGGGGTCACGACATACGGAACCCAGCCTGACACAAGTTCCACCAATGCATACGAGTGCCAGACCTGGCGTCGGACGCTCCGCAACATCCGACTGCCGAGGGGTGCGGAGGACTCAACAGGGTTCGCCAATCCTGGGGAACTCGACTGGAGAAAATAAGCGCACGTATCCGTTCCAGGGGAAGGGAATGGCGCAGCAAGCCGACACTAGAACGGGCACTTCAGTGAAGCTGACTATGGGAAGCGAGCACACGAGAAGCCACCGGCTCTACACGCAGGCTATAAAACCTAGCGAACGTGTTGGGTGTCGCCCAGCCCGCAGCTCTACAAATGTCTGTCAGCGAGGCGCCACGAGCCAGCGCCCAGGAAGAGGCTACACCCCTGGTGGAGTGAGCTCTAACCCCGAGCGGGCAGGGCACGTCTTGGGATTCATACGCCAAGACGATGGCATCCACTATCCAGTGGGCCATCCTCTGCTTGGAGACAGCCTTTCCCTTCTGCTGTCCTCCGTAACAGACGAAGAGCTGCTCTGAGGTCCTGAAGCTTTGCGTTCTGTCCACGTAAGTCCGGAGAGCACGGACGGGACAGAGCAAAGCTAGGGCTGGGTCTGCCTCCTCCGAAGGCAGCGCTTGCAGGCTCACCACTTGGTCCCGGAAGGGAGTAGTGGGAACCTTGGGCACATATCCAGGCCGGGGTCTCAGGGTTACCTGAGAATCACCCGGCCCGAATTCCAGGCACGATTCGTCGACCGAAAATGCCTGCAGGTCCCCTACCCTCTTAACTGAGGCCAATGCAATCAGGCGTATTGTCTTTAGAGACAAGATCTTAAGCTCTACTGACTGTAAAGGCTCGAAGGGCGCCCTCTGAAGTGCGGTCAGCACCAGAGTCAAGTCCCAAGAGGGTATAGAAGAAGGGCGAGGAGGATTTAGTCTCCTCGCTCCCCTTAGGAACCTGACGATCAGATCATGCTTGCCTAAGGACTCACCATTAACGAGGTCATGGCTTGCGGCGATGGCGGCAACATATACCTTGAGGGTGGAGGGAGACAGCCTTCTCTCCAACCCGTCTTGAAGAAAAGATAGCACAGATCCGATCGAACATTTCCGGGGGTCTTCTCGGCGAGAAGAGCACCAGTCGACGAACAGGTTCCACTTCAACGCATATAGCCGTCTCGTAGAGGGGGCTCTGGCGGAAGCGATGGTGTCGACTACCGCTTGCGGTAGGTCACCTAGAACCTCCGCGTCCCGTCCAGGGACCAGACATGGAGTTTCCAGAGGTCTGGACGCGGGTGCCATAGGGTGCCCCGTCTCTGAGACAGAAGGTCCTGCCTCAGAGGAATGGGCCAAGGAGGTGCTGTCGCGAGGAGCACTAGTTCCGGGAACCACGTCCTGTTGGGCCAGTACGGAGCTACCAAGAGGAGTTGCTCCTCGTCCTCCCTGACCTTGCACAGAGTCTGTGCAAGAAGGCTCACTGGGGGAAACGCATATTTGCGCAGAGCCCGGGGCTAGCTGTGTGCCAGTGCATCCGTGCCGAGGGTCCCCTCGGACAGGGAATAGAACAACTGGCAGTGGGTCGTGTCGTGGGCGGCAAACAGATCGATCTGTGCGGCCCCAAAGCGACTCCAGATCAGCTGGACCACCTGGGGGTGGAGTCGCCAATCTCCGGGAAGCACTGGCAACCGTGACAGCTCGTCGGCCGCACGGTTGAGCAGGCCCGGAATGTGGATAGCACGAAGGGACCTCAGATGCTTCTGACTCCACAGGAGGAGATGGCGGGCGAGTTGGGACAAACGGCGGGAGCGTAGACCACCTTGTTTGTTGATGTACGCAACGGCCGTCGTGCTGTCCGTCCGGACCAGAACGTGCTTGTCTTTGAGCGACCCTTTGAGGCGGCTGAGAGCAAGACGAACTGCCAGCAACTCTAGGCAATTGATATGCCATTGCAGTTGGGGCCCCGTCCACAGACCCGATACTGCAAGCCCGTTGTACGTGGCACCCCAACCCGTGGGTGAGGCATCCGTGGAGACAACATGATGCCTGGACACTTGTTCTAGAGGCACTCCTGCCCGTAGAAACGAAGGGTCCGACCACGGGGAGAGGGTTTGGCGGCATCTCGGCGTCACTTGGACACGGAGGGACCCGCTGTGCCACGCCCATCTCGGGACTCGGTCGTGTAGCCAGTGCTGAAGCGGTCTCATATGGAGCAGCCCTAGCAGCGTTACTGCGGCTGCTGCTGCCATATGCCCCAGGAGCCTCTGAAAATGTTTCAGTGGAACCGCTGTACTGCGTTTGAGCGTACTCAAGCAGCTCAGCACCGACTGGACGCGCTCCTCTGTGAGGCGCGCAGTCATGGCGACCGAGTCGATCTCCATCCCGAGAAAAGAGATCCTCTGTACGGGACAGAGTTTGCTCTTCTCCCAGTTGACCCGAAGACCCAACTGGCTGAGGTGCCGGAGCACCATGTCCCTGTGTTCGCACAACTGCTCCCGCGACTGGGCAAGAATCAGCCAGTCGTCGAGATAGTTGAGGATGCGAACACCACGCTCTCTCATGGGAGCAATGGCCGCCTCCGCGACTTTCGTGAAGACACGGGGCGACAGGGACAACCCGAAGGGTAGGACTTTGTACTGGTATGCCCGTCCGTCGAAAGCAAAGCGTAGAAACGGTCTGTGTCGAGGGAGAATCGAGACATGAAAGTACGCGTCCTTCAGGTCGATCGCTGCAAACCAATCCTGGGGACGGATGCATCTGAAGATGCGTTTCTGGGTTAACATTCGGAACGGCATCCTGTGGAGGGAGCGGTTCAGGTAACGCAGGTCCAGGATCGGTCGTAACCCGCCACCTTTCTTGGGTACAATGAAGTACGGGCTGTAGAACCCGGACTTCATATCGGCTGGAGGGACCGGCTCTATCGCGTCCTTCGCCAATAGGACAGCGATCTCCGCCTGAAGCACGGGGGCGCCCTCCTTCGGTATAGAAGTGAAGTGGACACCCCTGAACTTCGGGGGACGCCGGGCGAACTGAATCGCATAGCCGAGTCTGATGGTGCGGATGATCCAGCGAGACGGGCTGGGGAGCGCTAGCCAGGCCCCCAGAGACCGAGCAAGCGGGATCATCGGCACCACGGACGTACCCGGAGCGGGGCAGCGCAGCGGAACGCAGGGGCCCCAGGACGACATGGGAGTGGTCCGTGCAGGGGTCTGGGTCTGACACACGACCTGCATCCGCTGAGGGGACGGGCGAGCGTGGGGAGGCACTTTGTGTGCGTCCGCACAACCGACGCCCCCTGTTGGCGAGGAGAGAGGTGTCTGAGGGGTACGAGGCATGGTAGCGTCGCATACCGCCAGACGCGCTCTCTTGGCACCCAGAGATGTTAGAAACTGCTCTTTTATTGAAAATTTGGGTGCCACTGGCACTGGGGCCAGTGGCGGAACAGAAAATAAAATGGAGCCATCTCCCGAAGAGCTGCAGCCATCTCCCGAAGAGCAGTTTCCTCCATCTCTGGGCGGCCCGTCTCAGGGTCTCTTCCGACGGCGCTTGCCACCTGGCTTGGCAGCGGCCTGAGCGGGCTGGACGTTCTTCCCGCGACCGGCTCCACGCCCACGACCGGTGGAAGGCTGCTGCTGGGCTGGGGCGGGAGCGGGGGCGGCCGCAGGAGGACGTCCTCGGCGACGGGCAGGCGGATGTGCTGCAGCCGGCGGCTGGGTGGAGGCAGCAGCGGGCCGCCGGTGCAGGATATGCTTGATGGCCTCCGTCTGCTTCTGGGCGGCCGAGAATTGCTGGGCGAAATTCTCGACCGCGTCGCCGAACAACCCGGCCGACGATATGGGGGCGTCCAGGAACCGGTTCTTGTCAGTCTCCCTCATGTCGGCCAGGTTGAGCCAGAGATGCCGTTCCTGGACCACTAAGGTGGACATCGCCTGACCCACGGAACGGGCGGTAACTTTCGTCGCCCGGAGGGCGAGGTCCGTCGCCGCCCGGAGCTCCCGGAGGAGCTCTGGGTCAGACCTACCCTCGTGCATGTCCATGAGTGCCTGGGCCTGGTGCACCTGGAGCAACGCCATGGCATGCAAGGCAGACGCGGCCTGTCCGCAGGACCTGTAGGCCTTCGCAGTCAGACTGGACGAAAACCTACAGGCTTTGGAAGGGAGACGAGGATCACCACGCCACTCGGAGGCGGTCGCCGGACGCAGCTGCATCGCGACGGCGCGTTCGACTGGCGGGATCCTCTCGTAACCCTTGGCCTGTCCACCGTCAAGGGTAGTGAGGAGGGAGGAGCCCCCAGGTCTGTTTCTGGCACTGAAGGGTGTCGTCCACGACCTGGAAAGCTCCTCATGCACCTCCGGGAAGAATGGCACTGGGGCGGGACGCTGAGAACCAGCGCGACCCCCCCCCAGAAACCAATCATCCAACCTAGAAGGCTCGGGACGTGGTGGAGGGTTCCACACAAGCCCGACCTTTTCGGCGGCCCGGGAAAGCATAGCCGTCAACTCAGGGTCCGACTCGGCCGTTGCCACTCTCCCAGAGGGAGGCAGTACAGCCGAATCTTCATCCTCCGAGGACTGGAACTCCCCCTCCAATGCTGCGATCGACATCTGCTCGTCTGCGGGCGCTCCGAAAGAGATGACTGGGCGCCCGTGGGCGGGACCAGCGATCTCTTCCGGTGGCGCCACCGGCAGCGGTGCTTGTGAGGGTTCAGGGACCTGCGTAGGAACACTAGGCGGGTTTGTCCTGAACGTAATCCTCAAGTCACCCCGGTCATCCGTCGAAGTAGGTCTATCCTGGTTAGGGATAGCTCTAGATCGAGGTATGGGGAGGGGGACTCCGCCTTCCCGAAGGTAGGTGAGTCTTGACCTAAGCACCGCAATAGTCATGTTCCCGCAGTGAGAACACGAGCTATTCACAAACGCTGCCTCAGCGTGCTGTAAGCCCAGGCACGTGATGCAGTGAGTGTGGCCGTCAGCAGGCGAGAGGGAACGACCGCATCCAGAAACGCACGGGTGGAATGACATCTTGAAAAAGACGCAGTGTCACACCCGTGTTGCTCTTTTTGTGAGGAAAATGCTCTTTTAAGAGAGTGCTGAAGCACCCAGGGAAACCGCGGCAACACACAGGGGATAGTGCAGCCTGTGTTTGCACTCAAAAGGAACGCCCACCGATACCAACAGCTCTTTCTCTTGCTGTGATAACAGCAGTTTGTCCCTCGCAGCTTGAGTTCGCGGTCCCGCTGGAAAGCGCCGTCACACCAACACAAACGATTTCCTCTCTCTCTGTTCTTTGAAATCTCTTCGCTGAAAAGTCAGGAAGCAGTCTGAAAACTTCAAACGCCGGTTCGGCTCCGAAGTGAATGACGTCAGTGCGGTGCTCTCGCTTCCTGTTTATACCCGCGGCGCGGGGCGGAGCGCGAGATGCAAATCTCGCACGCCAATTGTTCATTGGCCTGTTCTTAAGTTCTCGAAGCTGATAGGGGCTCTCTGAAGTGATCCCAATTCGTCGGTTATTACCGACGTACGTCGTAGTGACCGACTGAAAGGGAACTGAAAAATAAAGTAACAAATGAATCAAAAGCTCTGCTAAAAAGGTGGGTTTTAAGACCACATTTAAAACATCAACAGTTTGTGGGATCCGCAAGTGGTCAGGGAGAGCATTCCACAGACGAGGGGCTGCTGAGCAGAAGGCCCGATCTCCCATAGTACAGAGTTTGGTCGTGGGAGTTTTAAGAAGACATGTTGAAACAGACCGGAGGTTACGTGTGGATGTTTGTGTGGTGAGGAGTTCCTTTAGATAGGTGGGTGCGTCACCATGGATGCACTGATGAGTGAGGAGGGAGATCTTATATTTAATCCTAAATGAGACAGGAAGCCAGTGGAGTGATTTGAGAATGGGGGTGATATGGTCGTATTTGCGCACCCTCATCAGGATCCTAGCAGCGCTGTTCTGAATACACTGCAGCTTCTGGAGATCTTTGCCAGGGATCCCGATAAGGAGCGCATTGCAGTAGTCCAGCCTGGAGGAGACAAAGGCGTGGACAAGCTTCTCCGCATCTGCCAGTGTTAGTAAGGGACGAAGTTTGGCAATGTTTCTGAGGTGGAAAAAGGAGGTCTTACACAGATGTTTGATGTGAGCTTCAAAAGTAAGTTGGGATTCCATTCTGGCCCCCAGGTTGGTGACTGATGTGGAAAGTGGAATGTCCTGATCAGAGAAAGCAATGCTGGTGATAACGGATTTCCGGACCTGAAGTGGAGTGCCGACTAGGATTGGAGTCTTGGAGCTGTTTAGCTGCAGAAAGTTTTGCTTCATCCACGCCTTTATCTCATCAAGGCAAGTGATCAAAGTGGATGGAGTGAGGTCAGCAGAGGGGGAAGAATTTGTCCTACGGTAAAGTTGAGTGTCATCAGCATAGCAGTGAAAAGAAATACCATGCCGGCTGATGACACGGCCAAGGGGGAGCATGTAGAGGATGAACAGGATGGGGCCGAGCACTGAGCCTTGAGGGACACCGCAGTTGACGCTGTGAGACAGGGATGTAGCTTCTCCCAACGCAACATATTCAGTTCTCCCAGTGAGATAGGATGAAAACCAGTTGTGGACAGAGTCAGAGAGCCCGATGGTGGAATGTAAGCGGTGAAGGAGAATCTTATGATCAACCGTCTCGAAAGCTGCAGATAAGTCCAGGAGGATGAGGGGAACCAGCATCTGCCGCCATCAAAAGGTCGTTTGTGACCCTGACCAAAGCTGTTTCTGTGCTGTGTCCTGTGCGGAAACCAGACTGAAATTTCTCATACAGATTGTTATGTTTTAAATGGACCTGAAGCTGTGCAGCAACAACTTTTTCCAGCACCTTAGAGAGGAATGTAAGGTTGGAGATGAGTCTGTAGTTGTCAGTAATATCTGGGTCAATATCAGTAATATCATATTAATAATTAATATGATTGTATTAATTATTAATTTTATTATATAATTTTATATATGGATTATATATACAATTAATGTAACTTTAAAGGAACATGCCAACTTTTTGGCACTGCTAGCCTAGCTTAGCACAAAGACTGGAGGTAAATGGCTCCAGCTAGCCTACTGCTCAATAATTGTCAAAATAACGCCAACATTTTCCTATTTACATGATGTGATGTGTATAGTTACATTGTGTACTGACCGATGGAAAATTAAAAGTTGTGATTTTCTAGACCGATATGACTAGGAACTAAACTCTCCTTCCGGCGTAATGATCAAGGAATTTTACTGCCGTACCATGAGTGCAGCGGCGCAATGATATTATGCAGCACCTGAAAATACTTCCAACAACATAACCAACGTGTAACAGACTTCATTGTGATTTATCTTATAATTTGTTTTTTGTGTACATTTTTGACATTTCTGTGTTTTTAAATAGGTTTACGTCTGCATTATCTGTCTTAATAAGTAGGGACTTTTATTTTTACGGATGTTGTAGTCTACGGAAAGATAGTGAGAGCTTGCGGTTCATCAGAGTGGTTAGGCAGCTTTAAAGTTTGCTTAAGTTTGTTATGCACCCCCCGAAAAGGCATAAGGTGTGTATGTTCTTGTTTACTGTCATCTGTAATGAGTATTTTTGTGTATTTCGCTGTATGTTAATGATAATGCTATGAAGAGAGAGAGTTTGTGTACGAGGTGTTAAGGCGCACTTCTTTGCTTTATTTGTTCAGCTCTTACAGTGATTTCTTGGAGATCAAACGGTTTCAATAAACTCCATGAAACATCAGTAAAGTCTGGCCATCATTCGGACAGGGTCCGCTACACAACGTGACAATCTGCTTGCACAGAGAGCGCTGGGGACTATTATCAGGTGCTGCATAATATCATTGCGCCGATGCACTCATGGTACGGCTCAAAGTTCCTTGATCATTACACAGGAATGAGAGAATAGTTCCTAGCCATATCAGGCTAGAAAATCGCAACTTTTCATTTTCCGTCGGTCTTAGTACACAATGAAACTACACACATCACAACATGTAAACAGGAAAATGTTGGCGTTATTTTGTCACTTATTGAGCAGTAGGCTAGCTGGAGCCATTTACCTCCAGTCTTTGTGCTAAGCTAGGCTAGCAGTGAGTGTGTCAGACAGAGTTATGGCATGCACAGAGATGAGAATGGTATGTATGGACTTATCTAACTCAGGGGGATACGGTGAATAAGCTAAAGTCCCAAAGAGTTGGCGTGTTCCTTTAATATAATTATAGTTGTGTTAGGATGAAATATAACTTCTTAACACGATTATAAGGCCGTATAGGGAATTGAGACTCTTTTAGAGTCATTGACTTTAATGTCAACCAATAAGGCACTAATTTTTTCCACATGGCAAAGTGGATATTTGTTCCCAATTATGTCACACAGTGCAAGTTCCCATTCGAAAGGGATTATGCATGTAACCATTCTTCCCTGAGAAGGACTGTGTCTCTTTGCTATGCTTCATGTATCCCTGTGTTCATCTCTTTCAGACAAGAAGTAGATGTCCCCATAGTGTCCTCAAGAGGATGCAGTGTCATGTTCCCCTTTTCAGGGAACCATGGTTACATGTGTAAACTGAGACTTTATAGAATGTACCTGTACATGTGATATTGATGCTGATGGTGAGATTTGAGTTTGTTGCAGTGAATCCATTCGAACATGAGCAATTGTAACTTCCCATTTCATTTGTGCATTTGGCATTTGGACCACATACAGATGGACTGACTAGACACTCATCTATATCTGGAAAGAGAAAAGTAAAATATATCAGAACAATATTTCTGTCACAAGATGAAGATGAGGATGAAGGACTGAAGACAGGATCAAAATATCAATGTAGTTTAATATAACAAAAGGGTAAACAGGCGTAACAGTATGTAGCCAAACATTAGCATACATGAACATTGACCGACAACTTAAGACTGAAAACAAAGTAACTAAATACACAGACATAACAAACTAAATGATGACCAGCTGTGGTGGAGGATTAGTGTCCATGGTGACTAATGAATGGTAGGAAAATAGAACAAAGGAAACATGTGACTCAAGACAAACAAACTAAAAGTCCATGAAGGTGACACTGTCTGAACATGAACGTGACAGAACGCCCCCTCCCGGGAAGGAGCAACCTTCAACGTGGAGAGGAGAAGAAGGAGGTGACAAGGAGATGGCGAAGGGATGATGATGGAAGGTGGCAGAAGAATGGTGACAGATGGATGACAACAAGACCCCGGTGGCGATGCTGTACGTCCGATGGCATAGACCCAGAGCACAGTGACAACACGGCAGAATTGAGGGAAAGCGTGAAAGAAGTTTGTTTGAAATCTTTGAAAAATTAGTAAAAATAAAAAATTTAAAAAATCAATGTAGAATTGAAGGTCCCAATGAGCAAAGTGGCCTCCATCATCTGTAAATGGAAAAACTTTGGAACCACCAGGACAGTTCCTAGAGCTGAGCGATCGGGGGAGAAGGGCCTTATGTATGGTAAAGAGGCCAGACGGAAGCACCTCCTCAGTAAAAGGCACATGACAGCCCATCTGGAGTTTGCCAAAAGGCACCTGAAGGACTCTCAGACCATGAGAAATAAAATGCTCTGGTCTGATGAAACAAAGATTGAACTATTTTGCCTGAATGGCAAGCGTCATGTCTGGAGGAAACCAGGCACCGCTCATCACCTGGCCAATACCATCCCTACAGTGAAGCATGGTGGTGGCAGCATCATGCTGTGGGGATGTTTTTCAGTGGCGGGAACTGGGAGACTAGTCAGGATCAACGGAAAGATGAATCCAGTAATGTAGAGAGACACCCTTGAAGAAAACCTGCTCCAGAGCGCTCTGGACTTCAGACTGGGGTGAAGGTTCATCTTCCAACAGGACAACGACCCTAAGCACACAGCCAAGGTAACAAAGGAGTGGCTACGGGACAACTCTGTGAATGTCCTTGAGTGGCCCAGCCAGAACCCAGACTTGAACCAAATTGAACATCTCTGGAGAGATCTGAAAATGGCTGTGCGCCGACGCTCCCCATACAACATAATGGAGCTTGAGAGGTCCTGCAAAGAAGAATTGGAGAAACTGGCAAAAAATAGGTCTGCCAAGCTTGTAGCATCACACTCAAAAAGACTTGAGGCTATAATTGGTGCCAAAGGTGCTTCAACAAAGTATTGATCAAAGGCTGTGAATACTTATGTACATGTGATTTTTTTCTGTTTATTATTTTTAACACATTTGCAAAGATTTCAAACAAATTTCTTTCACATTGTCATTATTGGGTAGTGTTTGTAGAATTTGGAGGAAAATAATGAATCTAATCCATTTTGGAATAAGGCTGTAACATAATTTGCACTTTGTTACACAATGGTGTCTTGATTGTTTTCTGTGGATACAGACTGTGTCCACATATGTGGACATAACTTTTTTCAAAAAGAGCTTCATGTTCAAAGATAATATCTGTTGATTATTGGTTCCTCCTAACCCCAAATAGCTAGAAGAAATCTAAAATGTAAGCCAAACCAAAGCTCGGGTCTTTGGAGGTTAAAACATCTTCAAAAACATTTCTCCTGAACGCACCCTACAGTTACATAAAATCCTAATTGTCAATTAGTCATGCAGTGTTCTTTGCAAACTTAATAGCTTAAAATTAGGCTACGTAAGGCTATAAAAATAGGAATGTTGTTTGTGCAACTTTGCATGTATTTCACCTTGGCAGAACTGTCCATCGACTGGAAGGGCATTGATACATGTACATGAACCATCAGTGATGACATCACAGGCCTCGTATGAGTGACGTGTCATTCGGCCAAACAAACAGATCCTCACATTTACACTGATACTGCGTTTCATTCAAAGAACACACTGGAAAGCAGAAGAGTGCAATATAATTAACAGAGCACCTACATATCAGTATGTAAGTTCATTTTTTCTGTAAGTTCTTAGTGGTAACACTAATTGTAGGCTAATTGTAACTTTTTAGATATCAGAAGTATTTTTCACAGGCTCACCTGTTGAAATGTTCAAAGCTGAAATTTCAGTACTGTTGTCCACTTGAAATGGAAGTGTAACAGCGGCCAAAGAAGATCTGATTTTGTTGATTGCAACAGTTTCAGATACATTCATTTCCACAACCATAATGTATTCAACTGGATCTGTACATATGGAAACATAATGTGATTTTAATAACCATGTGTCCAATAGGACTTTCTCTCAAAACAAATGGCCTATTTAGTCAAATAATGTATCTTTTTTTTTTATACAAATAACATCAAACTATTATTTGGACATTGTATTGGACAAAAATGTGAATCTGACCTGCACTTCTTCTTCTTATATGATGCACTGGCTCATCTGTGTAGCTAAACTGGAATGATGTAAAAAGATTTTTTTTTTTTCAAGTTTCTTATGTTTTCTCAAACTAAAAACATCACGTCACAAATACCAAAAGTATTTATTGATTTATTTAGACAACAGTGTTTTAGGTGTCAATGTTGCATATCTTATTGTAATAAAAATCTTAAAAAATAATATTTATTACATATTATTTAAAAAGGCAAGAATGTTCATCATCCTATTTCATATTTTAATGACATTTATAAAATGTACCTACCTGTAAATCCATACCTACTCCTGAAAATTCGAGAGTTTCCACGTTCAGCAGGATAGCCATGATGAATCCTAATAGATATGTAAATATTTTCCCCGTCTCTGAGAAAATAATTATACATTGTATTTGTCTAGTTTAATTCATTTTTATACCTATTCCTCATTTTTACTCTGACTAAAATTAATTTAAAATAATTTTATCTATAAAAATTAAAACATTTTAGTTGACGAAAATGTAAACTAATCAAATTGAACAAAATGTCAACGTGATATATCCTTGTTGTAAACTGTTAACGAATACATTTCATGTTAAACTATCAAACAAAACAAAAAAGAAAGAAAAACAAGCGGTGCTCACTGCAGAGCCAAATGACATCCAGTTCCACCTCAATGGACCTAATAAGTGGAGTTTTGATTAGCGATAGGGTTATGGGTAGGGTTGTTAGGGTGTGGTTGGACTATCTAGCTCCACCCCTAATGCCCAGCGAGGGGAAACCACCCATTGGCTCTGTAGTGAGCAACCTCTCAAAAAACCCTCCAAACTGGTTCAGACTGAACTGCGGCAGACTTGAGCAGCTGTAATGACATGAGCCATAATTCCTAGCTTCAACCTGAACAGCCTAAAAGTAGCATTTAACTAATGATAATAATATGAATAATCTACTTTTAAATGTCTTTTTAATTCTTCTAGCTTTAGAGATTATACATGTTTCGTGTTTTATGGTGAAATACAGCATTAGGCCTATACATATAGGATTTTTTTCCATGTCCACCTGTGTTTGCATTCATTTAACTGATATCAGTAAGTTGTAATATTATATTTATTTTGTCATTCATGTAAATCTGTACACATGAAAAATAATGAATCGTATAAAATATTGTTAAATATTGTAATCTAAGCAGCATAAGAGGCTTTCAGGATCTTTATTGTTTAAATTTAATGTTTCTGTATTTTTAAAATGAACATATTTTAACGACAGCATATGTATTGAATAGTAAAATAACGTTTTTTTTTATTTATTTATCAAAGTCAGCAGAATATGGTACAAACTTTGCTGAATTGTTTATTAAACAAGTATTAAGATACCCAATGCATATTACGTTAGATAATTATATAAACACTGCTGGCACCATTTGTACCACTCACCATCCCATATATTTAAATGATTCTTAAACGAAACACAAAATGCTTCATCAATGTTCAGTATAAAGATACCTAGTTTATTTCCTGCAATCATACTATGGGAGTAGTTAAAAATGGCACATTTTCTTTATGATGACATTTAAGTCCCATTGTACCCTGTTTGTCATTAGTGCTGATCATGTTAAATGTGAAACAGAGATAAGAATTTTTATTTTAATGGGATTGTCATGATTCATATTTTTTATTATCATCAACAAAAAAAACTTATTTTGTAGGAGCAAAACATTAGCTTCTTTTGATTGTTCTAAATTGCCAACTAAAAATGTAAAACATAATATCAAATCTCGTATTATGCTTAAATGTAGTGTATTGTACCTTTAATGGCCATGTTTCACACTCAAGGTAAATTACAATCACTCCAGCATATTTCTTCAGAACATGGATTTTTTTTTTATTCATCCAGACTTCCTGGATTGTTCTGAAAAACAGAAAATTCTGTCTTATATGATACTAATGCAAAAGAGGTCACCTGATCTTGAACATGAGTAATCAACAATTTTTTTTTACAGTGTTTCATACTGTACAAATTATATCATATTTGAACGCATTGATTTTTAAATCTAAAGATGCTCATGTTCATATATATTGGTTTTGAAGAAACAGACATTCACTACAAGAAAAATAAAGGGAAAGTAGCCTTATAAATCAATCATGCTTTCATATTGTATACTTTGAAAAATACAGCAGATATATTTTTATATTCTAAAGAAGAAACATATTTAGTATTCTTACCTTGCCTCTGGAAACAATAAACAATGCTGATATGATAGCTAAACTGAAGTTATCTGTCTGAAGATCTGAGTTTTTGTTTCCTTGAGATATGATCCACCTTCACAACATTTCCCCTTACAGTTTTTATCCAATAGTTTTCATGCATTTCTTAATGAGTGCACCTTTTAAAAACTCATCAAAATAATAAAGAATGGGTAAAGTTACAGCGAGTAGAGCTTAAATTGCATATGATAGACAAAGTATATATTTTCGTATTATTTTTTATAATAATGGATTAATACACTTACAAAGTAATCTTTCTGCTATTACATTTTCTTACTGCTTAATACCCAAGTAAAAATGGTAACACTGGTAACACTTTACAGTAAGATTTTCGGAAACACTTTAGAATAATGGTCCATCATTAATAGGTAACTATGCAGGAAGTAATGCAAGACTAATGAGTATTACTACATTAACACTTCAGCTACAACTATTAACTAATATAGAAACATGCTTAACTAATCAGTAAGTAACATCAAATTTAAGAGATAGAACATTGTTAAGTAATCAATACTTACTGAAGGAGATTAGCCTCATTAATAACTATTAACTAACTGATGAATTATAAAGAACATTATTGTTTGTCTGAGACGTAATCAATCATCTTTTTTACTCTGAATAAATTCAGAAAATGCATCACTAGTTACTCAAGGGTTACCTAGTCACTATGCAGGAACTACTATTGATCTGGACCATTATTTTAAATTGAAAAAGATGGTTTTTCACTTTAAAATAATGGTCCAGATCACTAGTAGTCCTTGAAGAGTGACTAGGTAATTGAGTACTAACTGATGCATTTTATGACTTTATTCAGAGCAAAGAAGGACAATCTTCAAGAACTACTAGTGATCTAGACCATTATTTTAAAGTGAAAAACCATCTTTTTCATTTTTAAATAATGGTCCAGGTCACTAGTAGTGACTAGGTAACACTTGAGTAATTAGTGATGCATTTTATGACCACATTGAGAGTAAAAAAAGACAATTGCTCACATCTCAGACACGTCAATGTTGTGATTAGTAATTAATTAGTAATGCTATATAATTTGTCATAGTTACCTATTAGTTCTTAGTAATGCCAATCCCATTCAGTAATTATTGATTACCTAATAAGGAAATATCTTAGTCCTAAATTCGATGTTACTTACTGATTAGTTAAGCATGTTTCTATATTAGTTAATAGTAGTAGCTGAAGTGTTAATGTAGTACTACTCATTAGTCCTGCATTACTTCCTGCATAGTTACCTATTAATGACGGACCATTATTCTAAAGTGTTACCAGATTTTCAGTTGTTAACTACATTAGTAATGTTTATTAAAGCGTAATGTAAATGTCCTAACTGAACTAAGGCCTAATCCTGGCTTAATCTAAGCCCTTTATGTGAAACCAGACCAACATGAACTAACAATGAATAACACTTTTACAGCATTTATTAATATTAGATCAAACTAATCTCAACATTTATAAATGTATTCATACATTTTTAAGATCAAATGTTGTATTTTTTAACATAGTCTATGCACCGTGAACAAAAATTTTCACTAACATTAACAAAGTTTAATAAATGCTGTAAAAATATATTGCTCATTGTTAGTTCATGATAATGTATTAATTAATGTCAACAAACGAGACTTCCTTGTAAAGTGAATGACTGCAAATGTAACAAGAAGAAAACTGAAAACAGACAAGTGATTCAGTTCGTGCACTGACTGCATTCTTTTTATTTCTTTCATTCTTTCTTTTTCTTTTTTTTAATGAAAGGTTATACGTGAAGGTTCAGAGAATATGATACTAAGGTATTTTTTCAAAGCTTACCTTTTTCCTGATTTATAGTTGACGTTTTTGTATATTTTGTTGATGAAATTAACTGCTGCTTAAAGGTTATATGCCTATATTACTTTCATCACAAGCGAGCCGATAGCTCTTGTATAAGAATCCCGCCTTAAAGGCCTGTTCATACCGGGACTATTTTCGCGCTCATTTATCGCCGACGTTTAACGACTAAACAAAGGGCGCCAATGTGAGTGTGCACACCAACACGCAAACCGCCAGGTGTAAAAGCGTCATTTTTAAAAAAACTTTTTGATGTTTTTTTTTTTTTGATGCGGCACGTTAAAAACTGGCCGAACAATTGGATTGGCACTTTTGTTCACATGCCTGGAGCTGCTGAAGTTACAGAAAAACACGACTTGGTGGTGCTCAAGCACAAAATGGTCTTGCCATGCACACATTGATACGACGAAGAAGTAGCAAGTAGACAAAGAAGAAGATGAGCTGCTAATGCTGCTTGCCAGTTAGCAATAAGTGTGTGAATGGTTTTGGCCATAGACATAATATGTCTATGGTTTTGGCAAGCACATAAATACTGTCTCTCTTCTTCTTCTGTGTGACAAGCGAGTGTCAGAAGCGTAAAGTGCCGCAGCACCACCTTGTGTACTGGGAGCGCTATCTCCTTAATTTGCACGTTCACTCTGCGCATCGCCAGTGAAAATCGCTTGGGTGTGAACACTCATGACGCGCCGAAAAACGTCACGAAAAACGCTGGCAAGCACGCGCGATATTCGTCCTGGTGTGTACAGGCCTTAAGGCTTCTCTTACTCCGTGTCAGAATAGACTTTTTAAACGGATAACTTCCTCATCTCATAATAGTGCTTCAAGAGGACTCGTTATACTTCAGAACAAAAGATTCACATTCTTAATAGAGAAAATGGGAGGTGATGAAAAGAGGTGGTTTACATAGTTTATTTTTTCTCATGCCTAACCAAATTCATCCTTAGGTAGTTCCTGTCGACTACAATTTGGTTGTTGGCATGGACGCTAATGCAGTTGTTAATACCTTAATTGATAGATCTCTTTCTACCATACATGGGGATCAGGCTTCACAGTCACTAAATGATCTCAGCGAGGATAATGACTTGTGTGATATCTGGAGAGTGAAGAATGAGAAATGTAGGGAGTCGGGACTATACTTTTTACTCTGTACGCCACAAGTCATTCTCCAGGTTAGATTATATTTTCATTTCTAAATACCTTATTAAATGTGTAAACCATATTCATATCCTACCCATATTGATCTCAGATCACACCGCTGTAGTTTGTAATATGTCTCCTCTCACTATACCTTAAAGTTAAAAAGATGGCGTTTGAATACAACCCTTTTGCAAAATGAAGACTTTGGTAAACAGCTAGAAAACATCCAGGTTACCTTATGTTACACCTCTTCCCTGAAGGAGGAAACGGAGACATTGCGTCAGTGACTGACGGATTAGGATTGTGCCTGAGAGCCCTATCACCTGTGAGTGTTAACAGAACCAGCCACTGGACATTGGTGAGTGAGATTTGCATCGTGAACCACGCCCTTTGCTGGGAAGCCGTATCGTGGAAGAATACACATATGGGATCACCCGAGGGGAATCACGATATATGGGCACCTAGTCTAGTACAGGGGCTGACCACTGGGCATGCACACAATTGTTAGACCTGGCGTCAGACGCCTCTGCCATGCCGTACTGCCGAAGGTTCTGGAGGAACTCCAAGCCAGTTGGGGTGCAAGTAGTGCACATATCCCATCCTAGGAGGGGAATGGTGCGGCAAGCAGGACACCGAGACACCTCTCCCATACATCACCTGTTCGTTGACAACACATGGGAAGAAAAAGGCTCTACTCGGAGATTATAAAATCTTGCGAATGTGTTGGGTGTCGCCCAGTCTGGAGCTCTGCAGATGTCTGCCAGCAAGGCACCATGCACCAACGCCCAGGAGGAGGCAACACTCAGAGTGGAGTGAGCCCTCACCCCAAGGGAGCACAGCTCGCCTTGGGACTGATACGCCAAGACGACGGCATCCTTTATCCAATGGGCCAACCTCTGCTTAGAGACAGCCTTTCCTTTCTGCTGGCCTAAATAATAAACAAATGCTGATCTGAGGTCCTGAAACTCTGTGTGCGGTCTACATAGAAACATAGAGCACGCAGAGGGCACATAGATGGTAGGGCTCGGTCTGCTTCCTTCAGGGGCAGTACTTGCAAGTTCACCAACTGGTCCCTGAAAGGAGTGGTGGGAACTTTGGGCATAGGTCAGGGTCTCAGGATAACATGAGAGTAGGCCAGCCCAAAGTCTGAAGGGCTTTTAAAGGTCCCGTTTTTCGTGTTTTTTTGAAGCTTTGATTGTGTTTACAGTGTGCAATATAACATTTGTTCATGCCGTATGCTTAATTTTACGATAAGTGTGCGATTAATCACGATTAAAAAAATATATCGATTGACAGCCTAGGTCATGAACCTGATATGCTGCCATTTTTATGTCACTCAAAACTGATTGCTGCTCATGGACAAAACAAAAAATAACATTGCTATTCAAAAGAAACCCACATGAAAACAACCACAAATTATGACAAAAACTTTAATCTGTTGATTTCTCAGGTTACATGATAATTAACAATAATAATAAATGTCTTGGTTACATGTGTTACACTTTAAAACAGCCATCAGAATACATATTAGCTTTCCGCTCCATGAAGTACAGCGGTCAAATGACCATAAACACCCTGTTATTAGGATAAAATCAACTTATATCCCATAGTTTCACATCTAGCACCAGAGTGACTTGATTTAACAGAGTTTAACAGAGACATTCTCTCTGTTCCATCATCATCTGCAGTACTGTAATGCTACATCTAAATGTTGTGAAATTGATTTTTTGGTGGTACTCTAGCCTGTGTGAAATTACCTAGCAATCATACTTGTTTTTTGTCTTCAATTATTGGAAAAGCACATGGGAAGGGAGATTATTTTAAGAGTTGTGTAGTGAATGCACATTATCCACAGTCATGATTTGTATCATAACCAGTAGGAATGATTTTCAATGCCCTTGAAATCACATAAAACACAAACAAAGTTACAACAGATGATCTAAACAAGCTACAGTAGTAATACTTGTGAACATAAACAAATAATAAAAAAGGGAAACAAAAATACTTTGCTGATTAGGATGTGTTAATTTGAAAGAAACAAAAAATATGTCAAAGGACTAAATGGTTGATTTAACAATTTACAAAACCGGTTTATAATTTACATCATATAGCATTTGAGTTAGACATCATGCTGAGGTGTGTGCAAGAATATGCTGCATGTTAGAGAGGTTATAGCATTGACACCAGCTGTATCCAGAGAACGCTTCACCCGCGCTATATGAATGCTAGCGCAAGGAGCGGCTTTTGATGTGCAGATGAACTCCCGTCTGAGCATTCCAGAGGTTTTAAATTTGCGTGCGCATGACTGAAGGACACAATGAAACGAGTGAGTGCACATTTGTGTGTCCGTCACTTTGCTTCGGTAGCTGACAGTGAGATGTTGTAAAGGTCTAAAGGAGGTCAGGCAAGTGACTATAGACAGAGTCAAGTAGCGTCTGGCTTGCTTCTTGGCTCTTCACCCCGGCGATCTCAAACAAGCGGTCCAGCTTGTCCTCCGCCATCGGGATCTCCTCAATGACATGGAGCTCCTCGGGGTTGAGAATGTGCAACATATCATCGAAGATGGGCTGCAGGTCACAGGGATCCAGACGCACCTGCCGCAGCACAGTGTCCTTTTTCTCTGAGGGACAGAAAAATGAAGCGTTGCCATTAACAAAACTAATAGTTCAGGACTTATTCATTATACTCTTTATGACCAGTTACTAAAAGAAAAGAGCAAACGATTTCATACACAAAGCATCCACAAGGGGGCAATACTGTAATAAATTACTACAATACGTTTCACCACATTAGAGATGAAAGCATGTTTGGGTTTAAACCTTTTCCTGGACAATTTAGGTTAATTTAACTTTTAATTGAATTACTTACACTAATTTAAATGGTTAAAATACAAGAACATTATATATGCATCATGCCTCAGGCATAACATTATGACCACTGACAATGTGAATAACACTGATTATCTCTTCATCACGGCACCTGTTAGTGGGTGGGATATATATGGCAGCAAGTGACCTGTCCTCAAACTTGATGTGTTAGAAGCAGGAAAAATGGGCAAGCATAAAGATTGTGAGTTTGACATGGGCCAAAGTGAGTTTGACATGGGCCAAATTGTGATGGCTAGACAACTGGGCCAGAGCATCTCCAAAACTGCAGCTCTAGTGGGGTGTTCCCGGTCTGCAGTGGTCAGTATCTGTCAAAAGTTTTCCAAGGAAGGAACAGTGGTGAATCGGAGACAGGGTCATGGAGGGGCCAAGGCTCATTGATGCACGTGGGGATCGAAGACTGGCCGATGTGGTCCGATCAAACAGACGAGCTACTGTAGCTCAAATTGCTCAAGAAGTTAATGCTGGTTCTGATAGAAAGGTGCACAGTGCATCGCAGTTTGTTGCATATGGGGCTGCATAGCCGCAGACCAGTCAGGGTGCCCATGCTTTCAGCAGGATAATGCAACCTGCCACAAAGCAAAAATGGTTCAGGAATGGTTTGAGGAGCATAACAACGAGTTTGAGGTGTTGACTTGGCCTCCGAATTCCCCAAATCTCAATCCAATCGAGCATCTGTGGGATATGCTGAACAAACAAGTCCGATCCATGGAGACCCCACCTCACAACTAACTGGACTTAAAGGATCTGCTGCTAATATCTTGGTGCCAGATACCAGAGCACACCTTCAGGGGTCTAGTGGAGTCCATGCCTTGATGGGTCAGGGCTATTTTGGCAGCAAAAGTGGGACCAAAACAATATTAGGAAGGTGGTCATAATATCATGCCTGATCAGTGTAGTGTGTTATATATATATATATATATATATATATATATATATATATATATATATATATATATATATATATATATATATATATATATATATATATATATATATATATATATATATATATATATATATATTACTTAACTAATTAATTATTTAACTAATAATTTTGTATTATTATTTAGAAATATATCTAATATAAAATAAAATTGCAAAACATTTAATACATAATAAAAGTATCACAGCCTATCAACGAAAACATTTCTTGTGATTTAAATTGTTTGCATATTTGAAATGGTTGAACATACGATGCAGGAACATAAAGCTTCCACAAGGAGGCCATATATGCAAACTATAAGAAATCACTTTTCATCACAATAAAGATAATCAAACACTTAATTATATGAGGAAAATGTTTTTTGAGGAATTCGGGGCATTTAAATGATTACATTTTATTTAAATTGTATTATATTTTAATTTACATGGTTAAATTATGAGAAACAAACCTAAATATTAATAATAATAATTCATAGAATAATTATAGATTTTTATATATTATTATAGATTGGGGTGTCCAAACTGTCCAGGAGAGTTTAGCTCCATCTTGCCTCAACACACCTGTCTGGAAGTTTCTAGTATGCCAAGAAAGAGCTTGATTAGGTTGAAGATGAGGTTCTAGCTGTGTTCCCGTTTATCCACATGCACTTACCTTTGGTTATAAAAGAGCCTGTCCGGCTGAGGGCAGAGTCCTTGCTGGAAGTGGAGTCACAGCGCAGCAACGGCTCGGATTCGTCGGTAAAGAACCCCTTGGTGCGCTCCATGGGGGACTGCTCCACCACCACACCGGGCGACTCTAAAGGCTTATGGCTGGGGCTCAGACAATGGCTTACATTCACAGCCGTCATTAGCTTGTTCAGGTCAACCTACGGCAAAAGAGGTGTCAGAGTACATGTTAATGACAGTGATGAGAAAATCATTCTGGCACACACATATTTGTTTAGAGATTCGTTTTCATGCTGTTCTGAACTCACAAGTGTATCCTGTCAGGACAAACAAAGATTTCTTGGAACAACTATTATGTGAGTAATGGATTTGGAAGAATGAGGGTCTTTGCTGACAGACAGCGATGACTGTATTAATGTGTGGGCACTACAAGTGTATCACTATGTGTCCATGGCCGGGTCAGCACAAAGGGTTTGGCCTTCGCAGACCTGGACCACCCACATGAGGCCTGTCCCTGCTGCCCTTTGCGTCAGCGGAGGATAGATGAAAAAGATTCCAGTACATCCAGAAATTCACTGCCCACAGAGCACATGGCCTCTGTTACATTCACAAAAACCCCTGTACACAAATCATACTTGTTATGCCAATGTGTTGGATGCATTTCCTAGAATGAGTTTACAGCAAGTCGGTACAATCCGGATTTTATTACCACAGTCTAGTACTGTTCTTTAGTCTGTATACTAAAGATACAAAAGGCCAATGTGGCCACCATTTTAATCAACTATGAATATTGTTATATCTATGAATCTATCTATCTATGTTTATATGTATGTATGTTTCTATGTACACTATTTTGCCAAAAGTATTGGGACACCCCTCCAAATCATTGAATTCGGGTGTTCCAATCATTTCCATGGCCAAAGGTGTATACAATCAAGCACCTAGGCATGCAGACTGCTTCTACAAACATCTGTGAAAGAATGGGTCGCTCCCAGGAGCTCAGTGAATTCAAGCATGGAACCGTGATAGGTTGCCACCTATGCAATAAGTCCATTCATTTAATTTCCTCACTACTAAATATTCTACGCTCAATTCCACCATTGCCGAGCAGCTGCATCCAAGCCTTACATCACCAAGTGCAATGCAAAGTGTCGGATGCAGTGGTGTAAAGCAGTGGAGACGTGTTCTCTAGAGTGACAAATCACACTTCTCTGGCAATCCGTTGGATGAGTCTGGGTTTGGCGGTTGCCACGAGAACGGTACTTGCCTGACTGCATTGTGCCAAGTGTAAAGTTTGGTGGAGGGGGGATTATGGTGTGTGGGGGGGTGTTTTTCAGGGGTTGGGCTCCTTAGTTCCAGTGAAAGGAACTCTTAATGCTTCAGCATACCAAGACATTTTGGACAATTTCATGCTCCCAACTTTGTGGGAACAGTTTGGGGATGGCCCCTTCGTGTTCCAACATGACTGCGCACTAGTGCACAAAGCAAGGTCCATAAAGACATGGATGAGCGAGTTTAGTGTGGAGGAACTTGCCTGCACAGAGTCCTGACCTCAACCCGATACAGGGCTCCAGAGTGCGACTAAATGGTCGCATTTTGCGACTAAAATTTGAGAGTGTGCGACTGAATTTTACATCCAGTCGCACATGTGCGACCAGTAAATTTGCCTGCTGTCGGTACACACAGAGAAATAGGGTGTCAAAATTGTACCTTTAGGGGTACAACAGCTTGTCGCCGGGGCAGTACCCTTAAAAGGACACGTTTGTACCTTTTTTACCACAAAAAGGTTCATATTAGGACCTTAAGGTGCGTATTTGTACTCTAAGGTACTAATATGCACCTTTTAGGAGTAAAACAGGTACAAATATGTCCTTTTAAGGGTACTGCCCCAGCGACAAGTTGTTGTACCCCTAAAGGTACAATTTTGACACCCTATTTCTCTGTGTGTACTGAAGAAATTAAGAAAATACACTTACTAATTATAATTGATAGACGTAATGTCTGGCAAATTCTATCTTTGCCAGCCGTTTCTATATGAGATAATATTAAACCATTTGTCCGTGATGCATTTTTGCCATTCGCAATGCAGAAGAGAGAGAAAGCGAGCGAGCACTGTCACAGGAGCTACAGTGAACACAACACCAGTCAGCTTAATGAGTGAGGATGGCCAAGAGAACTACACAAAAGTTTAGTCTTCTTAAACTTTAGGGATGTCCTGTGATATTAATCTAATTTTATTTTCGATTTTGGCTTTCCAGAGTTATAAAAAGATGATATGAGGTAAAACTATTCCTATAGCCGTGTTCCGTCGAGCGCGACATCCTTCCCTTCACAGCCTTGCGCTGTCATTTCTCCTTAAACCTAAACTAAACGTCAGATTCAGTGATTGTTGTAAACTGCAGTCTCTACTGTTGCTAAACGGCGGGATGTGTTTGATAATAAAGAGCTATTAAATGCACAATAATCCGCGCAAGAGACGCTGTTTCCAACTTCAAGGCGGTTTATGTGTGTGTGCTGCGAAATTGACCGATTTGCACATTGTATTTTAGGCTTCGCGTGCGCGTCTAAACCATCAAATAAACAACAAATAGCCGGTGTCAAAATGACCGGATTGGAGAGTAGTTATTTTAACAGTTTATATCTTAAATGGGCGTAAATAGTTTGGAGAAATAGGAGAATATGATATTAGGCTATTAGTTCTACATTCGATCGGTCTTAAAGGGGCAGCGTCTAATAAACCTGCTGACGATTGAGCCATTAATTCGAATCGAACAAAAGGCAAATAGAAAATATTCACATCTCTTGAATTAATAACTTTAGCTTTTATAAGCATTAATCTATCAATTTATACAGTGAAAACTATGCAGTGTTATTTTACATTTCATTGCTTTATTAGATTTCTTTGTAGGTTTGTTCTTTCTAAGTAATATTAATGTTAATGTTAGCAGACCTTCCGAATGCCGGCACACTGGTCCATTTACAAATAGATGTTTTATATTTTTGTTCAAACTTTGCGGTTTCTTTTGCTATAGATATTTTACTTTTCAGATTATAAAGCCATGTTAATTATGTTCTTAATTATGTTTTTTAAATATATAAAGTATAATAAAAAGAACCGGTAAGAATACTGTTAAAGTACCGGATCGATAAGCAGTATCGGTAAGAGTAGTAATACCATTAAAATCTTAACGATACCGATCCCTATTAGTAATACAGTGGAAATTAGTAGATTTGGTTAGCATGTTGATTTACGGTGTGCGCCCCTAAAATTTCTGATTGTGCCCCTAAAATTTTCAGTTGGGGGCCACTGTGCTCCTAGTGAAAAAAGTTAGTCTGGAGCCCTGCGATAGAACACCTGTGGGATGAATTAGAGCGGAGACTGCGAGCCAGGCCTTCTCGTCCAACATCAGTGCCTGACCTCACAAATGCGCTTCTAGAAGAATGGTCTAAAATTCCCATAAACACACTCGCAAACCTTGTGGAAAGCCTTCCCAGAAGAGTAGAAGCTGTTATAGCTGCAAAGGGTGGGCCAACTCCATATTAAACCCTACGGATTAAGAATGGGATGTCATTAAAGTTCATGTGCATGTAAAAGGCAGGCATCCAAAAAACTTTTGGCAATATAGTGTATGTATGTTTATGTATGTATGTATGCATGTATGTTGCTATGCTTATCAGCATAAAAGGCTATATTCATGGTAAAAAAATAAATACATAATATAATATAACATAATATAATAATACATTCACAACATTGCTATAACATTACCAAAAATATCTAATATATTTCTTAAATATTTGATAGAAATGCAAATGCATAATTTTTTTTTGAAAATGCAAACCAAAACTTTAAAAACTCTTCAACTTTAAATAAATATGTGTGTAAGTTTTAAGTGCCCAATACTTGTTTGTTTTTTACACAATTTGATCGTGTCGCGTTTCAAAACAAGGGGAAAAATTTATATCAGGGTTATCTGAAAATCATTTGATTGTATTGCAGCAGTTGAAATCATAATCAAATAGCTTTGGTGATACCTAAGAAAGCTGTGGTGATTTCCAAGTCGGGAAATCCTGACATAATCTATTCAGGGAAGTATTTAATAGCATGGGCAGGTATTCAAACTTCAGTAGTGGCGGTTCCAAATTATAGGAAAGATGGAAACCACTCCATTTCCGGGAAAGTTTCCCTTGGAACCAGCAGTGAATAATCAATGGCACGTAGAAAAGCAGGCCATTACTCTGAGTGGCACGCTGAGAGATCCCATTTAGTCATTCATTAGTCACCCCACATAGAGGAAAAACAGCTCTGAACTCAAAGACACCACCGATAAAACAGCAAAATGGCAACAAAAGAGGTCAAGCAGGGTAATATATGAGTAATGCAGCATAACAGACCATTGACATGTCCCTGTCTGATGTTGTTCGTGCTATTGCAAAAGTACATCAAATAGTTTAGAGTTTTTCTGGTAAATTTGTTTAATGTGATGACTTCAAAAAAAATTCTTTGAGAAATCTTGTATTATGGCACACAAGTTGTGTGGACCACTTTTATGATACTTGTATCTTCAAAAAAAATTTTTTTTTTGAATAACTTGAGGGTGGAAAAATAAGTGGCTGACTTTTCATACTGGGTGAAATATTCCTTGAAACCGTAAGAACTAAGCTGACAGATAAGACTGCTCCACCCTGTCCCTGAAGTCATGTATTCATGCTGAAAGGAAGGAAGTAAGTGTGCCGCAGCAAATGCAAGATACAAAAATAGCCATAGCTTTTTACTAGGGAAACCAGAATGACTGTAGCAATTACAGATGCATCTCGCTGGTGTGCATTGCTGGCAAATGTTTACCATCTATATCTAAGGGCAAAAGCCCCCATAAATGTACCAAAAAATGTCATTAAGATTTTTTTTTTCCAATATGACATTATTTTCATGCCAATTAAACGTTTCCCCACAAAATTCTCATTACTGTAAGCACTACCATGATGTATACTTGTAAATGTAACTCTTTTTTTTCTCTGTTTTTGTAAAAAAATTGCCAGCCATCACCAGCATTTTTTATTATTTTCACAAGTTTCATGGCCCCCATAATATTTTATTGATTTATATGCTGTTGTTTAACATTGATGATCGCGTTATGTTACATATGTATCTGCTTACATATGATATTGTTTGTTTCTGCTTCTTTTTCGCCTGCGTTTTGATCAGGATATTCTGTACTCTTTTAGAAGATGCTACCGTGTAACAGTGAAAACACAGAAAGCCGGAATGTTCCATCAATGGCGGGGAAAAAGTTAATGGTAAAATTATATATAAAAACAAAAATACATTTTAAAATGATAAAACAATGTAAAATGGCGAAAAGGAGAGTGTGCTTGAAACTAACGTCAAAAGTTTGGGGTCAGTAAGAATTTTTATGTTTTTGAAAGAAGTCCCTTCTGCTCACCAAGGCGGCATTTATTTGACCAAAAATACAGTAAAAACAGTAATATTGTGAAATAGTATTACAATTTAAAATAACGTTTCTATTTTACTATACTTTTAAAATGTAATTGATTCCTTTCATGGCAAAGTGACTTGCTCAAGAAACATTTCTTATTATTATCGATGTTGAAAACAGTGGAGCTGCTTAATATTTCTGTGGAAACCGTGATACTTTTTTCAGGATTCTTTGAGGAATAGAAATCAGCATTTATTTGAAATAGATTTTTTAATAATGAAAAGTCATATTTTACCAATTTTAATACATCCTTGCTGAATAAAATGTATAATTACTTTACAAAAAAAAAAAAAAAAAAAAAAAAAAAAAAAAATATATATATATATATATATATACACACACACACACACACATTTATCAGCATTATCTTATTGCAGAATCCATATAGTTTGTTTTAGAACTGACTAGAATTTGCCCAGTTTCCATATCTAAGGTCTACTGTCTACCAAACCAACAGACACATTATTCTAAGCACGCAGTCCACTGTTCAAACACGTTGCATGTCGCAGGAAGAAGGATGGGCGTATACCCAAAAATCATCTCTATTCACATCCAGCAGAAAAGCTGTTGGCAAACGTCTGAAACCACAACATGAGAGCCGCCAAGAACGCTGTGCCATCACCCACCAGGACACAAGCCACAGATGTGGAAAGTGTGTCACTCCCACACTGATCTTATTAGCCGCAGCTAACACTGCTCCAGACTCAACAAGACCACCTACAGCACACAGCGCATGGTCCACATCTGACTATAGAAAGCTTGGTAGTGCAGCTTTTAACATTATACCTTTAGAAAATCATTCTGAGATAAACACCACTTCTTTGTTCCTTCTTTATGGCTTGGAAAACGCTGCATATAAATAGTAGCACAGGACAGACTGAGTGCCGGTGACAACTTTCAGCCAGCGTCTAAAAGGTCTGGGGCTGTTTGGCTGGCGTCCATGACAAGTGAAGCACTGGGTGTGTTTATCCTCTGAGGGCCCTTATCTGAGGTTTACTTGCATGTTGAGTCCAAGTGGTATGACTTTGTATCCTTTGTAACTCATAAAAATGCTTCTCTCTCAGTTTCTTGGCAGCAAAATAACTATTAACAAAAGAATCCCAGAGAAAATCATGAATATGAGATTATAAAGTACAAGAGACTAAACATTTGATAGAATTTTGCATATTACTTTCTTACTTTCAAGACATTTATGGGCATCAAAGTGACCGATGACGAACATACCTCAATCCAAACGTCCTTAACACATTTAATCTGATAGTAACATCTGCCTCTTTCTAACCATGTGCAATTCATTCACCTGACGGGAGGTTATGCGTGCTGTGGCACTGTGGAGTATGGGACACAAGTGATTCGATCTGGAAACATGTGGCTCTGATTATTGCAGCTCTTTCTTCTAATAATGATGTTTCATCCCCATTGCTTTACCATTTTCATTCAGCATTGCTAATTCAATATCAGATCTTGTAAGCATCATGTTTTTGCTCAGAGACACAGAAAATGCCCTCACCAGGCCCATGTAATTCTCACGTTCTGTAGTTCACATCTCTTAAAGAGACAGTTTGCCCCCAAAATAAAAGCCCCATCAGCATTTATTCACCCTCATGTTCTTTCTTTTGTGAAACATAAAATAAGATATTTTGAAGAATGTTTGTAACCAAACTATTTTGGTTACCATTGACTTTTATGAAAAAAAATACTGAGGCATTTCTCAAATTATCTTCTTTTATGTTCCACAGAGAAAAGAAAGTCATACAGGTTTGAAACAACATGAGGGAGAGTAAATGATGACATAATTTACATTTTTTGGGGGAACTATCCCTTTAAAACCCATTCAAAAAAATGTGCTTTATGCAAATGTAATTGCAGTGTAAATGCATTAATGACACCTCTGAGCTGCAATAAACGGTCTGTAAATATATTTAAATACCAATTCAGATGCAGCTTCTGAAAGAAAAAAAACATTGCCATTGTAACATAAAGGTTTATGTGTAATAAATTCTGTTGAATAAAAAAAAAAATCTAAATATACTTTTTGTAATGTCTATTAGATACTTTTCTCATTTAACTCAATATTGACTTTAAATTGTATTTTGGGGGTTATTTTTCAGACAAATTAGATGCGCATTTAATTTGTGATTAATAACATTAATAAATTGTCACATCATATATTTAAGTAGATTAAAATTTGTAATTGCTTGACAGCCCTATTTATAGTATTTAATGATTCTCAAATATCTTTTTTGTGGTAGTTTGCACACTTTCTAGAAATAAATAAATAAAATAGACAAAGTTTCATAAAAAATAATAAAAAATTATAATATAAAATTAAATTGAATAAAATTAAATAAAAATTGCAGTGATCCAAATAACAAGGATTGTCAACAAATTTGGGGTAAATAAAACTAAATTTGACTGGTGTAAGCCAGTTTGTGACCAAATGTTGGTTAGTACTTATTGATAAACATATATCTCATGTCGATTAAAAAAATATTACTTTTTATAGTTTTATAATATTCAGTGATTAAAAAGTAATTTTTAAATGTTAATTTAAGGGTGAGCTACTCCTTTAAACTCATAAAAAGCATGAGGACGAGTGACGTGAATGAATGGAGAACTGCTTTAAAACCATGAACAATATGTGATCTGCAGAGAGATGACTTTGCTTTACCTTTACAGACGTAAGTTCAGTGAAAGTCAACACCCGCACTTGCAATTAAGTGATTATGAGGTGGCGTTGACAGGCAGCCCTATGAATAAGTCTGAGAGTTTTATCTCAATTTATCCTGGTAATATCAGTGGCATCAAAATTTGTCCAAAAGCCTTAACTTCACCATCTACAGTGACCTTGAGACAAGGACAGAGTAAATGAAGTGGCTTTTATCTGCACACAGGAAAGGCTTGAAACTCTAAAATGAAAGTTAATGACTGATCCTCCATCTCCGGTAGCCTGTCAGGCCTTTGTCATTAGTAATGAAGCTCAATTGGATGCAGCCAGGAGTCATGAGGCACTCATGGTTTGTTTACCCATCTGCGCACTATTATCCAAATAGAGTGTTATTAGACCTGGGGTGTGTGTGTTATGTAAGACTATATATGCATGACAACTTGATCAATTATTGTGGCCTGACTAATACAGCAGCTTGTGGCTTGACCACGACAGGAGAGGTCTGATGTTTGCTAATATACTAACATTTCTACTATAAAATGTTAATGTATTTATTATATGAATAAAATGTATTTCTATAATAATATTTTTTATATAAAAATATATGAAATGAAACAATACAAATATTAATAAAATAATAGTTATTTTCTTATCTTACATGAGAAAATGAGTCCAGTTGTATTAGTAGCCGAATAAAAGCTGTTTTATTCTGCTTGAAGCATGTTGCCTCGTGGGTGCCGCTAAGTTGAGGTCACATGACCAGGTGAAAACGGCTCACTTCTTCCTGTAATCATGGATGTCTGCAAAAAGCTCATGTCTACAATGATGTCTGTGACTCTCATTGTCAACCGAAAACCTAGAGATGCTCACCTGAGGATTGTCTTCCATGACACTGCGTATCTTGTCCACCACGTCAATGCGGCGTTGGCGGTGAAGGGCATTGATTAGCTTAGCCAGGTTGGCGTCGCTGTCACGAATGGTCCAGTGCTGCAGAGCAGCGTACGCCCTCTCGTGATCTGCCGAGTAGCCGTTGGAAAAGGCGGCCACCTCTCGCTCGGTGGCACTGGCCAGAGACTTGTACATGTCAATCCACTGACTGCCAATCTGTGCTGCAACCAGCTTCAAGATGTCAACACCTAAAGAATAAGAGGAAAGGTCAATCCTATGTTTATCTACTGTATACTGTAGTTTGAACCTCATATAGAAGTACAGTACAACATTACCAAGGTATTGACAATAATAATATATTACAGTGCAGCATGCCATATATTGATATACAGTATAGTTCAAAAGTATGGGGGCAGTATGTATGTGTTAATACATACTTTTATTCAGCAAGGTTACATTAAATTGATCAAAAATGACAATAAAAGACATTTTTTCAATGTTACAAAAGATTTCCATTTTAAATAAATTCTTTTGGTTACACTTTTTTAAGGTGTCTTTGTTACACTGTAATTATACATTTAAGCACTGAGTAATATTAAGTAACTACATATACTTACTATAGGGTTTGGTTTAGTTGAATGTAATTATGCATAATCTATAGTTATTAGTATAGTAACTGCATGTAACAATAGCTGCGTTTCCATTACCCTTCAAATTGCATAAATTGAAATTGCGTATTAAAAATACGGCCAATTGAAACACTTCAATTTTAACAACTTTTTTTTGGCTTTTTAGGCAATTTGACAAAGGAATATTTCGCAAAACTGCAATGGAATTTTTTTTTTTCCTCGTATTTACAGGTCACCTGGCTAATGTGAAAGTTACATGACCATTCTGAATCCTCAGTTCCTCTGTGAAATCACGTACTATAACCTCCCAGAAACACCTCATACGTGGCCGCTCCCAAATAAAACGGGCTTTCCTTGCCATAAATGTTTGGTTAACACGCCTACGGAAAAATAATGGCAAGTGCGGTGACGGCAATTTATGTAAACCTACCGACATCCATCACCATGGTTTTTGGAATGACTTCAGTCAACCGCAGATGCTTGTCGCATTACATGGATTTTTTTTTTTCAAAATCTTTATTTAATTTAATAAATATTTAAATTTTTTTATTTAATGATTTTTTTTATATTATATATACACATATATACAGTATATATATACACATACATATATATATATATATACAGTATATATACAGTATATATATATACAGTATATATATATATACAGTATATATATATACATATATACATATATATGTATATATATATACATATATACATATATATATATATATATATATATATATATATATATATATATATATATATATATATATATATATATATATATATATATATATATATATATATATATATATATATATATATATATATATATATATATATATATATATATACACACTGCCAGAAGTATTGGGACACCCCTCCAAATCACTAAATTCAGGTGTTTCAATCACTTCCATGGCCAGCTGTGTATAAAATCAAGCACCTAGGCATGCAAACTGATTCTACAACAAAAATTTGTGAAAGAATGGGTCACTCTCAGGAGCTCAGTGAATTCAAGCGTAGTTGAATTCAAGCGTACTTTTCAGGGGTTGGGCTTGGCCCCTTAGTTCCAATGAAAGGAACTCTTAATGCTTCAGCATACCAAGACATTTTGGACAATTTCATGCCCCCAACTTTGTGGGAACAGTTTGGGGATGGCCACTTCCTGTTCCAACATGACTGCACACCAGTGCACAGAGCAAGGTCCATGAAGACATGGATGGACCTTGCTTTGTGTGTATACATAGATACATGAAATGTTTATTGAGCAGCAAGTCAACATATTAGAATGATTTCTGTAGGATCATGTGAGACTGAAGACTGGAGTAATGGCTGCTGAAAATTCAACTTTGCCATCACAGGAATAAACTGCTTTTAAAATATATTAAAATAGGAAATAGTTATTTTAAATTGTAATAATACTTCACAATATTACTGTACTTTTAGTTTTAACCAAATAAATTCAGCCTTGGTTAAAAAACTTTTGTACGGTCTCTGCTGGATCTAAAATCATTAATGTGTCTTGTAAATGTAATATAGTTAGCATGATGTGCTATTGGCTCAGTATAGTGTAGACAGTGAGCGAATGGCATCGTAAAGTGTAGAAGGGCAGCACTCTTGGGTTACAGTATGCCAGCAGCTTCTGTGGGACATGGTGTCCCATGGATAAGGTCATAGGAATGACCTAGATTTATGCCTGTGTTTATATACTTGGTGTAATGTGACAAACAGTTGCCTCCAAGGGAATCCTTCAAAGAGTGAACCCCAGAGCAATCTAAATATTTTAACCTACACTGTATTCATATATGTTGCATATTTTTCACTTGATACTTATTAGTGGTGTTTGCTATTGCTCATACTTAGGGTTAGGGATCTGAATGTTCCCCAAGGTATTTAACTTCAGTATGTACTGTAACTCATCCAGCTCCATTGCAGTGCTACAGACATGAATGATAAATCGTGAATATATTCAAAGCATTCTTTTAGGTGATTGAATATTTGATGCGTAAAATGTTTTTTGAAAATTGTCTCAGATTTTGTGGAAAAGTCCCATAGATTCACAATGGCGAAGGAACACGACCCATATCAATGATACTAAACAAACAGTGCTATGGATCAGAATACAATGTGTTCCAAGCAAAGGTGAATTATTATTATTTATTTTTTTTGGAAAATTTACAAATCTAGTATTTCATTGTATCTCCCCGCTTGATAATAACTGTGTAAAAGCAGACTATTAAAAAAGTGAAAATAACACCCAAAAGCCAATAAATGATATTAGTTTTAAACATTGAAACTGTTAAAGTCAACAACTGTAAAAAAACTGCAAACCACTTGTGATCAACCATCGAAGATGCTTTTTGGTCGATCGGATCTAGCATTGTCAAAAGTACAGAGTTCGGTACTGAAATCTTCCCTCTAGCATTTTGAGCACTGTTGAACAGATTTATAAACACCACTGATTGGCCATCGTGTTCACAAGCTCAACATATATGTCTGTGATTGGCTACAATTATCAATGCTTCAAAAACATGTAAATAGACGTCTTTGACGCTCTTCACCGAGTGCTTACAAAGATACACACGGGAGCATTTGAAAGCAGGCGTCTATCAGCGGATCCGTCTATGAGCGGATATATTAGGGAATGGTGAGAGAACATTGTGCAACGTAAAAAAACATGTAAAGTATTAAAATACCCCTTTTAAAATCAATAACTATTCTATAGTTTCTGAAAACCTCTGGTTTTCTAAGAGTCTATTGTCAAATAACAAATTATAAATCCTGTAAACGTCCATGAAACTTCCATGAACCCAACATAAAACAACACAGATCAATGTAATCCATGTTGAATTTGTCTCAACTGAAGATAAACGTGACCGAGTTCTGCGTAACAGGATGACTGTGGGGGACAACTGCTGCTGGAAGGTATTAACGCATCTATCTGTAAGCCAGATCTGTCTTATTTGGGATCCATCTGTAGCAAATTCACTGCAGCTCTCTGGGGGTTAGCGTGCCACTGACTGTACTGCGGATCTAAAAATGCCAAGGCCTGCGGGCAGCCCATCCTCTCGTCTGTCGTTTCCAGAGGTCGCTACGGCATGACTGCTCTGTCTGAGTGATCTAGGCCGAAGTCGATAGGTTGCGTGACGCTTTCCCGCGTCTGTGACTGTACTTCGTGATGGATTTAGTTGCCCTAGTCCCGAAGGCAACTTTTATAGAATGCTGGGAAAACATGTGCTGCCAGTATCTGAATGTAAAGTGCCAAAACTTGTATGTGCTTCAGTCAGTCAGTACAATGTTATTCTTAAACTCTGTGGCTATCTATCTATAAACACTGTAAAAACATTTTTTTTTTAGATTTTTCTAAGTAAATAAAAAAAAAATATTATAGTATAATAATAATATTTCAGTCGTTCTCCTTCAGAATTCACATTTGATTCAATGATACTTGTCTATCTGCAATTCTGCATGCAATAATAATTTTAAAAAAAGTGTTATTAAAAAGTACCTGCAGTAACACTGACATCGTGAGTGATGCATGTAGTCACAAAATCACCCTTTTGTGTTTACAGGAGATGTAATTGAGACATGTCACTACCAGGTGTAAACAGCCAACCACTTGTGAACGACCACCCTAAATGCATCATAGGCCCTGTTTACACCTGGTATTAAGATGCTTTTTGGTCGATCGGACCTAGTGTTGTCAAAAGTACCGACTTTGGTACTCAAATTTAAAAAATGCGATGATACCAGTGTTACACTCTAGTATTTTGAGCACTGTTGAACGGATTCATAAACACTTCTGATTGGCCATCGTGTTCACACGCTCAACATATGAAGAGTTTGGTTGCAAAACGCGATAAACGCCATTTTTTGACATTTGGATTTTATTATTGGAAATCACTGTTTAGATGTACCTTAATCTATGTGTGAATTGCTGCCATTAATAAGATTTGAAAATGTACATTTTAAGCCAACTATAAAATGTATTTTTTCACAAAACGCGATATCCGCCAGCCCAGTTTCTTTACAAAGTGCGATATAGAACGTTCAGGATGCCGCGCAAGCTCAGGATGTCACGCGAGGAGAGAGTCACCGCCGGTGAAGTGCTCCGAGTTTGCTCAGTGATTTAACGATAATATCAAAACAAAAAACATATTTTTAAAAAGAGGATTCAATAGGCTAACTAAAAAACGTTTACCAGTTTATACTGTAGGCGAGCTGTCAGTCACGTAGGCTACGTCACTGATCAACAGCTGTCTGTCAGTCAGAGAATCAAAGCTTCAGAGTCAAGCTAACGTTATGGATTTCGATGACGGATTGGAGCCGGTCATTCCAGCTGCTGTTGGGAGAAAGAGGAAGGCATCTTAAGAAAATCATCAAAGGGAGAAGACCAAACGGGCAAGGCATTCAGGGGAGGGAAAACATCCAAAGATTAATTGTTGTCATCGTGCGACTGCGAGTAATGTTGGTCTGTCATGCCGACACACACACACACACACACACACACACACACACACACACACACACACACACACACACACACACACACACACACACACACACACACACACACACACACACACACACACACAAACATTGATTCACTAGCTTTTCTTAATGGTATTACAGTAGTAGAATATAGCCTAAGGTGGATATATAGCGTTTTGCAAAAAAAAAAAAAAAAAAACGTTATGTTGTGTATGTTCTGACCAAAACTAACTCGGAATCTTATTATTATTAATCAATCTTTGTATATACTATTCCATATATTTATGATGTATTGTTTTTTTAACCAATTTAAGATGTTTGACAATGTTAAGATAAATATGTTGCATTTTGGCATGGTTTTTGACTTATTTATGGACATAAAATTAAATAAAAAATATCCTGGATTTGAAGAATATTGTGTCCCGGCCTTCACTGAGCTCAAGTAATAGTTTAATGTACAAAAAATTGTGAATGAACTTGACTGTTGATGTCTTAAATAATAATGTCAAATAACCAACATTTCTCAAAATGGATATATCTCGTTTTGCAACGAAACTCTTCATATATATATGATATATATCTGAAACATATCACTTTCACAGATACACACAGGAGCGTTTGAAAGCAAGCGTCTATCAGCAGATATATTAGGGATCGGCTGAAAGACGCCTGCTTTCAAACACTCCTGTGTGTATCTGCGTAAGCGCTCAGTAAAGAGCGTTGATCATTGTAGCCAATCACAGACATATATGTTGAGAGTGTAAACACAATAGCCATTGTTTCTCAATGTTAAGTGGTCTCTTAATTTTTCCAGAGCTGTATATGTTGAGCATGTGAACACGATGGCCAATCAGAGGTGTTTAAGAATACCTTCAACGGCGCTCAAAATGCTAGAGGGAAATGCTGGTATCGTCACATTTTTTAAATTACAGAACCGACTTTCGACAACACTAATCGGATCACAAGTAGACGAGGGAGACACATGCGTTTACACCTGGTGTTTTAATCCATCTCTTTTGTTCCTGATTTCTTCTAGGGGAGGGTCTATGGGCGGGTAAATGTATGGACAAAATAAGCTCGCACAATTTGCATATGAACACGCGCCCGGAGACGACATATGGAGAGCATCAGCTTTTGTTTCTGCTCTGACAGCCGCAAGACCGCGGCGAACGCTGTGAGTGTGTGTTAGAAATCAGGAATGGTGAGAGAACATTGTTCTTTGTACATTTTTCGTCTTCAAACCAAACTTGGGTCTCCAGCCAACAAAGTTTAAATCCCGTCTGGCTTGCACACTTCCCATAATGTTTATCCATTAAGTCAGTAGGCGGAGAGTAGGTGGTCTTTTGTGGCTGTTCGAATGCATTCGACCATATGAGCGTCTACACTACAAAAGCAATCCGGTCGAATGCGTTTTCGACTACCTCTGGAATTAGTCGAAAGTGGACAAGCTCAAAAAAATCTTAATACCAGGTGTAAACAGGGCCATAGTGAGTGATGTATGTAGTCACAAAATCACCCTTTTGTGTTTACAGGAGGCGTATTTTAGACATGTGTCACTAACAGGTGTAAACGGCTGACCACTTGTGATTGACCACCTTATGCGCATCGTAGTAACAGCTGTAAAAACAAAAGGCATTGTGTGAAAGTGGGGAAACACGTTATGGATCATTTGCCTGTACAAAGACAATAGCTTATCAACCACAGCCGTTTACAACAGAACAAAGCCTTAAGGTCTTCATATGAGAAATCAAATGAGGTGGCAAACCGGCTGCAACAGGTCTAGGTTGGCTGGGAAACAAAGAAATCCTCAAAGGGAGTCAGGACTTCCCCCCTTTTAGTGAGTCGCCGTGGTGGCTTTACCGGAATGTCTCACAGCAATGCAGCCATCCCATAAATCCCTGACACCTCATACACGATACCAGCCGCAGTAATTACCACTTCCCCATCAAAACAATGATGAAGACCAGGGGAGGCTCACTAGCAAGGGGAACCTACAAGCTTCCCCCGAGTTTCCCTGACTCTTACACAAAGTGCTGGCAGAGTTGAGCTCACCCATGAAGTTCCTAATCATCTCTTATAAAAGCCCCAGCCCACCCTGATTCTGGGCAGTGGGCTTTTATAGATAACACCTATTGCAGAGGTTGTTATATGGGGCATACATGCGGGTGGTTCTACGTCTTTGATCTCCGCTATGCGTGCTTTGTTATACCTCCAATGAAAGAATTCATTATTTGGACGATCGCTCCTTCATCTTTATATACGTTTCCCATGCGGCCCTTTATGGCCATTATTTCACTAATGTAGTAAACGGACACACATGCACTTCAGGCCGCCCAATTACACACCTTGAATGCATTAGGGAAATGTTTTGTGTTGTGTTTGTGGAGGCAACCGGCTGTGTAAATGTTACCTGTGCTTTCTAACATGATTCGAGGAGGCTCTACTATCTCAGTTTAGCGTGTAATAAATTATTTGCTCGCAGAAGTCAATAAACAAGGAAATTGTTCACGTTTAGGAGTGCAAGGGAGAAAAACACCACAGTAAAAATAGCGCAAATGTTTTCTTTTTTGTACCTGGTGGAAGTGTTTAACTTTTTTTTTTTTTTTACATTTATGCTCCTGAGCAGGTCATTGTTTTTCATGGCTAATTGACTTCTTGAATGTCATAAAAAGTATTCTTAATCCATTGAAACGAAAATAGTGTTGTATTTTACTTATATAAATTCTAATAAATAACAGTAATGTATAAATAATAGTAATTGTTAAGAGTCCAGAAGAATGTGCTTGCCCTTTCAACAAAAAAAAATGGTTGCTAGGGTGTTACGGTGTGGACAAATTTATCATTGTGTGGCTAATTTTTAATGGACATTTTAATGGGAGTCCACGTGATTGGGAATTTTGCCTAGGGCGAACAATTTCCCCATGCACATTTTGCATTAGGTTTAGTTGGTCATGTCACTATTGATGAGAGACAATGGACATTTTTGCTATGAATCATTGCTACATGGCCTAAATTTAAAATAGCCCAGCTAAAAGTCTCTACGATATTCCGTTCCCTAGATTCTTCAGTGTGAGTCTAAGATATTTTTTAAGATATAAGATATGGAAGTCAATGGCTACCATCAACTGTTTGATTCACAACATTCTTTAAAAAAATATTTGTGTGTGTGTTCAGCAGAAGAAAGAAACTCATACAGGTTTGGAACAACTTGGGGCTGAGTAAGTGATGACAAAAAGTTCATTTTTGGGTGAACTATCCCTTTAAGGTACCAGTCACATTTGTAGGACTGTGTGGAATAAGTTGCATACAGTATGAGTCACATACCCAATACCCAAGAGTCCCCAGCAGAATATGCCCTAAATTCAGACACCTCCGATGACATAATTCAGTCCCTCTTCTCATCTCCCACAAGGGCATAACCACTGATAAACTCATCTACCAGTAAACCACAAAGAACTGGAATAATCTGGTTCCAACTGCTCACAGTTGAAGCAGTCATACACACACACAGGCGGATATCTGAGGCCGATATAAACCGGTGTCTATCGCCACAGTCCCAGCTAACCTAGCAGCCTCTGATACACAGTATAAACCTGGTTATGGGGCAGAGTGTGAAATAAATAATAAAAGAGAAACCCCAGAGAAGTACAGCAAAGGCTATCCAAGGAGCAGAACGAGAAACAGAAGGAGATCAGGTTCTATATGATCGTGTGACTGACAGAAAACGAGAGAGGTGTTCTTGACAGTGGCCTTGTTTGTTGAAGTTAACTGTTAACACTATTTCAGAAATCTATATTTGGCATTCAACAATCTAGTTCTAGTTAATGGTGAAGTGTGTAAATCCTGCACAAGTTTGAGGACATTCCCGCTGCCTGCCATTGGTCAGTCAAACAAGTAGCCATGCCTCAAAATCATGCCATTGGTTGAATGATTGTTGCTGGTCATGATTCTCAAACAAACAGAGCAATGTTTTGAAACCACCAGTGTTACACTTTTCTGCGAAAATCTACCTATGAATGATTTACTAACAGATTATTTAACATAGAAAAAATACACATTTCACCTTTAAGTTATTTGGTTAAATAACTTAAGTGAAAAATTGAATTTACATTAAGAAATTAGATTTTCAGATTTGAATACAAAACAATTTCTACAACCTTCTTTAAACCATTATTTGTATTACTTACAAATGATAAAAAAAAGAAAATGAGACGGATCAGACTATTTTATACAGGGGATATGGTGATGGGAAAAAAATTAGATGGGAGGAAAATTTATACTTCAATGCTTTCTTTGGCAAAATATATGCATTTGCCCACAGAAATATAGTTTTTCCTCCCACCTCATTATTTCCATCATAAAAGTTTTGCAAGCTAACACGGAAGTTTTGAAAAAGAACATGAAAGTATAATTTCTCCCATCTCATTTCTTTTTCTACCATCAACATGTCCCTTTAGGGCTCTCAATTTTATGCTTTCGTGTTGTTTACGGTGCATTCACACGGGGCGTCTGCGTTAACGCTTCTCATTTACTTTGAATGGATGACGTCATGAGTTGCCGAACTGAATTGAGGGGTTCCACTGCCTCGCATCACTGGCGTTGTTTGCGGCAGAAGTTGAAAAATGTTAAACTTTTCAAGCGCCAATGCAGGCATCAGCCAATCAGATCGCCTATATAAATACCCTAGTGCAAACGCTAACCAATTGCGTTCATTCAACACCGGAAAAGTAAAGTGATTGGCTGTTGTCACTAGGGATGCAACAATACAGTTAGTCCACGGTTCAATATATACCTCGGTTTTTGACCACGGTTTTCGGTTCGGTTTGGTTCAGTTTGGTTCTGATGGCTTGTCACATCAGTTTTTTGCTTTTCTTTTTTTAAGCGACAGGAACAGCAAGAGGTTAAGGAGAAAAAATACTTTTTTTTTAATTGAAATACTCTTTCTTTATTTTACTTAAAATAATTTAAAAAACCTTACTTAAACTTAAAACTTCACTTTAAAATAAACCCTTGCCTGCACAGTGCACTAGCACTGTGTAGGCAAGGGTTTATTTTAAAGTGAAGTTTTAAGTCTATTTGTATAATATAAAGTAAATATAAAGATTTACACTGGCAGCTCAGAGCTGTACAGCAGCATTTAAGTATGAAATTGAATGAATAAATGTAAAAATAAAACACTACATAGACTTCACTATAAAATATAGATTGATTCTTATTAAAGCTACTGTATTAGTTTTTCAGTCAAGAGCAGTGAGTGATTTTCTCTTTGTCTTTTGTTGTTGTTTTAACATTAAAGGGATAGTTCGCTCAAAAATTAAAATTCTGTCATCGAGAAATGAATACAGGCTCGGAACAATATTAGAGTGAGTAAACAATGACATAATTTTAGAGGTGAACTGTCCTTTTAAGGACAGCGTGTTCATAGGCTGCGTTGCTGTCAATTTAGAGGTCTTTTAATAAGACCTGCGTGCATCTAATGTACAGACACACGCCGATTTTACTACTTTCACTTTAGACATAACCGACTTTGTTTATGTTAACCTTGTGTGTATTTGACAGTATTAGCGCAGTAAGACTAATTAGTCCAGTAATCGCGTGTTTGACAGGCGTTTAGTGCGCGCGCTCGGAAAAGCGCATGTTAAAACAGTGCATAAGCACGTGAATGAAATGTTTAATCGGCAAGGCTGTAAAACGCATGCAAATAATGAACTTTCGTGTTTGTGAATAACTAGTGTTCTGTGAGTATAACTCTACCACTAACGTGTGATGTGAATGTATGTCGCGTTGTTCAGTAGGCCTATATAGGGATGGAGGCCAAATTATAGAATTTGTAGAAAAATAATTAATTAAATGCAAAACCGAAATTCGCAAAACGCAATTCACAAGCGCGTATTGAACCGTGAATGCCGTACCGAACGGTTCATTATTGTATTGAGAATTGTGGCATCCCTAGTTGTCACTATGATGGTTGCATCACCACCAAGCTGCAGACAAGCCCTCTATCAAGCTTCGATGCGGAGGCTCTCGTGTGAATTTGCACTGTGCGGTTTTAACTCACCCTGTCCATTTGAGTAGTAGATCCACCTCTCCTTGGTCTGTGCTGGAGAGCTAGGCTTCTTGTGGATGGCTTTCTCCATAATGCTGCTGGGATCTTGTCTTGGACCCTTTTTTAGCACCCGCGAACTGCGCTTTACGCTGCATACCACGATCACTACCAGCACCAGCAGAAGCAGCAGGACTATCATCCAAGGCAGGTGCTCATTGATGTCAAAGTGCTTGTGCGTGCTAGGCCTCGGCGAACCCCTGCGGATAGGCCGGTAACCCGAAACTTGGGCCTTGCCCTCAGACAGAGTCTCCACAGCCTGTTGATTGGCAAGCGGTGGGGCTTGTGATAACGACAGCTTGTGTTGCGATTTAGGAAGGTCCTGAGTTGCAGCAATTAAGAGTCCTCCATCTTCATCACTAGCCTTGGAGGAAGCTGTGGTTGTGGGAATGTCTTCAAAGCCGAGGGCCGCGTCTGTGCTACTGAGGACCGGCTCGGCTACATCCAGAATCTCTGCAGCTGGTAAAACTGCAGTACTTGCTGTGTGCAGAGTGGATCATTTAATAGCAGACAAAAACAGAGAGACAGAGAAAGAGAAATAAATACAGACCTAAAGATGAGCTTAACCTAGACAACAAAACAGAAGGGAGAGTATCTAAATCTTTAATCCAGCATCAAGCTGGCATGTGTAGATGTGCTCAGCCAACATAATCTCACATGGATTTCTCATCTTAACTGCTCAGATCTGACCCAAAAATGAAAGTCAACGCAAACTAAGGAATCAGAAATTGTTCTCTTATGGAAATGTAAGATAAAACGGGCACCAATACTACTGTCAATTTTACCACTGCGGTTTCAGTGAAACATTGTTTTTCCCATATTGGCCCCACTTTATATTAGGTGGCCTTAAGTACTATGTACTTACATCAAAAAATAAGTACAATGTACTTGCTGTGTTCAAATTGTATTGCAAAACACCTTTGCTGATATTGAGGTGGGATAAGGGTAGGGTTAGGGACAGGTGTGGTGGTATGGGTAAGTTTAAGGGTAGGCTTTGGTGTAAGGGGAGTGTCAACTGTGTAATTACAAATGTAACTACAGAAATTATTTACAGACGTAAATACAAGCAGGTATTTTTTTTAAATGTAAGTACAATGTAAACACATGCATGTACAAAATAAGTGCATTGTATCAAATTATTAATTAAAATGTTAGTACATAGTAGTTAAGGCCACCTAATATAAAGTGGGTCCTACATATTTTTACATATACGCTACCATTCAAAGTTTGGGGTCGGTAAATTTTTTCTTAAAGAAATTAATACTTTTATTAAGCAAGAATGCATTAAAATGATCAAAAGTGACAGTAAAGACATTTATTAGGTTGCAAAAGATTTCTATTTCCAATAAACTGTTCTTTTGAGTATTCTATTCATCAAAGGATCCTGAAAAAATGCATTATGGTTTGTACAAAAATATTGAACTTTGATAATAATAAGAAATGTTTCTTGAGCACCAAATCAGCATATTCGAATGATTTCTGAAGGATCATGTGACACTGAAGACTGGAGTAATGATGCTGAAAATTCAGCTTTGCAATCACAGGAATAAATTACATTTTAAATATTCAAATAGAAAACAGCTATTTTAAACTGTTGTAATATATAAAAATATAACTGTTTTACTGTCTTTTTTCCCAAATAAAAGCAGCCTTGGTAAGAATAAAGAGACCTCTTTCAAAAACATTAAAACATCTTATCAACCCTAAAACGTTTTAACAGTAGTGTATGTGTAAATTAAAAGATGCAAAATGATGATTTTGGTCCATTTATTATTATTAATAACAATAATAATAATATTCAGATAGCAGGCAATAGAATTAGGGCTCTAAATGCCTAGCAGACTCTAAGTGGTTATAAGCATTTTAAAAGCTGTATCTCATTAATAGCTACATCCATACAGGTCTAAAAAGAGTCCTCTTAAGAAACCCTACTGAGGTGGACACCATATTCACGTCACATACAACCACTACTGTATTTAAACACCAATTTAGGGAAGTTGATGAAGGGGTTGAGCAATCATGTTGAACAGAGGGAGCTGTTAGTAACAACCGAACCCGTGGAAGAAAGAAAATCTATCTATCTATCTATCTATCTATCTATCTGTCTGTCTGTCTGTCTGTCTGTCTGTCTGTCTGTCTGTCTGTCTGTCTGTCTGTCTGTCTGTCTGTCTGTCTATCTGTTTGTCTGTCCATCTGTCTGTCCGTAACTAGACACACTAATCAGTAAGGAATAGCTCTACATTCTCACCTCTATATGCTGACTCAGTACTGGAAACCGTGGAAACAGAGGCTTCTCCAAGTAGGACATAGACTGAACTCATTGGAGTTGGGCCACACACACTGTCTGTCTTCTTGGTGCCTTTAATCAGCAGCGTTAAGCCCAAAGACAGGCAATCTGTGTGAGCTCGGCACTTCAGAGCATCTGATGCCACGTTGGAAAAGGTGCCACGCGGACATTGCTGGCAGCGCACATCCTCTGTTTCACTTCCTCGCTTTCGGACGCCCCACCCCGGTGGACATAATGAGTGGCGCTGACACTTTCCACCCTGGGAGAAGCTACCTGGCGGACACATGCACAAGCGATCAGTGGTGGATGTGCAGGGGGTTTTCTCGACAAAAGGGGTCTGGCAGCTTCTCTGACAGCGGTGACACTGCTGAACACCGTTCTCACCCCGGGTGAAGGTGCTGTCCGGGCAGGGGCTGCATTCCCGTATGCTGGCCTCTGTGCAGTGGGAAGACACGTAGGTGCCCGCCGGACACTTGTCGCACACCAGCTTGTTACCAGTGGTGGGGTCGATGTGTTGGTAGTGTCGAGGAGACAAGGGCTTCTCTGTGGTCGTGCTGGGGGTCAGTGTGTGGGTTAAGACGTCACCGACCAGCAGAAGCTAACAACAATGAAAGAACAAGAAGAGGACTGTTATGCAATGACAATACAAACAATCAAAACACACAATATTGTCTATTTAGCATGAATGACCAATGTGTCATCAGTTTGTATTGTAAGAAGAGTCGACAATATAATATAATATAATAAAGACCACTGGTACTAGAAAGAATGTTTTTTTTTTTTGTGTAATTCGATGGCTACATATTTATGTCTTGTAACAACTACAAGACAAATTTGACATTTTTCTAATGTCAAAATCACCAGCAGAAGAGTCACTAATTTAAGAAAATGAAGTTATTTAAAGTTGTGATGAAACAGAAGCAGATGTAGCACCATCTGGGTGAAACGGATTATCTGAAAAAATGTAGAGCAGGGACTTGGTTCTGTCCATCAGTTGTTGATTGCTTGGATGCAGAACTGGGGCTGGTTGCATAAACCGTTAAGACTAGTCTTAGAAGTTAGACATCAATTTTTTTCTTTCAGACTGTTCATAACTTTTTTAAATCAGTTACATAAAAACATAGACTGGCCTAATTTGATACGAAAAGTAAGACTGAATGCCCCTTGACTAACTGCTAGTGGGTCATACTAGACCTTAAGACACTGTCTTAAGATAATGGCTTAGTTTATGCAACTGGCCCCTGACTGCGAGCTTGCAGTCGATTGTCAGAAAGGGGCAGGGTTTATATGGATACAATGACGGAAGAAATCCAGCACATTCCAAAAATAGATGAATTTCAATTTTATGACTTCCGGTAACGGCCGTAAGCGAGTCTAGTTCCGGCGGAAGAGTGACCTCTGACCTGGCGCATGATTTATTGACAAACGCTGAAGCGCAAAGGACAGAGAGAAAAAAAACAATGGTCACGAATTAGAAGTCTAAAATGAGAATTTTTAAGTTTAAGTTTGTTGCTCAGCCTTTTTTGTTTGAACCACCAGAGGCGTCTACTCTAACCTAAGCTTACGCTACTCCTACATCCTACGTCATCAAAAACGCATCGCTTCCCTTCAGAAGACCTTTATAAACCCCCTGGAGCCGTATGGATAACTTTTGTGATGGATGGATGGATGGATGGATGGATGGATGGATGGATGGATGGATGGATGGATGGATGGATGGATGGATGCACTTTTTGAGGCTTCAAAAACTCTGGCTCTACTCACTCTCATTATAAAGCTTGGAAGAGCCAGGTTATTTTTAATATAAATCTAATTGTGTTTGGCTGAAAGAAGAAAGTCATATACACCCAGGATGGCTTGAGGGTTGAGGGTGAGTACATTTTGGGATAATTTACATTTTTGGGTGAACTATCCCTTTAAGGACTAAAGGCCCGGGTATACTTTATTGCAGTTGAGTGCACAAGCCTTTCAAAGTATACTCCTTTGGCTGTGAGCGCTGAACGTGTTTGTCTTAGACTTAATTTTCAAGTGCTCAAGTTTATGGCGAAAATTACGTCACATGGACTGTGCGTGGAATGTTGCGAAACACGGACTGCCAAAATATACTTTGGGCTTAATGCATTTATCTTTGGACCAATCAAACTCCTTTCAAATCAATTGTGATATTGGAAGACTTTCAAACTGCTTCACTAAAAGGGAATGTAGACATATTTGTTCTCCTTTTTTTCAATTTTATCAGGCCTTAACTGTAGACTTTAGCCACTCCATGCAATTAAAAACACTAATGTGCACTGTCCCGGATGGGTACAATTGTCTTAATGTGTGTATTTACTGTTAACCAATAAAAAATATATATATATAAAACGAGTATGCTGTACAAAAACAATTGTCCATTGGGCATATAAAAAAGGCAAAAATCACCATAACATTTAACTATACCTTTTCGGTAATGAGCATTTTGAAATATCTTGTCAAAATATAAGGTCCAGATGACCTCAAGCATTTTATATTGTGACATCAAAACGCAGAGGCATTGGATCACCATGCATTTTTTCCTCAGTCTGTGAGCAGAAATGCAAGCAAGTCATATTTCCTCTCTAAAACACTATGACAATAAAAGTCTGCATAACATTTACAGTTTGCAGCAAATCACCCATGCAAAAACACTTCAACAACATTGAACCCTGGAATGTGTTGACAGCACTCTCACAGCCCGGTGACCTTCAAAATAACTTTTAATGACAAGAAGCCTGTAAACACAGCCCCTCTTTGGTTACTTCGGCTTGAACGTGCCCCATTGAAAGCCAAATTCCGAACATAACGGTCCTCGTTTCCTCCGGCGCATCCAGCAAAGCTGACTGCGCAGAACTGCACCTTATATTCTTTATGATGCTAGCCCACATTTTGGCCTCTTGGGCTCAGTACAAAAGTCGTCACCAAAAAATATGATGCTGGAAAGCGTGAATATCCAGCGCACAAGGGCCTCGCTGCATCATCAGTTTCTAAACACAAAGTTCTATTAACTGCTGATCATGAATCTCCTGGAGTTTTACTACAGTTCCTCAACAACAGACCGCACAGAAGAAGTATAAAAGCGCAGAAGACTAATTTCCTTGCTAATACGGGGAGGGCTGAATCAAAACAAACATGACATTAATATTCTTCCAGCCAACACATACTGACATCGCTGGGAACCACAGGGCGATGCCAGACCGATTGGGCTCGGATACACGTGTTCCTCTTCGTGAGGTGATGGGGATTGTTTCAGGAGGACAGACTGAACATGAATAGCGATTAGACAAAGCTGTGCTTTCCCAGCGGCCTTAGCTCTAGAAGAGGGCCAGCAGTGAGCTAACCGACGAGGGTTTGAAGTAGGCCAGCGAGGGGGACAACTTCACTGATGACAGGACAATGTCTGTTCGCTAAGTGTGCTACTAAAGCAAAGAATGAGTACCCTGTTGCCACACAAGTTTTTTTTTCAACCGACTCTAGAAAGAGGAACATCCAACCTAAGATAAGAGGAACATTTGTTCACGCACTCTTGCTTTCGATAGACATGATGTACAAAACAGTAAGACATGTTACAACTTCACCTTCTCATCCCATCCAAAAACAGTGTCTGGGTTAGAAGTAGACTGGGTAAACCCAACCTGATCTGCTGGCGATTTGATTTCGCCCTGCAACTCAGTCTGGAAACCTGTACATTCATTACTGCTTCTGTTACACTTTTGCGGGAACCAATCACAGACTGGCTTATCCACCTTGCGCGCTATTGGCGGGTTTAACACGATGACGGATAGAGAGGCGAAGGGTCGTTGCCCGTTGATCACGCCTCTTGTGGTTTGATTGGTCGAAGGACTATCCAATTGCGTACAGTCATTTGAATTATGCTCGTTTATCACGCCTCTTGTGGTCTGATTGGTTGAAGGACTATCCAATTGCGTACAGAGTCATTTAATTTATGCTCGTTTATCACGCCTCTTGTGCAGTAGAAAATACATAGCAGACTCCCCAGACCAATGTTCAATCTTAAATTGAGCTTGGTCTGGTAATAGCCAGACAAGGTTAAAAGGGCACTTCTATTGAAACCTAATATACAGTCTTGGGCATTTTTATGAAAGTTTATATAGACTGACTTATTATGTGAAAGTGTATTCACATTCTCGACTGTCCATGTCTGTTTAATGTCTAGACATTGGAAAAATATGGAGTACTGGCACCAATTCAAAACGAATCCTTTTATAACTGTGACTTTCAAATTGTCACTTTTAAAGACACCAGAATATCTCTTCATGCACTCATGTACAAAAAAAGTATACTACCCATAATGCCACGAGAAACAGCAAACAAGCAAAAAAGGCTTGTTAAATAAGTTCACCCAAAAATGTTATCCCATAATTTACTCACCCTCAAGCAATCATAGGTGTATATGACATTCTCCTTTCAGACGAATACAATCAGAGTTATATTTAAAAATGTCTTAAGGACGTCTGACGTCATCGTAGCGCCAGTTGCGCTTTTTCTTCGCAAGGACGAATGTATAATTAGTATAATTGTCATAATACACGTGTCTTTTTGATTTTCAGCATTATATATTTTGCACCCACAATAAAAACTTCAGAGCTCTAATCATAAAACTAAGCATTTAAATATCATCTTCATAAGACACAATGGTCCTACTTTATATTAAATGGCCTTAACTACTATGTACTTACATCAAAAATATATTAGGTGGCCTTAACTACTATGTACATCATTTGTATTGCAAAACACTTTTGCTGATATCGAGGTGGATATACGGGGAAAGTTAGGGACAGGTGTGGTGGTATGGGTAAGTTTAAGGGTAGGCTTAGGTGTAAGGGAAGTGTCAACGGTGTAATTATAAATGTAACTACAGAAATTAAATACAGATGTAATTACATCTAGGTAAGTTTTAAAATGAAAGTACAAGGTAAAAACATGTATGTACACAATAAGAGCATTGTATCAAATTATTAATTAAAATGTTAGTACATAGTAGCTAAGGCCAACTAATATAAAGTGGGTCCGACATAATTATTGGGAGAGATAGAATAACAAGTTATATTTAAATGCATGTTATGTAATTAGTCTGTTACATGGATATAAAAAAACCCTCATTGACTTACATTACAAGCTATCCGAATTTCATCTCACTTTTGGCTATATAAATATAAGCAACTGCTGTAATTACATAAGTTTGCTCAGTTTGGGTCTCTGAATAATACTGAGGTTTTATCCTCCTCAAGTGAGACATATTGTCATTATATCGTTCTATATGAGGCATAAAATCCTGATATATTAAACATGATACAAAATATTTTACTTATTAGATTTTGTCTAAAACTTCAACAAATCCTTCCATTTAAAAAAACAATGTGATTTTTCATATTTATTTCATATGTCCAGCTTTAAATGGTTAAATTATTTCACGCAGTAAATTACAGCTAGCAATGCTTGATTGTTGACTCTATGAACTATCTATGGCTCTAAATGACTCATGGGGTTTCCTGACTAATCTGTGAGTAAATGGACTTGGCATTTCATTGATTACATGAGCTTGCAATCTGTGTAGAATTTACATAACTTTATAATTATTTAGAATTACTGAGTAACCAATGATGAACTAAATGCTAAAGATATGTGGGCAGACCAAATGTAAAAGTGTTGTAAAAAGAAAAAGAAAAAGAACCGAAAACCCTAAAATCCACGTGTTTCTTCAGTGAATTTGGCTATATAGATGGACTTCAGGATAGGGTTTGTGAACGTTTGTTGATTTACAAGACAACATATTGTGAAAATCTACAAGAACAGACACAGGGACAGATGTGATATCATAGGGACTCCATGTGCCAGACTCTGCTAGACGAACAGGGCACCTGTTACACCTCAGACACATCATAACTTTAGACTGCATAGCAAGAACAAACACTCCCTGTCTGGAGCCATTCATGCCCATTTTATAATCAACAACAGCCAATGAGTCTGCAGGCGGCATGAATGAGCGAGGAATATTCCTGCAAATGTCAGGCCACCTGCCAAACACATTGCATCATTTGCATCAATGCCAATAAATACATTTTCAAGGGTGCATGGATGATTCAAACTGCTAATCCTTCTGGCGTTGTGAGGCTAATAATGTACATCAGCCCGCATTGGTATCAAACAACTAAATCCAATTTTTGAAATCTGAGCTGCATTAAGAGATTTAATGGTGCCCTGATAAAGACTTGCTAATGGATGATGTCTGATGCGATATATACCAAATTAACCTCAACTGACTTCATACTGCATGTGCATATTGAGTCATGTAAATGTTTACAATACATTAGGCATATTAAGTCATGTTGGGGTATCTTCAAAACAATAAAGCCATTGTATATTTAACAATGACATAAGTTGTGCAAATGTCTTTAAAATTATATCTGTATACATCAAATATACAATATTAAAGAAATGACAACAAAACCATGACTATAGGGATGTTAAGTCATGTAGATCTCTTTAAAATAATGAATAATATTAGAGCCAATCAACAAAACAACAAAGAGATATTAAGTGACTGTATTTGAAATGATAACTAGGTGGGGATATTAAGTAAAGCAAATGTCAGTAAAAAGATTTATAGGAATATTATAATAACAAAATGTAAATGCTCTTAAAATGATGTATACTCAAGCACAAAATGCATACTTACCATTTTAATATCACCTAAAATAGGTCAGGTTGTGTCCCTAATTTAACATTTAGCAATTCCACATTTTAAAGAATTGGTATTTATTCATTTAATTGTTTTAATATTGACTAATGTAGGATAAAAAATGAAAACTGTCGCACAAACAATAGGCTATAATGACAATCGTTGCCATCCATACTTTATCTATCTTACGCTGTGTCTTAAAACCTAGGTGCGCCACAGTGACTATTAACGTTTCTAAAATTAAAATAAATGATTTGTTATTCTGTCCTCATCTTTTGTTTTGAGCTCCATCCTCACTAGGCTACTGTAGACTCTAGTATACACTAAGTGCGACACCAGGTACATTTACTGCCCCTTTAAATCGGACAAAAGCCAGAATATTCGAGGAGGACAAGAGAAGCATAATGCGAAAACAAATGTATCCTTGACTTACCACCAGCGACCAAGTCATAGACATTTTCCCAGGCATTGTCCCAATGGAATCACTCTCGTTTAAATATGCCCAGGTCCACATCTGTTACTTTTCGGCTTCATAGGTGGAGCATCAGCATCTCCGCATCAACAGGACACCCACATTGTTGTGAGGTTATTGTCCCTTTGCTGGGTTATTCCCTCAGTGCACAAATTTCGTCCACTGACGCCTTTTTATAGTCTGTTGCCCGGAGTGAACGGGTTTCAAGTAGTAGGGGATAAGCGCTTGGTTTTGGAAGAAGAACGCTATAATTCCCATAGCGATGATGGATGGATCTGAGGACTGAAGTCTGGCTGCTGTTTGTCCAGGTTACGGACTCCCTGTGCCGCAAAGACGGGCTGCGGATGATGGGCGGGTACTGGCGACCGACGTCACAACCGAAACTCGCCACTGGCTGCTCGGCGGCGACGCACGCCGTATCAGAGGCCTGATCCGAGACGGTTTCCGGGAAGATACTGGGGGTGTTGTACTGTAAAGTGTACAGTAGTGTACGCTACAGGGCGTTAGACTAAAATATAATAGTTATGACTAAAGTTGTTGCACAGGTGTACCGTGCACCCTCACAAAATTAATTATCATTTTGGCACACATTGTGGCAAATCATTAGCTACAGTAAACTGGTCAATGTGACTTTAAATCTTAACTTTATATACTATCGGTCAAAGGTTTGAAATAATGTGTTTTTATGTTTTTGTAAGAAGTCGATTATGCTCACCAAAGCTGCAGTTATATTGTGAAATATTATCATTAATAATATTATTATTATTTGCATTGTCTGCAGCCACTTCCTTTAGTGATTCTAATATGGTTTGAAAACTGCTCAATATTTTTGTGGAAACTGCTGTGATACATTTTTTTAAAAAGATTATTTGATTAATAGAAAGTTCAAGAGAACTGCATTTATTTGAAATAGAAATCTTTTGTAACATTATAAATGTCTCAACTGTCACTTTTGATCAATGTAGGGTCCTTGCTGAATAAAAGTATTCATTTTCTTTTTGTTTTCAACATTATTTATAAGAAATGTTTCTTGAGCACCAAATCGGATTTCTGAAGACTGGATGCTAAGAAATTCAGCTTTACATCACAGGAATAAATTACATTTTAAAATATATTCAAACACAAAAAAAATTCAAACGCGTGTCTGTGTGTGTGTGTTTCTATCCCGGTGGGGACTTCAACCTGGATGCACACAGACGGGCCTTGTTTTAAAGGTCCCATGGCATGAAATTATCATTTTATGAGTTTTTTTAACATTAGTATGAGTTCCCCTAGCCTGTATATGGTCCCCAAGTGGCTAGAAATTGCAATAGGTGTAAACCGAGTTCTGGGTGTCCTGCTCTGCCTTTGAGAAAATGAGAGCTCAGAAGAGCCGATCTGGAATCTTCCCTGTATGTAACATGAAGAGATATTCAGAGTAACAGTGTTCATTAATGCCTGATCTGTGATCAGTGATTTCTGATGTGTAGCTAATCATTCAAATTCACACAGACTTTCTTTCTAAATCGTTTAATGCTGTCAGTCCCGCCGCTGGCCGTCTTGATGCCCTAAGCGTAATGCATCAGTGTATCAAGCCAGTGACTAAAACGATCAACTTCACATCGTTTCTGTTAGTAGCATGAAAAAAATCTGTTATTTAAATTTTGATTAGACGCTAGATTAGCGATCAAAGAACACTCTCTTTATAATGTTCGGATCTGTCAATCAGACGTCGCGAGTGTATCTGCACACTTGTCCAAACTGCCGTTTTAACGAATGACACTGTTATGCTGCACAAAGCTCTTACTGTTTTCCTGTCGATGTCGTGTTTGCTGTTAGTTGTGGTCAAAGCATTTTGTGAGAGAAAACGCGCTGCAATGACGAGATCACTGCATTCACGCGAACAACAGACTGTCTGTGTGCTCAATGCTCATAACTGCAGCTTTTCATGTGATGGGAAAAGATCTAAAAAATAATGCTATAATCAACACTTTGACGATTCGTTCATCTCGACGGCTGTGATGGTAAAAAAACGTAGTAAAAGTATTCGAGAGGGGTTCCACATGTTACAAAGTTCGTAGAATAAGGAGGAAGAAGACAGGGTCGTCATGACTGAGACTCGTGTTTATTCAGAACTCTCAGATACAAACAAAATAAGCTTGCGCTCACAGCGCTCTCAGCAACTCGGTACAATAAAACTTTCTCAGCTATCTTTCTCCAGCTGGTCCACATGCAGTCCGTCTCTCTCTCTGGCAGCGCTTGCAGACCTCGCTAAACCACGCCCCCTCCGCCACATAATCTTATACTCATTTCAAATGCAAAGATGTCAGCCAATCACAACAGTGGGCGTTTTCACTGAAGTCTCACATCAGACACGCCCCTTGAAACAGAGCATTCAAGCCAGAGGGCTAATTTCAGTATAGAAAAAATGCTTTTTATTTCTAAATTATTAAATTTTTTGATGTAAAAACCATACTAACAATATAAGTACACCTCAGGAAACATAAAATAATAAAAAAAAATCCATGGGACCTTTAAGGACTTGTGTCACCGTGGGGACCTAAATTGAGGTCCCATGAGGAAACAAACATATAAATCAAACAGAATAATTTTTTGTGAAAATGTAGAAAGTTTTCTGTGATGGGAAGGTTTAGGGGTAGGGTTAGTGTAGGGGATATAATATACAGTTTGTACAGTACAAAGATAGTAAACCAGACATGTGTGTGTGCGTGTACGCACAATTACATACATATACACACAATTTGAAAGCATCTAGAATTATTATTAATATTAATTTAGAAAATCAATAAAATAATCATAATAAACTACAAGTTAAAATATAACTAAACTATACATCCATGTATGTATGTAGGCTAAATGTTTGCATGTATGCCTATGGCTACACTGTCTAGTCTCATTTGCATTATTATTTGAAAGAAAGTACCGCATCCAAACAGTCATTGTCACGCCTCAGACATATGCAAACAGAATACTCTTCTGTGTCACTGGCACAAGGACAGGAGATCATTTCCATTGTGTCTCAGACAGGCAGGGCTCAGAGGCCAGTGGCAGATGAAGAGCTCACCATCTGGCACAGGCCCACACGTGCAACTGAGAGCTAAAAGGGTGAAATGGGGAAATGCTCTCACGTGCCACATAGTTTCTGCCCCGGGAAATCACTCTAACTCAGATGAGGTTGAGGTTGACTCAGATGATAGGGTAAGAGAAAAGCCTCGGTCGGACTAACATTAGTGCATCCATGCTGAAATGTACAACAATATGGCTATTTGTGCCACACACCACAATATTTCACCAACACTGTGGACTTAAAGCTTTTCCATTTTACTAGTTATATTTATGTGTGCTGACACCAGATTGCTTGTTACTCAGCATATTCTGCAGAATGTAAAGGGATGTAAAGAGAGCATCTATAGTTCAAGAGTTCACAGAAGCAACCAAATCTTTACATGTCAGTCATTACTAATTAGAACTGCAATACTCAAAATAGCCTAAATATTATATGTAATTAATTTATATTATATTATTCAGTGCTGTCAAATCGATTAATCACGATTAATCGCATCCAAAATAAAAGTTTGTGGTACGTAATATATATGTGTGTGTGTACTGTGTATAATTATTATGCATAAATACACACTCACTCATTCATGTATATATTTAAGAAATATTTGCATGTGTATATAAATATTTGATATATAAATATAACAAATCTTTATTAAATATATACATGCATGTGTGTGTATTTATATATATATATATATATATATATATATATATATATATATATATATATATTACACAGTACACACACACATATATTACATCAACACAAACTTTTATTTTGGATAATTAATCGTGATTAATCGATTTGACAGCTAATTACATTATATTATATTATATTTATTATAAAAGTTTCAAACAAACCCCTATTTTTATAGTTTATATCATAAGCTGAATACAAAAATTTATTAAAATTAAGTTCCATGAAAAGGGTCTCATGTTACTGATAAGCCCTTTTCCCATCATATGCAAAGTTTTTAGCATAAACAAAAATCAATTTCAGTCAATTTGAGGCTTTGTGGTGCAAGAGAATAATGAAAATAACATAATAACTATGACCTGCCTGGTGTACAAATCATTTTTGTATCTGAACTGCAGGTACATTCAGCAATCAATGAAGATTAAAGAGTTTGCTTTATATTTTGACACATACCACCATTTGATTTCATGTGAAAAAAAAGACATTTAAAGCCATATGGAGAACAGAAAAGTTAATTAAAGAAAATACAGTTTATAGTAAAAGAAAATACAGTCATTCCACCTGTCTTGGTTTTGAAGATTGTTCATATTCTGCCCTCTGCTGGAAAAAAAAGCAGTTTTGAGGACATAGCGAGACTTTCATGAACCTTATTTGATGAAAAAGCCATTTTTATTACTGATGTTGGATTTAAGGGAGTTCTACAACTAGGACTAGGTTTTGTCAGTTGGTACTAAGGCAGTTTAAAATGAATGTTTAGTAGGATAGATTCGAGATTTCTGTTTGTGCAAGTCTACACAATTGCTTAGAGTGCCCAGCAGGGAGAGACAAAACCACGAGAATATATTCAAAGAAATACTAACTACTTTGCAGGTCTAAAGAAAGTAAAATGACAAAAGAAAAGAAACATAAGGTTATTAAGGCCATTTGCCCTAGAACAGTCTTGGAATGATGATAGTAGTTTTGAACTGTGTTTATGAGAGGATAAAATAGACATTTATAAATTTACAATTTGTGCTTTGGAACAACCCATTAAGTTTCAATGATGTTTATGTCTAGGGATTAGGGAAGACATGGAAAGGATGACTTCATTCTGGAGCTCCATTTCTAGTGGAAACCATTGGACCTTATGACCCTAGATAGATATTTATTATGTAGATGGATATAAATTGTGGGTTGACGCAGTATCTTGGCTTTTTCTGAACACAGATGTTTTTAAGTGTAATATATTTTTCCATAACTCTTATATTATTATTAGTTTAATTATCTGTATAAATGTCATTTGTATGCATCTTTTTAGTCATTAACTAAATGTTGCGTGAAGCAATATAGCAGAATAATACAGTTTACAGAAATTCACAAATTTTTAAATGCCAAAATGTTTTAAACCAGTTCTTGATGACAGATTGCCAAAAGTAAGCCTCTAAAAGCCCAACACAAAAGGACAGAGTATTTTTCCTTTAAAGGGTTAGTTCACCCAAAATAAAAATTCGGTCATAATTTACTCACCCTCAAGCTGTTCCAAACCTGTATGAGTTTCTTTGTTCTGCTGAACACAAAATAAGATTTTTTTTTCTCCCTATTATGGAAGTCAATTGTTGCTTGGATCTGCTTGGTTACAAACATTCTTCAAAATATCTTCTTTTGTGTTCAGCAGAACAAAGAAACTCATACAGGTTTGGAACAGCTTGGGGGTGAGTAAATTATGACAGAATTTTCATTTTGGGTGAACTTTCCCTTTGTTTGATTAGTTTTCTCTTAAATATCCAATCTGATCCAGATAACAACATTATCTGAGCATTTTGCTTTATTATTTAATAGATTTTTGTTTTACAACAGTGCCATAGCACAATGTATCCATCCATATTACCATGGTTATATCCCTCTTATTGTGTGATGCAACTGATCTTTCACAGTAAATTGAATTGTTTGTGGTTGTTCTGTAATCATGGACAGAGAAGATATCATTTCAAACCAGCCATAAAAACTTAGGGAAATACATGCTTATGGAAATTGCCTTTGATTGAGGCAATTTCAGTGTAGGCTACAGTTAAAAGCATAATAGCCAAATTTAATGCAAATAATTTAGCCACAGAGAGACATTCAGCTGAGCGGAGACGAGATTTCAGAGCCACGTCATCGCCTACATATTCTGTTGACAAAAATATCTTAAGTGACTGCAAATGACTGATATTCCCCACCCCAATGTAAATGTCACATATGTAAATGTCCTATACATAATATAACAATACATATATATTAATTACATTTATATGTAGTAAATCACTGCAAGATATGCGTGGATATGAACATTTATGCTTGAATACTCAATTTACACTAAAATGTCACACTTCAGCCTCTTGTAGGTATTCCAGCGAGGAACTCTGACTTCTCGCGGGATCCTCCCGGTGAAATATCGCGGAGGCAAATCTAAGAAAGGTGGAGACTTCGGGATAACTTCCTGCACAGTACTCTTAAGAATCATACCTCATAGTTTAACAACAGGCCGACATTTAAACCAAGTCGAATGGATTAACAGCGCAAATAAACTCGCAAACAAGCACTTCACCAACACGAATCCACGCACAAGTAGGATTTACTGCTAGCATTCAGCCTGCTAGCTAACATCAGCTACCAGGACGGCAGATTGTACACATCAGATCAAGACGGTCTCGTATCGAAGGACAGTATGGGTGAGTTCAAGTCGCTTCTTATGGATCAGTTGTTATAATAGTGTCCCTTCGCGTTTCAGCTTCCAAGGAAACAGCGCAAACGTGTCACTTAAGCGTCATTTAAAAAGATGAAACTGTATCCAAGTTGAATAAAGGAAAGAGAAAAAAAACTTGTGATCAAATGTATATTTGACTAGGCGCCAGTGTCGCAAACTGGCTAGGCTTGTCCAAACCAGTAAATTCCATTCGTTTTGCGTCAAGATGAATGACTCCCTGCCCTTCCACTACAGTATTATTGTTTACCTTTCGGATGTAACTTAAGTGGCATTGACTTTGTTTGATTGGTTTTAAAGCAGTTTGTACTAGTTTGCTGTGGCTCAGTTCCAAAGAAGCCCCCTTAAAGCTGTACTTAGTATTTTTTTTATTGATTAATAAGATTTACGTTTAAATAAATAAACTGCACTTTTGACAGATGCATTACAATGATGTACACTCACAGGATGAAAAATCCAGACTATGTCAGTTTTCGAGAAAATACCATTTTATATCAGACGAAGCGGGTCGCCCCCTTAAGGGCGCCGTCATGTTTACATCACATGACCCCCTGTGCCATAAATTGAGTTTTTACTATTATTATTAACAACAACAATAACTAGTGTCATTTTCAAGTCCAAAACCACTGGTACGACTAATAGAAATCAGCTACAGGCTAAACTTACTGAGTCCAGTGGACTAAAACTGCGACTTTTACAAGAAGCACCTCCCTAGAAGTTGGTATTGGGTAAACAAATGTTACAGTGGAAAACGTTAGGTTAGTACCGGTTCACTGTCATGCTCTTTTGCACGACTGCTGGTTTGAATAAAGTGCAAATGTTGTGACTTGTCTACAAATCCTCTTTTGAGTTTGGTTCATTTCCATGTTTACTCCTCTCGATTTCAGGTTGTTGACACCAATTGAACTTACTGTATTCTCATTAGCAGTTACTTTTATTGCACTACTAGATGTTCTCGGTCAGGTGAACAAGCCTTTGGCTCATGCTTGTATTGTTAGTAGCCAGAAGTGACTTGCACAAATCAAAAGCACATTTTTATAACTGGTAAATATGGCTGTTGGTCTTTCTTTGTCAGCCATGTTATGATTTTATGGGTTTTAAGAGAAGTCAGCTCCTGGCATAACACTCTAGGGCAGAGTTTTCGATCTCAAACACAACCTACTTGAGATGCATACTGTGGTGGAAGAGGTGTTTGAACATGTTCCTTTTACATTTTCTGTTAGTGTTTGGTGTGTACAGAAGCATTGACGTTGAAAGGAAAAAAGTTCTAAGGAAATGTTTTCATTTTTAGATGTTACATTAGGCATAATGGTCATTTGTTTTCCCAGCTGTAGGTTAGAGTAAATGTGTGGTGTGGGCTGCCGTCGGGTTCATCTGGCTGGCAGGCAGGTTGCTTTCGTGGCCTTGAGTGCACCCCCCAACCCCCGCCCCTTCAGTAGTTCATCATGTTGTCAGAAAGTTATGTAAGCGCAGGATTGGAAACTGAGCCCATCAGGAAGTGTGTTAGAGTAATAAGTGTACTTATTACACACAGGTGCAAGTGGACATCACTTGATCATGTCAGGTCTTGAAATGGAAATAGGTGAATGTTTCTTACTGATATCTGGTTTCTCTCATGTGGGGATTTTGTAGACTAAAGCGTGGGCTAATAATTTTTAAGTGCAGTTCATAGTCTATGTAGTTTGCATATTACTTAATGCAATGATTTTAACTACATTATAGATAAACTACATTATTTTTGCCAGCTGTACACTGATGTTAGCAATGTGAAGAGTATAGAATTTAACCATTCTTGTCCAGGTTTAGTTTTGATTACTTCTACTTATCAATTCCATCAATTAATCGTTTAGTATATGAAGAATAATTGGTCCTAGCTACACTACCGTTCAAAAGTGTGGGGTTGATAAAATTTATTTTTATGTTTTTGGAAGAAGCCTCTTTTGTTCACCAAGGCATTTATTTAATCAAAATTATATTAAAACAGTAATACTGCAAAATATGATTGCAATTTTAAATAACTAACCATTTTGTATGTAACTAACTTTCTAACGTAAAATCTATTTTATATTTGTAAAATGTATATTTTTTTCATTGAATAGAAAGTTCAAAAGAACAGCATTTATTTTAAATAGATTTTATTTTGTTACAATGTAAAAGTAATTACTTTTCTATTCACTTTTGATCAATTTAATGCTTCCTAGCTGAATACAGTCAAAATTAATAGTTGGATTTACTTAAAAAAGCAGTGTCACTGTCAAGTGGGTTCCACGCAACTATATTAAGTAATTTGTAGGGCTGGGTAAAAATTGTATCTAATGATTTTTTGGCATAAAACGAAAAATCTATAATTTTGACCCATACAATGTATTGTTGGCAATTGCCACAAATATACCTGTGCGACTTATGACTGGTTTTGAGGTCCAGGGTCACAAATATAATCACGACATTACATATTCATTATAATTTTTGTTCTTCAATATTAATGCAAGTTTGAATAAAGTTTTTATTAAAGCCACCATTTAAATGTTTATATTTCAAAAAACAAATTTGAGTAGAAATAGGATTAGGCCTATGTAATTGTAAAGTTAGTATTATTACTTTATTATTACAAAAAAATATTTTTTGCATTTAAATCAGTTAATTTTAACCTCCAATATTATAGTAATGTATACCAAATGACTCCCATGCATAGTTTGCAGCTTTAGTTAATTGTTTTTTTCCTCAAGAAAATTTGCCATGTACAGTAGGCTACCTGATATATATCCACAATAATCAATACTGAATCGAATCAAAAGCTTGTGAAGGAAAATCCAATCGAATCATGAAATATGTGTCAATACCCAGCCCTGGTAATTTGTACAAATAACAATTTAGTTGTTTGAACAAAATAAATTCAAGAAAAGCTGACAACATTTCTTTGAGTAAATACAAGTCATTTGAATTTGTCACTGAACATAATATTTATATAGTTTACTTAATAATGTTATGTTAAATTGATAAAAGTTTATTATGTAAGGTGAAGACACTTATTGACTTTATTTACCTTATTGAATTAACTATTTGCTCTAAGAAACAGCCTAATGAAGTTACATGAGTTTTTAAGTAATGTGAACAAGGATGGTTTGAGTGGTTTCACTGGTTTATGGTTTGGACTAACAACAATGAAAGTTCCTTTTTTTATTGAAGTATTAATTTCGTAACAAAAATCTTACTGTTTCAGTTCAGTGAATAACCGTTATGATCGATTTAGTGACTGAGTGAATATTTAGTCTGAATCGAACCCATAACATCACATAAAGTTCCGCAAGCACTCCTCTCTTTACCATGCCATTGTATTCAGTAGTGGTGAAGGAAACACTATCAGAGATGATGTTCTTTCCACATCAGTAGAAGAATGCAGATGGTGAAGAACTGTTAATGCTTGAAAATATTCAATGTTTTTTATAAAACAATATAGAACCAGTTTTCCTTGCATGAGAATCACTGCTCTTGACATCACGCAAAACCCCAAAGCTGAAAATATGTGAAGAATCTCAGCAGCCTCTCCCTACATGCTGACTACTGAACTAGTTAATATGCCAAGAGATTTTGATGAAAGGACTCTGAAAGGTTGAAAGGTTGACATCTGAAATATGTATTATAATCTTAGGTTTGATTTTGTGTTTGACTGACATGCTTGAGAATCTCAGACTTTGGCCCACATGTATTTTTACCTGAACCAAACTAAGTTTGTCTGCTTGGAGAAATCAAAAAGGAAGTAGCTTCATGACTTTGAGGAGTAGCTGGCTAGCTTACAAATGGAGCCGAAATAATTGTCCTTTCAACAAAAAAGAATAACTTGTTGTTGATGGTTGTTGTCGCCATAGTCCACGCTAGTCAAAAGGCCTTTATAACTTGACCTTTCAAACGTTTTATGTTTGCATGTTGGAAAAAAAGACCCTCTTTCTTGAAGTGCTGTAGAAACTTCCCTTCTGGTTAGTCTAAAATCTGCTTCCCATGTAAATTTCAAATATAACTAGTTATTCTAACTAGTTATTCACAGTGTTTGTGTGCACGTGTGTGTGTGTGTGTGTGTGTGTGTGTGTTTTTGTGTCAGTGTCAGCCAGGGTCTTGATTAGCTCAGTCCAAACTGCTTGAGGGCACTATGAGGTTGAATTGGATTATGGGAAATGAAGTGTCCCATATTAGGTGCTCTATTTCTTCCAAGCTCCAGTCACATATTGATTGTGTGTGTGTGTGTGTGTGTGTGTGTGTGTGTGTGTGTGTTTTTGTTTAGTGTAGTCATTTTATTTTATTAAACCATTGACCCATTTAACGCCTGACCTCTCACTCTGGTTCACGACATGCACGACTCATCTGGCTTACACTTCGAGAGTTAACATATGCTCTAAAAAATGTTTGTCTGTGGATGTTTGTGGTTGTCAGCACATGGTTTTTAAAAATAGAACCGCTTTATGCACTTTTCATTTATGTTCAGTATCAAGGATGTTTTCAGCAGGAATTTACATTTAGAGCTGGGAAGTCATTATTCTATCACTAATTAGTCTTGCATAATCAGACTTTTGACTATAGGCGGAAAATCTGGTCCATGAGACGCCTTTTTGTACTGACATAAATGTTAAGTAACCAACCCCAGTTTTGTTTTATTTATTTATTTATTTATTTTACATAGGTCAGGTTGTACAGACATTGTTGAAAACATTTGTTAAACTCAAAAACACAGCATACATGCCATCCTAAGGCTGGGACTGACTTTTAAGCAGTCAACATTTTCCGGTAATGTTACTAGGGCTGCACGATATTGGAAAAAAACAGACATTTTCTGCAATATATATTGCGGTATAAAAGAAAGAATCTCCAGATGACCTGAATAGCTCCATTTGTAAAGAAAAAATCAATCACTACCGTGATTGTATATTACTTATTATTTATATTTATATTACATATTTTTACATATTTATATTAATTTATATATCTCGTGTCCGCTTTTGTCTCAGTGGTTCAAATATTTAACGAAGGCTATTTAATTTAACAAAGTGTCGCACACTACTGTGATTGTAAGCCTGCAAGAAGGATATCTTTTTCGATAGCCTTTTAATGAAATTAGAATTTCAGAATCACATAGCCTACTTATATTTAATTGCCTACAATAGATTATTTATTGATTATATTGAATGAAATTTCGCAGGCCCAGCTTATTTGTAGTCAATCTTTCCCAAACAGAGTTGGAAGAGAGTTAAAACTTAGCAGTACTAAGGAGTGCTGAGGCAGGTCCAGCTGAGTTTGTTCTTTCTGAAGCCGTTGTTTTTTTTGCCAGCTATGGGAGCAAGTGGTCACCAGCGTTCGACACAAACCCATGGCCCGGGCGGTGCGTTCTTTTTCTGCTTTCATGACTTCTATCTACCTACACGCTATTGTCGGCTGCGCAACCACGTGAGAGAATTGTGTTAAGCACGTGCAAAACTGAGGTCCTGCTTATGCGCCTGTAAAATGAAATTCAAATTATTGGCTACAAGACATTACACAGGTACTCTCGCATATAGGCCTAATAGTCAATACAAATGGAATGTCATAATGGAATGTCATAATGGAACATTGCGCTCCCCAACTTGCGAAAGGATTTGCTCCATGTTTTGATGAAGTTTTGTTTAGAAAACCTTGAATCCATATAAGACACACATGTCATTAGACACAATCCATGTCATTAGAATCAATGAATCCATGGAATTAGACACAACGTGCACACATGTGCAGGCCAATGTTTTTTTTTTTTTTTGCGGTGATGATCTCAGACCCGCGGTAGGCGTCACGTGACCGCGGTAATGCGGTAACCGTCCCAGCCCTAGTGTGGTCATATTTTGGCTTTTACAAAAGTCCTGAGGGAAACTTAATCGAAGATGGTCACCCTGTCTGCAGAACATGCAAGAAGAAAGTCACTGTAATAGACTTCAAATCTGCAAACGCAAGGCAAGTGGACTTTGACCTCAATACCAAAACTAAGTCTGGGAAATAATAACGTGAAGCTTGAGCCAAAGACGAACAAACAAGTTCAGACAAGACTAGGGTGACATTTAAGGGATAATCAGGGCTTGACCTTAAAGGCCAATTTATACTTCTGCATCGAGTGTACGCCGTAGCTACGCCGTAGGCTGTATGATGCGCGAGTACCCTACGACATACCCTGACGCGCACCTCTCCAAAAATTTAACAACGCGTCCATTCTACGCAGACCGCAAACGCTGTGATTGGTCTGCCAGAACCCTTCCCTCAGGTCAATAAATAAATAAATAATAAAATCTGCGATAGGAGTGTGTGTGTGTGTGTGTGTGTTTGTGTGTGTCCAGAAATGGGATGATAGTTTCATCCTTATATCTGCTATATAACACAATATTTTGTAGTGCAGAGATTCTTTATGTTAGTGAATAAATACATAGATCCGCTGTGTATAGCTTATTTATTTTCTCATTAAAACCAAAGATGTTAATCAGTGATTGTATATCAAGAACAGGGACACATTTGGTTTCATTTCGTTCTGTGATTTCAACGGAATGAATAGTCTCTGCAACAGCGATCGATTAAAGCGCTCGTCTGTGCATGAGCCAACGATACTGAAAACAGCGCCACGAGCACTCTGCATGATTTCAAAAACGCACTCCAGCGCCAGATCGCCTCTTATGTAACTACTAATCAACTAGAGAAACTTAATTTGTTGGGCTGGGTAAAAAATATCGATTTCTCGATTTTAATCGATTCTCACTTACAAAACAATGTCGATTCTTAAATTCCAAGAATCGATTAGTCATCCTGTTTTCAATTAATTAATTAAATAAACATTGTAGCGCACCTCCCATCCAATAAATCGCTATAATCTTTGTGCTTTATTACTATTGATATAAAACAAAGTCTCAGATTTCAAATTACGAAATTCAAAAGCAAAAATACCGCTTTGGCGCTGTGGCGTGAGATCGCTCTGCCGCAGCTCAGCTCAAGAGAACCAGGAGCGTGGAATGCACATGAAGGGATCTTCTCTTCTGCCTTAATACCAGTTACAGCGCGAAGTAAACATGAATAAGCATCTGAAAGTGTGTTAAAAGATACAGGATAACTTACTGAAATCCGTATCATGTCACATGGAATAGCTCAAGTTTCAACCGCGGAAAGACGCAAGTAAAATGGCTAATAAGTAGCTAAACAATGTCATGTAACGTCACATTTACCCCAGAAAAACCATATCCAGTGTCCATAAACTCGTTAGTAAGCTTTAATCAGCTAGAAAAAATAACTCTAGAGTGGAGCATTTTGATAATTATATGCACCACATTACATATTCATTGTCATTTTTAATGTTCTTCAATTTAATGCATGTATGTAGCCTATGAATAAATATGGCAAGTTTTTTTGACAGCCAAATGTTTATATTTCAAAAAACTTATTGGAGTATAAATATGATTATGTAATTGACTGTAAAGTTAATATTATAACTTTATTATTATTTTATAAAAAAAACATAATTTAGTGTAATTTAAGTGTTTGTATACAAATCAGTTCATTTTTTACCTTCAATATTAGTAGGCTAATGTAGTACAACTGACTCCCATAGTTTACAACATAGTTCAGAGATTTGTTTTCCTTGAGAAAATTGTCCATGTATTGTACCTGATATATATCTAAAATAATCGATATTGAATTGAATCGAATCGAAAATCAAATCGAATCAAAAGCTTGTGAATCGAAATCGAATTGAATTGTGAAATTTATGTCAAAACCCAGCCCTATTAATTTGTATTACATACAACAACTCAAGCTGCAAGAAAAGCCGCTATCTGACGCCATGACGGCTGCTGATACTTTGACAATGTAAACAAGCCGCTTCTTCTTCGGCTTTTGCCTTGATACTGTGGGTTACCATCAACATGCCCATGGACACTGCAGACTAGCGGTCTGCATGTGGAATTGCACATTAACAACGCAGAAGTATAAATGAAAACCAACGCGTAACTTGCGCTCATAACTATAGCTCATAAACCTGTTGTCCAACAAAATACAACGTTTAATAACACGTTTTAACTCGCTTCATATCGTCCGTCGAGTGTTTGTGAGTTGATGTGGCTTCTTATCACAGACAATGAGGCAGACAATGCATTGTTCTAAAGTATTCTATACAGTGATAAATTCTATGTCAATCAGCACTGCATACTTTATTATTATGAAAATACCTTCACATTAGGGATTTTGTAAAAACTATTACTTCTCTGAGGCAAATGTAGAGTTTCTGATGGAGGGCGCACTCTGGCTTCCAGTATGATCTAAACTTTTGGGTAAAAAAATAAGAAAAATAATATTTCTCAATATATACATAATATAATAATATATACAATCCATATGTGTTTTTCTTCAATGTACAGGAGTTTTTTTCCCCCACGGTGGTTGCATAAGAGGCTCATATTTCATATTAAAGACTTAGACTTTAAGAAATTGATATCACAGATAAAAAGCACAGATGTTTATAACAATAATAATAATAATTTATTTTACAATAAATCCTTAGACCTTTCTAATGATTTTATTAAAATATAAATATTATTATTATTATTATTATTATTATTATTATTATTATTATTATTATTATTATTATATTGTTATATTTATTGTTAAATACTCTATTTTTAATTTTTAATAATAAAAATGTTATTGTAATAGTAATATTTCTTATTTTGTTATATTTTTATTTAGCAATAATAATAATCATAATAATTATTATAGTCATTAATATACAAACACAATACATAATATAAGAATAATCGCAATTAGATATTTTCCCCAAATCGTGCAGCCCTACATCTGACTGTATTTTAAAGGAATCGTTCACCCAGAAATGCAATATTTTGGCATTATTTACTCATTCCAAACTTCTATGCAGTTATTTTTCATGGAACTCAAATACGTGAAGATTCTTTTACAGATGATAATAATGAAATAATTTCCATTAATAGGTGAACTGTTACTTTAAAATGGCAAGAACTGTACAGTGAACACATTATAGTGCTTGTGTGTGTTTCTCAGCTCTTTGATCCATCTATGATCTGTAACTGTTCCCAAAGTTTAGACTAAACAAGGGTCCGCTTACTTCAGTTCCACTTATGGAAATTAGTTTGAGAGATCTTTTTAAAGATTGCATTACTTGGATCAATCTTAAGAAGTATTTTAAGGCCTCATTTCTTGGATTCAAGGCCTAAGCTATTTTCTACTGTCTTTAAGTTTTTTGTATAATTTCACTGACCCGTCTTATTCATGCAGTTATTCACAAACTGGCAACTGTGAATAGCGTTTTGAGTACAGCTTTAAAACATTTTGGCAATAAGAAAGCAGAGAAGTAAATTACCTAATCTGTTTTCCTTTCTGAATGGTTGCAGAGGGAATAAGAGCGAATGAAAGCAGAATCGTATGCTCTGGATTTGTGCCTTGCTCCTGCTCCAAGTCGGCCAACATTGTCATTATGACATTTTCTGCAAAGCTCTGCTCTAGATCAGGATGCTTCGGCAGACGAAAACAGAGAGGCAAAGTCAGCAAACTGTCCTTACAACATGGGATACATGAGCTACAACACAAAACAGCCATGCTCTTTTACCAGACACTTTCTGTTGACCTCAGTTAGCCGCCGCACTTCTGTTGTATTTGTGTTCTTTGCGATTAAAAGCACAGCATACAAAATAAGGATGCCTTGTATGCCTACACTGTAAAAAATAAAAACAGAAAATTTACTGGTTAGGGCTGTTACGATTTGAACAAAAATAAAAACGTTGATTAATTGAACATTTTACCTCGATTACGATTATTGAACGATTATTGTTTTTTTTTGTCCTCATAAGGTTTTTGAGTAAGTTTCTGATAAGGTTTTTACTGTAAATATTTACTATAATACTATTAAAGGTAGAAAGTTTTTTTTTTCTAATGAAAAAGTGCATTTCTTTGTGATTTTAAAATACTTGATGGAAACAGTTCACTTTCAGCAATTATTGTCTATGGGGCAGATTTCTGCTTGTTGTACATCAGGTACAGATAAATTAGCACATAGGCCTACATTACATTTATTTGAATGCATTAATGAGAGAGTGATTGTGTGTGTGAATTACTCATACCGTCTCTATTCATTATGAAGCTGTGGTTTGTACTTCAAAGGTATTCAAATCTATAACGGTTGAGTTTCTAAGCTACTTTAGTGACTTTACTTTAGTCACAGGACAGTGTTGACACTGCGCGGCGTTCTTCTTCTACTACTACTTGTTACTGGCTGCTCATTCTTTCAGTAGTAGAAGAAGAACGCCGTAATCTCAGTTCTCGCGCATGCGTCGTGGCACTCCCGCAAACTCTCGTCAGAGGCTCAAATTGAACAACAATAATAGTGGGATAAAGTCGTTATTTTTGTTGTTTTTCCGCTCAAAAAGTATTTTCGTCGCATGATAGACTTAATACAGAGCCACTGTAGTCATTTGGACTCCTTAAATGACGTTTTTACTTACTATTCTGGGCCATCAAGTTTCATTCCCTCTGAAAGCCTATGGAGGAGTGAGACAGCTCTCAGATTTCATCAAAAATATACTAAATTATGTTCCGAAGATGAACGAAGGTCTTACATGGTTGGAACAACATGAGGGTGAGTAATTACTGACTTTATTTTCAATTTTGGGTGAACTATCCCTTTAAATATAGGTTAACATTGTTCTTTTATAGTCTCATACTGAACTGACCAACAGCTAGTGATTATTAAAGGAATTATAAAATAATACAAAAAGACAATTTCTTCCACAATACAATACCCCTTTAAACTTTTAGTTTTACAAATCAAAACATTAAAAATGGATAATATTTAGAGCTTTGAAGTGCTGGAAAAAGTGTGAAGCACTTGAAAACCCTTAAAGTGCTTGAATTTCAATCTCAAAATGGTGTACTAACCCTGAGATGAATAATGACAACAACATTAAGTCCACGTGGTGCATCGGCGGATGTTAAAAAGAAAACCGATTTTCATTCAAACAAATCGACGTAAACTACACATTCGAGTTAATCGATAAAATCGATTTATCGCCCAGCCCTACGGCATGGGAAAAATACGTCGGTTAGGGGTTCTGAATTTCGGTTTTGATTATTTTCCGATTAATTGTACAGCCCTAGTACTGGTAATTTTCTGCAAGGATATTATCCAGTAATTTTACGGAAATTGCCATTAACCCTTAAAACACAAACTGCAAACAATCAATGTGTAATTCAAAATACAGGTAACATACCTGTAAAAAACCAGTACGCAAAATTCCTTGATGTTTATACAGTACATTTTACTTTTTTTACAGTGTAGTGACACACTAATGAAGCCGTTGGAGTGAGCTAATTTGGATGTTCTTCTTTTTTTGGTTTGGAAACAGGCTCAAGACTAAATTAGAAGCAAAACCACCTAACCACAATTTATGGTGGTTTGACATTATATGTAACTTTGTCTTCTTCAAAATACACCAACAAGAAGAGGAAGAGACAGTGACTGTGAGGCAGCCGACCTTCACAAAGTGCTAAAAACAGATAATGGCCACAAGAGGAGAGATGGCTGCACATGGTTTGGCCTTTGCTCAAAAAGGCTTGGGTTGTGTGTACTTCACTTCCCTGAAAGCGGTAAGGTGCTTGACCCTGTGTGACCTGTCTCTTATGGGATGGTCTATTCAAGTGTAGATGTGTAAAATGCAGGTGATGTTAAAGGGATAGTTCACACAAAATTGAAAATTATCCCATGATATACTCAACCTCTCCTCAAGCCGTCCTAGGTGTATATGACATTCTTCTTTCAGACGAATACAATCAGAGTTGTATTAAAAAATGTCCAAGCTTTATAATGGCAGTGAATGGGTGTTTATATTTTGAAGGCCCAAAAAGTGCATCCATCCATCATAAAAGTAACTTTATATGGCTCCGGGGGATTAATAAAGGCCTTCTGAAGCGAAGCAATGTTTGTGTATGAAAAATATCCATATTTTAAAAACTTTATAAACTAAAATAACTTGCTTCTGACAGATACCGGAATATATTTTTGAAAAATACTGGAACCGTGTGAAATTCCTACGTTTCGGTGTTAACATTAGCAAACCAAGCTCACAAGACAGCTCCCGTTGCGTGTGTACAGAGCTGATGTGTGGACTCATTTTGGCTTCCATTATAAAGAAATAATTGAGTAGATTGACAAGAGTTGATTGAAAAATAAGCCATGATAAAATCCAACACTTGGGAAACGCATTGAATCTGAGAGCTCACTTAATAACAAGACGGCATCCGTGCTGCCGTGAGTGGCGTTTCAAAACAATATACGAATATGTACTGCATGCTTTCCTCTCAATAATAACAAACAAAACAAACACACAACAAAAATTACAGCTGTGAGAAAACATCAGCAAGATAGCGTCTGATCATAGTGATATGGATCACTTGTATGTCTCTGCAATTCAAGCGGTCCAGTGAAGGCACATTTATTTAAATAGCACTTTATAATATATATATATTTTATATATATATGTGTGTGTGTGTGTGTGTGTGTGTGTGTGTGTGTATCCCTGAAATGACTTTTTTCAGGTTGGGATGTCTGTAACACTGTCTTAGTACATTAAGCCACGTTAAGCGTTTTCTTATAAAAATTTTTTTATTTATAGTTTTAATTTTTTACAAAAACGCAAAAACAAAATGAAACAACGAAATAAGACAACAAAAACCCTCTCTCCACAAGGTATTAAATAATCATAAAAATAGAAATAAACAGTAATAAGCATATATTTACATCTAGTCTGTCTACATTTGTTGTTTCTACATTTTAATTTAATTGTAACTAATTACTTTTATTTAAAATTGATTCTTTTTTTTTTAAGTATAAGAAAAAATGAGAATCGTGTAAGAGAATCGTGATCTCAATTCCCATGGAGAAAAATCGTGATTCACATTTTAGCAAGAATCGTGCAGCCCTAGCGGGTGCGTGTCAACGTGCTGTCGGTTGGAGAGGAGAGCGCAGCTGATATCGATACTGAAGAAAATGAGTATCGTATCGTTTCAGATATTTCAGTATCGATACATAGCGAAATATGGATATTTTTGAAAACACTAGTAGGCATACACACAGGTTAGAAGGCTCGTTCTCTCGTCCCCTACAGTGCAATTCGGCTAGGTATACATCCGCGCTAAAATATGAAGGTGAAAGTCATCATAGCTTGCGTAGTACCTAGACCCAGCTCCCAACCCAACTTTGAGAACAGATTGACGGCGATCATTTTTTTATCGCCCGATAAGAGTCTCACGTTAACGCCGATAACGGCCAACCACTTATATATATATATATATATATATATATATATATATACTAGGGGTGTAACGATTCATCTACTACATCGATGTATCGATTTATTTTCTTATGATCTAACTACATCGATCTGTGCTCGGCAAGTTGGCCTTCCGGACGACATATATCGATCTAACATCGTTTTAAAAGGTAATCAATCGATTGTATCGATCATAGAAAATAACGCATTGGATTTAAGCACGTCAGACTTTATATGGATGTTTTTTCTTAGCACTTTTAATGATAAAGGCGTTAAACGTTACTCTATTCAGTCTGCCTATCTGTGACATCATCGCAACGCACCAGCAGCAGCGCTCATTGAAATGAATGGGATTGTGTCGCTTTGTCGCTGCGTGTCGCTGGCGGTGTGAACGGGGCTTGAGAAAACAAAACATCGCATGGCAGAGGAGAAGCCAACGAGCGAGAAATTATCAAGCCACCAAGAGAAAGAGCTACCTGTACTTTCAACCCTTGCTTGTTACCTGTGCATTCCTGACACCAGTGTGCCAGCAGAGCGAGTTTTTAGTAGCCTACTGCTGGCGACATAGTGAACGCACAGAGAAGTGTTCTGCGGTCAGATCATGTTGATATTGTTGAAAAAGAAATCTGTAGAGTCATTGAAGAGTAGTTGGTTACATTTTATCTTTTGTTAAATATTGTTTGTTTATTAAACTGAGAGTAGTAGCAGGTTCAGCCAGTTTATTCAACCTGAAGAAATGTTGGTTGCACTTTATTTTTGATATTAATATTGTATTTGTATTATTTTAATGTTGAAAAACAACAGCAAAAGTAGCAGGTAAACCCACTATTAATTAAATCTGAAGAGAAGTTAGTTGCACTTTATTTTTTATATTAATATTGTATTTGTATTATTTTAATGTTGAAAAACAACAGCAAAAGTAGCAGGTAAACCTACTATTAATTAAACCTGAAGAGAAGTTAGTTACACTTTATTTTTGATATTAATATTGTAATATTATTATGTTGGATAACAAAAGCAGAAGTAGCAGGTTAACCTACTGTTGAAATGTTGGTTGCACTTACTGTGCTTTTATTGAAAATGTATTGAATATTGAAAATGAGAGCAGAAAAGGTTAACTTCCTGTTAATTCAACCTAAACTGTTGGTTGCACTTTATTCAAATAAAATTTGAATGCATTTGCCATTAATTGTTGTTTACTTGTTTGTTTATATCCATAATTAATTGATATACCGGATTCCCTTACAAGAAACAACAGGAATCTAGGAAACTTCACCTGCACTGACCAGTATCCAGATATTTATTTCAGTCACACAATTTTTGGCTAAAAAGTTACTGAATCGATTTCAAGTCACTGAATCGTTTCGGATCGTATCGTTCTAAATGAACCAATATCGTCCTTGAATCGTATCGACAACCTCAAATCGTGATATTAATCGTTTCGTTGTTAAAACGAATCGTTACACCCCTAATATATACCAATTCCATTCAAAAAGTGAAAATGTTATATTATATTCATTCATTACACACAGACTGATATATTTCAAATGTTTATTTCTTTTAATTTTGATGATTATAACTGACAACTAAGGAAAATCCTAAATTCAGTATCTCAGAAAAATTTGAATATTGTGAAAAGGTTCAATGTTGAAGACACCTGGTGCCACACTCTAATCAGATAATTAACTCAAAACACCTGCAAAGGCCTTTAAACGCTCTCTCAGTCTAGTTCTGTTGGCTACACAATCATGGGGAAGACTGCTGACTTGACAGTTGTCCAAAAGACGACCATTGACACCTTGCACAAGGAGGGCAAGACACAAAAGGTCATTGCAAAAGAGGCTGGCTGTTCACAGAGCTCTGTGTCCAAGCACATTAACAGAGAGGCGAAGGGAAAGAAAAGATGTGGTAGAAAAAAGTGTACAAGCAATAGGGATTACCGCACCCTGGAGAGGATTGTGAAACAAAACCTAGGGCTGTACGATTAATCGAAAGATAACCGAAACCGACATTCAGAACCTCTAACCGACGTATTTTTCCCATGTCGGTTATTTCGGTTTTCACGTGACTCCGCCCCGTCAGTCACATCAAGTGTAGTTTGAAGGCACACAGAGAGAAGCAGGAGCGGTTATCTGTGTTTATAGATGCCCAGAATCACTATAGTAACTGCATGTTTTACACAGTTTATACAGGTCAGTTAATTGCTGTTCTTATAGCCTACGCGCTGACACACACACACACACACAGACAGAGAGAGAGACGGCGCGCGCAAGCCCCGAAGCCGCTTTCACTTTCGTGCTCGTAAAGTTTGTCAAGTAAATGCGTTTAAACGCGACAACTCGCGCGCCCTGAAGGCAGACCTCTTTCACCTGTGTCCTCGCAAAGCTTTGTCATTTGTATGTGGTTTAAGCCCTGTCAGTTTGAACATTAAAGCGAGTTTCGACCATCAGATGTGTATTATGTTGAACTAATGCCTGATTTATTGTGACAAACGAACACTCAGACAGAAGCTCGCACATCACGTGAAGATCACGCGCAGAGGAGCACAGAAACGCAGGATCAACGCTGTCCTGTGACTAAAGTAAAGTCACTAAAGTAGCTTAGAAACTCAACCGTTATTTTAATACCTTTGAAGAAAGTACAAACCACAGCTTCATAATGAATAGAGACCGTAAGAGTAATTCACACACACATTCACTCTCTCATTAATGCATTTAAATAAATGTAATGTAGGCATACAGTGTTAATTTATCTGAATCTGATGTACAACAAACAGAAATCTGCCCCATAGACAATAACTGCTGAAAGTGAACCGTTTCCTTCAAGTATTTTAAAATCACAAAGAAATGCACTTTTTCATTAGAAAAAAAAAAATCCACCTTTTAATAGTAGAAAATATTTACAGTACAAACCTTATCAGGAACTTACTCAAACTTGTGAGGGCAAAAAAAAAGAGCAAAATAATCGTTCATTAATCGTAATCGAGGTCAAATGTTCAATTAATCGAGGTTTTTATTTTTGGACAAATCGTTACAGCCCTAACAAAACCCATTCAAAAATGTGGGGGAGATTCACAAAGAGTGGACTGCAGCTGGAGTCAGTGCTTCAAGAACCACTACGCACAGATGTATGCAAGACATGGGTTTCAGCTGTCGCATTCCTTGTGTCAAGCCACTCTTGAACAACAGACAGCGTCAGAAGCGTCTCGCCTGGCTAAAGACTGGACTGCTGCTGAGTGGTCCAAAGTTATGTTCTCTGATGAAAGTAAATTTTGCAGGGTCCCAGAGTCTGGAGGAAGAGAGGAGAGGCACACAATCCACGTTGCTTGAGGTCCAGTGTAAAGTTTCCACAGTCAGTGATGGTTTGGGGTGCCATGTCATCTGTTGGTGTTGGTCCACTGTGTTTTCTGAGGTCCAAGGTCAACGCAGCCATATACCAGGAAGTTTTAGAGCACTTTATGCTTCCTGCTGCTGACCAACTTTATGGAGATGCAGATTTCATTTTCCAACAGGACTTGGCACCTGCACACAGTGCCAAAGCAACCAGGATCTGGTTTAAGGACCATGGTATCCCTGTTCTTAATTGGCCTGAAAACTTGCCTGACCTTAACCCCATAGAAAATCTGTGGGGTATTGTGAAGAGGAAGATGTGATATGCCAGACCCAACAATGCAGAAGAGCTGAAGGCCACTATCAGAGCAACCTGGGCTCTCATAACACCTGAGCAGTGCCACAGACTGATCGACTCCATGCAACGCCGCATTGCTGCAGTAATTCAGGCAAAAGGAGCCCCAACTAAGTATTGATTGCTGTACATGCTCATACTTTTCATGTTCATACTTTTCAGTTGGCCAAGATTTCTAAAAATCCTTTCTTTGTATTGGTCTTAAGTAATATTCTAATTTTCTGAGATACTGAATTTGGGATTTTCCTTTGGTGTCAGTTATAATCATCAAAATTAAAAGAAATGAACATTTGAAATATATTAGTCTGTGTGTAATGAATGAATATGATATACAAGTTTCACTTTTTGAAATGGAATTAGTGAAATAAATCAACTTTTTTATGATATTCTAATTATATGACCAGCACCTGTATGTATGTATGTATATATATATATTTCAGATATATAACATTTCAGAATTAAACATGGTGTGGAGACCATGCAATGTGCCACACCCCCTCCTCCTGAAACCTTACAGCGAGTAAAGGGAAAATGACCGCATAGAGTGAGAATAGATGAGTGCCACAGGACTGTTACCAGATTTATTGTGAAAGATTTACGTCATTTTTCCGACGTTAAGTCCCCATGGTTTAGGTAGGTGTTTAGGTACATGCAGCTCAATTACTATTTATAAGTAACTTGGCTTTATGCAGAGAACGAGTTATGTACCTCCTGTCTGGATCTTACATGTGTGTTCAAGCATTTTCTACCCCTTCTGAGAAGGTATTCTCCCCTGCTAGAGATGCAATATGCAAGGAGAGGTCACGAATTCTCTCAGAGAAAGCATTGCTGAAAGCATGTTGATTTTCCTTCAGAAAAATCGCTAAATAATATATGCTGTGAATGTGCTGACATTACCAGTCTGTTAAACTCATTTGACAGTAAGTGTTAAACACTTTTTTTGTTTTGTTTGAGTTGTCCACGCTACAAAGGCCTCACTTTCGAGCTAGTTAAAGGCAATCATACTAAGGAGATTTTTTTTCTTGCTTCTATTTTGTATGAGTTATTTAATCATTTTAATGGAAACGGAATCGGACCTGAATCGTTAAGCGAAACCGGAAGCTAAAAATGTCATGATTCTCAACCCTAATCGGGATATACAAAATTCATTAAAAAAACTATATGATGTAGGGGTGTCACAGTACACAGGTATTGACACAATATAATATAATCGAGCGCCAGTAACTGGTTGACACTTCAACAGCAGGTGGCTGTATTGCACCCATCATAAAATAAAATAAAAAAGAGAAAACACAAACACAAAAAATGTAATTGACTAGTAGCAATATTTATATTATTATTAAATTTCTAGACATTGTGATGCTATATCTTGGTGAATTCTTCTGGCCACAATTGTGTAGGGAAAATCTGATATTGTGACAGCCTTAATATGATGTATTATTCACTGTTGCAATTAGGGATGTTAATGATTTATCGATGATCGATTAATTGTCGAGAATACATTTAATCGATAAAACCTATCGATCATCGATTAATCAGGGTCATGCACGCGTGCGTGCTGCTCAACCGCGAAACATGTAAATCAGACACGAGGAATAATGATGCAAGCGCACCAGAGCTCTGTTTGGGACCATTTTACAGCTAGAGTTACACCTTCATCTTGACTACAAGTTACACCTTCATCTTGACTACAAGTTTGCATGTGCATTCGCAGCCTTTTTCTTTGTGCACATGCAAGTTGTAATATTGTGTTTATTTTCCATGGACCTTTCTATAGCTGATTTTTTAATCTCATATAGGATGCATCTGGTTAAGAATTAATGCAGTAGTGAAGCGTGCCGTGATCAGCGTCAGCGCATGCAGCTCCAACAGCAATGCACAACTTATAATGACTATGATTGGGGACTGTCAGGTTACATATTTTAAAGAGAACAATATTGTAATACATCGTTTTACTGGGTCTAGTTGGCGTTTTCAGTGCATTGTTTCAGGAAGAGCGCGTCCACACATTCTGAAGGGCACGCATCTGAGGTGGAGTTGGTGACATGTTGTATTACTCATATTTGATTATTAAATAAGTCATTTAATTAAATGATCAATAACATCGATTCATTTTACAATCATGTAGCCCTTTATTTAAACCCTTAGAACCCTTCCCATTGATTTGGTGAGGAACATGGCGTTTTGTCAGTGTTTGCGCACACTGTCATGCGGTCGGCTATAAGCCACTGCTGTAGACCCATATGCAGTATTAAGGCTAATGATTAATCGATTAATTGATCGTTAATTTAAACGACGATCGATCATGGAAATTTATGTAAATTGACATCCCTAGTTGCAATCTACAGCTATACTTGCCACGTTCATGTTTTTAATAGCAAGAAAACCATGTCCTTGTCAAAACCCAAATCAAAACCAGAACTTATTAATATTATTATTATTGTTGTCTTTTTTAAAGGCATAATATGTAAGATTTTTGGATTAAAATATCCAAAAACCACTAGAACAATGTTATATATTTTGTTGACTTGTGTACATTATCCCAGATGTTTCCAAGAATGTTTAAATCTAGAGAAATAAGAGCATGTCCGTGAGTCGCCTATCGATGACATCATACCTGAGGTTATTAGGTAGGTTACCCCATATACGCATAATCGGAAGTGGTCGTCTGTGGAAAGCTCTGCGGAATCAAGGCATCAGGCCTTTGTTTTGAATAAGTGACCTCTAACAGCGAAAAATTACATATTGTGGCTTTATTGTGGCAATCCATCTTATTTGCGATCAGGTTTTCAAAACTATGGCCAGTTACACAGCCTAGCGCTAACATCCATTAGGACATCCAGCAGCTACTAGTGACTAACATTACTCCGATAAAATCAGTGTCAACGGGGCATATTTCACAGATTCTTCATCATGTTTGCCTGAACCGGTTTATTTTGCCTCTCTCAGCAGATACTCCAAAAATAATGCCTCAGAGTATGTGGGCTGTACAGGGAATTGAATTTGATGATTACAACCTTAACATACTTGTTTGTAAAAAATACTGTGCATAGACATAACCAACTGAGGTAGGGATGAGATCCTCTCAGACACGCTGACCTCTTCCCTGTGTTTTCCATGAGAAGTCTCTGCTATCTCTGGCATCGCTGTGTAAATAACCTCTGTCAACAGAGGTACTGTGTGCGAATGCTGCTGATCACATTCTTCTCAGACTCATGCAACTCTCACAGTCATATTTAGCCATTTTTCCTAACGCATTGTCTAACTCTGTCCACTTTCCAAAGACTCTGGAAATGGCTGGGAGATGTTTGTGTCTGGGTGTCCGTGGTAATGATTAGGTAACGGAGAAAAGCACATTTCTCTGACGTTGTCATTTTGTTTGTCCCGAAATTTGACCACACCACTTTGCTTGGATGCAGTTATCCCTGCTGTTGTTCCATTGTCCCCATGAACATACCTAGTATATTTGAGTAAAACATTGTTTATAGGCTGTGCTCTGCTGGCCATTAGCCCAGTCGTTTTGAAGTTTTGCTCCAAAAAGAGGTCAAACAATGGTGGCTGTAAAGGTCTAGATTTCCACATGGTTCTTTGCTGGTCTTGGTGCATGTGTTTATTCACTCTTTAAGGGTCAGAACCAACTATATTAGGACACTCTTTGAATATTGGACTAATCAAGTCCATGTTGAACTTTAGATAACGTTTTAACGCCTGTGTTAGGTTAAAAATCTTGGTACGACTACGATGGTTATGGTGAGACACTAAATTTTCCCTAATTAGATTACCCAATTAACCAAAAATTACACTATAAAAAACAAAAAATCTTTAACATAAATTTTTCCCACACATTACAAAAAATAACTTATATTATATTAGAATTATATTTTTTATATATTTTATGTTGAATATCTAAATGGCTTAATACGGTTATTAACATATTTATTTATATATATATATATATATATATATATATATATATATATATATATATATATATATATATATATATATATATATATATATATATATATATATATATATATATATATATATATATATATATAAATAAATAAATAAATAAATAAATAAATAAATAAATAAATAAATAAATAAATAAATAAATAAATAAATAAATAAATAAATAAATAAATAAATAAATAAATAAATAAATAAATTTGGGTCTGTGCAGCTGCCTGAAATTGAAATTTAAGTTACAACAGAAAAGCTTGTGTTTCATGTAGAAAAAAACGAATCCCCAAATAAAAATAACTATTATTAATATAAAACTTTACTCTAGCTTTCAGTGAAATAATTACTGGAATGTCATCATATTCGATTATTCTTTTGATTATGGAAACGAGAGCATACATTATGAAAACATTTACTGTTGCTATTCCAGAATATTAAGAATATAGGATAACATGTCCTGCATATATTCAGTCTTCCTCGCATTTTGTAGTTTATAGAAACAAACTAATTCAAAGCATATAGGCACTGACAAAGCAAGGCAAACTGCATCTTATCTCGGTGTTGTACAGGGCATTTTGTGAACCGAACCAGAGACTGTTATTTGAAGTTCTGCAAATCTAACGTCTTCCATTGTGCTACCTAGCGTATGCTGAGTTTGGTCGAATGACAGTAAAAAGTAATTTTAACAGAAGGCGCAATGTATTTGCTGTAAAATGTTGGGCGGATTCCCCAACCACCTGCATGCGAAAAATCTGTGGTTCTTCACAAATTGCCTAGTGCCAGGCTGTGTGACATGGCTTTAAAAACTAAGAAATTTGACAATTTTGGGGCACTATTAATTTTGTACCTACAATATTCTAAGGTTAAAGGAACTGTATGGAAGAAATGTATTTCAATTAATCATAAAATCGCCCTGATATGTCACTAGACATTAAGAAATCATGTTAATTTCAAATACTTATATCACTGACAACAGTAGTCCGGCCAGGATATTGTCATTTAAAAGTGAAGTTGCAGCCCTCAACTGATGTTGATGTTGACATGTTGTGTTTTGGCCTGAAGCGCCACCCTCCACTTATCTACCAATCCAGAAGTCAGTAGTGTTTCGGCATCCGGGTTGCCAGCTCTGCTCTAGTTACCACAGCTGCAGCTACAAACTTTTTTTGATAAAAAATGTCTAACTTTACGAAACCTAAAAGACCTCATTGTGAATCAGAAAAACGTGACAATGAAAAAAAAAACTTACTGTGTAGGACTCGTCACTTGCCATTGGAAGCTCCTTGTAGCAGCCTACGTTCCTGCCGGAACCTGCAGCCTATCTGGCAACCTCGAGTCAGGGGGGAGGGGGGAAGTGGGGATACACCCTCTACAGTAATTTGAAAGTGATTGCAGTACCAGTTTTGGCCACATACATTTCCTTTAAAGTAAACTTTATAGTTACCTATGCAATGTGTCGAATATGATATCTTTCAAGGGTTCTTGCCGCTTCCAAAGCATCCGCATATACTTTACAAACTATATTTTTTGCTAGTACTTATCTCTATTTAAATGTCTGACAGAAACATAAAATAAACATTATATGGTTGAAAACACTGAACAGTTGTGATATAAGACGAGCGCTGAGCCCATCTGGCTCTGGCTCAGAGCCAGCCAAAGCGCGAACGCAGATTTGAATTTAGCAGTTGATATACGTGACGCACTGAAACTTCTCGTCACTCCGGTGTGATTGTACACTTCAAAAGCTTAGTTATCAAATGTAAAAATAAAATAAATCCCTCTGGAAGCTGCATTTAAATCCATTTGGCTCAAAAATCTGAGGGGGCATTTGAATGGGCATGATGCCTCTGGTTGTAATAGAAATGTTGTACACACATTTCACAAATCATCAAAGAACCTGACACTGTAGAGATATATTCTTGACCCTAAACGCAAAAAAACCCCCCAAAAAATCACAGAATATCAAGAAAAACATCATAGGTTAACTGGTATTTCAAACTCAAAATTGTCAAGTTCATTACGAGCATTTTATCCCCAAATTAATGTTTTCATCATTGACATTGATAAATGTTGGACTACTTGTATGGTAACTTTATGGTGCTTTTGTGCTCTTTTATAGTGGCAACTGAGAAATTCAACTTATGCAATGCCAAGTCACACGGGGGTAAATGATGACAGAATTTTCATTTTTTTGGAGAACTGTTCCTTTCAGGACAATCAATATATTTGAAATTGTAAATGTACAATATCAGTTTCAGGATGTACCATAAAATGCAAATAGACAATTTGTTGGTTTGATAAACCAATCATTTCTTAATTTGTGACCCAGGCTGGCAAAATTAGTCACAATTTTTTTTTTTTTTTTTTTAATTTTAAACGAATTAACTACGCTTGTTTGAAATCGATAGGGTCAGCAAAGTCAATTTTGAGAAAAATCGTTCCAAAACAAAATCACAGAGTAGCAACCATACCTTAAAATCCTTGGAAATAACACCAAAGTTGGCACACACTTGCCTAAACCAGATATCTATAGGAAAAATATATATTCAACTTTTTTTTAAATTGTTTGATTAACATTAATGAAACGGACAGCCTATATATTAAGACCGACTGTAATGCACGGATCATATATAATGTTACACATCAAAAGTTTTCCCCCAACATTTAACCAAATGTTCACTTAAGACATATCCGATAGACAGATGTTAACGTGACTACTCGCCATGACAGATATTTTGAAATACTGTATCGAATACTATCGAAATTGCTGTGAGGTGTGCCGTCATGGTTTGTGCGCATGCTTCGTTTTGTTTACATCAACGTGAGTTTGAAAATCACATTTCATTGGTTCAGACTCATACCATCGAGAATTCACTCCTCTGTAAACCCTAATGCTCAAAATAATTAATTAGTTTGAGAAGAGCCAACTCAAATTAAACAACTTAGTTCAATCAAATTAACTTTTATGAGTACTTAGAACTTTCTTTTTCTTTTGAGTTCACAAAACTTATATATTTTAAGTAATCTGAATTGTTTTAGTGTTTTGAGTTTTATGAACTAGTTTCTTTTCATTTAGACAAACTTAATAAACGGAAACTGGGCTGGGATTTCTATTTCCTAGCATGCTTTGCCATGACACTCAAAAGAGGAGAGTAAATGCTAAAATGAAGTGTTATATTATGTTTTTTGTGCAAGATTAATGTTAAGTCAGAGATTTAGTGGTGTTTAATGTTTTGCCATATTAGTTTAGAAGAGTTTCTGTTATGTTGGGTTTTTGTGGGGCTTACCATCATGGTGACAAGTGGAGCATGAGTTTAGTTTGAGAACAGATTACATGCAGTATGTTAAATGTTCTACATTGCTGTACTAATTCAGCAAGTGCTATGCTAATGCTATCAAAGCATTATGTTACCAATTAAGGTAGCATTTTCTGAATTAGTTAGTTAAGGCTAGCCAAGTTTCCTACTAAAAATATTTACATATTAAATATTAAATTAAATATGCGAATTAGCTTACTTGTACTTGAAGTTAAGACTTAAGAGCAATTCAAATTTATGAGTACAAAATAAAAATCTGCAAGTTCTGCTTAATTTAAACGTTTAATTTCTTAGGTTAAAAAAAATGTAACTGATTGCCTCAATTTTTTTGAGTTTTGCCATCTTATTCGGGTTTACAGTGTATTCACAAAGTTGGAATGCAGCACTTTAAAACAATTCCAAACTTGTGCTGAGGGGAAGTGCAAGTTGTCGAGAAGAGAACAGAGAAATACTGCATTTTGCAGGGACAAAGGAAAGGTACTCCTCTCAGAAAACGTGCAAATAAAGATACTTTAAGATGTTTCATTTCTATTTGGAGTATTGAGATCGCTAGACGAAGGCTTAATGACAAAATTTTTGTGTGAACCTCGAATTTGACCAAAATTTTTATTTTTCACTTGCTTGCCTGTAGCTCGAAATGTGCTTTCTGACTCATTTTGGTCACATTTGTTTTGCTTTTACAGTTTGTATTTGATGTGAAAAGGCCTTTGTGTTCTTCTGTACATGCTTTTTAAGTGCCTTTATTTATCTGTGCTTCTCTGCCATGTTTATCAAATGCTTGAACACAGCATGAGTTTCACGCTGACTGAAGTGTGATTCTTTCTTTGCAGTTGAGGTGGTGGTGGAGTATGACTATGATGCCCTCCACGAAGATGAGTTGACCCTCAGGCTTGGAGACGTGATCAGAAATGTGCGACGAATCGATGAGGATGGATGGATGGAAGGAGACCTCAACGGGAAACGAGGTCTTTTCCCAGACAACTTTGTAAAGGTAATTTAAAAATAATGTTTTATTGTAATGTGTAGTATATATAAGTGAGGTGATGTAAGGACATAATGGAGGTTAAAAAGCTTTGAGGTTAGCACATGGCCAAAAATAAAAGTTAATAGGAAAGAAATGTTTATCTTAGGCATGACATGACTAGGGTTGGGTACCGAAACCCGGTACCTATATAACCGGTATGTACCGGACCGAATCTGAACGCAGATTTGGGTGCCACTTAAATTCAAACGTGCTTTCGCGCTTTGGCTGGCGCTGAGCCAAAGACAAACACGCTCAGCGCTCGTCCCAAATCACAACAATTCAGTGTTTTCAACCACATAATGTTTATTTTAGGTTTCAGACATTTAAATGCTCATAAGTACTAGCAAAAAACACACACTGATGTCTATGGAAGCAGCAAAAACAATCCTTTCAGATAGGGGTGCACCAAAATTTCGGCCGCCGAAAATGTTCGGACGAAAATGGCATTATCGGTTTCGGGGCGAAATAAAAAAAACAGCCGAAAACGTAAACCGAAAATGAATGTCACCCGCCCCTCCCGTCCGTGCGCAAGCGCTTAGGTTTCACTCACGGTTGAGCTGTTATCATGCGACGCGTTTACCTATCAAAGATTAAGCATGTCACCGGTATGAGAACAAATAGAGACGTATCCAGCTGAACTACCCATTGCCAGAAGCGACAATCCCCTTGACTACTGGCGCGCGAACGAAGGCCGCTTTCAATTGCTTGTGTGGATTGCATGCAGGTATTTATCTGCCCCAAGCAGTGTTGCCAAGTCCGCGGTTTTCCCGCGGGATATTTTTTCATGTCCGCGGGTTGAAGCAACCCCAATTATGTGATATTTAGACCCAGGAATGCGAGTTTTAGCAGGCAACCCTGCCAAAAAGACACATATTTTACCCCCCAAATGCCATTTTTCCCAGAGAACAATGAGAGACTATTCAGTGCAGCATCTCATGTTCGTAATGAGAACCATTCTGTGATTTTGTGTGCAGTTATTCAGATAATTGTGGATCTTTTTTTGCACAACTGTTAAAAAACTATTTTATTTGATGGAACATAAAACTTGAAGAATAATATTAGGCCTATTTGGTATTATTATTTATATTTATTGTTAAAAATATTTTAGGTTTTGTGTAACTTAATAAAAGTTTGATTATTCTATTGGTTCCTGATTTTTTTCATTTCAGATCCATTAAATTCAAGCAATTTCTTTATATATATATATATTAGGGGTGGCACGGTACATGGAAAAAAACCGAACCGTTCGGTTCGCTTGTCTCGGTTCGGAGTGTGTGCGTCGCACGGTTCGACGCATGCGCAATGTATGCAATGTATCCTCGTGCCCGTATGTTACCTCAGACAGTGGGTGTCCCTTTCGCGCGAAATAAGGTGTGTGTGTGTGTGTGTGTGTGTGTGTGTGTGTGTGTGTGTGTGTGTGTGTGTGTGTGTGTGTGTGTGTGTGTGTGTGTGTGTGTGTGTGTGTGTGTGTGTGTGTGTGTGTGTGTGTGTGTGTGTGTGTGTGTGTGTGTGTGTGTGTGTGTGTGTGTGTGTGTGTGTGTGTGTGTGTGTGTGTGTGTGTGTGTGTGTGTGTGTGTGTGTGTGTGTGTGGACATACAGTAAAGTAAAAGTGGAGTGCTGCAGGTCACGTCACGTGTAGAAATGCAAGTGGGAGAGATAAGGAAGCCTGCCCGGAGTTGTTGGAGGATACGCTAGCGTCGTATAGCAGGCAGGGCAGATGCAGTGGGGAGAGCGGGAGCCGCGCGTGCCCGTTGCGCATACACACACTGGCTCGTGTATTGCAAATACAGACAAATATAGTCCATTCTGTCACATTTTCCGGTGTTCTCCTCCGACCCCTGTCTGTCTCATGCTTTGATTTATGATGGCCAGCATATATCTGCTGCAAATGCGACCGTGTTCCCCTCTGTCTCATACACACATGCATATATAACATGTTGTATATAAGTAATTCACATGATAAATGTAACATTTAAAAGTTAAGATATGCTTCTAGTTTTAAATAATTTAAACATGCCTTTGAAGTTTGGGCAAAAACTTCTAGCAGTGTTGTGTTTTCGTGTATTTTATTTTATTTTTTCACAGCGCTGGATGTCATATGGTGATTGTGAAACACACGGAACACTTCATGGTGAAATTTGTTAATCAGGTCAGCTGAATTAAAGCCACAGTGCATTGTTCTGATCAAAATTGATATGATTAACATGAAAAATGTTTCACCAATGTGTCGGACTCGGTAGACAGCCAGTTAGGAAACAACTTGATATAACAATTTTTTAATACTGTATCCTAAATTGTGGATGATTAAGCCATATATACCATATGCTGAAGCAAATTTCTGGAGTGTTAACGATTAAAAAAAACAACAACAAGGACCATACAGAACCGAAAACTGTGACCCTAAAACCGTGATACGAACCGAACCGTGGGTTTTGTGTGCCCGTGCCACCCCTAATAAATATATATATATGGTGTCAACAATAATCGATTCGGCAATGCATCGCAATGCATCGCAATGCGGGGCATGCACGATTTAGCATCGATGCGGCTAAGTCCCATAATCGATAATGTCATCGTTTATTTTCTGGCCTTGAGTTGGACAATAAAGTTGTGAAGTTTCAATTACTTCCGGGGTCATAACAACAACAACAATCAAGATGGCTGAGGCGGAGGGAGATTACTGATTAATTAAAACACTTATGTTCACTGCTGGAAAAAGTTGGCTGTTATTATTGCTCTATTTAATTTCAAATGGTTCTAAAGCAGAGAAGAGAAACATTTCTCATTCAAAGCACTGAAAGCAGTGATTTATGTTTTCTTTTTCAGGTTTGAAAATGCCATATCCAATACCCTGTATCATTCAAGTTATTTTATTTAATGACATTTTATTTTATTTAATGACATTTATGTCAAAGATACAGGAGAGTGATAATACACACATAGCAGCCAATAAAATCTGTTGTTCAATATCTGACTGCTTGTATTGCCTCATGACTGATTAAAAATTGGCCTTGTTGTGTGCAGTAGAATTTTGATGCATCGCAATGCATCGTAGAATCGAATTGAATCGAATCGTTACCATATATATATATATATATATATATATATATATATATATATATATATATTTTTTTTTTATATATATATATATTTTTTATATATTTATATATATATATATATATATATATATATATATATATATATATATATATATATATATATATATATATATATATATATATATATATATATATATATATATATATATATAAATATATATATATATATAATTATATATTATATATATATATATATATATATATAATTATATATTATATATATATATATAATTATATATTATATATATATATATATATATATATATATATATATATATATATATATATATATATATATATATATATATATATATATATATATATATATATATATATATATATATATATATATATATATATATATATATATATATATATATATATATATATATATATATATATATATATATATATATATATATATATATATATATATATATATATAATTATATATATATATATATATATATATATATATAATTATATATATATATATATATATATATATAGTATATTTTTTTAAAGAAGCCATTTTCGGCTTCAGTTTCGGTTTTCGGCCAAGTGCATTCTACATATTCGGTTTCGGCCCAGAATTTTCATTTTGGTGCATCACTACTTTCAGGCAGTTATAACTTGACTACTTGTTTTATTCATATCAGATACACATTATATAGTAACTATACAGTTTACTCTATTCTTCTCCCAGTTCACCGGTCACTTACTATCATGTATTTTGTGAGACGTGAATGAATTTACGTGATGTAAATCCGACAGATCCGATTCTCTGATGGGCAAACTAACATGGCGCCGCCCATCACGCAGTATAGATCAACTAACACACATTCACTCATACATATTTGAAAATCAGAATATCAGATAGTTCATGACATAGTTAGCAAGTTTGTGAATATATTTAATTAAAAAATAAAAAATGAAATAAACACGATACAGCTGAGTTGTCATACAGCGCTATTGTGGCAGCTGTGTGTCATGTGAGAAGCATGACGTGTCGCCATGGAAACAATAAGGCGATGCGTTCTAAAATATTTCGCCAGAGAATATGGTCATATTTCTGCAAAATAAAGCTGAAGCTTGAAGCTGGTTTGTAGCATACCAAGAATACAGACTACTGCTGTTATTGCTGTTATTTAGAGTTAAATTAGGCTTGTTGTAGTTGGGTTAGGTGGTTTTAGTTTTATTGTGAATTTAAGTAAATTGTGTTTTGCATTTATTTATATTTATATATTTAAGTATACTTTAAACTTGTTATAAATTGTTCAATTTAAATAATAAAAAATATATATAAAAAGCCATTCTTTAATCTCATCCACCTAGTTTTGTGGCTTTGTTTTATTTTAAGTATCGGTTTAGGCACCGGTACCGTTTTAAAACTATCGGTTTGGCAATGGTAACGATAAAAACCCAAACAATACCCAACCCTAGACATGACACGATTCGAATTCCGTTTCAAATCTTACCATGTGTCATTTGCATTTACAGTTTCATCTTCAATTTGTGTACCTCTTAATTAGTGTTTTGAGTTGTTTCTGAGGCTGCTTTAGGTAAACCCACATTAAAGTCGGATGTAATGGCAAATCTTGTCAAAGGCAGGAAATTATTGCTTTTGTTTCCTTGCGGAGATCCTTTAGGAGGGTGTGAGGTAATCTTTCACTCCCTTAACTGAACTTTGATCCCGGAAGATTTGATAGTCGGCACTCAGGTGGTTTTAGGAGAGGACCATGGAAAGCGAGCAGGTAGGAGCTAATTTTAGTTTATCTGTCAGATCGTATCTAAATAAGATCTTGGCCTCGTTGTGTCTGGAAGACGTGGTCATGTTTTGTCTTAAGGTGGTTTCAGTTCATTCAGTTTCACATAACGTGGCACTTGATTTGATTGCCCGTTTCGCTGAATCACCAGACAGATCACAGATAGCACAGGATTTAAAGGGAACTTAAAGGAATAACATAACATAATTGTTTTACTCATACTGCACTGTTTTACTCATACTGCACTATTTCTAAAAGTTAATGTTCTGGTATTTTTTGTTTACTGTAGAACAGATTTTGAGTAGGTTTAATATTTATATTTATTTAATTTTTTATTCAGCCGGGATTAGTTTTCAAAGCAAGTTACAGTTGGCAACATGATTGATATAGTTGTATATCAAGGATAGGATTGTCTTGTCTGCATGTGAGTATTGCAGTAGATCATGTGCTATAGATGCGTGCATCATAAATTCCATTGAAATAAACCTAGACATCAGTAAAATAATCTCTGTACTTCATTTTTATAAATAAGTAAACTAATATTTATTTTTAATTATAAGAATATAAAGAGCTTTAGAAAGGTTGGGAAAGCTGACCTCAAATTAGTTGAGGAGAGGGGAGTAAGAAAAAGGAATTTCTTTGTCAGCATCTCAGACAGGAAGTTTGGAGCGGATGCAGCCTGTGGCATTCTCCATTCTGCACCGGAGCCTCCAGGAAACAGAGCGCTGCTCCACACGCCTGTCTCTCGAACCCAAACTGTGTCTGAATCCATCTGAATCTGAACCCAGCTATAGATGCCACTTGAGAGTTTCAGTGATACTGCGGTGACAGTACTATGATAATGCTGTAGTACTTTTAGATATTATGTAGTCCTGAATGATTAGCATAGTATTAAATAGTACTTCAGGGTACTTCAAAGAATGTCATGTCATCACCCATAGTACATGTTGGTTTTGGACATCATGGTATCTTATCCCAAAAAGATAGTAGTTATAATGTAACTCAATATGTTAAAGGAACCCTCAACTTTTTTTGAAAATAGAATCTGCCAAAAAAATATTAGCCTAAAAATAGGCTAACTTCCGTAAACATAACTAACGTGACAACCTGCTTGCACAGGGAGTGTGCTGGGGACTATTTTCAGGCGCTGAGTAATATTGGGCCTGCTGCACCCATGGTACGGCAGCAAAGTTCCTTGATTATTACGCAGGAATGAAAGTATAGTTCCTAGCCATATCGGCCTAGAAAAATCGCTACTTTTCATTTTCTGTCGGTCTTAGTACACGATGTACCTACAGAAGTCAAGTTTTAAATTGGAAAAAATATCGAAATTCTTTGGTCGTTTTTGAGCGAGATGCTAACGGTCCAATCAGATTCAATGATCTATGCTAAGCTATGCTAAAAGTGCTACCGCCAGACCCGGAGATCGGATGAATGGATTCGAAAACGGTAAAACTCAACTGTTTAACTCTAGGGGAGTTGGAAAATGAGCCTATTTTAAGTGTGTGTTTCTTTAAGTGAGTTATTTAAAGACTAAATAAAGCAGGTGCACATAATCTAAGATATGCCCAGCAAATAGGTTTAAGCAATGTAACATTTAAAACAAAAATCTAATTATGATTATGCATACTTAGGGCCACTAGGGTCACCAAATGGATTTTTTTTCTTCAGTTTTTCGATTTTGTTGAAGTTGTTCACATTAAATGATTGCAATATTTTTTTATAATTAATTTATTTAACTGAACTTATCTTAACCAAATTCTCATTTTAATATTTCGATTTTTATTTAACAATACAGCGCCACAAAACACTTACTACAGATACATTTCAGATAACTTTAAATCAATTTTTAAGAAGTTGTGGCAATGCTCCTTATGGCTTATGTTGTGTATGATGTTTTATTAGGTAATTCATACTGATGATGAAAACTATTATTTAAAATAACTAACACTTCAATTTCTTTTTATTTTCAATCCATTTTAATTAGGGATGTACCAAGCTAAACGATCAGTATCAGGGCCGATTATGCATTTTGTAAACTGATCGGCTACTATCCTAAGCCTGAACCTTTATTTCACTGTCTTATATAAGAGTCTGCTGTAGATGCATAAGACAAATCATTGTAACCCATGTCATGAGTATGTGTGTATATATATATATATATATATATATATATATGTGCACAACCAATAGGACCAATAGGAAAATACAGGTATACGAACGGGACTTTATCGGTAGATACTCAATATTCAATGACTCGGGTCAGATCATGGGCATAAGCCAACTTGATCGGGACTTCCGTAATTTGAATTCTATTTTATTACATTTTACATTTGAATTGCTACCTTAATTAAAATTCAAGAATTTAATTTAAAATGCTTTCTCAATTCAGTGCTGAATTGAAACATAAATAAGCATAAGACACTGGCTCTACCAGGTCAGGAATTTTTGTTCTCGTTCTATATTTTTAAGTGTTATACTTTAGATCCTGTTATATCCATAAATGTTTTTAGAATGATCTTGCAGAAATAACATTCTTTTGAGTGAGGAAAAACCTAGAGCAAGTTTCAACTGGATTAGTTGAAAACTTAGGGTGAGAACATGTCTGTGTCTGTAATGGCTGGAGATCCTATCACTCCTTTGTTTCTCGTCTGTCTCTCTCTCCCCACCTTTTTCTGATTGTGTGAGGGAGGCTCTGCTGTTGGTGAATTTACATGTGTTTGAAAAAAAATGTATGTGTAGGTTCTAGTTGGTGGCTTCTGTGAAGTTCTACATGACGTGGGTGTGACTTCTGTTAAAGTAGCACATTTTAACAAAGAATCCATGCATTCATAGTAAAATTAACAGAACCTACAGGTGCTGCTTTCGTTTGTTCATTCAGTCATTCATTCATTCATGAATGATAGCTTTATTTAAATTCTGTCTAAACCAGAATAAAACCTGATCCGGAGCAGGTTAGCCATGTAGCGTAAGTTACCATGGTGATGAACACTGCTCTATAAAACCAATCCACATTTCTTTAGCCTGAAATACCAGCGTCTGCTCAAACTAATCTCGAACTTACCTGGGTAGCAACTAGCGATAGTCAGTGTTGTTTAGGTGAAACCCCGGTTACATCACTTTCCCACTGCGGCACAGCCCCCACCGTCGTTTTGATTATTATAGTAATAAAATCATTTAGTTCAGTTATAGAACAGACACTACAATTAAAAACTGAACGTGTACGCTCAATACAGTGTGAGCCGAACGATATTTGCAGCACAAACGCAGCCGGAGTTAGATTTCATTTATCACGAGATTGAAGAGCTGACAGACAAGATGATCGCGGAAGATTTCGTTTCAAAACAAAACATAAAATCGCCTATTTAAAGGGTTAGTTCACCCTAACATGAAAATTAGCCCATGATTTACTCAGCCTCAACTCATCCTTGGTGTATATTAGGGATGTCACGGTACCAAAATGCCAGTATTCGGTACCAATACCATAAAAATCTCGGTACCAATTTCGGTACCACAGCTAAATGTTATTTTTTATTTAACTATTTAAAACAAATGTATTAAATGTATTAAGCTTATTATTTATGATGATAATCATTATAAGTAAATAATACAAACATTTAAAGGCTGTATGCTGTTTAAAAGTAAACATTGTTTGTAAAAAAAGATCAAGTGAAAAATAATCAACCATCTAGGCATAATTATTATTATTAGTAGAGATGTATTATTATTACATGTAGCTAAATCTACTGTAGGCTACAACAGTAGCCTGATATAGTCTGTCAATTTACATTTTTTTTGAACCAAACTTTTATTTTGACGGGTTGCCATGAAGACCTTTGAGTGTCTGTGTTCATGATATGACAGTTTTCTCAAATGAAACGGTAAATTCTCATGAAGTGACGGTTTATGTGTTAGTGTCCTCCTACTTGTCCGTGACACACGGCAGAGACTACAAAGACAGCGAGCGAGTGTCACGCGCCCTGTCATTCACACAGAGACGCAGAACATGGAGGAGGAATATTTAAATAGTATTTTGCAGTTTAATATTCACATACACTAGTATATATACGGCTAAAGTCTGGAGCCCTGCGCTAAGATAAACACGGAAGCGATTGAACGCAGCTGCGGGTACCGAATATACTCGGGAGTCGGTACTACCGGTACTACAGAAATTATGGTATCGTCACATTTTTATAATTTCAGTACTGACTTGAGACCGAAGTACCGGTACTTGTGACATCCCTAGTGTATATGACATTCTTCTTTCAGACGAATACAATCTGAGTTATATTAAAAAAAGTCCTGGCTCTTCCAAGCTTTATTTATATTCGTTTTTGAAGTCCATAAAAGGGCATCTATCCATCATAAAAGTGCATCGATCCATCATAAAAGTGCTCCATACGGCTCCAGGGGGGTTAATTAAGGCCTTATGAAGCGAAGTGATGCGTTTGTGTAAGAAAAATATCCATATTTAAAACTTTATAGACTAAAATATATATATCTTTTAAACTATTAGATAAATAGTGTGTGACATTTTAACTACAACATATTTTTTCCAAACTTAAATTGGCTATACTTAATGTTGGATATTTTAACCTGAAGAAGAATTTTTTTTATTAAAAATTACTTGTATAAGCAACTTTCACAATAAATGTATGTTAGCAGCTTACGTCCTGGGTTAAGTACCCCAGTGAGCAAGATAAATGGGACTATTGTGAGAGAAACTCACTAGAAAGATATAAAGTAAACGCATACAATTCTGGAAAGTATGTATACGGCAAGAAAGGAGAGAAACATGTAGAAATGAAACAGTTAGAATGTTTGGCTGACTTTATACAGTTATGCTTTGTCTTTTCTGGGGACCCCTTAGAACCTTTTGGAGGACCCCTGGGGGTCCCCGGACCCCAGTTTGAAAACCCCTGTCTTATTGCAGTCTTTGATTTTAAAATTAGATGATGATAAATAAAATACAACTTATATCTGTTGCTTTCATTGATGTGAACTTAAATTTGCTAATGGCATGGGAATTGAAGATCGAATTTATATTCATTTTGCGGAGACACATTTATGTGGCCAAGTGTAACTTTTAACATATCAGATAGCTATCCGATCAGTAGAATATGATCATGATATATTGTATAAAATTATCATCATGATGTAAGAGTTTGGTCATACTGCCCACCTATATTTGGGTAGTTGACAAATGCAGTTTTTTGGGGGGTTTTTTGTTTCATAAAACACCATTTTTGAAGAACAAAAAGTCGGATATTTGAGAAAATATAAGGGGTCACTAAATTTTGTCAATTCTTTCACTGTTTTTTGAACATATTTAATGAAATGTGTCCTATGGTGTGACATAGAATTAAGAATATATGGGTGTCGCACCAAAGGACAACAGAAATGAACAATTTTAGTGGTTCCAAAAAAGTTAAATATTTGAACATTTCTAAATGGGGTCCTTCAACTAATTAAACTTGTCAGTAGAATAAATTGCCCGATTTAAAATCAGGATATGGTGTCACACCAGAGGACATGTTTTTCAGTGACAAAATGTATCAAGTTCCAACGCTTTTAGAAATATATGGATGAAAAAAAATGATTGTCATTTACTAAAATAGACACTTGTAAAATTATGCCTGAGGTATTTATTAACATTTGTATGCTTTTCTTTTTAATTTATAAAAGTTGTAATTTATTGAACCATGCTTGAGGCAGTCGCACCATTGGAACATTTTGAGATTTGGCCAAAAAAAAACAAAAAAAAATTCTCAAGACAAAGCCGTTTTTATATCAACAGGTCCATGTAAGACAAATCAATTTGTAACCATTTACTGCATTTTAAATGAGGACTTTACTAACTATATTCATTTTTATCTTGTGTGACAGTGAAAATGTCATGTCACATCAACAACCCATTTTATACATAATATCAACCAAAGATATTAAATGTGATGTTCTTTTTTTTTTCTTTTTTTAAATCAAGGAGGTGAAAAAAGATGAACCAAAGGCCAAAGAGGAGCCAAAGGAGGCTAAAGAAGTGAAGGAGGTAAAGGATGAGACTCCATTACAGCGGCGAACATCAAAGAATGTAGCAAGCCTGGTGCAGAGGATCAGTACCTACGGCCTCCCGACCGGAGGACTCGGCTTACAACCCCATTCTCAACCCCGTGCCTCAAAAAAGAGTGTGTTTCTCTTTTTATTTCAAATTTCACATCATCTTTAACTTAAAGATTCTGTAAGCCATTTTGTTCTGAATACCACACAAAAACTGTTCATACTACCCGTCTCTGTTATTGCTCTAGACTATGTAAACAGCAAGCAAAAAAAAAAAAAAAAAACACACTTTGTTGGCCAATCAGAAACACTCTCAACCTGTAAATCATTTTGCACATATTTGAGTTTGCTGATGTCGGGTTGACTGACATGTCTATGGAGGAAGGCCATATGGTCAATGTATTGGCATGTTCTAATTTTGGAATTTTGCATCATGGGTCATGGCTTACAGCATTTTTAATGTTAATTGGTTATTGTTGTGTCATTGCTTTATAGCTTTTTATAATCATTAATTTCTCAATGGACCTGATTTTTATATAGTTTACCATTAATATAGCGTATGGTAAATTCTTTCATTACTATATGTTTTTGGTCTGTTTAGCTAGAATCAGAGTTTAGCACAAACAGATTTTAGCAGCTGACAGCTTTGGCCTGTAGTGGGCAGCAATAGCTTTCCTTTTGGCTCATGAAGCCTGTTTTCATTTCCTCTTTCTGAGTCTTGAGTGTGCGACTGTCTCAGATTTAAGAGGAAGTCCACTTGATCCTCTCCAGCTGCGTAGGAATATTATCACAAAACACAGCGATTGTGATGCCATCCTACATTCAAGGTCTCTGCCGAACAAATAATCTAAATCAATGATAACATTGGAATGTGGTTGCGTTTACTCTCTTCCTCTGTGTAGTTATATCGCATTGTACCTTTGAGGAATTATAGGATATTTGTTTAGTTTCTGCCCAATGCAGCTTTCATTTCAAGCTAACCATAGAGATGGATTACCCTCTTCTAAACGGTATTGTGGTGCAAGCATGATAAATAGATAGTATTTGATATACCCTGATACTGAATGATGACTGTTCACTTACTATTCCAAAGTACACTACTGTTCAAAAGTTTCTCAGTAAGAATTTTTTAAAGAAATAAATACTTTTATTCTGCAAGAATTGATCAAAAGTGACTGTAAAGTCATTTATAATGTTACAAAAAATATATTTCCAATAACTTTCTATTCATCAAATGTATCACTTTCTTATAGGGCTGCAACGACGCGTCGACGTCGTCGATGACGTCGACTACGAAAATACGTGCGTGAAATGCGTCGACGCGTCGGCGGCACATTATTTACGTTCTAGAATGGAACAGAAGATCTAGAATAATGGCAGCTTCTGCTCCCGGGCATAGTGAAAATGATCATTTATCATATAAAGCCAGACCGCGACATTCAAAAGTGTGGGAGTACTTTAAACAGAAGCCGAATAAAACTGTGCTTTGTTCGCTCTGTAACGCCGGTTTCACACTGCGCGCGGTGGCAGAGCAGGAGCTGTGCGCGTGGAGAGCGGGAGCTTTCACACTGCCAATCAGTGTTGCCAAGTCCCGTTTTTTTCCGAGGAATTGGGCTACTTCTACACTGTTGTGGCTGTGTCTCATGTCCGCGGGTTGAAGCGATCCCAACTATTAGGGATGGGCAACAGTGGTCGAGTAATCGAGTACTCGAACGTGACAGCGATCATCGATCATGAGAACGATGATCGCCCTGAAAAAAAATATAATTGTCTCTTTTTTATTGGTTATTGCGTCGTTTTGCGCGGTACCGGAGGTCTGATTGGTTGGCGTTATACAGCACGCCTCATGACCGCGGCGAAATAAAGTGAAGAGGCGTGCACTGCAGTGATGTCTGGAATCACTGATCATTAAATGGTTAGTGCAAGATGTGCAGCGCCAATCTGTCATAGCATTATAATGAGAACACCGTGGAAAATGCTGCTAAATGATCTGTGCTTAGTTCCCCGTTTATCAGCTTATCCTCAGAGAAACTAGCGAGAATGTTGTTTCAATGATGTGTTATGTTGTTTATCTGATTAATCTAATATAAAACGCGTTTGGTTGAGCTTAATAAGATAGAAAAGCGCTGCCGTTATACCGGCTGTTCATTCTCTTCAGTTTCAGCTCAAATGCATTAATGCTCGAGCTCGACATGGTTTAGAGACAGATATTCTTTTCAGATAGGCTATTTCTTTCTCAGAATCATTTATATTAGTAATGCAGCAGTGCTATACTGTTCTCTTATTTTTTTAACTGTAGACCTAGTTTATTTAAAGTTGTTTTTCGTTATGAGTTTGAAAACGCGCAGTGATGTCTGTAAACGCTTCGATCATGAATAATACAATTTAGTGCATGATGTGCAGAGTCAATCTGTCAAAGCATTATAATGAGAACAGGATTTTAATAAAATGTTGTTTCTGTGTGCTTTCGTTGTCCGTGTATCAGCGTTGTTAAGGGAAGAGCGCATTCAAAATGTTCCGTTTCAAACCCTTCGCCTGTAAAATCTAGCACGCTGAAGTTCACGTGCGCATTCACGTCCTTTTGTGTTGATATATGTCGTAATAGGTTCATAATAATCTTCATATTAACATTGATATAGGGTACGTTTGGTTGAGTTTATTAACCAGCTAGCAAGCTCTGCAGGGTGGTGTTATTTCACAGTTTCAGCTCAAAGGCAATGCTCGATATTACTGACTTGGTTATTTGAGTCCTTTTATAAAGATGTTTCTTTTTCAAAGACATTTATGCATCATTATCAAGCAGTTATTTTTTGTTTTATATGTTCATGTTTTCATATACCTGTTTTCATGTCACGTTTGTATTTGTCAACAACCATTTTCATAACAGTTTTCATTATCTCAATAACGGACATGCCCCGCCCCCTGCACATGCCCCGCCCCCAATTACTCGAGTACTCGTTTTTGAGACCTATCGATGATCGAAATGAGAAATTGACAAAAATGCCCATCCCTACCAACTATGTGATATTTATCCCCGGGAATGAGAATTTTAGCAGGCAGCCCTGCAAAAAAACCCACACATATTTAACCCCCCGAACGCGATGTTTTTCCAGAGAACCTCCCCGAAACGCGATTGGGCTTGTTTTGGGCTAGTTTTGAGTAACGAATGGGTGGGTTTTGTTGTGAAAACCTGGCAACCCTGCTGCCAGTGTTCTCTCGCGCAGCTGAACCGTGGCGCGTGTATTGCAACAGACGGTCACATTTTCCGGGGTTCTTCTCCGACCCCAGTACGTCTCGTGCTTTTATTTATTATGGGCTGCATATATCTCCTGTTAATGCGACCTGGTTCCCCTCTGTCCCAAATACATATGCATAATAACATGCTGTATATAGGTAGTTTGCATGATTAAAGTAACATTAAAGTTAAGATATGCCTCTAGCTTTAATCATTTAAATGTGTCTTTGAAGTTTGGGCAAAAACTTCTGGCAGCTTTAGTCGTTGTTTATGCACATGTATCTTCAAAATAGACGACTAGTTATGCTATATTAAAACTATGCTGAAAGCTCCTGTATGTGAACCTTTTGCAGATAAATACAAGTGCATTTTCGTTTACTATTGACACAAATCAATAAGTAAATCATACTCAACTACTATAGTAAACAACTTTTCCTAATTAGGCCTACTCTGTATACATTTTATGATGAATAGTATCATTATATATTATGTTTAAAAAGCTTCTTGTGTTAATATTTCATTATAAAATGGCATACTATGTACACTACCCTTCCTGAAATACAATTAATATTGTCATCATTCATTGATTTCATGTTAAAATAATATACAAATTCACTACCCTCTTTGAAATACAATAATCAGTAAAAAAGAATCATAAGATTAACCCGGAAAAATAATCGTTAGATTAGTCGACTAATCGAAAAAATAATCGTTAGATTAGTCGACAGAAAAAATTATCGTTAGTTGCAGCTCTACTTTCTTAAGACTAATTTGAAAAAAAAAAATTGCCATTCAGGCATTCTAGGAAATTTTTAAAGGTCAGTTTTAAAAAATAATGTAGTTTTAAGGTTATATATGGATTAATAGTAATAATAATATATGTATATAATATACACTACTGTTCAAAAGTTTGGGGTCAGTAAGATTTAAATTTTTTTTTAAATAATGTAGTTTTGAGGTTATATATGGATTAATAGTAATAATAATGTATGTATATAATATACACAACTGTTCAAAAGCTTGGGGTCAGTAAGATTTTTTAAAATGTTTTTAAAATAAGTATTTTATGCTCTGCAAGGTTGCATTTCTTTTATCAAAATAATTATAATTTAATTGCAAATTTTATTTTGATATATTTTAAAATGTTATTTATTCCTGTGATGACAAAGCTGGATTTTCAGCATCATTACTCCAGTCTTCAGTGTCACATGATCCTTCAGAAATCATTCTAATAAGCTGATTTGCTGCTCCAAAAACATGTCTTATTATTATCATCAATGTTGAAAACAATTGTACTGGCTAATATTTTTCTGGAAACCATGATTTTTTTTTTTCATGCTTCTTTGATGAATACAAAGTAAAAAAAATAAAAATAAAAAAGTTTATTTAAAAAAAAAAAAATCATTACAAATGTTTTTACTGTCTTTATAAACTTGCTGAATAAATGTTTTGATTTCTTTTTAAAAATCTCCAAACGTTTAAGTGGTAGTGTAATTGTTGAATAATTGCACCTTTCTCACAGCTAGTGACAGTTAATGTTTCTTAATTTGGCGTGTAATATGGAACACAATAGACCGTAGTCAGGTTAGACACCATATTGAATTTAACGTGGATGAAAAGGAGCTGCGAGGGATAGAATTACAGTCTTTACAATGGCAAGCACTGTATAAAGTTCACAACTCAAAACTTTCAAAACTGTTTTGTAGAGTTTGTGTCTATTGAATTTTGTTTTCTGATAGTGGTTTGGTCAGCTGAACTATCGGTATGTTGTTAAACAATAGCACAGTTCGTTGCGCGCACTGTACTTCTCCCCCTTACAGCTTTTCTGTTTAAAGGGTGCATGAATCATCTCAAGGAGAGGGTGTGGTTTTTGTGTATGTGTGCATTCTTCCTGATTGAGTTAGTCGTCACTCATAGAGCCCTCTTCAGGTAGCTAGGGGAAATGTATCCCTTTGCATGCTGCTGTTATTGGCTGAGCATATAAGGCCAGATCTAAAGTGACTTGTTGTGTTTTCATTGCAGAGCCCAAGAAGCGTCAGTGCAAAGCCCTGTTTGAGTATGTGCCACAGAATGAAGACGAGCTGGAACTGAAGCTTGGGGATATCATTGACATCACTGAGGAGGTCAGCAGCTTCTGTCTTTTGTATTTGATCTCACGACTGAGTGTTTTGACAATTGTGTTGAATATATTCTCTATTTACCCAAATTCTCTCACATGACATGAGGTGTGAGATGTGATGATAGTGAAAATGTTCCTTAATTTTAATTTCTCGCAAAATGGGCATCATTTGCCTGTAATTTCCCATTTTCTCAGCTTTTTCTCATGGGCTAATGATAAAATGTGGTATATTTATATAGTTTTAATAAAAGTTTCTTCCCAAACATTCTTTCATTCATTCATATCAGTGAATCTCAACCAGTGGGTTGAAGATCTATTCTGATAGGCTTGCAGGTGGCTAGGGTACATATCAAATGCAAACGAAACAATGTAAGTAACCCTATCATTGTGCATAGTTAGTAAATTAATAAAATAAATGTGCTTACAAAAGCGAAATGCTTTACTTCAGGGCTGCACGATTTGGGGGGGAAAATCGAACTGCTCTTTGCAATTTTTAAATAGTTTTAAAAGTTAAAACAATTGTGCTTGATTGTAGGGCTGCACAATTTTGGGCCATATTAATATGACTAATAATAATAATTAGTGTTATTATTGGTAAATACAATTATTAAACATTATATATGATTATCATTATTAAAAATAAAAATTGAGTATTTAATAATAATAATAATAATTAAAAATATATTTTTTTATTTTACAGAAAACTTGAAAAACTGCAGGGTAGCCTATAACTATAAATCATTTGAAAGGTGTAATGATTTATAATAAAATATTACATTACTATGATAAAAATCTGATAATAATTTTTACATTTGAAACGTGCAAAACACATGACTTGCCGCAATATATGGTGTGTTTGAGTTCAAGCCTTCTCGGGCAGTAAAAACATGTTATTAAATGTTGTCTTTTGATGGACAACAGGTTTATAATATCAATTATATAATTATTTTATTTTCAACTTTCAAAAATATTTTTTTTACAGTGTACTTTAAACCTGACTAGATTTAATGTGGGCCTATTTACAGCAAGGGTGGTTGTTTTTAATGGTGAATTATTGGCTGCTGAGTATGAAACCCTCATGGTTCAAGAGATTTTGTAATAATTTTAAACATTTGGGGACTTTGCGGGGTGATGATAATGAATTTAAATTTAGGAATCGAACAAATTGTGCTTTAAACGCTTTTGTTGCTGTGTTGGTTTGTCACTTGATGCTCAATGTTGAAAATTCACTTTGAAATTGAGCATTTGACAGTTCCTGTATTAGTGCTGACTGTGAGTGATTTTTAGGTTGAGGAGGGCTGGTGGAGCGGAAGCATGAATGGGAAGTCTGGACTTTTTCCTTCCAATTTTGTCAAAGAAATTGACTCAACTGAAGACACCGAGACCAGCGACGTTACAGAAGAGCCAGGTACCGCTCAACTAATCCTGTGATGTGGGCATGTCCTTTCAAGAAAACACTCAACAGAAAAACCTTTGTTGTTTTTTTGTACGTTTAAGGGTGTGCGTGCTGTGTTTTTGAGGTGTTAGACCTTGTCAAGGCATCTGCAGTGGGCAGAACCTTTTGTTCTTTTTTTTTTTTCTATTTTTTTTTTTTCTGTGGCAGTAGGCCAACCGAAGCCGCCTTTAATGTTTTAATGTTTCTTGAGCATCAAATCAGCATATTAGAATGATTTTTGAAGGATCATGTAACACTGAAGACTGGAGTAATGGCTTCTGAAAATCCAGTTTTGCATCACATGAATAAATTGCATTTTAATATAATTATTTTAAATTGGTATAATATTACACAATATAAGTTTTTACTATATTTTGAATATAAAGTTGTATTCTTTATATTACAGAAAAAAATTACAGATATAAACTGGGTATTATTTGACTGGTCCTGTGATCTCAACATCTCATGCACCTTTGAAGAAACAGCTCGCCCAAAAATAAAAATGTACTCTTGTGTTTCCAAATCCGTATGATTTTCTTTCTTCTGTGCAATCCAAAAGGAGAAATTCTAATTGTATGGGTTGTTCTTTACCACACAATTACAAAGAACGGACACTGAGGCTTTCAAGCATAAAGTATGCAGAAACATCATAATAAAAGTAGTCCATATGACTTTTGTATCGTATTCCAAGTTTTCTGATTTAATACAAAAGCTTTGTACGAGCAACAGACCGAACAGTCCGACTGAACAAATGATTTAGGTTAATTTCACAATCTTCAATCAGATAATTTTATTAAAAAAATCTCATAAGAACGATTCATTCATGAATGGGGCATCTCTACTTCTAGCATGAACTCTCAGGATCGCAGGGTAGCTAGGGCAGATGTCAAGATATTCAGTTCTAATGTCATTTTTTGTGAACTCATCCTTTAGATAACATCAGTTACTTTAGCAAATTACTTTTTAATTACTTTTTTTGATATCAGAACTTTGTAAAACGTGTTGTGGCAGTACTCATACAGAGGTGTGTGTTCACAGATAACGCAGATGGAGTGTCTAGCCCCACATCCCCTCACCCAGGCAATGGGGTCATGGCCCAGCCGAAGAAGATTATTGGCATCGGCTTTGGCGACATATTCAAAGAGGGCTCTGTAAAACTGAGAGTCTCCCCAAGAGGACCAACTGGAAATGAGGAAAAGAAAGAAAAAGTAAGTGTTGTTCTGCGCCTGACAATGTCTTTCCTTCCTGTAAACTGCAGTTCCGATCCCAATAATTGCAGCGAAGAAAACTTTTACTATTGCGATTGTCGCAAATGAAGCAGTCTAGTCAACATTATTTAGTTCATGGATTTCCACTATAATCAAAAATGATATAGCAAAGACGATGAATGTAACAATTTTTTGCTATAGCTTTTGTAGCAAGGGCGCCTCCATCTTGCAGTACTACAACCTGTGTCGTCATGGATTAATGAAAATTATTATAGATTCGATTCTGGTCTTTGATTTTTCTGCTTGGTTGCTGCAATCATTGCTAGTAATAGAAAAACTCATAATATCTGTCACCAAGTAGACCAATAGAGGGCTCCAGTGCTTTTTTCAAGGAAATTCTGATAAAAATAGACAATGAAAAACAAGTCAGGTCTCCAGCAGTGAAGGAAAAGTTGGTTCAAATCTTTATTGCACGGAATGCAAATGGATAAAAAAAAAGATGAAGGCAATGAAGATGACAGGATTAAAGGATTTATTTTGCGGTTTGCATCATCTTTGATCTCTGTATGTTGTAGAATGACGGACGGGTGTTTATAATTGTTGTGGTTCCTTTTAATTTCTGACAGTAACTATGGAAATCTTGAGGCAGTGGGGCTTTGTGTCTGAATGTGCATCAAAAACGAAGCAGTACTGTTCTCCTTTACAGCGCCAGTTGCACTTGTTCTTTGCTTTAAAGTGTCATGAAGCCTCCATGTTTTAGTCTGGTCTTTCACACCTCAGAGTTGCAAAAAGTCTCTGAAAATGGGCGTGTAAACCTGTGGAAATGTGGGAGTGTAGAGGGGGGGGAAGAGGGGAGACGACAGCAACCAATAAAACACAGACCTGCAACACACTTATTATATAGACACATGAATATTAAAATCTGGCCACGGAGAGAGAAAAAAAAAGTTGACTTGAGGGCACCTTGATGCATAAAAATCTAACCCTATATAACCTCAAACTGCCAAAACAAGGGGGAAACGCAGTAGAACATTTAAAATGTCTAATAATATTTTCAGTACATTAAAGGGTAACTTCAGTGATTTAGCATTAAGCTTTGTATTTAAACTGGGTCGTTTATGCAGTAGAAATGTGAAATTACTTTTGAATTTGGTGCCTTCTAGACTGAGAAAAAACAGAAAATGTATTTTTGTCTCACGTGGATGAAAGACAACAACTCCCAGAATACACTTGCTTCGCTGCCCTACGAGGCCACTCCGTACACCGTCGTTCAGTTAGAGAATAAACACTACAATTAAAAACTGAACGTATCTTTTCAATAAAGTTTGAGTGAGCCGAACGAAAGTCACGGCACAGACGCAGCAGTGTCAGATTTCATTCCTCACGAAGAGCTGAGCAGAGCTGAGGTAACGTTAAGCGTCAGTCTGGCACGTTTTCTGATCGCATATGGAAGCTAAACTATCACAGGAATTCATTGAAAAGTTGAAACACTCACTTTACTCTGCACCGCGCTGAGTATCCGTGATGATCCGTTATGATTGTCCGTGCGGCCGTCTGTGTATTACATTCTGTGCGTGAGATCTCTCCCCTATGGGCGGTTTGATAACATGCCGAACAACTCCATCTAATGGCTGTAGTCTTAAGTCTCTGGCCAAAAAATCCTCCGATGACGCAAAATGACGATATTTGCGTCATCTGAGGATTTTTTCCAGAAATAAAATGCATAATTCTCTCGTCTCAAGGGGATATGAGGGGGGGAAAGTACCATAATTCAAATATACTATCGGGTTTCTACTGATACAAAGCCTAATGCTAAATCACTGAAGTTACCCTTTAAGAGCACCACAGTTTCTAAACAAACGGCACACGTCAGTTTAACACAGAAAGAATAAAGGCATAATTACTTTTTTTGCCCATTATTCTTTGAATTTTCAGTCTACATCATTGTCTTCTGTGTGTAATCTATCGTGTCATCGCGTTCATAATCTGACATACGGCTGTATCAGTGTCCTTATTTGCACATATATTTCAGTGTGCATACACAGTGCTGGTCCATGTTTAGAGCACTTGAGTGTATATGAAATATGTCCATAAAAAACATGAAACGCGCTTGCTCCGGTCTGTATCTGATCTATATGATTCACGTGGTGAGCGTTGTTGTTAAACTCATCACGGTTGTGTGTAGAAACCGCTCTCACGCGCATGTTGTTTGAATTCTCCGCTGTAATGCGATTTCATGCGCAATACAGCGCAGTGATTGGGTTAAAAGAGTTCATACTCATGAATAATGCAGAGGAGCGCTCAGGAAACTGCTGACGTAGAATCATGCCGGCAGCCAGTCACACACTCCGAAAGCACGCTTCTACCTCACATTCCGTGACGTTGTTTCGACTTTGCTTTTCAACCCGGAAGAACGAAATTGCTCAGAAAACGCAAAAATAACCCATTTCCACTTATCGGTAAAATGTATGAGTGCTTTTAGTATTTTCAGCGATGTGCAGCCTGTACATATCTGTGCATGTCTCAAAAAATGTTTTTTGGGGTCTACTGTAAAACTCATTTTTATGTCCAGGAGCAATGCAATCGTGGCTTCCCTTTTTTCCTCTGATACCCTGCGGCTTTCCAGTTTCCATCTTTCACTGTTTCTGACTTTATCTTTCACTATCTGTCCTTCACTGTCTGTCTTTAACTGTCTCTCTACTGTTGTATTTTTTGAACTCAGGCAAGACAACCCTGTGACGTCACAGGTTTTAGTACTGCAAGATGGCGGCGCCTTTGCTACTAAAGCTATAACCAAAACATCTTTTTTATTTTAAATGGTTACATTTATCGTGTTTGTTATATATTTTTTGATTAGAGTGGAAATCCATATACTAACTAATGTTACTGACTGCTTAATTTCCACAAAATAGTGCAATATGAAATTATATCATTGTCTTGGCATGTATGAAAATCTGTTCTGCCCATTCCCATAGCCATAAGCAATGGAGCGTTGAAGTAATTACATGTCTAACTGCTCTACAAGTTTTGCCAATGATTGCTCGAGACCTTGCATATAGACAGACAGTCTCATGGTGAGACCTTCCTTTTTAGGCAATATGCCGCTATTTTTGGATTTCATTAGTTAGGGTGGCTGATTTTTGAAGCATTCTGGCATGCACTAGTTCTCTTATTTGTGCTTTGCACAGCTCAAACTGAGAGTAGAATATCCCTGTCTGGCCTTTTGTTACATCCGCAGACAGCTGGAATGCAAAGCACATTATAATTTCTAGAAGTGAAAAAGGCATTTTGTTTAAGGAATGGTTCACCCTAAAATGAAAATTAAGTCATAATTTACTCACCCTGGTGTTGTTCTAATAGTGTATGTCCTTTCTTTTTTGGACCAGAAAAGGAGAAAAGTAAAAAATAATTTGCTGTTGCGTTAGCCTGCGGAATGCGCAAGAATTACATTTCAAATGTGCACATTTATTACACAGGACATCAGTTCTGACTGGATCTCTTCCCTAATCGTCCCTCCCTAATATTTTCGTCTCGTTTTTATTTGTTGACGAAAATGACTAGATTTTCGGCATAGTTTTTTGTCAAAACTGTTTTTTTATTTAGTTATCGTCTCATTTTCGTCAGTGAAAAAAAAAGGTTGTTGATAAATTATTCATCAACGAAATTAACACTGCATGCAACATGTCATGTATTCAGGGGGTATACGATAGGGTTTGGTAAAAAAAAAATTAATTGAATGTATTATTTAACCAAAGTCCTTGGCCTTTGGTCTTTTTGTGCACAGCTATGGAGCGTTAGCCTTGCTCCGCCCTCATACGTACTTCCGCTCAATTTTCATTTTCCTTCAGTACTCTGTCCGAGATTGCGGTATATTCTCTGGTTTTCTCCGGTCAAATTTTAACTGGTCCAATCAGCGAACAGAGGGAGTGGCTGAGAACGACGACGTTGATGTCATGCGCTAGTTTGAGATATACGTCACGACCAAACTTTAGGTGATTTTAGCGATTGGTTATGGCAGATCCAATAGTTTTAAACTTCAACAGAGTACCCGCCTTCAAGGAAGTTAATGCTTGGATGGAGTGTGGCCAGACTGCAAATGAAATGTACAAGAGTCTGGTAGGACCAGGCTAATGGAGCGTGTGCATTTGTGAGACTATTAGCGCCACAGTTCACTCTGGCTCGCCCAGAAAAAGCACTCAAGTTGTGAGAAATCCAGATTAATAAAAATGCGGCATGAAATACGCCTAGAAATCCCCAAAAAAACTATCCGTGCTCTCTTCACTGAGTTGAATGATGACAGTGAGAATGACAGTTGACAAATGTGAAAGCATAACTTCTTGTTGTGACGAACACATGTAAAGCTCATGTATTTCATGTAGCGTTTTTCTTAGTCTTGATTGCTCACAACTTGCTTTTTCTGGACAAGTCTCACAAATGCGCATGTAACAAAACCATGCACAGAGTCACCAACACCAATAGCCAGAGTCAAGATTTTCGATAATATAAAAAGAAAGAACAGCATACTGCATTAGAAGTAAATTATGAATTAATTTTCTTTTTAACTTTTTTAATTAGTTATTTATTTTGATTTAATTTGTGTTTTCTGTATACAATATGTTTTCTTCATAATGTCATGCTTTTTATTTTTCCGCACACATTATAAGTGGATCTATATAAATTAATATATATAGCTGCCTTTATATTTGAAGGTCCTTTTCATTAAAATGTTTTGAAACCCCTAATATAAATAATATGTATTATATTATATCAGTGGTTCTCAAAGTGTGGTACGAGTACCACTAGTGGTACTCAGGCTGCCTCTAGTGGTACGAACAGGAATCACTAAATAATTTTCAAACACAATAAAAAAAATTTACATTTAATTACAGTACAGTTTTAATTTAACTTTTAGGTACAACACATTTTAATTGAATCATTATTTAATTATTTTATTTACCTGCATGTAAGCACAGTGCAGTGTTAATGTAACTGTGTATTTACAATGATAAAGTGGTTGACAACAATAAATATTAGGAATAAACTGCCTCAATTTTTAACTGTGCAGAGCTGTAGCTGAATAGTTAGGCCTACCATGCTACTGTATTTTAATGTTGGTCATTATAGTTTTTGTAATTGCTGAATACAAGTATTCATTTATTTAAAAAAAATGCACTGATCCCTCAAACAGTAGTGTACATGATATTAAAAGTTGTTAAATGTGCCACAAATCACTTTCCATGTTATTTTTAAGTCATTTAGGTCTGTTTACAGTATTAATGCATTTAACCAATGCTTCCTCTCTCCCTTTTTATCACATTTTGCATCCCATTATGCCATTCAGATTAGTTAAATCTTCTACTACGTCTTATCAAGAGCTCAGAGGTCATATATAATATGTAGGTTTCTTACTCAATATTTGCTTACTCACTAAAAAACAAACAAACAAAACAAAAACATTGGATTTTGTGTCTTTGCGCAGGTGCACTGCAAAATTCAAACTAAATTTGGCATGCTCTCCCATTTACTTTGTACATATCTAACAGGCAACAGTGGCTGTTGTTTACCCAGCATTCCTTTCATCCAGGCATGGCTGATCTGTCTCAGTCTGTACCTTCCAGTGTGCACCTGCATGTGTTTGTGTGGCTGCCGTGTCAGTAAATCCATTTGTGGTTCTGCTTCATTTTAGCCAATTCCATCATTACCATCTGCCACAAAACCCATCCCTTTGAGCACTCCTGAACCCCCTAAAGGAGAAAAAGAGGCAGAAAGCAAAGGAAAAGGTGAGTTCATGGGAAGGTTGACATAAAGCTCTACGTTTTAACCAAAATAATGATAGGAGATTTATGGAAATTGACCAGACATTATTGCCTGAATCTGACTGCAGTGATTATATGACTAACTGACATGAGTTTTCCTCCTCTTGGGAATCAGAAGCCCAAACTATCGATTAGTAATTGCTTTACCGGGGTTTCTGCTAGTCTTAAACAGTTTTAACTTAACCTTCTACAATTTAAGGCCTTATAAATGTCTTAAATTGGAGCAGAAAGTCTTACATTTAATATCATGGCATTAAATTAGGTCCTATGATTTCCCTGATCCAGAAAGCGGGTATGGAATAGCAGAATCCTTTCATAAAAATGGAATTTACTCTATAATGTGGAATGTAATGAAATTTGTGAACTTTTGGATGAATAAATCAAAAGTAGGACGGGTCAGTACATTTAAAGGGATAGTGTCATCATTTACTCATGCAAGTAAATAGTTCACTCAAAAATGGAAAACACAGAATTTGAAAAAAATAGAATTGAATTTGAGAAAAAATAAAACGCATTTCATAGAGCCCTAAAATTTTTAGTTTTTTTGTATAACTTTTTATTAATTGCTGTTACACTGTATAATTTTTATGATTTAAATTAATTAGACATGCTTTTTGACTTATACAATTTTATGTAACCATTAAAACGGAAAGCAAAAAAAAAGAATAATTAGGGATTCAATTCCAAAATTAAATTGCATGCACTGCAAAAAAAAAAAAAAAATTATATATATATATATATATATATATATATATATATATATATATATATATATATATATATATATATATATATATATATATATATATATATACATATATACATATATACATATATACATATATACATATATACATATATACATATATATATATATATATATATATATATATATATATATATATATATTTATTGCAGTGCATATATTATTTATTATTATTTATTATTTATTCCCTATTTACTATATATATATATCTTCCTCAGGATGTTTGTGTTCCAGTCCAAGAAATTAAGTCTTGTTTTCTGAGAAATTGAACAAAATTAAGTGAGTTTATGCTTAAAACAAGAAGTATCTGTCTATGGGTATGAAAATTACTTTTTCATTTTAATTAAGTTGATTTTTTCTGAACCCATTGGCAGATATTTGTTTTTGTTTTAATCATAAAAAAATCACTTTCACAAGATTTCTTATGTAATTTTGCTTCTCAAGTAAATGTATGTTGATTTAGGGATCTTTTCTATGTTTGGGAGCAGAGCTAATCAAACTTTTAAGGTTTTTTTTGTTGTTGTTGTTGTTGTTGTAAAATGAATTAAAAAGTAATGGAGATCTGTTGGAAATTGTATCTTCAAACTTTGAAGTGTTGCTAATACAACTCATTGAGTGCTTCCTAGACATTCACAGTTAGAGAACACATTGACATTGTTTCCTTCAATTTATTTCTTACATTTTCTTTAATTGGCCTTAAAAGGTCTTAAATTTGCCTTCATAAAACCTGCATAAACCCTGTTTACGTGTATATATAATGAATTGTGAAGTGCATTTTCTTATGCAAACACCATCAGATCTCAAGAGGAAGTAGGAAGGCTTGCAGATAGTTTTCACCAGCTATTATAGACCCCTTTTGGTGAAGCGCGGCCATTACTTTAAACATTAAATTATGTCTGCTCAACACAAGCAGAGCAAATAACTTGGCAATGTAGCACTTCAGGCACTCCACAGCTTTTTACAACACCAGTTTTTGGTAAAGAGTCTGCTGTAGAGATATATATATATATAATTTTTTTTCTCTCTGCAGTAAAGGAATACTGCAAGGCCACATTCACCTATGAAGCAACTAACCAAGATGAGCTGGATTTAAAGGAGGGTGACATCATCCACGTACTTAGTAAGGTACGTAACAGGCTGAGAAATGTCTTCTCAACCACAAATAAACAACGCTATTCAAGGAGCATTTTTAAGGCAAAGCATCCACATTAGGAACATTGGTAAATGAAAAGGAATAAGACTCTAGCTTTAGTGCTTAGTCATCATGCAGTGTAAACCAGTTTGGGCAGAAGGGCTCCACCTTTTGCAAAAATGTTCAAACCAGTTAATTCTGATTGCTTCATTTAGACCAGTTATACTATATCATGTACTGCATTTTAGTCTGGTGTGTGAAAACGCTTCCTGAAAAAGCAAGCTAAGGGAGTTATGTTAGATTTGTTACTCTAACCTACTTACCATTGTTTGTCATCATTGTCTAGCCTATCTAGTCTACCCTAAGGGGCCAAGCCCAACCCCTGAAAAACAACCCTACACAATAATCCCCCCTCCACCTAACTTTACACTTGGCACAATGGCAACCACCAAACCCAGACACCTACATCGGTTTGCCAGACAGAGAAGCGTGATTCGTCACTCCAGAGAATACTTCTTCACTGCTGTAGAGTCCAGTGGCGGCATTCTTTACACCACTGCATCCGATGCTTTGCATTGCACTTGATGATGTAAGGCTTGGATGCAGCTGCTCGGCCATGAAAACCCATTCCATGAAGCTCTCTACGCACTGTTCTTGAGCTAATCTGAAGAACACACGAAGTTTGGAGGTCTGTAGCTATTGACCCTGCAGAAATGTGGCGCCTTTTGTGCTCTGCACCTCAGCATGCGCTGACCCCGCTCTGTGATTTTACATGGCCTACCACTTCGTGGCTGAGTTGCTGTTGTTCCCAATTGCTTCCACTGTCATAATACACTAACAGTTGACCGTGGAATATTTAGTAGTGAGGAAATTTCATGAATGGACTTATTGCACAGGTGGCAACCTATCACGGTACCATGCTTGAATTCACTGAGCAAAATGATTTGGAGGGGTGTCCCAATATTTTTGACAATATAGTGCATGTCAGAGAGGTAGATTCAATGCTACATGTTAGAATTACATATTATACACCGTAATCATGGAGAATATTAATATATTATGCATGGGAATCGCTCTTGTTAATGGTTTAAAGGAAACGTTTACACAAAGATGAAAATAGTCTAAATCTGTATGGATTGTAATGCAATTTTTGCTATTACAGACAGAGCTCACAGATGGGGATTCTAATGTGAAAGCATTCTACAGAGATTGGAGACGAAGCGTTGTTTTTTTTTTGTATACCCTAGTGCGTGTGTTTGATCTTATCTGCGGACACTTTGAATGTTTTATGTTTTTTTTTTTTTTTACTGTAGCTGTTGTATATCATACTAATGACTTCTGTTCAGTTAGAAACCTGATGATGTGTGTGCTTTATTTTAGTTAAATCACATTGAGATCGTTTCACAAAGTCACCTATTGTTTGTCAAAGGCCTTGAGCAGGAAGCAGATCAAAGCCGGAAAATGTTTTATACATGACCACCATCTAGTGGCAATGGATATATCTACATTTCCCATACATCATGATGTGTATTTAAGCTTTTATGACATATTATTCAGAAACTGTTGTGTAGTATTTTATTAAATAAACCATTTATATTTAGAGTGGTTGATGGTTTTGATGTTTTAGGACACCGGAGAGCCGGGCTGGTGGAGAGGAGAGATTAACGGCAAAGAGGGAGTTTTCCCAGACAACTTTGTAGCTCTGCTCCCTGAGACAGACAAAGAGGTAAATTTACAGTCATTAATGCTGTTATTTATGTCTACCTTAGGAGTCATTATCTGGAAAGGAAATTGAACAACCCAATGCAGAGGTGCAATTTAGAGAATGCAGAAAGGAAAGTTATTACCTCAAAACTACCAGTTTACAGTTACGACAAGTAAAATCTTTTCACATTATCTGTAATCAAAAGTTATTATTTTCTTTTTTATACAGACACTAACATCCAAAGGCTCCATTAAGGTATCTTCTAAACAGGAACCAGAGGAGGTAAGCAATGCATATCTTTTGTCGGAAAATTGCTCATTAGAGTACTCTTCACTCATGGAAAAATATATCAGTTTTGCAGTCCTTTCACGTATCAATTTGTTCAAAAGCATTAAGACAGTTTTTTTTATATAGATAAATGCATACATTTCAAGATAGACATTACCATTCAAAAGGTGGACACACTTTCTTATTCTTTGTGTTTACAATAATAAAGTCATTCAAAACTGTAACAGAATTGGCCGTATGGGAATTATTTAGCGACCAATTATTTACTTATTCCAAAGTAGCCACCTACATTTTTGTTAAAACGTTTATATGTAGACACAATATTTTACAAAACTTATTCCAAGCATTATAGTATTGATTAAAATGTTTTTAAGATCATGAGCAACATGAATTAGGTCAATTGTGTCTTAACTTCTGACTTGAGTGTATATTGAGTGTCATCAAAAATATTGAGATGTTGTTTTAGCTAAATCTAGCCCTGCTCCTCAATGGTTTGCCTGTACTAAACATTTTAATCAAAGACTTTAAGAATCTAACAGCAGTCCAAATAATATCAGGGAATATCAAATTTACACTTGACTTTTTGTGATTCGCTGTTGGGCATTTGAGCTTGAAAGAAGCATTTAAATCAATTGCAGCCACTTATCTTCACCATGTGTTTCAGAAACACAGCTTCATTCTAGCTTTTGAGGTCTTACCCTGAGGGTGCGTGTTTAACCACATTTTGGCAAACTGTGGAACAACAGGCCCCCTTTTTATTGTGAAAAGCACATTATTTGTTCAAAGCACCAGCTCCCATCTCTAGCGAACAAACATAGGGTTTGTGCGTGCAAAACTGCAAAAGTTATGTTCTGCCACATCCATTTTCCGGAGAAATTCCGCGAACTTTCATATCCCTCCACTGACTGGGGTCATGGGTTGATCTGCTCCCGGCATACGTGTTTTCTTTCTTTTCTTTAAAAAAAAAAAAATGTTTTCCTTTTCAACCTGATTGGCTTGAATGATTGTCTTTGTGCTGCTGCAGTGAGAATGTGATGAGCTGAAGCTCATGTGATGGGTTGTGTAGGGTCAGCGAGCAGTTCATGAAGATGTGAAAGTGTTCATTTCTCCAACGGACTCTAGGGAGCCCATGATCAATCCTTTATCCTTTAAGCATCCTGTCAGATGATAAGACTGTGATCTCCATATCACGAAATAAAGGGACAGATGGCATTTCCATGAAGGCAATTTCTGTAAATTGTTGTTGATATTAGTGCATTCAAATAAACAGTACCCAAGATGTGGTAATACCACAATATTGGGCATTTTTATCTATTATTATTATTATTACTACATCTAATTAATAATGCATTTATACATTATTATTGCAATATTTTTTTCCATATGATATTGATATTTATCAGGATATTAATTTACCATTAATGGGGAAGGACATTTTTCCCTAAATTCTGTGTTTTCCATTTTATTTTATATTTTGTTGGGGGATTCTTTATTTTATGATTTAATACAAATGTATATATACACAATTTAATCAAGCTTTTAAAATTTTATCAAATCAAAATATGATTTAATATAAATTAATTTACATTAAATAACAACTTTTATTTTTTATTTTTTATCAAACAAGATTTTGCACAACAGAACAGTATACATTTAAAACATGGATGAAAAAATATATTGGTTGTATGATAAATATTATAATAATTATTATTATTATTACTTTGAGAAGTACTTTAAGAGATGGATTTTAGTATATAGTATTGATATATTTCTGTCATAATTTCTTGAAGTTAAACCAGACTTTTATTTTGATGGTATGTCGTCAGGATCTTTCAGGTTTAGTTTCAGTTTTTTAGTTTGTATTTGAAGGTAGTTTTAATTAAATGAAACGGTGAACAGCTTGTGAAGTGAATTAAAGGGATAGTTCACCCAAAAATTTAAATTCTGTCATCATTTACTCAACCTCAAGTTGTTCCAAACCTGTATGAGTTTCTTTGTTCTGCTGAACACAAAAGATATTTTGAATAATGTTTGTAACAAAGCAGATAGAGCAACCATTGACTACCATGGTATTTTTCCCCCTATTAAGGTAGTTGATGGTTGCTCTATCTGCTTGGTTACAAACATTCTTCAAAATATCTTTTGTGTTCAGCAGAACAAAGAAACTTATACAGGTTTGGAACACCATGAGGGTGAGTAAATGATGACAGAATTTTCATTTTTGGGTGAACTATCCCTTTAAAGCAGCTCTGGAAATGAAGTTCACGTGTTCATTTATTGAGCAAACCGACAACAACAAATACTCATTGCGGATCTATACAGGTGGAGCTGGGGAAGGCGAAGCTTCTCAGAGGAACTTTGAAAGCGTGCTGCAAACTGCTACAGCAAACACTGAACAACTATTTAAATGCTGAGCAGCAAGCTCATTGGCTGCAGATGCAACAGAAACCAATCAATTTGTGCCGTGTAGTTAACAATGTAATTGGCTGCGTCTGAAAACCTAGGCAGCTGACTCGTTACCTCGCTGCCTTATCAGGCAATGACGTGTTTGTGCATGAAGGCACCTCACAAACTAATTTCGGACAGACTTCTTAGGCAATGTAACAGTTTAATAATCTACAGCAAAATAGAGAGAGCTTTGGTGAGAACTAAACTAATATTGAATTACTACATTAGTCATTTCTCGCTAGAAATTACATCAGAAGTGGAAAATGTTGGTAAAAAACGTACATTCAACTGTCACTGAATGGAAAGCACAGGATTGTGGGTTTTCAAAGGCAGCGAAGGATACAGGATAGGATAATAAGATGAAGGTATCTCAGGAGACAGGAAGTGAAGCTAACTTTAGATCCGGACGTGCCTTGATGCCTTCCTACCTTGAACTGTGTCCTCAAAAGCCAGCATTTTTTCAGGTTTCGGACACAGCCATTGTCAGCAGGTTGCGTTAAGGACCCATCAGCCTGCACCATCTAGAGTTTCAGTAAATTGGTAAAACATTTGAATATATGTTTTTTTTGTTGTTGTAATTTTACATTTGATCAAAAAGTCCCAATCTCCAGGATTTGACTGCTTTTATGTTTGCTGTGAGCGATTGAACATTAACCCCTCAGCCCTTGATTTCCAGGTATGTCTCTGATGTTGAGAGAGAGGAAATTGTTTTGCCTCTCTTTGGCCCCAAACAGATTTCTTCATAGATACAGTAGGGTTGGTTTAAGATCTAAGGTCTAATGTATTCTAAATCGTAGGCGGTTGAGATTGAGCTGCCTGTGACAGTAATTGAACCAAATGTATTACTGTAAGATCTAATTTCAGTGTTATTCCTGCAGTATATATTTATATTTACATAGAGGTGCCATTATAGTAATCATTCCTGCGTCGCTATTTCTAGCACAGGTTGAATTCTTACTACTTCTTTTTTTGTTGAACAGTCAAGTTCATTGCAATGAAACAACTACCAATACATTTAATAAACATAAAATAATAAAAACACTTTTTATTTAAAAAATACACATTTTTTTTATAAATATATAGTATAAAGTACAAGTATAAAGACTTCTCGCTTTTTAGTTAAATATAAGTGTGACTGTTAAAAGTGCCTCTATAGAGGGTATGCATTGACATTTCTTTCCCGCCGGAACACGCCCCCTCAGCCGGGACTGAGTGGCAGAAGAGCTGCTGCATGACTGGAGTTAATAGAGGAAAAAGCGAGTTGGACTCTATCAGGGCCGGCCCGTGGCATAGGCGGAATAGGCAAATGCTAGGGGCGGCACTCATCCATAGGGGCGCCAAAATGTATTACTGATACTATTTTATTAATATTAATTTGAAATATTACCAAATAAAGCGCAAAAAACTTAACCAAGTCCCCCGCCTCTTCCCGGTCCGCCTCATCAATCTCCCCCGCCGAGCTACTTGAAGGGCGTCAGAAATATAACGCGCGATCAGTTTAATGTTGGGAATTTGTTGTGTCGCGTCGCCTCTCGCCGCATCTAATGTAGACAGGATTACTTTCATTTTTTTAGGGTGCTTGGCCGCTCGCTCCAGGTGTAGACCCGGTGAAAGTTGCCTGATAATTTATGACGGATGGCTGAATTGTAGTGTCTTAAAAAACAGAAGCCCTCTGATGCAGGCAAGATAAGGGAAACGCTGCAAAAATGCTCTTCTTATTTAGTATTTGTGTCTTGTTTCTAGTCTAAATATCTAAAAATTCTTAAACCAAGATGCATTTACTAGATGTAAAATAATATTTTTTCTTAAGTGAGTTTATGCTTAAAACAAGCTAAATTATCTGCCAATGGGGTGAGAAAAATAATCTTGTTTCTGATTGAAATCTTGTTTCTTGTTTCTGTCCCAAACAGAAATAAGAAAATTTTTCTCATCCCATTTGGCAGATAATTGTGCTAGTTTTAAGCTAAAACTCACTTCATTTTGATTTTTTCCCCCAGAAAACAAGGAAAAAATATCTAATGTCATTTTACTAGTAAATACATCTTGATTTAAGAATTTTTTGATGTTTGGACTGGACACAAGAAAAAAAATACTAAATAAGAAGAGCATTTTTTGCAGTGTAAAAGTGATGTAATGAATGAACAGTTTATTTAATTGCATAGTAGTAAAATACTAATGTACGCTAATTAATTCCAGTTTTACCTTAAACTATATGCAAGCAGCTGTTCTGGGTTCTCCAGAGGCCACAGACAGTGTATTTTGTAAAAAAAAAAAAAAAAAAAAATCATATCTGTTTTTTTTTTACGCATGTAATATCACTTTTTTAATAGCCTAATGTTTTTACTCTACAGTTGTGCAGTTTTAAGGGGACATATGGACATTTTAAAATGTATTTGCCGAAATTAGTAATGATATTTATATACAGGTTTATATAAAATAGCTAAATTTTATGTAAATTTCACATTAAATATCTAAATTTCTCCAAAGTTTAATTCATGGTGAAAACATGAATGTGCATATTAGTGAAAGTTTGCTGCCATCTACTGGAAAACAAACACTTTTGCTAGTTCTCAATTGTTTGTGCATGAATGCTGGATGCAATTACTTGTTATTTGTGTTTAGGCTGTAATGTGCCATAGGTGCTATTTTTGTATAGTTTAACTATCATCAGCCTTTAAAAAATAAATAAAAATAATAATATCATGAACATAATGACGGGGTAGAATGGACTGGACATCATATAAAACAACAATAAAAAAAAAAAACCTGTAAAAAGGTTTAGCACTACATGTTTTCAGTCTAAGTTGCGGAAACACTGGTACTGTTTTATTTTTTTAATGCATTGATTTTTTTTTTTCAAGGGGCACCAAGTAAAATCTTGCCTAGGGCAGCAAATTGGTCAGGGCCGGCCCTGGACTCTATATAGTGTTCCTTAAAACTTACCAAAGATCCAGTGATTCATGGATATTGACATTCAGCCAGGAATCGTGTTTTCCTGACATTTAAATGAGGCTGATTTCGATACATAAATATATATCACTGTCAGTCATCACAATTTCGAGAGTGAATCCCGCATTTATATGTGGATGGGCCTATATGTATTGAAATGTGTATGTAGCCCCTTGTCGAGAATGGAAAACAAAAGTTGTATTCAAATTCTGAATATATTATAGGCCTATTCATTATTTTTATATGCCTAGACAGCACGCAAAGAGCGCTCCCTTTATAATCACTAAAAGCTGTCACTCATTCAGTGTTATATTAATCAGTGAAGCTGACGACACAATAAATCTCTTATTTACATAATGTGTACACTTTGTTAGAAAAGATTTGCGCACGTGCAGAACTCAGCACTGGACAAAAACTTCTAACTTCAACACTTGTGATTGGCCACTGCATTCAAGAAATCAACAAACATCTCTGTGATTGGCTACATTACTCACCGAATAACACGTGAGTAATGTAATGTAATACTCACGCGATAACACGTTGGAAATTAAATCATTTGATGAGCACAAATACAGATACGCACTGGATCTTTGGCCAACTCTTTTTCTCTAATAATATACTATTATTATGAAGAAAACAGTTCCTAGACCAGCAGTAATGGCACATTTTCCCTCTAAAAGCAATCAGTAGCTGAAGCAGCAGGAGGCTGTGGTTTGAGTGAGAAAATTACATGCTATTATCAAGTTCGTCTCCCTCGGTCCAGGGGGCAAGACCCCCCAACCCCCTGTCTGGCGCCGGGCCTGGTTTTGTGTGTTTTTTGCGGCATTCATGCTGAAAACCAAACCAGTCACTCCGGCCGACAGTGATGCCACGAGCATACCCTCTATTATGGTTTTTCAAATATTACCTTTCATACAGTGTGTAATATAGCTATTTGTGAATGTAAAAGGTCTACAAATTAATTAAAAAATTATTCTGAACTGCCAAAACGATTCGTCAAAAATGTGAATCTAACTTCCTGTTACGTACAAATATAACAAATTTGCATAATGCCAAGTTTTTGGTCTTCATTTGCTGCCCACGAACAACATTTACCTTAACCCACCCTAGCAGATATGGTAATGGGTGTTTCGTTTTCGACATGTCCTGTAAGTAGTAGACCAATCACAACAGAATGGGCTGTCTGGCCAATCAGATCAGAGTAGGCTCGTAGAAAGGAGGGGTTTAGAGAGAATCTTTTTACAGAACTTCTTTTTAGAAATCATGTGACGCGAAATGTATGTTTTGCAAAAAGTATTTATTTATTTTTTTTACCTTGAATGAATGTAAACCTTGCAAGTAACCTTTAAAATTGCATAATAGGAGCACTTTAACAGCAGGGGAGAGTTCTTGTTCATTTTCTCTCTGAAGGTAAAATTATTGGAAGGCCATTTTTTGGCCTGTTTTTTGAATCCCTCTTTATGCTTATTAAACCAGATATCCATTCAGATTTTCCTTTCTTCTCCCTCATGATGATTATCCAGAACATAGTGGCATAAGCATCTGTTTGCCAGAGTGCTAGAAAGTAGGGGGAATTCAGGGTAATTGGGACACTTTTTACAAGTCATCCCAATGGCAAAAAGTGTTCCAATCACCCTGAATTCACCCTAAATATGCTGCTGTTGTTTTTTGTAGACTTGTGTGGTAAATGCCATATGAAAAACTGAACTTGTGAACCAAAATGTTAACATCATGTCAAAATGAAATCAAAATAGACCCTGTTTACTTAGTTATTACATGTCCCTGGTCTTATTGTGAACAATTGCACGTTGTTCCAATGCAAAATGTTTGTATTCATAATCTTTCATCAAAATGATAACTTCATCCGGCTTCTGTTGTAGGTTGTAAAGCCTTTCTAAAACCATGCAGTGATCTACTGCTGAATTAAGAAGCACACATGTACTGCCATTATAAATAAATTATGAACTTGCTTCTTGTAAAATTCTTTAGAGTGTGGCAGAGAACCCTTATATGATCATCTTAATCAGCAATTCATGCATAATTGGTCATGCATAAGTGAATGAATGCCAGAATGGTGTACATAAAAAAAGAGGTTATGCATGTACATGCTGACCTTCTCATAAATGATACATATCTGTCAGTTGCAAATGTTGATCTATGCCTCTTTTGTTGTTTGAACTCTCACTCATGCTGTGATACAAGTGCTAAGTGAGGCGATTTACTCTCGTAATCAGTGCAGCCCATTCATTGGCGCTGATATGTTGCAAGAGTCATCAAATCCATCAAAGAGGAGGCTGGGGGATTTCCAGCCTCAGCCATTTCATCTGTTTCAGTTCCTGCTGATTTTTGTTGAGCGTTTCAGGATCTTGTTTTAGTTATGCAGAATCTAATGTTATGTTAGCCTGACCTGTGAAGGGACTAGGGTTGGGAATAAGGATCGACCGATATGGATTTTTTAGTGCCGATGCCGATACCGATTTTTTTTCATCAGCCTTAGCCGATGACCGATACGGGCTGCCGATTTTCTTGAGCCGATATTTGGAGATAAATTAAAAATAAAATTCTTAATTTAAATAAATTCTGAAAAAAAATAATTAAGCATAAATAAAATAATTACACTATTGCACACAGTATCAACAAGCAAGCAGCATAATAAAGTTTACACTGACTGTACTATACTTAATTTTAAAACTATTTACAACCTAGTCATTTAATGGTTACACTCTAAAAAATGCTGGGTTAAAAATAACCCAAGTTGGGTTGAATATGGACTAACCCAGCAATTGGGTTGTTTTGACCCAGCGGTTAGGTTAAATGTTTGCTTAAAACAACTCAATTGCTGGGTAAAAACAACCCATTCGCTAGGGTTAGTCCATTTTCAACCCAACTTAGGTTATCTTTAACCCAGCATTTTTTAGTGTGTAGGTGCACTTAACTTAATCTCTTGTAGAGCAACACCAGCGGTAATTCAGGAAAAAATCTCCCAATGCTCCACGTGAAACTTCAGTCTTTCGACCTTTTACCATCGTGTCAATTCTCAATTGATTTTAATAATATGCGCGAGGGAGAGAGAGAGCAAGACAGTTTGAAGACGGTGAGAGCTGCCCTGTGGACGTCTGTCTGTAAATAATGCAGGGAAAAAAATATCGGCGAACGCAGCAGCCTAATATCGGCCAATGCCGATACACGTAAAAATTGCAAATATCGTCTAACACTTGTTGGGAATCGAAAATTGATTCCATTTCTGGAATTGGATACTTCTTAAATTTAAATTCCGTTTATTGATTCCTGTGTGTTTTTGAATGTGGTGCAAGAAGACGCAGGAAAAAAACTCAGTTTGGCACTCAAACGCAGTTTTCTGTGCTGGACACATCTCATATAGTGCACGGATACTGAATTGAGTTCTCTTTCGTAACTTCTTTGCGCTTTGTTGTCAGTGACCTTCAAGATTCAAAATATGTTGTTGTTGCTAGGTGTTCGATTATTAGCTGCAGGCAGCTGACATGATGTGATGGGCTTTGACAGTGGTACTTGAAGGGAACATGCCAATATGTCTGCATTGGTATGTGAGGGGATAAGGTCACAAGAAGTTCTATTACATCCATTTCATCCGACTTTAATGACTGAAGCACTGACTGTTTGTGTAACACCGTGTTCTCCAGCATAATCTGAGAACGATCCAAAGAGCATTTTGTGCTTCAATGGAAGCAAATTCATCTGACGGTCTGTCAGTTCTCATTATCAAAGTCACACATTATCCTTTTTCACAGTCCTAAAAGTTTATTTCCAGGTTTAAATTAGATTTTCAATGCACTCTCGTATTTTGTTGTTTCTCCGCAGAAGCCAAAGAAGCCCCCACCACCATCCAAAACAACAGGTATTTCACATCTTCAACATACCACTTCACATCTCACTGATTGCATGAATTTGATTACATCACTTCACTCTTCTCTTTTCATTTCAAGCTGCTGTGTGACCGCTGAGGTATAAAATGAGCTTAAAGTGGCATCATGCGCATTCTGGTTGTTGAGATAATGCTCAATAACTCTCATGCAATCATATGTAATAAGAGCCACAGAAGCCCCGTGCTCTGTTTAAAGCTCATTGTCATCAAACATCTTTTTCTTGTTTTTGCCTGTCAGTGACCTTTAAGATTGACATGATTTGATGGGCCCTGACAGTGGTACTTGAAGGGAGCATGTGTCTGATTCGTATGTGAATGGATAACAAGTGGTGCAAGATGGCATATTGATTTGAGCTGCTTCCTCTGTGGCTTATAGAGAAGTATACTGGTGTATGCTGAGAAGATTAGAGGTGATGCAAGATAATTTGGCATATTTAATTATGGCAATGAACACAAAGACCATTCGTGCCCACCACTGATCTATATAGAGAACTGGATTGCTCATGACGTCATAAAAAGTGAAGCTACCGCGCCGCCATATTGGTATTCCCTAGTAAGCTCATGCGTTCTATTGAATTAATAGGAAATGATATGACTTTACTGAGAGAACATTGCCTAAGGAGACACCGTTTTTATATCTGAAGTCTCCCTGTACATTCTTACAACACAAACCTCCTAAGCATGTACATGGTTATTCGTTTAAAGGGGTGGTAAAACACATTCTTGCGAGGGCTTGATTGTATTTGTGGGGTGCACTGTAACGTGTTCATGCTTTGTTTTTAAAAAATGTAATTATTTTTCATATATTTTACCTTTATTCTACACTGCTCTGTCCCTCCTTGTAAAAACGGTCTGATGGTTTCCGGGTTCGATGAAGCCGGTCCTTCAAAAATATACAATGGGCTCAGATTGGTTAGCTGGCCCAGTGTGTTGTGATTCGCTAACCGCCTAGTGCACGTTTTTCAGAAACATCACGCCCCTTACCTTTACCAGTAGACTGTGCTTTGGTAGTATTAGAAACAATGACGTCAATAAAACCATACCAATTTGAGCCCGAATCGGACCCAGACAATTTTAGTGAAGATGATCGAGCAGAACCTGTTCAAGAACGGCTGTTAAACGACGTGTCAGAATGGTTTGTTTTTTGTTTGTTGTCTCATACTTTTTAGATATGTTGTATGTAAGTTAAGTGTTTGTCGGATAACGTTAAGTATGAATGAGCATTTAACAAACTGGTTTGCAGAGCCAAACAGCGTTGTCACTTGTTTACTATCTTGCTACAACGTACAATTAACAATACGAACTATTACAGGAAAACACATCGACGAAAAATAAATCATACTTACAGGTTGTGGCCCATAAACAGCTTCTGTTTTTAAAGTTGGAACTGCTCCATCTTTCAGGACAAGCCGTTGTGCGAATCCTGCATTGAACTCGCGAAGATTGTGGAAGTTTTCCTCCGTAAAATGTGCAGCACAGAGAGCGGGATTTGGGTAATAATTATGAGGGAAATAGCAGCGTTTCGTCTGCATTGCGGCAACAACACTCCAGCCTACTAACTCTTCTCCATAGCAATACAAAATGGCCTCGCCCCTCTTATTTAATATTCTCGGAGGAGGGGTTTATGTAAATATTGAGATTGATGTCAGCAACCCTGGAGGAATGTCTGTATTCCCTACCGGCCGTTTGCTGTAGTCCTTAGAAATTGATTTCTTTAAAAGCAAACATCTCCCTTTGCTTTAAACTTTGAACGTTGTAACTTTGCAGATGTTGTTTATGCTCAAACAGCAACATTACACACTAGCTAAAGTTAGAAAAGTGAAATCGTGTTTTACCACCCCTTTAAAGTAAGGAATTGCCCCTGCTTATGAGAAAGTTACGTCCATATTCATTATAGTAGTGAACATCAACAAAAGCTTGCCTTTTACTGTTATGTTTATGTATTTATGTTGTGTTGTAGTATTGTTTTTATTTATACAGTAGGCTAACTGAAATGTTTCAATAATGATTTCATTAACAGCCTGCATTTCGAAGCAGTTAATGATTTAAACAATAGTTTAATTAATACATAATTCAACAACATGACATACATAACACTTTACTCATATGGAAACCATAAAAACGCCAAAAATCGGGAAATAAAATGCACATATCATAACTTATTCAGACAGATAACGCTGACTGCTTTATTTCTGAGATGATGCATGGCAAACTTTGATTTGTAATAGAATATTGTGCAAGTGTGCAACATAAGTTAGAGGCTTATTAATATTAATTGTATAAGCTATTCGAATCAATTTCTGCAGCTAAACACAGATATATGTTAATGTTTAATATTGCCTCCATAATTACATACATAAAGACATATATTTTTGTGTTAGTTCATGTGTTAGTTCGTTACCTGTGTCGGCAGTGTGCAGTAGACACACCCACATCAACGAGATCAATATATGACTTATCCTCTTCAAAAAGACCATAAACATTAAAGATATGACTGAAGTAACTATTAATTTACATGCATATATCATAAAACTAATCCTGTGTGACTGACATGCTGCAATTCGTGTGATATATTTTTTTTTAGGTCAATGTTTTGGCTGTACGTCAATGATTACCTCTGTCAGGAAATAGTAAGATGGGCCGCTTGAACACTTCTTGTGGCTTCACTGCTGGATGGCACTTTAGAACGCGATGAGCAATTCAGTCATTTATATTGATCAATCGTGCCCACACACTCACGGCCGCATAGTGAAAATCATCATTTTAGCTTAGAGAGTTAGTTCATCCAATAATGAAAATTCTGTCATTATTTACTCACCCTTATGTCGTTCCAGACCTGTAAGATTCGTTCATCCTGGAACACAAATGAAGATCTTTTTAATGAAATCTGAGAGCTTTTTGTCCCTCCATTGATGCCTACGCAACTACCACTTTCAAGCCCATAAAGGTAGTAAAGACATTATTAAAGGTATATCTTCATTTGTCTTCTGAAGATCAACGAAAGTCTAACAGGTTTGGAATGACATGAGGGTGAGAAATTTATGACAGAATTGTCTTTTTTTTTTGGGTGAACTATCCCTTTAATTTGCAGTAAGGTTAGATTTTCATTATTTTATATTGCTTGTGTTTTATGGAGGATTCCTTAGAGCGGCTGCATGACTTTTTTTTAACTTTTATTGGCACCATCACAAAAATCTATGTGGGGAGATGTATATATATATATACACAAAGAAATTGTTAAAAAATATTATTATTAAATTAATTCACAATATTTTTTTAATTGATTAAACTCAATATAATGCAATTTCATTAATTAAAGCAATTTCATTTTATAATACAGCTTTAATATAACTTCATGGCAGCTATAAATTCATAAACACATTTTCTAGAAAAGTGTTTCTTATTTATCACTTATTTTTCTCATTTATTTATTATTTATAACTCTGTTGTGTAAATGAATTGCCAAAATGTATACGTTTTCTGTTTCGTTTTTTTTGTTGTTGTTGAAAACTGTGTTGTTTGGCCAATTGTATTAGAGTGATGGGGACAAAATCACATGATCTGGCAATAAAGATGTAAAGTCTGATAATGCAGCTGTAACAATCAGTCAGTCTCTCACAGCTTTTGTCTGCGAAACACATGCAAACAAAAAAAAGCGGATGTTGTTGTGCATCAAAGGAGACCGCATCATCCCAATTGCTTTTTAGAAAGCTTGCAGAGGGTTGCAAAGATTTGGTCTGTCTTTCCAACCCACACAGGAAATGCAAGTCATCGACTGTATGTTTCCTATTCTGTTGAAGCGTCTGTCACAGAAGTCGTTTTGTTCTTTTATATGCCGTGTCTAGAGCCGCTCTATCTGCAGTGTAGTACCTACAACATATTTTTAACTCCGACATTATGCTTCGTTTCTCAGTCCTGAAACCTGAGGCCCCCAGTGTGGACAGGAAGCAACCGCAGCCACGGCCTGAAGATAAAGGTAAGGGAGGGTTCGCTGCCCATCTCCTTTTAAACCACAAATTCAAATTGACCTTGCTGACTATGATGACACACCCCTTGTAGAATGAAATTGCTATGTAAGAGCATTTAAATTGGTCGTTATGAAACAAGGAATAGCTATTAACCAACTATTACTAATAGTTCCCTTTTTAACGTACCCCAAAATCAAGAAGGCCCTGATTTGGTTTATTTTTATTTATTTATTAATTTGCTGAGCACCTTTTAAGAGCATGTGTAACCGGAGGAGAGAATCTTTCTTGCTTTCATGCCTTCAGACGTTTTAATCTTCACTACAGACGGGCGCTTTGTCACAATTCAACTAGATTGCTAAAGAATAAGCTGTCTATGTGCACTGCAGGAACCTGCTATCACGACACTTACAATGTAAACTTCTTTGTAAAAGAAAAATCTTTGTCGATTTTGATAATTGTTTTCGTTTTGTTTTTACTAATACTTATAAATGATGCATAATTACATGCAACAACCCTAAAGCAAAGCAAACCCTAATCCGGTAACCCTTTATTCCAAGGTGTTACCGGACAGTAAATTATGCATAATTACATGCATCTAACCCTAACCCTCAACCACACCCTAGTCCTACCATTAACTCTGTAGTAAGTACATGTTGTTAATTAAGATTACTCAGTACTTTAAATATATAATTACAGTTTCACAAAGACATCTTAAACAAAAAGTGAAACTGCCATTTCTAATATTACAACAACAAAAAAATCGTATTTCAGGATTTTTTCTTACTTTCTATTTATCAATCTGGGTGAGCATAAAGGCCCTTTCACACCAAAAATAATGGCTGTAAAGATAACTATAACTATTACTTTATTAGTGTCCACACTAGCAGATATCTTTCTGCAGGATTCTGATTGGCTGTCAGTGTTTTTATTGTTCATCAGCAGGAAACATTCATTCTGAAAGTGCCAACAGACGAAAGTATTGTGTATCGAAGATAGTCAGAGATATTATCAAGGCGATAATTAGCTTGTTTTCCCATTAATGTATTACATTATTATTATTATTATAAAGGGATAGTTAACCCAAAAATTTATTAAATTATTATTATTATAAAGGGATAGTTAACCCAAAAATGAAAATTCTGTCACCATTTAGTCCCGCTCAAGTTGTTCCAAACCTGTATACATTTCTTTGTTCTCCTGAACACAAAGGAAGATATTTGGAAGAATGTTTGTAACATGTTTGGGGGGGTCATGATAGTCAATGGCTGCTGAGATCTGTACTTCATACAGTTAATGAAGTACTTTGTGTAAGTGTTGACTTTGTAGGAAAACTGATGCACTCTGAACCAACAGAATGTCTTTCTATTCATATGAATGGCACTCTACTGGAGCGTATATCTGATTTTCCGATAAAAGTCTCTCTTATTTAGACCAAGTGTCACAAATTGAATGATAATGTACTTGACTTGTTATATGAATGTCAGAAAGTGAGATTTACATGAAAAACTGCCTCGATTTGAGAAGATAGAAGCAGATCGATGTGGTGCACACATCCTGCCAAAATCTCCCCTGACCTACTTTGAGACATAGTCAATGTGAACGCTCGTGAAAGTTCCTCATGTCATTAGGACAAGTTCAGTACATTACATGCATTACACTACTACTTCAATAATGGCCTTCTGTTCTATCAATAGAGATACAATTGGCATGTTTCAAACGATTGAGAGTTATATGAAACTCTAAAACCAGTTGGGGGACTAATAATATTGCTGTATAAACCTAATCTAGATAATTAACTCTCTTAGCTATCAGAACCTTATAAGAGACATACATTAATTAATAATCCAAATAAGAACAATGTTTGTTTGGATAGACATTTATTGACTCAAAACATCTATATATTTTTGTCATTTGTCTGTTTAAAGTTGGCAAGCCCTTGCCAGAGAAGCCCGCCAAACCTGTTGGCCCCACTGTGCCCCCGAAAAAACCTGTGCCTCCAAGCAAGGGACTGCTGCGTCCTTCCATCCACACAAAACGACCTGACTTGCCTCTCACTCCATCACCAGCCGCCAAGCAAGTTTTAATTCAGTATTTTATGTTTTCATTTTTAATACTTGGAGGAGATATCTGTCTGTCTAGATACATTTTTCAGTAACACTTTACATTAAGGTTTCATTTGTTACCGTTAGTTAATAAAAATCCATCTGTTTGTTCATGTCCGTTCACAGTGCATTAACTAATGTTAAGAAATAAAACATTTGATTTCCACACTGTATTAGTAAAGGTTGAAATTAACATGAACTAAAATTAATAAATGCTGTAAAAGTATTGTTCATTCTCAGTTTATGGAAATTAACATAGTTAACTAATGTTAACTAATGAAACCTTATTGTAAAGTGTTACCGATTTCTCTTCTAGAAAGATATATCATTCAATAAATAGATTGATACATTCCCAGGTATTAAAAAGTATATTTAAATTATGATATTAATATTTGTATTATATAAAATATTAAAATATTTCCCCAAAAGTATAAAAATATTAAATATTGAATTAAAAGCCAACTATTATATAATATAATATTTTAGAATTATTATTTATATTTATATTTAAGAATCAATATTTTCCAGTATATAAGTATATTGCTCTCTTTGCCATATTAAAGGAAATATATTTTTGCTCTGAGCTTGTTTCAATGCATTGTGAGATTTGTTTTTTCTTCTGCTAAAGATACAGTTTTTGTGATGCCTTGCATCCTCATTGAAAGGACCGGTTTCTTATAGACCTTATGTAGCCCCACCCCTTTTCAGCGATGCACCCATTGATTTCTGTTTTCCGGTTTGTATTCCCACAGCATGAAGGTAACATCTTTCAGATTTATAAATGAACTGGTCGTTTTAAAAACCTTCCCAGTCTACTGACATTTGACATATATATTTAGTTTCCTAGCATTAGTCCCACTTATTTGCAGGGTCCGCTGAGACACACACACACTGTCGGCCAATTTGGCGTGTCCAATCCACCTAATCTGCATGTCTTTGGGGGGGAAACCGGAGCACCAGGAGGAAACCCACGCTGACACTGGGAGAACATGCAACACATAGAAAGGACTCCTCGCTCAGCCGGGGCTCAAAACCGAGCCACAGAAATATACCAATATGCCTTAGAAATATACAGAGCTACTGCATAAACAGAATATCAAACACAAAATTCTCCAGATGGCTGCGCGCTTGTTTCTCTGGCGCATAAGGTCTATAAGACAGCATCTATTAGCTGTCTATTGACTAGAACAGCCTTTGCATTTAGAGTGTGACTGTGATGCCTCATAAATCCCACAGGCACAATGGAGAAGTTCCCCTCCTACGAACAAAGCCAGAGACAGAACCTGTACCCATCAAGCCAAAAACTCCACAAACTGGTGTGGACAGCGGCGAGAAGAATTCAGAACCGGGTAAGTTGTTCTTTGCCGGTGTTTGTTTTTATTGATCATAACATGGCAAGAAAACTATAACAATGTAGGTTTAGAAGCAAAAATAGGCTCACATCACACTGCTTACACATGCAACAAAACAACATATGAGAATATTGTTTATTATGTAACTTTAACGTTCTGACCTGCGACCCTTCAGTTGAGAACCATTAGTACGGAGGCCGTAATGTTAGTGTTTGGAATGGTTTTGGTTCTTGTATGCACTATTTTTCGCAGCTCAGTGTGTTTTTTGCTGTGGTGTGGGTGAATCAGAGCTCTATTTGTGGATAAGCACCATGGATCCTTTGCTGGGAGCAGGATTATTCCTCTTGCACAGAAAGAGATGGTCCAGATCTGTAGAGCAGGTGGCCTGGCCTCAGAGGAGCATGGGGAAGAGCCTTTCTGTCATGTTCTTAAGCCTCCGTCATCTCCACGATTCCATGCCCAACTTCATTCCATTTGTCGGCCCATCTTGTGCTTGATACCACACATTTTCAAAGATATTAGTAAAAAAACTATTGTATAAAGGGAAAGGGAGAGACTTGTTTATTATTTATCTAGGCGCCTTGGGTGCCATTTTTGCATTGTTGTTTCGGGGATTTTTTAAGGATGTCTTTAGAAGTCTTTGGCAAATTATTTCTGAAGGTTTACCATGTTTTGAATCTTGGAATACTTTGTCTCTTCTTCGAGAAAATTGTTTCTTGGCTGTTAAAAGATATCAGCTGTAAAAAAGAATATTTGATATCATGAAATTGCTTATTTTTTGATGACATAATTGAGGAATCTTAGTTTGAGGTACATATTTTAGACAGTAATCACTGCAAAGTAATCAAAATGTGTTGAATTGGCTGATTAGTGTAACCAATCTCTCGCCTCAAGGTTATTCGGATAACAAGTTTCAATTAAGTCTAGCTGTCTGTATTAAATGAGTTCTTTGGCATTGCTTACTGTGATGAAGACATTAAAAAAAAGTCTTTATGGCACAATATTTTGCTTGGAAAATGTCGAAAAATTGCTTCAAAGTAGGCAATTGATTAAAAAGGAAACAATGACGATTCTGTCCAAAAGAAATGACGTTTGATCATATTGATTGATGGTTTTTGGACAAAGTCTGCTTGATTCTGAGAAGTTGACCAAAGTTGCACCAAAGGTGTTCTAATCACATCTTCACGAAAGGTCATGAGCAAGGTCACGTCAATGCAGCTTCAGAAAGAGAAAATCGTTAAGTGTAGGGTTGTGTCTGCAATCTCTGAGCTACCATTCAGAGGCTGGCTAATGGGATAACATTTTTAGGTAGGTAATAGTGAGCATATTGTAATCCATCAGATGAATTTTAAGTGGCAGATTTTAAGATGTCAAACTGACAGATGTACCAAGATGATTGATTGTACATTTTTCAAGCATTTACACAGTCTTTATATACCCATCACTGAGTCATGATTGTAATTTCCTGCTCCGTTGAGCTTTGATCTAGCCGGGGTGTTAAACGTACTTTATTACCTCATATGACTTTTATATTGGCTCTAAACTCTTTTTTTTTTTTGGCTCTTATAACTTCTAAATTATACTAATTTAGTTTAACTTTGTGACTGAAGACTAATCTCGCGTTTGAACTAAATCTTTTATTCGATTATAGTTAATCTCATGAGTTTCGACGATGTCTCCTCTACCTCGGAGAAGTTAACCCACCCTACCGCACAGCGACCAAAGATGCCTGGGAGAAGACCGCCTGCTCACAGAGGCCAATCGGTGAGTAGAACATGCACTTTTGCTTAGCTTGAGCTCTGATCTCTCAAATGAATGCAAATATACTAATGCAGATGTCATAGAAAAGGACATCATATTTTTTTTGTTTTTGTGTGCAAAACTTTTTTATTACAACATTTCATTAAGATATTATTTTATTTAGCACATCCATTAAGTGCCATGCTTCCACTTGGAGATAACAGTTTAATGAAAATTGGTGTACTATGTTTTATTTCATTAAGATAGTTAATTAAATGCCATTGTTAATAGAAGAACAACACAAAATAATGATCTATATCAACCAATCATCATTCATAACAGTTTTATAATTTTCAATAAATGCATTTTCAAGTCCTTGGTTCACAGACTTGTTGTGCTAGATTGTGTCATGGGTGAAATCACAGATGTCACTTGAACCATAGACAGGTTGAGCAAACCAGTATCTGCTAAATCTCTTTATACTACCATAAGCACTAACATTTGTTTTTAGATTTATACATCTATTTTGAGTGAGACTCGAACCACAGTTTTTGCGATGTGAAGGGCAGCATAGTGGAGGGATTATGCAGTTCTCCAGTCTGGATCAAAAAGGGCTTTACCAATGAAACCCCAGATGGGACATGTGTCAAGTATAGCGCTATTTGCACTTTTCTCTTCACATGTTTTTCTAACATGCTCTGTAACCTCTTACAGCCAAGCAAGGAGATTGGCGAGAAAGCTGAGAATATCGAGGAAGTGGAAGAAGCCGACCCTGTGCCTTCTGCACAGAATTCGTTTAAGGTAAATTACCTTGAATATATAGTCCACAAAAAAAAAGATTCTGAAAATTATATACATGAGGGCAAGTAAACGATGACAGAATTTTCATTTCTGAGTGAGCTATCCATTTAATGCAAGAATCTTATGTACTTTTCTGTAATATCTGAATCGAATAATTGAATAGCTAACCAAAAGATCTGGTCTGATTATCTCTGTCTCCTTGAGAATAATACATCCCGTGAAATTATGTTCTCAAGGGTTTGTGAGCAAACAACAGCTCTGATACGATCTCGACTGAATGTCTGGCTCTTCTTTTTCAATGAGGTTTCAGCCCTCTGGATTTAGTCTTTTAGTATGAAGTGTTCTTTACATTAAGCTTATGTAAAGTGGACTGAAACACTCTGTCTGGTTTCACACAGGTGGTTCTCATATTTGGACTCGCATAAGGTCACTCAGTCAAAATCTCTCTTTATAGAACAAAAAAGAGACCTATTGATTGTATGGTATCTCTGGAGTCGTGATTGGATGTTGGTAGTTTTTGGTGTGAAACAAAAAAAAAACATTGGACAAAATAATTATATTGAAATTAATTTTGACAAATAAATAATGTGGTTTTACTTTGATCAGTGATATGTTTTGTTGTTATTGCTGCTTTTTAGGAATATCATTGAAACGGCAGCTTTTATGTTCAGCAGGGTGTGCAAACCTGGCAATTGTGTCTTAATTTGCCATATAGTTGAGAAATCAGTGTGTTTTGACTATTAATGCACCCAAATAAATCAAATGTATTTAATAACCAACAACACTCAAATACACTCAGTTGTATATATAAGCATCTAAATTGCACAAGGCAGCTTTTTATCATAATTGTATTGACATAATTACTTTTCTACTCTAAAATGTAAACATTTAAACAGTGGCTGTAATAACTTTTCATGACAGATTTATAAACACATTAAATACATTAAAGACAACAGGCTAACTAAAAAATAGTCACGTCTATTTTTTATATCGCATTGTTTCAAAGCAGATTTACAGAGATTTCTGCCTCCATTAACAGTCCACGCAACTTCTAACTATGATCGCAACTAATCCATTTGAATTGAGACACGAAAGAGAACTCAGTGCGGTACTGTCTGTGAATCTGCATGACACACACAACTCATGCACACAGAAAACCGCTTCAGACATCGAGTCGGTACCGCGCTGAGTTCTCTTTCGTGTTTGAAAGGACAAAAACACACAAAATTATGCCAAAATGCCAGTTGTGTCAAGTATCCTCATAAGCATAGTCTTAAATTAGTTAAATTAAGTCTTAAATTAATGTACAGAGTTTTGATATGCGTAATAAACCTCCTGCTGTCATTAATGTTAATCAAAGAACAAAAGACAAAGAGAAAATAATTTAGCATTTAGCCCTGATATATTAGAGGCACAGCTAATTGTTAAAATGAATAGCTTTCAATTATACTGCAATGTTCAGTCAGTGGCTATAATTAATGGATAATTGAAAGAAAAAATCAATTGACATGACATCATTAGCAGTATTGGTGATACTGGCCTTCATTCATAAAAAGATGAACATTAAACAAATATTTAAAATATCTTTGTTGTTTCTTCATTAATTTAGAGATTAAATGTGAAATTATTACAATATAAAAGTATATTAAAAACTTTAATGTTAGGTTAAAAACTTGTTTTTTTATTATTAATTAATTAACTGATTGACAGCACTATCAATATATTCACACAATTTAAATGTTTTGATTAATGGAAATGTGAAAAAGTTCAGAATGCACATTATAAGCGAATCAAACTTTGGACAAATGAACTCGGACCACCTTCTAAGTTTGTGTGACCTTTTTCTTGTGATTTGTTAATATCTAATTTTTAGCAATGTATTTAATTACGTTTAAAGTGGAGTAGTGATTAATGTTCCTCCTAAGCAGGGGTTTCTAGCAATTACGAATATAACGTCAGCCTCTCAGCTGGAAACACATCAGCTTGTTGGTTCAAGGTCACCGGTCAAATCAAGTGAAATCATCTTTGTTCATCAGACTATCAGGGAACTAGTTAAGAAATTTTAACAAATAAAAGGTGTATTTCAGTATAAGGGTGTAACAGTTGTATTGTTTGAAATGGAAATGCGTACACTACTAAACACACATAAGCATTCATAAAAAATGTATTGTTTTGCTACTCCATACTATTATTGATACTCTTTTTGATTTTCTTTCAGGCGTCTGTCTCATCACCCTTACCATCTACAGTACCTAAAGCAATTCCAGCCACCCATATCACGCCCGAGCCTAAACCAAAACCTGACAAGGAAGAAGAGAAAGGATCTGAACTGGAGGACCTTAAGGCTCAGATGAAGGAGCTAGTGCTGTCTGTAGAGTTACTAAAGACACAACAGTCGTAAGTAGCAACGCTGCATATTAGTTTTGTTTCATACTGCTGTTTTCTTATATTCTCTACTGGTCGAGTTACACTATATTACCAAAAGTATTGGGACACCCTTCCAAATCATTGTATTCCAATCACTTTCATGGCCAAAGGTGTATAAAATCAAGCACCTAGGCATGCAGACTGATTCTACAGACATTTGTCAAAGAATGGGTCGCTCTCGGGAGCTCAGTGAATTCAAGCGTGGTACCGTGATAGGTTGCCACCTGTGCAAGAAGTCCATTCGGGAAATTTCCTCACTACTAAATATTCCACACTCAACTGTTAGTGGTATTATAACAAAGTGGAAGCAATTGGGAACAACAGCAACTCAGCCACAAAGTGTAGGCCACGTAAAATCACAGAGCGGGGTCAGCACATGCTGAGGTGCACAGTGCGCAGAAGTCGCCAACTTTCTGCAGAGTCAATAGCTACAGACCTTCAAACTTCGTGTGGCCTTTAGATTAGCTCAAGAACAGTGCGTAGAGAGCTTCATGGAATGGGTTTCCATGGCCGAGCAGCGGCATCCAAACCTTACATCACCTTACATGCAGAGGTGTAAAGCACGCCACCACTGGACTCTAGAGCAGTGCAGACGTGTTCTCTGGAGTGATGAATCACACTTCTCTATCTGGCAATCTGATGGAGGAGTCTGGGTTTGGCGGTTGCCAGGAGAACGGTACTTGCCTGACTGCATTGTGCCTGGTGTAAAGTTTGGTGGAGGGGGGATTATGGTGTGGGGGCTGTTTTTCAGGGGTTGGGCGTGGCCCTTTAGTTCCAGTGAAAGGAACTCATTTTGGACAACTTCATGCTCCCAACTTTGTGAGAACAGTTTGGGGATTAAAGTTCATGTACGTGTAAAGGTAGGCGTCCCAAAACTTTTGGCAATATAGTGTATGTCTATAATGCACAACAAATTAATTCACATTTAAAATTGTATCTAGGTTTACATGTATTCATTTAGCAGATGCTCTTATCCAAAGCAACTTTCAAAAGAGGAATACAAAAAGTGATTCATCTTAAGGAGGCAATAACTCTAGAAATGCTAAAAAAAGTATCAAACATTGTCCAAATTAGTACAAGTTAGAACAGGGAGGGATATAAGAAATAGTGAAAACGGAGAAAAAGATAAGTGCTCACAGAAGATATGAGTTTTCAGCTGAATATTGTCAGGGATTCTGCTGTCTGGATAGGGTTGGAAGAGCATTTCATCTCAGTGTAGATAAAGTTCAAAGAAGTCTCCCGCGACCTTAATGTTTACAACCTCTGTTATCTTTTGTAATCCTGTAACCTTTTTCATAACTTTGCAGGAGAGAGCTCAACGAACTCCGAAAAGATCTGGATGATGAGCGATTCAAGCGGGTGGCCCTGCAGGTAAATCGATTTTTAAATCAGAATTTCTCTTTACGGCTTGTCAGAGTCTGTTATTTTGATGTGAACGGATGTCAAAGTGCTGCTTCTGAGGGCGGTGAAATGCAGGCGGGATGCCTTTTAGTTTGCTTCCACACTCAGCAGGGTGAACGCAAAGGGTCGGACTCAGCTCTGAATCTCATGCTGAGTGTTTCTCCCACTTACTGACCACAAAACTGAAAAAATATTGTATCAAAATTCCACCTCTATAGCCACCAAGAGGTATGGTATCAAATTAAGACAAGGTATTGATTGTCGAAAGTGGTGATTGAGGTGATCTAAAAGGTTATATACCTCTTCGACGCTGTCGGGTGGAAACGCTGTATCTCCAAAAACGCTACTTTTCAAAAAATGGAGAAAAAAAACTGTATATATTTTTTTAATTAAACACAGCATTGTCAAAGTCTAAAAAGTCGTCAATTTCAAAATCAAACATTTTGGGCCTTAAAAAGTCTTAAAAATTTGCTGAAGTTGAGTTCTAGGTCTTAAATCATTTTAAACAGGTCTTAATTTTCCTACGTCCATGTAACTAACCCCTATTGCTCATTTAAATGCTCCCACAGTGCTCGTGTGTGTGTGTTTATTCCGGGGTGTTGTAGTTCTTTCTTTCGCTAGTCGAACTCGGAGCATATGAGCGGAGTGGAGCGGTGAGAATCTCCGCTCATCGCTCACGTAACTGTTCACCCCTCCGCTCCCCCGCTCAAAGCAACATCAGGCCGCTCCGCTCATTATCGCTCAGCGCCCAACGCAGTTTGCTTCGCGCTCCACTCAAATCGCCCCAAACCCCCCCCCCCCACCCGCTCGCTCCAAAAATTGAAAAAAATCTACATGTGTATCACTTTTAGCTTGGACCACAGCCTTACCTCCTAAAGAACTGAGCAACAACAACATTTTTCAAATAGAAATGTTTTATTTCAAATGACAAATTAGGCTAGTCACAAAAGTCCTGTAAAATTAAACGAATAAATGGGCCTAATAATATGAATAAAAATTATATAAACAAAAATATACATAAAAGTTTTAAAAGTAAATTAACTATTAGGCCAGAATTTTGATTAGTGAACTTCTGCGCAACGCGCATGATTAAAATTTAAATTGGCTTATATCCATCCATTGTACACACAAACTGCTGTAAAATTAAATGAATAAATGGGCCTGATAATATAAATAAAAGGTAGGCTATATAAACAAAAATATACAAAATCCACAAATGTTTTAAAAGTAAATTAACTATTAGGCCAACATTCTTGTAACTGATTTTTGCGAAACGCGCAGGATTAATTTAAATTTAAATTGGCTTATATCAATTGTACAAAAAAAATGCTGTAAAATTAAACGAATTAATGGGCCTAATTATATAAATAAAAATATACAGGCTATAGGCCTAGATCAAAGTTTTAAAATGAACTATTAGGCCAAAATTCTTAACTGAACTTTTGCGCAGAGTGCAAAAAAATATATAATTGCTTTCCATGATTGCATAACGAATTAACAATTCATTACCACCCGTCAGCATGTTTTAATAATTTGTTTCTTCATTTTAATTAGATCGTGGCCATATTGTAATAATCCGTTCCCTATAGTTTTAATAAAATTGGAGAACGAATTAGTTCAACGTGGCCACAATTTACTTAACCAGGGAGAACGAATTAAGAAGTTGTGGGAACTAATTTAATTTGTGGCTACGATTTAGAAATGAGAAAACAAATTCTTAATTCATGGGAACAAAATATTAATTTGTGGCCAATGGCCATGGTATATTTTTGTCAGCATGTAATAAGAGCAGGGCTCCGTATACACGATAGATCGAATGATATATAGCTCACCTTTTGCTGCACTGCCATGTTTGCGTAGCACATCCTCGTGCTTTCTGGCAATGTGTCGCTTTAGATTCCAATATCTTAGCTAACTCTCACAATCTCTCCACACTCCCTTTCAATTTCTTCTCCCTGCTCATTCTTAACTTTGTGCATTTATGTATAAGGCTCGCAACCTCATTAAAACAATATTTGAACTCCATAACCTATTGCTCTACTATTGCTTAGCTATTTCACAGATTCTAGATCTAGCAAATCGCCAAAGGGCATTCTGGGTTGAGCGAGTTGAGCGGAATCTTCAGAAAGGCGATCACCGCTCTGGAGGAAATATTACCGCTACGCTCCCCGCTCCGCTCACATGCTCTGGTCGAACTATAGTTCGCTGTATTACAACTACAAATGAGACCAACATGCAGCTTATGTTGCAGCCAATCAGCAGTGTTATTGGCGCGTGTCTCTTTTGGAGACATTGGCGCGTAAAACGGATTTCATTCTTCAGCTAACAGTTCTCCAGTTCTGCGATCGTGAAAGTGAAGGCGATTCTTTCTCACCTGCCATCTCGCATAATGAACAAATAAAAGTATGATATGCCTGATAGCACTAAAAAAGAGTTAATAAAAGCGACAAACTCAATTCAGTACTGACACACGGACCGATGTCAGACTGACTGCGGATTCTGTGCACGCGTTTGCCGCCTGTCAGCGCTCGCGCGAGTATACCCAATGTGTTCTATTTCTAGGCTTGTTGCCCTTGAACGATCAAATACACACATTATTATGCCTATGTCCCTATTGGCGGTTATGTTGTGTGTAAAAAAGTTTTGGACAAGTGTCAGTATTGGAACTGTGCATTACTGTCTTAAAGCTACACTGTGTGATATTTTCCCCCATCTAGCGGTGAAAAGGTATATGACCATCCAGTGAACTTAAGTTTCTGTTCCTCTCAATTCCGATTTCGTTTCAACTCCTACGGTGGCCGATTTAGTCCAAGATTAACATGGCTTCCAGTTCGACCTCGTCCACATTCGACACGGTGCCTGTGGGATATTCTGTGCGCAGTGGGATGGTTGGAACTCAACTGGCCTAATTATTCGGCTAGACAGAACTGCAGCTAATCCAGAGTGAACTTTGATGATAGTAATGTTTATTCAGTCATCCAATTGCAAGGCATAAACAGGTTTGCGTGGATATGTAACCGTAAACCAGAGCTTATTGTACCATATATAGGCGCTAAATGCAGCTGCATTAAAAGGAGCGGAGCTGCCGCTGCTGCTGCTAACAAGCGGTGTCGGGTTACAAAAGTGTGTGCGCCGCTTTAACGTTAGCACTGCAGTGCGCTCTGTATAACAATTGTTAATATGCCGATCAGACCTGATACATATTTCCATCAACATACATTACAACCAAATATTTTCTATAAACGAATAAACATTGTTGATAACAAAATAACTGAATGATTATTCAAATAGGTGAGCATTACGCTATTGTATGTTGACTCAAAAATACTTCTGAGGTGACATCAACTGAATTACGCGATGACACACTCTGAAACACATCTACAATGACAATAACTATTATTACTTACGGAGTTATTAACGCACAGAAATACCACACAAGGAAAAACAGACTTTTGAGGAATAAACAAGCCAGGAAAACTCTGTATAATTCTGTTACTGGAGCTGCTGAGATGAAAACTCTCTGCGCATGCACCAGACAAGTCTGAACAAGTTAACGCGCACATGCGTGGGGCAGGGAATTTTGTACAGTGCCATCGAGTATTAAAACCGGTTAAAACGCGAAAGGCGAAGCTTGAATTTACGGGTATGTCCCTCTTTGGCTAATGTACTTTCAAGATGGAGGGGCAACATGGCGACCACCGTTAGATCCCATTACCTTATGTATTTTCAATGGCATATTATAAACTTACGAGAATACTTTATTACTTGAAAGAAGTAAATATACATTAATTAGCACATATATTTTTGAAAGAATTAAGTGTTTTTAGCTAAGAATAGACTAAAAAAGTTACACAGTGTAGCTTTAAAGTGAAAGCAACCTTTTATAGCCCAACAACAGGGGGAAAAACAAACAGTAGTCTATCTAAACTTAAAGCACTGTTTGTATCTGTATCTGTGTTGTATTTATTTGTCCTATATGGTAATAATAATATGGTAAATGTGACATCCTAATGATGAATCATGCATTTCCTTTGTACGTTTTTTTATAGCGTGATATAGGTCTTAAATTTAATTAATAATGGTCTTAAAAAGTCTTACATTTGACTTGGTTAAACCTGCAGATACCCTGACTTTCATGTGTCATTATATTATTAACATATTACCAAAATCAAGCTCTAAATTAATTTGCGAGGTTTTTTTACTTGCAAATTTCTGAGAATTTTGAGAGTTTTGGACGTTTGCTTGATATGTAATGTTAGACATTTTATAAAATGATTTAAAAAAAAGTTCAGATTTTCAACAGAAAACAGTCCAATAGTTATCTGCTATTGAAAAGACGACACTATATCCAAGTTACCTTCACTGAAACGGCCTTTGAACAACCTAACAACTTTAAAATGAAGACTACTCTGTTTTACACATCAGTCAACAAAATGATTAGGAAAAGAAGTAATCTGCACTTTATTTATTATTATACTATATTTTTTATATGTTTATTTACTATATATTTTTGTGGTGGACTGTGTTACGTTCATGTTCACCTTGCTATTATACATTTAGTCTTTCCTCGCCATTTTCTGGAAATCCATGTTTTCTCTTTAATATGGGAGGCGCCACTATGTATTACGCACCTTCTGAAATAGTACAGAATCTCCAGATCAAAACACAGGTGAAGAAGCAGAAACAAGTGATAGAAGCATTGCTTATGCACATGTTAGCTAACCCGATCATCAAACATTTAAACGGCATATAAATCAAAACCGCCAAACGTTACCAAATGAAATGTCGGACCCACAAAGAAGTCTAGGAACACTTTGGGGGTGTTGATGGAAGCGATCTACTCCATCTATGTTTTAAAGCTACACTGTGTGATATTTTCCCCCATCTAGCGGTGAAAAGGTATATGACCATCCATTGAATATTAGTTTCTGTTCCTCTCAATTCCGATTTCGTTTTAACTCCTACGGTGGCCGATTTAGTCCAAGATTAACATGGCTTCCAGTTCGACCTCATCCACATTCGACACGGTGCCATCGAGTATTGAAACGCGAAAGGCGAAGCTTGAATTTACGGGTATGTACCTCTTTGGCTAATGTACTTTAAAGATGGAGGGGCAACATGGCGACCCGCATTCAAACCCCTCACCTGTATGTATTTTCAATGGCATATTATAAACTTACGAGAATACTTTATTACTTGAAAGAAGTAAATATACATTAATGAGCACATATATTTTTGAAAGAACTAAGTGTTTTTAGCTAAGAATAAACAAAAAAAGTTACACAGTGTAGCTTTAATCATCATTTTGAATCCGATCTGGATGAAAAAAATGTGATTTTTCTCATGTTTTTGTTCAAAATGTTGAGTTTTTTATACAACTTACTAGGGATACACAATATTATCAGTGCGATATCGGAATTAACCGATAAATGCCTAAAATATAAAAATCGGCATCGGCCGATATGAAAAAATTATGCCAATATGCCTTGCCGATATGATAACGTGTTGATATGCAGTGTGGTCATTCTTTAAGTGAACTTGTTTGTCAACAAGCAAATACATTGCATGTATGGTGATTTATATTGACAGTTTTTAAATGTTACCTTGAATTTGTACATGCGCGTAGGCAAGGCAAGGCAAGGCAAGGCAAGGCAAGGCAAGGCAAGGCAAGAATTTGTACATCCAACCAACAGTGACTCCTCACTCTCTAGCGCATGCAGAAGCCTCCTCCAGGTCCTAGTGCCCGCCCGGTAGAATGTTATATATATTTATTGGGGGCGCTGTTGTTATTGTAATAAAATGAAAAGTAGAATACACAAATAACTTGAAGTTACTTTTTTTTTCTGAATAAATAAAGCAGTAGTGATGACAAATCACAAGCATGAGCATTATTAATCTGCATTTATCTGTAATACAATTTTATGAAATGGATGATGAAAAATAATCCAATTGTAGAATTTTTTAATTGAAGCTAAAGCATGATGTCATGCCACCCCCACTTAATGTGCACAAACGTTAAATCCAAAAATAAAATATTTAGGTTACAATTGCATCTGTCTGGGGTGAACAATTACTGACTTTAGTTCTTGTTATTTTCAGAGCTTTTAATATACTCTTATTATAAAAATAACTTTATTAACATTTATTTATCTTTAATAAGTATCATTTTAGTAGGGAGACCTCAGAAATCTGAAACCAGAATTAAAAAAATTGTGTTGTTTCTGAACAAAGGGAAAAAATAAATGCATCGTACGCATTGAATCGATATCGGCCAAAAAGGAATTGAAAAATATTGGATATCAGCAAAAATCCAATATCATGCATCCCTACAACTTACTCACAAGTTTTGATATTAAAAAAATTGTGCATGAAGCTAGAATTTTGATATATTGTATGTTTAAATATTGAATACAACAACATATTCTGGGAACATGAAAGTTTTATGAAAATGATCAAAAATGCTGCTGGCTGGCAACATAAAAAAAGAACATTGGCAGGGAAAGAGTTAAAACTGGTTTATAGTGCAAACAACACTTCACCAGCATGTTAAAAAAAGTGTTTGTGTGCTTATTTCCAGATGGAGATAGAGAAACTGAAGAAGATTGTACAATCAACATGAAATCTGGCACCCTGATCTGGACTGATGGCTCAACTGTCGCGTCACGAGTGGAAAGCGACCTCCAGACGGAGGGACGGATGTCATTCACGTCGTCATTACACTCACTGACTTACTCCACAAATTGTAAGATTCACATATTTGCACATGAGGTTTTTTCTAGGTTTAGAAAAGTGTAATTATGACAGATGTATATGTTTGTTTCCTTCTCCTTTTTTTTTTGCCAACAAAAATGATTGAGGCCTTACTTTACTACTGTGCTGGATATGCATTCTGTGAACTTATTGAGAAGTGCTGCAGATTATGCATTTAATACTACTGAGTCTGTATAAATGTTGGGGGATTATGTTGTTTCCTTGTTTTTTTATGACATGGGTTAGTTTTTAAAGAAAACTATTATGATCTCAGCAATATTCTGTCTATACTAGCCTCATTAGATGATTATCAAATGTGTGGCATACTCTTGTTTCCTTAGTAATGATGTTGTTGTTGTTTCAAAAGGGAGAACATTTCGGTTTGTTTTTCTCTAACATTCCTATCCAGGGTAACACTATTGTGCCTGTTAAGATTTTTACAAGTGTTAATACTGGGAGCTCTCATACTATATAAATATATATATATATATATAAATATGTATGTGTATACTTAGATCTACAGCATGATATATTTTTATGGTATACTGATTGTGACATCATAAAGACAATGTATTGGGATTGTGTACCTGTGTTTTGGTTTAAAACTTGTTCGACCCCCTAGAAAAGAAAAGAAATGGCTTTAACAAGCAGTGCCATTTCACCATACAAATGGCAGAAATCCGTTTCGCAAATTAGGCTCGGGTTTAATGGCGTGGGGTACCGGTGCTTTTGTTCTGCAGGTACGCCCCCCTGAAATTGAAAAGATCCATTTGGCTTTTTTGGCTTAAACCTCACTGACTGCTGTTTCTACATGACTGGTTGGCTGAAAAACTTCTGGCATATTGAAATATAGACGTTGAGCACTGAACACCTCAGGTTATAGACTGGTGGTTGCTACAGAGGGAAGTAGTTGCTCTATGAAGTGTGTTTTTAGTATTTTTCTCGCCACATTGTTATTAACAGCTATGCTGTAGAAGTACTGCTGACCAAAATGGGTCTTTTAGTCAATTGGTTCTGACCATAGAAACTAGCAGTAAATGATACACTCTCATAAACACTGAAGTGTGCCCATTCCTCAGGCCCTTTTAACCCTTAAGCTGGAAATCCATTTTTAAAAGCATTCCCGACCAGGGATTGTTTGTTTGTGTCTGTGTGGGAGTTGCTGATGCAGTAGGATGACAGGTTGATCCCTAAAGCAATACAAAGACCAATCTTTTTGGTTTCCATTTCTTCATGTCAAATTCATATATTCCTGTTCTGGTGCAGCAACTTTACAGGATCTCCCATGAAAGTACATGGAAAATGAGTCATCTATGTTGTCTGAAATTGGGTAGAACACATTCCATTTTATTATTTTATTTCTTAAGATCTGTTGTGCACATACAACATCTATCAAAATGATCTTGTTTACATGATTTAAAACCTGAATTGCATGAGATGAGATTTTTTTTTTCCAAACTAAATAAATATAATGTTTATTTACAGAGATTGTTGTGGTTATTTAGGTGTTCAAGAATAACCTGAAATAGTTTTCTTTTTGGGATTTCTTTTTAATGATTTTGAAAGTGTTATGCTTACCAAGGCTGCTTTATTTGATCAAAAATACAGCAAAATAGTCATATGAAATATTATTACAATTTGAAATAACTAATATTAACATGTAATTTATTTCTGTGATGCAACGCTGAATGTTCAGCAACATTACTCTTCAGTGTCACATGATTCTTCAGAAATCATTCTGATTTGCTGCTCAAGAAACATTATTATCAATGTTGAAAACAGTTACACAGTGCTGCTAAATATTGTTGTGGAAATCGTGATCAATTCGTTTTCAGGATTCTTTCAAGAACAGAAAGTTCAAAAGAAACATTTTTGGTAACGGTATGTAAAATTTTACTTTCACTTTTTATCATGTGTGTGTGTGTGAGTGATTTATGAGGACACAAATTTGTATAATGACACGAGTATTACACTGGTATTACGACGTAAACATGAAATAGCTTTAAAAACATACTAAACAATGTTTTATTAAAAATGTAAAATGGCAGAATGTTTCCTGTGATGGGTATGTTTAGGGGTAGTGTAGGGGGATAGAATGTACAGTTTGTACAGTATAAAAACCATTACGCCTATGGAATGTCCTCACTTAGCAAGAAAAAACCTGTGTTTGTGTATGTGTGTGTATATATTTACCTGGTATTCCTTACGTTATGGGGACCAAATGTCCCCACAAGGATAGTAATACCAATGTCCCCATGAGGAAAACAGCTTAGAAACATAGAAACAAAGTTTTTTGAAAATGTAAAAATGTTTTCTGAGATAGGTTGGGGTTAGGGGTTAGAATATACAGTTTGTACAGCATAAAAATCATTATGTCTATGGAAAGTCCCCATAAAACATGGAGACCTGTGTGTGTGCATATGTGAGAATTACACAGAGATGATTGCTGAAAACACTGTGAAATGAAAGCATATTTGATTTTCAATCAATAAAAGTGCAACTTTGTTCGAATTCAGTTTATATATATAGCCCTCATTGATTGTAATGGTGGTAAAGGACATGCAAATTGGATGAGATTTCACTTGAGGAATTTAAATGTTTTACTTTTAAGTGTGACTAAAAGAAAGATAATCAAAATTCACATCTCAATCGCTGCCAATTAATCTTTACCCTTTAGAAGATCTACAAATCCATTCATAGGTCATATTTATACCGCCTTTAAGCTCTCTTATTGACAAGTGTTCATTTGATCAGGGAACAAGGGCATTTTGAGATGTTTGAATTATTATACACAACTTACATAAGGCAGGAAACTCTTGGAAACTCGCCAATCATCATCTGCTGAGCTGGTCAGAGCCAGTTTACATCTTCTCTGTGCACCTTGACAGAGCAATGCCTGTGTCCTGCCAGAATACATGAGATAATCAGTCTAATATGACACTATAAGCTTTGCATGCACTTATTCTTTCAAAAAGAGTATGTACCTCATACTTTGTGCCTTTGGCAATTAAAATCTATATATTGCCTTAAAGAAACAACTTTTTAAAGCAGCACTAGGTAACTTTTCAACCTTTATAATATATTTTCAAACCTCTTGTGATGATACATCGACTTACAATAGGTTGAATGACACGTCTGCCATAGCCTGACGGGGTCTGTATCGTTTTTAATCGTACTTTTAAACTTTGGGTTTCGGGTAGTAACCCGAGAAAATAAAGAATTACAAAATTCGACTGCTTTAAGGCATATACGTCACTTCCACCACCACCCCCACTTCCTTAAATTCGGACGTGCGAGCCAAACTATCATTTGTTTGCCAAATGTTATAATCATGGCCGAAGCAGCACAGAAAAATAAGAAAGCAAAGGTTTTGTCGGAGGGAAGCAAAAAGAGGAAACGAGAAAGTGATCGGATTAAAGGCAGGAGGAGGATCAACATTGGGCCAGCGTTTGCTCGTTGGCGTGAGCTGAAGGAGGAGGGGCTACATTCTTGCAAGTAAATACGTAAGACGTACAAAATCATATTTTAGGATACCTAACATGTCTGTGATATTGGTTTATTTGTCTTGCCTCAAGCTATAATGCAAATCGATTTTTCAAATTTGCAGATTCATCTAGGGTAGCTTGATATTATAATATTGACGATATATGGTTATTACCTACCACTCAAACATTGAATTGAAGTATCATATAGATTCTGTAAAACGGGAACCAATAGACTAGGCTACTATAATGACGCTGGCTTGTAAACGTGAGCATCGCGATCATTTGGCGTTTGAAAAAAATAAAACCCATGAAATTATATTCATATGACATGCTGAAACATATGCCACTGTACCTGGGATGAAGACATTTCACACGCGACGCAAGCAGAACACCTGCATGTGAACTCCATAGACATGTGAACTCCTCCCGCAGTGTTCAGGGCTATCATAGTTGTCATGTCAACAAATGCACGTACGATGCATCCACTGATGTAGAATGACAGTTTACGACAGTAGTAGAGGACAATACTGTTTCCCAACTGTAGGGGGAGCCCGAGAGCAAAAACTACCTAGTGCTGCTTTAAATAATGCAGGCTCAGCTCCTGGCATTGGATCAGTGAAGCTACATGAGTTGCTGCAATTTGATTGGGAAATTAACTTAATTTATACAATTTGAGTATTAAAATATATTAGTATATGTATAAATTAACATTATACACCGATCAGGCATAACATGAAGTGAGTAACACTGATTATCTCTTCATCACGGAACCTGTTAGGGGATGGGATATATTAGGCAGCAAGTGAACATTTTGTATTAAAAATTTAATGTGTTAGAAGCATAGACTGTAAAAAAAATATGGACGACACAACTTCATTCTCTTCCGCTGAAGAAAAGTGAAGCCGCCGGAGGTCCAAATATGGCGCTGACATCTTACATATTAAAAATTATATGAAGTGTAATGTGATTGCTTATTTTGTCTCACATTCATTCGAATACATGGAGGGGTGGGGGTTATGAGCTTTACTGGAACCAACCACTTGGGGCGATTGAGACATTTTGGCTTCAGTTTTTAACATGGCAGGCTTGCTTAGAAGCAGGAAAAATGCAAGAGGATTTGAGAGAGTTTGACAAGGGCCAAATTGTGATGACTAGATGACTAGATCTCCAAAACTGCAGCTCTTGTAGGGTGTTCCCGGTCTGCAGTGGTCAGTATCTGTCAAAAATGGTCCAAGGAAGGAACAGTGGCAGGGCAGCCAAGGCTCATTGATACATGTGGGGAGTGAAGGCTGGCCCGTGTGTTCTGATCAAACAGACGAGCTACTGCAGCTCAAATTGCTCAAGAAGTTAATGCTGGTTCTGATAGAAAGGTGTCAGAATACATCACAGTTTGTTGCGTATGGGGCTGCATAGCCCCAGACCAGTCAGGGTGCCCATGCTGACCCCTGTCCACCGTCGAAAGCACCAACAGTGGTGCTTTGGGCAATGTACTGCTGGGAAACCATGGGTCCTTCCATCCATGTGCATGTTACTTTGACACGTACCGCCTACTTAAGCATTGTTGCAGACCATGTACACCCTTTCATGGAAATTGTATTCCCTGGTGACTGTGGCCTCTTTCAGCAGGATAATGCGCCCTGCCACAAAGCAATAATGGTTCAGGAATGGTTTGAGGAGCACAGCAACGAGTTTGAGTTGTTGACTTGGCCTCCAAATTCCCCAAATCTCAATCCAATCGAGCATCTGTGGGATGTGCTGGACAAACAAGTCTGATCCACGGAGGTCCCACCTTGCAACTTACAGGACTTAAAGGATCTGCTGCTAACATCTTGGTGACAGATACCACAGCACACCTTCAGGGGTCTAGTGGAGTCCATGCCTCGGCAGGTCAGGGCTATTTTGGAAGCAAAAGGTGGACCAACACAATATTATAATATTGTTATGCCTGATCAGTGTAATTAATTAATAATATGATAATATAATGTAACTGAATAAGAATATACAGTACCATTAAAAAAATTGAGTCAGTAAGATTTTGTTTTATGATTATTATTATTATTATTATTATTTATCAATAAAATTATATAAAATTATCAAAATAATTAAAATAGAAAAGAGTTATTTAAGTTATTGTAACAATATTTAAAAATTGTACTGTTTTTAAAAACATTGTTAAAATGCTAACCAACGCCAAACTTTTGAATGGTAGTGTAAATATCTTCTTTCATGTTCCAACAATCACTGCATGTCATTGAATAAAGATGTGTCTTCAGTTGGTGCAGTGAACATCATTAGATTGGGTTTCTGCATGCTATTGGCCGTTTATTGTACGTAATATTTTTTTTTTTTCTGAGAATAATGTAAAGAAATGAATTTGCCACAATGATGCTCTCACAACATTCAGAAAAAGGGAAGCTTCATTGTCAGCTGACAGCTCATGAACTTGAGTCTTGATATTCTCATAGAGTTGTTTTGTGCTCTTTCCTAGAAAGCCTTCTTCAAACTCGTGACAATCAATGGTGTCCATCAATTTGTGTGGTATTGTGCAACCCTTTTTAAATTTTGTGGTCGTGGCCACATCCATAGTGATGGATTCTTTTTTTTTTTTTTTCCTGACTGGCAGCCTTAAACCAGACAGAATTCAAATTAGAAACAGGAGCATATGATTCAGGTTCTAGGATTGCGCATCCTGACCCCATTTCGAAAACTTGGTAGGGTAACATTATTTTGTAGTGTTGGTTGATCATATTTGATTCCATTTGATTCATGGGGTTTGGGCACAAAAAAAGTTCTCTTTTTTTTTTGCTAATTCAGAATGATTCACTTTGATGTCTAATGAAATTGTATTAAATACTAAAAATAAAATGCATTTAAAGGTTTTTTTTATTTTTCTTACAAGTCATTTTAGAGGAACTTTAAATATAGTTTGTCAAATGATGTTTGTTTATAGACCACAAGACATAATAATAACTGAATTTACACTAAATATCCTGTTTCAAAAGTTTACTGTTACTTGGATGATCAAAAGCTGAAAACATTCACTGATGCTCAAGGCAACACAACACATCAAGAACCAGTGGGTGTAACCATTGAACAGGTTAACATTGTGTTTCTTTCTGGAGCATCAGTAAATATTTTCGCCTGTAATAGTTGTATGTGTATGAGTCCATCAGATGTCATCAGTGTGAAAATATGGATCTCAAAAATCATACAATGCTGGTAAAATATTTGCAGAAGATGGTTGGAAACCCAAAGAATGTGCTGGACCTGGAGCATTTTTCTGAAGTGCATGACTGCTCAGGACAAACATGAGACTACTATACAACAAAGAGGGCAGAGCAGAGCATAAACTATCCCACATTTTATTAGAATAGTTACATATTTTTTAAAGTTTTTAATTTATTCATTTTCTTGATTTTTCATGGCCTGGTGTAAGGGTTCTTCCATAAAAATTTCAGGAGACATTCATAGAGCAATCAAAATGTTGTTTTATTGAGGGGAAAACAACAATAATGTACTGGTCACACAAAATAAAGAATAAATGAATGCGAATTACTGAGTTCTGGGTCTCAGATGTTCTCTTCAGGGATCCCTCACCAGAACTAACCAGCCATAGAAAATGATATCCTTTTAACAACCCATTTTGGTCTCACAAAAATCTCAATTCAAATTTTTATTACATATTGAAAAAGTATTTACACAAATAAACTCCATAAACATATGAAAAATCACATTCACCATAAAGCAATAATACAAATTAGTGTAAACAAAAAGTTATGCAATGAGTATACGTATAAAAAAGGACAAATGACCCAAACACATGTTATCCCAAAAACTTAAATTTTCCATAATTTCCGATATCAAAGACTTCAGGAAATGCCACATCCTTTTGATATCCGGCCTTCGTTCCATGCTACAGTCATGGATCCCGGCGGAACCACAGGTAAGAAGCCCAATCATTCAAACAAGATTAAATAAATAAAATCTTTGTCTAGTTGTGATTTGAGCATGCACTAACAAATTATTGGCGCTGTAGTTCTTTGCTATCTAATGCGCGCATAAAGAGAGAACGCGTAGCACCTCTAGTACAACCAGGGGCGCCGCTAGCAATTTTGGGCCCTATGAAAGAATATAAGGTTGGCCCCCTACCGTACCAAACATACAGGCCAACCTATAGCGTGAGTGAGGCTACGTAGTGATATAGGCTACGTAGGACAAGACAGAACCATGCAGTGAATTGGGTTTGCCGGAAATGCAGAAATAAGACGTAATTTTGTTTTATTTGTTATTCTGGTAGATTATACATTTATAATTTATATTACGTTACTACTAGTACTGTTACTAGGCTACTAATAAAACCAATCTCTGGGGGGCCCAAAAGTGTGTGGGCCCTTAGAATCATCCTAATTCATCCCCCATTTTAAAGAAAACAAAATACATAGAAATTGATCAAACAAAGAAAAAATAATCCCACAAAGCCAACGAAATATCAAGTTCTCCAACAAAAAAAACCTAAATTAAATAAGAAAACTATAACCATTCAAATGAAATATTTATTATGTGCGGCCTTAGCCATCACACCTGGTAATCACAATTTTAAAATGACCAATCCGATGGACGAGTCTGGGTTTGGTGGTTGCTATAGGAGAAAGGTATTGTACTTGTTGTTTGCCTCACAAATGCACTTCTAGAAGAATGGTCAAAAATTCCCATAAACACACTCTTAAACTTTGTGGAAAGCCTTCCCAGAAGAGTTGAAGCTGTTATAGCAAAGGGTGGGCCAACTCCATATTAAACCCTACGGATTAAGAATGGGATGTCATTAAAGTTCATGTGCATGTAAAGGCAGGCGTCCCAAAACGTTTGGCAATATAGTGTATATTGAAGATTTTAAAATATATTATAGACAATGCACAACATTTTTTCTTATTACATAATCTTAACCAGTATCAGTTTGATATGTAAATATTAGAACTTCCTTTTAAGAAACATGGGGTAACAGATTCCAATGGTGAGCAATCCACCTGTAAGGACAATTCAGAATTTCATGTCCACTTTTCTTTTTTTTGGGAAGTTGCCAATAAAATAAATAATGCAGTTATCTTTTGTCATCAGTAGTGCAAAATCATTGCGCCCTCAAAGTGCTTCAATCACAATTGACTTATTTACAGCAGCGCCGTCTTTGATTTGTAATTAACTGGAATGAAAGTGAGGCTGTGAGGCTGTATTCCATACGGTGCTGCTCTGAACAAGGTCTATAGGTAACCTGATAATGAAATCCAATGTGCATGGCCTGCGGTTTAATTGTCTGCTGAAAATTGAACGTTTGAAAGAAATTCTTTGTCTGTGCCTGAAAGGTAACTGCATTTCTGTTTAACATAGCATCACACTAGTTCCTTTTCATGAGGTATATGCTGACCCCTCACACTGGGGTTAAAAATTAAATAGCAAAGTTTTTCATCCACAGACTCTCAAATGTTTAGCCAGATGGACTGCGGTGCTGACCTTGAAACTTATTGTCCTGCATTTTTTTTTATTTCTATTCATCTGTCTGTAGATAGTTGAAAACACTACCTTTAAAGCAAGCGCATAGGATACAGATGCAATATAAGCTAGGGTGACCAAACGTCCTGTTTTCCCTGGACATTCAAGTCCTGTCCTGGCCCTAATATAACAATTTTCTATCCATACAGAGGGGGCATACTTTAAATGTATTGAAATTAATTAGGAATCTTTGAGTAAACTTTGAGTATCATTTGAGTATCTCATTGCCGGGCCGAGTGTCCTGGTTTCCGGTAATCAAAATATGGTCATCCTAATATAAGCATCAACTTATACTGAACTATTGCTGATTTCCAAGATGATTCAGTGCTGCACTGTAAACCCTAATGCTCAAAATAATGAATTGGTTTTAGTAGAGCCAACTCAAATTAAACAAATGAATGCAAACAAATGAACTTGTATGAGTATTTAGAACTTTCCTTTTCTTTTTAGTTCTCGAAACTGACACATTTTAAGTAATCTGAATTGTTTCATTGTTTTGAGTTTTAGGAACTTGTTTCTTTTAATTTAGACTAACTTAAATTTAACCAAAACTGGGCTGGGATTTCTATTTCCCAGCATGCTTTTCCATGACACTGAAAAGGGACAGTAAATGCCATATTTGAGTGTTGTATTATGTTTTTTGTGCAATAAGTTAATGTTGTTTTATGCTAGTTCACTGTAAAAAACACAACTTGAAAAAAGTTGAAAAGACTGGTTGGTTCAGCAAAAAAACACACTGTAAAAATCTTGTACAACAAAATAAATCTTAGTACTAATTTCCCCTAGCTTTTTCTTGTTGACTCAACTTTTGTAAATAACAGTTATACGAACTGAAAATAAGTTGTCTGTAACACACACACACACACACACACACACACACACACACACACACACACACACACACACACACACACACACACACACACACACACACACACACACACACACACACACACACACACACACACACACACACACACACACACACACACACACACACACACACACACACACACACACACACACACACACACACACACACACACACACACACACACACACACACACACACACACACACACACACACACACAAAAACGTTTAGTTGAGTCAACTTGACATTATTTGTTTTTCTGGAGAGGTGCAACTATTCTGTAACACATCTTTTGTAGTTGAGCCAATTCAACATTTAGTGTCTATTGGAAACAGAAGTAATTTTGGTTGTACAACCAAATTTTTTTACAGTGTTTAGAAGAGTTTCTGTTTTGTTTTTTTGTGGGGTTTCCATCATGGTGACAAGTGGAGCATGAGGTTAGTTTGAGCAAAGATATATGTTAAATGTATTATATTGCTGTCCTCAGCAAGTGCTATGCTAATGCTACCAAAGCATTGTGTAACCAATTAGCAAAGTGCCATTTACTGAATTAGCTTGTTAAAACTAGTCTCCACTACTAAAAAGATGAGATTACATGATATTTTTAATTAAAATTTAGTGGTGGGCCGTTATTGGCTTTAACGTGCTGCGTTAACGTGAGACTCTTATCGGGCGATAAAAAAAATATCGCCGTTAATCTATTCTCAAAGTTGGGTTGGGAGCTGGGTCTATACTACGCAAGCTATGATGACTTTCACCTTGATATTTTAGCGCGGATGTATACCTAGCCGAATTGAACTGTAGGGGGGCGAGAGAACGTGTCTTCGAACCTGTGTGTCTGCCTACTAGTGCTGTCAAAAATATCAATATTTCGTTATGCATCGATACTGAAATATCTGAAACGATACGATACTCATTTTCTACAGTATCAATATCAGCTGCGCTCTCCTCTCCTCTCCTCTCCGACCGACAGCGAGTTGACACGCACCCGCCTCCTCTCATTCAGTCCAGTTAACCCTCTGAACATTGCGAATGGGTGTTCTGCTGGATTTTTCCTCATGACAGCGTGTTAGTATTGGTGTGCCGGTCCGAATTTCGCGCGGATGTGCACATAACGTTAATTCTACTAATTCCTGCAGATTTCGCGCTCGCATCTGAAGCGCACACACACATACCGTAATAAAGCTGCCTCTGATGTACAAGTGCAAAAATTATCTCCATTTTCCAGTTTACTAATGATCAAATACACTCAAAAATGTCTCAATGCCAATCTTGGTGAGTTTTAACGTAAACACATTCGTAACCAGCTCACAGGAACAGTGGGATCCATGTGTGCGTCAGGTCTTAAAGGGACAGAAGTCATTTATTATTCAAACTACAAAAAGACAAACGATCACTTACGAGCACACATATTCTGGATGCCTTTGGCAGAATTCAAATGAGCCATTTTAATCTAGATTAATTCCAAGATTACAGTGAGATTAATCTAGATTAAAAAAAATTATCTATGCCCACAATTAGCTCAAATATTTTAAGTTCAGAGCGATTACAATCTGCAAGTTTTGCTTACTTAAACTTTAAATTTCTTAGCTTAAAAATTGAGGTAACATGCAGTTTATATTTTATAACAAAATGCCAGGTTAGTACAATATGTTAAATTCCTTGGCTGGTTGTTTATGTCATATTTCTCATTTATGCAACTTTGGTTTCAGGGACTTGGGTTTCATCCATATCAGTTAATTATTTTGGTGAGTATTCCTTATTACATGCATTTTAAATTGGTAGATAAGCAAATATTCAGCAAAGTCTGAGACCACTAGGGTTTTCTAAATTAATGCATTTTCTAATACAAATTATATTTATCAGCATAACAGCATAATTTGGTTTGTAATGGAAGAAAGAACATCTGAACATATGAAAAGAATTTGCATTACTTTGTCACATATTTTTTTCTCCATGTTGCACCATAACTTTATTTTGTTTGAAGAAAATTTATATTTCTATTTTTGTTTTTTTCATCTTTAAATGGGGAAAAAATATCCCAGATTTTAGGCTAATCTCAGACTTTTGGATGTCATTGCAAAGAATGTGTTTTGGTGCTTCAGCTCCAGATTCTGAACACCCGTGGTTTGAAAAATAATTTGTAATAGTCACATAGGTTGTTATATAACATAGATTATCTTAGTAAACGAAATCATGCTTAATACAGCTGAGTGCATTAGTCCTACCATATTTTCAGACATCAAATCTCTGTGCTTCATCCTTTACTGAAGAAAGTCAGGTTCAACAAAGCATTAAAGAGTGAATCTCCATTATAACCATTAAGATAATTGTTGTTATTTTCCTCCTTTTGTGGAGAAATACTACAGGTCATAAAAATGTAGCCTACATGTAAAACTTTTTATGATGTTTTTATTCTGCCTTTCCGTGTGTCATGACATGACAGCCAAATACTTCCAAATTCTGTAATATGTGTGAATCTGCTAATGCATTTCTCTGATGTGCTGCCAACAGTTTTTTGGGCTTTCTACACAAGCTTCTATTAAAGGTGCAATGACCTTGTTCCACATAAAGCACTCTGTCCTCTGGCTCTGACGATTTTAAATCAGTTGCAGCAAACTTGAAATAACAGTTCACAAACACAATGTGGTTGGTTGGATAAATGAATATGAATTGGGAAGCAAATGCATCCTTTTAAAAGGACATTAAAGAGACTGGGGCTAGTTGTCACATGTTTTACTCCAGCGAATATTTCCCAGTGTAGATTTAATGCTTTGATGCTCATGCTACAAAAATACAATTGAACTTATTGGTGAGAGTGATATATAGATACATGCTGATATCAGATGTTCAGGTTTCAGCTGTAGATGTTTTTGTGTGTCCTGTCGTCTGAGCTTTTCGATTTAATGCGTCAGATGTGGCTAGCAGGAAGTGGAGTTTGTGTAAATTCACACATTTTAAAGGTGAGATATCAAGCGTCTAAGTTTGACTTGATGACCAGGTCTGAGTTGATGTATTTGTATGAAGGACAGGGTAAGGGAGAGATTACACAGAAAAATATCAGTGGGTCAAGTTGATCATCTATTCAGATTCTCTTATATACTGGCTGAAATCGGAGCATGGGGTCACAGAAAAGTCAATAATTCAATAATTTTATTTCATATAGAATTCTGAAAATGCTCCCTAACTAAAAATCAAACAAACCTAAGCAGTCAAATGAAACAAAAACAAATGTAAGCATGTACTCACATAATAAGACATAGTTATTTTCAATTTACTGTCATTTTTGCTATTCTCCAGGTTGACTAAATCAACCTCTAAATAAAACCCAGATGTAGTTATTGAGTCCAGATGTGTGTCCCCTTTATGCACATTTTGATCTAATTGAACATGGTCTGTAGGTGAATCTATCTATCTATCTATCTATCTATCTATCTATCTATCTATCTATCTATCTATCTATCTATCTATCTATCTATCTATCTATCTATCTATCTATCTATCTATCTATCTATCTATCTATCTATCTATCTATCTATCTATCTATCTATCTATCTATCTATCTATCTATCTATCTATCTATCTATCTATCTATCTATCTATCTATCTATCATCTCAGTTATATCATTATGACCACCAAGGCATGGACTCCACTAGACCCCTGAAGGTGTGCTGGGATATCTGGCACCAAGATGATCGCAGCAGATCCTTTAAGTCCTGTAAGTTGTGAGGTGGGGCCTCCATGGATCAGACTTGGATCCCACAGATGCTCGATTGGATTGAGATCTGGGGAATTTGGAGGCCAAGTCAACTCAAATTCGTTGTTGTGCTCCTCAAACCATTCCTGAACCATTTTTGCTTTGTGGCAGGGCGCATTATCCTGCTGGAAGAGACCACAGCCACCAGGGAATAACGTTTCCATGAAAGGGTGTACATGGTCTGCAACAATGCTTAGGTAGGTGGTACGTGTCAAAGTAACATCCACATGGATGGCAGGACCCAAGGTTTCCCAGCAGAACATTGCCCAAAGCATCACACTGCCTCCGCCGGCTTACCTTCTTCCCATAGTGCATCCTGGTGCCATGTGTTCCCCAGGTAAGGGACGCACATGCACCAGGCCGTCCACATGATGTAAAAATAAAAATGATTCATCAGACCAGGCCACCTTCTTCCATTGCACTGTTGGTGCTTTCGGAGGTGGACCCTGACTGGTCTGCCACTTTGCAGCCCCATACACAACAAACTGCGATGCACTGTGTATTGTGACACCTTTCTATCAGAACCAGCATTACAGTTTTTCTCCATTGGTTTGGCTCATTTCTTGAAACAGAAATTACATTCTCAAAATTGTAAGATCATTTGGCAAAACAGTCTTACAGTTCAGCACAACACTATATCTCACTTGCAAAAGCTAATATCTCTCCCAAAACTGTTCACTCATGCTTCAGAACTAAATTCCTTTCCCATATAGATGGTCAGTGCCACCAAAATAGCAAAGATCCTTCTCAATTGATTTGGCTCATTTCTTGAAACAGACCGGACGTTCTCAACTCTCTTGGTGCTTTTGCCAAAATAACGTGGATGGTTTGGCACAACACCATGGTTCACCTGCAAAAGCTCATACCTCTCCCAAAACAGTTCACTCATGTGTCAAAACTAAATTTCCTTCTCATTTAAACAGTCAGTGCCCGCAAAATGCTTTGTCCCTTTGGCATTGTGTAAGCACTGCAAGTCAAAATGTTTAGATGTTTTGTCACTATGGCAGAGGACCATTGAAATATCCCTGATGTCCACCTTTCAGTCTTAGCCCAGTCCTTCATTTTTGTCTAGCTAACAGAATACAATTGTTTATAAAACTGAAAAAAAGAAAGAAATAGGATTTTAGGGTAAGAGTAGCCTCCAAGGTTTGACATCACACATTGCACTCATACTGCCAAGGAAATTGTAACCATTATCATTCACACACATAAAGTAACTTCCATACATCAGAGTAAAAAGAAAATGTATACAGCATAATATACTGTAACATAACACACAAACAAAAAAAACTATGAAAATTACCGTCCTCACCCTCCTGGCCATCCACACGCTGCTGTTCTCAATCTTACTGTAAACACTTGTAAAATTTCTACTTTTCTAATGATATAATCTGGGTTAGAATTTTTTTTCTGAGATATTGTTAGAGTAAAGTATATGAATATATTGACCAAACAGTACACACAAGACCAGTACTGCATGCATATTGATGAAAATATTTATTTCTCTCCACATTTGTAAAATCATTCGATTCATTCATGCGTTTTCAAAGGTTTGTTTTTTATATCTGCTGAGGTTGGGCTGAAGTCTCTGTCCAGCCTCTCTCTATAGTCAACCCATGGGTTCTCAGTAGAATCGCATCTGATAACTTTGGTCCCTGTCTTCTTTGGCCACATCCTATAGGTCTACCTCTTCCTACCCCCCTTCCCCTCTCTTCCTCTCTCTATCCCTTCCCCTCTCTACCCCTCTCTACCCAACTTCCCCTCTCTACCCCTCTCTACCCAACTTCCCCTCTCTACCCCTCTCTACCCAACTTCCCCTCTCTACCCCTCTCTACCCAACTTCCCCTCTCTACCCCTCTCTACCCAACTTCCCCTCTCTACCCCTCTCTACCCAACTTCCCCTCTCTTCCCCTCTCTACCCAACTTCCCCTCTACCCCTCTCTACCCAACTTCCCCTCTCTACCCCTCTCTACCCAACATCCCCTCTCTTCCCCTCTCTACCCCTCTCATCCCCCCTTCCCCTCTCTACCCCTCTCATCCCCCCTTCCCCCCTCTTCCACTCTTTACCCCTCTCTACCCACTTCCCCTCTCATCCCCCTTCTCCTCTCATCCCCCTTCTCCTCTCATCCCCCTTCCCCTCTCATCCCCCTTCCCCTCTCATCCCCCTTCCCCTCTCTTCCCCTCTCTACCCACTTCCCCTCTCATCCCCCCTTCCACTCTCTACCCACTTCCCCTCTCATCCCGCCTTCCACTCTCTACCCACTTCCCCTCTCCTCCCCCCTTCCCCTCTCTACCCACTTCCCCTCTCTTGTTCATTTACTTGGCCAGGTGCCTCCATGTTCAGAAATTGTACTGGTCCTGCATGGTCAAGCTCTTTACATATATGTTTGACAGCTTTCACAGTCATGGACAGCACCTGTCAGGTAACTAAACTGTTTGATTGGTCATCTGAGATGTGTGAAAGTCCTCCTTCATTAGTCAAGTTCTAGTTTCACCTGACTGTCAATTGCTGTAATAAATTTATCAAATGTTCCAAGGGATTCATATATGGTATTCATGGTATTATGTTCTTGACTAATTTTGACAATAGAACAGACTATTGTGCATGTGATGACTTATACAATGAAATGATGCTGATACGTTTTGGAGCGAACGACCATTAGACTGAGAATCACACAATCAGTTTAGATCAACAAGATCTAATCACTTGCAAACTGTGCTAAATGTAGGCTACCTGTACTTAATCAATTGCAAAGATGTACTGAGACATTGAGACATGTACTTAGACATTTGCAATTTGATGAAATTAATGAGAAATGCTATTCTGTTGTGAACAATTGCCAAGTGGTTTGGAGATTTGTCCATGTTGTTTTGAGAATGTAATTTCTGTTTCAAGAAATGAGCCAAACCAATGGAGAAAAACTGTAATTTCTTGAGCAATTTGAGCTACAGTAGCTTGTTTGTTTGATTGGACCACACGGGCCAGCCTTCGCTCCCCAGGTGCATCAATGAGCCTTAGCCACCGGTGACCCGTCCTTGGACCAATTTTGATGCTCTGACCCAATCATCTAGCCATCACAATTTGGCCCTTGTTAAACTCAAATCCACTTGCCCATTTTTCCTGCTTCAAACACATCAACTTTGAGGACAAAATGTTCACTTGCTGGCTAATATATCCTATCCACTAACATGTGCCATGATGAAGAGATAATCAGTGTTACTCACTTCACCACATAATGTTATGCCTGATCGGTGTATATGTATATCCTCATTTGCGTCTAGTTTTAAATTTGCATGCAAGGGAAAAGTTAATCTACTCATCCTCTTTCTTTAAACTATAGCATATAGGTTGTGGCTTTACATGGTTGTGCATGCAGACAGCTGAAGGGTTTTTCTCTGAAGTTGAATTTTGGCCCCACCAAGTAAGGGAAAAGATCTCAGTGAACTGTTAAATGTATTTTTGCATTCCAGCTGCGACAAGGAATTTTCATCCAGATCATCAAAACAGCCAGTCATCCAATCATCAGGCCTCTGAAGTGGGGAATATCAACACCTTTCTCAGATCATGCATGCATCCTGTCTTTATAATCTTCTTTCATCCATTTTCGTTGCTGTTCATGTAATATGCCTTCCTTATAAAACCATGAGCCAATTGTAATGCAAATGAGCATATATAATGACACACATTTCATTTATCTATGCATATAAGTGAGACATTGACACAAAGTGCTAGAGATGTTTACCAAATCCTCTCAGCCTGTATAGCCACTGAATGCACTTACATAACTGGATTTGAGGCCATTATTACCTTACTGTAATCCTATTTGAAACAACATTGCCTATATTAACATATTTTTCTTCTAATCTTAAGTTTATTTCAAGGGTTTATAGCTGTCAGGAAGCAAATAAAAAATTCACACAAAAAAATACATTTTATAGCTTATTTATATTTTGTACATTTATAAAATGTACATTTCAATTAGATACACCTTCCTTTCGGGCTCATGCCAGGATGTGTGCTTTAAAGATTATGGAAGTGCGCGAGAGGGGTGAATAGGTTGAATATTCGAGTAGGATGCGTGGAGTTGATTCCCCTCTGAGATATAACAAGATATAAGAGGCTTTTATCTACATAATATATAATTATTTACTATAAAATGTGCATGCATTAGCATTAATTTGCGTTTTTAGATTTTCATTATTTAAAATACTCTGCGGAAAAAAAACATTTCAGTCTTTTTCTAACAGTTGAAAATGAGGTATTGTGCATGGACCAGAAACTTCAAATTAAATTTTATCTGGAGGCAACAGAGAGAAAAACATGTTTTTATTGGCTCTATGACCATTTTTGGCTGAACAAGGAAAAGGAGCAAAGGTTGTGTGAATTTGTAAGTTTTGCTAAAATAGGAAAGACAGCAACTGACCAATGTTTGCGTAAATGACAGGACACCGCATCTGTGACCTGCATCCCCTGAGCATGTGCAGAAATATGCATCATTTCACAGTGTGCAGCCAAGTGTTGTTTCCGTTTCTTCAGCAGCTGGATGGGCATAATATTTTGAGTTTCTATTGAATAAACGAATCACTTTCTTTGTACCAACTCAAATTTGCAGTTTACATGAACTCAAAATTTTAAGGCAACCAGGTCATTTTACAGTGTGATTGTGTCTTTAATAATTTCTGTGCATGATGTGAATCCAATGCCACATTCACAATAATACTTTTTAATTTGAAAATTATATTTTCAACTGAAAATAACTTTTTCTAAAGTGTTTACAGTGGATGGGAAACTGTCTCGTATCGATCCCGCATCACATTATTTAAACAGAATTTATGACAAAGAATTGCAGATGCTGATATCATGACAATCTATCGATAAACACACCTTGTCCTCTGTTTCTGACACTGGCACTTCACCGCTGCGGACTGGGGAACACACTGAAGTGTGCGGGCTAAAGGCTGTTTTCATGGGTTTAAAGGGGACTGGGGCGATCACAAATGTGTGTACAGGTTACAGAGATAATTACAATTTTAAAAAAGGCTCTATGGAAGCTTCTTTCCGCCACAGAATAAAACATTTTAAAACATAAGTGCGACTTTATATCTCGCAATTCTCACTTTATATCGCACAATTCTCACTTTATATCTCACAATTCTGACTTTATATCTCGCAATTGTAACTTTATATCCTGCAATTCTGACTTTATATCTCGCAATTCTGACTATATCTCTCACAATTCTGACTTTATATCGCACAATTCTGAATTTGTATCTCGCAATTCTGACTTTATATCTCGCAATTCTGACTTTATATCTCGCAATTCTGACTTTGTACCTCGCAATTCTGACTTTATATCTCGCAATTCTGACTTTTTATCTCGCAATTCTGACTTTGTATCTCGGAATTCTGACTTTGTATCTCGGAATTCTGAATTTGTATCTCGCAATTCTGACTTTTTATCACGCAATTCTGACTTTATATCACGCAATGCTGACCTTAAATCTCGCAATTCTGACTTTTTATCTCGCAATTCTGACTTTTTATCTCGCAATTCTGACTTTGTATCTCGGAATTCTGACTTTGTATCTCGGAATTCTGAATTTGTATCTCGCAATTCTGACTTTTTATCACGCAATTCTGACTTTTTATCTCGCAATTCTGACTTTGTATCTCGGAATTCTGAATTTGTATTTCGCAATTCTGACTTTTTATCACGCAATTCTGACTTTATATCACGCAATGCTGACCTTATATCACGCAATGCTGACCTTATATCTTGCAATTCTGACTTTTTATCACGCAATTCTGACTTTTTATCACGCAATTCTGACTTTATATGACTCAATTCTGACTTTATATCACGCAATGCTGACCTTATATCATGCAATGCTGACCTTATATCTTGCAATTCTGACTTTTTATCACGCAATTCTGACTTTTTATCACGCAATTCTGACTTTATATCACGCAATGCTGACCGTATATCTCGCAATTCTGACTTTTTGTCACGCAATTCTGACTTTATATCACGCAATTCTGACTTTATATCACGCAATGCTGACCTTATATCTCACAATTTTGACTTTATATCACAATTCTGACTTTATATCTTGTAATTCTGACTTTATATCATGCAATTCTGACTTTATATCACGCAATTCTGACTTTATATCACGCAATTCTGACTTTTTATCACGCAATGCTGACCTTATATCTCGCCATTCTGACTTTTTATCATGCAATTCTGACTTTATATCATGCAATGCTGACCTTATATCTCACAATTTTGACTTTATATCTCGCAATTCTGACTTTTTATCTCGCAATTCTGACTTTGTATCTCGGAATTCTGACTTTGTATCTCGGAATTCTGAATTTGTATCTCGCAATTCTGACTTTTTATCACGCAATTCTGACTTTATATCACGCAATGCTGACCTTATATCTCACAATTTTGACTTTATATCTTGCAATTCTGACTTTTTATCTCGCAATTCTGACTTTGTATCTCGGAATTCTGACTTTGTATCTCGGAATTCTGAATTTGTATCTCGCAATTCTGACTTTTTATCTCGCAATTCTGACTTTTTATCTCGCAATTCTGACTTTGTATCTCGGAATTCTGACTTTGTATCTCGGAATTCTGAATTTGTATCTCGCAATTCTGACTTTTTATCACGCAATTCTGACTTTATATCACGCAATTCTGACTTTATATCACGCAATGCTGACCTTATATCACGCAATGCTGACCTTATATCTTGCAATTCTGACTTTTTATCACGCAATTCTGACTTTATATCACGCAATGCTGACCGTATATCTCGCAATTCTGACTTTTTGTCACGCAATTCTGACTTTATATCACGCAATTCTGACTTTATATCACGCAATGCTGACCTTATATCTCACAATTTTGACTTTATATCTCACAATTCTGACTTTATATCTTGTAATTCTGACTTTATATCATGCAATTCTGACTTTATATCACGCAATTCTGACTTTATATCACGCAATTCTGACTTTTTATCACGCAATGCTGACCTTATATCTCGCAATTCTGACTTTATATCATGCAATGCTGACCTTATATCTCACAATTTTGACTTTATATCTCACAATTCTGACTTTATATCTTGTAATTCTGACTTTATATCATGCAATTCTGACTTTATATTAAGCAATTCTGACTTTATATCACGCAATTCTGACTTTTTATCACGCAATGCTGACCTTATATCTCGCAATTCTGACTTTATATCACGCAATGCTGACCTTATATATCGCAATTCTGACTTTATATCACGCAATGCTGACCTTATATATCGCAATTCTGACTTTATATCACGCAATTCTGACTTTATATCACGCAATGCTGACCTTATATCTCACAATTTTGACTTTATATCTCACAATTCTGACTTTATATCTTGTAATTCTGACTTTATATCATGCAATTCTGACTTTATATTATGCAATTCTGACTTTTTATCTCGCAATTGTAACTTTATATCATGCAATTCTGACTTTATATCTCACAATTATGACTTTATATCTCACAATTCTGACTTTAATCGCGCAATTCTGACTTTATATCTCGCCATTCTGACTTTGTATCATGCAATTCTGACTTTATATCTCGCAATTCTGAATTTGTATCTCGCAATCCTGAATTTGTATCTCGCAATTCTGACTTTTTATCATGCAATTCTGACTTTATATCACGCAGTGCTGACCTTATATCTCGCAGTTATAAAGTTATAAAGTCAGAATTGTGAGATAAAAGGTTGCCATTACCTTTTTTAATTTTTTATTCTCTGGTGGAAACAAGCTTCCATAGTCTAGTGACGCCCTATATGTGCGAAGTGCCAGTACGCAAGAAAAAATAAGGGGAACGGTGTAACACTGGTTACATGCATGTGGTTTGGCACTGCAAGGATGATCAGCTGTCCTTAATGTCTCCCTGTAGCACGGTCTTAGACTGTCTTACATTACTGACATTGCAGTTTATTGCTCTGTTCACATCTGCGGTCCTCATGCCTCCCTGCAGCAGGTCTATGGCATGTTCACGCAGGTGATCAGAGACCCTGGTGTTTCTCAGAGTCAGTGGAAAGGTCTCTTTAGTGTTCTGAGTTATTGTAACTGTGACCTCAATAGTACTTCCTGCAAACTGTTAGTGTCTTAAGGAATGTTCAACAGGTGCATGTGCAATAATTATTGAAACCCTTTCCAATAAAGATATGTAAAGCTTGTTTGGATTTTACATAATTATCTTTATGTAATTATCTTAAAATAAAATAATAATTTCACTGAAAACGATGTGGCAAGTACAATTTATTTACAATATGTGAAAATGTTATTTGATAAACTTTTTTTCTTTTTTACTTAAATTCAATGTAAATTATTCATTTGATAAAAACCTAACTAATTACTTTTATTATGTGTGTTAAATATACACTATTTTATGCATGTAATTTTTTTAAAAGAATATTTTGTTTTAGTGTAAGGGATATTAGAGCATATTATTCTCAAAAAACAACATCTACATTATTTTATGGTTATCCACGTATTGCTTACACGTTGTTAAGTAGGCCTATATGAATCTATTGCAAATGTAGCCTAATTATTTTATTAATGACATTAATATTTTGAGTATGGACACTGAAAAGTATTATATTGCTGCCCTCTCATAGCATGATTGATCTACGTGTGTTGTTACCACATGATTGCTTGATGACAGATCTGTCACATAAAGGGGCGGAGATTTAAGTAATAGAACCGTCAGTGTCGTATGGGTTTATGAGCCGACACGTAGGCTACTTTGACCACTCTCCACCATAATAAACTGAGCGGTATTCTTATAAAGCTTTTCCCAGTTATGTTTAGCTGTAGGACCGTGTTGAAAAACAAACAATCATCATCTTAATCAGAGAGAGAGAGAGAGAGAGAGAGAGAGAGAGAGAGAGAGAGAGAGAGAGAGAGAGAGAGAGAGAGAGAGGAAGAAGCAGACCGACAGCCCCTCAACTGAAGCGTTTAATAACAGACGGAAACAAACAATTGTGGATTATGGAGAAGTTACCAACTCAATTTTAAGAAACAGGAGAAAGGTGCTCAAATTCCTCGGGATGGTTGAATAGTCATAGCAAGGTAAGCGTTTCCTTTTCAGTAAACATTAGTGGCATCATCATTATGAGCGCTTTCCGTGCGTTTGTTATTGTGTCGCGTGCACATGTTGCATCTGTTTTAGTTATTGTATTATTAGCCTACGCATGTATGTGTGAGGACTGAATAATGCTGTGAAACAAAATGCCTAAAAAAGTTGCAAATTAATCCTTAGCATTGTTGATACATTTTTAATAATGGTAGCTATATATATTTTTTTTAATTATTTTCCCCCGACCAATTAACTTAGCCATACAGTCTCCTGTAAAATGTCATGTTTAATATTAAGCTCTTCGTTGTAATTTCAGCTGAACTGTCCAATGAACAGTGCATGTTTATCAATGAAGGAGACTTACACAAAACTGATTGGTTGACTGACAGCTTTGGTTTGGTAACATATGATGGATCCCAGACACTCTGTTGATGGTCAGCACAATATTGCCTTACAATTCGTTTGAAAAAGATTTAGGAGAAAGACATTGACATTAAATGAATGAACATCATCTGTTAACAATGTCTCTTAATCAATGTTCTTGAAATATTCTCTATTTCAACTTTGACAAAAGCATTAAACATTTGACATTCTGACAGATTAGCCATTATATCAGACAGATTCCCGCAACAAAGGATCGCTTATTCTTCACTGCTTTTATAGCAAGTCACACTTCTCTTGTTAGGTCATTTCACATTTGACTTTTCTTTCTTTTTTTCCTTTTTTTTTTTTTTTGTATGAGTGGATCTCAAAGACTGCTTTGAAATGATCAATGCATGCAACAAGTGATCATCTCTTAGAACTTTAAGGAGTCTATTTTAAGAAATTGCATTATTTAGAAAACCTATCTGGGGGAGGAGATTCATGGTTTAGTAACCTCGCACATGTTCACAATTCGATTATGCAGCATCATCTCTGATCTCCCGGGAGATGATTTCAAAAGCTGTGGGTCACCAGAGAGTATATTGAATACTCATTAAGTTATGTCTACTGTTTGTTATCCATAAATCCACTAGAAGCGTTAAAGTGACTAACAGTGTTGATAGGAAAGCTCATTTTCAGTTGGTTTTCAATGAATGATTCATTGTCTTCAGCTGTATAAAGGTTTGTTTTGAAGGCTTTCACATTCTTTGCCCCTCTGCCAAGTAATAGCATTCTTTTGATGTGACCATCCTTTTGGAAAAACAATCGATAGCCTATATTGGCAAGTACCAGACTCACAAAATATGTGACATGGCTACAAAATCAAGTGTACCTTTACTGCACTGGCAAGCTAATATTGTGAAGTATGTCTCTTGTACTAGTAATCTAGTTTCTCTTAAAATGCCTGGTGGGAAATATTTTTTTTATCCACAAAAGTGATTGCATAAATCTTGACGTAGCAGTTTTTCTATATAGAAAGGGAACCAAAGCTACGTCAGTAAGCGGAGACGTTTTTGTGTTCCCAGATGTAACCTACTTTACTTCTTTAGAACTCCCTTCTAAAGGAAATGTGAATGTATTGACGCTTGTCTTTGATTTGTTTATTCCCAAAATATTGATTTTTTTTTTTACAATGTTAAATAAAGTCGTGCTCAAAAATGTACACACCCCTTGCCGAATCTGCAAAATGTTTATTTTAACAGAATAAGAGGGATCATATCATAAAAAAAAAAAAAATTATTTAGTACTGTCCTGAATGCAATATTTTACATAAAAGATGTTTGCATTTAGTCCACAAGACAAAACAAATAGCAAAATTTATCAAAATGACCCATTCAAAAGTTTACATACCTTTGATTCTTAATATACTGTGTGTCATTACCTGGATGATACACGGCTGTTTATGATTACGTCAGAAAAATCCTTCAGGTCCTGCAAATTCTTCAGGTTTCCAGCATCTTTTTGCATATTTGAACCCTTTCCAACTTTTGGAATTTGAAGATCAAGGTAAATTGTACTTAATTTATCTTCCGGTAAACATATAAGTATCTTCTGTTGCTTCCGAAGGAAAAAAAAGAAGATATTTAAACAAAATGAGAAATGTGGACATCTTCATCTTTCCCCCCCTCGGATCTTAATGCATCATGTTTCCTTCTGCAACATCATTGAATGTTTGAACCTTTTTTAATAGTTATGTTTGAGTCCCTCAATTGTCCTCAGAGTGAAAAGATGGATCTCAAAATCATACAGTCACTGCTGGAAAGGGTTCAAATATGCAACAACAACAAAAAAAATCTGCATTTTTTGAAGAAAATTGTGAATCATAAACAGCCCTGGATCATCCAGGTATTAAGATTCAATACGTAAACTTTTGAACTGGGTCATTTTTATAAATTCAGCATTTATTTGTCTTGTGGATATATGTAAACATATATTTTGGGTGAAATATCTAATTCAGGACAATACTAAATAAAAAATAACATGCATTATATGATCCCTCTTTTTTTTTATATTTTATAATTAACATTTTGCAGATTCTGCAAGGAGTATGTGAACGTTTAGGTACGATTGTAAATTGTTTTTACAAAAAAAAGTCACGGACAGCCCTTAAGCAGCCTATAAGCACTTTAGTAGTGTGAATAAATATAATAAAACCTTATAATACCAAACCAAATAATGTATCTGTAAAATAGAAACTTTTGATCAGTGGTTTTATCTGGTTTTCTGCAGTATTTCTTGTCTGTTCTGTGATTTGATTCATTCTTATAATTTAATTTGATCCGTCAACATGATGTTTTACAATTATCATTGGAACTGACGAATGAATGTCTGTAAAGAAAACCCCTGCTATTACAGTAATTAGCATTTTGGTGTGATTTACTGTGACAACTTATTGAAAATGCGTGAGCAGGACAAATAAATGTAGATGCAAATATCACAAACACAAACGCACTTATTTATTCCAGAACATTGTCCATTGAAATGACTTGGAAAGACTAATCAAATTGAAAGAGAAGCTTTCACTAAATCGTTAATGGTAATAATTTTGACATGCATCGATTATTGCCAAGTAATATCTCTGTAAATATATGTAGAACTCATCTATGGTAGTGAGACGTGGCTGATTTGGCGACAATATAACGATGGAGGACAAGTTGTTAACCTTTGGAAATTGCTCTAGTTCCTGATGAAAATGACATGCGAGCACGTCTGACTCATGTCTTATTTCTATGCCATTATTTCTCCACTGTCTCTAAGATATCCGGTTTGTGAAGGATATTCATCTATGTGTTTATTTTAAATCTTTATGCTGTCTTTCATTCTTTTCCTTGCACAAACATTTTGCACAGGGTTGCGCAAGGACATGTATTGATTACTGATATAAAGGGAGTGCCTTCATGTCCAGAAGCTGATAAGAGATGACAGGGTTCGCAGAGCTTAATTTGGAGCATCAGAATATTGGCAGGAGGTTTTTGAACCCGTAAAGCTGTCGGATATGGGATATGGTTTCCCTCCAGCTTGTGTTTCAAACGGAGTTCAAAGACTTTTCTGTTTAAGCTTTGACGACATGCTTTTTTTTTATGCAGGAAAGTAATCGCACTCCTCAGTAAGGCACTAATGGAGAATGACACCTCCATCCATTCGGGCTACGTCCCACATTACCTTCTTCGAGGGGATCCCTTCGCCTCCAAGCTGTCCAAGGAGGCAGACATAGTGGCGGCGTTCTACATCCTCATCATTGGTAAGTGTACAGTGTGGACATTCATTTGCAAGCATCATGTGAATTGTCATTGATAAGATCAGTGATGAGTTTGAATTCAAATGTTTAAATTAGGTTATAGCAAAATGTCTGGACTTTTTAGAGGGTATGATTGTACTTATTCTTTTTGATATGAAGAAGTTTCTCTTTTTGTTTTGTAAAATTCAAACAACATGACATTTTAATGATATTTAGTAGGAATGGGACGGTTTGAAAATGTCATATCATGATTAGAGTTACCAAAATTATCACGATTATCAACATTATCACAGTTTTGTTAAAATGAGATGAAAGTGCTCAAAAAGAACTGATGCACACACTGAAAATATTTCAACAAGTTTTTTATTTTGAAAATCAAACAAACAATAAATAAAACAAGCAGCTCTATGCACTTTAAGCAAGAATCTATTCGGTGGCATTTCCTTCGTTATAATGACCGTCGTCAATAGCAACACATTATGACAGCGCAAATCCACGTATCACAACGGACGCGCTCACTCTCTCGTTTCATTCAAATGCAGCTCGCTGTCTTGGATATGATTGTAGAGGGTTTGATTGTACTTATTTCTTGTTGATTTGAAGAAATTTCTCTTTTCGTTTTGTAAAATTCAAACAACATGATATGGTAATATAATGACATTTTAATGATATTTAGAATGGGACGGTTTGAAAATGTCATATGATTAGAGTTACCAAAATTATCACGATTATCAATATTATCACGATTTTGTTAAAATGAGATGAAAATGTTCAAAAAGAACTGATGCACACACTGAAAATATTTCAACCAGTTTTATATTTTGAAGATCAACAAACAATAAATAAAACAAGCAGCTCTATGCACTTTAAGCAAGATTCTATTCTGTGGCATTTCCTTCCTTATAATGACCGTCGTCAATAGCAACGCATTATAACAGTGCACATCCACGTATCACAATGGACACGCTCTCTCGTTTCATTCAGATGCAACTTGCCGTCTTGCGTCTCCATTTTTTGATTGTATTGAAATGAAATCAGAGCACTTTACTGATAATACTAATAATATTGTTGTGATCATCTTATCTGGACGATTGTTTTGTCCACTGTACAAAATGAATTTATAAACAGGTCAGATTTAAAACAATTCAATGTGTCCTCGCAGTTATTTTTGTGGGTGGTATAAAAAAAAATCTGTGTAATAAGTGTACAATGAGTACATATTTTTATTCCTTAAATGTCACCCTTAAAGGAACATGCCCTTATTTTTTAAAATAGGCTCCCTTTCTAACTCCACTAGTGTTAGTTTTACCATTTTCGAATCCTTTCAACCGATCTCTGGGTCCGGCGATAGCACTTTTATCATAGCTTAGCATAGATCATAAAATCTGATTAGACCGTTGGCATCTCACTCAAAAATGATCAAAGACTCCTGCGTAATAATCAAGGAACTTTGTGCCGTACCATGGGTGCAGCAGGTGCAATGATATTACGCAGCGTCTGAAAAATAGGCTTACCGTATTTTCTGGACTATAAGTCGCACTTTTTTTTCACAGTTTGGCTGGTCGTGCGACTTATATATCAAAATTAATTCATACTGACTGACAAGAATAAACATTTAGCTACGTATACAGCCGCGAGAGGGCGCTCTATGTTGCTTCTGTAGCCTACCCCTGAAAAAATTAACTGAAAACAACTGAAAACTGAAAAAACTGTTAACTGAAACATTAACTTAAAGACAACTGAGAAAGACTGAACTCAAACAAAATGCCCCCCATAAAGAAAATCCTATTCTGCAAATTACAAACTGCAGGTAGTAAAATATGCGGCCGAAAATGGTAATCGAGTAGCAGAAATAAAGTTTGGAGTGAATGAGAAACTTGTGAGGGACTGGCGAAAAGCAGAGGTTACTTTAACTGTAATGAAGAAAACAAAGAAAGCTAATCACGGACTGAAAGCAAGATGGCTTGAAATAATGCTCTGTCGGGAGAGGCTCAGCTGCGCGAGAAAAACTCTGCCAGTGTGAATGCACAGCGGGCGCGGGCGCGGGCGCGGGCGCAGGCGCAGGCGCGCGGCTTCCGCTCTCCGCACTGCTTCTCCCCTGCCAACGCACTGCTTGCGCGTGCGGTGTGAAGCTGGCATTATAGTCCAGTATAATACGACTTATAGTCCAGTGCAACTTATATATGTTTTTTTCCTCTTCATGACGCATTTTTTGACAGATGCAATTTATACTCCGGAGCGACTTATAGTCCGGAAAATACGGTACTTCCGTCAACATAACCAATGTGACAACCTGCTTGCACAGAGAGCATGCTGGGGACTATTTTCAGGCGCTGCGTAATATCATTGCGCCGCTGCACCTATGGTACAGCAGCAAAGTTCCTTGATTATTACACAGGAATGAGAGTATAATTCCTAGCCATATCGGCCTAGAAAATCGCTAATTTTAATTTCCCGTCGGTCTTAGTACACTGTGTAACTACAGAAGAGTCAAGTTTTAAATAGGAAAAATATCGAAACTCTTTGGTCATTTTTGAGAGAGATGCTAACGGTCTAATCAGATTCAATTCTCTATGCTATAAGCTACGCTAAAAGTGCTAGCGCCAGCCCCGGAGATTGGCTGAATGGATTCGAAAACGGTAAAACTCAACTGTTTAACTCTTAGGGGAGTTGGAAAAGGATAAAAAATAATGGCGTGTTCCTTTTAATAGTCTTGTTTGAACTTGTTCGTCTTTGGCTCAAAGCCACTTGCTGCAAACTTTTCTTCACGGTTCGCTTCACGTTAATTTCAAGTGAGTGAGATAAAACATTTCAACTCAAAACAACATTTTGTGTCAAATTATTTCCCAGACGTAGTTTTGGTATTGAGGTCAAAGTGAACTTGCCTTGCGTTCGCTATACAACAGTGTGTGTGATGCTCATGAAGATGACTCTGCAGATTTGACTTTCTTCTTGCATGTTCTGCAGACAGGGTGACCATCCTCGATTACGTTTCCCTCAGGACTTTTGTAAAAGCCAAAATATGACCACACCTCAGATTTGGTCCTTTTAGAAAGCTGAAAAATCTCCCGAGCGCTTTCACTGCCTTCTGCCATTTCTTCTCGTTCAAAAAACAAAGCGCCTGCGCCAGACTGAGGCTGGCTGGACAGGATTTACCATGAGTTTTCAAAATCTCGATAATCAAACACGGTTTTAATGATAATTAAATTTTAAACAATAATACTAACCGTCAGTACATTTTATCATGGTTTATCGTGACACCGGTAATCGTCCCATCCCTAATATTTAGTTACCAACAATGACAAATATGTACCCTACCAACTCTCAGTGATGTTTAAGAATGAGATTTTGCAATCAGATAATCTTGTCTGAACATAATAGTCTTGCATAAGAACCAATTTTAACTTTGCGTTGGTCGGTAAGGCCTACACATTGCTAATGAACAGTCTTGGGAGTAGACACACTGACTAAATAAAAGATTATATTAAATTATATCATAGATAAAGATTATTTAAAGCAATGGGTCCAAACCGGAGGAATTGAACATGGATTTAATGAGCCTGTTTTTATAAATATGTATGCACCCTTGCCACATTTATTGGAACATTCACAAAGAAACCCAGACATTTTTTTCCCATTATTGCATATTGTAATGACAACCTTGTTAGTTTTTGCACCTTTGACTCTATTTATCACTGTCTTCATTGCCTCCAGCAAGTCCAGTGTATCGGAAGAATGCATGCCTCGCTTGCATATTTACCAGTTTTTAACAAGCAGATATCACTATGAAACATTCCCAACTTTCCCAGTTGATTAAAGATGAGATTTTTTTTTTTATATGCAACTTAGGCATTATCTAATTATATATGCGCTAATTTGCACATATTTTAAAAAACGAAATCTGAGTAGGCTTTTGGATAAAGCCAGGTTCAAAATATTTTTTTTCATTGTGTTCACATATTAGATGGGGAAAAACTTACAGAGGGATTTATGTCTACTTTTGTTATCCTGTTAATCAGAATATAGTGTCAATAGCCTTAAAAAAATATTTTCGCCATGGTTTTTTTTGGAATAAAATGTTATATAAATCAGGTTAGGAATTATATATTTAAAAATCCCTCCGTAAATGTTTTTATAATATAACTAGGTACAAGACTGGAAAGTTTGGAGTATATAGTCTACTTTAGTTGCTTCTGAAGTGGAGATTTCGGACTTGGAGAGAAGTCATTTTGAGAAAACGGGTCACAGAAATTTGCATCAGCCAATGAGATTGCGCATTTAGAGTTAAATCACCCCTTTTACTTTCACGATTGGTTGCTGATATTTGGATCCGACAGCATTGTACAGAAGAGCGAGAGCTTTGTGTTGATGATGACAGGGTGCAGACAGTGATCGCTTGCGATTGCATTTAGAATGTAAACTTTTGATGAATTTATGAGAAATCTACAGACACAAACAGGAAGTAAAACTCCCATTGATTTTTCTCCATAAGGATTTAGATTATCAGCCATAATGTCTAAAACATCTGAGGTAGACTGACCACGAGTTGAACTTGTGAAACGAAAGTTTCTGCTTCTGTAGCTAGAGGTCTGTAAGAAAAACTACACTACCCACAGTCCTAAGCTTAACAGCGACGCCTCTGATTGGTCCAACTCACTGTTACCATAGAAACGTTTACCGTACCCGCGAACGGCTGTAGCTGACTAGCAAAGGGAGCTTGTTGTCACAAACTTTCAGTGGTTTAAATACCAGAGAATGCATATAATCCAGTTATTTATCTGATAATAATGTATCCTGAATTTTACTTGTAGGCCTATATTGGCTAATGGGAAAAGGAAAAGGTGACTTGTTGAGTCAGTGGCATGAATCTAACCGTGAACCAAATTAACCCCAAAAACATAAAGTTTAGTACTGTTTTCCGAGCTCACTCACTTTGGGCTTGTAGCCGAGCCCGTTTGCTGGCATTAGGAGGAGGGCTGCTGTCTTGACGGCGCTTAAAAAATTGCTGGATATCCATTTTTGAATCTTGGTTGCGTCAATTTGCGTGTCGTTCATGAATGATTCGTTCATTTTGAACAAATCTTTAATATGACTCGGGACTGCCGAGTTGTCTCAGAGAGTGATTCGTTCATTTTGTGTTGACCGCGCATGCGCATTACGCAACATATGGGTTCTGATCGGTTCTGATTCTGAATCGACAGGTGAGATCCGAGTCTTTTGTTCTTCCTGTCAGTCCCATAGAGACGGAAAGAGAAAAGATTAGTTCATTTTGCTGAACGAGACTCAAAGATCCGAGTCAGTAAAATGATCCGAACTTCCCACTACTCACACTGACAGTTGCAGCGCAATATGAAAGACTTCATCTAACTGTACAACAAACAGCCAATGAAAATGAACAATATGAAACTAAAACGACATAAGCTTAATTTAAAATGGCTTAGGAACTGTAGGCTATTTAGAGGTGGATAAACTCAATTTAGAGGTGGATAAACGCACTTTGGAGGTGGGTAAACGCTATTTCCGAATTTTGGGAGGTGCGTAAACGGCGTTTACGTGCGTTTAGCCTCCACTACATCCCTGGTAGAGCCTTGTTCAGACTGTCAGCCAAAATCTGATTTTTGTGTATATCGATTGTGAATAAAAAAAAAAAAAAAAAAAACCCACATGAAATGCCATTTTTACAAATCCTTTTCGAGCTACATTCATATGCGGTTAGAAATCCCATTCAAATTTCAGGAAATCCGTTTTAGTCTGACTGCTCTGGGCTACGTTCACACTGTCAATCTAAATCCGCTTATTTGTGTATCCGATTAGACTGATCTCTAAAATGATTGACTCCATTCCATATTGTGTATCGCAACTGTTCAGATCCGATTTGTGTGTCCATGCCGCTCTTTCGTTTTCCAGAATATCTGCATATCTGTCAATGATGTCACGGTAGGCATACACCTAAAACAACAACAACCTCAACATGGAGGGGTTTACAATACAGATGTGGTCTTATTTACAACATGACAATGTGTAGCCGTCAAGCAGACTACTAGTGTCTTCTATTAGCAGCTTTATTCCGTGTTGTCGTCTCCTCCGGTTTCAAAACATGTCTCCGTCATTTTCAGCTCGTCCAGCACTTTGCAACAACACAACCTTGTTTCTGCAGCATCTTTCAGCAGGTTTCCTATAACAATGTCTGAAGTTTACATTTTACGTGGTGTAAGAAAGTCACATAAACCACATGAAATCCGATCAGAGTGGTCGGACTGAAACGGATTTCCAGAAATGCGATTTGAATAGGATTTCAAACCACATATGAATGTAGCTCGAAACGGATTTGTAAAATGTGCATTTCGTGTGAATTATTTTTTTTTTTTGCCGTTCACACTTGCTAAATCTGATCGGATTTCAATCTGATATGCACAAAAAAATCTGATTGGGACTCAGTCTGAACGTAGCCAATGTGGACAGTCAATAATTAGGATTAGATTCCAATCGTATACACAAATAATCAGATTTGGCCTGACAGTGTGAACGTAACCAAAGTGTTATGAACAGGGCCGTATCTAGGGTATCCGGGACCCCGGTGCAGGCACCCAAGGGTGCGTTTACACTTGGCATGTTTGGTTTGATTAAAACGAACCCTGGTGCGATTGCTTTACGCGGTTCATTTTGAACATGTGTGAACGCTGCCATCCGAACCCTGGTGCGCACCAAACAAACAAGCTTCCTAACAAACTCTGGTGCGGTTCGAATGAAATATGAACGCAACACGGACCAAAGACATGTAAAACTAACCAAAAACAGGAAGTTGAGACCCTAAAAAGGACAGAACGCTCACGCATATAGTAGTCGCGATGTTGGCCATCACAGTCCAGTACAGGCAGAATCACGTCTCCTCGCAGCAGATCTTCGTTTGTGTGTGTGATGGAGGGATTCCTGCCACTGTTTTGACTCCTTTATACATTTTATAAGCTCTTCACAAGTTCTCAGCTGGTCAAAATACCATCATATGCAGGCTATGCACACAGAACGAGCGCATTTATCCTAGCACACAGCATTGTTTTGGATGTTCGGTAAGTTCTGTCTCAAAATAGGCAATAAAAGCCGACCAATCAGGTTGTGAAAGTATCCCTATGCCTTTAGCGACCCTGTAGCGACAGTTCTGGTGATGAATGTAGCATTTGCCATCATGTATTTAATTCCTTCTAAATTAAATATTAATGATGCAGAAGGCCAAACAACATGTTGAATAAATGTTGTTGTTATTTTTGGTCTGGACCAAACGAAACCGAACTACAAGTGTGAACGCACCCTTATTGTGGGCCCCTTTGTTGAAATCTCGGGGGACCCCTGAAAGCTGTAGCTTCTCCCCTCTAGCGACAGGGCTGGTTATGAATGTAGCATTTGCCTTAATGTATTTAATTTCTTCTAAATTAAATATTAATGATGCAGAAGGCCAAACATTGAATGTATAAGCAAGAATCAACGTAAGCGACTCGCGTAAAAAACTGCTTTCCTCTTAATGTGCTAAAACCTGACAGATACCGTATTGCCATGCTGTTGTCACTGAGGATGACATGTTCAATCCACTTATGCTGTCATTGAGATGTCATCCTCTGTCATAGAGAGGAGTTGGTGTTGAGCAGTGTCCTCTAGTGCATTTTAGAACTAATATACTACGTATTGGGGATACTGTGGCTCCCCTGAACATTTTTCAGGCCAGTTTCTCTGTAGGCACATATATAAGTATTGGTTACCAGAATCTATTGAACATTTACACTGCTATACACTACTATAGAAAATTAGTTTTAGTTTTTAAATGCATTTTGACATCTTATAAGTAGGCACATCGTTACAGGCTTTTCAGGAAATAGTGTAAGAAAATTCATAAAACAGCAAAAAACTACATTCTTTTGGACTTTTGACCAAAACCCTAACCCTAACCCTAACCCGTTTTTGCTAAACTAAATTTTGCATTTTGCTAAAGATCCTTTATGAATTGCTATGCATTATTGGAGACTTTCTTGTATTTTACTCTTTTCACAAATTTCTCTCCAAACCAGGATAACATTTGCCCAGTTTTTAATTGTTTATAATACCAACATGACCCCTCCAAGTGAATGACCCCTCCATTCTGCATAGTATTGCATTTTTAGAAATAATTCCGATGTTTTGCCAAGTGCATGTCTGTCTGGCTTTTGTGCAATGCGCTTTTGAAAAATATAATGAGAGAATTCTTTCTTTGTTCAGCACAACATTATACCACAGTTGTCCATCAGTAACCATAGTATCAAGGAGATGCTCAAAAGGATGTTCCTTCTTTCATGGGGACATTGTGTCTCATTTGACCTGAAAGATGTGTGTTTCAATCAAAAAGACTGAATCAATAGTTCTTCCTCACCATATTTCACAAGTCTGTTCTTCTCCACACGTTAAAAGAACAGTCAGAAGGTGTTTCATAGACATTTTGTTTCAAACACATACAAACCAACTGTATGTTCAGTTCAGTTTTTAGTTCACACGTGGTAGGTGCCTTTTGGGCAACAACAGTGTTTTCATTTATGGATGGACTGTCTCTTTAAGGACACAAACTGTAGAAACAATTTGTCTGTTAGTAATATTAAAGTGCGTGATCCATTAACATTGATTCATGATCATATGAGGAAAGTTAAAGAGTTCATTGAAGAGTCACACAAAATAAAGTGTCTTCTCTGAAATGGTGCGTCTGTCAGCTGACACAATGGGCCAAGACATGAAATTATGCGGAGCAGACATAAATCTGTGGAAATCTGGTGTTCATGGACATGATGAATTGAACACAATTGTATGACAGTTTCAAAGAAGGCACATATTTGCAGCATATAATCCAGGTCATAATGAGAGGAAAAATTAATAACATGAGTCATTGTGTCATTTATGTGGCTGTAACCAGGAAATACTAATTGTTATACTGCTCTTTCATTATGGTGACCTTTTTTTACACCCTTTCACTGAGAAATGGGATAACCAGTAACCTTTGACTCCTATTAGTTCTCTGAAAATAACAGAAATGTTACAACAGGAGTCTTGATGTGCTGTCATTGCATTTCAACAAATTCACAACCCTCAAACACCTGGGTGGACACAAATGGATGCAAAGGACTCAATATAATGTAAAGTGTAAGGAAGTCTTCATTAAGGTCCAAGACTTTCATTTTAAAAAACAGTATCTGATTAAACAGTTTGCCTTATGTTTTTACAGGAATCTTGTCAGCCACCGGAAATGGTTATGTCATATACATGACCATCAAACGCAAGACCAAGTTAAAGCCGCCAGAATTCATGACACTGAATCTAGCTGTATTCGACTTTGGCATATCAGGTGAGTTTAAATGAGTTGATATCATGCTGTAAATGTTGTCTTCATCTGTCAAAAGTGCTTTTTCAAAAATCCATATTTATAAATTGAAATTATATATCTGAAAGGATCACTCGGTTGTTTATATGTTGACAACGTGGCAATAAATCAGCCACGTTTATTCAGCACCACCTCTTTTATGACAATTGTCCCTGACTGTCCTTCTGGCTGATTTATTTGCTGTTATTGAAATGCACTTGTATATACACAGGATTGTAAGCCCTGAAGTTACAAAAGTGAACCAAAAGATCAAATTCCTGATACGATTGACTCCTGTAAAAACAATTTTCCTTCAACTTCCTTTGGTCCTTCAGTCACTAAAGTACTACATTACATAACATAAAAACAATCTTCCGTCTAAATGTGTTTTTGCATCTTTTGTTACAATATATAGCCTACTGTAGACATTTATTCTATATTCATTTTCACACAATACATATCTAAAGTAAATCAATTATGATTACTTTGTTTAGATCAGTTTTTTTTAATGCAACAACAATATAATTAAAACTAACATTTATACTTCAGACATTTTAAAAAGAACAAAATGATGACAGAGTTTAAAGAAAGAGTTGTATGTTAGTTTTGATTAAAAGAAAACCCTAGGAGTGATTAATTTGCTAATTTTGTATCACTAGTTTTGATTTTACAGCTAATAGAAAACACACATGACATGATTGCTGAAATATTGTCATCATGTTGGTATATGCTAATTCCCAACGTCAGACAAGGATTTATCAGTAATATTCAATATTTTACCTGGGCATAGCGGTATTTCACTGGGGCTCCTGACCTAATAAAAAAAATTAGAGATGCCCCTGAGATTTCAGACAAAGATTTCCTCTCCTTCAACAAATATGTATTCACATTTGTACTCTAGTTCCACCTAGTGGATGTTTAGTGTCTCAGAGGAGCAGTGACGGATGAGGCCCCTGATAATAAGATTTTAATCTGTTTAGTCATCATCCTTATACTTCTATAAATATACTTGAGTGATTCTATAATTGGAAAGACACTTTGCACTTCAAAAAGTTAAGGAAAAAAACAGTTTACTGTTTAAAATTCTTACCTGTATCTTATTGAAAACTTATTCAAATGCAACAATTCAATGCTTGCCAAACACGTTACTTTTTTTAACTTTAAACGAAAAAGCAATTTCTTCATAGCATTGTTTTGTCAACTCCGCTACAGACAAATTAGACAATGTGTAGAGATAACATTGGTAACAGGATTGACCATTTTTAACTTTTTAGCCAAAAACTCTACTTGCTAGCATAAATGCTAAGAGCACATGGCACTAATGAAATCAGGATTAAAAGATTTTTAAACAACCCGCTGTGTGATCAGTGATCAATTCTGTTTTCCTTTTGACATTGTGGTAACAATTTTGATGTTTTACAAAATAACTCTTGGTGTAAGAACTTTTTAGATTAAAATATTTTCTCAGAGAGAGCACACATACCTTTCAGTGCTTCAGATCTTATCAGTGATGGAAAGTGACATCATTTCCTGTATCTTACATAGTTGTGGGAGGTAAGTCCACCAATTTAAAGGCAAAGTATGGTAGAGTACCAGAATTGACGCACAATTTATGGACACACATTATAAAAGTTTATCATAAGATAAAAGTTATTTTTAAACAAGAATTAGGAAATTTACTATTTGAATACTCTCCTCTATTGCTTAACTGGTCTGACAATTCTATGCGTGACCTCTCAACCAATGATGCACTAAAGCTACACAAGGACCGCCCTCCTCATTTCCATGTTGCACACGTAAAAATTAATCAATAAATAAATAAATCTTAAAATAAATACATGTGGGAATAAATAAATATAAAAATAAATCAATGCAAAAATAAATAAAAGTTAAACATATATTTTTTTAAATGTATAAAAGCAGAAAACAAAAATTAAGGGAAAAATAATACAAAATGTAATGTATTTATATTTATTTTGTCAAGTCGTTTATTCTGTTATTTTCCTATTAACACAAAAATGTATCTATTTATTCATTTACATATTTGTACATTTATTAATTTATTCATTTATTTACTTATTCATTCATTCATTCATTCATTTTTAATTTCTGCAGGTTTGGTCCTCCATACGGTACACTCAAAACAAACTGAGTAATAATGTTAAACTTTTTGAGGGAATTTGGGGAATACAAATGGCTTACTTATAGTTGTCTCTGCATATTATTTGGCATAGGAGCAAGTAATTTGACATCAGACAACAGAGATAAGAGAATTGATCAAATATGATTTATTATTTGAAATGCTAGAGAATCACCCTCATCAGTTCAGCATTGGTATCCATAGCTTTTTGGATACCAAGTATATTTTGTTTTCAGTGTACCATCAGGAGTTCAAATTGATTTAGTTCCTTCCAAAATGCCTTTGGAGGAGACTGCCTTTCTGCCTTTCCTGTCTTGTCGCCTATCAGCCAGGATGGCGTCGCTGTATTTGAGAATAATGAGGCTTTTGTTTCGCAGGAGTCATGCACATGGCAGATTGCTTTAGTGCGTCACATTTACACAGACTTGGGGTCAGTGTACGCTTTTCACCTCTGGCTTTCTCTTCCTCTGTGTTTGTTCATATATAGATCACATATAGGCCTACAGAGAGTCTTAATGGGAATCTGCATGTCTATTTTAGTTATCAAAAGTCTATTAATTAATAAAAAAAGTTATGAAATCTAATGGAAGAAAGCTTTTTTGGAGTGAACATACGTGAACAACATTTAAGTTCACATAGTTCAACCAAAAATGAAAATTATCCCATAATTGACTCACCCTCAAGTAGAGATCGACCAATATAGATTTTTTTCAACCGATACCGATTATTTGCATGTTTATATTTTTATGTTTAAGGAGTTTTAAATGAGTGAGTCTTGTTAAAAGTTACATACGGTGACTAGCCTGGAGCAACGACCCGGTGAGTCGAACGGAATGCGTCTTCATGAGATGATCATAAACAGGGAGAGAGAAATAAATTCAGCGCTTTTATTTCCAACATGCTCTCATTCATGGCTGTTTTATTTAATTCATGTAAAAGTTACGTCTTTATTGGGACATAACGGATTACGTGATTCCTTGAGTTTGTCTATTTTTATCACCAAGTTTAAACTACATAACATAGCCGATTAGTGCATATCTAATTTGTGCATTCCTAGCTGTTATGTTAAATAAAGTTTATTAATTAAGGGATGCTTTAATGGCGGGCTTGTACGCAATTCTCAAAACGTCCACAAAATGGCGCCATTTATCAGTGAATCCGATATTACAAACCCAATATCTGATTATGGGAAAATGCTTAAATATCGGGAAACCGATATATCGGTTGATCTCTACCCTCAAGCCATCCTAGATGTATAGACATTCTTCTTTCAGACGAATACAATTGGAGTTACATTAAAATATGTCTCTTCCTAGCTTTATAATGGCAGTAAATGGCAGCCCAAAATTTGAAGACCAAAAAAATGCATCCATCCATTATAAAAGTACTCCACACGGCTCCGGGGGGTTAATAAAGGCCTTCTGAAGCGAATCGATGTAAGGAAAATATCGATATATTAAACATTATAATTAATATAATAAAATATATATAATTAAGTAAAATATCTAGCTTCCGGTAGGCCACCTTCCGTATTCAACTTATGCAGAAAGTGTAGCGCCTCACGCAGTTCAAAATGCTTATACTACATCCGGCATCATCGCCACGCCAGTTACGTTTTTTTTTCATAAGTTGAATATGGATGGCGGTCCGCCGCAGGCAGGCTTTCATGAATCTCCAGAAGATCTGAGGAATAGTTCACCCTAAAAAGAAAATTCTGTCATCATTTACTCACCTTCAAGTTGTTCCTAACCTGTATGAATTTCTTTCTTCTGCTGAACACAAAAGATGATATTTTGAAGAATTTGGGTAACCAAACATTTGATGGACCCCATTGACTTCCATAGTGTTTTTTCCATAGTAAATCAATGGGGCCCATCAACTGGTTAAGCACTGTTCTGTTCTTTTGTTTGACACAAGATTATTTTTATTTGTTTCATCAGTCACTGGAAAGCCATTCTTCATAGTGTCTAGTTTCTCCCATCGCTGGCTGTTTGGCTGGCAGGGTTGCCGCTACTACGGCTGGGCCGGCTTTTTCTTTGGATGTGGAAGTCTCATTACCATGACGATTGTCAGCTTAGACCGCTACTTGAAAATCTGTCATTTAAGTTATGGTAATTAAAAGTCTATCTATCATCTATCTATCTATCTATCTATCTATCTATCTATCTATCTATCTATCTATCTATCTATCTATCTATCTATCTATCTATCTATCTATCTATCTATCTATCTATCTATCTATCTATCTATCTATCTATCTATCTATCTATCTATCTATCTATCTATCTATCTATCTATCTATCTATCTATCTATCTATCTATCACATGTATTTACTTTCTATCTATCTCTAACTTGTATTTACTTGGCCATCAGGTACATGGTTCAAACGGCATCATGCTTTTCTCTCTGTGGTTTTCACGTGGTTCTACGCTGCCTTCTGGGCCACCATGCCAGTGGTGGGCTGGGGTAACTATGCACCTGAGCCATTTGGCACCTCCTGCACGCTGGACTGGTGGCTGGCCCAGGCCTCTGTGTCTGGCCAGAGCTTTGTCATGTGCATGCTCCTCTTCTGCCTCATCCTCCCCACTTGCATCATCGTCTTCTCCTATGTCATGATCATCTTCAAGGTGAAATCCTCAGCCAAAGAAGTGTCTAATTTCGACACTCAGAATAAGAACAAGCACAACGTGGAGATGAAGTTGACTAAGGTTTGTGTGTTTTATTATACAAGAATGATATGTGAAAATGCCATGTCATATTTCATGTGGTTCTGCTTGCATTCTCCAGGTGGCGATGTTGATCTGTGCAGGGTTTTTAATAGCTTGGATCCCTTATGCTGTGGTATCAGTGGTGTCTGCTTTTGGAAATCCTGATTCAGTGCCTATCCCAGTCTCTGTTGTGCCAACTTTGCTGGCCAAGTCCTCTGCCATGTACAATCCAATCATATATCAAGTCATTGACTGTAAGAAGAACTGTGCCAAACTGTCCTGCTTTCAAGCTCTGAGTAAAAAGAAACATTACAAGACTTCAAGGTATGTGCACCCTTCAAATTCTGCAGGCATAAGGGATTAACTGGCTTCTGATCTCTCTCACTCCTTCTCCACCCCCACACACACACACACATACAGGTGAAACTCGAAAAATTTGAATATCGTGCAAAAGTTTATTTATTTCAGTAATTCAACTTAAAAGGTGAAACTAATATATTATATAGACTCATTACTCATATCTCATAAGTGAGATATTTCAAGCCTTTATTTGTTATAATTTTGATGATTATGGCTTACAGCTTATGAAAACCCCAAAATGTAAATCTAGATATTACAATTCGAATTAGAATATTACATGAACATGAAAAAAAGATTTTAAACACAGAAATGTTGGCCCTCTGAAAAGTATAATCGTGCATATGTACTCAGTACTTGGTTTGGGTCCCTTTTGCATGAATTACTGCCTCAATGATTCTCTATGGGATTCAGGTCAGGCGAGTTTGCTGACCAATCAAGCACAGTAATACCATGGTCATTGAACCAGGTTTTTTTGGTACTTTTTGGCAGTGTGGGCAGGTGCCAAGTCCTGCTGGAAAATGAAGTCGGCATCTCCATAAAGCTTGTATGCTGAAGGAAGCATGAAGTGCTCTAAAATGTAATGGTAGACGGCTGCTTTGACTCTGGACTTAATAAAGCACAGTGGACCCTCACCAGCCGGTGACATGGCTCCCCAAACCAACACAGACTGGAAACTTCACACTGGACTTCAAGCATCTTGGATTGTGTGCCTCCATTTTTCCTTCCGACACTGGGACCTTGTGATTAAATAATTGGTGATGCAAAATTTGCAAACGAGATGCAAAATTTGCTCTCATCAGAAGAGAGGACTGGACCACTGAGTAACAGACCAGTTCTTTATTTCTTTAGCCCAGGAAAGATGCTTCTGACCACATTTGAAGCCCATTTCCAGGATCAATCTGTGTGTGTGGTGGCTCTTGATGCAGTGACTCCAGCCTCAGTCCACTCCTTGTGAAGCTCCCCCACACATTTGAATGGCCTTTTCCTGACAATCCTCTCCAGGCTGCCGTCATCCCTGCAGCTTGTGCGCCTTTTTTCCCACACTTTTCCCTTCCACTTAACTTTCTATTAATGTGCTTTGATACAGCACTTTGAGAACATCCAACTTCTTTTACAATTACCTTTTGAAGCTTTCCCTCCTTGTGGAGGGTGTCAATGATGGTTTCCTGCACAACTGTCAGGTCAGCAGTCTTCCACATGATTGTGAATTCTACTGAACCAGACTGAGAGACCATTTAATGACTCAGGAACCCTTTGCAGGTGTTTTGGATTAATTAGCGTATTAGAGTGTGACACTTTGAGCCTACAATACTGAACCTTTTCACAATATTCAAATTTTCTGAGATTTTGAATTTGGGGTTTTCATAAGCTGTAAGCCACAATCATCAAAATTATAACAAATAAAGGCTTTAAATATCTCACTTTGCATGTAATGAGTCTAAATAATATATTAGTTCCACCTTTTAAGTTGAATTACTGAAATAAATTCACTTTTGCACGATATTCTAATTTATTGAGTTTAACCTGAATATGCTATCAAATCAATGAATCACGATTAATCACATCCAAAAAAAAAGTTTGTGTTTACATAATATATGTGTGTGTACTGTGTATAATTAATATGATTATAGAAATACAAACGCATTCATGTATATATTTAAGAAAAATTTGTTATTTATATATAAAATATTATATTTATACATAATATAAATTATATAAATAAAAATATATACAGTATGTACATGCAAATATTTCTTAAATGTATACATGAATGAGTGTGTATTTATATATACATAATAATTATACACAGTACACACACATATATTATGTAAACACAAACTATTAATTATTTTGGATGTGATTAATCACGATTAATCGATTTGACAGCACTAATAAAAAATACAGATAAATGTACAAAACGGACAATATTAAATCAAATGCTGAAATAATTACATACAGATGAGCATTGAACATTAAAGGGATAGTTCAGCCAAAAATAAAAAATTTAATTTCTTTCTTTCTTCTGTTGAACATAAAAGTGATGATTATGTTATGTAACCAAACAGTTGCTGGTATGTGCAAAAGTCTTTGGCACCTTAGTATTTTCACACAAAAAATTATTTTAAACCAGTTATTTATATATTTTGCTGTAGTGTGTCAGTAGGAAATATTAGTTTACATTTCAAAACATTCCATTTGCCATTAATTGTAATAATCCAGTGAGATTTTTATATGCACAAGGAGTCTGACAACAGCTGGTATGATCCACATGGAGATCTGATCTCACCATCATCAAATCCATCTGGGAATACATGAAGAAACAGAAAAAAACTGAGACAGACTAAATCCAGGAGAACTGCGGCAATGTGTCAAAGACGCTTAAAGAAACCTACAGTACCCGCAAAGCCATGTGCAAGTGTAAATGGACAAAAGCTAATTTAAACGCAAAGGGTGGTCACAAAAGATATTGATTTGATTAAGGTTATAGTTCATTGTTAAATAAAATCTATTTATGACATTATTTCTGAAAGCATTTTCACTTAACAGCATTTTTACAAAAGTGCTTAAGTTTTCACAGTACTGTAGCTTTTGCAGGTAGGTTTCTTTAAGCGTCTTTGACACATTGCCGCAGTTCTTCTGGATTTAGTCTGTCTCCGTTTTTTCTGTTTCTTAATGTAATCCCAGACGGACTCGATGATGGTGAGATCAGATCTCCATGTGGATCATACCAGCTGTTGTCAGACTCCTTGTGCATATATAAATCTCAATGGATTATTACAATTAATGGCAAAATAGATGTTTGGAAATGTAAACGGACATTTTCTACTGACACACTACAGCAAAAGATATAAATAACTGGCTGTGTTCAGTTTATGTTACACTTGGGTACTTTGTCTATAAATGCTCATTAAATTCTTCCTCTGCGCTATATCGTCATATTATGGATCAAATGCAGTATGCAAATGCATGTCCCACTGTGGGTGGGTGGGTTTTTTTTTTTTTGCTGCTGTGCCGCATCTCGCTGCCTCTCTTGTTCCATTAGAATTTACACTATTTTAAAGTTTTAAAAACCAGTCGAAACGTATGCGTTTTGTTCTGTTCAAAGGGGTCAAGGTTTAGCTGGTTTGCATTCTCTGCAGGAAAACACCATTATTATTTTCCATTTACACTGTTCAAAAGTCCTTTTTTTTCAATCAATATACTGCTTATATTTGATTATAGAATAGTAGTAGTTCAACAAATGTGGTTTTGCAGAGCTCGTAAAAGCATGAACATTTTCTGAACACAAAAACGTTTGGTAACACTTTGGAATACTGGTCCATCATTAATAAATAACTACACAGGAACAAGTGAGCAGTGCAGTATTAACTCTCTAGTAACTACTGTTAACTAACAACAAACTCTGGTTAATAAATGAGTTAGTAATAGTGCTTAGTGAAATGTGTTCATTTTTAGCTAATCATTAACTACAATTTTTTCATACCTCCCAGAGTACTACTAGGAACTACTATATACAGGTTCATAGTTAATGTGAATAATACATAATGTATAATTAATTCTAATATGAAGATCATGGTAACACACTAGTAATGACTCAAGTGTTACTAATTCTTTAAGAAGGAACTACTAATTATTTTGATCAGTATTCTAAAGTGAAAAAAAAAATAACTCTAGTAGCGAATGAAGTTGTTGTAAACTTTGACGTTTTTTTCTATAGTAGTGACTCAAGTGTTACTACATACTTCTATAGGAATTGCTTGATATTTTAATCAGTATTATAAAGTGAAGATCATGATGACCCACAAGTAATTACTTAGGTGTTACTACCCAAAACCTTACAAAAAGCTTACAAGGATTTCAGTAATTACTACAGAGTTAGGTTTTTTACTTTAGCCAAATAATTAGTAAATCCTTTAGGATGTAGTAACACTTGAGTCATTACTAGTGGGTTATCATTACTTCACTTTATAATTAATGAAATATTATGCTTTATTCATGTTAATTATAAACCTGTATATTGTAGTTCTTAGTAGTGTCACGGAACAGAAGGGCACAGACAAGCAGGTAAGTAATAGTGATCTTTATTATAGTTTAGAGTGTGGTTGTAGCAGCGTGAACCAGGCAATGGAAGTAGACTTGCGGAACGGTAATGGTGACTTAGCTGATGAAGACACGGTGTGTTGTATCTTGCAGGTGATGGTGGACTCTTAGAATGAAGATCGGTAAACCAGGCTGACGGACGGAAGACAGGAGACGAGACAGGATGATCACAGGTAGGTTGAGAGGTAAGGAGTCTATAGTAACAGCGTATACTGAGACGAGACCAGACAATGAGTGAATGGTGACTTCGTTGACCTGCCTCTGCACAGTAAAATGACCTGTGTAGCGGGGACTCAGCTTACCGCAGGGCATGTGAAGACAGATGTCACGGGTGGAGAGCCACACCTTTTGTCCTGGTTGATATTGGGTGGCTTCAGCTCTTTGGACATCTGCCTGGTGTTGGTGTCTCCGCACTGCCCGCTGGAGATGCACGTGTGCTGAGTCCCATACCCTCTCGCTCCCCTTGAACCAGTGATTGATGGCTGGAAACTCAGATGGCTCTCCGGACCAGGGGAAAAGAGGAGGTTGATAGCCGAGGATGGATGCATTGGAACGGAGTAAGCCCAGTGGTGGTGTGCCGCAGGGAGTTCTGGGCATACTCTGCCCAGGGAAGGTACCGGCTCCAGCCGTCTTGATGCTGGTGGCAGTACGACCGGAGGTATCTCCCGATCTCCTGGATCTTGCGCTCAGTCTGGCCGTTGGTCTGCGGATGGTACCCGGAGGATAAGCTAACCGATACGCCTAGAAGCTGGAAGAAGGCTCTCCAGACACGGGAAATGACCCTGTCAGAGACGATGTCTTCTGGTAAGCCATAATGGCGGAATACTTGGTTGAATAGGAGTTCTGCCATTTCAAATGCGGTGGGTAAGCCCTTGATAGGGATTAGCTTGCAGGCTTTCGAGAACCGGTCGATGAAGACAAAGATGCAGGTATGATGGTTTGATGGAGGGAGGTCGGTCATGAAATCAACTCCCAGATGGGACCATGGATGTTGGGGGAATCGGTAGGGGTACCAGCTTACCCTCCGGGAGTTTCCGTGGAGTGTTGGAAATGGCCCTGCCTGAGCATCCCTTGACGTACCGGGAGATGTCCTGGGTCATGTTGGGCCATCAGTAGCGATCTTGTAGAAGCGAGAGGGTTCGCTGGCTGCTTGGGTGTCCAGAGCCCGGAGATGTATGTGCTGAGTCCATGAGGGACAGACAGCAAGTAGTCCTCTGGGAGTTATGAAAAAATTGTAGTTATTGATTAGCTAATAGGGAACTATCACATTCAACTGAACACTATTACTTACAAATTTGTTAATTAGAGTTTCTTTTTAGTTAATAGGAACAAATGAGTAACACAATATTAACATTCTAGTAAGTACTATGTAGTTATTCATTAAGGAACAATATTCTAAAGTGTTACCAAACATTTGTCCTTATAGAGTTGTTAGTGTGCTGCAAGAATTTGATACCATTGTGTGTTATCATTCTGCGTCAGAGTTCATGCCATTTTTTGTCTCTTTTTGTTTTTTAAATGTTTATTGGAAAGATTTTTGAAACAAAACCCAGCCATGACTTGATTAGGCTGAACATAACAAAAAAAAAACAACTGATTGACTGAAGACTATTAAATGCAGCTGTCTTGTTTTTCCCAGGTTCTACTCCATCTCTGCCTCCCTGAAAAAGAGACCAGCCAATGAAGTTCCGATTGAGATATGAGCAAATGACAGGAACTCACAATGGGCCTGCGATAGGACACTGGGCAATTTGTTATTGTGCAATTTAGACATCCACAATTCACACCCACCTAACTTTACTGTTGTATACTACTGCCGTCAACTTCACAAACCCTGCAAACACAACTCCTTTTAATTAGATAATTCTGTGTATAAAAGAATTAAGTGGTAAATATGATGTATTTTTATATATATATATTTTTTGGTTATTTGTTCGTTTTATATTCCAGCATTCACAGTACCAACACATTTAAAACAACCTGCTTAAAGTTTAAAATGACATCACTTTTCAACAAATAGTAGTCTGTTTAGTCTGTTTCTCATTTAGTTTTTGTACAACAAGTAAACATATCTAATTGAAACTGGTCACACTCATCTATACAGCAGCATGAGCACAGTCACAGATAAACAGCGATACACACACAACATGAACACTGATGCACTAATTTCTTTTACATTATTATACAATACATAGCATGACAGTTTTGGGCCATGTGCAATGATTATAGACATTACATTGAAGGTGTCTTCTACATTGAAAGGTGTCTCCCAAAGTTTCAGTCTATGGTCTTAAGAGTTATAATTAATATTATAATTTGTACTCATTTGACATCTAATGTCATTTTAACTTTATGTATTTAATATGGTTGCCTTATGCATGTTATCAGCCTGCTGACAGCCCCTGAACTCTTAAAGGTTAAAGAAGAAAGTACACAGTTGGTAAAGATAAGTCGATTATAGTGTGCACAAAAGTTTTCCAAAAATATTACAGATGTTTTGTGAAAGTTGGACAATATTGGAAGTTTTAACGGATAGTGCTAAAGCAAACTGGGTTTATGAAATTTCGGAAAATGGGAAAATGAAGTTTGACGTTTCATAACTGAGACTACTAGCTTACAGTCAAAAGATTAGCTCTGATGACCTAGAAAGAAAATACACTGTACAATACTAGTGTTTTTTTTTGAAAGAAGCTTGTTAATACTTAAAACATAATGCTAGCACGGTGAAAGCTAAACTTACTGAGTATATTAAATTGTTTAATTATTATGATCCCAGTTTTACCTGAATGGCAACCCGTAAGATTGTTGTGGATGTTTGGTTATATTGTACAATAGACACATTATCACTATAGTAATAAATAAAAAAAACTAAGTTCTGGCAGGAAACTCTAAATGGTGCAGACTGAGATCCTTAAAGGGGTCCTATTATGCCCTTTTGTTTTTCAGGGTGTACTAGCTAGAATATGCTTTCAGGCTTGATTGTTCAAAAAACATTATTTTGCACATATTTTACATCATTACAGCACCTCTCTCCCCTGTCTGGCCCAAACGTGCCATTTATTTCCTGTTTCGATGATTCGAAATACGAAATGTGCTGTGATTGGTTAGCTGGCCCAGTGTGTAGTGATTGGCACCGTGTTCAGGAAATGTCACGACCATTACCATAACCGCGAGCTCTAGTATTTAGATGTAAATACTAAGGTTCGCATCAATTTCAAACCAATTCAAGCCTGATTCAGACGTATTTAACAAACAAGAGAATCATGTAGAACAGATTTCATGCATGGACTTTGTAAGCACGGATTTCAAAGGATGTTTCTGAGTGGTAGGTTTTTTTGTTGTTGTAATTTTCTTATACATTTTACAAGTAATCGTTCACAAAATCATGATTAATTTTAAAGTGTTACAAAAGTGAGAGCTTACAAAGGCTACAGGAAACACTAATGTTAGCTAGCTAGCAGGCGAGCGGAGCCTAATGGCTTTGACCTTTGTTTACATCGTAGCAACAATATAAAATGTAGAAAAATAATAAGACATACTTACAAGTTGTGATCCACAAACAACAGATTTTCCAGACAAAGTGGGAACTGCTCCGTTTCAGGAGAAGCGTGCATAGCCTGCATTGTACTCTTGGTTCTGGAAGCTGTTAAACGTTGGGGTTATGTTTAGGAACATTGTTTAAAATAAATTTTAACCACTCTATATTCATCAGACTTTCCCTTATGCAGAGGGAATCCAGTCATGAAAATTGAATATAGCGACAGTATAACGTGGATGTCAAGTAAAACACGCAAACTGATGGATGAATGGATAAATCGAAAGTAGAGCTGTACAATAAATCAAATCGCGACATGGTCTGTGAATATTAAAGCACAAAACACTGCTATGTAAATATATTATCATGATCGGCTTGTTCTGTCTCTGTGAATGATCAGATACATAATTTAAACATTATTTAAGAATATATTTTTTAATCCATGGTTTAATTTAGTAAATCCCTTTCTTGCAGCACTTTGCCAAAAAATAAAAGGATAAAAGTTTGTTACATTATATTTGATTACCATTGTTCTTGATAATAGATTTGTATATATTAATATATACATTTCATAGGACTCTGATAAAAATAAGTTGTTAATCTAATTCATAGTAATTTATTAGATTTAGTTAATTAGACATGTTATTGAAATGTTAATAAACAAAATAATCAAATGGTTTCAAGTTTAATTTCAACCCAAAAAAAATATGTAATTAATTTAAAGGCCATTTTAACTGATGTAATAATACATAATAATAAGTAAAAATATATATTTTTGTATTATTTATAAATGTTTTAATACCGTGATGCTGTGAAACTCTGCATGTTTTCTGAGATGGTTATCATGAAAATCTCACTCTATTACAACCCTACACGGGAGAGTCCCGCAATGATATTACGCAGCGCCTGAAAATAGTCCCCAGCACGCTCCCTGTGCAAATAGGTTGTCACGTTGGTTATGTTGACGGAAGTTAGCCTATTTTCAGGCGCTGCGTAATATCATTGCGCCTGCTGTACCCATGGTACGGCACAAAGTTCACTGATTATTACGCAGGAATGAGAGAATAGTTCCTAGCCATATCGGCAAATTCTCATTTTCTGTACACAATGTCTTACATTGTGTACAATGTCTTAGTACACAATGTAACTACAGAAGAGTCAAGTTTTAAATAGGAAAAATATTGAAAGTCTTCGGTCATTTTTGAGCGAGATGCTAACAGTCTAATCAGATTCAATGATCTATGCTAAGTTATGCTAAATATTCTACCGCCAGGCTGAATGGATTCGAAAACGGTAAAACTCAACTGTTTAACTCTAGGGGAGTTGGAAAATTAGCAACAAAGGTGGAGTGTTCCTTTAAAATAGTGCACTGGGGCACAGTATCGGATTTGGCTCGGTCCTATCTGACCGATACCCGATCCGGCAAATAATGGCAGTATCGGAGCCAATACTGATACTGAGTATCGGATCGGCGCATCCCTAGTACAAATATGCATATCTGCCTATGCAGCAGCTGTTTTCTCACTCAGCAGCATGTGTATATATGGTTATATTGTCTATTTCTTCCATTAACCTGTGCAACATGTGCAGGGTGAAAAGTTCCTTTACAAATGTAAATGGTCTCTTTTAGCTTTTGCACAACTGTGTTCAAACTCGAAATCTAGAGCGTCTGGGAAGAGCTGCGCAACTGTGCAGCTTTTTTTGGCATTGGCTGTACAGCCTATATGCATAGCAGATCTATTCCGCCAAGACCAAATACAGTAAAGGGATAGTTCACCCAAAAATTAAAATTAGCCCATGATTTACTCACCCTCAAGTCATCCTAGGTGTATATGACATTCTTCTTTCAGACAAATAAAATTAAAAAAGTTATATTAAAAAAATGCATCTGTCTGTCAAATAACGTGCTCCACGCAGCTGGGTGTTAATAAAGGCCTTCGGAAGCGAATCGATGCGTTTGTGTAAGAAAAATATCCATATTTAAAACTTTATAAAGTCAAGTTTCGGCTGACCGCCTTCCGTATTCAATTTATGGAAAAAGTGTTGAAAGTGCCTCTGCCGATCGAAAGACAAACGCGACCAGGTACGAATCTTGAATTGCGAGATGGCACTTTCAACACTTTTCCACAGAAGGCGATCGGCTGGAACTTTACTTGATAAAGTTTTAAATATGGATATTTTTCTTACACAAACGGATCGATTCACTTCAGAAGGCCTTTATTAACCCCCCAGAGCCGTGTGGAGCACGTTATTCGACGGACAGATGCATTTTTTATGGACTTCAAAAACAGAGCAACTATTACTGCTATAATAAAGCTTGGATTAGCCAGGACTCCGATTTTATTCGTCTGAAAGAAGAATGTCAAATACACCTAGGATGACTTGAGGCTGAGTAAATCATGGGCTAATTTTCAATTTTGGGTGAACTATCCCTTTAACATTGCCATATTCAAAGAAAAAAATACTTTGAACCACAGGTTTGGGTGAGTTGGGTCAATTGGGTGAGTAGCCTAACGAAGACAGAAATGTTTTTGAATGACATTCCCTTTATTGCACTATATAGCTCAGACATATTATTCTTGCAATGGTCTTCAGCTGTAGAGTGAATGAATGGCATTGTGTATTGCTATAGATCTCATCAACAAAAGCTAATAAAGTTGCAAATGCATCTCCGTGTGTTCAGGGTTAGGTGTGACCAGAGATTCCCCATTTTGTTGATCTGAGCCTCTGACAACTAGTCCAAAGGTACTTAAAATCCTTGCAGTCTGTTGGTAGCTGATCCTCATGGCGTTGGATTTCCCTCAGCAGTTTATCCCGCTTTTCAGCAGTTTGATATAATGCCCACTTCTTTTATCTGATGCTTTCATGCCGTCGTGACAGAGAGGTGACGTCCCCTGCAAATCAATGCCCCAGTTGCAGGAAGTGGAGAATGCACTGGATGCCTCACTGCCTGAGTTGTGTTGTCCTTGTCATAATGCAGTTTACAGCACACAGGAGCCAGAATAACAACCTTGTCTCTCACCAGACAATACGCTAAAAGACCCTTCATTTTCCAACGACTGTTTTAAAAGCACACCTCTCACGATCTGTTTAAATGATTTGTTTCTCTAACTAAATTTAAACTTGAAATCAATGGCTTTTCATGTATGCTTCACATGCTTTAATCAGCTTGATGAATGATGTAATAATATACAGTACAGAATACGGTATGAACGATTAGCACATTGAACCTGAAGTGAAAAGTAATGAAACCAAAGGTAAGCCAATCATGTTTTGTTTTGGCAGAATGTGGGTACGTGATCCTTCTTCATCAGATCTGACAGGCTCATCAATAAAGAGGATTGATGAAACCCAACAAAAAAGCTTTTAAAGAAACTGGAATTCCTGAAATCGCCATTAAACCAAGGAATATACTACTATAAATAACATTTTGCTTTACTTATCAAACCTAAGAAAATGGTTTTCACTAATGGTCCCAGAAAGCAGAAGCAACCAGGAAATGCCTTGCTATGTGAACTGATGTAAAATGGGGCGGCTAAAGTGTTCTAAATCTAAATGGTGATCTGAGAGGCAAATAAAGCTGGCAGATTGAGGAATACTTACCAAAGACAAACAGATGTAACAAATGTGGGACACAATATGTACATATTCTATTTTTAGGGCTTCGTTATCATTTTTCTGATGCATTCAGCTTCAAAATGCCATGTCAGCCGATAAAATACATTATTCAGGACTTAAATAATTTAAATACCAAATATATATATAAGAAAGTAAGAAAATATGACTATTTACAATATAATGAATAACTCTCATACTAGTTCAGAATACATGCTGATAAATTATTTACATTCATTTTGTCTTCTATATTATTTTAACCTCATCAGAATATATTTTTTACTCTAAAGATCATTAGCAATATGGTAAACAGGGTTTTAATATCTCATTTCCACAGGTTGGAATGTTTCTCTGTTACTACGTTGATGTCATATTTTACTGTAAAACTGCTATTGATTATTACATGTTACCAAATTTAGTTAGAAATTTCCATATCGTGCTCACCAGGGGCCTCATTTATAAACGTTGCGTACGCACAAAAGAAGGCGTACGCCACTCTCTACGCAATAATTGGTATTTATAAAAAGCAAACTTGACGGGAAAATGTGCGGTCCTTCACGCAAGCTCTGACCCAGGCGTACGCACAAAAATGGGTGAAATGAGAAATGGCGACACAAAACTGCGTAGGATGTGCGTGCGCACGGTTTTATAAATCCGAATATTTCTGTGCGTACGCACGTCCTACGTTTCGTCCGTACGCCACTTCTGACGCAAATCCTACGCAAAGTTTTATAAATGAGGCCCCAGATGTTCTCCGATTTTTATATACAACTTAAAGGGATAATTCGCCCCATTTACCATTTACATTCTAAACCTCAAGACAGAAAGCCATATATGTTTGGAACGATATGTGGGTGAATAAATGTTGACAGAATTAAAATTTTCTTGCCATCCTTTAAGTTCACAACTGCCATAAAATTAAGTTTAAACAGTTTTTGACTGCATTTATTGTATGAATTAATTTGTGTATTCCCTGTAACCAAAAAATGAAATGTCAAAATGCCATCTACAGTAACGATGAAAAAACTGAATAAAGTTGTTACATGCAAACAGTGAAAAAGACTAGTTCTACATACTAATTCTGGTGAACCCAGGTGTCAGTTATTCATATTTTTCATGTGATGTGTGTCACGCCCTTATAGAAACACCCACATGCAGGACAAAAGCAATGGAGGCTTTTTCCTTTTATTGCCCGCCAGTTAGGTCCATTTTTTACCAGGTTTGTTCTAAGTACTTAGTAAGACAGTGATATTAAAAAACAAAATTCAGCATACACCTTATTGATGATGCATGTACAGGCAAGCAGACGAATCCATAATATAAATGCAACACGCATTTTCACATTAACCGTTTTCCCCACAGAACCACTAAATGTGTTGCATTCATATTCTGGGCTCATCTGATTGCCTGTATATAGTATGCATCATCAATAAAGTGTATGCTGAATTCCAATCTCACGCTCAGGTTGATGGTAAAATCGAAGTCATTGTTACTGTTTTTACAGTGAGTACAATCGCTGAGGAACATGAGCTGAAGTACAGTTATGGTAATGTAATGTGGTAAGCAGTAGCCCCAGTAGACCAATCACAACAGATTCGTCCATCTGGCCGAGCAGAGCAGAGCAGGAGCTCGGAAAGGAGGGATTTAGAAAGACTGATTCATCCAACAAGTCGTTTGAGAATCATTGAAAAAATGTGGTGATGTGCAATGTATATTATGAGAAAATGAAATTGTGTTTTTGACCTTTGATGCATGTAATGTTGTAGGAGACATCCAAAACCAAATGAGGAAACTTTAAAATAGCATAAAAGGGGTAATTTAAGCAAAGGGAACTGGATGATATATTTCAATGGCACCGATAGCAAAATTAAGTGTGAGTGCTGTTCTACATTAGCTATGCACCAAAGCAATGCATTTAAGTTACTCAAAGTTAACATTCATCTCATAATGGCATTCATAACTTTGTTGTCAAAGTTTTTTTTAAAGACTGCAGCCACCCCTGCTGAAAAAAGGTAAGCTAGGCTAATTGGTCTCAGCATGGTTGAGGTAAGGGATGAGCGAGGATGCAGATAAATGGGCTTTATTAAAATAAAACAAAAACAAACAAAACTACCCCAAGGAGGAAACCAGGACCGGCTTGACTTGTACAAGACAGGGAAACACCATGAGGTAACATACAATGACGGTCCAGCTAGGGGTGTGCACGAATATTAGATCTGTAAATAATATTCAAAAAATAAAAATACTATTCGAATTTTACTATATTGCTTTGCTGGCCGTAAATACAGTGAATCCATGATACATCCCACTAAAACTCGCGGTTATAACTAAATCCACTGGGTGGCGCTGAGGAGCGTGTTAATAAGTTGAGTGTATTTGATCACATAATGTTGTCGTCTGACTCACGATGTTTGTTATTACTTCGATGAAAATTGAAAATAAGCTTACAAAATGGAGTTACTTTTGATAAAATGAAACTGAGTTATCATATTAATGGCTTGTAGAGAATCAAACCTGTCGGCACTAATTCCATCTGTGTATTTATATATTATATAACTATTTTATATTCATTGTATTTGCTAACCATAATGTGTAGTATGCAATTTTATTTTGTGATTTTATAATTGTGATTATTTTTAAGGTTGCCATTCTTTACATCTGGCTGGAGGACTGCCGATGAAAATGAGCACTTTTGAGCTAACTCGGGTACATTTACATTATTGTAATGTTGATCAATGTACATTTTCCTCTTTTAAATAAATAAAGAAATGAAATGAAATGAAATATTATCACGACCACAATGAGGAACCACATGAAATTCAAACACCAGGCGAATGAGAAAAAAACAGCTGTCCATCACTGCATTCACGAGTGCAGGTAAGCACAGAGCGAGATAACATATGATAGCAAAATGATCTCGAGACAAATGCTCCTTTTTTTTTGTTTACACATGTTTTGAACTGAATTAAAACCTTAAGATAAAACGTAAGCTTGTTGTGTATAATTACCTAATCATAAGTTTGTTCATGAAATGGTGATGACAACTTGATGAATAAAAAAAATAAGTCTCTCATTTTCTCAAAAAAATTAAAAAAAAAAACGAATATTCAAATATTCGATTTTTATGAGCCCAAATATTCTAATACAATATTTTGAAAAAATGCCCATCCCCAGGTCCAGCACTGGACTGCAAACACAAGGAGAATAAATAGGGAGCAAACAAAAGAGGGTAACGAGGGAGGACAGGTGGGGCAATCCCTTGTGAAAATTAACCATTCACTTTTATTGTAGTAAAAGTGTGGTAACCATGTTTTTTTGGCTAATTAATTATATAACCACAGTTTTACCACAGGTGTAAAGTGACGTGTGGCCAAGTATGGTGACCCATACTTGGAATTTGTGCTCTGCATTTAACCCATCCAAGTGCACACACACACCGTGAACACACACCCGGAGCAGTGGGCAGGCGCCCAGGGAGAAGTTGGGGGTTCGGTGGCTTGCTCAAGGGTCTCACCTCAGTCGTGGTATTGAGGGTGGAGGAGGGAGCTGGTTATTCACTCCCCCCACCGACAATTCCTGCCGAACCTGAGACTCGAACCTGCAACCGGTTACAAGTCCGACTCTCTAACCATTAGGCCACGACTGCCCCTAATACCATGGTTAAACAATGGTTAGAGTTGCAAAACCGATAATTTGTGGTTACCATGGTTTAACAATAATAACCATAGTTTTTTGGTTTTATTTGTAGTAAAACCATGGTTCATTTTTGTAAGGGAAATCAACCAATAATCAGATAACAAGATGGGCGGGGTCAAGACAATAGACATGAGAGCACATGGCACAAGGAAACACATGCCAAGCCATGTGACAAACACATGAGCACATGGCCAGCAAACACAAATCACAAGCCATGTGCCCAAACAAAACATGATGTGAACATGCAGCCAATGAAAAAAACACCAGCCGTGTGCTACACAAGGCAAAACATAACATGAAAGCACGCAGCCGATGTAAACATGAGCCGCGTGCAACACAGAACCCAACACACATGGACAGAAGAGGGCACGCTCACACGACAAGACAGAGCACACGAGAATGAGCAAATGCTCATTTCGTGGCTCACGAAAGAAGACAAACACGCGGAGCATGAATGTCCGGAACCCAACACAAAACCGAAACCAAACTAGGCCGAAGTGCTGGGATCCGAACACCATGAATCCACACAAACTCACAAGCATGCTCGAAGCTGCGTGCTCACACAAGACAAACAATACAGGAGTGTCAGGGCTCTGTCACAAAACCAAGAGTAAGCTAGACCGAAGTGACAGAACCCTGACAGGTTTAAGATGGTGTTCAGCTGTCTCCCAGCCTGACCAGCTAATGAAGTGGCTAAAACCCATCTAAATCCAGCCTGAAGACCAGCCAATCATCTTAGGATGAGTTAGCAGTTTCTTTCAGCAGGGAATTTTGCTGTTGTTCAGGTAAAATCTTGTGAGGGCAAAAGACTTTCAAAAGACTTTTTGCTGCAGATCATCCACGTAACAATTGCCCCTGAGTCATATGGCCCAATGTAAGCACCTTGTTTGTCTGTGTTGACATATGTTTCTGTTAGAAAATAAACATATTTCACTAAATTTAAATGTAAAACTAGATCCTTAAAGGGGTGGTAAAACACATTCTTTTGAAGGCTTGACTGTGTTTGTGGGGTGCACTGTAACATGTGTTCATGCTTCGTTTAAAAAAAAAAAAGCCTTATTTTTCATATATTTGACCTTTATTCTACGCTGCTCTGTCCCTCCTTGTAAAACGGTCTGATGGTTTCCGGGTTGTATGAAGCCAGTCCCTCAAAAATAGCAATGGGCTCAGATTGGTTAGCTGGCCCAGTGTGTTGTGATTCGCTAACCGCAGTGCACGTTTGTCGGAAACGTCACGCCCCTTACCTTTACCGGAGGCTGTGCTTTGGTCAGTATTAGAAACAACGGCGTCAATAAAACCACACCAATCTGAGCCCGAATCAGACCCAGAACATTTGAGTGAAGATGATCGAGCAGAACCTGTTCAGTCCTCAAGAGTAAAGACTGCGGGTCTATAGTGATCGCTACTGAATGGCACTTTAACTTTTGTATTTTTAGAACGATTATAGCCAAATTTCTGTCGCAAGAACTAACCCAAAACGAACACTAAGCACTGGCTTTAACTAGTAAGTTAGCCAAATCACACACAGAACCATGTTTAGCAAGCCTGTAGATAAACAATACATAAAAGCTCTAATCAAAGAATCATTTACACTAATGCCAGGTTCGCTGTTGAGATTTTAACGTTAGTTTTTGTAACGTTAGGTGTTCGTCGGATAACGTTAAGTATGAATGAGCATTTAACAGACTGGTTTGCAGAACAGCGCTGTCATCTGTTTACTTCCTTGCTACAACCTATTACAGGAAAACACATCGATGAAATATAAATCAGACTTACAGGTTGTGGCCCGTAAACAGTATCTGTTTGTAAATCCAGCTTTCAGGACAAGCCGTTGTGCATATCCTGTATTGAACTCGCGAAGTTTGTGGAAGTTGTCCTCCGCGAAATGTGCAGCGCGCGCGTCATGCATCCAGGCACCGGCAGTGTTTTTTTCACGCAGCTGACGTTGTGCAAATCCGGCATTGAAATCGCGAAGACGGTGGATGTTTTCCTCCGTGAGATGTGCTGCAGGGAGCCCCACGCGCACCTGTTCCCCATCTCAAACACCATATAACATGCTGTATGTTAAACGCTCTGCAACGCACCCCCGTCCCAAGGAAGGCTGAACAGAGCAAGTACCCCAGCCAGGCATGTGCAGAGAGGGGGGGGGGGGGGGGCTTTGGATGCTCGAGCCCCTGCCCTTTTTCAAAATGAATCAAAAGTGCCCCTCTCAGACAAATATCAAGGATAATATTGTGGTCAATAAAACTAAATAAATGTGATTATTATAACATGACAATGCATACAATAGTAACGAACGGCTCAAAAGTCGGACAATTTCTGTTGAGGCGTTGCCATAACGCGTTGCTATGGATTGCGTGCGTTTTGATTGACAGCTGATTTTCCTCTGTTCGGAAGCGGCTCTCGAGCCAAATATGGTCCTTTCAGAAAGTGTGTGGCCTCACGGGAAAAAAGTAAACCAATATTTTTTTTTTCATCCATAATCAGAGCTAATGTGTTGATTTAATTACAAAGCTATATATTAGCTATATATTTTAAAGTATTACACTATTCACCAATGCCCGTTTGTTATGTATAGGCTATACAACAACCAATCGTGATCTGGCAAAGTAAGTTCAAATTCCATTGGGCGATGTGAAGTGGTAATTTTCTGTTCTTATTCATAAATCGGCTGAAAATTACATGGACAGACGAACAAACGTTTGTGGAACAATTTCCTGCGTTTTGGCTCATTTTATAAATTGCATCATTGACAAAATGGATTTTAACAGACAACAAACAAATCCCTGCACAAAACCACAGCAGCAAAAGTCGCATTAATGGTAAGTTGTGTTAAAATCACTTGTGTTTATGTAGCCTATATTGATACACCGTTTACTATTTCATGAAACTATCAAAGTTAACAAAACCCAAGTGTCACCGGCACCTACAGGCCTATTATGTGAAGTGTGGCGAAATGGTTAGCCTACATGAAAGGACTTTATTATATTACCATTTTTGAATATTATGCAGCATTATGAAATAAGTCTCTTATGTTCATCAAGCCTGCATTTATTTAATAAAAAACAGCAATATTGCGAAATATATTAAAATAATGTTTTTCTATTTTAAAATAATTTAAAATATAATTTATTCCTGTGATCACAGCTGGATTTCCAGCATCATTACTCCACTCTTTAGTGTCACATGATCATTCAGAAATCATTCTAATATGAGGATTTAATGTCAATGATGGAAACTGTGAGACTCTTTTAAAGATTATTTGATTTATAAAAAGTTAAAAAGAACAATGTAATATTTCACAATATTAGGCGACTGTTTTTTCTGTATTTTTGATTAAATAAATGCAGGCTTGATGAGCGTAAGGATATATATACATATACATATATATATATATATATGTGTGTATATATATATATATATATGTGTGTGTGTGTGTGTGTGTGTGTATATATATATATATATATTTACATATTGCCCCTTTTTTACATTTGAGCCCCTGCCCCTGACGAACTCTCTGCACGGCCCTGCCCCAGACCTGCAATCCGGATGAAAATAACAGCGTTTCCTTGGCATCGCGGCAACAACACTCCAGCCTAACTATACCACAACAGCGCCGCGATACAAAATGGCCTCACCCCCCCTTATTTAATATTCTCGGAGGAGGGGTTTATGTAAATATTGAGCCTGTTGATGTCACCAACCCTGGAGGAATGTGTGTAGTCGCCTACTGGCCGTTTGCTGTAGTTCTTAGAAACTGATTTCTTTAAAAGCAAATATCTCCCTTTGCTTTAAACTTTGAACGTTGTAACTTTGCAGATGTTGTTTATGCTCAAGCAGCAACATTACACGCTAGCTAAAGTTAGAATAGTGAAATCGTGGTTTACCACCCCTTTAATATTAAGTGAAGTACGCCCATCTAATCTTTCTCCCTTCTCCTCCTTTTGTACAATTTTGCCTGTGTTATGGGGGCAATCGGAGCTCATGCAGAATTTCCTCTCTAAGCCCTTCTATAGCAGACAGCAAGCCAAATCTGTTTACCACTTACGCTAAGATTATATGGGCACATGAACTTGTGAATTATTAGTGTTACACATTAAACAATGTGTTGCTTTTAAAAATACAATGCATATCTCCATATTATGCCATCGAGTTATTCTGTTAAAATGTCTATCATGTACCATTTTATTAAAGTTTGGTTAAAGACTGTTCTTGACTCATCAGCTGATTAATGTATTTGAGTAAAATATATATTTAAATAACTAAAATCTAGTTACCACTAAAACAGTTGATTGTTTTTTTAAACTAGAATAGTTACTTAGTCTTCTGCAAAAATAAAAATAGACTTTTGCTTTTTGGATGCATATGATGCCTGACATCAACCATATATAAAACAATCTACAGCAGTAAAGTGCATTACTTTGAGGAAGGCTTTATTTGAGATATAGTGGGTTAATATGACTTATTTTTCAGTGTTACAATTGCCCCCAAACACCCCACCAAGGGGGCAATTGTAACACTCTGACTTCTTGCATCTAATTTAATATTATAGGCTTGTCCTTATCAGTGAAAATATATCTATTGTATTATTAACTAGTGCACCTATATTTGTTTCTTGTATCAAAAGACGACTACTGTATTTCAAGTAATCTGTGAGTTATGAAGGAAGATGTAAAAATGTTTACAACTGCCCTCAGTCTCCCCTGCTTTAAGTATACATAACAAAAGCATATCCAGTGAAACATGCACCAAATAAATGCACCACAGAAGCTGGCTAAAAGTAGATATGTGTTTTTTTTTTTTTTTTTTTTATATATATATATACAAAAGGTGCACTGATAAAAGAAAAGTATAGAAAAAGTATTTAGACTCAAGCACATCTGCAATAGTACTGTATTATAATGACAAATCACCTAATAATGGAATCGACAGCAACACTAAAATGGCCAGATGCAGTATGATATTGATCAGAATTTTGAGGAAAAATTTGCTTAACCCTTGCATGACCTTATGGGCATTTTTGTCTTTTTCAGTTTTTTTTTTTATTTTATAATATTGCCTATGTTGAGGCAAACTGCATACATGTTGGCACAGGTGTGTATTTCTATTAGGAATTTTACTATTTCATCCCCATTTCCTTTAATAAATCTATTTTGCACTAAGTATACAACACTCAAGACCTTAAAGGGGTACTTCAGCGCTGGGAAGATGAATGTGTATTTAAACTGTGTCATTTATTTAGTAAAAATGTGAAATAATTTTTTGCCTTCTAGACTGAGAAAAGACAGAAAATGTATTTTTGTCTCATGTGGATGAAAGACAACAACTCCCAGAATGCACTTGCTTCACTGCCCTACGAGGCCACTCCCTACACCGCCCCCAACTTCATTTTGATCTTCATAATAATACAATAATTTAGTTCAGTTAGAGAATAAACACTTCAAGTTTCGATATTTTTCCTATTTAAAACTTGACTCTTCTGTAGTTACATCGTGTACTAAGACTGTTGTGATTTTCTAGGCTGATATGTCTAGGAACTATACTCTCATGAGTGCAGCGGCACAATCATATTACGCAGCACCTGAAAATAGCCCCCAGCATGCTTCCTGTGCAAGCAGGTTGTCGCATTGGTTATGTTGATGGAAGTTAGCCTATTATCATAGCGCCTGCTATACCCATGGTACGGCACAAAGTTAATTGATTATTACGTAGGAATGAGAGTATAGTTCTTAGCCATCTCGGCCTAGAAAATCGCACCTTTTCATTTTCCGTCAGTCTTAGTATACGATGTAACTATAGAAGAATCAAGTTTTGAATAGGAAAAATATTGAAACTCTTTGTTCATTTTTGAGCGAGATGCTAACGGTCTAATCAGATTCAATTATCTATGCTAACCTATGCTAAAAGTGCTACCGCCAGATCCGGAGATCGGCGGAATGTATTCGAAAATGGTAAAACTCAACTGTTTAACTCTAGGGGAGTTGGAAAAGCAGCCTATTTTCAAAAAAGTGTAGTGTTCCTTTAATGCTATCCTTTGGCTTAGTGTGTGTCACAATCACAAGTGAGAGTGCCCCTGATTACCACCTGAGGGCACTCCACCCCGGACTGTCACTCCATCACAAACTACATTACCCATAATCCTGTGCCCGGACTCATCATCATTCACTGTTTGCACCTGTGTCTCATCACCTCATTACCCCATTACCCCAGCCTATATAAACCATGTTCACTCTATCATTAACTGCGAAGTCTTGTTTGTATATACTGCGTTTCTGAGCATTCTCCCTGGTTTCATGTCTCTTGGTTTTGGATTACCCGTTTGCCTGTTCCATGGATTACCCGTTTGCCTGTCTCTCCTGTCTTGTTTGCCTGTTTGGACTGCTTACCTGTTATGACCTCTTGCCTGTTTTTGACTACGAGTGTGGATTACCCCTTCAATAAAGCTGCATTTGGATCTTCTACCTTCTGTCTCAGAGCAGTACGTTAGTGTGTGAGTTTAATCAGCACAGTGACAGCAGAAGAAAATGATCCGTTATAACACCAATGCTAATTAATGTGTGTTGTCATTGACTAATACATTTTTATTTTTTTATTTTTTATTATACATGCATTCATATAAGGCATGTACAAACACAATATCAATTTTAAAGATTTGAAATAACACAACATTTGGTGAATATGCTACATAAATATCAATATGCTCTATATGCTGCCTGGATCCGACTGCTGGTCCTTGACTTTGATTGCCATACGCTGCTTTTTTTGTGGGGACACCTGCATTGTCCTATGTTGAAGGAACATACATAATCATGTAACTCTGACCAGATTTAAAGGGGTGGTAAAATACATTCTTTCGAAGGTTTGTGGGGTGCACTGTAACGTGTTAATGCTTCGTTTTTAAAAAATTGCATTATTTTTCATATATTTTACCTTTATTCTACACTGCTCTGTCCCTCCTTGTAAAAACGGTTTGATGGTTTCCGGATTGTATGAAGCCAGTAAATCATACTTACAGGTTGTGGCCCGTAAACAGCATCTGTTTTTAAGTCCATCTTTCAGGACAAGCCGTTGTGTGAATCCTGCATTGAACTCGCGAAGATTGTGGAACCTTTCCTCCGTGAAATGTGCAGTGGGCGTTCACACTGGCAGTGTTTGTCTCCCGCAGCTGAACCGTGGCTCGCGTATTGCAAATACAGATGAATATTGTCCATTATGTCACATTTTCCGGTCTTCTCCTCCAACCCCTGTCCATAGCTGTCAACCCTCCCGTTTTTTCCAGGTTTCTCACGTATTTTAGCTCTTTTCCCGCTGTCTTCCCGTTTTAGTATTTTCCCGTAAAATATCCCGTATTTTTATGCTCTGATTGTGTTAACTCAGAACATGCAACTATCCCTCTGTGAAGTGGCTTGCACTTGGGTTGCTAGACCTCCAGTCAAGCAGGTGGCAGTACACAGACAGTAGATTAGGCCAGTGTTTCCCTACCGGGGTGCCGTCTGACGAGAGCAGGGGTGCAGTGTAAAATTCCTTAAAATATTTTTTTTGGGTTAAAATTTTTCAAATAATTCTCTCTTTGTATACTTTGTTCATTGCATGCCGTATGTTCGAATATGACCAGTCATTTTCACCGTCATCACCCGACTGTAGTGCCAGAAGACGCGAATGAGAAGTCGCGTGCGCTGTGAGAAAATGTGTCTCTATGCACTCATCCGAAAGCGTGCACACGTCTCACAGCGCGCAAATATTGAGTTCTCTTTCAAGTCTTGCTCTTGAACGGACAAACTCACGCAAAAAGTATGTCAACATGTCCATCTTGATGAATATTCTAGCAGACATAGTCTGTATATGCCTTAAGTAAACTAAAAGAGAATGACGACGCATATCCATGCATTAGGTCTTAAAGGGGCAGTAGCCTTTACTGCTGTCTGTTAAATGTCAAACAACAAAAGACAAGGACATCACTCACTGCTCTTGATTGAATAGCTTTTGTAAGCATAATAGGATTAATCTTTAATTTATACAGTCAAACATGCAATGTTATTTTACATTTGATCAATTTCTGTACCTGAAAACTAATGTTAGACGTACCTGAAAAGCATAGTTTATTTTATTAGTAGGCCTAGCTTTGCTCAATAGTATTTATTTGTGCTGCTGCTTGTATTTAAATGATTTGTTCTAATTTTCTTGATTTTTATTTGACAGTAGCCCTTTTTTCCCTGAACATAGCAAATACTGAACCGTACCGAAACCGTGAACCTAAAACCGTGATACAAACCGAACCGTGAGCAATCTGTACAGTTATACCCCTAGCGTAATGTATGCGAGGGGGTGCCACAAAATGGAGAACATTTTCAAAGGGTGCCATGACTGAAAAAAGGTTGGGAAACACTGGCTTAGGCTACTATCGAAGAAGAAGAAGAAGACAGTTGCAGCGGCGGGCAGGAGGAAGAGGGAAAAAGTAGCGGGAAGTGAACTTCAAGGAGAGTAGAGTGATGAGAGATGGGTGTGATGTGCAATGATGGATCAGGACGCCGACGGCCAAAATCAAAATATATTGTGTAGTTATAAGCTCTTTAGACTGTTAATGATTAGTGGGTTTTTTTAAGTTTGTGGGTAAGAATCGTGTAAAAAAAAAATCCCTTATTTTGTGGATGGATTCCGGGAAATCTCCCTAATTTTCAATGTTCAATGTTGACAGCTATGCCCCTGTCTGTCTCGTACTTTGATTTATGATGGGCAGCATATATCTGCTGCAAATGCGACCTGTTCCCTGCTGTCTCATACACACATATGCATATAACATGTTGTATGTTAAGCGCACTGCAACGCACCCCCGTCCCTAGGAAGGCTGAACAAAGTGGACCTGCAATCTGACAACACTCCAGCTTAACTAAACCGCAACAAAGCTTCCCTGCGGCGAAACAAAATGGCCTTGCCCCCCCTTATTTAATATTCTCGGAGGAGGGGTTTATGTAAATATTGAGCCTGTTGATGTCAGCAACCCTGGAGGAATGTCTGTAGTCGCCTACCGGCCGTTTGCTGTAGTCCTTAGAAATTGATTTCTTTAAAAGCAAATATCTCCCTTTGCTTTAAACTTTGAACGTTGTAACTTTGCAGATGTTGTTTATGCTCAAACAGCAACATTATAAACTAGCTAAAGTTAGAAAGTGAAATCGTGGTTTACCACCCGTTTAATGAGTGATTCATAAAGAAAATCTAAAGACAAATTACTTCTACCATTTCAATATGAGGGCTCTCTATTAAAAAAAGGATATGATTATTGTCCCAGATTAAATTATTTAAATGTTTAATTTCTAAATATAAGTAAAACTGAGAGATGAGTCTCACCAATGCTCTTTTCCGGGTGAGTTGGGTCCTGGGCTGAAGGCTGCTCTGAGTTCTCTGCTTCAGTTGTAAAGTGGTTTTCTGAGCAACTTGATGGTTGTAGTTCCTCAGTTTGAGATGGTTGTCAATTTCCACTCACAGATTTTGTGGCGGTGCCTGACACAGACCTACATTGTCCTGTAGAGGAAACAGATACATCTACAACCCCAAATCAGAAAAAGTTGGGACAGTATGGAAAATGCAAATAAAAAAAAGAAGTGATTTCTAAATTTACTTTGACTTGTATTTCATTGCAGACAATATGAACAAAAAATATTTCATGTTTTGTCTGGTCAACTTCATGTAATTTGTAAATATGCATCCTTTCCTGTCAGTCAGACCTGCAACACATTTAAAAAAAAAAGTTGGGACTGTAAAGCATTTACCACTTTGTAATGTTGCCATTCCTTTTCACAACACTTAAAAGACGTTTAGTGACTGAAGACACCAAGTGATGAAGTGTTTCAGGTGTAATTTTGTCACATTCTTCCTGCAAACAAGTCTTAAGGTGGGCAACAGTACGGGGTCTTCGTTGTCGCATTTTGCGCTTCAAAATGCGCCACACATTCTCTATTGGAGACAGGTCGGGACTGCAGGCAGGCCAGTCAAGTACCCGTACCTTCTTCCTCCGCAGCCAGGACTTTGTAATGTGTGCAGAATGGGATTTTGCATTGTCTTGTTGAAATATGCATGGATGTCCCTGGAAAAGATGTCTTCTTGAAGGCAGCATATTATGCTCCAAAATCTCTATGTACTTTTCAGCATTAATGGTGCCTTCACAGAAGTGCAAGTTACCTTTGCCAAAGGCACTGACACAACCCCATACCATGACAGACCTGGCTTTTGGACTTGTTGCTGGTAACAGTCTGGATGATCCTTTTCTTCTTTGGTCCGGAGCACACGGCGTCCATTCCTCCCAAAAAATACCTCAAATACTGATTCATCTGACCACAGTACACGTTTCCACTGTGTGATGGTCCATCCCAGATGCCTTCGAGCCCAGAGAAGTCGACGGCGCTTCTGGACACTGTTAACATAGGGCTTCCTTTTGGCACAGTACAGTTTTAACTGGCATTTGTGGCCATGTAACTACGTATTGTGGAACTTGACAAAGGTTTGCCAAAGTAGTCCTGAGCCCATGTGGTGATATCGCTTATAGATGAATGACGATTCTTGATGCAGTGCCGCCTGAGGGATTGGAGATCACGGTTGTTCAGCTTAGGCTTGCACCCTTGTCCTTTACGCACTGAAATTCCTCCAGATTCCTTGAATCTTTTAATTATGTTATGCACTGTTGAATGTGAAATATCCAAATCTCTTCCTATCTTTCTTTGAGGAACATTGTTTTTAAACATTTCAATAATTTTCTCACGTATTTGTTGGCAAACTGGCGATCCTCGGCCCATCTTTGCTCCTAAAGGATTAGACCTTTCTTGGATGCTGCTTTTGTAATTACAATCACCTGTTGACATCACCTGTTTCAAATCACATACTTTTTTAACCAATTTACCTCATTACTAGCCCTCAATTGCTCCTGTCCCAACTTTTTTTGAAATGTGTTGCAGGTCTGAATGACAGGAAAGGATGCATATTTACAAATGACATGAAGTTGACCAGACAAAACATTAAATATTTTGTGTTCATATTGTCTGCAATGAAATACAAGTTAAAGTAAATTTAGAAATCACTTCTTTTTTTTTTTTTTTGCGTTTTCCATACTGTCCCAACTTTTTCTGATTTGGGGTTGTATAACCGTGCAATGCTGGGCAGGTTTAATGCTTCTTAGACTAAATCTAAAGGCGTATCATAATCATACCATTTTCGTTTATTGGCCATGGGAGAACTGTCCCCCCCTCGACTGAGCCTGGTTTCTGAAATACTGCAGCAGGTGCTGTATATGGTTTACAAGTGCTCAAAACTTGCATTTCGTTCACATATTTTTGTTTTTCTTCTTTTGAGAGGTGTCTAAATATTCATGGCTTGAAACGCATGGCAAATTGACAGGTCTGCTGCAGTTGTTTGGATGTTTTGCCCTCTAGGTCTCCGCGCCAGTCACGTGACTGAAAACTGAATTGTCAGAATTTCCAGTCAATTGCTCAGAAGCAGTGCTGGGGAGTAGCTAGTTACATGTAATGGAGTTATGTAATTTAATTACAATATACATGTAACTGTAATCAGTAACTGAGAACATAATGTGTAATTAAATTACAGTTAGGCCTACTTATGAAAATGTTAACGATTACAAAGGGGGTTAAATCTGAATATTTTCTGCCCGAAGCTATATGTTGAATAATATTAATTTGTTGCTTTGCCTGTTTGCCGATCCACATTACCTCTGAAAGCTTTAGGCTACAATCTGTCTAAGAGTTGCCACCATGGCGAGTGATACAAATGTTTTTCAGTGCAGGAAATGAGAAAAGTAATCAAAAAGTAATCCAATGTAATCAGTTACATTACTTTAATAAAAAATAATTGAAATAGTTACACTACTTGTTAAATTTTTAATAGGGTAACTTGTAATCTCTATTGCATTTTCAAAGTAACCTTCCCAACATTGCTCAGAAGTTAGGCTGGTAGACAATTGTGTTGACAAATGTAAAATGCTAAGATTTAGCAACCCAATGGGTCGAAACATTTCACTTAAGTTATGGGAAGGTATTTTTGAAATTTCCTCTAAGCCATGAGTGGTGTCAGTGCAGAAATTACTGACATCAAGTCAGTTTATCAAGCAATACTAAGAAAAACTCATCAGGTATTCACAAACTAATATAATATAAAATAGACATTTTAAAAACATAGCTAATTAGTTAATTACAATTTTAAATCTAACTAAAAATCCATGGTGTAAGTGATGGCAACTTAAGAAGCTTGTAGCTATATCTAGGCCTGGCTAATAGCCTACATAAGCTACATTTTAGGGCACTGATGTTTTCAGTTGAGTGTACAAACAATACATTCGTCAGTCAATTTTTTGACTGTGAAGTCTGCTTTTGGTAGGACCCTGCTCTTGAAATAAACAGTATGATCTCAGTGGGTGGCCGCAATATGATGTGGGTGAGATAGACTCCACACACGCCGTGAATTTTTGTTTCCAGAGTGGGCAGAGAATGGGCTGAGGACCGGGAGATTCAGCTCAACACAACAGACATGCAGAGCTGATGAGATCACAGCGGTGTACCCACGCGCGAGCACATTCCCACCTCCCTGCGACAGTCAAATGGACCGTTCTCACGACCTGATGAGAATCACAATTAGCATAAAACTCCTTTTTACAGTTGCAGTTATTCACGTTTAGCATAACGGCATGCTTTCTGCTTTTACAACAGCTTTTATCCAGTGCAATAATGGATTCGAAAAAAGGTAGTGAAACATACTATGGATATACAATTTTTTTATAGTTTTTATAGTTATTATGTGTGCTGTGTATTTTGAATTTAATATGTACACATTTATGTATATTTACATTAAATGCTAGACTCCCCAATATTTAGTTTGACATTTAAAATATATATTTCAAAACATGTATTGTTTTATACAAATAAACAATCTGTATTTGAAAACAGTGTGTATTTTATTTATTAAAATAATGAAATTAATAAAAATAAAAAGTTAACTCAACTGTTGGGTTACTTTTAACCCAACTGTTTTTCAACCCAATGCACTGGGTTAAAATAACCCACAGTTGGGAAGGTGCTATACCAACCTTGTATATATTACTTGTTACTTGTGGGGTTATTTTTAACCCAACATTTTTAAGTGACTAGGCAAAATTTTATAGTTTTATAAATAATGTCGTTGTGAAACAAAATTTTATCAATCAAGTAGCCTGTGGGGAAGCCTTTTTTCCTAACATTTTCTCAGCAATAAAGACGAGTGTTTAACTTATTCGGCTGAAACTGAATATGACTCATTTGAATCAGTTCTTTTCAAACTGAATCATCAGCGTAAATTTGAATTGATCGGAGCGGTTCCAACATAAATGACTCGCTCAAATGAATCGGTTGGAAGGTTCCTCCAAAGATTTCTTCTTATATGAGGTAGCCTACGACATTATTTAGTACCCCAACAAAGAATCTTTCACAACAAAAGGGAAATTTGATTTTTTTTTTTAATAATAAGTTGTGGATTTAAAAAAAAAAAAACGTATTTGATCAAAATATATCTTACCATTTTGAAAATATATACACCTAGCTTTATAGCTTTGCTATCGCTACATTGTTTTGAGAAGCTTGCCCAAAACTCCTCAGTGTGTTTTTAACTTTCCAAATCCCAGTTTAGAATACACCTCCCTTAGACGAGGCTTATATGAACATAGCAAGGTTTGGAGACTTTCTCTTTGAAGTCTCTTTGGACAAGTCCCTCAGGGATTGTGAGAGAAGATCAACTTGTCTGTCTGCACTTTCATGTCTCTTAGCACATGTTATACTTTATCTCTGGACTTACCCTCTCAATCAAACCCACATACAGGGGAGCGGGAGGCAAGGCAGCTCTGATGGGACCCCAGGATAATATGTTTTCTACTGGTACTGACTTCTAGTAATCTTATCCTTATCAGCATATGTCAAATGCAAAGCAGTTGGTCAAAATGTATAAAATCAATGTTGAATACAACACTTAAAGATGAAGTGTGTAATGTGTCCACTTGGGCGAAATTTTGAAAAGCCACCAGTGCCCAAAAAAGCTCTTCAAAAGCCATGTTTTATGATTAAATATATTTGCAAGCGACATATACATTTCAAATATTTCATTATATCATAGATGTTTAACCAGTGCCTGACTGTTTTATTTAATTATTTTTGTATATGCACTACTATTCAAAAGTTTGTGGTCAGTAAGATTTTTTGGCAAGCCTCTTGTGCTCACCAAGGCTACATTTGTTTAATCAAAAATACATAAAACGTAAGCTATACATAAACAGTAATAATGTGAACTATCACACCCATTTAAAATAAAAGTTTTTCTTGTTAAATATATTTTTAAATGTCATTTATGTCTGTGATGGCAAAGCTGAATTTTCAGCATCATTACCCCAGTCTTCAGTGTCACATGATCCTTCAGAAATGAATTTTACGTCATGTCCTTAAAGCTGAGCAAATGAGATGAACGGGACTGCTAACCTCCTTTTGTAAAATACTGTAGGTGACATGAATGCAAATGGACAGAGTAGCATCACTCTCTATTAATATTAATCTTATTAGAGGACTTTATAATAATTATATATAATGTCTTAATAATTAATAGAATCTATAAAGACAGAAACTGTTACATTATGGATGACACTAACGAAATTAGTTTGATTCAGACTAATGGTAAATACTAGAATTCTCATTCATCATTCTGTGTCACCAGAGAAGAAATATGCTAATATTGTGCCAGAGAGAAAGACACCCGATCCACCCACCCAATAAACATTAGGTTCCCAGTCATAATGCCATGAAGTTTCATAGACAAAGGCTTTAATGAAAAAATCCATATTTCCATGTTTCCATATAAAAATGTACATCAGCATAATATTTATAGCTTCAACATAGCAGGCAGTAAAAAATAGTTTACAATGAAAATATTCAGAGCATTCAAATGCATACCTCTTATAAATTCAGACTTAAAGACATTCCTTTAAATGATCGCTTTACTATGGGTTCTATTTTTGGCTGATCGGTTTCGCTTCATGTTACTCGCTACTTTTGAATTGTGACGAAACTCAGATGAAAGTGTTCTGGTGCATGTCACAAACTGAACACCATATTAATGGAAGACTTATTAATTGAATGCTATGCTCACTTCCACTATCATTGTGTGCTCTGTAACGCAATAAAACAAAGTCATTGCATCAGAATGGAATCTAAAACGTCATGTTTTTAAGTCTGACATATCCACTTCACAGTGAACTCAAAACATTTCAAGACACCCAACAAGTGTACAACTGCACAAACAGACTCATATGTGACATCAATCTTGCGGTTCGCTCATTGTTCTTTCTTTCTTTTCGCCCGTTTGAAAAGATTGAACATTTGATCTGCACTCTTGCGCTAGAGACTTATGCTTTGGGCCTGTTTTCAGGGCTTTTCACACTCTTTGAACAAAGCGCAGAAGTAATCAAGTAAGAAAGAATACAGAATCACTGCAGATAGGTTATGTATGCGGCAGTTCATTGAATTAAGCACTGGAGCTGCTGAGAGCAAAGCAGCGAGAAATAAGAAAGGAGAAAATGGGGCAACATGAACACAAATTTAGATTCACACAAGTAAACACAGACTAGAAATTACAAAACAGGGGGTTTAGGCCACACAACCATGACATTGTCTTGCCTTAAGCCATTGTAAGCATCACAGTTTCATTACTGATGTGTTGTTCTTTAGAAATGGGGTTGTCGCTATCATCGGGTTCAGAATCAAACCGTCCCGTTTACATTACACCAATGGCTTCACTCCAGTTGCAATGCAAGCATATCCACAAAAGTAAACTTTGTATGAGCATCACAGTGTTATACGCAAGCATAGGAACTAAACCTTCATGCTTTAGAACTAATGTGTTAATAAAAAAGACATAGAAAGCATCTTTGCACTGGGCCAGATTTACTAACAGCTTGTGCCATCGCAAACCCTCTTTTGGCGTTAAAACTACTGTAAGGATTTACTAAAGACAAGCAGTGAAACATGGATACAGTTATTTTTTGCGGCTGACCATATTGCATTTGTAGGAGTTTTCCTTTTAAAATGCGAAAATTTATGGGAGGAGAGTATTTAAATGAATCACGCAAGGTGATTTACTAAGGTTTGCGCTCGTCGATTTACTTGTATTTGCGCCATTATTTAACGGTTCAGTGTGTACATTTTAGAGGCCTCTGGCGGCAGGTTGGGAAGAGAAGTAAAATTGGCTGACAAAGGACAAAGATGTCATTGTCTGAGACAGCAGAGACTAGCAAGCGCTCTGTAGAGCAGTTTGTCTGTTTAGGGCTAGTGGTGGCGCAAAATGGCGACTTCACTGCAAGGGGACCAGCGGTGTATGTAGATTGAAATGGCTCATTCTAAGGTAATAAAAAACATAACGGTTCATTATGTAAGGTCTTTGTACACCACTGAAAACATAGTTATGTTTATTACAGTATATTGCATTTCTGTCTGGACCTGCAACTAACGATTATTTTTTCTGTCGACTAATCTAACGATAATTTGTTTCGATTAGTCGACTAATCTAACAATTATTTTTCCAGATTAATCTGATGATTCTTTTTTACTGATTATTGTATTTCAAAGAGGGTAGTGAATTTGTATATTATTTTAACATGAAATCAATGAATGATGACAATATTAATTGTATTTCAGGAAGGGTAGTGTCCTTAGTATGCCATTTTATAATGAAATATATGAACACAAGAAGCATTTTAAACATTATGTATAACTAATGATGCTATTCATCATAAAATGTATACAGAGTAGGCCTAATTAGGAAATGTTGTTTACTATAATAGTTGAGTATGATTTACTTATTGATTTGTGTCAATAGTAAACAAACTGTTTCATGTTCATGTGCATAAACAACGACTAAAGCTGCCAGAAGTTTTTGCCCAAACTTCAAAGACACATTTAAATGATTAAAACTAGAGGCATATCTTAACTTTAACGTTACTTTAATCATGTAAACTACCTATATACAGCATGTTATATATGCATATGTGTTTGGGACAGAGGGGAACCCGGTCGCATTTGCAGCAGATATATGCCACCCATAATAAATAAAAGCACGAGACGTACTGGGGTCGGAGAAGAACACCGGAAAATGTGACCGAATGGACAATATTCGTCTGTATTTGCAATACACACGCCATGGTTAAGTTGCGCGAGACAAACACTGGCAGTGTGAAATCCCAACGGGCGCGCGCGGCTCCCGCTCTCCACACCCACAGCTTCTGCTCTGTGTGAAAACGCCGTTACAGAGCGGACAAAGCACAATTTTTTTCCGGCTTCTGTTAAAAGTACTCCCACACTTTTGAATGTCGCGGTCTGGCTTTATATGATAAATTATTATTTTCACTATGCCCGGGAGCAGAAGCCGCCATTATTCTAGATCTGTTCTATTCTAGAACGTAAATAATGTGACGTGTCGTTGCAGCCCTATTTCTGTCAATAGATCCTCCTAAATATTACACATAAAAAAAGCAGAAGCTAATTTGCACTGCTCTTGGTAGATTGAGTTGGTTATTATGGAAATGATCCGACTGCGTATGTTCTTTAATTTGCTTGTCGTCAGTAGATCACGTACAGAACTTTCCACTCCCATCTGCGCTTTTTTTGCCCTGTTTAGTAAATCTGGCCCCTAGTATCTTAACCGTAATTTCCCATGTGGTAAAGCAGATGTTGCTCATCTTAGTGCCCTTTTGAAAATGTTAACTTTACACAGCTAGCCTATTTATAATAAATATCTCACTTAGTTTGTGTCTCTGAAACAATCCTAAGGAATCAAATGCAGTAGACTACGTTTACTACCACTTTAATACCATTGCACGTCCCTATTTTGTTTCGTAATGGCACATATTTGGGCTCATAAATGTATTTGACTAAACTGTCCAGGATTTACTGCTTTGTGTTGCGGATGACATCATTTTTCTTTTTTTTAATTTCTTTAAGAGCTCACATTGAACAGAGATACTAAACAGACAACAATAAACTAAGCCTCCTAGATTACTTTGTTTAAAAACAGATCTTAAATCATTAGTTGCGAAATATTAGGTAGTCTGGTCATTGTAATTTACTGTTTAGGTATGTACTAATTGAATTAGACGAACCACTGAAAATTGACATTACCTTTTATGTTGTGTAAGCTGCTTATAAAGATTTACTGCTGGCAATACGTACCACAAAAGTTCACAAGTGGACACATTAAATATATTTAGCACTTTGAAATAACTCTCATATTTTATGAACCTGTGGGTCTCGATTTGTAAAAGCTAACATTTTAAAAGCTTTGATATGACATACAATCCATGACAGTCTAATTTTGTTTCAACAAAGCTGATGAGCACTTGCATAACAATCACACAATTCAATGAGTGCTTATTAGCTTAAGCACAAAATAAATAAATGACTAAACATAAAGAACAGAATAGTATCTTAAACACAGTCACTCTGCATTGTCAAGTATCATTTCCTAACAGTAAGCGCCAAATCAGATTACTGACAATAAGTCACTCTAAATAGCCATTTTTACAACTTGCCCTCACTTATTATTATTATTATTATTATTATTATTATTATTATGGGTTTTACTGTAAAAACAACACTGTACCGTTAATACAGATAAAGCGGTGAAGAACTGAGCTTATAAAAAGAGAAAGAAATCCACAGAAACTGCCTTCTCATTGTTGGCTTATACAAAACAAGACATTAATGTTTTGGGCTCATTTTGTGAATTGAGGTCACAAATTACGTAACCGCTCGTAAAATCAAAGTTATTTTCTGTGAAGAGCTTGTTATACCAGGACACCTGCACATTCAACATGGTAAAACTGATAAAGTAATGTAGTCGTCATGTGATTTTAAGTGATTTGTTTTGTATAGCCCATGGTTAAAAGCAAACAAGAGATGGGTAACAGTAAATGTCATTGCTATAGCCAGGATCCAAAGTTAACATCTTTACTGCTCTTGCAAATGCATTGAGAAAATTTACCAGCCATGAATATTGTAATGTGAATTATCATTATTTTATTGTAAATTTGTTGCAATCAGTGCAAGTCATTGTACAGCCTCGCAGTGAAACATGACTGGTCACAAATATAGGATGATTAATCATTCTTTTCCCCCCTCATATTTTCATTTGATGACTTAATGTGAAGAATATTTCATATAAGTAAAACAATATATATTATGCAGTAACATTCATCATTAATCTAAGCCATTTTTTACTTATATTTGCAAAAAAAAAGGAATATTGATATAGACCATTTAACAAGGACAGAATTGGATGTGGAAACATCAAACAAAACAAAAAAGTGTTAATTTTGGACCCTGGCAGAGACTAAAAAGTATGCATCAGAGGTGAAACAACAACAACAACATACAGTTTTGTTGCGCTTTATGTCACATTATTGCTCTGTAGTATGAGAGACCTGATTATGGAAAAGACTACATGCTGGTGTGTGCTAAAAAGCTGACTAATATCCAGTGTTTTATCATCACCTTGAATTCACAATATCATCTGAAAGATGTTTGTTCTGTATCAAAAGGTCCCACTGTGTATTGCGGTGATTTGTTTGTCCTTGGCAATGTAAAATACAGTTGAAATTACACACAACAGAAAGCCAATCTGTATTCTAAATAGCAAACCCCATGATAAAACAGTGACTAATTAAGACAAACATTTATAATCAAAATACTGATAGAGTGTTCTGCGTAAACTCAGTATGGTCACCTGTGTGTAAGAATATGCATGTTATTAAATAGAATGTTGTTCAAATGTGCTTTTTTTTTAACCTAATAAATCTCCTGATTAAATAATCAGAAGCTGACCTGAAAGTTTTGAAGAGTGAAGCTTTATATATATATATTAATACAATATTAGAAAGAGTATCTGTTTTGTGTTTGTTGTTTGACCTCTGACATTGCATTTGTAGAAACTGGAAATGATTAATAAATCATTTATACAAGTTGAGCAATGATTCACAGTCTTAGCTCATGAAATCTAAAATGACGTGCTTTTTGTCAAAGTGATTTGAGCCCAAAAGTGCATATTTGATGTATGGCCTTCAGAATCTGTAGCCGCATGCCTTAAGTCTGTGGTTTCACTGAAAACGGCGGTGACTTTGTGTTGACTTTGATTTGTGGGCCACTTTGATGTTAAATAAAGCAGATAATAAGAATGTCAACTAAGTGATTTATGGCCTGATCCAAGAACATGCATCACAACAAAAAGAACAATATGCAGATTTTCATCTATACAGCCTTAACTCTAGAGATATGACCAGCAGTTTAGTAGACGTAATATACAGTACACGCAGTTGGGTTACATAATTGGAACTTAATTAAGTGTCCTGAATTGTCAACATAGTTATTTGGCGTTTTAATAGCTTTATCAATATATTTAGCAAAGTTCCTACAAACTCTCTATACCTATGACTATGTATCTTGCATTATAATTAAGATTTCTAATTATGATTCAGTTTTGGCCACCTAGAAAGAAATGGATTATGCCGGGAAGCCACACAGTCAGGAGAGATGTTGTCTCCTGCAAAATTACAATGACATTTTCATATAGGCTATAATTAACAACGAAAAATCAAACTTATTGTAGTGTGACAGGAACAGACTTGTGAGGATGCAAATAACTTTCCATATGTTATTACTGGCCTACTGAGTTTAGAATTTATTTTATTTTATTCCTTTTTTTGTTCTTTATTGCTTTTTTATAATAACATGACCTTTATTTTAAAAAATGTTTTCACCTCTTATTTCTTTAAAAAATTAGAAAATTTTATACATTTATTTTACAATTCATAATTTCCCCCCCCCACTGGCTTAAAGCACACCAGATAAAATAAAAACTGTAAAACATCAATTTCTGAAGATGGTATCAAGTATGCAGTAAAACAAAGAGTCCCTTCCAGCAACTACAGCTCTCAAAAAGGCAGGAAAAAAAAAACACACTAACCAAATACATGCATACATACAATACATGCATACACAGTCATTTTGGGAAGTATATGATTTTTCATCATTTTCATTATGCATCTCTTGTCTTCGTACATTTAATTGTCATGCCCTCTTCCAACACAAATTACAAAATATGGGTATGCCATCAATGTTAGACACTAAGTACATAAAAGTTTCCTTGACTAATATTTATGAAACCTGCTGGGTTTGGAATGTTGCATCTAACATGGTGGCCATTAACTTTTAGTGCCCAATACCTGTGACATTTAAACAGTCAATGAAAATCACTACATTAAGCGTTTTGTAGTGACGTTAGTTTCTATTGGACTTTTTGTTTGGTCCATGTATCTTAACCTCTTAATCAAACTTGAAACCTTCCCCGACGAGAGGCCTTCTGCCTTTGGAATGACTCTACAATGAATCCAGTGGTTTGACTGGATCAGTAAGGCTCTGGCTACCACATGCGTTTTACACAGTGTGATGATTATGAAATGTGTGTAATAAACACAGCAGGATGAAAGCTAGCAGAATTTTCAACATTGTTTTTTTTGGGTTAAATTCCACATTTTTTGGCAGGCAGTCTATCTTGAGGAATACATTGCAATGACTGACCTATACTGTAGAATCAATTTGAATCTACATCTGAACCAGTGGCAACATGGCAAGGACGAGAACAGTTTGTTGTAGCATGAGATAAGGATATAATTACTTTAATTACACCTTTACACTGTTGATTAGGACAATCAGAGTTTGATGAAATATTTATACCAAATATTATTAATCTGTGATTATTGGAACATTAACTAAGAGGCTTCCGGGATGCAGGCGGTAGAGGAAATGAGTCTTGCAAAGAGCAAACAGCTGCTGATTTTTGCCTCCATAAACTTTCAAATTAAAGGGATAGTTCACCCAACAATGAACCTTCTGCCATCATTTACTCACCCTTGTGTCGTTCCAAACCTCTATGAATTCCTTTTATCTGTTGAACACATTGAACAGCCGGATGTTTTAGACCCCATTGACTTTCATTGTAAGGACAAAGATATATTCTTCAAAATATCGTCTTTTGCGTTCTGCAAAAGAAAGAAAGTCATACAGGTTTGGAACGACATGAAATCATTTTAATTTTTGGGTGAGCTACCCCCTTAATGATTTAATATTTTACATTACCTTTTCTGTTGCTTCTTAATGCCATATGTGACCCTGGACAACAAAACCAGTCATAAGGGTACATTTTTGGAAATCAAAATATTGAGAAAATCACCTTTAAAGTTGTCCATATGCATATTATTACTACTAATACATTTGTTATATATTTACGGTAGGAAATTTACAAAATATCTTCATGGAACATGATCGTTACTTCATGGAACATGATCGTTACTTAATATCCTAATGATTTTTGGCATAAAAGAAAAATCGATAATTTTGACCCATACAATGTATTGTTGGCTATTGCCACAAATATACCCGTGCTATTTATGACTGGTTTTGTAGTCCAGGGTCACATATAAGATTTGGTGCTGTATGTCCAATGGCTGTATTTGTGACATGTAAAAATCACCCATAGAAACTGTTGACTACTTGCTAATACATAACATTGCCTGATGCGATGCCTAATATTCCTGTAGACAAGAGAACCAATACTTGAGATATACTCATTTCCACCAGAATGTACCTTGATACCTTTATATTGATTTGTGCAAGATATTTCTTCAACGTGAACACAGTGTATATCATCTGCACTGCTCATCTCCGCAAACACACACAAATGCAGACGAAACGTAAGCTACACTCAAAAAAAAAAAAATCTACCCTCATGATTTGACACTTTCTGTATCTTTTTAGATTAAAGCAGGTGAATCTGGCTAATGTACAGAAAAAAACAACTAAAACTGACTAATCTCTTTGTCATTGCACAGTTTAACTAAACGAACAGGTTCATGACCAGACTTGTGGTTAATGTAACAAACAAACACACAAGCAAGTAAACAAACAGACCATACCAATGCAGCGTTAAGACATGCTACAAGTCTCTTTTCTCATGAATGAGCTGCTTGGGTGTTTTGGAAATTTCTTTTTTAAATGGCAAATGCAGTTTAATATTATGCAAACATTTTAGTGATTCATGTTCTCGCACACTCACACTCTATACCTTCAGACGCGGTTTGTTTACTCGGAAGAGTAAAACAAATTACAGTCTGAATATCAGCTAAATGTCAAATTTGACAAATGTACTTTCACTGAACATTTAAAGGAGAAAAACCCCTTTCCAGGTCCTTAATAATTCATTCTATTGGCCATTAATGCTTTGCTCGGAGGATATTTTCCGGGCATAAGGTGGGACCTCTCGGGGGGAGTCTCAGTGAATACGTCTAGGTAACTGCTACCAGAGAAATTTCAAACACACTGTTAGATTTGCTACAGGACATTTGTGATAAATGCATGCCAAGTGTTATTTGTAGGAGTGTTGCATAATTTGATGGAAGCTGAAAACCGCTACTTCTGTTCGGTACTATTTTTCACATACCCGGTAGTTCTTTTTAAACAGAGTTGGTCTTGATTAATTATGTAAGCACAAGGCTGGAGGAATGTGAGGTGCATAACAAAAAGATTAATTTTGGTGCTAAATAAGAGCAAAATATTCTTGGTTGTGATATTCCCTTGGGTATACCATTAGATATCTGAAATAAGCAGGAAACAACCTGCTTAGATTCATGCTCAACATTTTTGGAGGCCTTCAGTTTAGGTCTTCAGAATGTGTTAATGTATACAGACAACCTTTTTGCGCAAACCTTTCATGTTAATGGTTAATGTAAGCTAGCAGCTGCAGATGTTATACACTGTTCTGGACAATAAATGAGTGGGGGTTTTTAACTCTGGACAGCACTGTTGTTGATTGCTGGGGTTGCAAGGGTCACCCCAGGAGCAAGAGTGCCGAACTCGGCCACCTCTGGACCTGTGAAGTGCTGCCTGATGTCGCCCCCTAGTGGACAGGAGCTGATTTCTTATCACTCACGCTCACACGCGTCTTTCAATCAAACACTGGTCACATGATCTGGGTTTTCCCTGACTTCAATGCACTCGATTTCCTCTCTCTCCCTCTCCCGCTCCCTCTCTCTTTCCCGCTCTTTCCGCTTGGCTCGTTTCTTTTTCTTGTGCCGCTTCTTAGAGGGTGGGAAGAACGTCAAAAACACCGGTAGGATGACGAAACAGTGCAACACTGTGCAGCCGGCTGTGAGAAGGGAGCACTTGAACAGTGTGTAGGTCAGGTTAGAAGGCACAAAGAGAAGAGGCATTATCCCAATTACAAAACAAGAGGCGTTCTGCAAAATGGCAGCCCCATGCTCCTCTAAAGAGATCTTGATGCACTGAGTCCGCGTGTGCTCAGTGGCCAGTACGAACGTGTAGAGGTGGGGGGCACAGTGATCCATGGCAAAGTTGAGAGTATAAATAAGGCACAGGATAGAGATGCTGTCCATGTCTACATTCCAGAGCGTCATGAGACCCAAGACGCCCAGTTCCACTGAGGTGACGGTCAAGATCAACCAGAAGTTCCCCAGTGGGTTAATAACCAGGAAGAAGGTGAGGATGAGAATAGTGAGCACGCTGAAACCCGACGTCAGGATGGGGGAGATGATGGAGGAACTGTAGCGGTCCATGAACACGAACGTGGGGTTGAAGACGATGAACTTGATGCTGTTTATAAGGGAGAGCGGTCGAAGTCTCTCCAGCAACTCCACGACCTCCTCCCTGGTCTTCTCGGTCGTCCTGGCCACCAAGTACATCTTGGATGCGATGATGTCGTACTCGTCTCCGTTTTTAGAGAAAATGATGTCGTCCACAAAGTGTTGATATTCTGGGCTCCTCAGAAAAGAAGTCTTGAGGATTTGAATGAAATCACTTTTGGTTGACGCGCTGACATTCACGACCCTCAGATAGTGAAAGTAATTATCGATCCATGAAATCTTATTAAAGCCCTGGCCCAATGTCTTGAGGTGCTCCTGCACCGTTGAGTTCCAATACTCAATGGGCTCGTAGATGTAAAACCCAATCACTGGACTGTAGTTGCTGAAATATTTCTGTTGAGTCAGGGCGAACGACACACTGGGCGAATTACTAGCTAGCAGATTAATTATGTTGGAGCCATCGCTGATTTGTAAACATCCCATGAATGAAAAGGAGGCGTAAATCAGGTAGAGGATAACCACAAAAGGCTTGACATAGGTGTTGGTAATCCATTCTGTGTAATGCTCCCTCAGGAAGTGCTGAATGAAGTGGTTCTGGTACGGCACACTGTCGTGGTGCGTGGACAGGTCATGACCGTCACTCATCATGGTCTTAAACCAAGTGGGCTGGCGGTCCAGATACTCCACAGAGGGGATCTTGCAGCAGAAGACGCTGTGATAGCGGTTCTGCTCCAGCTGTCCGGCAAACACCAGGCAGGAGCCATAGAACGAGAACACGTAGAAGTAGTTCACCAGGATTGCTACACACATGCTCTGGCAAAAGACCTTCACAGATTCGATGTTGGTGAAAGGACTGGCACCCATGCCGAAGGTGATAATGTAGAGCGAGCTGGTCATGGTGTAGCACACCATCACGTCAGCGAACGCATCTGCCACCCTTTCCTTGAAGGGCAAACTCTCTCTGGTTCTTCTCCAGCCTGCCAGAAGCTCAAACACACCCTTTGTTCCATGTCCTGTAAAAAAAAAAAAGAAGCAATTTATAGTTTGATGCATGGGAAACTTGATTACACAGCATGAGCAATGTCAGCATAAATATAATCTACAAAAATATAAAACGTGAGTAGAGAAAGACTATCAACCAGGGTGATTAATTGCCCATTTTCGGATTATCGGCATTGGGTGAAAACTGCGCCCACTTGGCTGATTAACAGAAGTGATAGTTGTGTCAGTTCCAAAATCCAATAACAGCCACGTGTCAGCAGACAATAGACATTTAAAAAACAACAACAAAAACAGTGAATTTAAAAAAATTTAATTATATAATATATAAATTCTTATAATATTTAAATGAATTAAAATAAATATATCCATTCTGGGCTGGTCTATGTGTTTATAGTCTATGTATTATTTGGCCAGCCATGCCATGTCACAAGAAGGAGGAAAGATAGGAAAAAGCACTTTTTATTTATCCTTTTGTTTTAACATTGATTAACATCTCTCGAACAAATGTGATTTTTTGGCCATACACATTCAATCGTTTGGGCACTATGAAATATTTTAAATTAAAGATAAATCAATTACAAATGTGTAAAATGAGTGCTCATTTATTTTCAGCAATTTAAAAACTCATGCTTCATATTACATGATTAAATTGTATTTTAAACAGTGGAGGCCAAAAGTCTGAGATTATTAGTGAAAACGCTTCTATTTAGTATTTTTCTTCATTAAAAAAGAATCATTGCAAATTATATTATCAGCACAACAATTTGATTAAAATGTTGCCACAAATCTATCTTGAGTAAACAAACAGAATCTTCATTATTTCTTAGAAATTTTTTTGTAAAAAAAAAAATATATATATATTTTATATTAGAATTTGGTTTTCAATGTGCCCTCCGACATTTGGACCCCACTGTATCAGCTTTTTTTCCCAGCCATTGGCTAGATAGACATGACCATCGGCCATTGAAAAACTCATAATGGTCAACCACTAAACGTGAGTTATGGAATAATAAGCCTTTCATGATAGTTGTAAGATGAGCAGTAATTCAATTACTCATCTACCACCCACCTATGGGATCACTCAAGCTCATACATCAGATCTAGTGTGTGTGTGTGTGTGTGCACACAGTCACCTTTGAACATATTTATACATTTGACTTTCATCCATCCACTAAATATTTCACTCAGCATCAAGGACATCCCGGCTGGGCTCTATATACGCACTCTGTTGCTGTCAAGAATGTGTCACAAAAAGCACTCTCTTACCTCTTTCTCCAAAATCATAAATTTTCATTGAGCTGACAGACATGGAGAAAACCTAATTAACCATAAAGGATTACGCCAATGTAATGAGTCAGATGGACTGGCTTTACTTGCTTTTAGTTTTATTAAGGGACAGAACAAGTCCATTAGCCTGTGAAGGAGGTTACATGGTGGGCTGGTGGTAACCTGGTGGCTGCATGTTCAATAACATGTACTCAAAGAAGTGGTACCGGCATCACAATCTTTCTTTTTATCATGAAATACACACTTTAGGTTGCTCTGAAAGGGCTGCCCCTGCACTAACGGGATGCTGCTCTGAATATAAAGCAGCTGTTAAATTGCAATGAAAACCTAAACAACTAAACACAAAGTTTGGTAAAAATGAAGCATTCAGACATCTGAGCATGTATCATGGGTCACTACTTGCCAAATTATATAGATCAACAAAACAATTGTACGAGGAATTGAATTTGTGATTAGTTGCGGACCCTACCATCTCATAAAAACACCATCAGTGCTTGAGCAATTGTTTTGCATTCTCCAATTACGAAGATTAATTAAATTCATGAAGTGAGTGCCATTTATTAATTTCATAATCTGCAAAGAATTGTAAGAGTGCCAATTCATGATAAAGAAAGTTTCACTTCACCTTTGCTAAATGGAAATATAATCTCATTGTCTTGACTGATAGATAGTTCAGTGATTCCCAACTAGGATTTTTTTAATTAAAAACAACAACAACTGACTAAAACTATTAGGACTGTCAATAAACTATCTTAAAGGGTTAGTTCACCCAAAAATGAAAATTCTGTCATTAATTACTTACCCTCATGTCGTTCGACACCCGTCAGACCTCCGTTCATCTTCGGAACAGAAATGAAGATATTTTAGTTGAAATCTGATGGCTCTGAAAGGCCTCCATTGGCTCAATGGCACGTTACACTCTCAAGACCCTTAAAAGTTACTAAAGACGTCGTTACAGAGTCCATCTCACTACGTGGTTCTAAAATAACTTTATGAATCGGCGACAATAGTTTTTGTGCGCAAAAAAACCCTAAATAACGACTTACATAGTGATGACGATTTCAAAACACTGCCTCATGAAGCTTCGAAGCGTTATGAATCAGCGAGTTGAATCAGCAGTTTGAATCGCCAAATTTCAGCAGTTTGGCGGTTCGACACGCGATCCGAATCATCATTCGGCTCGCTGATTCATAACGCTTCGAAGCTTCATGAGGCCGTGTTTTGAAATCGTCATCACTATATAAGTCGTTATTTAGGGGTTTTTTTTGCGCACAAAAACTATTGTCGCTGATTCATAAAGTTATTTTAGAACCACTGTAGTGAGATGGACTTTGTAACGACGTCTTTAGTACCTTTTAAGGGTCTTGAGAGTGTAACGTGCCATTGAGCCAATGGAGGCCTTTCAGAGCCATCAGATTTCAACTAAAATATCTTCATTTCTGTTCTGAAGATGAACGGAGGTCTGATGGGTGTCGAACGACATGAGGGTAAGTAATTAATGACAGAATTTTCCTTTTTGGGTGAACTAACCCTTTAAGTGTTTTTAATGTACATTTACGTACTTTCTATTTTTATTTTGGAACAAACACAGAATCAAAACATAAAATGCTCATAATAATATAATAATAATATTGTTCAATTTATGCAAAATGATATACAAGTCAAATTTAGGTACATTTTGTAAAAACAAAACAATGCTTTGCTCCTATCAAAAGTGTCAAAGTACCAAATCCAGTATAAATTAAATACAGTTACAACAAAGACAGATTATATACTTCTCAATTTGCATCAGAATGCACAAGAAATGCAAACACTGAACTCCGCAAAAAATAAGCATGCCTTCCCACATTATTTTTTAAATGAATCTTGCATAGCATACCAAATATTTTGCCGCTGGCCTGTTGCAGAAGTCCTTTGACGGTCTTCTCATTCAATTTTGTAAAAATGAGTTTCACTCATGGGATATTTCAGAAATGTTGATATGAGTTAAAATATATCTCTGGTTTGGTGCCAGTGAAGTGGTTCTTGAGTTTTACTGATGAGCTTTGAGACTAAAAAAGGTTGGAAAGCACTTTTTATAACATTTTTCATTATTAATAACTGGCATTTTAATGATTAGGTAAATATTTGAACAACACAAACACAAAGTTGATATCTTTCCTTAGTTTGGACGTCATCATCTTCCAGATGCAAAACGTATCATTCAATTAGCATGATGCAAGAGGGTTTTCCCTATGTACTACAAATGACAAGTACTGGAATGGTAATTCTGAAAGGAATACAAAATTCCTCCTTATCAGAATGACATGGCGATTTCTTCAGTGTGCGCCGTGCAATGAATCACCACAATATAAATGGAGTGCCATCAGGCTGCTGGTCAAGGGCAGAAAGAAAACGTGCTCAGTTCTAACATCTCTGATGAAACAGGACAAAGAGAAAAAACATGACTGAAAAACTGCACGTTTGCCTAGATCAGTGTTTCTGAGTGTTTTTGCAACTTTATGCAGCCTAACAAGTCAAGTCAAGTCAAGTCAACTTTATTTATATAGCGCTTTTAACAATGTAGATTGTTTCAAAGCAGCTTTACAGTGTTAAACAGGAAAATAATGCAGCATAATTTTATTCAGCTGTATAGCCATTCTGGAAAAAACGCTGATGTCATCAGTTCATTTCAATTATCATACAGTGACAGTGTGGGCTTTAGATCAATAATTCGATCAGTAATTTAGTTTAAATGGTTAATTAGTTTATTATTTAGATTTATTTCGATGTTTAGTTGAAAAATTTAGTGTCCCCAACTGAGCACGCCAAGCCAGAGGCAACAGTGGCAAGGAAACCAAAACCCCATTAGGTGACCTATTGGAGAAAAAAAAAAAAAAAAAAAAAAAACAACCCAATCAGAGAAGCCCACCTTCATCTACACCAAACCAGGAAAAAAAGTACTGTACTACATTCAGCATTAAAGGCACAATATGTACGATTTTTTAAATTAAAATATCCAAAAACCACTAGAACAGTGTTATACATTTTGTTAACCGGTTTACTTACATTATCCCAAACGTTTCCAACAATGTTTAAATCCAGAGAAATCAGCTATTTTAATAAGGGTTACGGACTGTGTTCTTGCGTCGCCTGTCAATGACGTCATATCCGCGCTACCCTTGATTTTCGTAGAAGCCATGGAAACACCAAAGATGCTTTAAAGGTGCAGTGTGTAGTATTTATGAAGACAGTGTTAATTTTGGCAGCAAATTTTGATTTAGTTTTAGTCATAGTCTTTTGACTAAAATGCCATTTAGTTTTAGTCATAGTTTAGTCGCCTGAATTGTTTTTAGTTTTAGTCTAGTTTTAGTCTAGATCTACAGTATATAGTCTCCTAAAATCTAATGAGTTTAGTTAAATTGAAGCATTTAAGCATTACATAACCGACTGAACCTTGAACTGACATTTTGACATCTTTTTGTTTTTGACATTAAAAGTACACGAAAGAGAGCTCAATACACATTTTGTTTGTTTTTTAAAAACATCTATATAGTTTTTATAAATTTGTATTTCTGTTTTAGTTAGTAGGCCATATCAGGTTAAGCTAAAGCTTCAAATAAGTTTTTTTTTTTTTTCAATTAACATTTATTTAATTTCAAGTAATGAAGATTTTTTTTTTTTTTTTTTTTAAGGTTTAAGTTAACTATTATAACCCTGATACTTTATTGAATATGTGTCAAATACTGGTCTTTCCTCCTGACTATGAATTAAATGGGAATTAAATTAAATGCAGTTTATTGTGTAACCAAAAACGAATATATATTGCGTGACTTTTAATTATAAACAAGCTCAAAATACACATTGACTCTTATTTTGAAATGTCTTACTATTGCAGTTGCAGGATGCTCATTCAAGTTCAGATAGGGGAGATAACATATGCATTGTTACAACCGTCTAAAACATATTACTATATAAACATTGTAAAGTAAACATTGTCATTATTCATCAGCATTAGTTCATAAACAATTGCCTGGCATAAATGTGCGCTATTCATGTGAACCGCTCTGGGGTGCGTTTCCCAAAACCATAGTTGCTAACCTGTTAGCAACTTAGGTCGTTGGCAATGGAAAATTGCATTGCAACCATCAAAGTTGCTAACTTAGTTAGCAACTATGGTTTTGGGAAACGCACCCCTGGAGCGCTGTATTGGGGATGCGTGAGCCTGTAGAACATGCAACAGCGCCGTGTTTTCCAGCAGTTAGATCAGCACATTCAAATCAAATGTGCGCATCTGTTACACAGGATATCAGTTCTGACTGGATCTCTTCCCTAATTGTCCCTCCCTAATATTTTAGTCTCGTTTTTATTTGTTAACAAAAATGACCAACACTATTTTTTATTTAATTATCGTCTCGTTTTCGTCAGTGAAAAAAGGTCGTTGACGAAAATTATGACGGAAATTATTCGTCAACGAAATTAACACTGTGAGGATCGACTGACAGAAATTCAATATAACATACATAACTATGTTTTCAGTTGTGTATAAAGACCTTACATAATGTACCGTTATGTTTTTATTATACATTAGAATGAGCCATCTCACTGCGGTAGAGCTTAGATCGGGCTCAAAAAATCAAGCCTCACCCTACCCAAGCCCGTGCACGTTGTGTCCGAGCCCGGCCCGGCCCGACACATTAACTGTAATTATGAGCCCGAGCCCGATTTAAACCCGACCATTTTGTAATACGTGGGCATTCTGAGAACAAGCCAGTAATGAGCAAAGCGGACGGGTGTGGCGCTCAGTTCAATAATCCGCTCTGTGCAGGCGCACGCTCATGAACTGTTCACTGGTAAAACAACGCTAGCTCAAATCCCACTCAGACATGACAAGCATCTGTACTGTAGGCCTACCCTACTATAGGCCTACTTGTTGTAGCCATTAAACAATGTATTTTGTTTAATATTTATGTTTAAATATTATAATGTTATTTTTAAATTTCATATGATTATGAAAAGTGCAAAGATGTGAGTGGGTCAGAAATGATTTTGGTGGTTATTATATTTTGTTTAATATTAAGTTTTGTTTTGTATGAAGCCCTTTTTTAAAATGAATTTAATTTTGTATAAATTGTATCTTAATTTTAATCAAGGTTTTGTCAGCCAATTACTTGGATTTAATAAATAACAAGCAAATAGAGTAATAGCAGATTATAATGGTGAGATGAAGTGACGCGGGAGCGATCACATGCATTGCACATGAGCTGGAGTGTGTCTCATAAATAAACAAAACTCAGAAGGCTACTTGCCTCACAGACATGAGAAATATGTGTATAGAAAGCTTGAAATGTCTACTTTTCTTTAACTTCTAGTTAAGAAAAGAAATAGACTAGTTAAGCAATGCGCAGTGTTAACGCGAGCAGCTCATGACTGGCGTCTCGGAGCGTTTCTGAATGCTGCGCTTCATCACTGCGTGTGCTGTGAGGTTAACACGCACTTTTAGACTAATCCTGTACACATTTGTTTCTCAGTTGTAGTATTACTTTGCTAAAAATATATATTATTTCTGATTAGGGCATAGCTTTCTGCCCACCCAATTAGGCTAATAAAGTAATGATTAAAAAAACACAAACGATCAAGGGCCCGGCCCGACCCGGCCCGAGGATAGTGCCGGGAAATCTCGGCACGACTCGGCCCGCGGGCCGGTTTGGGTCAAGTTTGGGCTCGGGCTGGGGCTCGGGCAGTGACTCTAAACTCTACACTGTGGGTCCCCTTACTGTGAAATCGTCATTTTGCGTCGTCATGTTTCTACAGTAGCCCTAAACGGACAAACTTCTCTACAGAGCGCTAGTCACTCTCTGCTATCTCCAACGACAACTTTTTTGTCCTGTGACAGCCACCGTAGCTTCTCTATGTGTTTCGAAAGGGAGGGGTGAGCGATTGCAATTCATAACCTCACCACTAGATGCCGCTAAAATTTACTAACTGCACTTTTAATATAGTATGTCTTTTATTAGACAGATGAGCAACTGTTTGGATATACATTTATCAACAGAAAACTAATCATTGTACAGTGCGACACGCTTAGTCTTATTGTTTGAATCGCTTGTTTTCTTGAATCATCGCGAGTAACATTTTTACTATGCCTTTTCGACAACACTAGTGGCTAACATAGCATAATCTTAGAGAGCTTTTATCATCATACAATATATTTAAAAAATTTGCAAAAATTGTACCTTTAGGGGTACAACAGCTTGTCACTGGGACAGTACCCTTAAAAGGACAGCTTTGTACCTTTTTTTATACCTTTTTTACACCTAAAAGGTTCATTGTACCTTAAGGTACATATTGTACTAATATGCACCTTTTAAGGGTGAAAAAGGTACAAAGATGTCCTTTTAAGGATACTGCCCCAGTGAAAAGGTGTTGTATCCCTAAAGGTAAAATTTTAGTGTAGCAACAGTCTTTAAGTCATCCTTTTTTTAATAATATATTCTAATATCGATCTAGATTACTCCAAAGTGCAACAAGTCTCTCATACCAGCCACCGAGTGAACGCACAGAGTAACGTTATAACGTTATAACTTTCAACACACTCAAATGTATTTAGTATGATTGTTTTAACCATGTAAAACAGCACTGCGTTACCCCACATACACAACGAAAAGAGCGGAAGCAGCCGACTGCAGCATAGGCACAATAAAAGCTCAGAGAACGGTGTTTCACGCTGGTCTCTCCCATTAGCATTCCCCCCAAGGGCTCTTGGCGCGTAATGCTTCATACCACTGTAACGTTGATAAAACTTTAATACATTCGCTCATTCATGAACATGATTTCTGCCCGAGTCCCTCGTATTCCTTTTCATCAGCTGTGGAGGTGAAGACTACAACTCCCATGATTCCAAGCTCATTCAAGGCATCATCAAGCTACACCTTTGTTTTGAATAAACTAACTTTAGCGCCGAAACTCACATACTGTGCCTTTAACATTTTGCCACCTTGGAATTATAAGGTTCTATCTGCATTCTGACTGGTTTGGAGATATTGAGCTTTAAAGTTTTTTGCATTCCATTTGACTGTGTAGAAAGAACCTTTTTATTTTCTAAATAAAAAGTTCCAAATAACTTAAAAACTTAAAAAACAACATCACATAAGAAGTTGTCACAGAATAAGAATATGTGAATAACTCAATTTTGACAAAAATGTCAGATAGAACCTTATAATTCCAAGGGGACGATTCCAAATGGTCATTATAATGACTCACTTCTTATAAAGTAAACGAAAAGTGTAAAGCTATTAATTACAAAGAAAAAAAGATTGGGTTTTTAATTTTTATGATGTTTTGGTAACTAATATTTCCTCATTTCTGTTTTTTGGGTTTAGTGACGTCATGCGTATTACGTGTTCAGTCTACAGGTGCGTAGTTTTTCTTTACAAAGCCGACATCGCCAACTACTGGCCTGGCAGCATAATCCAGTGTTTGTAATTGTTTTCATGGATCCGTGTGAATCGGGGAACGTTTACGTTTTTAGCACATCATTATCATGTAAATATAACCTTAATCTTACCAAAAGCCCCCTGCGGTGGCTCGGAATCACTGAGCTAGGGATTTGCTTTAACAAATGTATGAGAAAAATGTTCTCCATTATATTCTCGTCACTATAAATGCATTCTGTTGTTTTATTTTCTTCACCTTTGAAGAAGGATTTAATTCTTTCTCCATCTTTTTGACAGTATGCAAAAGCTTACTCCTAAAATAGCATCTAATGTATGTCAGTGATTTTGTTTCAAACAAGCTCTGTCAAAAGGAATCCATCAATTCAAGGGTGTGAATTAAATCGGGGCCACTACAGGAGCGCGTACTCGCGTAGCAAACCAGCATCTTGAAACAAGATTGACACGTTTTGCCGCAGCAGCAGCGGCAAACATTAAGGAGTGCAGCAGCAAATAGAGTGCATTCAGAACAGAAAGCTCAAAGCCATGAGATGACACGAGGGAGGCCTACTTCTGCCGGTAATAAATCACATGCACAGCAAGACAGAGAATATTGAGGCATTTCAAATAAAGCCATTTCAACAACATTTGATGATTTCAGTAGACCAGCACTTGCATAATAGGGCTACGGGACTCAGAATGCCCCTGAACATAGAGGGCGAAGAGACCTATTGCTGTCCTCAACATACATTTACTTCACCATCATACTTCAACATTATCATACTGTATATTATTAACAAACAGTGAGGACATCTAGGGGTGAACTCACTGAACAGTTGCATTACTTTTATACAAAGTATTTCAGTGTGAATACTTTTTCACTAACCACCTGCAATCAATCTTAACTAGATGGAAAATGCTAAAATGCATGAGAGCGGTTTCCACATGGATCATATAGATCAGATGCAGACCGGAGTGAGCGCGTTTAAGTTTTTTATGGACATATTTAATATACTCTAGTGCTCTAAACATGAACCAGCACTATGTATTTAATCAAGTCTTCTTCAAATAAAATATATGAGCAAACAATGATGTAGACTGACAATTCAAAGAAGATTGGGCAAAAAAAGTAACTACCTTTATTCTTTCTGTGTTAAACTCTTAAATGTACTGAAAATATCCGTAGACCTTTTAAATGTTCTTCCGCGTTTCTATTATAGGGTTATATAGGGTTAGATTTTTAAAATGGTTAAAATGCCCTCAACTCAGTTTTTTTCACTCTGTGGTCATATTTTAATATTCATGTGTCTGTAATGAGTGTGTTGCAGGTATGTGTTTTATTGGTTGTTGTCTTTGCACAGCATCATTTTGTGGGGCTTTGCAAACCTGTATTAACTCTAGTGTGGGATTTTTCTACAATATTCACTCATCATGACAGTATAGGGCAAACTATGGCATTCTAAGTCAATCTACTGCAGTATTTCCTCTCTCAATCAGTAGAAAACGTGGTTAACACTTGGTCATGCACGGGGAAAAAAATTCTGTTATATACCACAAAAACCGGTATCATTTTGAAAAATACAGTGCTATACATTTTTGGTCATACCGCCCAGCACTACTCTGAGGGTGCATTCACACCTGAGCATTTGTTTCAGAACCTGGTGCTTTTTCTCCCTTGGTTCGGTTCGTTTAGGCATATGTGAACACGACAATCGCACTCGGGTCTGCACCAAAACAATCGCTTCGCCTGAACAAGGTTGTTTTGGATCAATTGCAAAGGAACTCTGGATCGGTTCGCTTGAGGTGTGAAAGCAATCCGACCCAACGGATCAACAAACCAAATGGTATCCTAATTCATAACGGGAAATGTGCTATATAAAAAGCAGTAGTGTCTGATTCTGTGAGTGAGCACATTAGTTATCACAGTTGAAAACCTAAAGACCTCTTCATCTTAAAATGTTGTGTAATTGCGCTTCTCCGTGTGAGAATGCTGTCCTGATGAAGCCTTGATTCCTGCTCTAGCTGCATTATAAAATTTCGTATAGTTTTTGCGTGTGTCTTGTTAAGGTCTAGACAGCGTTGGGAGATCCAGAGAGAGCACGTTTGAATTTGCTGCAGTATTAATACGAATGTGGTATATAATTTAACAGTGGGAACCATGGCTACATTAGTATAGTGTTTGCGTGTGTTTCGACAGTTACAAATAAAGCCACGATAAGCTCAGGGAGTGAACCAAGAAGAAAAGGCAACATTAGCCGCGTTTCCACCGCAGGGACTTTCCCCAGGAACTAGGAACTTTGGGGTGGTACTCTGTGTGTTTCGACCGCGGGAAACGGCCCTGCTCGCAAGGTAGTACTTTTTCAAAGTTCAGGAACTTTCGGGGGTGGGACTTGGGCGCTGAACATGCTGATTGGTTGAACTCACGCAGCCTAATTTTATTAGCCTAATCTTCACGGTTCTTTAGACTGCAGTGGAAACGTAGACAGTAGCAGATCTGGGGGAAAAAAAGTTCCTGTAAAAAAAGTTCCTGGTACAAATTGTTCTGGGTAATTTCAGTGGAAACGGGGCTATTGTAACAAATTAAGTCCCTGTTTCGGAACAAAACAAAAGATCTATAGGTGTGAAAACATCCTGAGATTGCTTGCTCAACATTTAAATAGTTCATTGGGTACTGTAAGCTAGTCCTGTAGCACTTTATCAGAGACCCTCGTAAACCCCTTCCCCAGCTCCACCTGCCTAGATCTGCTATGGGATTTTTGTCTGTCTATTTATGCAGCAGCAGCATATCTTACCTGCTCACAACAGCATGTCTATATATATATTAGCAGTAGCAAGTCCATACTTGCTCTGCAGCAGCAGCAATAATCAACAGCAGCAGAGTAGCAGATCTAGTCCTCCACGACTAAATATATTAACATTGCCATATTCAATAACATGCTACAACTATCCAGAGAGTTGTCATTATTGAAACAAATCTAAATTTGAACAGGTGAATTTATACAAAAAAATACCCTAATACCCTAATTTACATAACTAATTCTAAACCATATAAATAAAGGGACTCATTTGTGAATCTGTTAATTTAGTGAGTGAGTGAGAGAGAGAGAGAGAGAGAGAGAGAGAGAGAGAGAGAGAGAGAGAGAGAGAGAGAGAGAGAGAGAGAGAGAGAAATAAAAAACTATTATAGATGAGAAAGTATTAAGCATGTGAAAAATATAGTTATGTTTGTTACTTCCCAACAATGGTAGTTGAATACCAACATGGAATTTTCTGTGTTTCCGTGTTTTCAATGTTATATGCTAGGGGGCGCTATGACACATCTTCTGAAAGAGTACTGAATCTCCTGATCAAAGCACAGACGAAGTTGCAGAAACAAATAATATGTAATCAAATGCATACGTAAATAATATCATATGTAATCTTATGCATATGTAAAATAATGCGATCACCAACATTAAACAGCATATAAATCAAAACCAAGCCTAATGTTACAGAATTAAATGCCGACCCAGGATGAGCTATAGGACTGTGCAAGCATTAGGGGTGTTGGACTCGATCTACTCTATCTATGTTTTGATCATCGTTCTGAATCCGATCCAGTTGTAGTCTTTGACAAAAACTTGATTTTCTCAGCTTTTTGCTCAAAATGTTGCCTTTTTATGATACTTGTTTGTTTGTTTGTTTGTTTAAAAGCAGAGGGCCTGTTCTTTCTTTTGATATATTACATGTTCAGATGTTCATACAACATATTATTCTGGGGGCCATGAAATATTTGTGAAAATGATCAAAAACGCTGGCAGTGGCTAGCAACTTTTTTTTTAACGCTGGTGGGGAAAGAGTTAAAAACAAACGGCAAGTAACACATTGAATTAAACATGTAATTTTGAAGGAGAAAGACTGTTTTATAACTTTTATATAAAACAATACAGTCTATTACAAAAGTAGATTCAGATCCCAGTGTCATAAACAGGATTGTGGAAAAAGCATCCTACAACCTTACACTCAGAAGCGAGAAGCAAAAGAAGGAATTGCACTTTTGCAGGAGTGTTTGTGTGTTACAGGATTTGCATAATTCCTTTAGTGAATCGGGCACTGAAACAATACAGACAGTGTGCGCAAATAAACAGTGGGCGCAATTCATTCGTAGTGAATTCCTTCCCCCAGAGTTTTTCTCGTGCTTCTTAGAGAGAACACCTAGGGAGCTGAACTGAAATGTTCCCTGCACGTCTCACAAGGGGTACGGTAGGAAATAAAGGGCTGTACTTCATGTCTCTGGGTGCTGGTGGACAGGTACAACATTCCACATAGCTAAAGAGGGCAGTTTGTCACAGGCCTCTTGTGGACAGTTCCAGCCGGCACCGGCTGGAGGAAAACTACTCTGAGGCTGTGGCTTCAATATAAAGAGCTGCATCTCCTCTCTCGCTGCAATGCAGTGAGTCATTAAACAAAATTACTGCTTTAAAACTTCAGCACCAGAGCAGCTGCAAACACATCCATCACCTGCAGGAAAACACCCTACGGATGGACCCTTCGTACACCTCTAATAAAGCATGTCCAGTTGTGACAGAAGATGGGGAAAATATTACACGCATTTCCATACTGTGTCAGTATTTCTGTGCTGCAGTGACAAGACACGTACAATAGACTATATATCCTCGGAACAGCTATTCTGGAAGAAGTGCAGTATTTTTTGCACATTTATTTATTTATATATTTGGACGTGCAACATGGTATTACCATGGTGTCATATAAAGTACCGTGCAGTACCAAATATCATGTACAGTAATTTATGCATTATAGTATCATGGTATTACATCTGATACCATCACTGTACCACGATACTATCTTAGTCCTTCTTTGCAGCAAAAATTACTTGATTTAATGTGCTTTTCATCCATTCATATTTGTTAAATGAATAAAAAACAACACATCACAAAACCATTTTCTTAATCAGTATTTCAGTCAGTAAAAATGGTGGCTCACCATTGGCTAGCTCCTGCATCAGCATCACACGCATGCGTCGTGGTGCTCACGTGAACAGCGTCGGCCAGTGGTAAGCCGGCGTTTCGAAAGGGCTGAACTGTATTTACTACATGAACAGCATAGGAGACTGGTACAGATGATTCTCGTCGCTTCATAAAATTAAAGTTGAACCACTGTAGTCACATGGACTATTTTAACAATGTCATACCTTTCTGGACCTTGAAAGTGGTAATTAAATATGCTGTCTACGGATGGGTCAGAGAGCTCTCGGATTTCATCCAAAATATCTTAAATTGTGTTCCGAAGATGAACGAAGGTCTTACGGGTTTGGAACGACATGAGGGTGAGTAATTAATGACAGAACTTTCATTTTTGGGTCAACTAACCCTTTAAGTTTATGCATAAAACAAGGAAAACAAGCCTTATGATCTTACACAATTTTCTCTAATATTTAAAGGAAATGCTTCTCAAATTCGTTAAAGGAAGTTTTTTAGTGGAAACAAAGACCCTCCCAAAAAAAACCCGATGAAGAAATTACATTTTGTTGCATGACATTATCAGTATAAAGACAGTACTGATTATTCAAAAATAAAAATAAAACATGCTGAGAACGCTGCATTACAAAAGTGCCCAAAATTAGCATCTCCTTTGACAGTGAACATGTCCTTATCTTAACACGGCACACATCACAGCACACCGTTAATCCTGCTGCTAAGGATTAGGTGTGCAATTTGCACAAAACTCAACACAACACAACAGTGCCAAAGTAGAAAGCTGGGCGCTTTGCAGAGCCAGTCTGAAGATGGAGAGAACGGCGTGACACTTCTGTCGTGGGATTGAATGGCTGCTTCTTCTTGTGGCACCCCACACATCTGCTGCATCTGCAGCTGCTAATGAAAAAGCTTGTGCAAATGCACTGCATGTGAATCAGCAGAGGGCTTGAGTTACTCACATGTAATTTCCTTGGAGTGGACCTCATCAATCCTGCTGTTGACTCTATGAGCCATCATTTAGCGGTGTTTGGCAATGGATACGTTTCCATGTATAACCTTAGATTTTCAAGATGGGATTTTAACAGAATCATAGTAAAATACTCTACAATTCAAAAGGATGTTAAGATTTTTTAAATGTTTTTGAAAGAAGTCTCCAGCAATGCTGCATCTATTTGATACAAAAATATATACATTAAAAAAATATGTTTTTAATAACTATGTTCTGTGTTGATATATTTGAAAGTTGTATTTATTCTTGTGATGGCAAAGCTGAAATTTCAGCAATCATTACTCCAGTCTTCAGTAGGCTATAATTTTAGTATGTTGATTTTGGCACTTTTTCTGGAAACTGTGATACATTTTTGGATAATTCTTTGATGAATAGAAAGTTCAAAAGATCAGCATTTATTTGAATTTATTGCATTCTGTTAGGTGACAACTAATTATTTGTATTATCTTTTCATCAAGTATTAAATCAGACATGATCAATAGACCTATAAATAAGACAGAAGAAACTGCCCTAACATCACTTATGCCGAACATAAAGAACAAATCTAAAAATATCCAAGAGAAAGTACAAAGTATTCACACTGGAAAAAGGCTGTCAAATAAAAGAAGACTAATAAAAAGTTTGAGCTTCATATCCATTTTGTATGAGTAGTTAAAACTTTCAGATCTTTCATATGGCCTACTTTTCTGCGGAGACACAGAATGAACAGAACAAAATAGCCTGGATTTATTGTGCTATGGGCCACATTATTTCAAAATTTACAGAAATATTACAAAGAGCACAATTTAATTGTTCATTATCAGTTTTGCTCAAAATAATGAGGCTACATTGGTATCAAAAAGACTGAACTACAACATACAATATATCAGTTCTAAATGGAAAGCAGCAATCAGGGAAATAGCTCATGTTCTCTCGCCGTGGCTTCAGTCATAAAAACGTATAGGAGTATCTACCTCACAATTTGACAGTATTCCATTGTAAAGCATGCCACTGTCAGCATACGTCAGTGTGTTCAAGGCCTTCACCGGAAGATCTATTTCTCCTAACAACTGTACTCCCACACTAAAAACAGCACTTTTCCTTTTAGTGGTATATAGAAGTATAAAAATGACAGTCAAAATATTGTCAGGCTCAAACAGATTTAATCTAAACCACTCTTACATTTTTTATGCAAATTATTTCACTTGAAGCAAACCACTGAATGAAAAAACCCATTCCCGTAATTTCCAATCTTGCATAATTTTCAATAAAAAAAATAAAATAAAAAAAAAACCCTGTGAAACATAAATCATACAACTAAAGGATAAAAGGACTGGAATATTAATGACAAACGGAGGGAGGCAGAAGCATAGCTGGACGTCTGTTACTATTTCTATTTCACGCACTGATTCAGTAGTCGCACATCATGCCTGAACACACTATGCAAATGACATTTTTCTCTTGGCTTATGATGTCCAACAAACCTTTCTCATCCTGATTCTTCCTCCTGACAATGGCAAATTATCCAGCCACAGGCTTAATGGCATGTAATATGTGACGCTTGAAGACATTTGTGATAAGTAGTTCATTGGTAAGAGCCATAATCTCTTCCCTAGGACTTGCTCTTGCCTTCTAGCACTGAGGCAAATCAATGGCATTCAACATGGCCAGTTTTCAATCTACTAACTCCCCATCATCTACATGTTCCAGCGGGAGACAGCAAAGGTCTGCCGTAAATGCTGGTGGTTGTACGTGTTTGTTTCTGGAATGGTGATTGAGGCAGGATTAGGCTTCCCAGGCACAGAGTATGTGTGTTAGCCATGACCAGGCACAATCATGCTTGTGTGGAGAGAATTGCAAGGAGACGCTCCAGATCCCAGGGCACATGCTGTTCCACAGTCTGTGGCCCTAAATGAGCTCGATCAATAGAACTGACATGCTGGGGAGTGACTATGCCACTGCGCGTGCGCGCACACACACACACTTACAATATGGCTCACGACAGACATATGCACCTTTAAACCAAGAACCCAGACACTAACTTAACTACATTACATGCTTATATGCTACAACTAGCATAATTCAGAATTTTTTTTTAAACAGCTTTTTGTTGCTTTTCCATTATGTTTTTTTTTTTTTTTACAGGAAGCGTGTGCATGACAAAATGTCAAAGTTCTCTTACATCGGTAACACTTAAGAATACTGTTCCTTCATTAGTTCCTTCCAGAATAACTACACAGGAACAAATGAGTAACACAATATTAACACTCAATTAGCTACTATTAACTAACAAGAAACTCTGATTAATGAATTTGTAAGTTATAACGCACAGTTGAATATGGTAGTTCACTATTAACTAATCAATAACTACTATTTTTTTCAGAACTCCCAGAGAACTACTAAGAACTATACAGGTTCATAATTAACATGAATAATGCATATAACTAATTCTAAAGTGAAGGTAATGGTAGTAACCCACTAGAAATGACTAGGAATTACTAATTATTTGAATCACTATAAAACAGAGGGAATAAAACAGAGAATAAAACAGAGATAGAAATAGAGAATAAAACAGAGGTAAAAAATGGAAGCTTGACTCTTAGATCTTTTAAATGATGTATAGATTGTCATGGTAATTACTTACATCTGACAGTCATTTGAGCTAATTTAAACAAATAAAGCTTGAGGGCGAATGCGTCCTCAATCCGGTTAAGAGGTTAAAAGTGAAAAACATGATAACTCTCAAGTAAGTACTGAAGTCATTGCAAACTTTTGAGTTTATTGTAAGGTTTTGGATAGTAACACTTAAGTCATTACTAGTGGGCAGTCTAATCTGACTACTTTTTTCCAGTAATGAGTAATCTAACGCGTTACTATTTCCAAACCAGAAATCAGATTAAAGTAACTTATCCAAGTCACTGTGAGTTACTATTTTAGTAATTTTCCTCAGTAAAAATATATATTTTTTATTTTTTCAATTTAAAATGTCAGGAGATACATTGTTGACGTTACTGTTAAAAATGCACTTCCAATAAAGTGAGTGTTGGCAAATACGGTTGTCATTTCTATGTTGAGGCGGCAGGGGTGTTGTCAGCAACTGCTGAATATAACTAATAAAGTAACTTGTAATCTAACTTAGTTACTTTTAAAATCAAGTAATCTGTAAAGTAACTAAGTTACTTTTTAAAGGAGTAATCAGTAATCAGTAATCAGATTACTTTTTCACAAACCAAATGCCAAGTAATTCTTATAGATGTAGTAACACTTGAGTCATTACTATAGAAAACCTTACAAAAACGTCAAAAGATTACAATGACTTAATTTGTTACTAGAGAGTTATCGTGTTTTTCACTTTAGAATACTGATCCAAATAATTAGTAGTTCCTTCTTAAGGAATTAGTAACACTTGAGTCATTACTAGTGGGCTACCATGATCTTCACTTTAGAATTAATTATACATTATGCATTATTCACATTAATTATGAACCTGTATATAGTAGTTCCTAGTAGTACTCTGGAAGGTATGAAAAAAATGTAGTTATTGATTAGCTAATAGTGAACTAACACATTTGACTATTACTAACTAATGTATTAATCAGAGTTTCTTGTTAGTTAATAGTAGTTACGGTAGCGGCTCCTGGTTGTAAATTTAGGTAGGGCAGATTCTGGGTCTTAGCGTTAGTTTATGATTAACATTTTGTAAGCTTTATATTATAATCGCTGAACATCGACTCACTTTGGGCAGAATTCTAATTTTTTGATGTTCAATTTTACTCAATAGTTTAAAAATTTGTAGATGAGCTGCTAAAACTGCATTTAAAGCCAAACTATAAACATGTCTTTGTCCATTTGATTTTCAATGATGTGAAGACATGAGAAATAAATCTGTCTGCAATTTTCAACTTAAAGAGTTATTTTTATATCCAAAAATAGTCTGATCTTTGTCACATGTCTAGTCTGTTTTGCTTGTCTTTGAGTTTGTTCCTTTGTTCAGTTTTCCCGCCATTGTCATTATGGGTTCATTCCATCACCTGTGTCCAGTTAATTAGTAATGTCTATCACCTGTGCCTTGTCCATTACCTCATTTGCTTCTGTGTATTTAGTTCTCAGTGTCTCTTCAGTGTTTGTCCGTCGATGTTCCTGTGTATTGGTGGTTTTGAGTGTTCCCTGAAAGATTTGTATATTAAAGTTCCTGTTCCAAGTTCTCCTTCGCCTTCGTGAATTTTGATCTACACCAGAATTGTAACAATCTTCTGCTCTGCTGGACGTTCTGAAATTGAACAGATGCGAGAAGTTCACGTGTTGAGCGAGTCATGTTGACAGCAAATAAATGAAATTTCATAAAAGAAAAGAAAGGTGAAGCCAGAAACAGTGCAGTGTCACAATACAAAACCAAATGATTTTATAAGAAAGCTGAGTTTATCAAACAAGTCATATCAGCACAACAGATAAATTATGTTAAATAGATAGATCAGCCCTCAAGTTGTTCCAAACCTGTATGAATTTCTTTCTTCTCCTGAACATGAGAAGATATTTTGAAGAATATGAGTTACCAAACAGTTGATGGACCCCATATAGCAAAACATACTACGGAAGTCAACAGGGCCCAATCAACTATTTAGTTACCGACATCCTTCAAAATATCTTGTTTTGTGTTCAGCAGAAAAAAGAAATTCATAAAGGTTTGGAACAACTTGTGGGTGAGTAAATGATAACATAATTTTCATTTTTGGGTGAACTATCACTTTAGCATAATTTGTCTGTTGTGCTAATATGACTTGATTGATAAACTCAGCTATCGTATAAAATAATTTGGTTCTGCATTGCACCACCGCACTGCTTCTGGCTTCACCTTTCTTTTCTTTTATGAATTTTCATTTCTTTGCTGTCAACATGACTCGCTCACCACGTGAACTTCTCGCATCTGTTCAGTTTCAGAACGTTCAGCAGAGCAGAAGATCAGACTATTTTTGGAGAGGGTGAAGGGGGCCACAGATTGAAATATTAAAACTATCCTTTTGTGGCATATGAAAAAACAACAGTGGGTGAGTGAATAATAACAGAAATGTCATTTTTTTTTTGTGAAAATCCTATTACTTTAATTTAAATCTACTTAATTGTATTTTGAAATATCTCAAATAACTGTACGAGTATAAGAACTAGCCTTATAATTTCTGATTTTCATGATCAAGGCTCACCATGCAGTATGTAATCAGTGACAACAGGAAGCCGTTTTACTGTACGTACACTGGGATCAGAAGGTGAGTGAGTACTTTGACATTGATTTCCTATCCTGTCATTTGTCCCAGCAGAACAAAGCATCCGCTGCTCTGCCGCTAAGACGTGTGACAGGAAGCAAGTCTATAAATAGGTCCTTGCTGTATATGCGTCTGAATAAAAATAACCTCCAAACTTAAAGTGAAGGTATAGCGCACACTCCATACATTGTCTCAGAAAACAGTGTCACACATTGTTTTCTGCAGAGCATCCATCTTCTGCCAAGTCCTTTTAAAGGGACAGTTCACCCTAAAATAAGATTCTGTCATTATTTACTCATCCTAGTGTCTTTCCAACAATTTTGTCCCGTCAAAAATAAAGGACTTTGGTAATTCTACAGTGATTTCCACTAATATTGGCACCTTGGTAAATTTGCGCAAAGGCGGCTGTGAAAATAAATCTGCATCGTTTATCCTTTTGATCTTTCATCAACAAAAAAATTATAATAATATAACCTTTCATTGAAGTAAAACAATTGAAAATGGGGGGAAACTCACATTGTGAAATTATGAATGCATGTTAGCCACAATTATTGGAACCCCTAGAAATGTTCTTATGAGTAAAATATCTCTTAGGTATATTCCCATTCATATTTACATTTTTTAGCACACCAGGGTGATTAGGAGCATGATTCCAGCCATATTCCACAGGAGTATAAATATGAGGAAACACAAAGGCCAAATTCCCTTAATCATTCATCACAATGAGTAAAACCAAAGAATATAGTTCTGATGTGCAGCAAAAGATTATTGAGCTTCACAAAATGGAAAGTAAGAAAATGGCTGTAAGAAAATAGCTAAAGCATTGAAAATCCCCATTTCCACCATCAGGGCAATAATTAAGAAGTTCCAATCAACTAAAGATGTTATAAATCTGCCTGGAAGAGGACATGTGTCTATATCGTCCTAATGCACGGTGAGGAGGAGACATTGAGTGGCCAAAGACTCTCCATGGCTCACAGATGGAGAATTGCAGAGATTAGATGAGTCTTATGTTCAGAAAGCCTAAAAAATTATCAAACAAGCACCTACATCACCACAAGTTGTTTGGAAGGGGTTTCAAGAAAAATCCTCCTCGCTCATCCAAAAACAATCTCCGGCATATTCAGTTGTCAGACACGACTGGAAATTCAAACGGGACCTGGTTCTTTGGTCAGATGAAACTAAAAAAAATATAATTTTTTTGGCAGCAAACCCACAGATGAGTTGCCCACGGTTAAAAATACTGCTAGATCTTTAATGTTGTTGGCCTATTTGTTTTTTGTTTTTGCTAGAGGTTCTGGACTCTACCAAATACTAATAGATTAAAAATCAAAACCTGCTTCTACTGTAGAAATCTTATAATGGGCCGTGGTTGGATCTTCCACCAGGGCAATGATCCTAAAAAAAATCAGCACAAAAAATGTGGCACTGAGCACAAAATAAAGCTTCTTCCATGACTGTTCTCTGACCTGAACCCTATAGAGAAGAAGCACTGAAGAGAAGAAGCACCAACATGGAGCTGGGAATCAGAAGGATCTGGAGAGATTCTGTATGGAAGAATGGTCTCTGATCTCTTGTCAGGTGTTCTCAAAACTCATCAGGCATTATAGAAGAAGACTCAGAGCTGTTACCTTGGGAAAAGGACTTTACAATAGTTGGGTGCCAATAATTGTGGCCAACGTGAACTAGAGAAAAACATTTATTTCATAATGAGATTTCCCCCCACTTTCAGTTGTTTTAATTCAACGAAAGGTTAGAATTTTATGATTACTTTTAATGAAAGATCAAAAGGATAAACAATACAGATTTATTTTCACAGCCGCCTTTGCCCATATTTACCAAGTGTGCCAATATTAGTGGAAGGCACTGTATATACTACATTATTTAATTAATTAATTATGCCTTGTAATGCATGCTATATTTTTTTTAATTGTCTCACAAACTATTGAATTCACAGTTTTAATAAATTATAATACTTGTATTGGTTACACTTTATTTCGATAGTCCACTTTAAACATTCTACTAACTATAAGTAACTTTGCAACTACATGTCAACTAACTGTCAATAGAGTATTAGTTGACTTTCAGTAGACTGGTAGGTTATGGTTAGGTGTTAGGGTTCAGGTTAGTAAAATAAGTTGAATTGTAGTTGCCAAGTTACTTATAGTCAGTAGAATGTCTGTTGGGGGACCAACAAAATAAAGTTTTAGTAAATATTAATCAGACAGTCTACAAATACTCTAATGACAGTTAGTTGACATGTAGTTGCAAAGTTACTTATAGTTAGTAGAATGTCTAAAGTGGACTATCAAAATAAAGTGTTACCCTTGTATTCATTGTTACACCTATTGTATAATGCATTAAAACACGACAAGCAAACAATATGTAACAAGGAATCAGCAAAATCTATAATGCATTTTAACTTTGGTTACAATTATTTGTAAAAATTGATGCATCTCTTTATGGAAATAAATGTTGTGATGTTATTTCCATCAAGAGTTGCATACATTTTTAAGATTTTGTATTGACAATGCAAGAGTCCAGCACTCTGTAAAGTTTACTCCAGCACATCCCAAAGACCTTCAATGAATTCTTTTTTTTCATGTGTGAATTCAATTAATTAAATTTTTTCATGTGTGAAAATTATTCTTCGTGCTCCCCATTCTTTCACATTTTGAGTCTGATGAATCTTGACATTGTCATCCTGGAATATGGCCATGATGTGTCTTCCTATATGGTTGTTTAAGAAATTAAAAGCTACACAGTCCATCAATTAGGTTTAGAAGAACTTAGAATTTAACTAAAAAAAATCTTTCTTCCCTTTTTCCCTCCCTACTCTAGCCTGTGCTACACTGAGCAATGTACACAGACTCAGTATTTCAGGCACTTGTTGCGCTTACTCGACTCTTCATGACCAATCGCTTCCTGTACTCCCAAGTTGTAAGTCCCTTTGGATAAAAGCGTCTGCTAAATGCATAAATGTAAATGTAAGAACTGTTGCCAAACATATAACATGCCAGAAACATAATAATCATTGAAATAATGATCCAGTCATAGACTCTTAAAGGGTTAGTTCACCCAAAAATGAAAATTTTGTCATTAATTACTTACCCTCATGTCGTTCGACACCCGTAAGACCTCCGTTCATCTTCGGAACACAAATTAAGATATTTAGTTGAAATCTGATGGCTCTGAAAGGCCTCCATTGGCACAATGCACGGTTCACTCTCAAGACCCTTAAAAGGTACTAAAGACGTCGTTACAAAGTCCATCTCACTACAATCGACGAGAATAGTTTTGTGCCCAAAAAACCCTAAATAACGACTTATATAGTGATGACGATTTCAAAACACGGCCTCATGAAGCTTCGAAGCGTTGTGAATCAGTGAGTCGAATCATGATTCGGATCGCGTGTCAAACCGCCAAACTGCTGAAATTTGGCGATTCAAACCGCTGATTCGGCTCACTGATTCATAACGCTTCGAAGATTCATGAGGCCGTGTTTTGAAATCGTCATCACTATATAAGTCGTTATTTAGGTTTTTTTTGCGCACAAAAACTATTCTCGCCGATTCATAAAGTTATTTTAGAACCACTGTAGTGAGATGGACTTTGTAACGACGTCTTTAGTACCTTTTAAGGGTCTTGAGAGTGAACCGTGCATTGTGCCAATGGAGACCTTTCAGAGCCATCAGATTTCAACTAAAATATCTTAATTTGTGTTCCGAAGATGAACGGAGGTCTAACGGGTGTCGAACAACATGAGGGTAAGTAATTAATGAATTTTCATTTTTGGGTGAACTAACCCTTTAAGCATTTGCCAATTTAAATCCAAACAGCGCCTTTTTTTATAATGTACATTACGAATCAAATGCAGTACACATAAAGTAAAGTGTTACCAGAATTTGTATTTAGGTCATAGTGACCATGTCTGTCTAAAAAGTACCACACAAAAAAAACCCCACCACAAAACTAGTCCAATCGACTTAAGCACTATATTCCAAGACTTCTGAAGCCATACTTTAAATTTGTGTGAGGAACAGACCACAGTTTCACTTGAGTATTTCTGCAAATTCTATTTCAAAAAACTTTTCACAATCATCCATCTTGAATCCACTGTCACTTCGCCAACCCAACAGAGCCACCCCGGGGACCCTGCAGCACATTGTGATGTGCCGTGTAGAGTGTCACTATTCATCTTCACCGGCGGGGCAAAATCTATTTCTCCAGATTGTCCTTGTAAAGCTCAAATGCAAAGCATAGTAAATCACAGGTCCTCTGGTATTCTGCAAAGGGCTCAAAATCCAGTGGTCAGGGAGCAATTAATCTTTCACACTGGGCTAGCTTTGCAATAAGACTGAGCATCCGAGGGGTCCAGATCATTAGGGACACCGTAAATGGCTGGCTGAAGCTTAAGGGGTCAGTATACAGTACAGCACCGAGCATTATTACCTTTGATCCACAAGCTCCACAAGGACATTCATGATCATAAAATCCTACTGTGCAGTCAGTCTCTCTACTGAAAATGTTGCCGTCTTCTTGTAATTGTGGGTTGATTATTCTATTGCGCTGCTACAATAACCAAACCCATCGCAGCGACTGACTGAGAATAAGAATAAGATTATTCTCCGCAGGTTGTAATTGTGCTTTTGTACCGCGTATATCCTTGTTTTGAGAGAATCATGATTCTACCTCCACGGGAGAAAACAAATCGACGCGCTTTAAATCCGAAGCTAATTAGTTCCACTCAGTTGAGGGTTGTGACAGTCATCACCTAAGGGCATCTAATGCAACCTAGACAGGTGTAAAATCTAAGGGTGTTTTTAACACCTGCGAGATGTGTTGAGTTTGGAGTTCGTTAAATTTCCAAGTTTGTTTTAGCTTGCTAGATTGTGTTCCCAGGGGTCCACAAAAATAACACAGCAGAAAGAACACAGCACTGTTGGAAATTAATGACTGTTCCTTATTATTCTGCCAAAATGAATGAACAATAGAAAGAAAGTGATCTAATTCTGCAGACTAAAATGTACCTTTAGGTTCGCACAGCAATTATTGGTGCAGTTACAAGTGTTTGCTATCTAATATCAGTTTTTGGATTTACTACATTATTAATTCTGGAATAAGTTTCAGTCAAGCATGTGTAATATGGAGGAAACCAGATTTTACATTGGTCATCAAGTTGATCTAACACATTAAGAAAATAATACAAAAATAAACAAAATATCATCAAAAATCTGATATTGAAATCAATATATTTTTCTATATTATTCTTCATCTATCCGCAGGTTATATAGTTACGCCAGAAGGTGGCGATATGTGATTTATGTGAGTCAAAGAATCATTCACTGAGCCGATTCATTCGAAACGCTGGTTCGTTCAAGAAAAAGATGACTGAATGAGTCAATGAATTAGCCTGACAAGCCAGACCCACATCGTCTGGAAGCTCACCATTGACAGGGCTCAATCCGAGGGGCGGGAAAACGGTTGTCTTTCAAATTCCCTCTGTCAAATTAAACTCAGAATACATCTTCCTTTCTTACGAATGACTTAAGTGCCGTTTTTTTGTTCTTTCCTCAAAGAAAAGCTTAACTCCAAGTCTTCCAGAGTAGCGGCCAAAACCGATTTGAAAGACGCTGGTCGTCAGCTTCTTTGTTTACCTGTAGCACGCAGAATCTCCGCTCCGTCATTATGTTAAGCCCGCCCACCGACTCTACACACGCTGTGATTGGCCTGACCAAAGTTTGGTTTTTCCATCTCTGAGGTCTACCGAGAGTTGCTGGACTACACTCGCTGCAAAATAAATGTTCTGCCGCCAGGGTGCATCTAGATTTCTAGGCTATCAATTAATCATTCAATCTACAGATTCGTTGAAAAACACCCATCCATTTTAGGGATGAAAGAGTCATTCAGGAACTAAACACAACGACTGTGTGTTGCTCGGGGACGGTTGATTTCGTTGGAACTATTTCCACTGCCAGAGCAAAAATACAAGCAATATTGCTTTAAATGTAAGTTGTTAAAATTAACTACTTGTTAACCACACTCACACTCTGAATATCAACATTTTCTGTAGAAACAACAGCAGTGCCAGTCATCCACAGTAATACATTTTTTGCAATCCTGCTGAAACCCCCGCCACCCCTAAAACCTTTGGCTAGGTTTTACCCAGTTACATGAATATGTAAACCCCACATCGTTTGATTGGACGCAGGATATGTGACTTCTCTGATATGTGACAAAGTGTTTTCTCTGTTTTATTTTGCTATCCTAACCAAAAAGTAGATCCTAACATAATTAGATGCGTATTGTTATTTACATTTAGCATAGTTTTTTTTGGTTTAGGTTAGTTTTGTTTTTTAATTGTTTTCTGTTGATGAACCACCAGGTGAGAACCACTGCTCTATATCAACGTGTTCCAACACACCATGATCGTTCTTTGTAAAAGTGCCAAAACAATGGTTTATCATAAATGGTACATTAACTGTACCATCAATCAGATTTGCAGATCATGTTCATGCTACATCAATTTTTATTCATTTTACTTTGACATTTTCAGGCAAACGTTCAAAGATTTTCCATTGTAGCACAAAAATGTTGGCCTCTCATTATCTTCCATTTCTATTCCTAATATCACAGATTCTCCTTCTGTAATGACGAAGCCCATTGTTGCACAAGCACTGACCCTGATGACTGCTGAGGAAAACAATTACACCCCCCCTCCCCACTACCTCCTGAGGAGTCGCACAGCAATTATAATAATCCTACATGCAATCAACACCACAGTATCCGTGAACAAAGCTGCACTTACCCATGGCAAAAAAGGGGATTCCAAGCAGCGTAGAGTTAAATTTCCCATCAGAGATGAAAAAAATCCCAGCTGCCGTCACGTTGGCGATGCAGATGGTGAGGACGCCCAACAGGCCCAGGAAGGGTTTCCCGCGCAAGCAGTCCCGCATAGAGCTGGAGATGGTGGCTGCCAGGAGCACCAGCACCAAGCTGACCAGTACCTCGCTCTTGGCCAGTACTCCTGTCTTGTGGAAGTCCCGCCATAAGCTGAAGGACGTAAGCGACAGGATTTGTAGCTCCTGGCTGTCTGTAGCCAGCTGGTACACCAGCTTACAGAATTCACTCTCCCACTTTTCAGCAATGATGTCCTGCACCACTGGTCCAAGGTTACGGAGGTAGTAGGTGATTTGGATGGCGCGAGCAAACTTGACCTGTTGGTCCCGGCTATTTGTGGACAAGGCCACGCCGCCCAGCTGATGGCCAATAAAGGACACCCGACCATCCTAGGACCAAAACAAACCAGTTACCAATCTATTTCATGAGTGAAATTCAGTTTGAATGCAATCTATCAAGTGTACTTTGCAATCAGTGAAAAACAGCTGCCGTCCAGAAATACTGTATGTTGGTACGCTTGGAACATCTGAGGATTACTAAAGTTGAGTTGAGATCTGTAGTATTGGCTGCTGGAAGAAATAACAATAGCAGCCATGCATGTACCAACCATAAAAACAGTTTAAAACTCCAACTTGAATCCACATATCTTAAATATAATATATCATAAAATTAAATGTATCCTATAAAATCATGTTCCTGGTTAATAAATCAATCTACATTTTACACTGTAAACGGCACAATCCTACTCCAATTCCTGACTGCATCTTAATATAAATTCCACATTATAATCATTTTTGAATTGCATAATCAGCAGGCATGAACAGCTTTGTTGGTGTGGATTTGTTCTGGTATTTGAATGGATTTTACACACTTCAACAATGCAGTCAAATTGTCTTCCATTTAAAAAAATAAAAAACACTTTCTTGAGGAAGCAGTGTGTACTTAGTGTCTTTTTACTAAATGTCAGACGAGCAAAACACAAGCTGATATTAAACCACAGCATGAAGCTGATTTAAGGTGCAATGGTGTTTGGTTGCACCAAAAGAATGCCGAATGAATAAAATCCAGACAAGATTGAATGTTATTGTATTTTTGCTCAATAGTCTCAACATTTCAGCATCCAATAATGAGCTGGGCAGTGCATCACCCTATGCTGAGCGAGCGATGCAGCCTTGGATGCAGCAATTCAGCCTCAAATGTTCTGAAAAAGACTGGCACAATATGAATGAGCTCTTGTAGAGGCCACAGTGAACGCCTCATTCACACGGATCGTGCTCCTACTCCTACTGACGTAGGCTTGGGGGGAAAAAAAAGATATCTGGCTTGTTGTACTGCTGTGTTTTATTTAGTCTTTCTTCCGTGAGTAGTGCAGCATTTTGATGAGTTACAGGTCTCAGTTTACAAATCAATGTGCAAGAAATTATTCTGTGCTACTATCGATCATGAAAACGACAAATATAAACTATTTAACAGAATTAAGCTCATGTTGTTATGATCAGAACATAATTTAAAATGTTTGTGGAAAATGTAGCTACTAATGTTTATTCTGTTTGAATAATTCCTCACTTAGATTATTGATGAATATAAGCAGTTTACAAGCATGTCTCATATAAACACACCTTATGCTCAGATTTCCAGCATTGATCTTCCCAGCATGCACTGGGGCCTGAAATATTCTATGGTTTCACTGTTTCCCAAACACTGTCATTGGTTTATTGCCATATTCAGTAACTTGTTGCCTGTTAAAAGCATGAGTTTGATCAGTTAATTGATTGTATAGTGTTTCGAGGCAGTGTTTTTGTTCCATAACTGATTATCTAAAACCATGCAATTAAAGGGGAACGTTGCTTTAAAAACTTTTTTAAGTGAATACATAACCTTCATAGAGGAACTTAACAGTAATCTAAATACATAGTTGCTAGTAGTTCTTGTAATTGCAGTTAACTCAATATTTTAATTATCTGTTTCTTGTTGAATAATTCATTTTTAAGGCAGCTCATCTGATTGGTACTCACTTCTAAACAGTTGTAATTAATTATTAATACTGCTCATAATCTGTTGCCATAATTGTATTGATTGGATAGTGCACAAGGGCAAGGTAGGTCCTCTAACATATCTGTAATGGGGGAAAAATGAGGATAAAAGTCTAGTTTATGTAAGTGTCTTCTAGTGTACATTGCATCACCAGCCTCAGAGTGCAGTGCTGGAGAACTATGCAGCTGATTCCGAGGCTGCTCACATTAGAATACAGCAGTACGGGGTCTATTCATAATTCTGAGCGTTTCCTAAGGTTTTTCTAAGGCACAGTCGCAATATGCCGAGTTCCTTTTTGCAGTTTCATTGTTGCAATGTCGCTCCATCGCACACAAAGGCTGCGTCTCAAAGCCCTCGAAAAAGCGCTGTCTCGTTAGGCGGCTCGCGAGGTTTTGAAGCACAGCCGCTGTGCTCCAGACAATGTATGTCTCTTACCTTTAACGTTGTGTTTGGATAGCTCACGGGGACCTTGGAAAAAGTGCTGTTAGACAGAACAGCTAAGCGAATGTCTTCGAATATGGTGATGATATCATCCAGGAGGCATCTCTTGTCCCGGTGGCTCAGGACACAGAGATGCGCGAAAGTGTAATTGAAGCCTTTATAATTGACACGCATTTCCAGGACCTTCTTGTGCACCTGGAGCACCTGCTCGGCCAGTTCCAGGATATTCCCCCCGGAATTGGCCAGGAGAATGAGTCTGCCATATCTGCCGGGGGTGTGCAGGTCCGAGTACAGCTTGTGCTTGGACTGGTCGATGGGGAAGAGGCTGTTGGCGAGACTCCGCTCGATCTTCGCGAGGCTGTGCGTCGGGGCGACCAGGATCTCCAGGTCCGTTTCGGGCTTAAACCGGCTCAGCACCGTGGATCCGAAAATAATGGTCAGGACTGCGGGGACGGTGAGGAAGAACACCGGATGCCTACTCACGAACAAACCCAGCCAGTAGAAAGAAGCTTTCAGCCCTCTGTGTATCACTTGCCGCAGCATCCTCCTCCAGATCCAGCTTGCAGCAGATGATGCCCCGGTTCTTCCTATGAAGCACATGTGACATGTGGCTCCAGTTCAGTCAATCCGTATGAGAATACTCACTACACCTGTGAAGCACTGCAGCGATTTGCAACAAGACAGTCAGATATTGATCACTATAGAGGCTTTTTGGTTCCATCCCTCCCCCTGATGTGTGACTGTTTCTCTCGCTGCTTCTTCTGCTGCAACAGCAGCCAGCCCCAGTCTGATGTGCATGTGTGCTTAATTCGGACTATTCGATCGGAGCCGCCTGATTTATGGGCTTGATTGTAACCATGTGCTGCTGTGTGCATGGAAGGAGGCACGACGGGGAAATACTGGCGGGGTGGGTGGGGGCTCATTTTTAAGAACACGCGCGATTCGAAGCCCTTGCTGATCGCGGACTCACCTCTTGAAATAGCCACTCGATTACTAATGAATGAGGCATTCCCATCTTAAAGCAAGGGCGGCAATCTACACACAAGGCCAAAGGCAGTTTCAGTGCAGACGCGATAAAAAATAATGTTGATGGACCTATTTAAAGTTCCGAGCCTATGCTGATGAAGTTAGGCTATCTATCACCATAAAATAATTTTGTTTTTATGGTAGGGTAGCCTATTGCAGTATTTATTATAAATGATTTATCCGTGCATATCATTATTTTATATATTTATTTATGTGCCCTTGTAATCTTTAACTTCCCCTCTCTCTTATGATGACGTGTTTACTGGCGCGAGGGCGGGACAACTTGTCACTCATGAAAGCACAGCAACAGCAAAACACAAAGACCCAACAATCCAATCAATTCCCGCCCAACAATATTCCTTGTTCAAGAACAGGGACACAACAGTTTCATGCTGACTCTAATATACTAATTAACCATTGAGAACATTGAGAAATATTTCACTAATTATAGCATAAGCATTATGCATTTAAACAGCGCTTTCACACATTTCAGCAACCACAAAAGTTGTGCAGGTGCGATAAATAGACACTTCTGACAGATGTTATGGCGGTAACCATAGCAACAGTCATTTGCTTTCCATTATTCGCAAGTAGCCTACTTTGACAAATCCTGACATTATTTATCATTTTGTTACGGCTTACACTACATAATATTTTATAGTATCATTTAATCTTGTGCTATCCTTTAAGTGCTAATGATTCTAAAGACAAAGACAAGTCGGAATAAAGCTCTCTATAATATAATGGCATATTAAGCAGCTATTTTTTTTCATGATTGTCTGCATATTGTACTGTCTTCATCTCAGAGCTTCAGTGGAATGAAATATCAGCCTGCGGTGATTCTTCAGTAAGAATATACTGACTACTTGAAATATTGAGAACCTTTCTTCTCTGCTAAAAGCTTTATGTTTTTATTTCTTTGTGGAGCTGAAGTGTTAAAGCCTCTTTTATATTTGGTGAGCACAGCAGAACACGGGCAGAACCAAAAATAGATCAAATAGACCACTATATATAGCATACTAGAAAAAAAGATCCCCATATTACCGTACTATTCTTTTGTTATAGGTCTAATACATTTATTTGTATTTGTTTATTTTTATTTTTGCATTTATATTCCTGATTAGGGAAATGCTTAGCACTTTTTTTTGAGAAACAGTGGTTCTGGGTACTTACTTCAGGCTCTAACTTAATATGATCTAAAATATAATTTACAAACCTGAAATACGACCTGTAATAAAAACTGGGGTACTCCATAACTCATTTATATGATTTCATACTCTGTAAATAAATAGCAATGACAGCATGATGAAAAAGTCTGTAACATTTTTGTAAAAAGCCATAGTACCAGAGAGTCAAAAAATAGATTTAATCAAGAGTGAAGTAGTGAAGAATAAATTCACAGTGATCTTGGAATAGAATAATGTCCCATTGTTATTTGTCATTTTTACTGATGTTCTCTTAATGGCAACATGAGGTTAAGTGAATCCATATTTCTAAAGAACTGGCCATTTTAATAATTTTAATAGCTGACACAAAACTTAGATTAATCTCTACGCATAGCTATTATTGATGGTTTGAGCAATATTTTAACAGAAACCCTTAATAAAATAATTTTCTGCACTGCTGATCATGTGTGACTGCCGAGATGACCTGTAATCCTGTTCGGTGACCGCTTCTTCATTACTTCTGTGTGGATTACGTTGTGTTTACAATCAGTGAATGCTTAGACATGGTCATCAACATAAAATGTGTGACTATAATGTGGTTGCTTGCTGTGAATAGTAGCTGTACCACCTTTGAGCACATCTGGAAGCAAAATAAGTTGAGAGCAACTGCTTTAAACAGACTACTTTGTGATGGTACAGAATTTATTTTAAATCAAAATGGATATGGTAACACTTTACATAAAGTTTCCCTTTGTAAAAGGTTCATAAATGTGTTTTTAAATGACCAATAATTCATTTACAAATGCATTATAAATCGTTGATTAGCAGTTATAACTGCATGAATAAAAAGGGTGACTTTAACACAAAACTTGCCAAATAGTGAGCCATTTTAACACGTTGTAAAGTTATTACTGCTTAATAAATGTATTTATTCACACTTATTGAACTCAAAACCAGATTCCTGGTTTATTTCATGATGCAGCAAAAATAGAGTATCATAGTGAGAATGAAGGGTGTTGTATTTGTGGTTTTCTCATTAATATCTCAATGACTGCCACTTTTCTTAAAATGTTCCTCACCTAAATTTACTCCCATGATATTCCACAAAAAGCTCATTATGCCTATCAAGTTCTTGTTTATCAAAATGAAATTATCAAACGTTATTTTGGAGGGGGAAAAAAAACGAGCACAATAACTTGATGAGATATTAATAATTCATATTTTAATTAGTTTCAAACATTAATAACCTGTGAAAGTGAACTTTAATGTAAAGTGAACACTTGAATCATGTAACTCATTAATAAATGGTTCACATGTGTTCACTTTACATTAAGGTTCACTTTCACAGGTTATTCATGTTTGTAACTCATTAATAAATGGTTGAGTTAAATAAGTGTGAATAAATACATTTATTAAGCATTTATAACATGTGAGTTAAAAATGGCTCACTATTTGCAGGTATTGCGTTAAGGTCACCCTTTTTAGTTATGCAGTTATAACTGCTTATCAACGATTTATAATGCATTTGTAAATTAATTATTAGTCATTTAAAAACACCTTTATGAACCCTTTATGAAGGGAACCATAATGTAAAGTGTTACCTGGATATGTCTAATCTGTCAATAGAGAAAGATGTGTTTAGCCTGCAAAATTCTAGTTACAGCATACCAGCAGGCTAAATGCAGAAGCTAAAATGCCAAAGCATTGGATGCACTCATGGATTATATGAATGATGCAGACAAACGTCTCCCTCTCTACGCAAATGTGACATGGCAGAAAGCAGCATGTTGCCACATAATTGGGATACAATAGAGACAGTCACAGAATTGTATGGGCTGTGACTTGTCCTAGTTTATTCCCCAGACTATTACCAAAATGAGTGCTCTCCTTTTCTTCGCACTACACTTTAACCTAAATTTAGAGCCATCATCTCAGTCACCTTCTTTACCACTTGAGCTCAAAAGAATTGCTGCATACAGTCGATCACGTGTAAGGAAAGATATGCCTGAAACCACCACGAGACAATTAAATGTCGATTCTCAACACTGCCCACCCCTTGCACTGAAATTGGAAACATTTACTCTATTGTAAAGACTACTGCAGTGTTGCCAGATCTAGGCTAAATAAGCAACCTCACTGTAAAAAATCATTTGTTGGCTTAACATAAAAATTATGCAACTGAAATATAATTTTGAAAATCTCTCTTTCTTTGTATTAACTAAATTTTTTGGTTTCAATAGCTATGTTTCCATCCACATATTTTTATGCGCATTTGGGATACTGCATAAAAAATACAGGATGGAAATGCAAAGATTTACATCAATTCTAAAATACTGAATTGAGGTGCATAGATTTTTTTATCCAATAAGAAGTCATGCGCAAACTATTTTGGAAAAACGTTTACAGAATAAATCCTTCAATGAAAAACTCACAGGACTTTACCTCAGCAGAGAATGTGTTTGGTCCACTGAACTAACCAGTGGATCAGTTTCATTGCACAGCATATCAGATGTTAGTTTGATCAATCTGAAATGCCTGAGCCAAAGTCTGTCATCAAAATGATCAGAACGCAAGATAACATGACAGCATTTATAGTGTTTCATCGGCACGCTAGGCGCAAGACATTTATGATTGAGGAAAAAATAGCCACAATGCCTTCCCTAATTGCAGTAAATTTCATTTTAATTATACATATTTTGAGGCAATTTCCCGGGAAGTGATGATTTTGTTCTCTTGAACACATGGGATGGAAATAAATGCTTTATTCGCAAATGTTTTATGTGATATTCCAATTTTATGCACAAGTTAAATTCGCAACTGTGATGGCAACATGGCTAATGATCTGAAAATGTTATGTCAACCAGGTTACTTACTTTTTAAAGTTAACTAGGTAACCAGAAACCAAGGGCCCTATTTTAACGATCTGAGCACATGGTCTGTAGCGTATGGTAATATGGTATGGTAATAGTCTCTTAATGAGTCATGTGTGTGTTTTGGACGTAACGTGCAATAAACCAATCAGAGTCTCATCTCCCATTCCCTTTAAAAGCCAGTTGCGCTTGCACCATGCCGCTATTTACATGGCGGAATTTGGGAGCAGAAAAACTGAACGCTTCTCCAGAGAGGAATTCTTTTATTTTTGATTGTTTAAAAATGTTTGTGTGCTGCTGCACGTCCCTGTGTGTGTAATAAGCAGAGTGTATGCATGTTTTGCACCTGCCTATAGGTGAATATTTCTAATGCAACCTTTAAATAACATAAAAAATACTGCGCTATTGCGCAGTTGTTTTTAGTTGCCTCAAAATAGCAACGTGCAAACAATGCGCCTGAACACACCTCGTTTTCAGACCTATGGGCGAACAGATGGGCATGAGCGCATTTGCTATTTAAACAATGTGGCGCTGGATGTGAAAATTATAACATTCGTCTGGCTGAAACTCGCAAAAAACACTTGCGTCGCACCTGACGTTGCATTGTGGCGGGTGTATGATAGGGCTCAGAAACCTAGGAGATAAAAAGAAAATAAACGTATTTTTTATAATGACATAAGTGGAACTCAAACAGCAGTTGTTGTGGTCAGCCATGTTTTATTGTGCAATGGGAGCAAGTCAACTAGCAAACACAAATACATGACTGTATTACTTCTACAAATAAGCCCAAAATAAAAAACCTGTGGATGCCTATAGGTTATGAGAAAACAAGCCCAAAGTTGCTTAGAATTAGCAGACGTGGCAAAACTGGACAACATGATAGATGATGAGAGAGAAATTGCGCTGAAGTTAGACAAGGACGTGGAAGGAGAAAGTGTCATGCAGTTGAGAGGAATCCCATATTTGTGCAGTCTCAGTGGATACGGGCCTGCAGTCAAAGCTTAATGTGCACTTCCTGCCAGCCGCTGTTACCAGGTGGTGGGCTTGCGGCAGGCCAAACGCTCAAACACATCTTAAAGCACAGCTGTAGAGAAACCATTGTGAAATTTCCACAAAATTCACAAATACAAAACTGACACAGAATTTAATTACATTTCATTCAAAAGCCAGCATTAAAAAAGGATGTAGGCCAATGAATTCTAAAGTGGCCATCACTAAAAAAACAGAAGTCAGAGAAAATGACTTTCATGAATAATGAATTATAGTCTGAATTGCCAGTGATGTAAGAACACAATAAGCCCTGTTTTAAATGTAAAGCGCATATATTTCTAATAAAGCAGAGTGTTGCGTTATAAATAACATTGGTGTGATGTTACTTTAAGTCAGAAGTGCAAGTGCAAAAGTGAAAAACAGGTGACAGATTGTGAATAACACACCACTTGAGTTCAACATCGTAGCCTGAGGCCATATCTGTCAAACATGAAGAGAGACCTGTATAATAATCCATTCTACGTTATTAACGTAGATCATTTAAAGATAATTTATCTTCTACAGTGGGCTTTCTTTTAACATTTACAGTTATTCAGCACAATCATGTGTGCTTTAAAATAGTATTGAAAAAAATATTGTATTATAAATATTAATGCACTGTCTACTGCTCCATAGTGTTAAACTAGCCATGAAGAGTTTTTTTTCTATTAAAAACATTTTGTCCCTATTAAATGTGTTTTATGTTTATTGTCAGAAAATAACAAAACCACATTGTATTCATCCCAAATGTATTGTCCAAAAATAGCAAAGCTCATATAAAATGAATTTAAATAAATATAAGTAGAAAATAGAAATGCTGAACACAGAAACTGCTGTAATACAAGTTCCCCTATTAAAGACATCGGGCCTTTGGGTGTTGCTCATAATGTAAACTTACTCCTGCTATCATAAGATATGATATATTTTAAAAACCGATGAGCCAAAATATTACAACTACCTGTAACCTGCCTGATATTCTGTCGGAAAACAGAAAAACAGACTCTACAAGACCCCTGAAGGTGTCCTGTGGTATCTGGTGTTAGCAGCAGATCCTTCAAATCCTGCAGGTTGCGAAAGGGAGCCAACGTGGACCGAACTTGTTGGTCCAGCACATTTCACAGATGCTGTAATGATACACTAAAGCTTAGGTGTAAGATGTAATTGTGATGCAGTGTAGACAGAAATATAGTCTGTTTTTGTTTGAAATGCTTGACATACAAAAATTGTGACAGTTATTGAGGTGAACACTTAAAAATGTTTCCATTTATCTGTGTTTCTTCTAAGGTTATGAGCAGCAAAATAGACTGGTAACATAATCTCATTAATATTCCTTTGTGCTTGGCTCATGGCTTACTTTCCCATCCAAACAACCCTTCTGCACATCTTTGACCATTGATGAGAGCAGCCACTAACATATGGGTTGACACAGAGCTCACGTAAGCCTCCAAGAGAAAAGAAATGACCCATCTTAATTAAAACAGCCAATTCCCTGCCATTAGCCCTCATGTTATCGGCTGCTGTCAATACAGCCATTTCACGGGAGTAAGTAATCCTATGCATTATAAATAGCTAATTGGTTTAATGTAGTTTTAAAGAAGCCCCGAGGGCCTTGCTTATATTTGCTTATGACAATTTAAGGCAGATGTTTTGTTCTTACAGGAAAGAAAACAAAATGCTAACTGATAGGGAGCGCGGGGCACAACCTAACGTGGGGTTAGTTGTAACACGCATGGTTTAAAACGTTCCACACAAACTTAGTGTTTTTACTAGTTGCCATATCAACATTATTTCGAGAAAAAATTGCGCCAAAATTAAAAAATCTTTGGAAGATATCACTGAACATTTATTTAACCATAGCAAAAGTAAATTTCTTACTTAAGTTTATTTTTTATCTCTGTTTTTTGTGTTTATTTAAAATAAGACAAATCTGATATTATTTTAATCTTATATCTGTTATTTAACAGTTGATATAGTTCTTTAATGCTGATCTAACCAGCAGAAGACATGAGCCACGGTTTAAATCCTAGTTGTGCAGGTGGGGTGTGTTGTAACACTGCGTTACATTGTGCCCCTATTAGAAATATGCTATTATATTCTATACTTTTATGAATTATTTTGGGAAACAATGAGAAAAGGGTGAATAATGACTGAGAGTCAGTGTTCACAAATTATTCAGTATTATTATGTTTTGAACTATGCTGTATAGCTGTATTTACATTTATGCATTTGGCAGACGCTTTTATCCAAAGCGACTTACAGTGCACTTAATACAGGGACAATCCCCCTGGAGCAACGTGGAGTAAAGTGCTCAAGGACACCCTGGTGGTGACCGCTGGGATCGAACCAGCAACCTTCTGTGTGTCAGTTCCATGGTTTAACCCACTGGACCACCATCTCACCATCTCACCATCCATCTCACCATCTCGCTATTTAGCGATGTGTTTGTTGTCAAACTCAAAAATGTGTATATTTTTAATTATTAAAAAATGCCATTATTTTATTTTTTTTAATTAATAATTGTATTTTATTGACAAAATATTTTAGTCTGTCTTGGATATTTTTTTGATTATATCAGGTAACATTTTAAGCTGTCATTTGGTCATGTTACATTGTGCCCCTCACATGTTACAATGTACCCCAACTATGGGGCATGTTGTCACATTTCACTTCCATTCTTTCGGGGTAAATCAAGAAAAAAGTATACACTGTATTAATGAAACAAAACCACATAATTGTACAACATGCTAAAAAATGCTGGGTTAAAAACAACCCAAGTTGGGTTGAAAATGGACAAACCCAGCAATTGGGTTGTTTTAACCCAGTGAATGGGTTGTTTTAAACCAGTGGTTGGGTTAAATGTTTGCTTAAAACAACCTAATTGCTGGGTTAAAACAACCCAATCGCTGGGTTAAAACAACCCAATTGCTGGGTTTGTCCATTTTCAACCCAACTTGGGTTGTTTTTAACCCAGTAACCCAGTGTAGACATGTGGGAAATGAATGTGGGAAAAAATAAATACTCTGAACCCCAAGTGGATTTACACAAGCTGAGAAAGTCAAAAATATACAGAAGAGTGCAAAACATTTCTTAAAAAATTAAGAAATCAACCAATAATACATGATGAGCTTTGGATTTTTTCCCATTCATTTTATATGAGAGTTGCAATTTTTGGAAGCAGATTTAAATATTAACATCCACGTGAAAAAAAAAAAAACAATCAAAATCTTACCACAATAAATTGTCACTTGAGTAGATTTCATACAAAATGATGATGCTGTCCGATTTTAATTGTTAAATGCAGTACAGTGAAGGTCAAGACCTTTTAGTATATTACAAATAAAGGTTACACTTTATTTTAAGGTGTCATTGTTACAGTGTAATAATATATGTAAAAGTATTTAAGTGTACATAATATAAGGTTTGTCACAGATCAGCCAGGCTCTCTCACTTCCACCACACAGCAGTCCCAGTCAGCCACACCAGTCATCAATCACCTCATCAGCAGCGCACTATATATTCACACAGCTCACCTTCAGTCACTCTCTGGCCTTGCTCTAGGAAAGACTCACTTACCTGATCTCCTTGGTTGTCCCAGAATGTGTTCCTGTCTCCTTGCGACTTCATCCCAGAGTGTTAGCTTTCGTTACTCACCTTTCATCCCGGCTGCTGAGGTTTCTCCATACTTCCTCTGTAAGACAACCAGCAAGACAGTTATTCATCTACCATCTCTCACTGTGAGACAAGTGCATCTGCTACACCCCATTCTCTGCCCTGTGTTCCCAAATAAAGTGTGTGTTTGGATCTTCACTAACCTTGTCCAGTGTGTATATCCGACAGGGTTAGGGTAGGATTAGGGTTTGGTTGAGGGTTAGTTGCATGTAATTATGCATAATTTACTGTTATTACTATGGTAAGTACACTCAAAAAAAAAAAAGGTTCTATATGGCACCAAAAAATTGTTCTTGGCTCGTAATCATAGGGGAACCCTTTTTAGTGCTATATAGCACCAATTTTGGTGCTTCAGTGGTTCTTCAGCAGTTCTTCAGAGGTTCTTCAGCGGTTCTTCACTGGTTCTTTAACTAAAGTGCTATATAGCACCTCTGAAGAACCGCTGAAGAACCACTGAAGCACCAAAATTGGTGCTATATAGCACTAAAAAAGGTTCCCCTATGATTACGAGCCAAGAACCATTTTTGGTGCCATATAGAACCTTTTTTTTTTAGAATGTACATGTAACATATGTAACAAGGACACTGTAAAATAAAGTGTTACCCAAATAAATATAATAGTTTATCTAACACACAGAAGAGCTCAATCCATCAAAAATAATGTCCATTTCATTTTCCAAACTCAACAAAAGGTAACACTATTTTGACAGTCCACTTTAGACATTCTAATAACTTTGCAACTACATGTCAACTATCAGTCTTTAAAGTATTAGCAGACTGTCTAATATCTGCTTAATACACTTTATGTAATGCTCCCGAACAGATATTCTACTGACTATAAAGTAACTTTGCAAGTACACAAAGAATTGCCTTTAAGGACAATAAAGTTAACTAAACATGTCAACTTATTCTACTAACCCTAACTCCTAACAGTCTACGAATACTCCAATGAGAGTTTGTTGACATGTAGTTGCAAAGTTACGTATTTGTTTTCATATTGAGATAAAACATAACCTAACAAACTTCACATTACTCATTGAAAAATGAGTCACGACTGAGTCGGCCGCCATGATATCTACAATATCAGTTGCTAAAAGAGTCTAAATCATGTCCTTAGTTAAAGATTTCTTTCATATCCTCGGAAAACACATATCTGTTGAACACTAGACCACAAAAAATTCGATAAAACCAGTAACATAATGCAGCTGACAGTGAAGTCAGTTCCTGGCACCGCTGTTCAAGTCGCGCTGTGATAAATTAATCAAATTGTGAACGATTGCTGAAAGAAACAGGGCTTTTCTCAGAGGTGACAGTGTGCTTTGCTATTGTTGTCAGTATTATGAATGGCCCTCATATGGTCCTGCTGCAGAATGTGCCTCGTGCTCAGCAGAGTCCGTGCAACCTTGAGTCATGAATTGCTTTGGCTCCCACTCAGGAAAACAGGAAGCCCCACCTGCTGTTCAAATCTGATGTTAATTTCCCTGAGTAAGACTTCATTGAAGAGGAGAGGTGGTAACTGGCTGTAATAGTGAAAGACAGCATGGACGTCCTCTCTGTCACTGCTGCTCTGTTTTATATGCACGATTACTACTGCATCGAAATCGCAGACACTGTTTAACAAAGTAGGGCTTTTTAAAGAGTTCCAGTAGGGTGAAAAGACCTTGGGAAGAACAGAATATATTTTATGAGACTCTTAGTATATTTTACAGTGGTTCGTGACCCAAAAAGGGGTCGCAGGTCTCTTCTGATAGGGTTTCGGATAGTAAAACAGATTTGCGCATCTTATTTACACCTTACAGAAGTAAGCTATTTTCTGTGAATGAGTGAGACTTCTGATTTATTAGCCACTACAAGTAGACTAAATAACTAGAAGACAAAGCGCAGTAAACTATAAATTACGACAATACATTAAAATAATATGGTAAGAAACACCAGTTTGTAATATTAAACAGCATAGCGGGCAGTTTTGTACAGCTAAAAATAATTGGAAGTGGATCACATCGAAAGCCAGACACTTTCAATTTACAAATGGCTGCGCCCGCTCTTACGTTAAGAATAAGGCGGGCACTATCCTGTCCAATCATAAAGCACACTTTAAAAATAAAGGTTCTTTATTGGCATTAATATGGTTGCATGAAGAACCTTTCCAAACGGTTTTATAGTGGAAAAAAACCCTTTATAGTTCTTTTGAGAACTGAAAGGTTCTTCGGGGAACCAAAAATGTTGTTTTCAATGTCATTGCTGTGAAATCCCCCTTTTGGAACATGTATTATTATATTTTTACTGTATATTATAACATTTTTGTAATTAAATTGAAGTCACTGTCCACAGATCAATACAACTTTCAGTGCATGCAAGTGTGAATATGAAAATACAATGCCTTAATATTTGTTACCGCTCAGTAAATGCACTCCAAAGCACCCTCATCAAAAATATTACCGCTTGTTAAATGTCTGCAGCAGTCCTTCAAAGCTCATTAATCATTTCACTTGTCGTAGTGTATTTGCCACCATGCTGACATTGCTTTTCTGGGAATACATTACCTTCAGCCAAGGGACTTCACCCACAGCGCCTCCCGCCGCTCTGCACTGCCTCATGTGAGAGTGAAATTCATTGGCAGAGGTTTCATATTTTATTGCCCAGTAACTAACGTTATAGCGAGCGGCATCAGTTAAAGGTTGGCGCTCTTGGCCCATCCCCATAAGTGAGTTCTCCTGTACAACGGTGACTCATCTGACTGGCCCAGTTTTGTAATACTGCTGAAACAATCATTTCAGATGAAGGTCAAACGTAGCCTTAAGGGCATGTGTTCCAGCCTTTAACAATCCGGAGAACTTTAGAGCTAAAGATCCTCACACATCACTGTGACAGACTGGCTTTTGAACTCAGGGGGAAAATCTGGGGTGATAAATTTGTGTGAAAATTGGGACGTGTTACTCTTGTGTTAAAATAGGCCGTGTTAGAGAAAATGTGATAGAGGGTAGTAAAATCAAGTGTAAGAGATGCTTAAATCAGTGCTGACAGTTTTCCTACAGTAGTTGAAAATTTTACAAAAAAAAACAAAATAAGCAAAATAAGAAACGTCTTGTTTACAGCAACAAGAAGTCAATGTTACGATCACTATAAGTCAACCATTGCAAATTAAGAAGTGACTCCTGCATTTGGTTAATTATAATGATAATTTAGAAGATTCACTCTGGCATTTAAATGTGGTTGGCATTCATAAAACTATATGCCTGGAAATTCAACTAAAAAAATACTTAAACTTGCCTAGTTTAAGCTTGTTTAAGATGGTATACCTGCCTGACCAGCTTAAAAAGTTTCTAAAACCATCCAATAGATTTTCCAAAAACTAAGTTCATTTATTTGCTACCTTTTATAGAGTACTGGCATGCTCTGCGACTTTATATATTGAGTTTGTTTCATACTCTTCTTGACTGTAGCCTATATTTCATATCAGTCCCTCCAGAAAAATGCGGCTTTTTTTTGTGATTGTTGCGGGCAAAAATCCTTGATTATGCGGCATGTTTTCTTAAAAAATGCGATGAAAAATGCGGGAAAATGCGGGATATTTATGCAATTTTATGCGATGAAATTGCGGGAACTTGCAAAAACTGCGGTTTGATGAAAAAGAGAAAAAAAGCACTACATCACAGAAAGTGCTGGGAATATTTAAGTTCTCATCTTGTTTTATTGAAGACCTTGATAATGACTCAAATTTACAAAACATTGAGTCAAACAAGTTCTGTAGCTTTACAAAAGGAATATGCTACAACTTGAAAAATGAATAAATAACTTCCTGTTTTACAGAGCTAGCTTTACAAAACAGACATTTGAGTGCTTCCAATGCACAAAGTGCAATCTCTTAAAGGGTTAGTTCATCCAAAAATTTAAATTCTGTCATTAATGACGTCCCCTCATGTCGTTGGACACAAATTAAGATATTTTAGTGTAAATCCAATGGCTCAGTAAGGCCTCCATTGGCACAATGTACACTCTCAAGACCCATAAAAGGTACTAAAGATGTTGTTACAAAGTCCATCTCACTACAGTGGTTCTACAATAACTTTATGAAGCAACGATAATAGTTATTGTGTGCAAAAAAAACTAAATAACGACTTATATAGTGATGACCGATTTCAAAACACAGCATCATGATGCTATGAATCAGAGAGTCGATTCTTGATTCGGATCCAAACCGCTGAATCCACTCATTGATTCATAACGCATATTCGGATCCAAACCGCTGAATCCACTCATTGATTCATAACGCTTCAAACCGCTGAATCCACTCATTGATTCATAACCCTTCAAACCACTGAATCGACTCATTGATTTAAACGCTTCAAACCGCTGAATCCACTCATTGATTCATAACGCTTCAAACCGCTGAAACGACTCATTGATTTAAACGCTTCAAACCGCTGAATTGACTCATTGATTCATAACGCTTCGAAGCTTCATGATGATGCTGTGTTTTGAAATCGTTCAACACACCAGGAAACTGCTTTGCGCGTCTTTTGCTGTTATTTTTGTTGGCAAATGGGAGTTTGCGCTTCATCATGGTTTCACCGATATCCATGTTTCTCCACGGGGTTTGCAGCTTTTCGATGACATTCACGTCAGGTAATTACGTCACTTCAAAGCGTTCCCATGGGAAATGGCGGCTCTTGTGTGAAGTAAACAAACATTTTTCAACTTTCTGCTAATATATATGACTTTTTTTGCAATGAAAATGCGGGGATTATGAAATCATGCTAGCCCCGCATATTTTGCACGCGGAAATAGGCAATTTATGCGGCGAAAGTGCGGCGTATTTGAAAAAATGCGGCCCCCGCATGAATATGCAGACTTTGGCTGATTATGCGTTAAATCACGCGATCGCATAATTGTGTTTTTCTGGAGGGACTGTCATATAAACAAGTCAAGTCACCTTCATTTACAGTATATAGCACTTTTTACTATACAGATTGTTTCAAAGCAGTTTTACAGTGATAATATTAAATTATTGCAACAGAGATGGTTTTGGCTGTACAGCAGCTCTAAATAAACTCATTGTCCAGTTTAAGTAAGTTTTTGATTGATTCATTTCCGTTGTAAAAATCATTAGATATTAACTTTTTCGGCAACGTTTTCAACTGAAAACAGAAAACTTTTAATAATTCTTAATAGTTCATTTACACAACAACAGCATTTTGGTGGCCTAAGTGTGCAAACGTTGAAATATGCACGTTTTTAAAACGATACCGTTATCATCTCAGTGTACACTTCAAAAACGTGAATCTGTGAAAACGATGACGGCATGCCGAGGCTATTACGTGTTTAGTCTAGGCATGAGTATTTGAATGCGTATGTACGCAGGCACATAGTCTTTATTTACAAAGTGACATCGCCAATTACTTGTCTGGCATGCCATGTGAACGGGAATCACACAAGAAAGAGAAAAAAAACTGTTGCTGTGTCGATGAGGCCTTTACAGGGGAGTCTAGTTGACATGGTCTCTGCTGACACTTCAGGGCTGCGTTGTGGCCGTGTCTATATAGCCCGGATCCGCCTGACTACGGAAAACCTTGAGATAAACAGAGAGACTAATATTACCATAGATGCCATTCTTCTTATGATGTAACGAGTACACCAGGAATTATGGGAAGTGTTCCCGGTTCTGGCTGACCTAATTTAACACAACCTAAATATGTTAAACATATAGATGTGGAGTGTTATAAGTGAGGAGACTGGAGACAGAGATGCGTTGAGTCGACTTTACTATCCACTTCAAACATACATTACTTTACAGCGAAATGTAAACAACAGTCACATAACGTTAACCCGGAAGTGCTTAACTCAAAACCCCGCTCCCTTAAAGGTACAGTCTCTGGGTGAATGTCTCTCTATTTAACTTGTGGGTCACCACACAGGCCCCCCCAGAATTCACCCATAATAACAGGCCCATACCGAACGGGTACTCAAAATAGAACAAGAACCCTATTCACTAGTGCGAAACAGAACAGTCCAGCTCATAACAGTCCCTAAGAGTCAACGTATAGGTGGACGGACCAGGCGACCGTACTGGCTGCGCTTAACAGGAAAGGGGCAAGGGGCAAGGGGCGGGACAGGGACCGTGCCAGGGGAGAGGGCAGGGGCCGAGGCTGCTGCTGGAGGTCGCCCTCTCCATGGGGGCTGGGCCAGCTGAAGCGGTTCGCCAATGTCCACATGAGCAGGCTTGAGACGGTCTATAGCCACCCGCTCAGGCCTGCCCCCCATATCCACAACAAAGTTCTTAGACCCTCCGGCCAGGACACGGAAGGGCCCATCGTAGGGGGGCTGCAGCGGGGTACGATGGCCATCGTGGCGGATAAATACGTACTTGGCTGACGGTAAATCCTTGGGCACGTAGGACTGAGGGAGGACATGGTGAGACGTTGGAATGGGAACAAAAGCGTCGGCAATGTTCCTGGACACAGCACGATGGGCGGCAACCGACCAAGGGGCCGTGGCACCTGGAAGAAACTCCCCCGGAACGCGCAGGGGCTGGCCGTACACCAGCTCGGCTGATGAGGCTTGAAGATCTTCCTTGGGGGCGGAGCGAAGGCCAAGCATAACCCATGGGAGGCGGTCAACCCAGTTGTTGTCCGTAAGGCTAGCCCTGAGCGCAGCCTTCATGTCCCGATGAAACCGCTCGCAAAGTCTGTTGCTTTGTGGGTTGTAGGCTGTGGTACGGTGGAGCTTCACCCCCAGAACCTCGGCGACCGCCGTCCAAAGCTCTGATGTGAACTGCGGACCCCGGTCCGAAGAGAGGTCGGACGGTGTTCCGAAACGGGCCACCCAAGCCATAATGAATGCCCGGGCTACTTCGGCTGATGTACTGGAGGACCGGGGAACCACTTCTGGCCACCTAGTTGTCCTGTCCACCATAGTGAGGAGGTAAGTATAACCACGGGAGGGGGGCAGTGGGCCCACCAGGTCCACATTCACGTGATCAAAACGTCTCTCTGGCACTTTGAAGGGTGCCAAAGGTGCCTTGGTATGACGAGTCACCTTTGCGCGCTGGCACGCCACACAAGCAGCAACCCAGGCCCTAACGTCCCTCCGCAGGCCTGGCCAGACGAACTTGGCCCCCACCAGCTTGGTAGAGGCCTTCACCCCGGGACCCAAGTCGAGACCCAAGTGGACGGATCCAGTGACTGCCCGGGAGAGGCAGTCGGCGACTAAATTATCTTTGCCGGCCACATGCTGAATGTCAGTGGTGTACTCTGAGATGGCAGAGAGCTGGCGCTGCTGTTGACCAGACCATGGCTCCGAAGACTTTGCCATGGCGAACGTCAGCGGCTTGTGGTCAACGAAAGCTGTGAACCGCCGGCCCTCCAACAGGAAACAGAAATGACGGGTAGCGAGGAAAAGACCCAGGAGCTCCCTGTTGAAGGTGCTATATTTCCTCTCATTGTCACGGAGCTTCCTGCTGAAAAAGGCCAGCGGCTGCCAGGCTCCTCCTACCCACTGCTCACACACAGCTCCCACGGCATAATCAGAGGCGTCCGTGGTAAGAGCAACTGGGGCGGTCGGAGACGGGTGCCCCAGCAGAGCAGCGTTGGCCAGCGCGGTTTTGGCAGCCTCCAGGGCAATCCAACACGTCCGCCGGTTTTCCACCCCGCAAGGCGTCGTACAAGGGTCGCATAAGTTGGGCCGCATGGGGGAGGAAACGGTTGTAGAAGTTCACCATGCCCAGAAACTCCTGCAGGGACTTCACGGTGCGTGGGCGTGGAAAACTGGCTACGGCGTCCACCTTGGCCGGGAGGGGAACAGCCCCTTGCGGGGTGACGTGGTGGCCGAGGAAGGTGATGGACGACTGGCCAAACTCGCACTTGGCCGGGTTAATGATGAGACCATGCTCACTAAGCCGGCCAAACAACTGCTGGAGATGCGCCAGGTGGTCGTCGGTGGACGCGCTGGCCACGAGAATGTCATCCAAATAAACAAAGAGGAAAGGCATTAGAGTCCATGAGGCGCTGAAACGTCTGCGCTGCCCCCTTGAGGCCAAAAGGCATCCGTAGAAACTCAAAAAGGCCAAAGGGTGTGATGACTGCTGTCTTGGGGACATCCTGCGGGTGGACAGGCACCTGGTGGTAACCGCGAACCAGGTCCACCTTCGAAAAGATGGTGGCGCCGGCTAGGTGGTCGGAGAAATCCTGTATATGCGGCACTGGGTACCGATCGGGGGTGGTGGCATTGTTCAGGCGACGGAAATCACCACAGGGACGCCAACCGCCATCAGCTTTGGTCACCATGTGCAGAGGAGAAGCCCACGGGCTGTTGGAGCGTCGCACAATGCCGAGGTGCTCCATGGTGGTGAACTCCTCCCTGGCGATCGCGAGCCTGCCGGAGTCGAGGCGCCGGGCCCGTGCATAAACCGGGGGGCCCACTGTGGTAATGTAGTGCTCCACGCCATGCTTAGCCACCGCAGATGAGAACGTGGGCGTGGTGATGTCAGGGAACTCAGCCAGTAGGCATTGATACCGGTCTCCAGTGGCAAGCGTGTTTGACAGACAAAGCGCCCCCGCCCCTCCAAGCGTGCAGGGGTATGAAGCAAAAGAAAGGGCGTCGATCAGGCGGCAGTTCGTTACATCCACCAACAGCCTGTAAGCGCAGAGGAAATCCGCCCCCAGGAGAGACGTGGACACAGCGGCCATGACGAAATCCCAGCCAAAACGCCGCCTGCCGAAACACACTTCCACATACCTCGTGCCATAAGTACAAATGGGTGTGCCGTTAGCGGCATCCATCGGGGGGCCATGGCCGCCGGCCATGGTGTCCACAGGCTTCGCTGGCAGGATGCTGCGCTGGCAGGATGCTGCGCTGAGCCCCAGAATCAACCAGCAGCCGCCGGCCAGACAAGGCGTCAGTGATAAATAACAGCTTGCAGTCGCGGCCAACGCCCATAGCTGCTAATGAGCGCCGGCCCTGGCTTTTCCCTGGGCTCCAAAACTGCAAGGCTGGCGACATTGCTTGGCCTTGGCCCCAAACCTGGAGTGGTAGAAACACCACCCGTCCTCGCGCTGTCGGCGGGCCGTCACAGCAGCTGCGGTGTCCGGGTCGTCCACCGGGGGTGGAAATGGGGCAGACTGGTGTTGGGGAGGTAACAGCGCATGAACAAACTGCTGCCGGTTGGCGAGGAAAATCCTATTTGCCTCCACAGCCATCGCCCGGTAGTCTCTGGAGGAAAGGAGGGGGGAACTGGCCAGTGCGGTGCGCACGGGTGCTGGAAGCTGCCGCAGGAAAATGTGGGCGAAGAGGAATGATGGATCCGCCGAACCCAGTACAGCCAGCATCCTCTCCATTAACTCAGATGGCTTGCTATCGCCCAGGCCATTCAGGGAAAGCAGGCGGTCTGCTTTCGCCAGCTCTGACAGCTCAAAGAGGTTCAGCAGGAATGTTTTAAGCGCGTTGTACTTGCCGTCAGCCGGAGGAGCCTCTAATAGCGCCATAGCCCTGGCTGTCGTCGAGGCATCCAAAGCCGCTACTACATGGAAATATTTTGTAACTATTTTGTAACTATTTTGTAACTATCCCTATTTTGTGTTATCCTATTTTGTGTTATATATGGGTGAATGTCTCTCTATTTAACTTGTGGGTCACCACATAGACACATTGTATCAAAATATCCTTGTAAAGTCACCCTACAAATGTTATTTGGACTTAGCAAACAGTTATTCATTCAAAATAGCTAATGTTTCATTGTTAGCTTGATAACTTTATGCTGTCACAGAGTCAGTCACATTGTCACAGCCTTAGGTCTTCAGCCAAACCGCTTCAGTATTATCAGTCCATGATCAACTGTTCAACCTGCGGCAAGGTAAATTTGTTGATCAATGCCTATTCTCTACAGTTCTGTACCTTAGCGACATCAAGAGGCTGGAACGAGACAGCTCTACTGAACCGCCTTTCGCCAGGGGTTGAATCCCGAAGTACGTCACCAGATGGTCAACTGTGACGACACCATCGGTCTGGAGAGTATCATCCAAAAAGCTGTGCGCATCTCACAACGTCTGTGCGCCTGTGCTCTGGATCCCCCTGCTCCGCATCCTCCGCCCACCGATCCATCTGTCGCCCTTCCAGCACCTGAAACCATGCAGGTAGACTCGTATCATCTGTCCCACGCGAAGCGACAAAGAAGATTACTGTGATGAGGGTTCGACGTAGGGTCAGGAAGGAAGAAGACAGGGGTCGGCGTGACTGGGACACGTGCTCTTTATTTATAATATAACTCAAAAAACACAGCGCTCGCGGGCGCAAACAGCTCTCAAATTATAGTGGCTTTTAACCACTTTCTCCAGCAGACAATATTTCTTGGCACAGGTCAGGCAGATAGCAGCAGTCATGTCCCAGTCCCTCTCTCTCTCCATCTCTCTCTCGCAATGGCTTTATAGCTCTCTCCACGCCAATTACTGTAATCAAAGACAGGTGTTTTTAATCAGCGCTCAAGCCGCTTACTCACCGCTCGGATCCTTTCCTTCTCTCCGCCCGCAGACCTCGCGAAAACCACGCCCACCTCACCACATACCCCCACCGCGCGACTCAGGCCGGGGAGCCATCCGGCCTGCAGCCCCCCCCCCCCCCCATTCCTGGAGAGGAAGTCGGCCACAACCATCTGAGCACCCGGCCTGTGGACCACCTGAAACTTAAAGGGCTGAAGAGCCAGATACCAACGGGTGATCCGCGCGTTGGTATCTTAAATGCGATGGAGCCACTGCAAGGGGGCGTGGTCCGAACAGAGGGTGAAATCCCGTCCCAGGAGGTAATAGCGGAGAGTAAGAACGGCCCACTTGATGGCAAGACACTCCTTTTCTATGGTGCTGTACATCGTCTCTCTCTTAGAGAGCTTACGACTGATGTACAGCACCGGCCGCTCTTCACCCTCCACCTCCTGAGACAGGACAGCGCCCAGCCCTCGGTCCGATGCGTCAGTCTGCAGGACAAAAGGGAGAGAAAAGTCAGGAGCCTTTAATAGCGGTCCGCCACACAAAGCAGCCTTTATCTTGGTGAAAGCCTGCTGGCACTGCTCCGTCCACTGAACCGTATCTGGCACTTCCTTTTTCGTTAGATCAGTCAGCGGGCTGGCGAGGTCCGAATAATTAGGCACAAACCTTCTGTAATATCCCGCCAGCCCCAGGAACTGTCTAACTTCCTTTTTGGTCTTGGGTCTGGGACAGGTCGCAATCGCTGCCGTCTTATCAATTTGGGGACGCACCTGCCCGTGACCCAAGTGGAAGCCCAGATACCTTACTTCCACCCGCCCAATCGCACACTTCTTTGGGTTGGCCGTGAGCCCAGCCCTCCTCAGCGACTTCAGGACAGCCCGCAAATGCTGCATATGACGCTGCCAATCCCCGCTGTAGATGATAATATCATCCAGATAGGCAGCGGCATATGCAGCGTGCGGCCGGAGAATTCTGTCCATCAGACGCTGAAAGGTCGCTGGAGCCCCGAACAAGCCGAAAGGAAGGGTGACAAATTGGTGTAACCCGAACGGCGTGGTGAAAGCTGTCTTTTCTTTGGACAAAGGAGATAAGGGGATCTGCCAGTATCCCTTAGTTAAGTCCAGTGTCGAATAAAACCGAGCAGCACCAAGCCGGTCCAGCAACTCGTCAACCCTGGGCATTGGATAAGCGTCAAATTTAGACACCGCATTGACTTTTCTATAATCCACGCAGAAACGAACGGAGCCGTCAGGCTTTGGAACCAAAACGATCGGGCTCGCCCAGTCACTGTTGGATTCTTCTATTACCCCCATATCTAACATTGCTTCCAATTCGCTCTGAACTATCTTTTTTTTGTGTTCGGGCAAGCGATACGGGCGGCTACGAACGACCACACCCGGTTCGGTCTCAACGTGGTGATGGATGAGATTCGTTCGACCGGGAAGGGGCGAAAACACGTCGGCAAAATCTGTCTGCAACCTTTTCAAGTCGGTGAGCTGCGAGGGTGAGAGGTGATCTCCACCAAGGGCCAGGGCAGCGGATTTGGGCTTTGGGAGTGCCTCCGGTCCGAGATCCACCTCCCCGCTCACTACCGTCGCCAGCAACACCGACTCCGCCTCAGACCATTTTTTTAGAAGGTTGAGGTGATAAATCTGACGTGCCCCGCCCCTATCCGTACGAAGAACCTCATAATTGAGATCGCCAACTCGCCGTGTGACCTCAAAGGGCCCTTGCCACTTGGCGAGCAATTTAGAGTTAGATGTGGGAAGCAATACAAGTACTTTATCTCCCTGTGCAAATTGACGTAATCTAGAGCCCCTATTGTATTGCGTACGTTGTCTGTCCTGAGCCTGCAACAAATTCTCCATTGACAGCCGCCCCAAAGTGTGGAGTTTTGTTCTCAGGTCCAGGACATACTGAATTTCGTTTTTGCTATCCGAAGGTCCGTCCTCCCAAGTCTCCCTAAGGACGTCTAAAACCCCGCGGGGCTGGCGTCCATAGAGGAGCTCAAAGGGGGAAAACCCCGTGGAGGCTTGGGGGACCTCCCGTATGGCAAACAACAGAGGTTCTAGCCACCTGTCCCAATTTTTGGCATCTTCCCGCACGAACTTCCGAATCATGGTTTTCAACGTGCGATTAAATCGTTCCACCAGACCGTCTGTTTGTGGGTGATAGACGCTCGTGCGGATCGATTTAATGCCCAGTAACTCGTATAGTTCGCGAATTGTACGTGACATAAATGCCGTGCCCTGATCAGTGAGAATCTCTTTCGGGATTCCCACTCGGGAGATTAACTGAAACAGTGCCGCTGCGACGCTCTTAGCGGAAATATTACGCAATGGCACTGCTTCAGGGTACCGTGTTGCGTAATCCACAAGAACCAACGCAAAGCGGTGCCCACGTGCAGACCGTTCTAATGGCCCGATGAGGTCCATACCAATTCTTTCGAAGGGGACCTGCATTAGAGGAAGGGAGCACAATGGTGCTTTTGGGGTGGCCGGAGGATTCACCAACTGACATTCACGACACGCGGCACACCACCTGCGCACGTTCTCGTGAATGCCCGGCCAAAAGAAGCGGGCCATGAGACGGTTTAGTGTCGCTGTCTGACCTAAATGTCCGGCCATTGGGTTAGAATGAGCCGCCTGGAAAAGCATTTCCCGACGGCTCCTTGGAACTAACAACTGGGTTGTATCTTGTTTCGACTGGGCATCTTGGGTTACCCGATACAACCTATCTTTGATGACCGTAAAATAGGGGTAGGAGAGCGGCTGGTCAGGTCGGAGAAGTCGGCCGTCGATGGAGCGGACCTGTTCGAACGCATGTTTGAGCGTTTCATCGCGGGACTGTTCCAGGGGAAAGTCATCGCGCTCAGAGAGAATAGTTCTCTGCAGAGCGCTCATTTCCCCTGAATCAGGTTCCCGAGGTCTCGGCTGAGCTTCCCCGAGCTGAACCACCGCGGTCCTGCCTCGGTCTCTCTTTCCCCAAGAGGCACCCGAGCATAAATAACCCATCAGTTTATTAAATGCCGGCCAATTCGTCCCCAAGATAATCGGGTGCCGGAGGTGCGGGTTAACTGCAACCTCAACACTATGCTTTTGTTCCTTAAAATGAATCTGAACCGGCAGCAGCGGATAATTGACCACTTCCCCGTGCACACACCGCACCTTAACCACGCGGCTATTAACCAAAGCCCGGGGTTGAATCAGACTCTGGTGGATGGAGGTCTGGTTACAACCTGAATCCACCAGAGCATGATACGTACCCCCCTTAATACTCACTGGTATTTGGTACAGGCCGGCCTGACCGGGGGCGGCTTGCGGCTCATCGGGGACCCGGATCAGCGTCCCGACCTCCATGACTGGACAGCGATCCACAAAGTGTCCAGGGTCCCCACAGCGCCAACAAGCCGGCCCAGACCTCACCGCTACCCTGGTGGCAGGAAGCGGCTCGCGCAATTGGCGTGGAGAGAGCGGAGGGGAAGAGGTAGCCGCGAAAGAGCCGGTGGGAATCCCCAGCCCTTTAGGCGGAGCCCGTGACGTCACCGGAGGCTCGGCTGGGGATCCCGTCCTCCACCTGGGCGCCAGTTTCGGAGCGGGGGGCCCTCGCGACCTGGGTAGAGGGATAGGAGCAGGAACAGAGGAGGAGACAAAAGGGAGAGAGAGAGAGGAGAGAGAGGCAGATGGTAGGGGTTCGCCGACCCCAGGGCACGCCACCATTTGGTCCTCCGCCAGTTGGATGGCCTGGTCCAGCGACGTCGGGCGGTGGCACTGGACCCACTGCGCAGTCGTCTTGGGTATCTTGCCGACGAACTGCTCCAGTACCACGCGATCGATTACATCCTCGACGTCACTCCCCCCGGCCATCAGCCATTTGCGGCAGGAGTCCCGGAGCTGTTGGGCGAAGACGAAGGGTTGGCCGGACTCGTCGAGGCTCATGGTCCTGAACCTCTGACGGTGCTGTTCCGGGGACCGGCCGACCCGCTGTAGAATGGCCCTCTTCAGGTCCTGATAGACCAGGAGATTCTGGACTGGCAGTTGGTGGGCGGCTACTTGTGCGTCTCCGGACAGCAACGGAAGTAGCCGCATTGGCCAGTCCACGGTGGGCCACCCCCGGAGCTCGGCGGACTTCTCAAAGAGGTCCAGGAACGCCTCAGGGTCGTCCTGGGGACCCATCTTCAAGAGGGGGACGGAAGCCGCCGGGTCAGATGATGAGTGGGGAGTGGCCTTATCCTCCCGGTCTATCCAGCTCCGGAACAGCTGGCGGTCTTCTTGCTGAGCCTGGAGGAGCAGCTCGAACTTCTTGCCCTGCTCCTCCCTCATGGCCAGCATTTGTTCATGTTGCTCTTGATGAAGACCTGCCAGCGAATGGATGATGTCCGCAAACGGCGTACCTGACGGAGATTGCATGGCGGCGGCGTTCTTCTTCCCTCCCGGGTTTCGGCACCAGTGTGATGAGGGTTCGACGTAGGGTCAGGAAGGAAGAAGACAGGGGTCGGCCTGACTGGGACACGTGCTCTTTATTTATAATATAACTCAAAAAACACAGCGCTCGCGGGCGCAAACAGCTCTCAAATTATAGTGGCTTTTAACCACTTTCTCCAGCAGACAATATTTCTTGGCACAGGTCAGGCAGATAGCAGCAGTCATGTCCCAGTCCCTCTCTCTCTCCATCTCTCTCTCGCAATGGCTTTATAGCTCTCTCCACGCCAATTACTGTAATCAAAGACAGGTGTTTTTAATCAGCGCTCAAGCCGCTTACTCACCGCTCGGATCCTTTCCTTCTCTCCGCCCGCAGACCTCGCGAAAACCACGCCCACCTCACCACAATTACTTAACCGCTTGTGTCTCTATTGTAGGGGAGAAGGTCAAAATATCACAAACTGCCCGATACGACCACCATGCCCAGCGGTGAGTACAAACCAATTTCTGCCTAAGATTGCACCTCTCTCTCGAACACCTGTCCAAATTATAACACCAAAACTTCTCATTCCAGCACTTATCGACTCCGGCTCCGCAGGGAACTTAATTTCTCATCAACTTCTCCAAAGACTCAATCTCCAGAGGAAACGCTGCCCACAGGAATTAACCATCCACACCATTCTTGGCAAACTGCTGGGTCGTGGTCGCGTTCGTCACTTCTCCCCCAGCCAACACTGCGTCGGCTGCCTGCATTAGGAGAAGATCTCATTCATGGTGCTGGAAGGTTCAACCGCTGACATCATCCTGGGTCGCCCCTGGATAAATAAACACGAACCCACCATCAACTGGAACTCTGGAGAAATTCTACAATGGAGTGCTTCCTGTTTCCAAGACTGTCTGTTATCTGTTACCAGAGCATCGGTACGCAGAGACTGACAACATCATGCCATCTCTTCCTCCAGTCTTCAGTTAAACTCCACCACCGTCGAAACTGAGGGCAAAACTGAAATTCCTCCAGAGTACCGGGTGTTCAAGGATGTGTTCAGTAAGTGGTTGGCGACCCATCTTCCACCTCACCGGCCATGGGACTGCGCCATCGACCTGCTGCCTGGGGCATCACCACCTAAGGGTAAGATTTACCCCCTGTCTATCCCGGAACAGAAGGCCATGGAGGAGTAAATTCAGGAGGCTCTCAAACAACATTTCATTCATCCATCGACCTCCCAATGCCACATCTAGCTTCTTCGTGGCCAAAAAGGATGGAGGCTTGTGGCCATGTATCGATTACCGGGCCTTTAATTCTCAGACAGTCAAGTACAGTTATCCTCTTCCTCTGGTCCCTGCTGCGTTGGAACAGCTCCGTGGAGCTCGCATCTTCTCCAAGCTGGACCTGTGGAGTGCTTACAATCTCATCCTGATACGAGGGTGACGAATGGAAGACGGCATTCATCACTCCGGCAGGCCACTACAAGTACCAGGTGATGCCGTATGGCCTGTCCAACTCACCCTCCGTATTCCAGGGTTATTTGAATGAGGTGTTCCAGGAGTACCTCCAACGCTTTGTCATTGTCTACATCGAGGATATCCTAATCGACTCTCAGAACCTGGCCAAACATCGCCAACACGTGACGCAGGTCCTCAAGAAGCTGAGAGAACACCATCTATATCTCAAGTTGGAGAAGTGCGAGATCCACACACCATCCGTCCAGTTCCTGGGTTATATCATCGAACAACAAGGTATCCATATGGACCAGAGGAAGGTGGACACCATCCACAACTGGCCCCAACCTGTCACCACTCCAACGTTTCCTGGGATTTGCCAACTTTTACTGAAGGTTCATCCAGAATTACAGTTTCCTCAGCTCACCTCTCACCTCACTCCTCCGGAACTGGCCCAAGTCTCTGTCCTGGAATCCTTTGGCCAGCCTTGGAACACTCATTGGTATCCTGATAGTGTTGGGGTTCCTTGCCACTGTCGCCTATGGCTTGCTTAGTTGGGGACATGTAATATTCAGCAATATTATTGATCTGATTGTAGTGACACTATTGGATGAGACCTGAACTGGACGATGACAACACCATTTTCTACAGAGCTGCTATATAGTTGAATTTAACTCATTTCATATTTTATGATCTTGAGACAGTTATTGAATGGAACTGAATCAACACTGAACAATGACCCTACCCACTACAGAGCAAGCAATAGCCGTTAACTATAGACCCAATATAGTCCGACTAGAGTAATCCACTTCTAGCCAAAATAACCTTGAATTTGGTTACGTAGTTTTTGCCAAAATAACTTGCGAGATGTATGATATTCCATCATGTAAGCAAGGTCAACAGTGATTACAAGGAGTTTGGTTTCATTTCTTTGACATGTTCATGTTCTAGATGACTAGTCTATTCTTGGGCTATGGTTAGACATCTATTACATTTTCACTGACACCCCAAATTTTGCCTTGTTTTAGCATAGATGTCAGGGCTGTGTTTGGATGGGTGCTAGACATCTTTTACATGCAAATTTGCTTGCTGGGTATTGTCTTTTTAGAGCTGCTTTCCAGCAGAATTGAACAGCAGAATTGGTTCGCATCATTGAATCATTATTTTCCTGTTTATCCCTGTAAAGCTGCTGTGAAACAATCTGTATTGTAAAAAGCTCTATATAAATAAAAGTGACTTGGACTTGACTTGACTAAAACCCATTTAAAACCATCCAACAAACTAGCCTAAACAGAGTGGGAGACCAGGTAAAACCATCAAAAAAAAAAAATCTTCAGTGCTCTGTGCTTTTTTATAGAGCTTACTTCATAAACTTATCTGTATATTCCACACACAACCTAAAATATTTTGAATATACAGACACACTGTATCAAAATAACCCCATACAGTCTAAGCAAAAATGCTCCGAAATCATTCAAAATGGTAAATGTCTCATTGTTAGTTAGATAGTTCTGTGCTTTAATATCACACAATGTCTGTCTGAGGATTAACACCAGACTGCAATAAGATAAAACTCTGCTTAATATGCCCTACAAAAACTATAGTAACAATAAAAATGTAGGATTAGCATTTAGCACCAATTATTTTAGTCTTTTTTTGGGTCATAAAACCAATTGTCTTCCTCTGTGCTGGGGATATGGCCTCTTAGGTCAAGACAAATCTGTGAGGCAGACGTAGAAAGAGAAGACTAACATTTCACTGCTCAATTAAAGAATTAGAAACAAGCAGACCAAATCTAATTAGGAGGAGAACAAGGACGACTTCATTTGTTTGTAGCTGCCATTTCCCTGTCATACACCAGCACTGTGAAAACATCAGAAAACTTTAAATGCCTCAGAAACTATATACTCAAATGTATATTGAGGAAATTAAAGGATTAGTTTAGATTAAAATTTACTCACCCTCAAGCAATCCTTATATGCCTTTCTTCTTTCTGATGAACAAAATCAGAGTTATATTAATAAATATCCCGACGAAGGGATGCGTTTGTGTAAGAAAAGTATCCATATTTAACACATTATAAAGTAAAATATCTAGCTTAAGCCAGACTGCCTTCCATATTCAATTTATGAAGAAAGTGTAGCGCCTCTTGCAGTTCAAAAAGCTTATGCTACTTCCCATCATAGGTCGCGGCAGTTACGTTTTTTCGTAAGTTCGGAAGCTAGATATTTTATGTTATAACATGTTGAATATGGATATTTCTCTTAAACAAACGCATCAATTTGCTTCAGAAGGACTTTATTAACTCCCCGGAGCCGTGTGGAGTCCGTTAATGATGGCTGGATGCACTTTTTTGAGCTTCAAACTCGTGGGCCCCATTACTGCCATTATAAATCTTGGAAGCATCAGGATATTTATTAATATAACTCTGATTGTGTTCATCAGAAAGAAGAAAGTAATATACTAATCCTTAGCAGAAGAAAGTGAACTAATCCTTTAATTAGTTTTGATCTCTCAAATGAAGCTGTATCATCACTTGTGATGCTAAATAGGGGTTTGTTTGCCTGTTTGCAGTAACCGATAAATATTGATTGCAAATTTTTAAAGGGGTAATACACACAGTTTCAGCCAATCTCATGTTAAAGGGGTGGTAAACCACGATTTCACTATTCTAACTTTAGCTAGCATGTAATGTTGCTGCTTGAGCATAAACAACATCTGCAAAGTTACAACGTTCAAAGTTTAAAGCAAAGGGAGATATTTGCTTTTAAAGATATCAGTTTCTAAGGACTACAGCAAACGGCCAGTAGGCGACTACAGACATTCCTCCAGGGTTGGTGACATCACCAGCCTCAATATTTACACAAACCCCTCCTCCGAGAATATTAAATAAGGGGGGGTGAGGCCATTTTGTATCGCTGTTGTTGTGGTATAGTTAGGCTGGAGTGGTGTTGCTGCAATGCCAACGAAACGCTGTTATTTTCATCCGGATTGCAGATCTGGGGTACTTGCTTTGTTCAGCCTTCCTAGGGACGGGGGTGCGTGGCAGTGCGTTTAACATACAGCATGTTATATGCACGTGTGTATGAGACAGAGGGGCCCATCATAAAGCACGAGACAGACAGGGTCGGAGGAGAAGACTGGAAAATGTGACATAATGGACAATATTCGTCCATTGCAATGCATGAGCAGCGGTTCAGCGAGACAAACACTACCAGTGTGAATCATGCACGACGGGCGCGCCTCCCGCTGCACATTTCACGGAGTAAAACATCCACAATCTTCGCGAGTTCAATGCAGGATTTGCACAACGTCAGCTGCGCGAGACAAACACGGCCAGTGTGTGGATGCACGACGCAAGCGGGGCTCCCGCTGCACATTTCGCGGAGGAAAACTTCCACAATCTTTGCGAGTTCAATACAGAATTCACACAACGGCTTGTCCTGAAAGCTGGATTTACAAACAGAAGCTGTTTACGGGCCACAACCTGTAAGTCTGATTTATTTTTAATCTATGTGTTTTCCTGTAATAGGTTAATTGTACGTTTTAGCAAGGAAGTAAACAGATGACAACGCTGTTCTGCAAACCAGTTTGTTAAATGCTCATTCATACTTAACGTTATCCGACGAACACCTAACGTTACAAACACTAACGTTAAAATATCAACAGCGAACTTGGCATTTGTGTAAATGATTCTTTGATTAGAGCTTTTATGTATTATTTACCTACAGGCATGCTAAACATGGTTCTGTGTGTGATTTGGCAAACTTACTAGTAAAGCCAGTGTTTAGTGTTCGTTTTGGGTTAATAGTTCTTGCGACAGATATTTGGCTATAATCGTTCTAAAAATACAAAAGTGTCATTCAGTAGTGATCACTATAGATCCGCAGTCTTTACTCTTGAGGACTGAACAGGTTCTGCTCGATCATCTTCACTAAAATGTTCTGGGTATGACTCAGGCTCATATGGTTTTATTGATGCCATTGTTTCTAATACTGACCAAAGCACAGCCTCCAGGTAAGGGGCGTGGCATTTCCGACAAACGTGCACTAGGCGGTTAGCGAATCATAACACACTGGGCCAGCTAACCAATCTGAGCCCATCGCGTATTTTTGAGGGACTGGCTTCATACAACCCGGAAACCATCAGACCGTTTTACAAGGAGGGACAGAGCAGTGTAGAATAAAGGTCAAATATATGAAAAATAATGCCATTTTTTTTTAAACGAAGCATGAACAGATGTTACAGTGCACCCCACAAACACAATCAAGCCTTCAAAAGAATGTGTTTTACCACCCCTTTAATCTTGTGTACCTACAGAGTATTGCATCCTTCATATCTCAAAAAACTGTTAAGTATTATTAAATAAAAATAAAAAACGGATAAGCTGTACCGACTCTCTCCGAAAACAGCCGAACTCGTGGAGGAGTGCAGTGGGCGGAGCTAAAGACACACACACACACACACACACACACATATTATATGCACTTACGCGCCGATTGCCAACAAAACACAGACATTTGATGCAGTTTCACTCACCACCTGTGGTTTCGAATCGTGACCGGGAACAAACAAACACACTTGCAGAACTCCGTTGCTGCTCCGGAAAAATAAACTACATCCAATGTTTCCTTAACGCTGGGTTATTTGTGAAGCTGAATAAGGTTATCTTTCCATCACAACCAGAAACACACTTCTTTAGTGACATTATTGATGTTGTGGTCTAAAAACAAAATGCCAGCGCTCCCGACAGCTCCCATAACCCAAACAAAGCACATTGATAGGCGCTCTTCCTGGAGAAGTGGCCATTCAAGGAATTCCACCCATTTTTGACATAAAACATGGCCATACTCTGAAAAAAACTTTGAGAAACTTGTTTGAATCCAGAAGGAGTGTATTTGGCACAGAAATACATGTTTAGCATGAACATCCAACTCTTTAACAGTGTAAATAAGTCAGAATGCATGTAGCTGTACCGACAACAAAGCGGGCGAGAACCATGAGAGAGCGGTGCGAGGCCGGTGAGTGATTTGATGAGCGCCAGCTGCACGTCACACCGGACTCGGATCTCTCACGTCTCACGACAGGCCTGGACTTTATGTTGCTTTGTTTAAGTTTTATTATGGCTGTGCGTGGAAGCCGTCCGTGAGGAGGTTGCCGTTTTTACTTTAATTTTGTTTATTTTAAGATTAGAGTTTGTTGAATGTTCGCTGGTTCCCGCCTCTTCCCATAACAGCATACCTTGTTAGACCCCCCCTTTAAGAAAATGTTCATAGGTCCTGCATTCAATGGCTGATATTTAAAACTGATAGCAGATGGATGTCAAATGAAAAGCTGATGGCAAGCTCAATAAAAACACTTTTAAAACACGGTTTGCTGATACAAATCTCGTAGGCTACTCAGAAAAGAAAACGTAATGCTAATGTCAGCTTAATTAACTTAAGTTTCACTCAGCAAGAAATGACAGTTGACAATGCAGCCTGCATTAAATTATCCCTTCCTTGAGATGGTGCATCAGACACTCAAGTTGAGAGGCACTTGTTAGAGGGCAGAGCATCTCTGTGTCTTTTCAGCTGACAATTAGAGAAGATTCACCATGGAGGAGCTGGAGAGTGATACGGCATACCAGATGCTGCAAGGCCTCTTGAGAAAGCATGCATTTTTTTTAACAGCATCTGCTGTTAGTGTGTGTGTGTGTGGAAACATCAACTCACTGCTTAGGAACACGCATAAAAGGTACTTTCAGGTGAAAATATACTTCAAACCCTCATAGGTATTATTTGATCACTGTATCCTTATTTAAAAACCCTTAAATGGTAATTTAGCTGATCATGAATCTTCATTTCATACAAGGTTGCAACTCAGCAATACTGCGTTCAGTTTTCCTTACGTGGCTATATGCCTGACCTATTTTTCATTAGAGGACATTAAGAGACTGTGTGCTTATCTTTGACTTTGTTCTTGCGCATACAGAAAATAAACTTTTTTTCCTCGCCATTTCTCCTTTTAGGGTTGTCCTAATGTTTGGGAAAAAAAGCTTATGTTTCCCAGCTGAATGTTTTTGTTGTTGTTGTTGTTGTTGTTTTTTCTGATTAACTATGCATGCACAATTCAGCAACAACCAACAGTTCCTCAGTTCCAGCTTATTAGACTCTTATACTTATTAATACTTATATTACTTATATTACTTATAATACTTATTAACAGTTATTCAGTCAAGATCAGTGAGTGATTTTCTCTTTTCTTTTGTTCTTTGGTTAACATTAATGACATAGACAGCAGTGGGTTTATTGGTCACAGTCACTTTAAGATCTGACACACATCCTATTTTGAGCGCATGGTCTGAAGCATGCACCATGGCGGATTTACTATTTACATGGCGGAATTTGCGAGTGGAAAGACTGAACGCTTCTCCAGAGAGGAATCCTTTTATTTTTTATATTTAAAAATGTGTGCTGCTGCTCGTCCCTGTGTGTACACTGTAAAAAAAAATCAAGTCTCCAATTGAAAATTTTCTAGTGACCGATCACATCTAAATTTTTCAGTTGGCCAAATTGAATTTCTGTGAATTGATGCAATTTAATTCACAGAAATTCAATTTGGCCAACTAAAAAATTTTATGTGATCGGTCACTAGAAAATTTTCAATTGGAGATCTGATTTGTTTTTGCAGTGTATAATAAGCAGAGTGTACGCGTGTTGTGCACCCGCCTATAGGCGCATATTACTAACGCGCCCTTTAAATAACACAATGGCCACAATTGACCATTTTTGGTCAATGGCGCAGTCATTTTCAGTTGCCTCAAAATAGCAGCGTGACAACAATGAGCCTGAACACACCTTGTTTTCAGACCAGCACGCCCATGGACGAACAGATGGGCGGGAGTGCATTTGCAATTTAAACAACGTGGTGCTGGAACAACTGAGTCGGGCTGAAACTAGCAAAAAACTATTTTGTCGCTCCTGCGGTCGCATTACGGTGGGTGTGTGATAGGGCCCATAACGTTCCTTTAACACTTTTTAACTCCTTTAAGACTGTGCTTATAATAATTTTGTGTATTATGTCTGTTCAAGCACGAAAGAGAAATCAAAAAGGCTGAAGCGGCATTCTGTGCACACGTTTCGGGTGTTTGTTCATAAAGAGCCGCTTCACAGACAGCGCGCCAGTTAGGGCTGGTCGATAAAATGTTAATGATATGTATCGCGATATACACGTGATCAATATCAATAAAAAATGTGTTAGATAAAACCTTTGATACATTTTTTTCTTTGTTGGATGTGTTTTCAATGTTTAAATGTAATATATTTTTCTCCTGGTCCTTATTTTAAATAGTTCAAGAAATATCAATAATTATCAATATCGACAGATAAGAAACACTTATACCCTGATACAGTTTTCAGCCATATCGCCCAGCCCTAGCGCCAGTACAGATTTGAGTTTTGAATAGAGTAATATGCGTATTTGGCATGCTGTCCGAGGATAGGGCTCCGAGCTCTGTATTTTGGCCCGAACCAAGAGTTCTCCCCCAGTATCTCTGGTTAGGAAAGTAACCAGGCGAGTTTGTGGAGGGATGCTGAAAACTGTTGAGGAACATAGGTCATAAATCATAGATCACCACCAGGACTTTGATAATAAAACATAATTTAAGCAGACAGTCTACTAATAGTCTAATGAGAGCTAATGAGAGTCTAATAGTGTATTATTGAAATAAAGTGTTGCCTTTAATCTTTTGATGCTTTTTAAACAGTGCATTGAGACAACATTAAATACATAATTACTTGAACACTCTACAGTATATGGCTGAAATTAATCTTAATATTTATTTTATTTTATTTATTTTATATAGGCTCAATTAAACTTTTTAGTGCTGTAAGCATATTTGTTTTTTTTATTTGTTTTATTTAATTTCATTTATTTTTTAAATGTATCAATCTTTTATATATATTTCCATGACTATTAAACTTTATGAGCTGTAAGAAAAGGCCTGACTGAGATCTTCACTTCATGCACAATCCATTTACAAAGTCTTTGTAAAGAGTATGACATATGATGGCTGGAAATCACTAAAGCATGTAAATCTGTTAATTACTTTTCTTTCAAATGCAGATACCATGTATTACATGAATGAATGTAGTCATCCAATAAATCACCATTCATTTTATCTAATTATAAATTAGACAAAGAGAGAGACGTACATACATTGCCATATTCCTGTAGATTTAAGCAATGTTGGTCCATGTGGGGTTTTAATTCAATGTGTAAGTCACATTCAGAGAGTCACAAGGCCCAACCTTCCCTGTGATTTTTAATTAGGTGGCAGATAGTGGCTTGTCTGAGGAAAGACCCCAATAGGAAACGACTTTTCCCATGTAATCTCTTTCTGATAAGGATGTTGGGCCCCATCAAATTGATCTTTTGCCCTTGAGATAAGGAATGTATTTCATTAGAGGGCATTTTTATAATTCTTTAACTGACTGATTCTGTGATATGATGGCTATTTTACAGCCAACAAGAATGAAAGCAGATGGCAACCAGGGAAAGAAAGAAAAGCATATTTGTGATATTTCGAAAAAATTATAAAAGTAAAACTAACCTGACCGTTATTAATTAGTGCCAATGCAAATATCACTGTTGCACAGAAATATAGAAACAAAATTCTTCTTGATTTCCCACATAGAAGGACTTTCTTTTTATATGTGTTCTGTTAGACACCACTTATCTAAAGTGTCAGTATCCATTTTCAATAGCTAAATCCTAAGACTTCTTAGACTCTCGGTTGAGCTGGATATAAAGGACAAGACGTCACACAAGACGTCAGTGTGTGTGTGTGTGTGTGTGTGTGTGTGTGTGTGTGTGTGTGTGTGTGTGTGTGTGTGTGTGTGTGTGTGTGTGTGTGTGTGTGTGTGTGTGTGTGTGTGTGTGTGTGTGTGTGTGTGTGTGAGTGTGAAAGCAGATAGCAACCTTAACAAAAGAAATGCATATATTTCCAAAATTCCACAATGATATAGGAATTCAAAGGACACACTTTTCTAAAGGAAAAATTCATACAGAAATATGCCTGTAAAAGTATCTCCGTCAGTGGAGCTGGTTATACAAAGAGACTCATATAAAGAAGCTGTTGTGAATCAAAACGCTGATCAAAAAGACTTCTGACAGAGCCTCCGATCTGTCAGTATATATGCATAAAGCAGTCAGTTACACTGATGCGTGTACCTGTTGCATGGATGGCAAGAAAGTAAGGACAATAGAAAAACTGTGTTTGAGAAGAAATTTTTGCAAGTGAATCTACAAGTTCCATGCTAACCATAATTTTAAGCTACAGTCAAGCTACTGTTTGAAAATAGATTTAGCAACACTTCAAGCTACAAAATGTTTATATAAAAAAAGCTATGGTAGTTACTTGTAATTATGCATAATTTACAGTTACTGCTACAGCAAGTACATGTAACGTGTAAGTACGTCACCTTAAAATAAAGTGTTACCTTAAGTGCTGTGATGGAAAAGCTGAGGTTTTAGCAGTTATTACTCCAGTCACCTTCAGAAATCATTATAATAGGCTGATTTAGTGCTCAAGAAACAATTCTTCTTATTATTAATTGATGTTAAAAAGTGATAATATTGTGCTGCTTAATATTTTTGTAGAAATCGTGATACCATTATTTTTCCAGGACTCTCTGATGAACAGAAAGTTCAAAAGAACAGCATTTATTTAAAATTGAAATATTTTGCAACATTATTAATGTCTTTACTGTCACTTTTCATCAATTTAATTCACCCTTGTTGAATAAAAGAATATTTGGTAACACTTTAGAATAAGGTTTAATTTGTTAAGGTTAGTTAACTAAATTAGTTAAACTAATAATAAAACACAATTCTAACGCATAATATTAATCTTAGTTAATGTTCATTTGAATATTTACTATTATTAAAATCAAAAGTCTTGACTTGAGTACTTGTGCTGACATGAACTAATGTTAACGAATGGGACCTTATTGTAAAGTGTAACCAAATTATTTTTGTGAATCGGCTCATTTACATGAACTGTTTGAATGAATCAATTCAGTAGTCAGACTTCATACAATCAGGCTTTCAAACTAGAGAGAGAGAGAGAGAGAGAGAGAGAGAGAGAGAGAGAGAGAGAGAGAGAGAGAGAGAGAGAGAGAGAGAGAGAGAGAGAGAGAGAGAGAGAGAGAGAGAGAGACAGTGAGAGATTTAGGTGAGTACACTCATCTAAAGGATTATTAGGAACACCTGTTCAATTTCTCATTAATGCAATTATCTAATCAACCAATCACATGGCAGTTGCTTCAATGCATTTAGGGGTGTGGTCCTGGTCAAGACAATCTCCTGAACTCCAAACTGAATGTCAGAATGGGAAAGAAAGGTGATTTAAGCAATTTTGAGCGTGGCATGGTTGTTGGTGCCTGACGGTCCGGTCTGAGTATTTCACAATCTGCTCAGTTACTGGGATTTTCAAGCACAACCATTTCTAGGGTTTACAAAGAATGGTGTGAAAAGGGAAAAACATCCAGTATGCGGCAGTCCTGTGGGCGAAAATGCCTTGTTGATGCTAGAGGTCAGAGGAGAATGGGCCGACTGATTCAAGCTGATAGTAGAGCAACTTTGACTGAAATAACCACTCGTTACAACCGAGGTATGCAGCAAAGCATTTGTGAAGCCACAACACGCACAACCTTGAGGCGGATGGGCTACAACAGCAGAAGACCCCACCGGTTACCACTCATCTCCACTACAAATAGGAAAAAGAGACTACAATTTGCACAAGCTCACCAAAATTGGACAGTTGAAGACTGGAAAAATGTTGCCTGGTCTGATGAGTCTCGATTTCTGTTGAGACATTCAGATGGTAGAGTCAGAATTTGGCGTAAACAGAATGAGAACATGAATCCATCATGCCTTGTTACCACTGTGCAGGCTGGTGGTGGTGGTGTAATGGTGTGGGGGATGTTTTCTTGGCACACTTTAGGCCCCTTAGTGCCAATTGGGCATCGTTTAAATGCCACGGCCTACCTGAGCATTGTTTCTGACCATGTCCATCCCTTTATGATCACCATGTACCCATCCTCTGATGGCTACGTCCAGCAGGAAAATTCACCATGTCACAAAGCTCGAATAATTTCAAATTGGTTTCTTGAACATGACAATAAGTTCACTGTACTAAAATGGCCCCCACAATCACCAGATCTCAACCCAATAGAGCATCTTTGGGATGTGGTGGAACGGGAGCTTCGTGCCCTGGATGTGCATCCCACAAATCTCCATCAACTGCAAGATGCTATCCTATCAATATGGGCCAACATTTCTAAAGAATGCTTTCAGCACCTTGTTGAATCAATGCCACATAGAATTAAGGCAGTTCTGAAGGCGAAAGGGGGTCAAACACAGTATTAGTATGGTGTTCCTAATAATCATTTAGGTGAGTGTATGTTTGATTATTCAGTCATTACAAACACAGCGTTTAGATTGTTCTGAACACTGTCGGGCTATAGTGAAATAGTCTCTTTTACTTAGCTACTTCCCAACACTGTAGAGAACACATATATTCATGCATAATGTGCATATTGCAAATGCAAATTAAAATATCTGAGCATTAAAATTAGTAAAATTACAGGCATATAGAGAAAACAACAATTTAGCAGAGAAAGAAGCAAATCACATTAAGTGAAAAACAGCTGTTGAATCATTACACTAATACACAACAGGTAAAAACTTCCAATTTGCCCACATGTTGGTAATTTTCTCCTGCCCTTGGCAGGTGGTATTGAAAAGAGAGTCAAAGAACTTAATGTTCCTTACAACAACATGATATGGTTTAGAGGACATGGTTTTATTTCACAATAGACTGTAGGCTATTTCGGAAAACAAAAGTAGAGTTTTTATACTAAGTGCAGAGAATGCCTTTGGGTAACACTTGGTGGAATCTGGCACTTGTCTGAGAAAGATGCATGCTGGGTATAGGAGCAGATTAGTAAGGGTAATGTAGCTTGTAAAATGCCAGATATATTGATGGCCTGTTCAAATCTGGAGAGGTAGCACTGGCCAATGAGCTGCACAAAGACGTTTTTAAGACAGGTCTTGATCCATCTAAAAAAGCGTCCACTGGACAACAGCGAATGGTGAGTCCACAATAATAGGACGAGGGGATGGAATGATTTACAGGCTCCAGAGTGTTAATCACACACACTTCTTGGTAGGAAATTAAACTCATTTCATGCTTTGTGAACAGTTGAATAAACTGGATCTCTTTGGGGGTCATCTGGGACAAGGGCATGTCAAAGTTGATTAGTATCATAACGACAACGAAAGGTCAAGCATTTCAAAAAGCCAGAATAGGATGGAACTCTGAAATGTTAAATGTAAAAAAGGCATATAAAGTAAATGACTAACTAATGCATTTCATAAACATAGGGCCAGTATAGATTTGACCACATTAACAAAATGTCATTGTCTATTGTCAATTCTCAAGTTCACACTGACATCAAATTAAATAGAGTAAAGATTATGCGTATTTGGCATGCTGTCCGGGGGAGGGCTCCGGCTCGGAATTTTGGCCCGAACCCAGAGTATCCCCCCCGTGAGTGAGATAGTGTAGAACTAGACTGTATTATATTATGGATTGTGTTGACGTCTAATAAGAGTTTATTATAATCAAAGTGAGGAGATGGGGTGGTGGAAGGATGCTAAAATAAAAATATTAAACGAAAGAAGGTAAATCTGCTGTATATATACACCTCTTATCGTTGATTAAATTGATTAGCTTGATGTGCTCCACTCGTGTTTAATTAGGTTTAATTATCTGCAGGTGCTCCTCCCGAAATGTGTTAATAAAACATCACTTGTGTAGCAATGTATTATGAAGCTTAACTCACACAGAAGTCACTTTTACAAACCAAGCAGGTTTCTGTTGGTAAACACACCGAACTTGCAACTGAAACTTGTTGCGAAATCTGTGTGGGGAAATCTTTCACCCTCACGCAAAATTCTAGACTTGTGGAATTCCTATTGAAATGACAGCATTAACAAAAATTAGACGAACTATGGTAAATGTGACTGCACTTTAATACTGTAAATATTTGTATCACTCAACCACATGGTCGAGGAGCCAATTGATAAAAAAAATAGTATACTAACACTCACACAGGGTCAATGCGTGACTCTCGCCATACATTCTGCATTTAGCGCTTTGTCATACTGTCCAGAAAAAAAATATTGTTGCCCACCCCCTAGTCTTGCGTAGCCAGCCCTTTAGACTAACGGCAGAAGGTCTGGAGACTCTGGACTCTATCGCAGCTTTCGTTGGTCAAGAGGACGTTTGACTGACATGTTACTCAACCAATCACAGTTTGTTTTGTTTTGCGTCACATTTAAGGGGCGTGAAAATGTAAAGTCGATGTCCCTGCAATAACAAACCGGCATGCGTCTATAAATTATTCATTCAAGAATGTTGTGGAAGTTAACTGAAATGGAGCCGCGAACTTCACATACTTTTGAAAATCCAGCATTTAGTCGATCCTGGTAAGTGATCATTGTCACAGCTGTAAAAAGGAAGGTGTTCTTCTTCCACGAGGGAGTTTGGCATCATGGCATTTGTTTCCAGGCGGACCGTTAAAGAACGCAACACATATGTCTCGCGGACATCCTGTAGAATTCAACCAATCAGATGACTACTTCGAAACTCCTGAAGTGTTTCCAGATAAGTGTGCCATATGCATCAGATGTTCAGCCCACAGTTCATGGGCGTGATGTCTGAGGCTGAGACTACCCACCCCTTGACAACAGCCCTGCACTCACATTCATTCACTCCAGCGGTGTTTCCTCCGAGGAGGCAAGGATTAGATAGGATGAGAAATAGGATGAGAAAATAATACACAAATAAAACGCAAATATTACAAAATGTGACATTTAAAAGTGTAAAAATAACTTTTATTAAAAATAAGTTTTTCTAAAGTAACACTGTCTAAGCAGGTAAGGTTACAATGGGATACCAGAAGTCTTTCTTGCCTCTCTAAGTCTTCCCATTGAGTTTTAACAGACCCCCTAACGCGTGTGCTGGGTTTAGTGGGGGATAATTGACAACGAATGCAGATAAGTCTGGAGAGGGGCAATGCCTCCATTATGCAATGATTGGATGTGATTGGTTATGATTTGCTATGATTGGTTCATGCATTCTGCATTCGCAAATCAGTCTGAGTGAACAAAAGGATTGCGTTATTGGGAAGACTAATTAAAAAGTAAGTAAACAACTCAGCCACTTAGATATCACCACTTTATGTCACGTCAAAATCAAACTTGAAATGGCTTGAAAACATGATGACTGTGTTCTTTTTAGTGAGCAATCAGCTGAAATTACAGACTTGTGTCTGTGACTAGTGTTTTTCACGAGCATGATGACTGATGATCCGAAAATTAATTGACTATTAAAAAGTACAGCTGAACATCAGTTCACAAATAAATTGTATTGTTTAAATTGTTACTGCCTTTAGTTATTATTTTGGAATAAATAAAAAGAAATGTAAAACACTAACTTGATGAGATTTTATACTTGCTTTTAATAGATAGAACATCGGTTAATTACATTGTTAATGTAAAAATACAAAATAGAATTATATTTTGTTTCTTTTTTTATGTATAGTAATGTATACATATTTAACCAGAAAAATTTGATAACAGTAAGTGTAACCGGGACAGGAATTTACATTTGAATTTTTTTAAAACTGAGGACTTTACCTCCTCATTTCAGATCACCACTGCACGCCACTGATTCACTCGCTGAAAATGCCCGGTAAGTAAAAGCAAATTGCAGCTATTGCCAAATAAGTGCTTGTGCTGATCACTGGTAAAGGAATAAGACGTCAGTGTTGTTTTGCAGTTGTTTCACTGAAAGTGATGGAACAAACAGGTCCATTTTCACTGCTGCTCCTTTTTTCCTAGAATAGGGCTATTTCTAGACACTGACCAAAATAGCATTGTTCATATTCTTTCAAACAAAGATCTGCTTTGAGTCCTTTGGGGTATTTGTTAGTAGTAGCCTACAGAAAAGAACAGAAAGGAGAAATGGTGGATTTGCCCTGCCCCTTAAATTAAACAAATACAATATCCATATCACTGCCATTTGTTTTCCTTTTGTCTTTCATGTCTGAAGAACTAACTGCTGGATTACACTACACAACTTTTAAAATCCTAGATTTTAAAACACTAGGCATCACACACTTGCCAACTTAGTAAATGGTTACAGAGGAAATCGTACATCATACACTACCAGACTTTCGAAACGTTGCGATTCCGAACACAAACTCACACAGAAAAACGCATAAACATGTAAACGTAGACGCAACATTCGACTACCGCAGAAACGTCGACGAGCCCGGCATTTACAATCGTCAGCATGTCATCACTCACAGTCAGAATCAATGAAGCCATGTTGCGCAGCTTCTGGTTGTGTAATAAAACCGCCGAGATTTAAATTCCCAAAGAAATAGGATAAACTTTCACAGGTGAGAATGTGTTGGTTTTGAGTTTTTGTTAACTCAATATTACATGTTTTTACTTTGGTACTTTTAATGTTTTTACTATTACTATGGTAAAATTTTTAATGTTGTGTTAGTGGACGCCTTCGTCTTTTAGTATTGTGTACAGCAAAATCATCTGCTGAAGTCTATTTAATAGATATTCATACATACACGCGTTTAACTACTGTTGCAGACACTCGGGTGGCTTACGTATAGTAACCCATTAAAAAGGCCGAAATTGATCAACTCAAAAATCTGAGCAAAAGTAATGTAGTGTATTCCAGTCTTAAAGGGTTAGTTCACCCAAAAATGAAAATTCTGTCATTAATTACTTACCCTAATGTTGTTCGACACCCGTAAGACCTCCGTTCATCTTCGGAACACAAATTAAGATATTTTACTTGAAATGGCTCAGAAAGACCTCCATTGGCACAATGCACTTTACACTCTCAAGACCCATAAAAGGTACTAAAGACATTGTTACAAAGTCCATCTCACTACAGTGGTTCTACAATAGCTTTATGAAGCGACGAGAATAGTTTTTGTGCGCAAAAAAAAACTAAATAACGACTTATAAAGTGATGACGATTTCAAAACACTGCATCATGAAGCTTCGAAGCGTTATGAATCATTGAGTCGATTCAGCGGTTTGGATCGCCAAAGACACGTGATTTCAGCAGTTTGGCGGTTTGACACGCGATCCGAATCATGATTCGACGCGCTGATTCATAACACTTCGAAGCTTCATGATGCAGTGTTTTGAAATTGGTCATCACTATATAAGTCGTTATTTAGGTTTTTTTGCGCACAAAAACTCTTCTCGTTGCTTCATACTTCGGACTTTGTAACAACGTCTTTAGTACCTTTTATGGGTCTTGAGAGTGTAATGTGCATTGTGCCAATGGATGCCTTTCTGAGCCATCGGATTTCAACTAAAATATCTTCATTTGTGTTCCGAAGATGAACGGAGGTCTTACGGGTGTCGAATGACATGAGGGTAAGTAATTAATGACAGAATTTTCATTTTTGGGTGAACTAACCCTTTAAGCCTGCAAGTGTTTTCTAATACTCAGAGGCTTCTGACTCTGGGGAGGCCGTGGATCTCTTTCAAAATGTGGAGCAAATTTGAGATAAGTGAATAATTCAACAAACCGTTTGATTACAAGTCTGAATGTGCTAAATAGATGCTCACGAATAGGCGGTAACCGTAAACTGCTTTAACACTTTGTTATCAGATGGTAGCCTACATGTACAAAACATTAGTATTTATAATTTTGTTATACATTTTTACAGGTCACAAAAATATCACAAAAACCTTTAAAAAGGAATTTATAATAGTTGACAGTAAGCCAACAAAACTCAAAACTAACCTCAATTCAAAGTTTTTTAAGTCAATTGTAAAGTCATTGACTAATTTGCACTTGACTAAAAAACTACGAGATTATCACACACTTCATGGCTGTATACAGATTTCAAGGGACTGATTCCTTCCATCGTGGTAAAGCTGTTTTATGACAAACAAAAGAACAAAAGAAACAACAAAAAAAAAAAAAACTTTTTGACCTCAACGTTGAAAGTGAAGAGTTCTCATTTCTAAAAGTCCCAACTAAAAATAGATCTGTTCTGTTCTTATTCAGTAAAAGCTCCTTGCACTCCAAAGCTGGGGTTCAATGTCATATGGGCTTTGATGGGGCTTAAACAGGGCTTAGGCAGTACTTAATTACTAATGAGCTCTTTGAAACCTGCTGACTCCCTTGCACTAAAAGGCCATGGTTTGGATCATAGGTGGCATGGTTTTATTGGATTCACCTGGTTAGCTGAATATATTCACAGCATTTTTCTATACATACAACTGTAAGAAATTATATATACACAGTGCCCTCCACTAATATTAGCACCCTTTGTATATATGAGCAAAGGCGGCTCTGAAAATATTATTTAATATAATATAATATAATTTATCCTTCTGATCTTTAATTCATAAAAATATTAACCTTTCATTGAAGTAAAACAATTGAAAGTAGGGGGAAAATCTCATTATGAAATAAATGTTTTTCTCTATTATTGGCACTCAATTATTGCAACGTCCTTTTCCCAAGATAACAGCTCTTGAGTATTCTTCTATAATGCCTGAAGAGTTTGGAGAACACCTGACAAGAGATCAGAGACCATTCCTCCATACAGAATCTCTCCAGATCCGTCTGATTCTTAGCTCCATGTTGCTGCTTCTTCTTTTCAGTTCAGCCCACTCATTTTCTACAGGGTTCAGGTCAGGGAACTGGGACGACCGTGATAGAAGCTTCATTTTGTGCTCAGTGGCACATTTTTGTGTTGATTTTGATGTTTTGTTTTGGATCATTCTCTTTGGCCACTCAATCTCTCCTCCTCACCATTCATTAAGACGATATTGACACACGTCCTCTTCCACACTGTTAGACATTTATAAGAGATTTTACAGTAACTTACTGGCAACAGTGTTGCCAGTAAGTTACTGTATTTGAGATTTACAGTACAATAACCGCATTTCAGTTTACAGTAACTACATGTTACTGTAATTTTGTAATACAGTACTGTTACTGTAAACCTTGGTTAACAGTGCATTAATCCTAATCCTATTCAATAATTAATACTTACTGAATTACATTAATTCTTACATTAATCTATCCTACAGAAGTAATCCAAACAGACAATTATTATGAAATATAAAATTCTTTATTTAAAACATTTTAAGTGCTTTAACTTAAATATGTAAATGTGTGGAAAAAGTTCACTTTAAAACATCCTCGAATCAAATCTTATTTTCAGAAAATCATGTATCACTTATTTTACATTTTATTTACATTTAGATTTATGCATTTGGCAGACGACTTGCATTGCATTCAAGATACACATTTTACATTTTGTCAGTTCTTGCTTTCCCTGGGAATTGAACCCATGACCTAGCTAGCGCCACACACTATTGTTTGAGCTACAATTTTAAAAACTGCAGAAAATAGTAGGTAGAATACTGTAAATAGTTGGTTGAAGAATACTGTAACTTTGGTGCAAAATACACATATACATGAATAAAATATAAACAAAGAGCAAATTAATTCTGAAACAAGTTATCACAACAACACAAACACAAGTTTCATGTCTGTACCGATCTGTGCCATCTTCCACATTGGATGATTTCAAACAGGAACCAGGATTCTGCTCCATTATGGCAAGAAGTCCCTCTAGATAAGAATGATATGAAGTTAGTCATACAATTTGAGTATACACAAACATTTTACACTGTTGGAATTTAATAAAAAATAATAATCCCATTACAATTCATCATAATGGTAAAATACTATTTTATAGACAGTTAACACTTTGAGGTACACCTAGCTCAACGTATGCTGTCTAGTCTAATCCAGTCCTGCAATGCCTTCATGAAGATGTGAAATGAAATGTTCAGTTTTTGTTTTAGCTGGTGATTCAATGTTATGAATATTTTGAAGAATGTACTTTGTAGTGATGCTGAACCTGATTGCATATTAGAGAGGTGTCTCTGTTATTAGCTGAACAAAATTGATATTGAGTAAAAAACTAAAGAAAACTGTTAGTACATAATAGTAGCAGCAGCACAAACTACATGCTCCAAAAAAGTAATATTACTGAATCACCTCAACATGATTTCACAAACTATTTAATCAAAAACAACAATGTAACCTTTTATTGCAGGATGGATTACATGTATACTGCATTAGCTTAAGTAAGGTATCCTCAAACTTAATGCTGCATTCACACGGGGCACCGGCGTTAACGCTTCTCATTTACTTTGAATGGTTGACGTCATGCATTGCTGAACTGAATTGTGGGTTCCGTCGCGTCGCTTCACTCACGTTGCAAGCGGCAGAAGTTGAAAGGTGTGTTCGACATCAGCTGTGGCCGGATGCAACCAATCGGCGAGAGTAGCCGCGTGCAGGCGGGGAGGAGCTGCAAACGGAGACGTGAAGTCTGACACTTTCTGCTTCCCGCAGTGATGCTTGCACTGTGTTTGCACACTTTATCAGCTGAAGTGAAATAAATGCAATATTTGTCAATGCACAGATGTTTCAGAGACATTTTTTGTCATGTAATACTTTATGCACTACTTAATACAGCGTGTGTTTGTACAAGAATAAAGTTAACATACAAGCCTAAACTATCAATGAAGTGGGGGTCTATGTTTTTCATCTGTTTTATTGTGATAAACATGACAATATAACAACGCAACTACATGAAAAGAGATTTAACTGTTATAAAAAAGAGATTTGTGCGCATTAGAGGAACTGAAGGTTTTAGAATAAACACGAAACACATGTGATCGCTGTCATGCGGAGAATCTGGCCAATCGTGGAACAGCTGTGTCATCAAAGTCCGTGCAGTCGCTCTGGAGAAACTGCACCGGCTGTATTAGCCGACTGCTCTCGAATTGCTCTCGAGGTGCTTTGATGCCATACGTCACTGTCACGTGGCGTTGGCGCTGTCTCAGGTCAGACAAAATTTCTAACCGGCATGACGCCCTGTGTGAATGCAGCGTAAGTGTCTGTGTACATTACATATCCTATTAAAAAAGTGTCTCACCTAGTCCAAGTTTTTCCATTCAAACTCCATTAGGTGGCGAAGGAAGGATGACACTCTGTTGTTGATTACAGTTGTCTTCCTGTTCACAACTTCCCCGGTCTTCCGACTCACTCTGGTTTTGGTGGTGCATCTTGTTCCCTCCTCTGGGTTTTTCCTCACGAAAAAAACTTAAAGCAAGAGAAAATTAAGAGAATAAAGATATTTTAAATTTCATCACCCTTAGTGCCTTTGCTTTAAATGTTTTTGGTAACACTTTAGAATAATGGTCCGTCATTAAACGGATAGTTCACCAAAAAAAAAAAAAAGTAAATTCTGTCATTTACTCGCCCTGTTGTTCTAAACCTTTTAAAGAATGTTTGTAAACAGACAATTTTGAGGCACCATTCACTTCCATAGTAGGAAAAAATTACTATAGAAGTGAATGGTGCCTCAATCTGTTAGGTTACAAACATTCTTCATCTTCTTTTGTGTTCAGAAATGTATTCAGGTTTGCACTTGAGCAACATTATTCTAAAGTTTTGCCATGTTTTTTTTCATAAATTATATTTCATCTGCCAAAATCATCCAAAAATTGTCCAGGACTGCTTCAATTCCAGAAAATAAAATTATAATCTGTCAGTCCTGGACAAACACAGTTTTGGATTATTTTAGTATAATATAATTTATGAAAAAAAACATGGTACATGGCTAGTTACAGCTAAAAAGAGGTGGAAAAACTAAATAATTTTGTGATTCTGTTAAACAGACCCGACTAAAACATACAAGAAAAACTTTGAATTAACAGTAATATGTGGAGAAACAAAGAGGACTAACGTTACTTACCGTTGTATGAGTTCCAGTGTCGCACAGCACAGGCAGGCTCCTGGTATTCTTATCTAAAATGTAAAATAAATAATGTCAATCCAAATGTAAACTTTGTTTGTTAACGACATTATTTTTGCAACTAGTGGCCAACGTTAATTTACTAACGTCGTCCTAAATGTACGCTTAATATGCTCGATAAACAAAATCTTCATTGTATTGGTAAAGTTAATTCAATAAACTCACTAACGTTAAGTCTTTTTAAAAATAAAACGTTAGGTTTATGTTACCTCAGTTTTAGTACCAAAGCTGAAGCAAATGATAACCTAACGTTATGTAAAGTATGTTGTCCGGGCAGTATGTTGTTCTCTCTCCTCGGGCAGTAACGTTACACACGACGCTGGCTGCACTGGTTCCTAATCTAATTCAATAAACTCATTTTTTTTTTTTAAATAAAACGTTAGGTTTGCCTCAGTTTTTAACAGCAAAGCTGAAGCAAATGATAACCTAACGTTATGTAAAGTATGTTGTCCGGGCCGTGAGCTCTCTCCTCGGGCAGTAACGTTACACACAACGCTGGCTGCACTGGTTCCTAATCTAATTCAATAAACTCTTTTTTTTTTTTTTATAAAACATTAGGTTTGCCTCAGTTTTTAGCAGCAAAGTTTAAGCAAATGATAACCTAACGTTATGTAAAGTATGTTGTCCGGACAGTGAGCTCTCTCCTCGGGCAAAACTTACAACGCTGCACCGGTTCCTAATCTAATTCAATAAATTCATAAAACGTTAGATTTACCTCAGTTTTTAGCACCAATGCTGACAAGCTAAAATTGGGGTGCAGACAACCGCGGATAGTACAAATCACACTTACCTTGCTTGTTTGCCGTTCTCACGGGGGATGAAAAAATCTTCGCAGGGTGTCCGGACACAGCTCATATGTTCTCTGGAACCGTGAGCTCTCTCCTCGGGTAAAACTGTCAACGCTGCACTGATGGTTCCTAATATAAATCTAAAGCAAATCCTGTCGATCCCAATTGTGCCAAATAGGCCGTTGTGGTAAATACAGTATTATACTTTATTTTTAAAAAATACAGGAAATCACTGTATTTGGTGTTTGACGTCATAGAAAATACCCATGATGCAACGGGAATTACAGTTATTTACTGTAAAGAGAATTTACAGTATTATACTGGGTGATATATAGTAAATAACTGTACAAATTACAGAAATGTCTAACAGTGCAGGCAGATTTGTAACATCTTTAGTTGATTGGAACTTCTTAATTATTGCCCTGATGGTGGATGGATGGATTAGCTATTTTCTTAAAACCACTTTCTATTTTGTAAAGCTCAACATTCTTTTGCTGCACATCAGAATTCTTTGGTTTTACTCATTGTGAACAATGATTAAGGGAATTTGGCCTTGTGTTTCCTCATAAATCATGGCTGGACAATTTCATACTCCTAGTTACCCTTAAAAAAAGAGAAAAATTTTAATATGATATATTAAAGTCACCATGACATCAAAAGGGATTTTTTTTCGTGTTTATCATTAAGGATTTATCCTTGCACATCATTATTGTTTATTTTTGTTTTTTTAAATAAATGTACATTTGTAATCTCTAACAAAATTGATAGCCTCCCCTGCCCCTCGAAATGGAATATGTTCTCCTCATGACGTACAGTATGTCTCGGCGGAGAGTGGGACTAAATATTCTCCACAACTGACTCCAAACTGTCATTCAGATCTGCCTCCATTTAGTTTGCAACGGCCAACTTCCTACGATCCAATCAATTCCTGAGGACAAAATCCAGTGCCGCCCTAAATCTTTTCTCATTCCAGAAACTATTTCACTCAGATATACGTCTCAATAGGAAAGAAAAGACTATTTTAACTTCTGTTCCATGCTGACTTTAAGTAAAAGTAGGACCTGCATTACTGCCCTAAAAAGCCACATTATAATAAGCGGACTGAACTTCAAGTTCAAATCCATGCAAAAATACAGTTCATGCCATGAAGAGCCTTGAAGCTTGCAGAAAATATAGTTTTCTGAATGTTTACTTTGGATATAGCAAATGATGACAAAATTAATGTGTTTAATGAGATAAATGACGTATGCTTAATTTTACGATAAGTGTGCGATTAATCGCGATGCATCACACAACAAGAGTGCGATTAATCGCGATAAAAAAATGTTTACCGATTGATTGATTAATCTATTTATAATGCAATGCTAATCGTCTGTACAGAATGTTATACAATATTTTTTTCCTCACTCTGTGATGTGAAGCACGTCAGATCACACTTGATTAAATGTTAAATGTTCTCTTTTGTTGGACAAACGCTTCTCATGACAAGTTTGGAAAGATGTTTGGTGCCTGTTGCTTTTTCAAATGCATGTTATACTGTAAATGACTCAATCTCACAGCGCTGGGAGAGACAGAGGAGCATTTACTGCAAATCGATCTATCCACTCTGAACAGTGCTGCGCTTCACCTCTGCATATATTTATTTATTTAAAAATGGAAGCCTTTGCGGTAACACTTTAGATTACAGCCCGGAAGGTACTGTGTAAGTAAAACGAATTTACAGTGTAACTTTCTGTAATTATAGTGTAATTATAAAGTATGTATGTGTAGGTATAAGGGAACAATATTTGGGGAATAAAGGGGTAACTACCAGAAAAAAATTACAAATTATTTATACTGTAAATATTTTTTAATTAAGTGATAATTATTTGTGTAGTTACAGGGTAAGTATGAATATACGGGCTGTAAATTAAAGTGGTGCTTGTTCCCCTCTTGTTTCATGTAGTTACAGGGTAAGAATGAATCTACGGGCTGTAAATTAAAGTGGTGCTGGTTCGACTCTTGTTTCATGTGGTTGCAGGTTAAGTATGAATCTACAGGCTGTAAATTAAAGTGGTGCTTGTACCCCTCTTGTTTCATGTAGTTACAGGGTAAGTATGAATCTACGGGCTGTAAATTAAAGTGGTGCTTGTTACCCTCTTATTTCATGTAGTTACTGGGTAAATACAATAAAAACACGTACACAATCTGATATCACTCAGAAACATTTATTTGAAAAACAACTTTCAAAACAGATTAACAACACTTTTTATTCATTTATTCATTTTTAATTAACTTTTAATCATTTTTAATCATAATTCATTTTAATTAACTTTTGATTTGATTTCAAATAATAACGTCCTGACAGGAAAAAAAACATGTTTTGTCCCTTTTTTGTTTCTCTTGCTTGGCTTCTCCTCCTCTTGTTCCTCTTCTTCATTTTCATTATTTCCACTGAAGGAAATCCATGTCTTTTGCTATTCTGTATTAACATTTATTTAAAAAAATATATATACATCCAGAAATGCCCTCATAATTGACAAATATTTTCGCTTCCGACCATGAGTAAATAAGCTTTAAGTAGGGTTGGGAATCGTGAGAAATTTTCCGGTTCCTGTTCTGATTCCGGTTCCGCTAAACGATTCTGATTCCGATTCCGGTTCCATTAAAATTATTAAACAAATAGTGGTAAAGGAAAAAGGCACAATACGCAACTCAAACACTCCTTTTTGTGTTTATTACTTGGTCTCAACAGGTTGGCAATGTCAACAAAAAGTCTTGTATTGAACATATATTACAGTATTAATTAAGCCATTCTTGCAAAAAAAAATTAATTTATGGACATTAAAATTAAATATGTTCAAAAGAACACCTCTGAAATTGTCTTATTACATTTTCTCTCTCTGTCTCTGAATAAAACCAAGTTATAAATTATATTTATTAGTTATATTTATTAATTTAATAGTAGTTATTCTGCGAACTTGTAAATAATAAATGCTAATTCAGCATTACATCTCTCTCTCTCTCTATATATATATATATATTAGTGGTGGGCCGTTATCGTGTTAACGTGCTGCGTTAACGTGATACTCTTGTCAGCCGATAAAAAAAATATTGCCGTTAATCTATTCTCAAAGTTGGGTTGGGAGCTGGGTCTATACTATGCAAGCTATGACTTTCACCTTGATATTTTAGCGCGGATGTATACCTTGCCGAATTACACTGTAGGGGCGAGAGAACGAGTCTTCGAACCTGTGTGTATGCCTACTAGTGTTGTCAAAAATATCCATATTTCGATATGTATCGATACTGAAATATCTGAAACGATATGATACTCTTTTTCTACAGTATCGATATCAGCTGCATTCTCCTCTCCTCTCCGACTGACAGCGAGTTGACACGCACCCGCCTCCTCTCATTCAGTCCAGTTTACCCTCTGAATATGGCGAACGGGTGTTCAGCTGAATTTTTCTTCATGACAGCTGTGTTAGTGTTAGTGTGACCGGTGTCATATATATTTTTCTTCCACTGAAAAACATCCAACAGGATATTTTGTTGAGGTAAAATATTCCAGAAACTGAGAATTAAAACTAATGTTTTGAAAATTAACAATTTAATTCTTCATTACTTATCCTTATTACTTATTATTACTAAACATGTCTGATACGTAACGTGTTTTGTTATTGTAACAAATTTTTTAAATGCTTTTATTTTGAACAGAGCATTTAGCTTGCTAGAAAGCTACGGCAGCTCGATTAGCCATCAAATGAAAACATCCCGAAAACAGCTTTTGATCAGGCATTTAAAACAGCTACCACGTTGGGTCCTAAGCGGACACTATTTCATGGTAGGACCCGATTTGTCATGACACCGGTCTAAATTTTGCGCAGGGTTGCACATAACGTTAATTCTACTAATTCCCGCAGATTTCGCGCTCGCATCTGAAGCGCACACACACATACCGTAATAAAGCCGCCTCTGACATACAAGTGCAAAAATGAGCTCCTTTTTCCAGCTTATTAATGGTCAAATACACTCACAAATGTCTCAATGCCCATCTTGGTGAGTTTTAACGTAAACACAGTCGTAACCAGCTCACAGGAACAGTGTTTGGGATCCATCCGTGCATCAGGTCTTAAAGGGACAGAAGTTATTTATTATTCAAACTACAAAAAGACAAACGATCACTTACGAGCACACATATTCTGAATGCCTTCGGCAGAATTCAAATGAGCCATTTTAATCTAGATTAATTCCAAGATTACAGTGAGATCTAGATTAAAGGAACTGTATGTAAGAAATGTATTTCAATTAATCATAAAATGGCCCTGATATGTCACTAGACATTAAGAAATCATGTTAATTTCAAATACTTATATCACTGACAACGGTTGCCAGGCCAAGATATTGTCATTTTAAAAGTGAAGTTGCAGCCCACAACTGATGTTGATGTTGACATGTTGTGTTTTGGCCTGAAGCGCCACCCTCCACCTATCTACCAATCACGAAGTCAGTAGTGTTTCTGCATTCGGGTTGCCAGCTCTGCTCTAGTTACCACAGCTGCAGCTACAAACTTTTTGGATAAACAATGTCTAACTTTACGAAACCTAAACGACCTCGTTAAGAATCAGAAAAACGTTGTGACAGTGTCCGAAATAAAACAAGGATTTGTATAAGAGATGCCTTTGAAAGATGGAGACGGCTGAAAACGGAGAATAATTTGAAGACTGATGCCAACGTTGCTAATTTTCTCCTGGACAGGTAAGGTTCATCTATGTTTGGCTAACTTGTACTTAATGTTAATGGACATTTCAAATATTCATGACAGTCGAACAAAGTTATGCATGTTTGTGCAAAGTAACGTTAGGTTAGCGCTAGGGTTGGGTACCGAAATCCGGTTCCAATATGGCACCGGTACTTATATAACCGGTATGTACCGGACCGAATCAGAACGCAGATTTCGGTTCCTCATTTCGGTGCCAAAATTCAAACGTGCTTTCGCGCTTTGGCTGAGCCAGAGACAGACGCTCAGCGCTGGTCACATCACAACTCATGACAACTATTCAGTGTTTTCAACCACATCATGTTTATTTCAGGTTTCAGACATTTAAATGCTCATAAGTAGCTCTACTAGCAAAAAACACACCCTGATGTCTATGAAAGCGGCTATGACAATCCTTTCAGACGGTTATAATTTGACTAACGTTACATGTTTTATTCACATCAGATACATGCACATTATATAGTAACTATAGCGTTTACTCTGTTCTTCTTCCAGTTCACTGGTCACTTACTTTCATGTATTTTGTAAGACGAGAATGAACTCAAGTGTTGTAAATCCGACAGATCCGATTCTGAGGCGCAAACTAACATGGCGCCGCCCATTGCGCTTTATACATCAACTAACACACATTGACTCACACATTTGAACATCAGATAGTTTGTGACACAGTTAAGAAGTTTGTGAATATTTTGAATAAAAAGAAAAAACGAAATAAACCCGATACAGCTGAGCTGTCAGCGCTATTGCGGCTGCTGTGTCATCATGTGAGAAACATGACGCGTCGCCATGGAAACATTAAGACGATGCGTTCTAAAATATTTAGCCAGAGAATATGATCATATTTCAAAAAAGAGCTGAAGCTCGAAGCTGGTTAGTAGCATACCAAGAATACAGACGACTGCTGTTATTATTGTAATTAAGAGTTATATTAGGCTTGTTGTAGTTGGGTTAGGTGGCTTAGGTTTTACTGTGAATTTGTAAATAAGTCAATTATAATTTGTAAATAAGTAAATTGTGTTTTGTTTTTATTTATATTCATACATTTAAGTATACATTAAACTTTTAATAAATGGTTCAATTTAAATAAAAAATAAATAAATAAAAAGCCATTTAATGTCATCCACCTCGTTTTGTGGCCTTTTTAAAAAAAAAAAAGTATCGGTTCAGGCACCGTTTAGGCACCGGAACCGTTTTAAAAGTATCGGTTTGGCACCGGAATCGAAAAAAACCCAAACGATACCCAACCCTAGTTAGCGCAGATGGAGGAGGTGGGTCATTGAATTGAAAAGGTAACGTTAAGGAATTGTTTGGTAAATAAAAACGGCGAGTCGTCATTGCTAACATTAGTAATGCATTATCAGAGCCCGTTTCTCTGTCATTATGCTGGGACGCTGAGGAAAACAACATTAGCACGCCCATTATGGCAATGTGAAAACGTATTTGAGACAGTAGCCTAACGTTACCTCGGTAAAAATTATTCCTCATTCGTTCTTCGCATATATAGTGGACAAAACATGCTGCAAGTGGACCTGTATGACCATTGCTAATGTTATTTAGCTTTGCTGTAATTTTACTATAGTATTTTTTCATGTGGGAATGTACTGTCACATACGATCGTTCATATTTACGATTATATTTGGCTAATCGCCATTAGTACATTTTCGCGATTCATAATTACTTCACAAAACATCGCTCTTGAAGCATAAACATAATTAACAGAAAGAAAAAAAACTTACTGTGTACGACTCGTCACTTGCCATTGAAAGCTCGGTGTAGCAGCCTACGTTCCTGCTGGATCCTGCAGCCTAGCTGGCAACCTCGAGTCAGGGGGAGGGGGAGAGGGGATACACCGCTCTACAGTAATTTGAAAGTGATTGCAGTACCAGTTTTGGCCACAGTCCTACATACAGCTCCTTTAAAACAATTTATCTATGCCCACCACTAATATATATATATATATATATATATATATATATATATATATATATATATATATATATATATATATATATATATATATATATATATATATATATACATGTTGATAGTCTATAGTTTATTACTACTGAAATAACATATTTACCCATGAATGAATTCCTACCTAGCAATGGGGACGTGCAAGGAGCAGCAGTCTTCCTTAAACAGTTGAAAATATTGCATGTTTTGAGGTTGATTCCGTGCTGTAGCAAATGTCTTGTCAAATTGCTAGTGCAGCCTCCTTTGCATGTTATTAACTTTTCACATGTGATACATTTTGCTTTGTCTTCATTCATTCTTTGGAAATTAATCCATACTTGTGATTTTCTCTTCACCATGTGGAAATATCTGACGCAAAACCGTGAATGTGTAGCGCGAGGGCTTTTAGTGCTGAACTGCGTTAATTGGTTGCACTCCTGGAAACGGCAGGCAACGTAATTAATATTCATGATGAGGTGAGCTGTCGCTCGCTATTAAAGGATACGCTCCAAGCACTCCGCACACACATTGCACCAGAACCTTTCTCGGAACCGGAATTTAGGAATTTCGTGCTGTTCTGGTATTTTTCAAAAATCAGTATCGGTTCTGCATAAGAACTGGTTCTCGGTTCCCAACCCTAGCTTTAAGCTTTCAAGACGTTCTCACACGAGTTTCATCTCACCCTGTCTTGTTTGTTTCTCATTGCTATTATCATATATTATATTATTGTTTGTTAGCATTATACTGTTGTGAGCATTAAAGCTACACTATGTAACTTTTCCGTCCACTAGAGGTCGCCTGTTCAAAACAAAGGCGTAGTTTGATGACGCCACGTTTGAGCGCAGAATCTCGGGACATGTGGTTTTCACCTCACAGCCGGTGGGAAACAGTCAGGATAGGACTCAGGCAGAAATCTTGTTCATGGATGCGATTATTAACATTACTGTAGTCTGAAGCAGAGCAGAAGCGAGTTTTGTGGAGCTGAGCAAGGCCGCAGGAGCGATTGAAGAGCGGGACTGTTATTATGGCATAGTCGCTGGCGGGACTTTTATTATGACACGGTTGCCGGCGGCACTTCCTCTTCTCCAGTGCTGAGTGTGAGGTAACGCAGCTCTGTTTATCGTATTAGATATATCTGAGTGTGTTGAAAAGGAAGTTATGACGTTCGCTCGGCGGCTGCTATGACACTTGTTCACAATGCAGTGAGAGTAAAGTGTTTCACTGAATAAAACCGGAGACCGAGGGTGACGCAGATATGACGCAATCGACAGGCGACTCCCTCACACGCATAGCTCACACGTCCCGGCTCCTTGGTTAAAATAGCAATTTTCTCACGATTTACAAATAGTTGAAAACATTTGGGATATTCTAAGTACTCAACTGAACAAAATATATAACACTGGCCTAGTGGTTTCTGGATGTTTTACTGCAAAAATCCTACATAGTTCACCTTTAATTAAAACAATCAAATAAAATAAAAACGGACAGCATCCGTCATCCGCATGACCAGAGTTTCTTGGTGTGCTAACGTCATGCTTCAAGTTACGTCAAGCGTGAACTTAACCCTCTCATGCACGCGTGGGTGACTGTGGGTCGGAAGCGATAATAAATCGGAAGCGATAGCGATAATAATTTTTTTTTTAAAATATTGGTATTTTTCTTTCAAACACTTATCGTTTCACTTCAGAAGACCTTGATTCATCCATTTGGGGTCGTATGGCTTACTGTATGTATTGCTGTATGTGCTGTTTGATGCATCAACTTTTAGAAAAAAAAAATCCTGTGTTCATCTGAAGAAAGAAAGTCGTATACATCTCGGATGGAATGAGGGTAAAAGATGAGGAAATGGTGAGGACATTTCTGGGTGTACTGTATTTTCTTTTAATAATAGCTAGAGACATGGGATTCCTGCTTAAGATTAATATGTGGCAAGAACGAAAAAGAAGAGGAACAAGAGGATGAAGCCAAGCAAGAGAAACGATTAAGAAGTGTTGTAAATCTGTTTTGAAAGTTGTTTTTCAAATAAAGTTTTCCAAGTGATATCAGATTGTGTACGTGTTTATATTGTACTTACCCTGTAACTACATGAAACAAGAGGGTAACAAACACCACTTTAATTTACAGCCCGCAGATTCATACTTACCCTGTAACTACATGAAACAAGAGCGAAATAAGCACCACTTTAATTTACAGCCCGTAGATTTATACTTACCCTGTAACTAAATGAAACAAGAGGGGAACAAGTAGGGATGCACCGGTTGACCGGCCAAAAACCGGAACCGGCCGGTTTTTGCTTCTAGCGCGCGATCGGCAACCGGCCGGTTTTCTTTGTATTTTTCTGCCGATTTATCCGGAAGTGCGCCCGCGTGCACATACGCCTATATTGCAATCATTCGCGAACATGTCACTTGTGTGTTACAAACGGAACCTGGAGAACTAAGGAAGAGCCGCTTTCCTGCGCGAGCCTACCTCTCCGCGCCCTGCACAAGTGCAGATAGTGAGCGTTTGTTCAGCTCAGCTTCATCTGCACACACAACGCGTCTGCTAATGTCCGATTCGCGAACCAATGACTCATTTGAACCGAATCATTTTAACGACTGGTTAGAACAACTGATCCGTCCAACACTTGAACTAACGAACCAGTTTATTAATTTACTCAGAACTCCTCTGAAATGAGAACACAAGTGTGCTTACCCAATTCAGCAAGAGTGAATAGTAAGAATTAGTTTAATCATCCACAGTCATTCAGCTTATTTATGTTGACAATTTGTAGTGAAATATAATTTAGTGTAGACTGGAGTTAGGTGAGACCAGAACAAAGTTGTTAGCTAGCTGATAATTTTACTAAATTGTATATGGTAGAAAATTAGGCTATTTATTAATTTTTTATGCTACTTTTTAATATTGATATGATTATACCAAAACAATTATCATTAAATAGTGTAAAAAATGAGGATCAAAAGAAACAAACATCAAGGTAGAGATCATACATAATATCAGATGTCAAAATAAGATAAGCAAAAATTACAAAAGTTTCTTTGCATTTATTTTACATGTATTGTTTTGTCAGTATTGTGCTCACAGATCACGTAGGTAGAGGACTTTACTGTGTGTGTGGATGACCATGTCTGTCAGAAACCACCGAAGACCATTTTTGACCCAGGAAAAACCTGCTATAGGATGATCATTTTTATTTGGTAACACTTTAGAATAATGGTCATTAGTTAATATTGGTTAACTAAATTAGTTAACATTAACTAATAATGAACTGCACTTATAAAGCGTTTATTAATTTTGTTAATGTTAATTTCAACATTTACTAATGCATTATTAAAATCTCGTTAACATTAGTTAATGCACTGTGAACTAACATGAACAAACCATGAACAGCTGTATTTATATTAACTAACGTTAACAAAGATGAACAAATACAGTAACAAATGTACTGCTCATGGTTAGTTCATGTTAGTTAATACATTAACTAATGTTAACTAATGACCATTATTCTAAAGTGTTACCTTTTATTTTACCTTAATTACATTGACTTAATTTGATTTTAAAAGCACCTGCTGTAGCATCTTAGTTTTTTTTCGTTGCACTAAACATTATTTGATTTAACATTTTGGAACAATTATATACTTTGGTTTTATTTAATTTCACTGGTAAATACTTTTTTTCTTTACACTGAATTTAAAAACAAATGCTGATTTAAGTAACATCTTTGTTTGGATTGCAGAATATGCAGCTGTTGCCTTTAATTTCACCTTTCAGCCTTTTAATTTCCAATTAAATTTCTTGTTAATTTCAGATTGCGGACTTGTTTTCATTAGCCAAAAGCCAATTTTGCCTGTTAAATACCAAATAAACATCTTGTTCATGTATACTTTCATTCTTTTATTGTGTTAAAAAAAAAAAAAAAATCGGAAATCGGTATCGGAATCGGCCAGTTTTCTTGAAAAAAATCGGTATCGGAATCGGCCATGTAAAATCATGATCGGTGCATCACTAGGAACAAGCACCACTTTAATTTACATACTTACTTGAAAATTACCTCTTGATTAAAAAAATACTTACAGTATAAATAAATAGTTAATTTTCCTGGTAGTTCCCCCTTTATTCCCCAAATATGAAATATTGTTCCCTTATACCTTCACATACAAACTTTATAGTTACACTACAATTACCGAAAGTTACGCTGTAAATTTGTTTTACTTACGCAGTATTTTCCAGGCTGTAATCTAAAGCGTTAACGGATTTGCAATTCCATGATCTCAAATCACGATTTTGGTTTCATTTCAGTCAATCATGCAGCCCTAAATTAACCTCACACAAGCACAAACAAATTCTCCCTTTACACAAACAAGCTCTCTTTCACATGCTCAACTGCATCGCACATGTGCTACTGTGGTAAATGTATTCATCGCACAGACCAATTTTTTCGTAGCACTTGCGACATACAGCTCTGGAAAAAATTAAGAGACTACTTAACAGACATACAGCTCTGGAAAAAATTAAGAGACTACTTAACATTGACTTCTATACTTGGAGTGGTCTCTTAATTGTTTCCAGAGCTGTATATGTTGCACTGTACAGCCCTGGTTATGAGGCTGATATCTATTTTATTTAAAGAGCTTAAGTATTTATTTTATTTCAGAGAAGAATGGCTAGGATGAAACTACAGCTTGGCAAAGCAGCCTCTTCCTTCCTTGTTCTGTTTTCTACATTCCTCAGCGGGATGATCAAGAAAGTCTGCCAACTCTAAAACTGTCATACGTTGTTGAAAAAACAATAATAACAACAGAGGCAATGATAATCCTAATCCACACGCACATGATTTAATATGCATTTCCCAAATCACTCACATAATTAATACAGTAAACAAAATGTGCGAGAGGATTATATCAAGATAGACACAATAGCTCTGACAGATCAACTCTCTAAATCATTCATGAGAAAAACAAGCCTCACAAGCCCTTTTACAGTATTCCCTGTCTATATGGCCAAAATCCAATCAGGAAAAACAGTCTAATAAACTCTCTATTTGACAATTGATTTTATCGTTACTGAGGCCTACTGTGCTGAAAGTATCCTTATAGCTTGACGTAAGCAAACTTGGTGTGTACATTTAATTTGGCATCAGCTATCCTATCATCCTCTTCTCTTCTCTTTAAAGGGCTGAATTTAAAAGCACAGCCCCTTTCTTTGAGGCAATGACTCTCTTTTTTTCTCTATTGTCCTCATGTTTTTCACTTAAATGACATTTGGCAAGTGTTAGGTTATGTTCATGAGCACCAAAGAACTGTGGAGGGCAACTGTTTGCTTACAAGGAAGAACCAAAACAAAATGTTCTGGAACATTTTTATTAGATTTTATTAGAACCTGTTAAAATATAACACTTTGAAATGAAAGGAAATGCAGCATTTAAATTAAATTAGATGACATCTATAAGCTTTCTAGTTGTTTTTAAAGGGATAGTTTTCCAAAAACTGTAAAGTCCAAACCCATATGACTTTCTTGCTTCTGTGGAACACAAAACAAAAATGTTTTAAAATATATATGGGTCCATACAATGAAAGTCAATAGGGCCCAATGTTGTTTGGACCCCAATGTTCTTCAAATATCTTATTTTTTTTGTTCTGAAGAAGAAAGAAAATAAATTAATTGGAACAACATGAGGCAACACTACATCCCAATCCCTGTGTCTGAAAATACATACTTCCCTACTATATAATCTAGTATGAAAAAAGCAGAACATCAAATGAGCAGGGTGTCAAAACAATACTTGGATGATGTACTGCATTTACTGCATATTCTGGAGTGTGCAACCAGTTGGCAATCTGCTTTCCAAAGAGGCCACAGGAGCTGAGGAGCGAAAACGTATAGGGGGAAAAGTGTGCAACAGGTGCAATGGTTTTCCTCATGGTTAAAATGAATTTGTTTAGTGTGAGACGGAAGAAAAGGGGACCAGACTCAATGTGTGGTTAAATTACCCTAGGGAAGCCTTTATTGAATGACAAGTTTGAAATTAGTGTAGGTATTCCAAGGTGCAGGAAAGCTGATCCTTCAGTGCAGGAGTGAAGTTGAGGCAACTTGCTGGAGAACCTGCAGTCTGAGAGACACACAGACCTGACCATCCAGTGACCATTCAGGACAGACCATCCACAATACTGTGTGCTGACCCTGCTCGAAGTTGGACTGTACAGTGTAAGTCCTGGAGTGCCAAGAACCACCTGGACAGGGTTCACTCCATGTACATGGATATTTCTTATTCTATTCCAAAAGCTCATGCTATACGTTAACTAACACTGTTGCCAGTAAGTTACTGTATTTGAGATTTACAGTACAATAACCGCATTTCAGTTTACAGTAACTACATGTTACTGTAATTTTGTAATACAGTACTGTTACTGTAAACCTTGGTTAACAGTGCATTAATCCTAATCCTATTGAATAATTAATACTTACTGAATTACATTAATTCTTACATTAATCTATCCTACAGAAGAAATCCAAACAGACAATTATTATGAAATATAAAATTCTTTATTTAAAACATTTTAAGTGCTTTAACTTAAACATGTAAATGTGTGGAAAAAGTTCACTTTAAAACATCCTCGAATCAAATCTTATTTTCAGAAAATCATGTATAAAAGTAATCAGAGTGCATTCAATATCACTTATTTTACATTTTATTTACATTTACATTTGGCAGACGACTTGCATTGCATTCAAGATACACATTTTACATTTTGTCAGTTCTTGCTTTCCCTGGGAATTGAACCCATGACCTTGCTAGCGCCACACACTATTGTTTGAGCTACAATTTTAAAAACTCTGCAGAAAATAGTTGGTAGAATACTGTAAATAGTTGGTTGAAGAATACTGTAACTTTGGTGCAAAATACACATATACATGAATAAAATATAAACAAAGAGCAAATTAATTCTGAAACAAGTTATCACAACACAACACAAACACAAGTTTCATGTCTGTACCGATCTGTGCCATCTTCCACATTGGATGATTTCAAACAGGAACCAGGATTCTGCTCCATTATGGCAAGAAGTCCCTCTAGATAAGAATGATATGAAGTTAGTCATACAATTTGAGTATACACAAACTTTTTACACTGTTGGAATTTAATAAAAAATAATAATCCCATTACAATTCATCATAATGGTAAAATACTATTTTATAGACAGTTAACACTTTGAGGTACACCTAGCTCAACGTATGCTGTCTAGTCTAATCCAGTCCTGCAATGCCTTCATGAAGATGTGAAATGAAATGTTCAGTTTTTGTTTTAGCTGGTGATTCAATGTTATGAATATTTTGAAGAATGTACTTTGTAGTGATGCTGAACCTGATTGCATATTAGAGAGGTGTCTCTGTTATTAGCTGAACAAAATTGATATTGAGTAAAAAACTAAAGAAAACTGTTAGTACATAATAGTAGCAGCAGCACAAACTACATGCTCCAAAAAAGTAATATTACTGAATCACCTCAACATGATTTCACAAACTATTTAATCAAAAACAACAATGTAACCTTTTATTGCAGGATGGATTACATGTATACTGCATTAGCTTTAGTAAGGTATCCTCAAACTTAATGCTGCATTCACACGGGACGCTTCTCATTTACTTTGAATGGTTGACGTCATGCGTTGCTGAACTGAATTGTGGGTTCCGTCGCGTCGCTTCACTCACGTTGCAAGCGGCAGAAGTTGAAAGGTGTGTTGGACATCAGCTGTGACTGGATGCAACCAATCGGCGAGAGTAGCCGCGTGCAGGCGGGGAGGAGCTGCAAACGGAGACGTGAAGTCTGACACTTTCTGCTTCCCGCAGTGATGCTTGCGCTGTGTTTGCACACTTTATCAGCTGAAGTGAAATAAATGCAATATTTGTCAATGCACAGATGTTTCAGAGACATTTTTTGTCATGTAATACTTTATGCACTACTTAATACAGCGTGTGTTTGTACAAGAATAAAGTTAACATACAAGCCTAAACTATCAATGAAGTGGGGGTCTACGTTTTTCATCTGTTTTATTTTGATAAACATGACAATATAACAACGCAACTACATGAAAAGAGATTTAACTGTTATAAAAAAGAGATTTGTGCGCATTAGAGGAACTGAAGGTTTTAGAATAAACACGAAACACATGTGATCGCTGTCATGCGGAGAATCCGGCCAATCGTGGAACAGCTGTGTCATCAAAGTCCGTGCAGTCGCTCTGGAGAAACTGCACCGGCTGTATTAGCCGACTGCTCTCGAATTGCTCTCGAGGTGCTTTGATGCCATACGTCACTGTCACGTGGCGTCGGCGCTGTCTCAGGTCAGACAAAATTTCTAACCGGCATGACGCCCTGTGTGAATGCAGCGTAAGTGTCTGTGTACATTACATATCCTATTAAAAAAGTGTCTCACCTAGTCCAAGTTTTTCCATTCAAACTCCATTAGGTGGCGAAGGAAGGATGACACTCTGTTGTTGATTACAGTTGTCTTCCTGTTCACAACTTCCCCGGTCTTCCGACTCACTCTGGTTTTGGTGGTGCATCTTGTTCCCTCCTCTGGGTTTTTCCTCACGAAAAAAACTGAAAGCAAGAGAAAATTAAGAGAATAAAGATATTTTAAATTTCATCACCCTTAGTGCCTTTGCTTTAAATGTTTTTGGTAACACTTTAGAATAATGGTCCGTCATTAAACGGATAGTTCACCAAAAAAAAAAAAAAAGTACATTCTGTCATTTACTCGCCCTGTTGTTCTAAACCTTTTAAAGAATGTTTGTAAACAGACAATTTTGAGGCACCATTCACTTCCATGGTAGGAAAAAATTACTATAGAAGTGAATGGTGCCTCAATCTGTTAGGTTACAAACATTCTTCATCTTCTTTTGTGTTCAGAAATGTATTCAGGTTTGCACTTGAGCAACATTATTCTAAAGTTTTGCCATGTTTTTTTCATAAATTATATTTCATCTGCCAAAATCATCCAAAAATTGTCCAGGACTGCTTCAATTCCAGAAAATAAAATTATAATCTGTCAGTCCTGGACAAACACAGTTTTGGATTATTTTAGTATAATATAATTTATGAAAAAAAACATGGTACATGGCTAGTTACAGCTAAAAAGAGGTGGAAAAACTAAATAATTTTGTGATTCTGTTAAACAGACCCGACTAAAACATACAAGAAAAACTTTGAATTATCAGTAATATGTGGAGAAACAAAGAGGACTAACGTTACTTACCGTTGTATGAGTTCCAGTGTCGCACAGCACAGGCAGGCTCCTGGTATTCTTATCTAAAGTGTAAAATAAATAATGTCAATCCAAATGTAAACTTTGTTTGTTAACGATATTATTTTTGCAACTAGTGGCCAACGTTAATTTACTAACTAACGTCGTCCTAAATGTACGCTTAATATGCTCGATAAACAAAATCTTCATTGTATTGGTAAAGTTAATTCAATAAACTCACTAACGTTAAGTCTTTTAAAAAATAAAACGTTAGGTTTATGTTACCTCAGTTTTAGTACCAAAGCTGAAGCAAATGATAACCTAACGTTATGTAAAGTATGTTGTCCGGGCAGTATGTTGTTCTCTCTCCTCGGGCAGTAACGTTACACACGACGCTGGCTGCACTGGTTCCTAATCTAATTCAATAAACTCATTTTTTTTAAATAAAACGTTAGGTTTGCCTCAGTTTTTAACAGCAAAGTTTAAGCAAATGATAACCTAACGTTATGTAAAGTATGTTGTCCGGGCCGTGAGCTCTCTCCTCGGGCAGTAACGTTACACACAACGCTGGCTGCACTGGTTCCTAATCTAATTCAATAAACTCTTTTTTTTTTAATAAAACGTTAGGTTTGCCTCAGTTTTTAGCAGCAAAGTTTAAGCAAATAATAACCTAACGTTATGTAAAGTATGTTGTCCGGACTGTGAGCTCTCTCCTCGGGCAAAACTTACAACGCTGCACCGGTTCCTAATCTAATTCAATAAATTCATAAAACGTTAGATTTACCTCAGTTTTTAGCACCAATGCTGACAAGCTAAAATTGGGGTGCAGACAACCGCGGATAGTACAAATCACACTTACCTTGCTTGTTTGCCGTTCTGACGGGGGATGAAAAAATCTTCGCAGGGTGTCCGGACACAGCTCACATGTTCACTGGAACCGTGAGCTCTCTTCTCTCGGGTGAAACTTTCAGCGCTGCACTGATGGTTCCTAATATAAATCTAAAGCAAATCCTGTCGATCCCAATTGTGCCAAATAGGCCGTTGTGGTAAATACAGTATTATACTTTATTTTTTAAAAATACAGGAAATCACTGTATTTGGTGTTTGACATCATAGAAAATACCCATGATGCAACGGGAATTACAGTTATTTACTGTAAAGAGAATTTACAGTATTATACTGGGTGATATATAGTAAATAACTGTACAAATTACAGAAATGTCTAACAGTGTAGTCATGTGCCTTTCTCTGGTTGCAGAGCTATTACTGGTGCTTCATTCCTAACTTCTCCTGTGTATGTGCCTTTCTCTGATTAGCGAGCTATTACCAGTGCTTCATTCCTAACTTCTCCTGTACATGCTCAATCAGAATTCGGTGTGGGGATGCTTTGCCCTCTCAGGCTTCTTTGGCTACATCTAACAGCCCTTGAGGTTTCCGCCCAAACAGTAACTCAAAGGGAGACAATCCAGTAGAGGCCTGGTGAAGCTGCAGGACCCCGAACAGCATGTACGTGATCATGACATCCCAATCTTGTCCGTCTTCGGCTACCACCCGCTTTAGCATTCTATTAAGAATTTGATGAAAACGCTCAACCAATCCATCTGTCTGGGGATGGTAGACTGAGGTATGAAGTTGTTTAACCTGTAGCAAATTGCAGAAGTCCGCCATAAGCCAGGAGACAAATGGAGTAACCAGGCTGGTCAATATTTCCTTGGGGATGCCTATCTGGCTAAACAGAAGGAACAACTCCTTGGCAATGTTCTTGGAAGTGGCTTTTCAGAAATACCCACCCGAGCCAATATCTCCTGCTTTGGCACTACATAATCAGTGGCCAAAGTGGGGGATAATGAATAGTGGACACTCTGCGCGTCCCCTGTTAGAAAGGAAGCCATGATGCCAGCCCACTCAGTCTCGTCCCACTCCTCCTGCTCAGCCACAATTTTTAATGTGTGGAGGTAGGCCTCCACATCCCCAAGATCTGTTAATTTGGTGAGCAGTTGCCTGGCTGTGGCTCAGGTACTGGGAAGCGAAGCTTGCAGTGTGGTCTCTAGATGGAGTCTCCATGTCATACGAGAGAGAGGGAATGAGAGAGAGCCAGATCTGTAGGATGATGAGAGGAAACACAGACAAGTTAGGTATCTGTCCTCAATTCTCACTTGCCTGCATTCTCCACCAGTTTTGGTGGGACAAATAGGACCAGACTCAATGAATGGTGAAGTTACACTGGAGGGGCCTTTATTGAGTGACAAGTTTGAAATTAGTGTAGGTGTTCCAAGGTGCAGGAAAGCTGGTGCTTCAGTGCAGGAGTGAAGGTGTGGCAATGTGCTGGATAATTGCAGTCTGGGTTCCTTAATAATCACCTTAGCCTGCAAGAGAAAAGAACCAGAGAATGTGTTAGTCTTGGGAGATCTAGCCTCTCCTAAGCCTCTTTGCTTAAATCCACTTCTCCTGGTGGCTCTCAGATGGCTCCTTTTCCCTTTTTCTGCCTCTTGGCAATTGGATTCTCTCTGTTTCCATGACAATGCTGATAAGTGTTTGGGTAGCTCGCCACATTAGCAACATATGAGTAAATAGCAACATATGAGTAAATAATTTTTGTAGTTTCTGTTAGTAAATGGATAAATTACAAGATGGCAGATGTAGTATGTCAGGGAATGTGTTTATATCATGCACCTGCATACCTAAATATTCTTAATCAACAGCCAATAAGTACCCCAAGTTCTAAGTTCTTTGGAAATTTTATTTATTTATTTATTTGTGTCAAATACGTGGTTATGTCCATCAAAAAGTCCTATTTTGATGGAAATAAAAATAATTTCACAAGGCTTTAAAATCACAAGTGCTGTGAGTTCTTGCTGTGATTTCATTTTAGGCTGATATTGTTGTGAAATATTTTAATTTATGCTACACAGCAGTGAGATCATTAGCATTTTAGCAGCATGGAAGCTGTAACTCAAATTACCCATTGCAGAGAAGTCTATGGCTAATTGCATTACCAAGGGCAAGTGCTGGAACCGAAAGAGAGAGTTTTTTCCCTTACCTTTTGTTACAGTGCATCTTTGCCTCAAACTGCAAGCTCAACTGACTGATTTTTGAAAATATGCCATCCACAGTAAGACACATCCCTTTTCTAGGTCAGGGTTATTGCTCCTACATCACAAGAAAATTTGACTCAAGAACTTCTGCACTACTAAGCTCAGAAACCCAGACAGCTTTACATACATGACAGCACAGGTCTTTTTGCGTCAAGCACTTGCTTTATGCAGCTGCCATTTATCATTTATGCAAACTCTATAAATGCTTTATGCTAGCTGTACAAAATTCCACTTAATTAAGAATATGACTAAACGTTCCATGGCTGCTTCTCTGAGCCGTGCCGTAATGTGACAGAATTCATTAAAATCACCCACAGAGTAAGCACATTCCTGGCAAAGAAAGGGTGCAATAAAATCAGCCAATCAGCTTTAAAGGCCAATACCGCTGACCCTGTTGCATGTTAGTAGCTAAATCAATACGGTGAAAAGGAGGATTGCTGCTAAGAGCTGAAATGGTTCCCTTATCAATGATAGAATGTGTCAGTTCTTTTTTAGCTAAGAAAATGACCTTTTGGTGCAATCTAGGGCATGCTCCCCATAGCTCCCTGTAGAGAATATGATTTTTTTTCACACTTGTCTAGTGAGGGCTTTTAAAAAAATCTGCCTGCCTTTCCATGTCAAGAAACTTCAACTGTGTGAAAATCAAGAGTCTTGATGGATATCCTAATCATGTGTAATTTTATATCATGATCATTGATTGCTGTGCAATATTTACAAAATGACTTTATATTGTAATACATATAAAAATTCTTACATTTGATTGAAAAAACATCCTAAAAATAATCCTAAAAGAAAATTAAATACGGTCCTTGGATGGTTGTGCATGTGCAAATTACAGTACATTTCAATGAATAGTTACCAGAGCTTCTTTTTATTCCAGGGACTGTTTCTTTGTGTAGAGTTATTTACAAAATTCTATTTCTGTGAAGACACAAACCTTGAAGTCTTGCCTACAAAAAACTACTATATATTTTCACTGCCCAGTAATAAAAATATACAGTTCAATGAACACAAGTTGACCTGTGTGACTACATGCTCCAATAGCGATTCATCTGAATATCAACTATAAACACATAAAAACAAATAGCATTTCCAAAAATGGAACTGTCAACTCGTTTAACCATCTGGCTTCAGAGACTGTAAAGTTCTAAAAATGCTCCAATGAAGAATGTGTGCAAATGAGGAGTGACGATAGGAATATATATTTTACCCAATATGTGGAACAAGAATTTCACCAGGGACTTTCAATTTTCCATGTGAGTGTGTCCGTCTGTTTCCTACCATTGCCTCAGCTCAGTAACTTCAAAACATAAGCCCATTATGGAGCCCACACTGTATCTTTAAAGAACAAATCCTGACCCCAGGCTTCAAGACATTCAGAGGAAATATACTGTACTTTAGGTGATGGAAATGGCAACACATGAAAGGATTTCCATGTATTGTGCTAATCATGCACACATGCAGTTCATGGGTTGGAAAAGTCAATAATATAAAAATTCACAAAAGGCAAAAATAAATAAATACCTGCATAATATTTTTTTTCGTAATAAATAATCAAGGACAGGCCAGATTTCCAAAATGCAGCAGCAGTTGGCCCTCCCAGGCTTCTTTGGCTACATCTAACATCTTTTCATTGCCACTTGAACAGTAATTATAAAGGAGTGAATCCAGCAGAGGCCTGGGGAACCTCCCGGACCCCAAACAGCACGTCCAGGATCATGAGGTCCCAAACGCATCCGTCTTCGGATAAAATTTATAAAATAGTTTTTATTAAACTATAGTTTACCAGGCCCCCACTCACACATGTCCCCATAAAACATGTGTGAGTGGGGGCCTGGTAAACATACATTATTGGGACAAAATACCTAAAATCCTTGTCCTTGTGGGGAAATGTTTTGTCCCCATGAGGAAAACAGCTTATAAATCATACTATGTGATATTTTTGAAAATGTAAAAATGCAGAAAGTTTTCTGTGATTAGTTCTGTGGGTTTAGGGGTAGGGTTAGTGTAAGGGGATAGATTATGCAGTTTGTACAGTATTAAAAATCATTGCGTGTCTATGGAGAGTCCCCACAAAGATAGTGAACCAGTGTGTGTGTGTGTGTGTGTGTGTGTGTGTGTGTGTGTGTGTGTGGACTGGTAATCCCTACGTTATGGGGACAAAATGTCCCCACAAAGATGGCAATATCCAAAATCCTCATCCTTGTGGGGACAATTTTAGGTCCCCATGAGGAAAACATCTTATAAATCAGACTAAGTGATGTTTTTTGAAAATGTAAAAATGCAGAATGTCTCCTTTGATGGGTAGGTTTAGGGGCAGTGGCAGTGTAGGGGATAGAAAATACAGTTTATACAGTATAAAAACCATTACGCCTATGGAAAGTCCCCATAAAACATGAAAACCCAACATCAGTGAGCCGAATCATGATTCGGATCGCGTGTCAAACCGCCAAACCGCTGATTCGACTCGCTGATTCATAACGCTTCGAAGCTTCTTGATGCCTTGTTTTGAAATCGTCATCACTATGTAAGTCGTTATTTAGGGTTTTTTTGGGCACAAAAACTATTTTCGCCGATTCATAAAGTTATTTTAGAACCACTGTAGTGAGATGGACTTTGTAACGACGTCTTTAGTACCTTTTAAGGGTCTTGAGAGTGTAAAGTGCCATTGTGCCAATGGAGGCCTTTCAGAGCCATCAGATTTCAACTAAAATATCTTCATTTCTGTTCCGAAGACGAACGGAGGTCTTACGGGTGTCGAACGAAATGAGGGTAAGTAATTAATGACAGAATTTTCATTTTTGGGTGAACTAACCCTTTAAGTTTACACACATATCCTTTAACCTTTAAACACAATGCAATGCATAATTCAAAATACAAGTAAAACTGTGAAAACAGTCCTTATTATTAACACAGTACATTGGACAAGGACATTTCTTAGAGTGTGGTTGCATACATAATACTAAAATAACACTAAATAACACTAAAATGCACTATAGAAACCCATTTTCCCAGAGTGTTTTTGATCACCTGAGGTAATCTCACGGGTATTGGCTGAGTTAAGTTATTTTATTGAACACAGTAGTCACTGTGAACCCCAGCCTCACTAGTTTCCCCAAGCCAGGCTGCATTCAGAAGAAGAATACGCTCAATTACGGCTTCTGTCCATCAAACAGGCCCTTTTTCTCCTCTTTTCTCAGCCCTGTTTTTACAGTCAACCATCCTGACAGGCAGAGTGCTTCTCCCCATCCCAGATGGGGCTGATTGATCAACTGACTTGGGACCAGCACGTCTCTTTGATACGTCAGTGTGTGTGACTGATGGTATGTTCTGGGGTTGGGTTTGTCAGCATGTCTGCGCACCCATGTGTGTGTGTGTGTGTGTGTGTGTGAAAATGACGGTCGACATTACAACCGAAGCCACATGAGGTTTCCTCTGACAAAGGGTTGATTCACTCCATTGAACTATGAAGTGCAGCAATTTAGTTTTACTGTGAATTGATGGCTTGTGAATGAGTACTAGATGGGGTCAGTTATGATACATTGGCGTTCCCAGCTCACCTTGGGTTCTTCTTCGCAGCTCTGGCATCTCATTAGCTAAGCTTCTCTGGCTCTCACTGTTGTGTTTAAATCTGCAGTCAGTCTAAAGTCCTTTGGTGAAGCAAAGCTACCATTTGCAAAGCCAGCTTTAATGGAGTTTTAATGACCATACTTGAACATAGCTTTTTCTGTTCGCATTCAAGGCAAAATTATTTTTTTCTCATCGGTTTTCTCAGTAAAGTTTAAGCTCTTTATCCTTCGACGATCTTTTGGGTAAAAAAAAATAAGATCTTGCTTCAGCAAATCAATACTACTGTGGAAAGCCATCAAATCAAAGTGTTCTTCTTCTGCATGATACTGACGGCATGGGACATTTTCTATTTTTGTTGTGGTCCTGTGGCATTTATTTGGAGCTTTATTCATCTAATGATTGTGACCTCATGACTATGCTGCAACACTTTAAATGCCATGTGCAAGCGAGTGCTGAAATTGTTTCACAAGATAAATATTTAGATCAGGAAATAGTCGTTTTAAGTAACGACTCACACATCACACTGAATGAGATGTAAACTACTCTAATGGATTTTGTAAGTCAACATTTCCAACTTTTCTGTGAAAATGCTTCATGACTTATGGTCTTCATTGAATGACATAAAACAGCCGTGTCTTGTTTTGATTAGCCCTGACCGGGTATGAGATGTCAAGTTGCAGAGGTTTTCTCTTTTGAAAGCATTCATGGTCAAACAAAGAGTTGTGTTTATCTTACCATTCATCACTTGTCTCGATGTGAATACATTAACAGTCCATTGCAGTAAGAGACAATATGCTGAATGTTTAGAGCTTGATTGGCACTACTAGAGGAAATCAGCTAATTAGTATGACGCATTGCTGTTTATGTAAAGGCTGAAATGGAAAGTGAATCTATTGTATATGCACGGGTACCCTCAGATTTTTGAGACAAATGGATTTAGATTATTATTGAAAAACAAAAAATTCTAAAAAACTAAAATTCTAACAAATACTGTAAAGTTAAAAAATATATATTGGCAGATAACCAATAAATGGCTATTAAATACAATTCCTAACTGAAATAAAATAATAAAAAATTTAAAGTACAGAATTTCATGTTGAGATCAGTGTTGAAATTTAAAACTAAAACTATTAAAACATATATTTAATTGAAGTAAAGGTGAAATAAAATAAAATTATGATTTTATATTACATGAAAAACTAAAACTTAGAAATGAGAAATGTTGCCTTGGCAACTAACTGAAATAAAATACATTTAAGTTAAAAATGACTAAAACTGAAATAAAAATATTTTAAAGCTAATTTAAAAAAAATAAAAATGACATACAAAGCACATAACAAAATTACTTGAACTTAAAGTAAAATCAAAACGAAAACTGAAAATATAAAAAAGGTAAAATAACACTGTTTGAGATCTACTAAAGATTATGTTTAACATAGTTGTTAAATTTTAAGTGTTATTAAAGATGATGATAAAGAAAATATAAATGTAAAAATGCATGGAAATGAGCATGCACAATCTTTCATATATATATATAATAATAAATCAATAATAGCAGCCTACAGGGTGGGGCAGTTGTGGCCTAATTACTGTTTATAGTAATAACCATCTCTCTATTTATACATATTTATATATATTCAGTATATTTCCATGTCCTGCACTTATGCAACCATTGTATATCCTGCACTTGCTGCTATTGCACTTCTGGTTAGACCTAAACTGCATTCCGTTGCCTTGTACTTGTACTTGTGTAATGACAATAAAGTTGAATCTAATCTAATGGATAGAGAGTCGGACTTGAAACCAGAAGGTTGTGGGTTCGAGTCTCAGGTCCGGCAGGAATTGTTGGTGGTTCATGAGTAAAAAATTTTGAGTAAAATATCGAAAAAAAACACTAGGCCAGTGTTATATATTTTGTTCTATTTGTAAATCGTGGGAAATTGCTATTTTAACCAAGGAACCGGGACGTGTGAGGGAGTCGCCTGTCGATTGCGTCATATCTGCGTTAGCCTCGTTTTCCGGTTTTATTCTGCAGAAACGCTTTACTCTTACTGCAGGTGCAACAAGTGTACCACAGGTGCCGAGTGAACGTCATAACATCATTTTCAACACACTCAGATGTATCTAATATGATAAACAGAGCTGCGTTACCGCTTACTCATGACTTGAAAACCGGAAGTGGCGCCGGCGGCTGTGTCATAATTAAAGTCACGCCGCTCTTCTCATTAACAATCGCACCAGTGGCCTTGCTCAGCTCCACAAAACTCTGTCCTGCTCTGCTTCATACAGTAACGCTAATAATCGCATCCATGTACATGAGTCCTATATCCCGATTCTTTTCCACCGGCTGTTAGGTGAAGACCACATGTCCCAAGAGTCTGCGCTCAAACGTGGCGTCATCAAACTACGCCTTTGTTTTGAACAGGCGACCTCTAGTGGACGGAAAAGTTACATAGTGCAGCTTTAAGCCTATTCCCAGACTAAAATGTATGTTTGAGCTGTTAAAAAGCTGTCCTTGTGGGGAGCTGTTGAAAGTAACGTGCACTGACATATCTTAAAATATGTCAATGCCATTATTTTTTCTCAAGATGCAGACCAGTAATGTTTTCTTAAGGCACATTTATAAAAACTACTTAAATGCCTTAATTGAACTAAGGCGTGATCCTGGGTTAATCCAAACCCTGCCTCTGAAACCGGGACATTGTGTGTCCCTCATTTACATTCTTTTTATCAAAAAGAAAATGCATTATGATCACTGGCTGTCAAGTTCAGTTGCAAGTTTGTTTGGTGTATGAAACAACTAACAGGGGTCCACTTTTATGTTAACCAACAACTGACTAGACTGTACCATCTTAGATATATACAGTAGAACTGCTAAGTGGTTAAAAAGGTCTCATCTCACCCAAGGCACCATGTAAGCCAAGACTACTGCTGCCTCAAAAAAACAAGCGCATGACACCTCTGTATGCAAGAATAACTGTACTGTATATATGCAAATAACTGTGATCAAACATATAGAGAAGCCTGTATTCTATGCAAGGATGTGTGACATGCATGTTTGATCTGTTCTCACACAAACATCCTGTAAATGCAAATGAAGTACTCGTACAGTTCGACTGGAAAGAAGAGCTGGGAAGAAATGGATTTAGACGTCTGATGAGTCATACAGTACTTCAGATATTTCTCCGGGCTTAAGTGAATAATAAAGAGGTATCCAGTGTGTTTTGAAGCTTCATTTTAGCCTGAATAGTTTAACATAAAATGATTGGCTTCCTATGTTTGCTTGCTCTAATACCCTGCCTGTAACTTTACTGATAATGTCCCGGTGTAAGAGTCTTAGATCGAAAGAAAAACAGAAATTAATTTGTATAATATCAATAGCTATATTTTATATCCGAATGTTATACCAATCTATACATTTCAAAGAAGTTTCCTTCTCCGGGAGAGAAATCACATGAAGAGAAAATTCTTATTCACTGTGAAGAGTTATAATGGCAGGCAAGCTTTGTGGCAGTGACCAATGTAGCTAAATATGGAACACATTTGTCTGGCTGGGGAGGCAACAAACCACACAAACTTCTCACACAAACACAAAGCGGACCTTATGAATACTGATGATGCACACCAAATGTGAACTATTCTTAAACAGAGGGTTTTTCCTGTGTTCCAGATAATACGCCTCCACCTCAAAGTCCTAGTGAAAGTGTTGAGTAGCACAATGATGGGCCACCATCTGTCGTTTTCTCATTAAAGTGAGGAATATGTTAATGCGCCTTCGCAGTCTTGCAGAGCTGCTAAGTCAAGGACAAAATTAGATCGCATCCAACATTGTTATCCATATGTCAAGTATTTCTCTTTTTATTGGCTTATTGAAACTTTACTTGTTATTTCGTAGCTTGTAAAAAGGTAAAATGGAGAATCGGACAATAAAGTACACCTAATTGGTTAAGTAAAAGAGTATGTAACATTACAGAATACTATGATTCTAAAATTGTGAAAAGGTATATATATATATATATACACACCGATCAGGCATAACATTATAACCACCTTCCTAATATTGTGTTGGTCCCCCTTTTGCTGCCAAAACAGCCCTGACCCGTCGAGGCATGGACTCCACTAGACCCCTGGATGTGTGCTGTGGTATCTGGCACCAAGATGTTAGCAGCAGATCCTTTAAGTCCTGTGAGTTGCAAGGTGGGGCCTCCATGGATCAGACTTGTTTGTTCAGCACATCCAACAGATGCTCGATGGGATTGAAATCTGGGGAATTTGGAGGTCAAGTCAACACTTCAAACTCATGTTGTGCTCCTCAAACCATTCCTGAACCAGGAATGCAGTACGTGTCAAAGTAACATCCACATGGATGGCAGGACCCAAGGTTTCCCAGCAGAACATTGCCCAAAACATCACACTGCCTCTGCCGGCTTGCCTTCTTCCTATAGTGCATCCTGGTGCCATGTGTTCCCCAGGTAAGTGACACACACGCACCCGGCCATCCACGTGATGTAAAAGAAAACATGATTCATCAGACCAGGCCACTTCCTTCTATTGCTCCATGGTCCAGTTCTGATGCTCAATGTGCCCACTGTTGGCACTTTCAGCGGTGGATAGGAGTCAGCATGGGCACCCTGACAGGTCTGCAACTATGCAGCCCCATACGCAACAATATGCGATGCACTGTGTATTGTGACACCTTTCTATCAGAACCAGCAACTTAACTTCTTGAGCAATTTGAAATACAGTAGCTCGTCTGTTTGATCGAGCCTTCACTCCCCACGTGCATCAATGAGCCTTGGCCGCCCATGATCCTGTCGCCGGTTCACCACTGTTCCTTCCTTGGACCACTTTTGATAAATACTGACCAATGCAGATCGTGTTCTAACACATCAACTTTGAGGACAAAATGTTCACTTGCTGCCTAATATATCCCACCCACTAACAGGTACCATGATGAAGAGATAATCTGTTATTCACTTCACCTGTCAATGGTCATAATGTTATGCATGATCGGTGTGTATATATATATATATGGAGCTCAGAGCTGGTTATGGCACACGTCATGGACTATCTGGAGAACAGTGCAATGTATGACTCAAACCTTTTTCATTTGAAATTTGCTCATTTGGCATTCTTTCTAAGCCATCAGAAGCTTCTAGCTCTAAATCTTTGATGTTGCTCGGAGAAAAATCCAGTCTTCAAATCAGATAAAACAGATAAATGATTAAAATGTTTTTGTGGAGAAGTGGCCTCAAATCAACAGCTCTTGAAATCGCAGCTCTCCTGAGTGCATCAATAATACATGATGACCCACTTTTTGGTCTCAAATTAAGACAACACTACCGCAGAACTGTCCCATCGGTTACATTTTACGTCAGACGTGATTTATAAATTGGTACTTTGACAATTACAGTCTATACTGTAGGTTTTGTAGAGTTTCTTATTGAACAGATCAAGTTGTATTTTTTTGCAGAATGTTCAAAACAACTTCAGCATTATGTAACCAAACATTTTGTTATTTTACACAGAATTCAGTTCACTCATATGGACCACAAAAAATGATAATTGTACTTTTGCAACAGCTGAAGTGCTTGTAAGAGGAAAAGCAAATGAGAAATCATTTATCCTGGCAGAAGAAGAAAAAACAGACAATGTACATTGAGGCTGCCAGCATTTCTGTGTCACAGAATTTTTTACCAGTACATTAATTAAGATAATACATAAACATTTCTGAATGTCATGGGCACAGATGCTGAAAACAGATATATTGTGATTTTTTTGCCATATGTTGTGATAATTTTGCCTTCGGATTTCACAGGTTTTTAATATAATAATGCGAATAACTGCATCATTCATTTGTATTATTTCAAATACTGAATGATTTTCTCAAGCAAAACATTTGGTAATATGGTCTATGAAGCCTGTGCTATTATATTATTTCCGTACATTATATATTAGCCTTTTAGACATGATGCCAGTAATAATTAATTAAGCTGATTCACTCAAAAACACTGATTCATTCAGAAACAAAAGAATTTACATCTTTATAAGTCATTAAATCATTCATTTAAGTAATTTGTTAAAGAGGTACTTCAGCGCTGGGAAGATGAATGTGTATTTAAACTGGGTCATTTATGTAGTAGAAATGTGAAATTATTTTTGAATTTGGTGCCTTCTAGACTGAGAAAAGACAGAAAACTTATTTTTGTCTCATGTGGATGAAAGACAACAACTCCCAGAATGCACTTGCTTCGCTGCCCAACGAGGCCACTTCCAAAGTCACGGCCACTGGTGATCACTTGCCCACCATGACACCGTGCCCTCCGTTGTTTTGATTTTCATAGTAATAAAATAATTTTGTTCAGTTAGAGAACAGACAATTTAAAACTGAACATGTCTTTCAATAAAGTGTGAGTGAGCCAAACGAAAGTCACGGCACAGATGCAGCAGGATTCAGATTTCATTCATCACGAGAGCGAAGAGCTGAGCTGAGCAGAGCTGAGGTAAGCGCGGCAGTCATTCACGGCACGTGTCCAGTCTGGCGCGTTTTCAGATCATGCCTATGGAAGCATAACGTTCATTGGAATTTATTGAAAAGTTGAAACACTCACTTTGCTCTGCACCGCTCCGTTATGAATGCCCGTGCTGAGCAGCCGTGCGCATTTACATTCTGTGAGTGGGATCCCACCACTATGGGCGGGTTGAAAACCTGCGGAACTAGCTCTTTCTACTGGCTATAGTCTCTTAAATGACGATATTTGCGTCATGAGAATTTTTTCCAGAAATAAAATGCATAATTCTCTCGTCTCAGGGCGACATGAGGGGGGAAAGTATGATAATTTGAATATACTACCGGGTTTCTACTGATACAAAGCTTAATGCTAATCGCTGAAGTAACCCTTTAATGCCTGTCCCTGAATACAAGTGTAATTTTGTAAACGATCTAAGAGTATTTTATGATCTATTGTGTCGAATGCAGCACTAAGATCAAGTAAAACTAGTATTGAGATACAGCCTTGCTCAGCAGCTAAGAGTAAGTCAATTGTAATTTGAACGAGCACAGTTTCTGTGCTATAATGGGAAACAGCAATTCATTCAGGTACTGTAGTTTTGCTGTACATTTGTTTGGACCTATTTTGTTGATGGCGCAAAACAGAAACAATTGCTGGTAATAAAATGAAAATTACACAATATTAATATGATATTTTTTTGTGTATTGAAATTGTGTATAAAACAGTATTCCCAGTACCAGCCCAACTATGATTTGGCACAGTTTTTGTGATATTGATCATATTATATTATATTATTGGTGCCTTTATATTATATTAATTATATTATATTATATTATATTATATTATATTATATTATATTATATTATATTATATTATATTATATTATATTAATTATATTATATTATATTATATTATATTATATTATATTATATTATATTATGTTATATTATATTATATTATATTATATTATATTATATTATATTATATTATTAAACACAATTAGAAATATACAGTATATTTAAATTACTCTGAGAATAACTTTATAATGCATTACAGAGTTCATATGGCCACCTTGGCATTCAGAATGAAGAAGAATAAAAGCATTAATACATTTTCATCACTTTCTATGGTTTTCAAGAGTAATTGATCTATTTTATTAATCACCTCTCTTCAAGGGTTCAGTCATTAATGGTCATTGTGGAGCAGGGTGTCCATATTGTTGGGTTTGGACTGATCTCTCTTTGAAAGCTCATAATGTTCCAGTCTTAGACGACATCGGAGAAGGGCTCTTTGGTTGCACTGGGTTATTGTTGTGTTTGAATTATAGTAGTGTTGCACTGTGGAAAACAATGTTATGACAGGCCAGGACCAGCAGTGAAACAACAGGGGAAAGTGTATGCAATTAAAATGCAGTACAGTGCACTGCTATGAAATTTATGTGTCCAATAAAAGTGCCTGCATGGTAAGCACAGGGCGTCTCGTTTTCTTCACTATTGATAAAAAATTAGCTTAATATGCATTACCACAAAAATCAATGAATAGTTAATCATGCATTTTTTACTATTAGAAATGTATAATTGTGCAGGAAAATGCAAAGCACATCAACGGCGGTATTCTTTCTTGTCTTAATGAAACCGGGCTTAATTTTATTGATGGCATTTTCTCTAAAGGGAAGGAATAAATCAACTGAAGAGTCACATGTCTTTTATGAGACAATTCAGTCTTGCATTATTGCATGCATGGCAACATAAACAGGCCATCATCCCTGTACACATTACGCTCCCTATCAACCTGTAAATCAGGAAATTAGTGTATGCAAGAAATAATGCATCTAATGCCTTCTGCTGCATGCACTTCATCTCAGGGACAAATAAGAATCTATTTCGCAAGGGGAATTCAAACAGGATGGTTGCTTGAGCACTTAGCAGCCATTTACAGATGCACACATCCATTGGCTCTGGCTATAAAACATATTATGTAAACTATTCAGATGTCGTCTCCCTCTAGAAGGAAAGCCATGTGTTGGAGGAGATATTACAGAGAGGAAAGTCTTGAGGCTGCGGCAGAACTAATCCAGTTTGTTCCACCAGTAAAAGAGAACTAGAGCCATCAGCTTGGGAACTGCCAGATAAGCACATGTATGTTGCTTCTCTTTTGCATGACAAGTGGTGCTCCCAAGAGTGAGGCATTATGGGGGAAATGTGGCCAAGCCCCACTTTTGCAAATCACGCTTTTGACAACGGCTCATTTAAACTAAATGTGCGCAGTTAAGATGTTTACGTGGAAATGGAGCACGACTACCGCAGCTGTGTCTTAATTACCCAAGTGCCACCAAGCTATACATCACCACCGGTGCAGTTAAAACAAGCAGAAAACAAATGTCATTGTGAAGGTGAGTCGCAAACTTATTTGGAATCCCTTTCAGAAGATCATTTTGTAAACAAGAGGCAAAATCTATCCTAAAAACATTCTAAATAATAGAGACAATGATAACAGACCATACACATTTTGAAAAGCACCTGGCCATCAAAAGCATAACTTTGCGAGAATTCCCAGTTTTACATGATTGGTTATTGGTGTTACAATATATAAAATGAAAATTACTGTGTGAGAAAAATTCAAGTTTAGAGAGTTTTATTGCCAGCAGTGGCGGCTGGTCAATAGAGGGCGCTGGGGCGCCGCCCCCATCAAAATTCCAGAAATATACATGTATTCAAAAATGATATAAAAGTGAAATAAAAATATAATAGTTTACTCATACGACGTGCCGGCTGTTAGAGCCTCAGCATTTAATAAAAACTGGCTTTGATCGGTTAACTATTTTATATGTTCTTCAATATGTTTCATGCGGTTTCATGGGCGAGGAACGCCGGACAAAAGGATGTCTATCTGAGTCCAAAAATCTACGGGCAGCATGTGACCTGAAGCTGGTCTCTAATTGGTTTCTTAAAGATCCTCCTCCGGACCCAGGTCGCTGCGTCCCTGGCGAATCAGAATTGGATGTGTGTATTTTATCCAATCTGATTGGTTCTCGTCACCTGTCATTCAACTTTACCCTCTTGGCCACTAAAGCGAAAGTGTGCGGGCGACATCGTCACTCCGACTCCGACAAAACCTTGTTAGAATGATCACTTTCGTAGAGATGGCAGCAGTTAAACCAAATTCTTTCATAAGGCGTTCGTTGGAAGAAAAAAAAGGAAAAAGGATCCCGAACCGGACCAACGCGATTTACAAATCCAGCAGCAGGCCAGTGACAGAGGACAAAGCTGCATTCGGAGCTTCACATGCTTGTTATGAGAAACGTAAGTTAGGTGGCTGGCTGGATGTGTTGTTAGCAATGCCCTTTATTGCTTTCCCTGTCTTTTATTTCAAAGTGTCGGTACTGAAGTTTTGTGGACAACAAAGGGGGTAAGAGACCGCAAATATCTAACTGAACAATGCAAACGTCATGACACTACTGAGATGACTGACTTTAATCTGAGAGTCATTGAGAAATTTGCTGGCCAGAAAGAAAGAAGAGCAAAATGTATGGTCAAGTAGTCAACATGCTAGTCTGTCGTTGCTGTTTTCTTTTGTTTTTCCTTTCCTCGTTCAATATGGGAAATGAATGTGTAAAAAGATAAAAGTGAAGACACTGTTTTCTCTTTAATGCTTGAATTTAGTCAACATGCATCTTAATACCACCCACCCCACCCCCCCGCACCGAAAAAAAAACGCCCCCCCCCCAAAAAAAAATAATTATCACGAGCCGCCACTGATTGTCAGTACTACATTCAACTACTATATAATGTTGAATATAATGTATAATAATGCAATGGGAGAATATTTGTGGGTCCTGATAATGCCAAATGTCTTATGTTAGCATTATTTAAAATATATCTAGACAGTGACAGAGTGCAAGCATATTCGTCTAAAATAATAAATAAATATTTTCATCTTCAGAATCGTGAATATTTTTATTCTGGTGTCACCATTGTCCTGTGCATTAGTTACCAACATCAAGTCCAAGCCTATTCATTTCCACATCAATTTAATACCAAATTTAAAATTTGAATCAACAGTACATTTTTTGTTAACCTTTTATCGTCTTGCAGTATCACAATACAGTTTTTCTCAGTCGCTTTGGTACATTTCTCAGATCAGAATTGAAATTCTCAAAGCTACCTGTTCAATCTTCACATCATTGTGTCACTTGTGCACATCAAAAAAGCAGTTTCTCATTTATTTGAACAAGTTGCAAATGCTTGTGTACATCCATGCAAATGATTAAGTACAATTCTCTGCTGTTTCCTACATTATCAGTTGCTTATGTCATGTTGATCAAAATGTATTATAATGGGTCTCTGTTTAATAAAAATGTCATAAAATGTCAAGCATATTTCTATACATTTCCATTAGACGTTCACATTTCTACTTTTGTTTTTCTGTTTTTTTTTCTCTTTGTGCTATACAGTGCTGTCTTTTCCTTTCTGTATCGCAATGACATGGTCTGTCAACAAATTACAGTACAAACAGTAAAAGCATAAATGTGAATCTTGTCCAGTCTCTTGCATTCAAACTCCCACATACACTAAGGTGTAACCTACAATTTACAATAATTGTCATCAAAATTTTAGCCATATTTACATCAGAACATCCCTCCAGAGTACAGTTATATTGACAACATGACTAAGCAATTTGACTGTCTTATTCATACACAATGACACAAGGACTTGTCATTCTGATGGCACTGACATGTTCATTGACACAGATATTTACTTTTGAGAGATGAACTAAGGATTTTGAGCAAGATACTGGCTTTTGCAGGTAATCCATGGTGTTTTGCTATTTGTACGTATTGTTTTGAGAAATGGACTTACTGTTTTGCAAATGTCGAGGATGATTCGAGAAATGCACCAAAGCGACTGAGAAAAACTGTAATATTGTATCGTTCAGTATCATGATATGTATCAAATCGTGACATGTGTGTATCGTTACACCCCTATTGGTTATAGTTACAAAGTACATTCTATGGAAATAACATGAAATTAAGAGCAAAATAATACTTTTTGTAAAAAAAAGAAATAAAAATTTGTTTTACATTATTGCATAATTAAGGATAAAAGCAAAAGCATAACTTAGCAATGAGCACATTAATGATTAATCAGATCAGAATATTTACAGAAATGTAGATAGATGATAGATAGATAGATAGATAGATAGATAGATAGATAGATAGATAGATAGATAGATAGATAGATAGATAGATAGATAGATAGATAGATAGATAGATAGATAGATAGATAGATAGATAGATAGATAGATAGATAGATAGATAGATAGATAGATAGATAGATAGATAGATAGATAGATAGATAGATAGATAGATAGATAGATAGATAGATAGATAGATAGATAGATAGATAGATAGATAGATAGATAAGAAAAAAAGTGGCATTGCCATTTTATGCAACTTTCCGAAGGTGACGGGCTGTGCCCTAACCCGACCTATTTTTGGTCTAGATTTAACAGAAGACAGATGATGTTCTTTGAACCAGTCAATACTGGATTCCCTCGACCATTTGTTGTCATCTATCTTACAGCTACTTGAGTAGATTGAGGTAGTCTACCTGTATTCATGTGGGAGTTTCATTATGAGTAGCAAGATCATCTGTCCTCCACTATCTCTTTGAATCACACTTTCACTTCTCTGTGAAACACTGTCAAAATGCAATTTGCACATCAGCCTGTGGAAGATTGAAGGGAGATTAGGCATTACAATACATTACAAAAGGATATACATTAATTATTCAGTACAAATTTGATTTAAAATAACAACTGCATTTAATGGAATTATTATCCCAAAAATGAAAATTCTGTAAACACCATTATTTATTTACCCTCAAATCATTCCAAACTGATAAAGAAACCATTGTGTGTGTGTGTGTGTGGGTGGGTAAATAATGACATCATTTTAATTTTTGAGTGAACCATTGCTTAGTTTAAACCAACAGCATTTATTAAAAATAAAAACTAAGTAATTAATCAAATTAATTAATTATGTAGCAAAGTCTCACTACGTATTAAGAATCCTCAGCATTTATAGGAACATGCAAAATATTTACTATTTTCCTAGTATTTAATACTTTTTTTTATTTTCACACTGATGTGAGCCTGTAAATGGTACATTCATCCTTCAGACAACATGAATGATGGAGCCAATGAAGGATGGCTGACTTATTAGCATCAGTGGAATGGTTCTCCTAACAGCACATGGGCTTATCATTTCCCATTACATGGTAGAGGCACTACCTGTGCTCCCTTGCAGAGGTCATTAAAGTGTTCCTATTAATCTGTCCCCTCATGAGGCCTTACCAATGTGCTCATATTTCATAAGTCTCAGATAGTGCCAAATCATTGAGAAGAAACTTGCAGATAGCAACAGCAAACACAGCATGTGAACAACAAGGTTTATAATAATAAGAATATACAGTCACAATACAAAAATTGCAAACAAATTCATTAAATCATGTCGGCATTCATTAAATCATGTCCGTTTTAGGCAGGGATACACAAATCTGGCCCACGAGATCCACTTTCCTGCAGAGTTTAGCTCTAACCCTAATCAAATACACCTGGACATGCTAATCAATGTCTTCAGGGTCATTAGAAAATCCCAGGTAGGTGAGTTTAATCAGGGTTGGAGCTAAACTCTGCACCACATTGGCCCTTCACGGCAAGATTTGAGGAAACCTGGTCTAATGCTGCCTTCACGTGCTATCGGAAATTTGATAATTCCGACTTCTGAAGTCGTGATTACGAGCTCATTGCATTCAAGTTTCAGAATGTGAGGGCGTTCATGTGCAATTTTTACCTAGGAAACTCGTATTTACGATAATTCCGATAGCACGTGAAGGCAGCATAAGGACTCATTACGTATAGATATGGTTTGTGGCAGGGCGCATTATCCTGCTGAAAGAGGCAACAGCCACCAGGGAATACCGTTTCGATGAAAGGCTGTACATGGTCTACAACAATGCTTAGGTAGGTGGTACGTGTCAAAGTAACATCCACATGGATGGCAGGACCCAAGGTTTCCCAGCAGAACATTGCCCAAAACATCACACTGCCTCTGCCGGCTTGCCTTCTTCCTATAGTGCATCCTGGTGCCATGTGTTCCCCAGGTAAGTGACGCACACGCACCCGGCCATCCACGTGATGTAAAACAAAATGTGATTCATCAGACCAGGCCACCTTCTTCCATTGCTTCTTCCATTGCTTCCGTGGTCCAGTTCTGAAGCTCACATGCCCATTGTTGGCACTTTCGGCGGTGGACAGGTCAGCACCCACATCAACTTTGAGGACAAAATGTTCACTTGCTGCCTAATATATCCCACCCACAGGTGCCATGATGAAGAATAAATCAGTGTTATTCACCACTGTCAGTGGTCATAATGTGTGTGTATATATATACAGTATATATAAACACACATTTAATTAACATAAAGTACTGTTTTTAGTCTATTTTTCTTCATAAATAATCTTTTAGACCTCTAATTTTTAGCGTATTAAAGTGCAAAATGTATTTTTTTTTCTGTTAATAATAGACAAGTAAATATGTTAGTGTTTCAAACACACACACAAACATACAAAAAAACGTACAAAAGTACTTTTTTTTATTTGTTCTATAGTAATTGCATTTTAAGGCAAATTTTAATACAATTTTTTTACTACAAACAAACAGGTCATTGTGTTACATACACACTCATACACGCATTTTTGAGCACTGGTGAAGACAGTTGCATAGAATACAGAATACAGTTGCATATAGAAAAACCCAATCCGTCAAGCATTTAATCCGGCATTAGGCAATATATCTTCCTTTGCAATTCAATACTACACCCCCAGAAATGCCCTGAATTGACTCTGTGGACTGCCAGGGGGTACCATTGTGTAAGACGCTGTACAACAGAAGAATAATATGTCCAACAATCAAGCTCCAAAGCAAGTGTTCTAAAGCAAATGCCAGGGCCCCCTAGGAACGTTTCTTCACCTCAGTTTTTCTCGTGTTCTCTCCTTTCCGCTACAATAGAATAAAAGTTCCTGCGAGCAATTTATCAAACCACAACATCAATACAAGCTCCCTTTGTATAGTGAGTGCTTTTAGAGAAATGGATGTGATAATGGGAAAACATCGTGAAGCAGCATGAAGTCAAGTTCAAACATTGTCGGAATGCATAATCACACTACTGGAAATACGGAAACACTCTGACACACAAAACCTTTTTAACACCACCATATTTTCCCAACAATATCAAATATATTGGACTAGACTATTTTCATTGGGGGCACTATTATAAATGAAGCAATATCCATGGTTTATTGACATACTCTGCACTTTAGGAGAATGTCTCAGCTTCATGATTTGAAGACATTCATTAAATCTTCAGACCACTATTGATGTTTTGTCTTTTGGTGGGTAAATTTTTTATCTCATCTCAAGAATTAAGAGATTTATTGAGGTGTTAAATGTATAGACAACCTTGCAGTCAAGGCAAAGGATGATTCTATGACATTATTCGACTAATATGTCAACCATTTTAATGATTTATTGTCCTCTGCGAATGCATGAAAGAATATGCTGAAAAACTTCTTTCTCACACAAATGAAAAAACTGTACACGTATATTCACATTTATCTGCCCCTAATTTCAGTTCAAGCAAAGTCATCAGAAAATGAGAATTAATATTGACTGAACATCAGTATTATAACAATTTGATTACTCATTTTTTCCTTTTTATATTTTCTTTAGTGAAAATATATGACATGATACTCCTTTTTGTAATCCACAAAATAATATTATGGTAGTTCAGCAGCAGAAACACAAACACACACAAACCAATAAAATAATATAAAATACAATAAAACACAACATACTGTAGCAACAATGAGTTTCGGGGAATAATTAATTCAAATGGTATTAATATTTATGAGTCTATGAATATGATTTGCTTGTTGTACAGACAATATTACGTATAACGGAACCTTTAATCATTTAAAAGTAACCTTTATCCAAATTGATTTCTTCATCAATTATCAATCTTACAAACCTTAAGAAACATTGATCTGTTTGATCAGGACAAATAATATTTCTTATGTTTGTACAATTTGTATTACTGAAGTAGTAATACAGGAAAATCAAGCTTAAATGGGTAGCTAAAATCTTACATCTCATTGACCTCGATATTTGTGAGCAAAATAAAACGGATTCAATTTAATGCAATCATTGGGTTTTAATTAAACACCTACAGTTTACAAAGCTACGATTCATACGGGGAAATATGCATATATATGTAGGAGAAAACAAACAATATGGTACAAACAAGTAAACGACTTAACGAACTAAACTTAACGAATAATAAAAAGGGAAGAAGAATTACCAAGGGAGGGAGAGAGAGAGAGAGAGAGAGAGAGAGAGAGAGAGAGAGAGAGAGAGAGAGAGAGAGAGAGAGAGAGAGAGAGAGAGAGAGAGAGAGAGAGAGAGAGAGAGAGAGAGAGAGAGAGAGAGAGAGAGAGAGAGAGAGAGAGAGAGAGAGAGAGAGAGAGAGAGAGAGAGAGAGAGAGAGAGAGAGAGAGCTTCACAGTCCTTTCGCAAGAGCCCTCAAGAAATTCATATTCCTGTGAACGGGAATAATTCAGACAACATTTTCCAAGCAGTTTGATTGTGAAATAGAATACTTGCATTACTACGGCTTCTCGTGTAAGTGTCTGAGTTCGAATCGTCTGGGAAGTTCGCTAAGGATTTGCGAGTCCCAGGTGAGCTTCTTTGATGTTTAAGAAAGTCGCTCCAGAAGTCTGCCGATTTCTCTCTCCGTGCAGGGAGGCCTTCTCTCAGGATTGGGAAGACCAGGGTTGGTCTTCCCCTTCATTGCGAAATGCCAAGAGGTCCGTTCCTTGTAGTGGCTAAAATGCAAAGAGCTGATGGTCGGTTGCAGTTTTTATAGAGGGGAAGGCCGACTCCCAAAGAGTTCAACACTCCAATCTCTTGTGGCGATACGATGACGCCTCGGATCTAATCAGCGTAACACACAGGCCCTTTGTTTAAGTATGATTTGATTAGACAAGTCACGAGGGCTGTGAGGTGTTCAGACTTTGGTCTATCCTGCCACATGACTGATTGAATCTTTACTGTTACAATACAAACATACAGCCTACCATTCCTAAAATCCTAAATATAAATAGAAAAAATAGCAATTAACTTAATACATACATATACTCTTATATGTGAATATCAATGCACGTTATTTAAAATCCAAATGAATAAGAAATACATTTCAAATTATTTTTTAGATTTCTAGATATTAATCCTCACATAGTCATGGGATGCTTCCAAAATAAGAAACATATCTATGCAATACTATGAAATATTTAGAAACTGTTGACAAACTATCTGTCAAAACTTTAAAATTGACTAATATTTTTGAGAGATAAAGAATAATTTTTTCTCACTGAGGTTCTCTTAAATTCTAGTGGGGATCAACCTTAGAGAACGTTCCCGTAGGCTAAGATTATATGAATAGAAAACAATCTTTCACTTGTGTCATACATACAGCAACAGAGTGTGACAGATGCCTGGAGCACAGGTCTGGCAGTGTCTGCGGTGACAGCTGCGCATCAAGGTCACATCAAATGATGCTGGTGCTTCATAATTCAGAGAAATCGAACTTTTGCCCCATAAAACTTAACACATTTAAATGGGTTCATTATTCCGATGCATTTCTAAATTGTGATACTGGGGTAAAAGAACTGCATCTAATTATTTCACAGTTTAATACAGTGGGGTGAAAAGTCCTTAAAGTCGAGATAAACAATTTTCTGACTTTTTCCTCACAATTGCGGGTTTATATTTCCAAATTCTGACTTTACAACTTGCAAATCTGACTTTTATAACTCGCAAATTTGACTTTTATAACTCGCAATTCTGACTTTTTATCTGGCAATTCTGACTTTATATCTCGCAATTCTGACTTTATATCTGGCAGTTCTGACTTTATGTCTCGCAATTCTGATTTTATATCTCACAATTCTGACTTTATAACTCGCAATTCTGTAAACACAATTGTGAGATAAAAAAAAGTTTTCCGCAATTATCTTTTAAAATGTTTTGTTCTGTGGCAGAAACCTGTCGACCGAAAATGCCTGCAGGTCCCCTACCCTCTTGATGGAGGCCAACGCAGTCAGGAGTATTGTCTTTAACGACAGAATTTTCAACTCAGCTGACTGCAGAGGCTCAAAGGGTTCTCTCTGTAGTGCAGTTAGCACCAGAGTTAAGTCCCAAGAGGGTATGGAGGGAGGACGAGGCGGATTTAACCTCCTCGCCCCCCTAAGGAACCTGTCGACCAGATCGTGCTTACCTAGAGATTTTCCATCTACTAGCTCATGATTAGCGGCGATAGCGGCAACATAGACTCTGAGGGTGGAGGGAGACAGCCTTCGCTCCAACCCATCTTGTAGAAAGGCAAGCACAGATCCGATCGAACATCTTCGGGGGTCTTCTCGGCGAGAAGAGCACCAATCGACGAACAGGTTCCACTTCAACGCATAGAGGCGCCTCGTAGAGGGGGCTCTAGCGGAAGTGATGGTGTCAACTACCGCTTGCGGTAGGTCACCTGGAACCTCCGCGTCCCGTCCAGGGACCAGACATGGAGTTTCCAGAGGTCTGGACGTGGGTGCCATAGGGTGCCCCATCTCTGAGTCAGGAGGTCCTTCCTCAGAGGAATGGGCCAGGGAGGTGCTGTCGCAAGGAGCACTAGTTCCGGGAACCAAGTCCGGTTGGGCCAATATAGAGCGACCAACAGGACTTGCTCCTCGTCCTCCCTGACTTTGCACAGTGTCTGCACAAGAAGGCTCACTGGGGGAAACGCATACTTGCGTTCTTCCCGGGGCCAGCTGTGGGCCAGGGCATCCGACCCGAGGGTTCCCTCGGTCAAGGAATAAAACCACTGACAGTGGGTCGTCTCTGGGGAGGCAAACAGGTCTACCTGTGCGGCCCCGAAACGACTCCAGATTAGCTGGACCGCCTGGGGATGGAGTCGCCATTCTCCCGGAAGCACCGGCTGACGTGACAGCTCGTCGGCTGCACGATTGAGCAGGCCCGGAATGTGAATGGCACGAAGCAACCTCAGATGCTTCTGACTCCATAAGGGGAGATGGCGGGCGAGTTGTGATATGCGACGGGAGCGTAGACCACCCTGTTTTTTGACGTACGCAACGGTCGTAGTGTTGTCCGTACGGACCAGAACGTGCTTGCCTCTGAGCGGAACTTTGAAGCGGCTGAGTGCAAGACGAACTGCTAACAACTCAAGGCAATTGATATGCCATTGCAGTTGAGGCCCCGTCCACAGACCCGAAACTGCAAGCCCATTGTACGTGGCACCCCAACCCGTTGATGAGGCATCCGTGGAGACAACGGAGTGCCTGGACACTTGTTCTAGGGGAACTCCCGCCCGTAGAAACAAAGGGTCCGACCATGGGCCGAAGGTTTGGCGGCACCTCGGAGTCACTTGGACACGGAGGGAACCGCTGTGCCACGCCCATCTCGGGACTCGATCGTGTAGCCAGCGTTGAAGCGGTCTCATATGAAGCAATCCGAGCGCCGTTACTGCGGCTGTGGATGCCATATGCCCCAGGAGCCTCTGAAAATGTTTCAGTAGTACCGCTGTCCTGCCTTTGAACGAATTCAAGCAGTTCAACACTGATTGGACGCGCTCCTCTGTGAGGCGCGCTGTCATGGCGACCGAGTCTATCTCCATACCGAGAAAAGAGATCCTCTGTGTGGGACAGAGTTTGCTCTTCTCCCAGTTGACCCGAAGTCCCAACTGGCTGAGGTGGCCAAAGGGCAAGACGCGGTACTGACATGCCCGTCCCTCGAACGCGAAGCGCAGAAAGGGCCGGTCGAGGGAAATCGAGAATGAAAGTACGCGTCCTTCAGGTCGATCGCTGCAAACCAATCTTGGGGACGGACGCACCTGAAGATGCGCTTCTGCGTTAGCATTCTGAACGGCAGCCTGTGAAGGTACCGGTTCAGGAATCGCAGGTCCAAGACCGGCCATAACCCGCCGCCTTTCTTGGGTACAATGAAGTACGGGCTGTAGAACCCGGACTCATATCGGCTGGAGGGACCGGCTCCATCGCGTCCTTGCCAGTAGGACTGCGATCTCCGCCCGGAGCACGGGGGCGTTCTCCTTCGCTACTGGGAAGTGAACGCCCCCAAACTTAGGGGGACGCCGGGCGAACTGAATCGCATAGCCGAGTCTGATGGTACGGCCCCGAGACGGGCTGGGAAGCTCTAGCCAGGCTTCCAGACACCGAGCAAGGGGACTAACCACAGACGTACCCGCAGCGGGGGCAGCGACGCGGAATGCAGGGATCCGACTCAGACGGCATGGAAGCGGCCCGAAGTGGGATCTGAGTGTGCTGTGCAACCCTTACCTGCGTCCGCGGAGGGGGCGTGCGAGTGTGGGGAGGCCGCTTGAGTGCGTTCCCACAGCCGGCGCCCCCTGCTGGCGAAGGGAGAGGCGTCTGAGGGTGGCGAGGCATGGGAGCGTCGACCACCGCCAAGCGCGCTCCCAAATGAAGGAGGGGCTGAGCGTCTGCCTCACCTCCTTCCTCAGCGGGGAACAAGAGTGGCGAGGCATAGCGTCGCGCACTGTTGTCCACGCACCGCTGAGAAGAGGGGAATGAGAGTGGCGAGGCTTTGTAGCGTCACACACTGCCATTCTCGCCCTCTTGTGGGGAGGGGAATGAAAGCGGCGAGGCTTTGTAGCGTCACACGCTGCCATTCCTGAACTCCCGAGACCCAGAGGTATTGGAACTGCTCTTTTTTTATTTGGGTACCACTGGCTGTTTTTAACATCAGTGGCGGAACAGAATTACTAATGGTTTTCCACCCGGCCCTCCTCTGGGGAAGAACAGTTCCAGACCAAATCCGGGTCAATGGTGTTTCTGGACCAGGGTGGACATCGTCTAGCCAAGGGCCAGCGCTGTGCGCAGCTCAACCTCGTGCACTTTAGCAGGGTGGAGGTGGCCTGCACTGCCACCCCACCGATGAGGGTAGTGAGAGAGAGGAAAACTTTATACAGACTATGGCCCTATTGGTGTTCCATATTTTGGCACCAATAGTTCCACAATGCCAAAGCTTCCAATGCACATCCGAGAAAAGGCAAGGGGCAGGCAAGGCGATTTACGCGTTGCACTATGCCTCAGCCATCCGGGAAAGCATGGCTGTCAAGTATGAATCTGATTCAGCACGAACGCCCACTATTACGGTGGGAATCTCAGCATCATCTTAATTTTCAACACATAACAGCCCTCTCTCCGATGCAGCGATTTACATCTGTCCTCTGCTAGAGCCCCAAATGAAACGCTAGGTCCCCTTTTAAGGACCAGCAATCCCATCTGTAAGCTACCAGCAGACATGTGAGACAGTGGGCGTGGCCGTGAGATGGCACACGGCGCGCTGAACACTCAAGCCCTTATGAAAAATGCAAGACGAACAGCGCGCCGACGTGGCTATGCTCTCATGAGAGAGCATAGACCACCCACGAACACAGTCTCAACATGCTTGTGATGCGATAGAGGAGTGAGGGGCCCACAGAGATGTACGCGGCGGGGAAGCCTCACTGTAATCCTCAGGTCACCCAGGCTTATCAGCCAAAATAGTCCCCCTCTGGTGCACCAGAAAAAAGACTAGATTGGGGTATAAGCGAAGGGACTCAACCCCGTTTGAGGCATCATAGTCTCGACCGCGCATCGGAGGCGCCGAGTGACGCGCGCTGAGTTGCCGTGGCAACCCGCGCTGTCACCCGGCAGCCAGACGGCACCACGGCGCGCTGAACACTCAAACCCTCACGCGGAAGGTGAGATGACCAGCGCGTCGACGTTATCCCGTTCCCCTGAGAGAACATGGATCACACACGAACACAGTCTCAACATGTTTATGCGAGAGGGATCGTGGCCGTCAGGACAGGAAACAACCGCATCCAGAAACGCACGAGTGGAATGACGTCTTGAAAAAGACGCAGTGTCACACCTGTGTTGCTCTTTTGTGAGGAAACGCTCTTTAAACAGTGCTGAAGCACCCAGGGGAAGACCGCGGCAACACACAGGTGGTAAGTGCAGTCCTGTGTTTGCGCTCACTGAAACAAACGCCCTCACCAAACCGACAGTTGCTGTGAGAACAGCAGTTTGTTATGCTGATGCAGCGGTGAACATGCGGTCGCGCTGATTGTGCCTTTTCGCCAACACAGAGCGTCCTTCTCGTTCTCTGGAGCATCTCTCTTGCAGATAGGCTCTCTTTTAGAAAAGCAGTCTTGCTTCATCAACGCCGTTCGGCTCCGAAGTGAATGACAGCGTGCATTCGCTCTCGCTTCCTGTTTATACCCGCGGGGCGGAGCGCAAGATGCAAATCTCGCACGCCAATGGCCCATTGGCCTGTTCTCTATATCTCGAAGCTGATAGGGGCTCCCTGAAGTGATCCCAATTCGTCGGTACGTCCGACGTACGTCGAACGTGACCGACTGAATGGGAACGTGCTATTTTCATATTTCCATATTTCAATTTGCACTGCAAAAAGCAGCAATGATATTTAAATTTTAATGCTGATAAAGCTTAATAAGCTTGGCATGTCGTAGGAAAAAATGTTTGCACAGGATCTCCTATTGCTTAATTATTCATTTAATGTATATTATAAAGCGAACTTTTGTGATATTTCAGAGCTTACTTAAATAGGCTACGTTAGCTTTTAGCCGCAAATATCCTTGGAGCGAAGACGGAGCGATGTTTCTGATATCAGTGAGCGAGAAGTGGAGCGGGGAGCTGGAAATGGTGAACCCGTAGCGGAGCTGGAACAGAATGATTATTGAATGCTTAGAACGGGAAGGGGAAATGGCTGCCGTTCCAATCGGCTCACATAGAAACAGGCTTCCATATTAGTCACCCTTTACGTCTGTCTGTAGGTTTTGCAAATATTGATCCAATGAAAAGTATTAAATGGAGCTTGAGACTGAACCTTGTAACTCCATTGGATCCTCAAACTGTCTGTAAAACCTTGCAACTCCACCCGCCTCTGTTGTGAATGAAATAGCGCACGTCTCTGCTTGCTTGCAATGCAAGTGTAAATAAAGAACAGGTTTTTTGAATGAGTACATTGTTTTATTTAATATACATATAAATACACTCGCCTAAAGGATTATTAGGAACCCCATACTAATACTGTGTTTGACCCCCTTTCGCCTTCAGAACTGCCTTAATTCTACGTGGCATTGATTCAACAAGGTGCTGAAAGCATTCTTTAGAAATGTTGGCCCATATTGATAGGATAGCATCTTGCAGCTGATGGAGATTTGTGGGATGCACATCCAGGGCACGAAGCTCCCGTTCCACCACATCTCAAAGATGTTCTATTGGGTTGAGATCTGGTGACTGTGGGGGCCATTTTGGTACAGTGAAATCATTGTCATGTTCAAGAAACCAATTTGAAATGATTCGAGCTTTGTGACATGGTGCATCATCCTGCTGGAAGTAGCCATCAGAGGATGGGTACATGGTGATCATAAAGGGATGGACATGGTCAGAAACAATGCTCAGGTAGGCCGTGGCATTTAAACGATCCCCCACACTATTACACCAGCCTGCACAGTGGTAACAAGCCATGATGGATCGATGTTCTCATTCTGTTTACGCCAAATTCTGACTCTACCATCTGAATGTCTCAACAGAAATCGAGACTCATCAGACCAGGCAACATTTTTCCAGTCTTCAACTGTCCAATTTTGGTGAGCTCGTGCAAATTGTAGTCTCTTTTTCCTATTTGTAGTGGAGATGAGTGGTACCTGGTGGGGTCTTCTGCTGTTGTAGCCCATCCACCTCAAGGTTGTGCGTGTTGTGGCTTCACAAATGCTTTGCTGCATACCTCGGTTGTAACGAGTGGTTATTTCAGTCAAAGTTGCTCTTCTATCAGCTTGACTCAGTCGGCCCATTCTCCTCTGACCTCTAGCATCAACAAGGGATTTTCACCCACAGGACTGCCGCATACTGGATGTTTTTCCCTTTTCACACCATTCTTTGTAAACCCTAAAATTGGTTGTGCGTGAAAATCCCAGTAACTGAGCAGATTGTGAAATACTCAGACCGGCCCGTTTGGCACCAATAACCATGCCATGCTCAAAATTGCTTAAATCACCTTTCTTTCCCATTCTGACATTCAGTTTGGAGTTCAGGAGATTGTCTTGACCAGGACCACACCCCTAAATGCATTGAAGCAACTGCCATGTGATTGGTTGATTAGATAATTGCATTAATGAGAAATTGAACAGGTGTTCCTAAAAATCCTTTAGGTGAGTGTATGTGTGTATATATATATATATATATATATCGTCGCTGCCCGATGAAACTCACGTATGTCCAAAACGGTTACTTTTCAGGAAGTGAAAAAAACACTGTATTTCAAAAGCAGTTGAATGTAGCGTTGTCATACTTGGTACGGCATCTTTACATGTAACCATATTCTTGCCAGTGTAATGATATAATCCACATTTGACCAAAATTGAGTTTAAATGGACATACGTGCATATTTTACAGTAACGGTGGTCGATACGCGTTCTTCCGATCATTAATTAGAATGGCAAAGTCGCTTTTCAGCAGAGGAATACGTGCTGGATATTCTCAGCCTCTGGCATGCGGTGATAGCAGTATGAGTGAGGCATGTTCTAGTGACAATCATGACAGTAGCATTACAGGCTATAATTTGATCAGTTTGACTGAGAAAAAAAAGGCTGAATCTTATCAAAGAGACCGAGTTTATTTACATACTAGCAAGCAAACTAATCTGTGAAGAACTAGATTAGAAGTAAACTGTGGAGAGCTTCAATGTCGTATTTTCGGCTATCCAGTGCTGAGCTTCGATGAAACAACTTCACGAGACCAGCGAGATGCTTCCACAGGGCGGGAGATACGTGGCGTGATTGACAGCTTTGACACCAAATGGATATACGTGAAAATCAGATGACATGATTTCACAACTTTTCATTGGCCATTTAGATATGTGACGCATACTGTATACGGAAATGAACCTGGACATTCAATCCATCGAAAAATCTCAAAATCGGCAAAATGGACATACGTGGTTTTCATCGGACAGCGACGATATATATATATATATATATATATATATATATATATATATATATATATATATATATATATATATATATATATATATATATATATATTAGCCTGTACATATCACTTCATCTTTCATAACATAAGATTTTGGCCAAATGAAAAAAATAAATAAAATAAAACGTCTCGGTTACGACTGTAACCTTAGTTCCCTGATGGGAACGAGACGCTGCGTCACCGCTTTGGGAACGCCCCTGCGTGATTGCGTCGTGAAGCACGTATGTCATCAGTCCAATAGAGAGACGGAACGTCATAGGCGGGTGACGTCATAGACCCGGAAGCTATAAAGCACACCAGCAAACACACGCCGTTAGCTTCTGAAGAAGGCCTGAAACAAGGCGCTTGCGGGCATGCGAGGAGTATGGCCGGGTGACGCAGCGTCTCGTTCCCATCAGGGAACTAAGGTTACAGTCGTAACCGAGACGTTCCCCTTCAAGGGAACTCGAGCTGCGTCACCGCTTTGGGAACGAGAATACCCACGTCCCCATGCGAGTCTGGATGCCCGCCTGTAACAGCTACGAGGCGAGCACCCGAGACCCCGGAGTAGCAGAAACATCTAGTTCATAGAACCTGACAAATGTATGCGGCGAGGACCACCCCGCCGCATCACACACTTCCTGCAGGGAGGCCCCTGCCAAGAGAGCTTGAGAAGCAGCCATACTCCTAGTGGAATGGGACCGAACAGCCAAAGGAGAGGGCTGTCCGGCCGCCACATAAGCCAGTGAGATAGCCTCGACTACCCACTTGCTCATCCTCTGCTTTGACACCGGACCCCCACGGGATGGAGGTCCGTAGCAAACAAACAACTGATCAGTTTTTCTCCACAGGGCAGCTCTGTGGATATAGGCGTCTAAGGCGCGAACTGGACAAAGCAGATTTAACTTTTCCTGGTCTGACGTCACAAAGGGAGGAGGACAGAAGGCCTGGAGCACAATAGGTCTCACAGGATTAGTGAGGACCTTAGGAATATACCCGGGCCTCGGAGAGAGAAAGGCCTTAGCCATACCCGGGGCAAACTCCAAGCACGAGGGTGCGACAGAGAGGGCTTGCAAGTCCCCAATTCTTTTAAGAGAAGAAATAGCAAGAAGAAAAATAGTTTTGAAAGTGAGAAATTTCTCAGGAACTTCCTCGAGCGGCTCGAAGGGAGCCTCGGAAAGGCCTCGAAGGACGATGGATAAGTCCCAGGCCGGCACCCTGGTGCGTGTCACAGGTCTCAGCCTCAAGGTTCCACGGAGGAAACGAGTTACTAGAGGGTGTCGCCCTAATGAAACACCACTCAAAGGAGTGTGGTAAGCAGCTATGGCCGCCACGTACACCTTTAGTGTGGAGGGGGCTAACCCAGCAGAGAATCTCTCCTGCAGGAACTCCAGCACCACGCTCGCAGGGCAGTTAACTGGATCCCGCAGGCGATCTCGACACCATAAGGTGAAGAGTCTCCACTTCAGGTAGTAAAGTTTCCTCGTAGAAGGAGCTCTGGAGTGTAGAATGGTCTCAACAACCTCAGTTGAGAGACCGGAACTTATGAGCTGGGCCCCCTCAGAGGCCAAGCCCACAGTTTCCACAACTCCGGGCGGGGGTGAACAAAAACTCCGCCCGCCTGAGAGAGAAGGTCCCTCCGGAACGGAATCTCCAGGGGAGAGCCGTCGAGGAGAGACACCAGATCCGAGAACCATACCCGGCCCGGCCAGAACGGGGCTACTAGAAGGAGACGGGCCCCGTCCCGGCGCACTCTCTCTAGAACTCCCGGAAGCAGAGCGATCGGGGGGAAAGCGTACAGGGGCAGCCTCGGCCACTCCTGTACCATCGCATCCAGTCCGAGAGGAGCTGGAGGCGACAGGGAGAACCACAGATGACAATGAGAGTTCTCGTGAGTGGCGAACAGGTCCACTTGGGCCCTGCCAAACTTCTCCCAAAGGAGCTCCACCACATCGGTGTGGAGTCTCCACTCCCCGGGCCTTGGCCCCTGCCTCGACAGGATGTCTGCTTCCACGTTCAACCGCCCAGGAATGTACATAGCCCTGACTGACAGCAATTTTCCCTGAGCCCAGAGGAGGATAAGGCGCGCCAGCTTGTATAAGCGACGAGACCTCAAGCCCCCCTGATGGTTGATGTAGGAGACCACCGATGTGCTGTCTGTGCGTACAAGCACATGATGGCCCCTGAGATGCGGCAGGAAGTGCTTCAGAGCCTGAAACACCGCCAACATTTCCAGGCAATTTATATGCCATGAACGCTGGTGCTCCTGCCACAGACCCTGGGCCGAGCGACCACTCATGGTCGCCCCCCAGCCCGTCAGGGAGGCATCCGTGGTCAGAGAAGTACGCTGACACGGTGCCCCCAGCGACGGGCCCTGGGTCAGGAACCTGGGGTCCTTCCACATAACCAAGGTGCGGAGACACCGCCGCGTTGCCTTGATTACGCGAAAGGGGTTCCCCCTCGGGGAAAAACCCCTGGTCTTGAGCCACCACTGTAGCGGCCTCATGAACAGCAGGCCCGAAGGAATAACATTGGACGCGGCTGCCATCAGACCCAACAGTCTCTGAAACTGCTTTACAGTGAGCGGCTGGTCTAGCTTCACCCCTTTCACGGCTGAGAGGATTGACCCCACGCGAGGCTCCGACAGACGAGCCTGCATAGCGACCGAATCCCAACTCACCCCGAGATAAGTGATCTTCTGCACAGGAGAGAGAACACTCTTCTTGGAGTTGAGCCTCAGCCCCAACCTCCTCATATGCGCGAGAACAACATCTCGATGCTGAACCGCGAGACGCGCTGACTGTGCTAGTATCAGCCAGTCGTCGATGTAATTGAGGATGCGGATCCCCTGCAAACGCAAGGGGACCAGAGCAGCGTCCACACACTTCGTGAACGTGCGGGGTGAAAGGGCTAAACCGAAAGGAAGCACCCGATATTGGTACGCTTCTCCCCTGAAAGCGAACCTCAGGAACTTCCTGTGCTGCGGAAGGATGGAGACATGGAAATACGCATCTTTGAGATCTATCGTGACAAACCAGTCCTCGGACCTGATCTGAGACACGATCTGTTTGAGTGTCAGCATCCTGAACTTGAGCTTTGCCACGGCTCGGTTCAGGACGCGAAGATCCAAGATGGGGCGCAGCCCACCATCCTTCTTTGGCACTATGAAGTACCGGCTGTAAAAGCCTGACTCCCTGTCCGGGGGGGGAACCCTCTCTATAGCCCCCTTTTGCAGCAGAGTCTGTACTTCTTGAGTCATCACCAGAGCCTGCACCGGGTCCACCACAGTGGAGAGGACCCCGTTGAAGTTGGGGGGACGGCATCTGAACTGAATCGCGTACCCCAACTTTACACATCGCAGGACCCAACGAGATATGTGAGGCAGATTTTCCCACTCTGACACAAAATCTACTAAGGGAACCAGCCCCTCGAGGCTGGTCTCTGATGTACTCTGCACCGCGAGTGCAGCGCCCTGAAGCGGCGAACCGGCAGGGAACGACTGACTCGACGGCATAATTTCCCTCCGAAGAGGGTGCGGGCCATCCTTGAATGACCCGCGGGGCCCCTCCGCGCCCCGGCACTCGGGCGGGGTTGGCGGACTGACCCCGTGAGGGTACCGCGGACGCACGGGTACCGTGTACAGCGGTAAGCACCGTGCGCCCGCGGAGGGGACCACCCTCACTGTCCTGGGCCCAGAGGCGTCAGGACTTCTTTGACGCAGCCTTCCTCGCCACAATGACTGTCCTCAGATCAGCCCTGGGGTTAGAAGGCTGCGCCTGTGAGCGCCGCGCACCCGACGACCCTTTCTGCGGGGGTGTACGAGTGGCGACACTCACTTTTTGCTGCGCCCTGTGCGAGGAGCTTGTACTCGGCATCTGCTGCTCCCGCCCAGCAGCAGACGAGACCTGGGGCTTACGGGGAAGGAACTGCTTGAGCGCCGCTGCCTGTTTTTTCGCCTCCAGGAACCTGTCGGTAACCGTGGTGACAGCGTCACCGAACAGGCCCTCCGGAGACAACGGCGCATCAAGCAAAAAGCTCTTGTCCCTTTCCTTAATATCTGTAAGGTTTAGCCATAAATGCCTCTCCGTGGCCACTAGGGCTGCCATAGAACGGCCGACGCATCGAGCCGTCTCCTTGGTGGCACGGAGAGCGAGATCGGCAGTCGATCGAAGTTCATTAATAGTATCGACTCCGATCTCGTGGCTTTCCCCCAGGTCCCTTAGCAGATCAGCCTGATATGCCTGCACGATAGACATCGTGTGCAGACACGCGGCGGCTTGACCTGCTGCCGAGTATGCTTTGCCCACAAAAGATGATGTCACTTTAAGAGGCTTTGTGGGCAAAGACGGAGCCTTTACGGTCGACGCAGACTCGGGTGACAGATGGCTCGCAAGCGTCTGTTCAACCCGAGGCAGCTGACCATAACCGTGTCTCTTACACCCCGCGATATTACTATACACGGACGTTTGCGGGGTGAAAATGCGTGCAGACACGGGCCGCTTCCAAGACCTCGACACCTCGGTGTGGAGGTCCGGGAAAAACGGCAGACTCCTTCGGGGAGGCTGAACAGAGCGCGCGGGGAGAAAGCGCTCGTCGAGTCTGCTTTTTACAGCAGCTCGCTCATGATGTTCATGTGGCCAGTCAATGTGAAGTCTGGCCACCGCTCTGCTCAGCACCTCCATGAGCTCCTCACTTGCAGGGGAATGAAGTGACGAGTCTCCACCCCCTGCATCGATGCTACAGACATCAACCTCCTCGGAGGAAGATAGCTGCAGTATCGCGGCCGCTCCCCGGGCGGGAGAAGCCGCAGAGCGGGCTCCCGAACCCAGAGAGGCAGCGCTGGATCTGGCGGGTGAAGGAAGAGATAGGGCGGGGCCCGTCTCCATCCCCTCCGTCAGATCCTTTTGCGAACCCCACGACATGAGTCGCCGCTGAGCCTCAGCCGCAGCGGGACCCGTGCCGTGGGGAGCGTTAACCGGGACGCCCTCCTCGAAGAGCGCCCGGCGGGATCGCAGCACGCGAAGAGGCAGAGCCTCACAATGCTCGCAGCCGGCACCCTCGAGTGCCGACTGCGCGTGCTGCTCTCCCAAACAAACAACGCACATCAAGTGTGTATCCCCGCTCGGGATGTAGCGTGAGCAGGGAGGAACACACTGTCTGTAACGCTGTTCGCTCGTCATACTTTTTTTCTCTTGTATCAATGTGGTGAATAGTGCAAACGTAACAAAACAGTCTGAACTCAGACACAACACAAAGACACTTGGACAGAATAACACAGAGCGCTTGTTGAAGGCAACAGAAGCTAACGGCGTGTGTTTGCTGGTGTGCTTTATAGCTTCCGGGTCTATGACGTCACCCGCCTATGACGTTCCGTCTCTCTATTGGACTGATGACATACGTGCTTCACGACGCAATCACGCAGGGGCGTTCCCAAAGCGGTGACGCAGCTCGAGTTCCCTTGAAGGGGAACTGAGCGCTCACAATAAACGTTAAAATCTGTAAGTTGATGAAAACGTAATGTGATTCACCGACTGCCTCAGTTGCGGCTGTTCTAATGATGGACAAAAGATGCATGTCCAACATTCGCTGGTCAAAAACCTTGTGACTCAAATGTTATAATAGTACAATAATTCAATGAAACAGGCAAGTGTCTGACTATATATAAAGCCATAATATCAACTTAAAATGAGGTTTCTGCCTGACAGCGACGATATACTTAGGCTAATATTGTATAACCTAATCGTAGGGTATACAACAGGGGTAAAGGTGCACCGGGGTAAAAGGCGCGTTTGACTTTATTCTCTTTTAAACCACTAGATGGCAAAAACATTCAGCTCAGCACTTTTCTTAACAACTGCTTTTGATGATGATGTAATTTGGTTGATCCTTGACGTGATTGTGGAAACGCCATGTTGATTCTTCTAATATTTAATGCTTTAAAAAATGTTGTAGATGTAGCAAATGAGAATCGATAAAATTATTGTATTTTTTTTTTAGACAAAGGTCTTGTTAATGTTTTGTTCAAGGTAATTAAAGCAACAGTTTTTCAATAACGGAAGAATATGTTCAAGTATGGTATTTGGGGTAAAAGGCACCCCTGCTGTTGAGCACAATAAACAATGTTTCTGTATTTTTAAAACGAACATATTTGAATGACAGTATATTTATTGAACAACAATTATTTTATTTATCAAAATATCCAAAAATACTACGACTTTGCTAAAGTGATGGTTTTTATTAACTTAGACTTTATAAAAAATATATTATTTTTGCTAAAGTATTTGTATAAATTATTTGTGCCTTTTGCCCCATGCTGGTTGGCTTTTACCCCGGGTGTGGGGGTAAAAGGCCCACCTTGCCACCTCATACATTTATAAGATTTTCAAACAAACAAACAAACAAACAAACAAACAAACAAACAAACAAAAAAACAAACAAACCACTTTTATGATTTATTCACACAAAATAGGCCTATGTTGCTCCATCAATGTTCAATAATAACATCACGGGGCTAAAGGCACACATTAAGAAAAATGTGCTTTTCACTTCTCCCATAATATATGATTGCAGAAAAAAAACATACCCTATTGTTTCTGACCAATACATACCCTATATTGTTTCTGACACCACTTTGGTTCGTATGTTCAAGTGTGTGAGAAAAGACCTCTCTAAGCATGTAGCTGGATTTACTGACCTGGCTTAAGCCAGACTCCTGGGTCATGTATTTTTAAAGGCTTTCAGCTGATGAAATGACAAAGAAAAGCTCTACAACCGCTCATCAGTGTCACCAAGACCAGGGAAAGCCCACTGGTGGAATCCCAGGTTGCTGGGAATAGCCCTAGTTGAGTACTGTGCTTTTAATAAAATATAATACCCATTATTGTGAGAACTCAAATGGTTCAGAGAAAACAATTCCCTGAGCTAATTTAGTTTAGTTGATTGTCTTCTACATGAAGTGTGTCTTGTGCTATACATTAAAGAACACAAGTCCCATTACAGTAGATTAACAAATAGATTCCAAACAGCGCAAAGCATCACATTATAATTTTAATTTAATATGTAAAATGCTGGTCTGAATTATCAATGGACAAACTCATTTCAAATGACTCAGAAATTTGTTATCAAAGTCACTGCGTTCAATTAAAATATCAAATAGCACTTCCTGTAATATTGTCTACTGGCAGGAAAATAAAGTGCTGCATATTTAATGGGAATCAAGGAAATCAAGTGTAATATTGCTTTCACTCATGCTCAGATTATGAATCAAAACTATGACTCCAAACACAAGGAGAGAGACAGATGCATGCATGAAGAAGTAAGGGGCTGTGACAGGCCACTATTACATATTGAAATATTGCTCCATTCATGCACAGGCTTTATAAGCAGGATGTTTTTCGATTCTGCCTGCTCGTACATCACTGTCAGCTGTAGTCTCGATCACAACTCCAATGACTGCTTTTTAAATCTCAACTGAATTGTCCTGCCTTCACGCAGGCTATAAGTTGTCTGCTGGGTGGTCATGCTACATGTTCTTATAAATGATCGTGCTCTCATGAAAAGGACAGCTCTAATTTTCCACCAGTGTTGAAGTATGTCACAAGGCATGAGTCTTTTATGGTGTGGCCTTGGTAACAGTGCATTTGATGCAATAGAGTAGGATACATAAAATGCTAGCTATGCTATAAGCTCTAGCAAGACAAAGGAATCAGCCATATACAGTATATTTGAGAAATGTTGATTTTCTCACTCAAATTCAGACTTCACTTTTAAAACACAAAAATCTACTGTACGATCTGTACAGTAATGTAATATATATATATATATATATATATATATATATATATATATATATATATATATATATATATATATATATATATATATATATATATATATATATATATATATATATATATATATATATATATAGGCCATTTCAATACTTACTGTGAAAATAATGTATGCCACTACTATACTTTATGAACTATACTTGTCTACAAACTATATAACATTAACTTGAGTATTTTGTATCATACATCATTTCTAATCAAGTAGTATTATTTCCAAATTATGCAAGAGTGTGAAACTATTATATACTTGTGTGTGCCGGCCAAAAGTTTGGGTTCGGTAATGTCTAATATTTTTTTCAAAGAAGTCTCTTATGCTCACCAAGGTTGCATTTATTTGATCAAAAAATAGTCAAAAGAGTTATATTGTTGAATATTATTACAATTTAAAATAACCTTTTTCCATTTTAATATATTTTAAAAACAAATTTCTCATTATTATCAATGTTGCTATTTAGTTTTTGTGGAAACCATTATTATATTATAATATATAATATTATTATATTATAATATAAATATTTTGTAGCATTATAAATGTCTATTTTCATCAGTTTAATGCGTCCTTGCAGAATACAAGTATTTTCTTTCAACAAAAATATCTTACTGAACCCAAACTTTTGAACAGTAGTGTAACAATGTTTGTGTTCTGGGAAGAAGTCAGTAAATGATAAACTAAGTTTAATCATAAAAGAAACAAACAACAAAACAAAAGTAAAGCGGCAGCCCCTAATGGACGACTGTCGCATAAACTAAAACAAAACAACAACATAAATTCCAGGCCTGGTCCTCTCCTGACCTTCACTGTTGTCACTCCTCCTTATATCCTTCCGGAGCTCCTCCGTGGGACTCGGTGTGACACGCTCATTCGCATTCACGCCACTGTCACCGCCCCCACCCCCATCGCCCTTCTCAGACTGGGGAGCATCCACGAGACTGTGCTCTACTTCCCCCCCATCCACCCCCCACTCCCTTCGCAGTAACTAGGGGAAAGGACAGATGTGGCGAGAGAAAAGGACATGGAAGGATGAGGAGAGATAGAGGTGAAAGAGGGAAAAAAATCTAGATCTGGTTCCCAAAATGCACTACCATCCGGACCTCCACCAGCAGCTCCTCTGGGATGCGCCTGGCAGTGGTGCTGAATACCCTGTGGTGGACAGCCCTCTGACTCCTCCGCCACCTGGTGGACAGCGACGGCTCCTCCGGCTTCGGGCACCCGGCAGTGAGTCCCCCGTTCCCTGCTCCTCCCGTCATGGCAGACGGCAGCAGCCTCCGGCCTTAGGCAAACAGCGGTGACTCCTCTGTCACCTCTTGGACGGCAGCCGCCCCTCCACAACCCAGGCAGACGGCATCGAGTTGGTCTGTCCCCCGGGTAAGTCACTCCAGCCCACCGCCTCGAACATGGCAGCAGACTCAACTAAATGCTCATGCTCAATGGCACACCGGATTTCCCACAGTGACAAGGACTCTTTGACAGCATGTTCCTCCTTCTCCCAGATTTTGGCACCACTGTAACAAGGTTTGTGTTCGGGGAAGAAGGAGGCGGGAATCATAAAATAAACAAACAACAACATTAAAGCCCAGACCTGGTCCTCTGTCGACTCTCCTCCGTGGGAACCGAGACCAGTGTGGTGTGCCTTGCTCCGTTCCCACGACTCTCTGCCCCACCCTGCTTGCCAGAGGTATTTATAAGTGAAAACGTCTCGGTTACGTATGTAACCCTCGTTCCCTGAGGAGGGAACGGAGACGTACGTTAGTGACTAACGAATGGGGGTTTCGCTTAGAAGCCAATCATCTTCATCGTGTTCAACAGCGCCCAATGGCAGTGCCAATGCCATGGGCATGCGGAATTTGCATGCGTAACTCCGCCCCACCTCGTGGGTATATAAGGAAGTACGCTGCGAACATCGCATTATGTTACTGCTGCAGGAGCCAAGACTGAACTCCTCGCGTTCCAGGCAGCACAGCTGACGTGGCTAAGGAAACGTACGTCTCCGTTCCCTCCTCAGGGAACGAGGGTTACATACGTAACCGAGACGTTCCCTTTCGTTCAGTCACTACGACGTACGTTAGTGACTAACGAATGGGGGATCCTATTCAACAACGCCACTCAGCTGTCATCCAGTGCCCTGCGTAAGTGTGAGATCCCGCCACTTAAGGCCCTAGGACTCCCACTTATCACAGGATTACCAAGGTACACTGGGAAGCATATCCCAGTGAGGGAATGCCAAGATGCCTACCGTAGGGAGGACTTAGAGAATACACATATGACCCGCTGAGGGTTGCATATGGAAGATCTCTAGGGTACCAGCCGAAGGTGGATTTTTAACCCTAGGGGTGGCAGGGACTTGCCAAGGGAAAGACACCTGCTCACTGAGGAGGCTTACGGTGGGAATACTCGTGTGGGGGTCGCCGGAGGGGAACCATGCACACGGAGCACCTGGCCGGACATGAGGGTCTGGGCTCGAAAGGGCAGACTGAACTGATGTCGGCGTAAGCAGTGCTGGAGGAGCTAAGGGCTCTCGGGGAGCTCACCTGAGGAAAATATCGCACGTATCCAGTCCTGGGAGTGGAATGGCGAGCAAGCGAAGACACCTGAGCCTGGTCCATTACCGGCCACCCGTAGGGGCGAGTACATAGTCGGACACTGGCTCCACTCGGAGATTGTAGAATCTGGCGAATGTGTTGGGTGTCGCCCAGCCTGCAGCTCTGCAGATGTCTGTTAGCGAGGCGCCATGCGCTAGAGCCCAAGAGGAGGCCACACTCCGGGTGGAGTGTGCCCTCACACCAAGGGGACATGGTCGGCCTTGCTGCTGGTAAGCCAAAACAATGGTGTCCACTATCCAGTGAGACAACCTCTGCTTTGAGAGAGCACTTCCCTTCCGCTCTCCACCATAACAGACAAAGAGCTGGTCTGAGGTCCTGAAACACTGCGTCATGTCTACGTAGGCGCGGAGAGCGCGTACTGGACAGAGCAATGCCAAGGCTGGGTCTGCCTCCTCCAAAGGCAGCGCTTGTAGGTTCACCACCTGATCTCGGAACGGAGTGGTGGGAACCTTGGGCACATATTCGGGCCGGGGTCTCAGGATCACGTGAGAGTTAGCCGGCCCAAACTCAAGGCACGCTTCGTCAACCGAAAATGCTTGCAGGTCCCCGACCCTCTAAGCGAGGCCAATGCGGTCAGCAGAGCCGTCTTCATAGACAAGAGCTTAATCTCAGCCGACCGCAAAGGCTCAAAGGGAGGCCTCTGCAGAGCACTTAAGACTACTGAGAGGTCCCAAGAGGGAACGAGAGGAGAGCGAGGAGGATTCAGTCTCCTCGCCCCCCTCAGGAACCTGATGATCAGGTCGTGCTGCTACTTACCTTTTTGTCTCCCAGGAGATCGTGGTAGGCAGATATTGCGGCCACGTACACTTTCAGGGTGGAGGGAGACAGCCTTCGCTCCACCCCCTCCTGGAGAAACGATAGCACGGACCCGATCGGGCATTTCCAGGGGTCTTCTTGGCGGGAAGAGCACCATGTGACGAAGAGGTTCCACTTCAACGCGTAGAGACGTCGTGTAGACTCAGCTCTAGCGGAAGTGATGGTAGCGACCACCGCAGGTGGAAGGCTACTCAAACCTGCCGTGTCCCGTCCAGAAGCCACACGTGGAGCTTCCAGAACGCTGGACGCGGGTGCCAAAAGGTGCCCCGTCTCTGAGTCAGGAGGTCTGGTCTAAGAGGGATAGGCCAGGGAGGGGCTGTCGCAAGGAGTAAGAGCTCTGGGAACCAGGTCTGGCCGTGCCAAAGCGGGGCGACCAAGACGACCTGCTCCTTGTCCTCCCTGATCTTGCACAGTACCCGTGCAAGAAGGCTCACTGGGGGAAACGCATACTTGCGTAGCCCGGACGGCCAGCTGTGCGCCAGTGCATCCGTGCCGAGGGTGCCCTCGGTCAGGGAATAATACAGGGAGCAATGGGAAGAGTCCTGGGAGGCAAACAGATCTACCTGTGCGTCGCCGAACCCTTCCCATATCAGCTGGATCGTCTGGGGGTGGAGTCTCCACTCTCCGGGGAGAGGCTGAAACCGTGACAGCTCGTCGGCTGCACAGTTCAGGTCTCCAGGGATGTGGACAGCACGAAGGGACCTCAGGCGCTTCTGACTCCACAAAACGAGATGGCGGGCGAGTTGAGACATACGGTGGGAGCGTAGACCGCCCTGGTGGTTGATGTACGCTACTACGGCCGTGTTGTCTGTCCTGACTAGCACATGTTGACCCTTCAGCAACGCTCGGAAGCGGTGCAGGGCGAACCGTACAGCCAGTAACTCGAGGCAATTGACATGCAGAAGGCGCTGGGGTCCTGTCCAGGAGCCCGCGGCTGCTTGTCCATTGCACATGGCACCCCAGCCCGTGGATGATGCATCTGTTGTCACAACAACATGCCGGGAAGCTCGTTCTAAGGACACTCCGGTCCGTAGAAACTTGAGGTTCGACCACGGGGTGAGTGTCTGTAAGCAGGCCCGGGTCACTGGGACCCGGAGCGTGCCAGACCGCCATGCCCATCTCGGGACTCGATCGCGTAGCCAGTGCTGAAGCGGTCTCATATGAAGCAATCCGAGCGGCGTTACCGCGGCTGCAGATGCCATATGCCCCAGGAGCTTCTGAAAGTGTTTCAGTGGAACCGCACTCTTGCCCTCGAGTTGTCGAAGGGAAGTCAGCAGAGACTGCGCGCGCTCGCTCGAAAGCTGCGCGCACATGGCGACCGAGTCGATATCCATACCGAGAAAAAAGATCCTCTGCGCGGGGCAAAGTTTGCTCTTCTCCCAGTTGACCCGAAGGCCCAGACGGGCTAGGTGATGGAGCACCAGATCTCTGTGTCCGCAAACCTGCTCTCGAGAGGGACCCAGTATGAGCCAGTCGTCGAGGTAGTTCAGGATGCGGACCCCGTGCTGCCGAAGGGGCGCAAGGGCTGCCTCGGCAATCTTCGTAAAGACGCGAGGGGACAGAGATAGCCCGAATGGTAGAACTGCGTACTGATATGCCCGCCCCTCGAAAGCAAACCGTAGGAACGGTCTGTGTCGAGGCAAAATGGAGACATGGAAGTAGGCGTCCTTCAGGTCGATCGCTGCAAACCAATCGTGTGGACGAACGCATTCGAAAAGGCGTTTCGCTGTCAACATCTTGAACGGAAACCGGTGAAGGTAACGGTTCAAGACGCGCAGGTCCAGGATTGGCCGTAGCCCACCGGTCTTTTTGGGTACAATGAAGTACGGGCTGTAAAACCCGCAATTCATCTCGGCTGGAGGGACAGGTTCGATCGCACCCTTCGCCAGTAGGGTGGCAATCTCCGCTCGCATGACGGGGGCGTTGGCCCCGATCATGGTGGAACGGACTCCCCGGAAGCAGGGAGGAACCTGCGCGAACTGAATCGCGTAGCCGCGCCTGACGGTCCGCTCGACCCAGCGGGACAGCCCTGGAAGCTGAAGCCAGACATCCAGAAACTGCACCAGCGGGGTCATACGGTGTACAGACGTACCCGGTGTGGGCTTGCAGCGATGCAGCGTCACCGGCCCGGACATGGGAGGCTGTGGGGCGTCCCGGTGCGGGGGCACGGTTGACAGCTGCGTCCTGACAGAGGAGACCAGGGAAGGACCAGCGTTCCACTGGGGTCTGCTCTGCCAGGAGGCTGGCGACAGAGTGGGATGCAAGTGGCGGGACCCGTGGGTGGCGCGCACCGTCATCACCGGACTCTGTGGGCTCAGGGATGGGAGTGTTAATTCTTTCTTTGACCAAAATAGGGTGCTGCTGACCCGGGGGCCAGCAGCTGAACAAAGGATTCTCCCCCGGCCCTCCACCGGGGGAAGGAGTGGTCCTGCTACCATCTCCTCGAAAGAATTTCCCATCCCTGAGCCGTCCGTCTCAGGAGCGCCGCTTGGCCTGGCGTTTAGCGGGGCGCGGGGCGGCCTGAGGGGACTTGGACGCCTTCCTACGGCTTCCTCCGCGACCCGGCCCGGGTGAAGGCTGCTGCTTGGACCGGGTGGGAGGGGCGGGAGCCTTAGGAGGGCGTCCTCGGCGTGGAGCAGACTGAGTTGACTGTGCCGGCGGCGGGGTGGAGGCAGCAGCTGGCCGCCGGGGCAGTACGTGCTTGATAGCCTCAGTCTGCTTCTGGGCGATTGAGAACTGTTGGGCAAAGTCCTCAACCGCCCCGCCGAAGAGGCCGGCCTGGGATATGGGGGCATCGAGGAACCGGGTTCGCTCGGTGTCCCGCATATCGGCCAGGTTCAGCCACAGGTGACGCTCCTGGACCACATTCGTGGACATCACTTGACCCAGGGAGCGTGCGGTCACCTTCGTCGCCCGGAGAGCGAGGTCGGTGGCGGCACGCAACTCATTTAAGAGCCCCGGATCAACTCCACCCTCGTGCATGTCCTTGAGGATCCTGGCCTGGTAGACCTGGAGGATCGCCATGGCATGCAGCGAAGCGGCAGCCTGCCCCGCGGCTCTGTGCGATTTCGACACCAAGGTTGATGTGAATCGACAGGCTTTGGAGGGGTGCTTAGGATCACCACGCCAGGTTGAAGCGCTCTGAGGACACAGTTGCATCGCAACAGAACGTTCAACTGGAGGGACCCCAGTGTACCCTTTAGCTGCCGCCCCATCGAGGACGGAGAAGGCGGAGGAAGTCAGTGAACGGTCACGGGAAGACAACGGGGACTTCCAGGACCGCGTGAGTTCCTCATGCAGCTCGGGAAAGAAAGGTATTGAGGTTAAGGACTGACGGGTGTCAGCGCGAGCCCCCAAAAACCAATCATCGAGCCTTGAGCGTTCGGGACAGGGTGGAGGGTTCCACTCAATCCCTAAACTCGCGGCTGCCCGAGACAACATGGCTGTCAGCTCTGGATCTGACTCGGGCAATGCTGGCACGCCCGAGGGCGGCAGCACAGCCGAGTCGTCATCTCCAGAGGACTCGAGCCCACCTTGTGATGCGGTGATCGACATCGCATCCTCCTCCGGAGCGCCAAATGAGATGCGCGGGGGGGCCGGAGCCGGCCCCGCGATCTGCATCTGAACGCTCGCGGGTTGCAATGTGCAAGACGGGGGTGTGGCCCGAGGCATGAGCGTCGGGGTTTTGTTCCACACCGTAACCGTCAAGTCACCCTGACCACCAGCCGAAGTACTGGGCCTCTGGGACTCAGTAGATCGGGGTGTGGTAGAGGGGACTCTCACTTCAGAACGAAGGTCATGGAGTCTTGACCGCAACATTGCGATGGTCATGTTCCCGCAGTGAGAACATGACTCATCCGCGAACGCTGTCTGAGCATGCTGAAAGCCCAAACATACCAGACAGTGTTCGTGCCCATCAGAGGAGGAAAGCAACCGACCACACCCAGAAGTACACGGACGAGACATCCTGAAAAGGACGCGTCACGTGTAAGCTCTTTTATGAGAGGAAAGCCTCGCAGAGAACGCCGAAGCGCCCAGGGACCACACACCAGCTGTCTAGCGGACCACTGCGCAGATCAGCAGGCAGGCAGTATGATGATCACTGGAACGCGCCGTAACACCAACGCCTCTGGAAAGCTGCTCGTCTCGAAAGCTGTCGATGACTCAGATCAGGCTTGTAGGAGTGAAGAGATCCTCTTGGCTCCAAAGCAGAAACATAATGCGATGTTCGCAGCGTACTTCCTTATATACCCACGAGGTGGGGCGGAGTTACGCATGCAAATTCCGCATGCCCATGGCATTGGCACTGCCATTGGGCGCTGTTGAACACGATGAAGATGATTGGCTTCTAAGCGAAACCCCCATTCGTTAGTCACTAACGTACGTCGTAGTGACTGAACGAAAGGGAACAAAAATTTGTATTCTTTAATGTTATTTTCAGTATTAATATTTTATCATAATCATTTGTATGATGTATTTCATGAATTCAGGGTGTGTCTGTACATGTGTGCCGATGAGAGACATGGGTTGAGCTATATTTGGTACAGGAATGTGTGTACATGTAGCATATGTTTTCCGCTGATGCATTTGTTCCATGATGTATACGTCGACTGATGTACAGTATTGTACAGTATTTTTTATATGGAAAGTGGATTGTGCCACATGTAAGCATGAAGTTTACGTACTATTTTAAACATGAACGCATGTTTCTCTACCTTCTAAGGAAATCTCTTCCTAGTGAGTTCTTTTGTTGGTAGTATATAAAATCCAAATTGAATGTACTGCCCCAGAAGATACCAGAAGACAGGGAGATAGGGGGAGAGAGGGAGCAAGGGAGCAAGGGAGCAAGGGAGCAAGGGAGCAAGGGAGCAAGGGAGAGGGTAGAGGAACGGAGGAATGGAGAAACACATACAGCTGGCATGAGACAATAACTTTTAAATTTCTCTATGTCTTGACATTTAAATAATAAATTAGAGATCTCTTTGGAAAATGACTGGTGTCCTGTCCTGTGATTCATCCACAACGCGTCGGGGAAAAAGCTTAATTTCAGATCAACAATAAGATACATAAAATGCTAGCTATAAAATTAGCCTTGAGACAAAAGAGTTGGTAATTTTCTTCCAAAAATGTATTTCCACCACATCATCTCCTCTACACAATGCTATTAAACAAAACATGTGGCAGAAGTGATCATGACTTTTAAAAAAATTATTGCGATGAATGGATACCCACTGTTGCATATTGCAAGTGTACACGTGCTAGTGACCATGTGAAAAGTGTATTTTAAACTAGTTTCCTAAAAGTCCACAGCATTAAAAGTGCTTATAGTTGGAATCTTCATGAATGACAGCACTGCAGCTTTTCCAGGAGGAAGTCCTCAGTTCAGCATAGCGTGAGGTAGCGCTGGAGAAAACGACATGCTGAATAATTGATTATGTACATAAAGCAATGCAGGAGGAAAGAGGGGCAGGACAGAACCTTAGAAGCCTGTAAATAAATCCACAAACACCTAAGCTTCAGCACAGCGCCCTGGTATCTGTTTTGTTATCTGGTGTAATCCTCAAAATGAGCCCACGAGTGACTGTGGCTTTCTAATATAAATCTATTGATAAAACTGTCAGTCTGCCATAATTGTTGCTATTAAGAAATGTATTAGCTGTGGCACAGCATCTCCGTGTGAGATCGTGCAGGGGTCTTTGGGGACTATGCAAATACACCACAAATTGCACAGGGAGGGGGAAAAACTGTTTTGCATTATTAATAAAGGATGCCTTCAGAAATTACAGCACACTACACTGCAGGTGCACTTTTAAATACGAACAGCTATTAACAGGAAAGATTAGTGGCCAAGTCATTTATTTGTGATTTGTAGTTGTATGGAAGGCATGTAGAAAGCAAGCTGTGATAAGGATGTCCTTTATCACAAAGTGCCCTGAAAAAAAATATGCATTATGCACATACTCAACTTAATTTGCAATTAAGCAATTAATTTCAAATAAATATATAAAATAAATAAAAATAAATTAATTTGATAAAGTGTAATAAAAGGAAACTGTGTAAATATCTCCTAAAAAATCCTGCATTGAATGTTTATAAGATAAAAACAAATATGCACTCCATACACTTACAAAATGCTGCATACTGAAGACTATTTCAAAGAAAATTATATTTCAATGGCTGGATATTTTTTAAATTGCCCTTACAAGTCCTATTTACATCTTCTAAAATGTGAACTGTCAAGACCAGTCAAAATAATAAAGGTGAATTGTTTTCTTTTTCTAACATCATCTTGTCAGAGACAAGTACTTGCCTCACAAACACAGACATGCACCATAAAAAAAAATAAAAAAAAAAATAGAAGAAATTCCCCCAGGGCACAATGTTTATTTTGCAATGTTTTCTAATCTAACAATCAATCTGTAAGTAAGATAATAGATCACAAAATTACCTCTTTCCACTGAATGATACATACTGGCTCGATTTTTTTTCATTACCTAAATAAATTCCCAAAGCCAATGATGATAACAGTCATTTCTCAGAGGAATTGTAAAGGCTTTTAATATTCCAAAGAGCAACTCAAACTACAGCTCCATGTTGCAGCATTAGCCGACAGATGGTTGTGCCAGCATGAGTATAATGGTAAATAAACGTATCAGAGAAGGCCTGAGCTGCTCCTTAACCATCCGGGTGGACATGGGTGTGAAAGTGCACGATTACATGCATAGGTAGAGCGGCTTAAATTATAAAATACAATCGGTGACTGCAGTAATTGCCTTGCTGTTGGCATTTATACCGCTACTAAACACGGCAATGACAAAACCAGGTCCCTCTGTAGCAGCTCTGACAACTTGAAAGAGGTTTGTTTGAAATTTTTGCAAATGTATTAAAATAAAAAACGGGGAAAAAAATCACATGTACATAAGTATTCACTGTCTTTGCTCAATACTTTGTTGAAGCACCTTTGGCACCAATTACAGCCTCAAGTCTCTTTGAGTATGATGCTACAAGCTTGGCAGACCTATTTTTGGGCAGTTTCTCCCATTCTTCTTTGCAGGAGCGTCAGTGCACAGCCATTTTCAGATCTCTCCAGAGATGTTTAATCGGGTTCAAGTCTGGGCTCTGGCTGGGCCCCTCAAGGACATTCACAGTGTTGTCCTGTAGCCACTCCTTTGTTATCTTGGCTGTGAGCTTAGGGTTGTTGTCCAGTTGGAAGATGAACATTCGTTCCAGTCTGAGGTCCAGAGTGCTCTGGAGCAGGTTTTTACCAAGGATGTCTCTTTACATTGCTGCATTCATCTTTCCCTCGATCCTGACTAGTCTCCCAGTTCCTGCTGCTGAAAAACATCCCCACAGCATGATGCTGCCACTACCATGCTTCACTGTAGGGATGGTATTGTAGGGATCACTGCCAGGTGATGAGCGGTGCCTGGTTTCCTCCAGACATGACACTTGCCATTCAGGCCAAAGAGTTCAATCTTTGTTTCATCAGACCAGAGCATTTTATTTCTGATGGTCTGAGACTCCTTTAGGTGCCTTTTGGCTTCCGTCTGGCCACTCTACCATGCAGGCCTGAGTGCTGCAGAGAGAATTGTTCTTCTGGAAGGTTCTCATCTCTCCATAGAGAAACGCTGGAGTTCTGTCAGAGTGACCACCAGGTTCTTGTTCACCTCCCCGACTGAGGCCCTTCTTCCCCGATCGTTCAGTTCAGCCAGCTCTAGGAAGAGTCCTAGAGGTTCTAGATCACTGCCCATCTACTCTTGGATTCCAGCTTTCTTCCTCTCTCTTCATATCCAGCATGAAGCTAAAAGCCTAAAGCTGACTGCAACCGCCATGCTGGTTTGGCAGGAAAGCCTCTGCAACCTATTTCCACAGGAAACAGCCATGCCTGCCATCCCTTGTCTTTGCACTCCTGGATTAAATGCTGATATTTCAAGGCCTTCCTCTCATGTGCCTCCTCACAGCCCTCCTCCCATGGCACGGTCAGCTCAATTAGGATGATTTTACGGTCTTTGGCTGACCACAAAACAATGTCTGGGCGAAGAGCTGTGTGGACCTCTTCCGGGAACTGCAACCTCCTTCCGACATCGACTCTCCCAAGAGATTGTTGTTTGCAGCAGGTTGGATTTTGCTGATGCCCTGGTCTCTCATCTGTGCCACCTGGCCTCTTCTTGCACCTCTCTCACTCTATTGTGTCAGCGAGGGACAGGAGCACCTTGTCGTGGCACCACCTATAGTGACCTTGGGTTAAAGAGGTTTTGCACCCGTGTGCAAATGAGACGGTGAAGGAAGGGTGTCGTACATGGAGCGCAGCAGGGAGGAGATTCAGTAGGGCTCCAGTCTCCACAACTCTGCCCATGTGATCTTACGCTTGGACAGATCCCCTTTTGTCCATGCTCCATGGGATGCTTGTTCCACTGCTCTGGACAAATGCCTCTGTTCCTCTTGAGCTCGGATTTCTGACTGGACCATGCCTTGCTTGACCGTTGTGCTTGCGTTCCCAAACTGTTAGAAATGTGTCTACTCCAGGCCTTGACATCCTATGCAGGGGTTGCCGATGATGTCTCGCAACTTCAACAAGCTTTCTGCCTGTTCGATGGCTACGTTGACTGACCATTTACAGCCTGATCTTGTTGTGATTCCTGCCTGCTTTACCCGGACGTCTTTGGAATCTTTCAGACTTAACGCGTCTCTACATTTTGCCACCTTAAAGAGGGGGTATCACACAATTTCTGTCAATCTCATGTTAATCTTGAGTACCTACAGGGTAGTATTGCATCTTTCATATCTCCGGAAACTCTTTAGTTTTATCATATTTATAAAAGCGTGCGCAGCTATTTATGCGCCAATAGCCAACAACACTTTACTCACCGCCTGCGGTTCCAACACATGACCTTGAACTTTTAAATGCAGGGAACAAACAAAAACACTTGCGCAAATGCGTTGCTGCTCCCGAAAAACAAACTCCATCTACTGTCCCGTTAACGCTGGGTTCTTTGGGAAGCTGAACAGGGTAGTCTTGCCCAGACAACCAAAAACACACTTCTTTGGTGACATTGCGGATATCGTGAAGTCCTGTGACCTGTGCAGCGCAGCCAACGACTTCCCTCTCTCGCTCTGGTCGACGTGTGTGCATGCACCCATCCAGGAGAAGTGCCCGTACAAGGAAATTCTGCACGTCACAAAGGCCCATACTTGAGAAATAACTTTCCGAAACTTGTGAGAAACCGGGAGTGTTTTTAGCACAGAAATACTCCATCAAACGTCCAACTTATTTTTTGAATGTTGGCCATGTTTAGCATGGAAATTCAGGTCTTTAACAGTGTAAAAAAACATGAAATAGTATTATACCCCCCTTTAAATTCCTCCACGACAGATGACAGCTGTCCTGAACAGATGTAGAGACCCACCGAAGAGAAGCTTGGGGGAATCTCCAATCATCTCCGCAGATGCTTGATGGTTTTCCTCTCAATGCCTTCTACAACTGTCATGGGGAACTCATAGACTGTGAGGAGCCAAATTAGCCTGGGTAGAAGGCCGTGCTGGTACAGTCAGGTTTTATCCAGGAGTCCGGATCTATTAATCTTCTTCAACCATTCTTCGGTTTGCAACACTGGCACTATCTTTTAGTGATGCATTGAACCACGGGTTATACCTTCCGCTGCTGTTATTAGAAGGTCCATGCCCATAATAGAGAGGGTAGGGGAGATGGTGCATCCCGTTGGGATTCCCTTCTGGAGATCCTGCCAATTGCTTGTCCACTGGGCTGATGTAAACCTCAGTTTGATCTCTCCTAGATACCTGGGATAATTTCTTGAATAGCGACCGGGATGTGGTAATGGTTGAGTCCGAGCTGGATGAGAACGTGTGGGTTAGATCCATAGGCGTTCGCTAGATCTAACCAAACTACTGTTAGATTTCCTTTCTGCTGTTTGGCCTCTCGGATCAACTGACTGATCACTGATGTATGTTCCAGACAGCCTGAAAAGCCTGAGATGCCGCCTTTCTAAATGGAAGTATGGATGTAATTTTTCTGCATCATGTAAGTGGTCAACCTTCTTGCCAGTACATAGAAGAAAACTTTGCATTCCACACTCAGGAGGGAAATTGACCTCAACTGGGCGATTGTGGAGGAACCCTCTTCTTTTGGGATAAAACATCCCTCTGCCAGCTTCCAGCTTGCTGGAATTTACCCTTTGACCCAGATCTTCCTCAAACTCTTCCACAACCTTCACAGAAGTTGCAGGCTTTTCTTGTATACCTTACATGGTATACTGCTTGGGCCTAGGGCCCCTGAAGCTTTGGCTCTTTGGATGATGTCTTGGATTTCCTGCCAAGTTGGCTCCTTCACATTCAGCTTAATTGATGGATTTTCTGGTCTACGAATGTTCTGATTGACTCCAAGACCTTGGCCCCTACTGGGGTCGTTGTGAGCTTCTTGAAGGAACTCCTCTACCTCCTCCCTCGAGCTGGTTAATATACCAGACATGGGCTGGCCAAGAAGAGTCCTCGGGAAACCATACGGGTCTTTTACAAACTGTGCTCGCCTCTTCTCTTTCATCTTCCTCTGCTGTCGAAGGTATTCTGCTCTGCGAAGCTTGCACAGCTGTTACCGCAGCTTGCTTGTTAAATCTTTTATACCTTCCTTTTTAGTGAGCGAGCTGATTTTCAACAGTTTGTTGAGCGCTTTTATCTGTTTGGTTTGGGCCAATCAGGTAGTTGGGGCTGCTTTCTCTGTTTGATTGTCCCAAATCGTTCTTTGGCAAGGTTTCATGTGATGGTTGTAAGCGAATCAATTTTCTAAATTCAGGGGTCATCACACCGGAGATGGGTTTGTTGAGGATGTCGTGTCGATGATGCCGTCACAGAGGAGAGTCTAGTTGACACGGCCTTTGCAGACATTTCAGGGATGCGTTGGTCGTGTCTAGCGCAGGTCCACCATCTGATCTGGATACGGCCTGGATCCGGCTGACTACAGTAAACCTGAGGATAAACAGAGAGACTAACATTAGCGTAGATGCCATTCTTTTTATGATGTAACCAGTACATCAGGTGTTATGGGAAGCGTTCCCGGTTCCGGCTGACCTAATTAATGCAGCCTAACAATCAATTAACTGATTTAAATAATATGAACTGATAATGTTCCATGTGTATGCCATAGTAAAGAAATTAGTTTTTAGTCTAGATTTAAACTGACAGTGTGTCTGCTTCTCGAACAATGCTAGGAAGACTGTTCCACAGTTTAGGTGCTAAATAGGAAAAGGATAGACCGCCTGCAGTTGATTTTGATATTCTAGGTATTATCAACTGGCCAGAATCATGCTCTTTCCACAAAACTGCTCGGGTTATGTATATAACCCTTGTTCCCTGAGAAAGGGAACGAGCACTGCGTCGGAACAACGAATTTGGGGACGCTCCCTTAGCAACAGAGTGTTTGAAGTATGAATGAAACTATTCCAATCCTGATTGGTGTTGCGTCTTTACGTAGTATGTGACGGCATACCCGGAAGCTACATAAGGGGGGCCGGCGCATAGTAACGACAATTATCGTGATGAAGCATGCGCTCCAGGCGTGCCGAGGTGTGGCGATGAGACGCAGTGCTCGTTCCCTTTCTCAGGGAACAAGGGTTATATACATAACCCGAGCAGTTCCCTTTCGAGGGAACTCACTGCGTCGGAACGACGAATTTGGGGAACAAGTACCCACTAGGCCACACCGAGGGTAGCGCCTGCCCTAGTGTGAAGCTGGAGACCGGGCACAACTAGGACCGGAGCACCCTAGCACCAGGCGTCGCAGGGAGGTGCAAGCTGTAGAACCTTATAAATGTGTGTGGGGTAGCCCACCCAGCCGCCTTGCAGATATCCTGCATAGGGACTCCTGAAAGGAGGGCCACTGAAGAGGCCATGCCTCTGGTGGAGTGAGCCCTCACGCCATAGGTGAAGGCAAATTGCGTACCTGATAGGCCGTGGCAATTGCCTGGACAATCCAGTTACTGATTGTCTGCGTAGATGCAGGCAGCCCTTTCTTGGGTGAACCAAAGCACACTAATAACTGTTCCACTTTCCTCCACTGAGCAGACTTCTCCAAATATATTCTTAAAGCTCTGACTGGGCAGAGCAGGTGAAGTCTCCCTTCTTCCGCTGTTGCATGAGGCGGAGGATGGAATGCCTGAAGAACCAAAGGCCTGACCACACTAGATGGTACCTTGGGCACGTAGCCCGCCCTAGGATTTAGGATGGCCTTAACTACGCCAGGGGCAAACTCCAGGCAAGTCGGCGTTACCGCCAAGGCCTGGAGGTCCCCCACTCTCCTCAGAGAAGTGATAGCTAAGAGAAAAGCCATCTTAAGGGTCAGGTTCTTTGGCTCAGCCGACTCCAGCGGCTCAAAGGGGGCCTCAGCCAACCCTTCAAGAACCACTGCCAGATCCCAGGTTGGAACTCTGGAACGAGCCGCAGGCCTCATCCTCCGAGCCCCACGGAGGAACCGTACAACCAGATGGTGCCTACCCAAAGGCCCATCACTCACAGGAGCGTGGAAAGCCCAATGGCAGCCACGTACACCCTGAGTGTGGACGGGGTAAGACCTGCAGAGAAGCGATTTTGGAGGAACTCCAACACTGAAGCCACTGGGCAGTTAACTGGGTCCACCTCACGCTCTCTACACTAAGTGGAAACACGTTCCACTTCGGGCTGTACAACCTCCTGGTGGAAGGAGCCCTGGAGCTGAGCAAGGTCTCGATAACATCTGCTGACAGTCCAGCCTCTAGGTACCGGGCCCCCTCAGGGGCCAGACCCAGAGGTCCCAAAACTCTGGGCAGGGGTGAAATATTGTGCCCCATGCCTCAGACAGCAGATCCCTCCTCAGAGGGACTTGCCACGGGAGACCGTCTAGCAGTGCTACAATGTCTGAGAACCATACCCGGGTCGGCCAGCAGGGTGCTACTAAGAGTAGGCTGATCCCTTCTCGGCTGACCCGCTCCAAGACTCCCGGGAGCAGAGTGATCAGGGGATATGCATACAGACGCAGCCTCGGCCACGACAATGCATCGAGATAATCTGCTACGGGAACCAGCAACACCAATCAGGATTGGAATAGTTTCATTCATACTTCAGACACGCTGTTGCTAAGGGAGCGTCCCCAAATTCGTCGTTTCGATGCAGTGCGAGTTCCCTCGAAAGGGAATGTGAAAAACATCCAGTTTTTTTTTCTTCCAGCTGCGCTCCATTTTTCTGGCTACTGTTTTAAGAGCCCGACTGTGCTCGTTGGACCACGGCGTTTATACCACGCACATTTCTGAAAAATGTAAGGATTTTTTTTTCATTTACACACATTTTTCATTTACACACATTTACCATTTGATGTTTTATTTTTTGTTACTGTTTTTATTTGTTGAACATCAATTCAATTTGTATCTAGGTGAAAGAGTCTCTATGTGTTGGGATTTATCTGACTTCAGTGACGTGAGACAGCTAGCAGATGGTCGGTTTAGCCAGTCCATCTGCTTCCTGACCTGGCCCCAGTTTAGTCAAGGTTCAGCTCTAAGACTATGTGTTCAAATAAACATCTACTTATCTGCATTCCCTGTTGTCTCTCTCTTCTGTCCGTGACAGAAGACCAGACCAACTGTATGCAAAGATCCATTGGATCGGAAGAGGACCCTTCACAGGTCTCTCTCCCCGAGCAAGCACAAGCTGGCGATCCACCACTTCCACCTCATCTTCACTCTCCTTCACTGCCTGCCTCTCACAGTCCCATGGCCCGACCTGCAACGTACACCGGTGAGGCGGAGGGTTGCAGCGGGTTTTTACTACAATGTTCACTCTACTTTGAGATGCAAGTGCATGCCTTCCCTACTGATCGTTCTAAGATCGCCTATGTGATCTCCCTCCTCTCTGGTCCGGCCCTACAATGGGCTCAGTCGATCTGGGAAGCGAATGGCAACCTCACTCGCTCATGGGAGGCTTTCACCGCCCACTTCCAAGAAGTTTTCGGCCTCAACACCTCCGCTCTCTCCATCCATGATCAGCTGTACCGCCTTCGTCAGGGAAACTTGACCGTGAGTGAATATGCTTTACATTTCCGCACACTAGCAGCCAACTGTGGATGGAATGAAACTGCGCTTATCACCTGCTTTCGTCAAGGACTGAATCCTACCATCCGCCATCAAGTAGCAATTTATGATGATGTCATCGGCTTAGAAAAGTTCATTCAGCGTACCATTCGCATCTCTCAACGTCTCACTGCCTGTGCTCTGGACCAAACCGTTGCGCACCTTCCGCCTCCCACACAATCTATAACCCTTCCAGCACCTGAGCCTATGCAAATCGACTCATACCATCTCACTGTAGGAGAACGTCAACGACGCATTCACAATGGCCTCTGCCTCTACTGTGGTTCCGAAGGACATCTCATTCTCCAGTGCCCAGTGCGACCACCACGCCCAGCGGTGAGTACAATCCAGATTCCTCCTATGATATCTCCATTATCACGTACTCCGGTCATGATAGTGACCCGTTCCCACTCTGTTTTAGCGTATGCTCTCATTGACACCGGCTCCTCAGGGAACTTCATCTCACACAAACTCCTCAAGAAGCTCAGCCTCCCGAGGAGAAGGATCACAAAGAAGTTAGAGATCCATACCATCTTGGGTAAACCGCTGGGCCGTGGTCAAGTCTGTCATCAATCCCCCACAGTCTCACTTCGCATTGGATGTCTTCATCAGGAGGAGATTTCATTTCTGGTGCTGGAAGGGTCCACCGCGGACATCATCCTGGGACGCCCGTGGATGTCAGTACACTCACCACAAGTCAACTGGACCACTGGGGAAATTACGCAATGGGGTGAATCCTGCTCTTTATCTTGTCTACTACCCGTTACCAAGATCTGTTGTCAGAAACCTTCTCCCGATGACTTCCACTCTTCCTCAAATCTTCACCTCAACTCCACATCGATCGAAAGTCCAGAATCCAGCCATCCAACAGAGATTCCCCTTGAGTACCGGGCGTTCCAGGATGTGTTCAGCAAACAACAAGCGACACAGTTACCACCTCATCGGCCATGGGACTGCGCCATTGACCTGCTGCCTGGAGCCACGCCACCCAAGGGCCGGATCTATCCACTGTCCATCCCGGAGCAGAAGGCCATGGATGAGTACATCAAAGAAGCCTTACAACAACGGTTCATTCGACCTTCCACTTCCCCTGCTGCATCCAGCTTTTTCTTTGTGGGAAAGAAGGACGGAGGCTTGCGGCCGTGCATTGACTACCGTGCACTCAACGAACAAACAGTCAAATTCCGCTATCCCCTTCCTCTGGTCCCAGCCGCTCTGGAACAGCTGCGTGGAGCCAAAATCTTCACCAAACTGGATCTCAGAAGTGCCTACAATCTTGTACGCATCCGAAGAGGCGATGAGTGGAAGACTGCTTTCATTACTCCATCAGGTCACTATGAATATCTCGTTATGCCCTATGGCTATCCAACTCTCCATCTGTCTTTCAAGCATTCATGAATGAAGTGTTCCGTGAGTTTCTGAATCAATTTGTGATCGTCTATATTGATGACATCTTAATCTTCTCCAAGAGCTTGACTGAACACCATCATGAACTGGTCACAACCCACCACCGTCAAGGACCTCCAAAGATTCCTAGGATTTGCAAACTTTTACCGTCGTTTTGTTCATCAACACAGTATCATCAGTTCACCACTCACCTCACTCCTCAAGGGCCGGCCCAAGACTCTGTCCTGGAACCCAGCCGCTACTCATGCCTTCCAACAGCTGAAGAACGCCTTCTGTTCTGCTCCCATCCTGGTCCATCCCATTCCGGACCTCCCCTTCGTGGTCGAAGTGGACGCCTCATCGACCGGGGTGGGAGCCATTCTATCACAGCAGCAGGGGAAGCCTCCAGTACTTCATCCATGTGCCTTCTATTCCAAGAAACTGTCCCCGGCGGAGCGTAATTACGACATCGGGAATCGGGAACTTCTGGCTATCAAGATGGCCTTCGAAGAATGGAGACACTGGCTGGAGGGAGCACACCATCAAGTCGAAGTTATTACGGATCACCGTAACCTCGAATATCTTCGAGAAGCCAAGCGTCTAAATCCTCGCCAAGCCCGATGGGCACTCTTCTTCACCCGTTTCAACTTCCGTGTTACATATCGACCTGGAGGCAAGAACCTTAAAGCAGATACCCTCTCCCGTCTTCATGCACCTGAGCCCGAAGTGCTACCTCCAGAAGCTATACTCCCTCCAGCCATTATCGTTAGTCCCATCGAATGGTCAATGGAGGACCGAATCCGGGAAGCCACCCGTTCCGAGCCAGCTCCGCCGGGAGGTCCTGAGGGGAAGGTATATGTTCCATCATCACTACGCCTGTCCCTCATGGACTCAGTTCACACGTTTCCGGGCTCTGGACATCCAGGCAGCCAGCGAACCCTCTCGCTCCTTCGTAACCGGTTCTGGTGGCCCACCATCGTGCAGGATGTCTCCCGGTACATTCGTGGATGCTCAGTCTGTGCCATCTCCAATACTCCACGACGACTCCCCGAAGGAAAGCTGAAGCCACTGCCCATACCACGTCGTCCTTGGTCCCATCTGGGCGTAGACTTTATGACTGATCTCCCACCTTCAGATTCACATACTGGTATCCTAGTCGTGGTCGACCGATTCTCCAAGGCATGCAAACTCATCCCCTTAAAAGGTCTTCCCACTGCCTTTGAAACTGCCAACCTACTATTCCACCATGTATTCCGTCACTTTGGTCTACCAGAAGACATCGTATCAGATAGAGGTCCCCAATTCATCTCACAAGTCTGGCATGCTTTCTTCAGATTACTCGGAGTCTCAGTCAGCCTATCTTCGGGGTACCATCCTCAATCCAACGGCCAGACTGAGCGCAAGATTCAGGAGATCGGGAGATACCTGCGAACCTACTGCCACCAGAACCAAGGCAGCTGGAACCGCTTCCTCCCATGGGCCGAGTATGCACAGAACTCATTACGCCAAGACACTACCGGTTTAACACCGTTTCAGTGCATACTCGGGTACCAGCCTCCTCTCTTCCCCTGGTCAGGAGAGCCGTCAGAGGTCCCAGCTGTCAACACCTGGTTCGAAGCGAGTGAGAGGGTATGGGACTCAGCACACGTCCATCTCCAGCGAGCAGTGCGAAGACACCAGAGCCAGGCCGACACCAGGAGAGGAGCTACACCCCAGTACCAACCGGGTCAAAAGGTCTGGCTCTCCACCAGAGACATCCGTCTTCGCCTGCCCTGTCGAAAGCTGAGTCCCCACTATATAGGTCCCTTCACCATCGAGAGGCAGGTCAATGAGGTCACCTACCGTCTTCACCTTCCCTCACACTACCGGATCGCACCATCATTTCATGTCTCACTGTTAAAGCCCTTCACTGACCCTCTTGTTTCTCCTTCCCCAGGACCTGATGGTGTTGACGTACATCCTCCTCCCGAAGTCGCAGAGGAAGAGTCAATTTACCGCGTGCAGGACATCCTGGATTCCCGCCGGCGGGGCCGCCTCCTGGAGTATCTGGTAGACTGGGAGGGATATGGTCCCGAAGAACGCTCTTGGGTCCCTAGGGACGACATCCTGGACCCATCCCTCCTCACCCAGTTCCATAATTCCCATCCCAACCGCCCTGTGCCGAGAGGTCGAGGCCGGCCCCGTCGACGGGTAGCGCGGGCGTCAGGAGCCGCCCGTGGAGGGGGGGGTACTGTCACAGAGTCACCAGTAACACCTGCCACACCATCAGAGTCCAATCACCCGACTCCGCCCATCCGCTCGTTATCACCAGATTACTGAAGTCACCACACCTGCACCCGCTCATCACCACCACTTCATAAGCCTACACTTCCTTTCACTCTCTGTCTGGTCTCGTCAGAGATACACTGACTCTATTCTCTGCACCATACTTTGACTCGTCTGTATATCAGAACGTTTGATTCATCCTGATTACCTACCACCATCAGTCATCTGTGTCCAGTCAGTTCCTCCTGTGTCCACCTTTCATCTGTACAGCAAGTATCCTCAAGTCTTCTTCATTACATCCCACTCAGTTCTACTATTCCTCGGCAAGCTTGTGTGATACCATCTCCTGTCTCCATACTTCAAATAAACATCTACTTATCTGCATTCCCTGTTGTCTCTCTCTTCTGTCCGTGACACTATGTGTCAAATTACTAAGATTATTAAGAGCGGCACCACCCCAGGAGGGATGGATACCATCTCTTTTTAACAGGTCAGGTCTGCCCTAAAAGATTTTCCAATTGTCTATGAACCCTATGTTATTCTGCGGACACCACTTAGACAGCCAGCCATTAAGTGATGATAGTCTGCTAAGTATCTCATCACTCCGCCTAACAGTCAGGGGGCCGGAACGAAATCTTTTAGCTGACATCGTACTTGTGAGTTCACACATCTCTTTTATTTTAATTTTAGTGATCTCCGACAGGCAAAGTTGAACATCATTAGTGCCGACGTGAATAATTATATTAGAGATTTTACGATAAACATCAGCCAACACTTTTAAATTTGCTTTGATGTCAGGCACTCTGGCTCCCGGTAAACATGTAACTATGGTGGCTGGTGTGTCTATTTTCAAGTTCCCTGTAATAGATTCGCCAATAAGTAGGGCAATTTCAACAGGATTACCAGTGAGTGCATCACCGAGTGGGGAGAACCTGTTTGATGTTCTAATCGGAACCAAAGATCTGTGTTTTGATCTGCGACTATGCCGTCTCACAGTCACCCAGTTGCCCGGCTGCTCAAGCTCTACTACCGGAACCGAACAATGTACAGAGTTCACTAAGCTATTTGCATCCAAAGCAGTGTCTAAAGCCCTTGCATTCTTCCATCCACAAATAAAGTTTGGATGCATGTCTCTGATTCTGAAATCTTCTCTGTCAGCTTGACTATCTCCCTGCATTCAATCACATGTGTAGTCCTCACTGCTCACCGAGAAGGTTATGCTAAACATGTGACAGGCAGTGCAAGTGACAAGATGACATGACTCACCATGTTTGTTGACTAATCCAAATCACCTGAGTTGTTTGATGGACTCGTAAAAGGCGCGCAAGAGAAAAACAGGAGACCCGGATGCACGGATGGCAGGCTAACAGGCTATTGAAATGCTAACGCGTTGCAATAGTGATTTAGATTCAAAGCTAGCGATGTCAGATTTAATGTGATAGGCAATATTAGACAGTATATGGTGATGAGCAAGTTATATTTAGCAGAATAAACAACAAGGAATGATATCAAATAGAGATTCAAAAGCAAAGCTGTATGGAGCTACAGACGCAAACATCTCTATAATAAAAAGGTGATATTGGATCTAGAGTGTATCAATTTAGAGAATGTAACTGGATTATTAAGTGAATATTTATCAGTAAACGCAATGACAGCAGTGTGTTTGCAGCTCTCTAGTAGACATACACTCCCACACTTGCCCCAGCACTGAAATAGATCAAAGAGAATCCAGAAAGTGTTGATTTCCTCTGTGGATGGCCTTATTTACCAGAACAGCAATGATGAGTCAGACTGGAATACCCTGCAGCTCTGTTTCATCAAAACTAAATTAACATTTGCTGAGAAACCGCGAGTGAGGTTAAAGAAAACCAGGCAACTTTTCATTGTGTTTGCCGATCCACTTAAAGTAAGATGTTCCTTTTCAGTCCTCCGTGTTACTCAAGCCATATTTTCAGTTCTAATAAATCACATTTGTTCTTCACAAGCTAGCCTAATAATGTTTTTGAATCTATAAAGAAAATGTCTGTCTCACCATTAGCTATATTGTCAACAATATTGGAAAATTTCTTCTGTTTTTCCTAAGTGATGCTTTATGAAAGAGACAGAATGCTTGAATGGCTGCACACCGTCCATTTTTTATCTCTCAGGCATGTCATACATAATGAACTATAGTAAGAGTGTGTGAAATAGGATTTCTGACACTCTGAGGAAGAATCGGTGCTGAGCAGACGTCCACAGAGCATGTCAGCTGGGGATTAGCAACTCAACGGTGGAAATGAGAACAGATTCCTCCATCTTTCCTGCTTAATTCCTACCTACAACCATATATCATGGTGTCCTGACAGCGTGAGAGGACAAAAGACAACTAAACAGTCATGGAATATGAAATCCATGGGATGATGGAATGCTGAAATAGGAATAAAATGAGAAACGTGAAGTTTTAGCACACAATATGCCTTTTTTACCTATAGTCAGATAAGCTGGATCCTAATCCCATATCTGCAGTTTAACCACAATACCTGATACCTTAACCCGTCTACTGCCTACTTTAACATTCAGGCCTGTCCACGGATCTATGAGAGCCACATCATTCAGCACAGAAAGCCCACTGTGCATCCTTTATCAAAAGCCATTACCAGAGGAGAGGAGAGGAGAGCAGGTGCATGAGCCAATAAGCGAGGAGACCCCACATCAAGACGGAGACACTGTTATTCACTTTTTCCCTCTCCATGAACTTATATGATTATGATAAATATGGTATTTTTCCTGCAAGGGGGCCGTTTGCAGTGAAGCAACATTTACAAACAAAAACAGAGTAGGGCAATAATGAGAAAGCTGGACCCAAAGACAGGCACCCACTGCCTTTCTCTTGATTTTCTCATTTGCTTTTATCACTGCCGTCACACGTCCACAGGCTATTCTTTATACCTGGGTAGAAAACAGGCGTGTTTTTAGATTAGCCTCAATTTTATTGCATTAGTGGGGTGTTTTGATTAAGACACCTAACCAGAGGGTGCTGCTGTCCGATAATGAGGTGAAGGGGAGACTAGTGAACTGGCTAGAACAATGCTGGTAACTAGACTAGAGATAGAAGAAGCCTTTCTTGACATTCTGCTGATTGTTTTCCAAGAGCGTGTGCCAAATGTCTCTTTTTAGAGCTGGAAGATGAGGAAAATTTGAATAATGAAAGCGCAGTCAGGACTACAAAAGAGAGCTTGTTATTTTCTGCTACTTTGCTGGCGGTTGCTGTTTGGCGAAACAAGTACTCTTGATGTAAACTATAGTCGAACCTCAAATGCACTTCTTTTTGAAAATATACTTCAAAAAGAACAATCTTTGACAACTCCTGATGTCAAAAACCCTTGTAGCTAATAGAATGAACATAAAAACCACTATATAACAATATATATATATATATATATATATATATATATATATATATATATATATATATATATATATATATATATATATATATATATATATATATATATATATATATATACACAGTCATGTCCAAAAGTGTTGGCACCCCTGGTAAATATGCTGTAAAAATAAATCTGCATTGTTTATCCTTTTGATCTATCATTAAATTTTTTTTGCAAAAACCTAACCTTTCATTGAAGTAAAAGAATTGAAAGTGGGGGGAAACTCACATTACGAAATAAATGTTTTTCTCCAAAACACGTTGGCCACAATTATTGGCACCCCTAGAATTGTTTATGAGTAAAATATCTCTGAAGTATATTCCCATTAATATTTACATTTTTTAGCACACCAGGGTGACTAGGAACATGACATTGTCTAGCTGACGTCTTGTTTCACAAAGGTATAAATATAAGGAAACACAAAGGCCAAATTCCCTTAATCATCCATCAGAATGAGTCAAACCAAAGAATATAGTTCTGATGTGCAGCAAAAGATTATTGAGCTTCACAAAATAGAAAGTGACTGTAAGAAAATAAAGCATTGAAAATCCCCATTTCCACCATCAGGGCAATAATTAAGAAGTTCCAATCAATTCAAGATGTTATGAATCTGCCTGGAAGAGGATGTGTGTCTACATTGTCCTAATGCACAGTGATGAGGAGAGTTTCAGTGCCAAAGATTCTCCAAGGATCACAGATGGAGAATTGCAAAGATTAGTTGAGTCTTGGGGTCAGAAAGCCTTAAAAAACAACAACCAAACAACCCCTACATCACAACATGTTGTTTGGGAGAGATTCAAGAAAAATCCTCCTCACTCATCCAAAAACTAATTTCAGCATTTTCAGCTGTCAGACACGACTGGAAATTAAAACGAGACCTGGTTCTGTGGTCAGATGAAACTATAAAAAGAGCTTTTTAGCAGCAAACACACCAGAGGGGTTTGGTGCAAACAGGGATAAAAAGTACCCCATGCCCACGGTTAAACATACAGCTGGATCTTTAATGTTGTGGGCCTATGTTTTTACTGTTGGTCCTGGACATCTTGTTCAGATACATGGTTTCATGGATTCTAGCAAATACTCAAAACCTGACGGCCTTTGCTAGAAATCTTATAATGGGCCGTGGTTGGATCTTCCATCAGGACAACGATCCAAAACAAACATCAAAATCAACACACATGTGTCACTGAACACAAAATGAAGCTTCTGCCATACTCGTCCCAGTCCCCTGACCTAAACCCTATAGAAAATGAGTGGGGTGAACTGAAGAGAAGAAGCACCAACATGGATCTGGAAATCTGAAGGATCTGGATTCTGTATGGAGGAATGGTCTCTGATATCTTGTCAGGCGTTCTCCAAACTCATCAGGCATTATAGAACAAGAGCTGTTATCTTGGGAAAAGGAGGTTTGCAAAAAGTATTTAATAAATGGGTGTAAATAATTATGGCCGACGTGTTTTGGAGAAAAGCATTTATTTTATAGTGTGATTTACCCCCCACCTCCAATTCTTTTACTTCAATGAAAGGTTAGGTTTTTGCGTGTTTTTTTTTTTTTTTTGAATGATAGATCAAAAGGATAAACAATGCAGATTTATTTTTACAGCCATCTTTGATCATATTTACGAGGGGTGCCAACACTTTTGGCCATGACAGTATATATATATATATATATATATATACTGATGAGCCAAAACATGAAGTGTATTGTTGATCATCTCCTAACAAGGTCACATATTAAGGTCTAGGTATGATAAGCAAACAATCAGTTCTCATAATTAATGTGTTGGATGCAGGAAAAATGGGCAGGAATAAAGATCTGAGCAACTTTGACAAAATTGTTCTGTCAAGGTGCCTGGGTCTCTCTGAAACAGAAAGGCTTGTGGTTTAAGCAGTAGTGATAATTTACCAAAAGTGGTCCGAAGAGGGACAAACCACAAACTGGCGAAAGGGTGTTGGGCGCCCAAGGCTCATCGATGCACGAGGGCAATGAATACTATTACGTCTTGTCTGAGCCAACAGAAGGTCTGCTGTGGCACAAGTCAAACAAAATTTTAATGATGGAGGAATGTGTTGTGCAACACACTCTGCTGCGTATCGAGCTGTGTAAATCTGAGTGCCTATGATGCGTCGAGTGTCGGAACTGGAACTTGGAGCAGTGGAAAAAGGTCAGGGGCCTAATTTATAAAATGTTGGGTAGAAACTGTCCTATGTTTGATCTTAGATCGTTTCTCAAATGTGTGTACGTGTGATTCCAAAAAACGAACATACGCACAAAAAAACGTGCATACGCCTCTCTTTCGCATGTGAAATCTATAAATCGCTAATTATCTTGAAATTGTGCACAGCTGAACGGTTTCAGATCTCCACCTTGTAAACGCCCCTTAATTAATATCATTGGCATCTAAAAGAGCACCATTCAACGTCCATTTTTTTTACTTGAGAATGGCGAGCGGCAAGAAAAAGAATTTTAGCGAGGGCGAAATCGGGGTCCTGCTAAATAATTTAACTTTACTGTGAAATTATGCTAACAGGGTTTTGAAAAACCATGCAGGCCATATGTTTTAATTTAAATAAGTAGCCTAGGGTATTCTTTTCATTTATTAGTTTGTACAGTTATTTTTTCAGGCTAGTTTTATAACGTTTACTGCATGTTTAAGGTAGGCTATACTAAATATCAGTCAAAACTGTGTTGAGAAAAAAAAACAGAAACTGTTGGTTTACTTTTATTTGTGTACACTCACAATAAAAACTAAATATTGTGCTTTAATTCGTAAAAAAAATCCTTTAACTTCTGGAGTGCGTCAGTCAGTAGCCTAAGCTTTAATTTTGTTAATGTGTTAATTATTTAAGTGAAACATATTTTGTGTAAGCCTATTTATTTTATTCCTCACACATACACATATATATATACACTAGTGTAACTTTATTCATTTTTTTCCCCCACTAAAATCATGGGAACACACATTGCTCACATCTTGTGGATAACCGATGATGAAGCAGTTTTAAAACAGTGAATATTTCAACGTTTACGAATTGGTCTTATTTACTTGCCTTGTATTGTGCCTCATTGTAACCCAGATTTTTGCTTTTTAAAAGAAAAGGATGGACAAGTGAAAATCAATTCCTATGGTAATCAACATTATGTAACATTAAGTGTTGATGATTAAGATTAAAGACACAATATGTAGTTTTTCGCCACTAGAGGTCGCCTATTCACCTATAGTCCGAGATTGAGAGCGGAATCTTGGGAGTTGTAGTCTTCACGTCACAGCCTGTGTAAAAGAATCGGGACGGGACTCAGGCAGTAATCATGTTTATGGATGAGATTATTAATGTTAATGTAGTATGAAGCAGAGCAGGGCTGTGGGAGCTGAACAAGGTCGCTGAAGCGATTGCTAATGAGAGAGGGGCGCGACACACGGCTCGACAGCAGCGGAACTTTTATTATGCCACAGTCGCCGATTCCTCTTGTGGGGTAATGCAGCGCTGTTTTATCATATTAGATACATTTGAGCGTGTTGAAAATGATGTTATAACGTTCATAGATCGATATTATAATATAATATAAATAAATGCTAAATGGCATGCAATTAATGTTAAAACATATTGTATGACGGAGAAAATGCTGTATTACTGTACAATAATTAGATTTCTGTATATAAATGTATCCAAACAGTTGTTCCCTTGTCTAATAAAACATAATATATTAAAGTGTCTTTGGTGTTTCCATGGTTAATACAAAATAAAACGGAAATCGAGAATAAGGCAGGTATGACGTCACTGATAGGTGACGCATGAACACAATCCGTGTCCTGGTTAAAATTGCTTATTTCTCTGGATTTAAACATTCTTGGAAACATTTGGGATAATGTAAGCACACAAGTCAACAAAATATATAACACTGTTCTAGTGGTTTTTGGACATTTTAATACAAAAATCTTACATACTTTGTCTTTAACTTAAATTGAACCCAGAATAATCTCATTATACCTGTCTGCTAAGAGACATGGTCACCTACACTGAAGCGTGTGACTAAAAATTGGCTAGTGGGACTTTTATTACATTTTTATGCAATATGAAAATTATTTCATCCAAAAACATCCTTAAACGTTGCAGGAGCTCCTAGGCTTAAAGTATAGAGAATTACATGTACATTTCAAAGTGCTGCGGAAAGGGCTTTCACAGTCTAGAAGATATAAACTGATGTTTGGGAAGGAAAGTAGGTCCTCGGGGCAATTTCAGTAGGCCTCCTCTCAGCTCAAGCCAGCCCAGACACGGATGGGTAACTCTTCCATGTCCTCACACATCCAGTTGGGCTTATGGACACAGTTAATGTGACACCTTCAGGGAGTTTTGGAAGTGCAGCGAGTAAAAGATTAAGGTGGAAATAGGAACGGCCTGATGCAACCAGTCACTGTACGCTGACGACAGTGTGGCTCTCGAGGTAGCTCCAGCATTGCAGAGTGGTGATTCAAAATGTGCTAATAGCTTGACGGAGGCCCGGAGAGAAGTTGAATCTTGTTACACCCACACTCACACTGTGCTCATTATCACCCATAACACTAGAGGAGCAGCGACAAAATGAGGGAGGTTACACATGCACCTAATAAGCAGATTTGTAAATGTCCATTTTATAAACATGGGTAAGAAGTCATGCGATCTGTGTGTCATTTGCTCTTAATGCATTTAAATGCAATGCACCTTGAAATGCAATAAAAACTTTGGGACCCACTTTATATTAGGTGGCCTTAACTACTAAGTACTAATATTTTAATTAATCATTTGATACATTGCACTTATTGTGTACATACATGTTTTTACATTGTACTTACTTTTGAAAAAATGCCTGCATGTAATTACATCTGTAATACATTTCTGTAGTTACATTTGTAATTACACAGTTGACACTTTCCTTAAACCTAACCCTACCCTTAAACTTACCCATACCACCACACCTGTCCCTAACCCTACCCGTATCCCACCTCAATATCAGCAAAGGTGTTTTGCAATACAATTTGAACAATTTTGATGTAAGTACATAGTACTTAAGGCCACCTAATATAAAGTGGGGCCAAACTTGGGATAAAACCATCTGCCAAATGTATCAGAAGTCCATTGTTTCTCCAGAATATTGAGTTATTTTAATTAAATGTTACGAAGTCCTTTTTTTTGTTATTATTAAATTTAAGATATATTCACTTATTATAAAACTTTGTTTGCAATAAAATCAATAACAATCATTTAGAAAATACACACACACACACAAAAAAGGTTCTATATGGCACCAAAAATGGTTCTTGGCTCGTAATCATTGTGGAACCTTTTTAAGTACTATTGATTAAGGTGGTCAGGGGCCCCTAGGCTACTCTTTGTGTAAGGCCCCCCTTAATCATATGCTTTACTGGAAATTTTTATTTAGTGCCATACATGGTCCACACGCAAATATGGTGAACCAGCATATACACACCACATTGAGACAGCCAATACTACAGTGTTTCCTCTACATTCTTTCAAGTAGTGGACCACCACTGTACGAAAATGACCACCACACCACAGGTAAAATGAGATAATAAACATTACAAACAAAACACAAATACAAACACACACGGCCCAGTGCTTAGAAACAGCCTTTTAATTAACGGAGATGGTGGAAAGATATTACCCTCTGCCACAGAAATATGTAGCTATAAAATGCAAAGCAACAGAATTCCCTGCATTCACAGTTCAACTGCAAGCTGGTTTAGCTTAAAGGGGCTATATGCAACTTTTTCCCCAAAATAAACGTAACAATAGCCTTTTTATTTTACCATTTATGACTCAAACATCTCCTGATGAGCATACTGACACCTTGTCCGCTCACAGTGGGTGCACCTATAAGCCTGTATCCTATTTTTCCTATTTTCTGGCGGGTCGTTTTTTCCCGCGCTGTCTGCGGATGTGACGTCACCACCGCTGCGAGAGCGAGCAGAAAATAAGAGCAGTTCTGTTTTTTGGCCACAGGTGTCGGTCGTGAGTTTAAATTTCAGAAAAACGCATATAGCCCCTTTAATAAACCAACAGGTACACTACAGCATCAGTGCAGAACACCCTGTTTTACTGAGGCAAAATCGCAACATCATTACTGAGACACAAACCACTGTGCAATACACTAAACTGTATATAAAACAAAGCCATAATAAAAACGGCGGGGATTCCCTCCGTCTCTGCTGAGGGCGCGGGTGCGGCCGCGGCTGACCCACGAGAAGGTGAACAATAGCTGCTTTTTCACCGCCGGGCCGAACGTTAATTATAATTGTAAGGAACGGTTCCAGTTGTCTTTCTACTTGAGTCTGGTACGGCACGGCACGATTACAAACCGTTCTCTGCCCGGAATTCTCGGCACGGCTAGCTAAAAAGCGTGTAGTGACGTCGCCACAAATGTGTCACTTGTCTGTTGCCTGGCTACCAGTTTCTCTGTTGCTGGGTAAGCGCGCTATTTGAGCGACGTAAATACAGACGAATAATACAATTAAAATAAATACCTGATTGCCCTCCATAACACAGTCCTCCTGCTGTGGATCTTGTATTCAACTGGATGAAGATTCAGCAGCCTTTAAGTATCCAGCCAATTTAGGGATTTTTTTCCGGTTTATCTTGATTACGTTGTTCTTTTTACCTTATAGCACTGCAATAGCAGTGACGTAAATTAAAATTATTGACATGATTTGACCAGCAGCTGATTGGACAGATCTATCCAATCACCTGCTTATTGTTTCTTATGGGCCAATGAGGGTCTTTTTTTGTTCGCGCTGAAGCAAATTTTAAATAATAAAAAAAATAGTCTGGCCAATCCGGGGCCCCTGCACACGTGGGGCCCCTAGGCTGCAGCCTAAGCTAGCCTGTGCGTTAATCCGCGCCTGACTATATAGCTCCAATTTTGGTGCGTCAGTGGTTCTTCAGAGGTTCTTCACCGGTTCTTTGACTATACAGCACCACTACCATATACAGAACATGTTAAGATATGGTGCTATATAGCACCAAAAGTGGTTCCTCTATGATTATGACGAAGAACCATTTTTGGTGCCATATAGAACCTTTTTTTTTAGAGTGTAGATAGGTTGAAATTTCGGACCCACTTTTTATTAGGTGGAATTAACTACTATGTACTAACATTTAAATTACTAATTTGATACAATGCACTTGTTGTGTACATACATGTTTTTACATTGTACTTACATTTTAAAAATGACCTACATGTAATTACATCTGTAATTAATTTCTGTAGTTACATTTATAATTACACTGTTGACACGTCCCTTACACCTAACCCTACACTTAAACCCATACCACCACACCTGGCCTTAACTTTACCCATATCCCACCTCAATATCAGCAAAAGTGTTTTGCAATACAATATGAACACAATAAGTACATTGTACTTATTTTTTTATGTAAGTACATAGTAGTTAAGGTGACTTAATATAAAGTGGGACCAAAATTTCCATTCATTTCGACGCCAATAGGTATTAGAAGTATTTTTAGTGATAAAAAGGCCACAAAAAAAATTCCAAGTGAAATAATACAATGAAATATTTTGTTTCAATTGCATATTGTTGTTTGAATCAGGTCAGCAAAATGCAAAAGCACATATTTTCCACATTAAAAGAGCAGAATAACAATAAGTGATGACTCTTGCGACACTCATTGTTTATTATCAATGCATTTGCATTGACCTTCATTTATTGGGGTCGGAATCCATCAAAGACCACCTCCAAATGTTTTCAGTGATCCAAACATGATCACAATGCACCTTTAGTGAATGTACATGCGAATTGTGTTGTGGCCAAATGTAATCAGATTGTTATTCGCTCTCCAAAAAACACTCAAAAAAACCTAATATAGGCCTACTCAATCCAGCTACCTGCTTCTCAAGCAATTACTGCATACTGCTTCAGTATTGATTATCAGTGCATTTCCATCAAGATGAACTTGCAGCATGCACAAGGACACTAGTTAATAGTCTAGAGCAGCTGTTTTCAAAAGGCTGACTCCTGGCTTCACCAACCACTAAAGGTAAATTAAACAGCACAGGCCATGAGTGAATGCAGGGGAAACGAAGCAAAATAACCAAAGACACGAACAGTGGAGCAACGGAGGAGAGGAGACTGCGAGCATTGTGGGCTGAAGATAAAGTGCTGATCCAGCAGACAGTGTCCTACACAGATTGGCTCATGCGATGGACAAATTAGAGCAGTGCCCAAGACACATGGTGCAGCTCCAGCGGGGTTTGACTTTGCAAGGCCCGTGGCGCATTTGAATTAAACACTCACTTAAAGAAATTGGAAAAAAGATTCTGATCTTCTCAAAGGGCTCTTCTTACATGTCGTATACTTTCTTACGTAGAAAAAAAAGAAGGTTTAGCAGAATGTGCAAGATGCTTTGTGACCATATTATAAATGGGGAACAGGAACAGCCATGGTAACAATTCACTTTTATTGAAGACAATCTGTAAGTTGACCTTCACAAGAAAGAAATTCAAAGGGGTTTAGAACAATATGAAGGAAAGTAAATAATGAAAGAAGTCTTTTGTAGTGGCTGCCTTAAGCTTTATCATTTAGGGCCCATATTTATATTCATCAAATTTATGTTTAATTAAATGCATTACTTTAATGCATCAAATCAAAAATGCATGAAACAATTAAAGCATCATATGAAAAACAATTATGTTCCAATCATGGAGTAAAAAAACAATATTTTAGTGGAAAATAACAACAACAACAAAAAACTGATTAAGACATTTGCCCTGTATCCTGCATTCAGAAAATTGCATTTTTGCCAGTGACACAACATGCAAACCGAGAATGAACAGTGTCATCTAGTGGTTGCTTCAATAATGACAGCTTTTCACAGTGATTTTCTAGAAATGTACCCCAAATCAATGTACGACCGATAGAAAATAACAACAGCTGTCAGTTTGACATTTTCCACAGTCTGTTTAAAAAAGCCTGAACAGATAGTAAAATCCATTAAAGTTTGCACTGACCTCACCCGTGTAAGTTTGGGACCCACGCAAATGACAAATTCCCAACTAAATTAGATTAGCTTTCATTAATATTAGATGAACACAGCATTGTTTTTCCTTGCATGCATTTAACCAGAGAGCCTATCAGTACAGTAGCCTTGTTTAGACAGCGCTGGTAGTTAATCAGTAGGCACTCTATTTAATACTGTCAGCGTATAGCAGTACCACTGTCAGAAACAAATCCATACAGAGTGCTGTGTCGGGTGTTTCTCTGATGGCGAAGGATCAATGAGCGATCATGGGTAAATCAATATGCTCTGGGGCCCTACAGCGGCCCAACGAAAAAGTGAACTTTATGCATGTTTGGAACAGAAATCCCCTCATTTCAATAACCAGCCAATCACTGCGTCAGGTGTTTCTCTGATGGAAAAGGATCAATGAGTGATCATGGGTAAATCAATATGCTCCGGGGCCCTGCAAAAGTGAGCTCTATGCCTGTGGTTTGGAACAGAAATCCCCTCATTTCTTTAACCATCAGAAAAATCTCTAAATTAGTCTTTAAAGATGCATAAAAAGATGAATTTATAAAGTTGAATTATAAAATTGGTGGCAGTTACGCCAACTACAAGTTAACATCGCCATTGAATGACTCTTCGCTTTTTAAAATAGAATCTTCGGCTAAAGATAGCCAACTTTTAATTGCTCACTTATTATTCTGAACATTCCAAAAGAAGACGTCAAAATGATTATGCTATAAGTGATGCAAGATCTCTGAAGCGCTCTGTGCACTTTTGTGCCAGAGATTTGTCTTCCCCTTTTGACATAAATGCGCTCAAAAGGTGATCTGTAGAGCTTTGAAATTCTCAAGGGAGCTTGTCACGGGATTTAAAGATTGTCACAATGTTAAAAGTGTTAATAGGAGGAAAGCCATTCTTGAAATGTCAGGGGCTCTAAATCAGGGGGGAAAGATAAGTGTAATAATAGGCTTCACCAATGGCATTCTTGATTTACACTCGAACCTTTATTTAAAAGACAAAATAGTAAACAAATATCTGACTGGAGAAATGAACTTGTTATTGACTTCAAATGGCCAATAATAGACTTGTTGCCTTTAACCAGAGGCATCATCAACCAAGAAATTGCATATTGGCTTTGTTCTTGTTCATGCATGCTAAATTGGATTACCAGATACGGAGCCCCTAAAGTATTAGTAGCAGGGGAACATGATATATGAACTTAATTTGGTGACAGTGCAGTACAGTGAAGTTATTGAATATTTTTCATTAAAAAAAAGTGTTATAGTATATGATAGGGCTGGGCGAAATGGAGCAAAAATTATATCTCAATATATTTTGCTATATCTCGATATACGATATATATCTCGATATCTTTACCGGAAAAATAACCCCCCAAAAACTACTGCAAAAACAAATATGCAAAGTGTAAAGAGGTAGGCAGTTCATGTAGGAACAAAGTAGGGATGCAACAATACAGTAAGTCCACAGTTCAATACATACCTCAGTTTTTTTACCACGGTTTTCGGTTCGGTTCGGTTGGCTAGTCGGAACAGATTTTTGCTATTCTATTCTTAGCCGAACAGCAAGAGCTTAAGGAGGAAAAAATACTATTTTTTTTATTGCAATACTCTTTCTTTATTTTACATAAAAGACTTGAAAAACCTTACTTAAACGTAAAACTTTACTTTTAAAAAACATTGTACACATTCCTAGTGTACTGTATAATATAAAATAAATATATATAAAGATTTACACTGGCAGCTCAGAGCTGTACAGCAGCATTTAAGTATGAAATTGAATGAATAAATGTAAAAATAAAACACTACATAGACTTTACTATAAAATATACATTGATTCTTATTAAAGCTACTGTATTAGTTTTTCTGTCAAGAGCAGTGAGTGATTTTCTCTTTGTCTTTTGTTGTTGTATTAACATTAAAGGGACAGTTCACTCAAAAATGAAAATTCTGTCATTGATTACTCGCGCTCAAGTTGTTTTAAACCTGAATAAAGTTCTTTCTTCTGTTGGACATATTTTTAAGAATATTGGAAACCAAACAGTTGCTGGTGACTGGTCCCAGTGGCGGAGCCAGAGGGCTAGTTGGGGTGGCAATTGCCACCCCAGACGAAGCCCTTGCCACCCCTGTTGCCACCCCGCTGAAAACATTACACTGTTTGATTTTTACGAACATTTCCCAAATCTCCCAGCGGACGTGAATGCATCGGTTTCACATTGCACGCGTGTTAGCAGGGCATAAGCAGCGCATGTTTTTTTCGGCGCCCATGTTAACAGATTAGAGCATTCACACCGCACACAGAGGCGCTGTGCTCACGCTGATTTAAAGCCACAGTGAATTGTTCTTGATCAAAAATGACCTGATTAACATTGAAAATAAAACATTTCACCATGAAATCATGTAGTGAAGTGTCCCGTGTGTTTCACGATCACCATATGACATCCAGCGCTGTGAAAAAAATTATAAAATACACGAAAACACAACACTGCCAGAAGTTTATGCTCAAACTAGGTTCGTTTAAATGATTAAAACTAAAGGCTTATCTTAACTTTAAAGGTTACTTTTATCATGTAAACTATATATATGTCGAGCGCCGGCTGACAGCGGGGGTTGCCACGGCAACCCAGCGCGTCACTCGGCACTCTCTAGATGCGCGGTCCAGACTATGAAACCTCAAATGGGGTTGAGTCCCTTTCCTTATTCCCTGATCTAGTTTCTTTTCTGGTGCATCAGAAAAGGACTACTTTAGTTAATAAGCTTTGGTGGACCTGAGGATTACAGTGGGGCATCCCCGCCGGGTACATCTCTTCGGGCCCCCACTCCTCTATCGCATCATGAGCATGCCGAGACTTTGTTCGTGGGTGGTTCATGTTCTCTCATGAGAACATGACCACGTCGGTGCGGTGTTCGTCTTGCCTTTTCATAGGGCTTGAGCGTTCAGCGCACCGTGTGCCGTCGAGTTTGACGGCCACGTTCACTGTTTCACATGCCTGCTGGTAGCTTACAGATGGGATTGCTGGTCCTTTTAAAACAAGGAGACCTAATGATTCATTTGTGGCTCTGGCAGAGGACAGATGTCAATTGCTGCATCGGAGAGAGGGCTGTTATGCACTGGAAATGATGATGCTGAGTTTCCCACTATAATGGTGTGTGCTTTTGCTGAATCAGATTCAGAGTTGGCAGCCATGCTTTCCCGGGTGGCTGAGGCGTAGTGCAACGCTTAAATCGCCTTGCCTACCCCCGTGCTTTTTTCCCGGATGGGCATTGGAAAAATTAGCAGTATGGAACTATTTGGTGTCAAAATATGGAACACCAAAAGGGCCAAAATCTGTATAAATTTTTCCCTCTCTCACTACCCTCTGTCCTGCATGTACGAGGGTAGTCCCGACCCAGGGGTTATGTAGGAACTGCGTGCGGTGGTGGACCTCGCTCTCTGGGCGACGGAAGTCACTGCACACTCCCTGGGTCAGGCGATGTCCACACTAGTGGTCCAGGAACCTGGGGCTAAACCTGGCAGATATGCGTGAGTCCGAAGTTAAGGAAGTTAAGGAAGTTCGGTTCCTTAACGCCCCTGTCTGTCAGGCTGGCCTCTTCGGCGACGCCGTCGAGTATTTTGCCCAGCAGTTCTCGATGGCCTAGAAGCAGACAGAGGTGGTTTAAAAAAATTTTAAAAAATCCTAATTCGCAGCACCTCTGCCTGCTTGTCGCCGAGGGCCTGCGTCCGCCTCTGCCCCTGCGAAACCCAGGCAGCAGCCTCCATCTGGGAGGCAGGGTGCCGGACGTAAGGGAGGCGCCCAACCCACTCAGGGCTTGCTAGTCTACAAGCAAGCGTAAGGGCAAGCGGCCCTGAGATGGGCAGCCCAGGGAGAACAGGAGCTGCTCCGAGGGAGTTGGTGTCCGCACCCCTCCCTCACCCCCCCGGAGGAGGACCGGGGGCCCTGACTGGTGTCAATACTCTGCTGCTGGCTCTCCGGAGTCCAGCGGTACCCACATTTTCAGAGCAGTTTCCTCTCTCCCTGGGCCCCAAGAGGGCCAGGTTGGCAGTGTGCGACGCCCCCGGGCCTTGTCACTTCTTTCCTCCCCTCCCTTCGCCAGGGGGCAGCAGTGTGGGCACCGAGAACGCCCCCGGGCCTTCTCACCCACACTCTGCCCCACCCTGGAATACTCAGACAACACTCAGGGCCGCCTCCCGAGTCAGGTCTGTCTATTCCGCCTCGCTGCCCCAGCCCGGGTACGTCTGTGGTGCCGTTGGTCCCGCTTGTGCGGTCTCTGGGCTTCGGCCCCCAGGCCGTCTCGCTGGCTCATCGTACCAACAGACTCGGCTGCGCGATTCAGTTCGCTCACCGGCCTCACAAGTACAAGGGCATCCTCTTCACCTCCGTGCGAAGCAGCGATGCTCAGGTCTTGCGGTCAGAGATCGATGTCCTACTGGCGAAGGACGTGGTCGAGCCGGTTCCTCCAGCCGATATGAAGGCGGGGTTCTACAGCCCCTACTTCATTGTACCCAAGAAAGGGGGTGGGTTACGGCCAATCTTGGACCTGCGTATCCTGAATCGGCCCTGTACAAGCTCCCGTTCCGGATGCTAACGCAGAAACGCATCTTCGAATGCATCCGTCCCCAAGATTGGTTCGCAGCGATCGACCTGAAGGATGCGTACTTTCATGTCTCTATCCTTCCTCGACACAGACGTTCCTACGTTTTGCGTTCGAGGGGAAGGCATATCAGTACAAAGTCCTGCCCTTCGGGCTGTCCCTGTCGCCTCGCGTCTTCACGAAAGTCGCAGAGGCAGCCATTGTTCCGCTCAGAGAACGCGGCGTTCGTATCCTCAACTATCTCGACGACTGGCTCATACTCGCCCAGTCTCGGGAGCAGTTGTGCAAACACAGGGACATGGTGCTCAGTCACCTCAGCCTGTTGGGCCTTCGGGTCAACCGAGAGAAGAGCAAACTCTGTCCCACGCAGAGGATCTCTTATCTCGGTATGGAGCTGGATTCGGTCAGCCAGACTGCGCGCCTCACGGAAGAGCGGGTCCGGTCGGTGTTGAACTGCTTGAATTCGTTCAAGAACAGGACAGCGGTCCCACTGAAATTTTTTCAGAGGCTCCTGGGGCATATGGCATCTGCAGCCGCGGTAACGCCGCTCGGATTGCTTCATATGAGACCGCTTCAACACTGGCTCCATGGCCGAGTCCCGAGGTGGGCGTGGCAGAGCGGCCAGTACCGGGTCCCCGTGACTCCTTACTGCCGCCAAACTTTCAGCCCATGGTCCGACGCTTCGTTTCTCCGGGCCGGGGTGCCCTTAGAACAAGTGTCCAGGCATGCTGTGCTCTTCACGGATGCCTCCTCCACGGGCTGGGGGGCCACGTACAACGGGCATGCAGTTTCAGGTCTGTGGACGGGACCTCAATTGCATTGGCATATCAATTGCCTCGAGTTGTTAGCGGTACACTTGGCACTGCGCCGCCTCAAGAGGCCGCTACGTGGCAAGCATGTACTGGTCCGTACGGACAGCACTGCGGCCGTTGCGTACATCAACCGTCAGGGTGGTCTACGCTCCCGTTGCATGTTCCAACTCGCCCGCCACCTCCTCCTTTGGAGTCAGAAGCATCTGAGGTCGCTTCGTGCCATTCACATCCCAGGTGCACTGAACCAGACAGCTGACGAGCTCTCTCGCCAGTCGACACCTCCGGGGGAGTGGCGACTCCATCCCCAGGCGGTCCAGCTGATATGGGACCTCTTCGGAGCCGCACAGATAGACCTGTTTGCCTCTCCGGACTCGACCCATTGCCAGTGGTACTATTCCCTGACCGGGGGCACCCTCGGCACGGATGCACTGGCGCACAGCTGGCCCCGGGACCTGCGCAAATATGCGTTTCCCCCAGTGAGCCTTCTTGCACAGACCCTGTGCAAGGTCAGGGAGGACGAGGAGCAGGTCTTGTTAGTTGCGCCCTACTGGCCCAACCGGACCTGGTTCCCAGAACTAACTCTCCTCGCGACAGCCCCTCCTTGGCCGATCCCCCTGAGCCGCGCTCTTCGCGCTTACGTTGACCGGACTCAAAGCTTTCGGACCTCAGAGCAACTCTTTGTCTGTTACGGAGGCCAGCAGAAGGGAAAGGCTGTCTCCAAGCAGAGGTTAGCCCACTGGATAGTGGATGCTATCGTCTTGGCTTACCAGTCCCAAGACGTGCCTTGCCCGTTCGGGTTGCGAGCACACTCAACAAGGAGTGTTGCTTCTTCCTGGGCGCTGGCTCAAGGCGCCTCGCTGACAGATATATGTAGAGCTGCGGGCTGGGCGACACCTAACACGTTCGCTAGATTCTATAGCCTCCGTGTAGAGCCGGTATCTTCCCGCATCCTCGCCCCCAGTGGCCAGTAGCGCTAAGTGCCCGTTCTAAGTGTCGGCTTGCAACGCCACTCCCGCCCTCTGGGCCGGATACGTGCGTCTATTTTCTCCAGTTGTGTTCCCCGGAAACGGCTAACCCTGTCGAGCTCCTCCGTCACCCCTGCGGTGCCAGACGTTGCGGCCGTCTGACGCCAGGCCTGCACCCATATGCTTGTGAAACGTGTGTGTAGGCTGGGTTCCATATGTAGCGGTCCCCTCACGGCTACCCCATATGTGTATTCTTCCACGGTACCAGCTACCCTACTCGGCTAGCCCCGTGTCTTTCCCTTGACAGAGCCCGCTCTGTCGTCTCTGGGCGTGTTCTTTCCCCCCTGGGACCAGGCTGGAACCACCCCAGAGACTGCCATATGTTGCACTACCCTGCCAGGTTAGTCCTTATGTGTATTCTGCCACCTAGCCTTCTACGAAGGACGTGGCTCCGCAGCGTACCATCTCCCGAGACGGGCACGCTTTCCCAGCGTTATCCAATAGTCACACTGAGTGGGTCTTGCAGAAACAGCAGTGACTGACCTCCCTGCTTGGAGCCCTGACTTCCGTACCATCTAAGACGGTCCAGTGTGCTCAAGCAGGACGCTGGAAGGGCCAGCGCCCTGGCGTTTTGATAGGGATCCCAATTCGTCGGTCAGTTCCGACGTACGTCGAACGTGACCGACTGAAAGGGAACGTCTCGGTTACATATGTAACCCTCGTTCCCTGAAGGAGGGAACGGAGATGTACGTCCCGTCGCCAGGTGCTGTGCTTCCGCTAGGGGGCCGAGTCACTAGTTTGGCTCCTCAGCAGAAAAAGGCAATGATCAAGCATTCCACTTCCTTATTTATACCCGCGCTGCGGGGCGGTGCGTGGAATGCGTGGATCGCATGCCAATCTCCATTGGCTCGTTTTTAATACACTCGAAGTAGATTGGTCTCTGAGATCAGATCCCAATTCGTCGGTCAGTTCCGACGTACGTCTCCGTTCCCTCCTTCAGGGAACGAGGGTTACATACGTAACCGAGACGTTTTCAAGCATCAAAAAAATAAATGTAAATCAGGTGAAAGTCATTTAAAATATAATAATGTTGTATGATCACATTATTTTATATATTTTAATTATTACAGGATAGAATAAGTATATTGTTTAATTTTTTACATAAATATATCTGTTACACTGAATGAAAAAGCATTACCCTGAATGACGAAACTTCTACTTCAGCTTATATTGCAGGCCATAAGCTGGCCATCTATATCAAAAAGTGAGCTTGACCAGTAAAGTTAATCACAATTATTCACAACATATACTTATTTTTCAAACATTCTAACAATATAAATGTTTTTTTGGCATTTCACTGAATGACGTGCGGTTTTGTAACTTAGGATACCACACCATGAAAAGGTGGAATTATCAAATATTTAAGAGCAATGAATTCACTTTTCTGCTGCTCCACATGGTCTTCAGGGGGCCTTTTGATGATGTCACAGACTGTCAAATGACTATCTGTTTTTTATATGATTTCAGAAGGGCTTCTTGATCCTGTTACACTGAATGATCTCTTACAAACTGGATTTTCGGGACAAAAGTCCCCTGGTTATTTAAATACTTAAAAAAATAAGTAAGACATAGTCCTTTTAATATAACACAGCCAACACATATTTGAAAATGCCAAGAAAACAAATATATTTTTTTACTTGTTATTTTGTACATTTATTTAAGGATTTAATGGCAAAATCATTAAATGGCCCCTAAATGTTGACATTTTATTTCGACAAAAGTTATTTGAAATAGTAAAGTAGACAGTTTACTTGCATTTAACATGTTTTTTATGTATATAAAATGAATTTTGTAAACATAATTTGATGCGGACACCAAAATTGTGACGTCTTGTCTTTGACATTATATATATATATTTATTTATTTTATATATATTTATTATATATATATATATATATATATATATATATATATATATATATATATATATATATATATATATATATATATATATATAAAATAAATATAATATAATATAATATATATAATATATATCTACTATTATTCTTGTGGTACATGTTTGAATGTGTACAACTGCCTAGTCCTGCCTTGTTTTGATAGGTCCAAGTTTGCCTCAGTTTTTTCTCTTGGACTTGATTAGTCCAAGGACCACATTGAATACTTGTTGTTCTATTTTTGCTGTATACTTAATACATATATAATTGTGTACATTTTGGAAAATAAACAACTTTAATTTAATCTATATACATTTTGTGGAAAATAATTTAGTGTAATTGAACACTTTGTATATTGACCTCCCAAAATAACACCTTGCCACCCCTGTTTTTAAAGTCTAGCTCCGCCACTGACTGGTCCCCATTGTCGGAAATAATAATATGGATGAAAATCGCTACCATCAACTGTCTGGTATTCAACAGAAGAAATGAATACAGGTTTGGAACACCATTAGAGTTGGTAAATAATTACATCATTTTAGAGGTGAACTGTCCCTTTAAGGACAAGTGGCAGCGTGTTCACTATAGGCTGCCCTGCTGTCAATTTAAGACTTGCACACATCTAATAACTTATACAGACACACGCCGATTTTACTTTCACTTTAGACATAACCAACTGTGTTTATGTTAACCTTGTGTGTATTTGACATTATTAGCGCAGTAAGATTTAGGGCCCTGTCTTGCACCCAGCGCAATTGACTTTGTACACCGACGCATGTGTCATTCCTATTTTGCACCCGCGCAAAGCACGCTTTTCCCTCTACAGAAGCACGTCGCTAAACTAGTGAATGAACTTGCGCTACCTGGGCGGTTCAGCGCAAAAAAGGAGGCGTGTTCCGGCGCAAACAATCCCTGGTGCTATTTTGCTGTTCCATTAAACAATTGCGCCACTGACCAGAAAAAAACTAGTCTAAAGTCAGTGGCGCGTTGCGCGTTGTTCATTATGCTATTTTAAGGGCGCATGCTTGACCATAATGTAAAGCGTGCACAACGCGCATACACTTTGCTCATGTAATCTACACAGATGCAACAGTTATTTTTGCAAATCATAAATTGTTACACTAAAAAATATTAACACATGAGATGACGGAAATCATTGTGGTGTGCCACGAAGATGTGAAAAAATAGGCATAAATCTAGCTTACAAATTATTCAGGCTAATTGTAGTCTAATAATTAAGGAGACCTGTTTGCCCAATAGTGGCAACTTCTGGCAAGACATATATGTATATAAGGACATCTAACAAATTGGTTTGTCCGTCAAGAACCAGGAAAAAAAATCGGTGAGGGTGGACGCAGCGATGTCCTCTGCTGGCGTCAGGTCCTGAGTAGAGGCAGATCCACCTCCCGTTACACGGCGTGCCCGATTGATGCTGGCAAGCTTGGACTTTCCCCGTCTTCTGATGTCATTGTAGCGCTTGCGGCACTGGTGCGACGTCCTGGGGATGCCAGCTGATGAAACAATTGTGGCTATTTCCTCCCACGCCTGTTTAACCGACGCTATTTTGGATGGGTTTCTCCCATCCCCATACAACACAACTTCTCTGTCTTTCACTGCTCTTACAAGAACATCAGTCTCCTCGGCTGTGAACCGCTCCTGGCGTGCGCCTGGTAAATACGCCATAATAATAGCAATCCATAATGGAACTTGCGCACCTGCTTTTACAGGGAATTTTGGATGACGCTCTGATTGGTTTATTCACGTTACGCCCAAACCACACCTATGAATAATGAAGCTACTTCAGACCAACCCATTTTAGATTTGCGCCGGGCGCAAGAGCCATTTATCCCGCCGGGAAAATAGCAACAGCGCCGAGACCCGCCCACAAAGTTACTTGCGCTTCGCGCTTTGACACTTGCATTTCAGATCGTTAAAATAGGGCCCTTAGTCCAGTAATCACTTTTGTTTGACAGGCTTTTAGTGCGCGCACATTACTTAAGCCGCTCTCTCTCTGTAGTGTACAGTCGCGGGAGTTCTTGTCTCGCAAAGTAATGCCGACTAGGTAAACTGTATTTTGAATCAAGTGTTTGAGAACCAACTGTCGGCATTCATGGCAGTAGACATCTGTCTGCTGTTCGTCCGACTTCTTAAAACCGAAGTATCTCCATATAATGGAGCCAGTTGTCCAGACGAGTTCTGTAGCCTCCGAGCTGGTTGCGGACGCCGCCATGTTCAATGAGACACGCGAGGGGAGGGGGAACAAAAGCAAGGAGGCAAGGGGGCGAGCGAGCGGGGGCGAGCACAGCACAGAGAACGCAAACAAGCAAAGTGGCGGAATCAGAATTAAATATAAACAATATATCGATATATACGATATGTCAAAATCCATATTGTGTTGAAAAAATATCTCGATATATTTTAAATATCGAGATATCGCCCACCCCTAGTATATGACCAGTAGGAGACCATTGATGTGTAAACTAGATTTGGTGACACTACAGTCTGTAACATTGAAGTTAAAGCTACCCTGTGTGATATTTTCCCCCATCTAGCGGTGAAAAGGTATATGACCATCCAGTGAATATTAGTTTCTGTTCCTCTCAATTTCGATTTCGTTTTAACTCCTACGGTGGCCGATTTAGTCCAAGATTAACATGGCTTCCAGTTCGACCTCGTCCACATTCGACACGGTGCCATCGAGTGTTAAAACGCGAAAGGCGAAGCTTGAATTTACGGGTATGTCCCTCTTTGGCTAATGTACTTTCAAGATGGAGGGGCAACATGGCGACCCGCATTCAAACCCCTCACCCGTATGTATTTTCAATGGCATATTATAAACTTACGAGAATACTTTATTACTTGAAAGAAGTAAATATACATTAATGAGCACATATATTTTTGAAAGAACTAAGTGTTTTTAGCTAAGAATAAACTAAAAAAGTTACACTGTGTAGCTTTAATGACTATTTTTGTAGTGACACTTTTCACGGATTTTTGCACTTTGCAGGCGGTCCCTTTTGGACTTGTCTCTCAGCCGCCTGTTTAGAGATATATAAGGCTCATTTTGAGGAAAATTAGGTTGTAGCTCGTTGTCTACGTTAAAGAGGTGTCATTTGTGTTTTAACAACGTTTAGCTCACAAGTTAATAATCCGGGAAGTTCAAATCTGTGAATATGCCAACTTTACTGAACACCTTGAAACAGCCTAAGCACTGACCATATTTCTTTATGGGCTACTTAAGTTCGAAATAAAACTATGAACCGCTCCATTGTTAATGTACTGAGTTGTTTAAAACAACGCCATCAGGACATTAAACAGGAAGTGTTTGTTCGACTCCGAACTCACAACAGGTTTTGTGAGAGAACGCAAAAGTTTTGCAAGGGAACACAAAAGATTTGGAGAAAAAAAAATGTCCACCACCATGTCCCTTTAGGGGCTCTGTAGTACAGAGATCTGATTAGATTAGATTAGATTCAACTTTATTGTCATTACACAAGTACAGGTACAAGGCAACGAAATGCAGTTTAGGTCTAACCAGAAGACCTGATCATGCTACGAAAAAGGTTACCCTGCATCACAATGTTCTATCTGCCCTAAATAGTATTGAAAAAAATGACTAATGTCACATAAGTTATTTTTTAGGATGAATAGTAGGGGAGAACGGGGTAATGTGAGACATCGGGTAATGTGAGACACCCCCTGTATCTAGTCAAGAGAACACATTTGTGGTTATATGACCATTATGTTTTCAAGCCCCTCCAATTTCCCCTTGGCCATGAAGGAGAGGAACTCATGGTGCTGTGGCAATCATGTTTTTTTCACAAAAATATTTAGTTATGCATGTAAAAGTACATTTTCTTGCTGTCAACTTAATCAACTGTTGTGCCAAAGCAAATTGATTCAGGTTGAAAAACTTATATCATACATGTTGATGAACTACCAACATATAAAACCATGTGATGATGCTAGCTGAAGATTAGCCTGAATTGCTAAACGAGATCGTTTTTTCTAAAAATGTGGCGGTGGGATAAAGTGAAACAAATGCTGTGGAGTAAAGTGAGACATGAGGCACAAGTTAAGTTTAGTCTTAAACATATTTTAATGTAATATTACATTACATATGTTTTATTTTTAATGTCATAAACATTGTAAGAAAGCCATCAATATAAGGCAATACACCAGGAAGACGACCTGGGGCACATGTTCCTAAATGTGATGTGGTGAAGAAGCTGCCTCAACTTTAAAGGCCTGGAGGAACCACACAGAGAGAGAAACTCCTCATCTTTCCCTGTAACCTTCAGGGCTGGAATGTAGAGTAGGCCTAGTTGTAGAGTATGACAGTAGGCTGATTTTCTAAACAAGGTGGGTCAAGTCTGGTTCTGATTGTCCTTTGCTCTGACCCCCAGACACTAGCTGGCTCTAAGGGTCCTGTGTTCTGACCCCCAGACTGTGTTCTAATCTAACAGGTTCTATCTGTCATTTGAATGTTAATGAAAACATTTTGAATTATATTATGTTGTATTTGATTTTGTTCAGAGTTACTTTCAAATGTTTATGGAAAAAAATTTGGGACCCACTTTATATTAGGTGGCCTTAACTACTATGTACTAACATTTTAATTAATAATTTGATACAATGCACTAATTGTGTACATACATGTTTTTACATTGTACTTACATTTTTTAAAATACCTGCTTGTAATTACGTCTGTAATTAATTTCTGTAGTTACATTTGTAATGACACAGTTGACACTTCACCTAACCTTACACCTAACCCTACCCTTAAACTTACCCATACCCCCACACCTGTCCCTAACCCTACCCGTATCCCACCTCAATATCAGCAAAGATTTTTTGCAACACAATATGAACACAGTAAGTACATTGTACTTATTTTTTTATGTAAGTACATAGTACTTAAGGCCACCTAATATAAAGTGGGGCCAAAATTTGCTTTAGTGACCAATCCCCATGATTCTGTTACTAGTCCGACATTAGTTCTGGAATGTGTGGTTGTCAAGCTAGCAGTCAGGATTCTAACTATTACAACATGTGTTGTTATGGTAGTTTCAGAGTGGGAAAAAGTAAGAGGTTCACTTTACCCCCTTGATTTCTCTGGTCTGTTCAGTTTACCCCTAAGCTGGGGTAAAGTGAGACACAAGACAACTTTTTAAAAAACAATCATATTTTCACTGACCTTCGTCCTGAATACATTCTGATAATTTCTTTTGCTAGGAAACATCCTGAATTAATGGGAAATGTGTCAATTTTACTGCTATATCGTTTTAGCTTGCTTACAGGGAAGCAAATGTAAAAACTGTCTCACTTTACCCCACTCTCCCCCTATGCACATTGGTATGCAGGCTTAGACTTTGAGAATTTTCAATTGTGATTTCTGAGACTCACATTTTCTACATCACAACAAAACTAAACAGACCCCACAATCTCCTCATCCAAATATTAGCTGTAGTATTTACTAACCTTAACAGAACCGTTTTCCACTTTCTGAGTTCAGGAACTAGAACTTTGGAACTCAAAACGGCGCCCTCTGGTGACTGGGATGTGAATACAGAGGAAAAAATTAGTACGTATTCTTGCAGAGCATTTCTAGGACCCTAGTGTGTGTGTGTGTGTGTGTGTGTGTGTGTGTGTGTGTGTGTGTGTGTGTGTGTGTGTGTGTGTGTGTGTGTGTGTGTGTGTGTGTGTGTGTGTGTGTGTGTGTGTGTGTGTGTGTGTGTGTGTGTGTGTGTGTGTGTGTGTGTGTGTGTGTAATGTGTGTTCATGTTTTTCTAAATTAAGGTTCTCCCCATGAGAAAACAAGCTTATAATCATACAGAATTATTTGCAGAAAGTTTTCTGGGATGGGTAGGTTTAGGGGTAGGGTTTGTGTAAGGGGATAGAATAGTTTGTACAGTATAAAAACCATTACGTCTATGGAGAGTCTCAAAAAAGATAGTGAACCAGACATGGGTGTGTGTGTGTGTGTGTTTTAGCAGTTTATACTATTTTAAATCACTTACTTTTTTCAATAAACCTATTTTATTGTTTTTCAAGAATGATTTAGTTGTTTAATTATATACATTTAATTGATATATTGTCCTAACCAACCCTAACCTTAAACATACCCATTGGTAACCTTCTTGAAATATTTAGCCTAATTTGTTTCAATATATGAGCCCCCATATTCTGGTTTTAAATTCAGTTTTCGTGGAAAGAAAAACTTTTCTGTGTATGTGCGCGACTTCATTCATTAGCCGCAGTGCAGCGTGGCACTTTACGTGATGTGTGACACACTTAACAAAGTGCAATAAACAGTAAAACAATATTGCGCTGCAAAGAAGTGTGTTTATTAGTAGGCAATATTAATAAATTAAAATAATTTGAAAAGAAATACCAGTTTACAACATCCATCAGCACAATGAGCTGTTTTTGCACAGATAAATAACAACTGGAGACTGTTGACACCTAAAGCCTCACACATTTAAGTTAAAAATTGTCGCTCCTGTTCTTACATTAAAAATAAGTTGGATAGATAATAAAAAAATGAATAATTTCCGCGGTTATAGTCTTTGCATTTGATTGTTATAAGTTTGAATCAGGTCTCCTCTGTTGTAGTAGAATTGGCTAGGTAGCGCTGTCAGAAAAAAACTAGGACTAGAACTGCGGCCTGTGGTATTGCAGGAATATAGTATTGGGAAAAAATCTAAACAAAACCCAAAATATACCTGACTGCAGCCAATAGAACAAAACAGACCCAAGCCATTTAATTCCTACTTTACTTCCAGACTCAGGGTCCATTAGAATGGAAAAAGGACAAAAAGAAACAACATACAAATGCAATACAAAACACTTAAAGATTATTATTCCAATGTATTCTCATAGGTGACTGGTATCACAACACACTAAGCCTAGGATTTGACAACAGCATTATAATATATAATTCTGTGATTCATCCAATTGACAAACAAATTTATGCATAAGGGTAACAAGTGGTGCCAAAAGTTAATTAACGGCTGTTGTTTCCGGACAGGCAATTATTCACTGTTGCACAGCGGTTTCCTGTCTGCCCACTGTATCTCCGTAGAGCTCCATTTTCTATCTTTCCTGCTGTTTATTTTGCTTAATATAATTTAATCATCAGAATATATCTGATGTTGGCCCGGTTTCACAGACAGGGCTTAGCTAAAGCCAGGATTAGGCCTTAGTTCAATTAGGGCATTTAAGTAACTTTTATATACATGCTTTAGAAAAAAGCATTACTGGTGTGCATCTTGAGACAAAACAATGGCATTGTCATATTTTAAGATATATCAGTGCAATTTGCTTTCAGTTAAAACAGCTCAAACATGCATTTTAGTCTGGGACTAGCTTAATCCTTGTCTGTGAAACCGGGGGGTTATCTAATATTGTCTGTCACATTGATCTGACATCGCTAGCGCTAGCACAACACGCTAGCATTTCGCTAGTCTGTTAACCTGCCATCCGTGCTTACCATCTTTTTTCTCACGCGCACTCGTATCTTCTACAAGCCCGTCTAACAATTGTGGTGAGTTGGATTAGTCAGGTTTGAGCTGGTTTAAGCTGGTCCTTAGCTGGTCATGAGCTGGTTTAAGCCGATCAAGACCTTTGGACCAGCACTTGACCAGCTTAAACCAGCTCAAACCAGCAGCCATTCTTCAAAACATACCTAACCAGCATGCTGTTTTTTTTTTCAACAGGGCTTCTCTGTCAGCGAAGAGGGCTTGATAAATGCAGGGAGATAGTCAGGCTGACGGAAAAGATTTCAGAATTAGAGACACGTATCCAGACTTTAATTGAGCATAGTAAGAATGCAAGGGCTCTAGATACTGCTTTGGATGCGACTAGCTTAGTGAACTCTGTACATTGTCCGGTTCCGGCTACAGAGCCCATGCAACAGGGCAACTGGGTAACTGTAAGTCACGGGACAAAACACCGCTCTTCCGTTCTGATTAGAACATCAAACAGGTTCTCCCCACTCAGTGACACACCCACTGAAAATCCTGTTGAAAGCAATTCTATTACACGGAGTGTGAAAATAGAGACACCAGCCACCATAGTCACATGTTTATCAGGAGCCAGAGCACCTGAGATCAAATCAAATCTAAAAGTGCTGGCTAATGCTAATCATAAATTCTCCAAGATTATTATTCATGTCGGCACTAATAATGTTCGACTTCGGCAGTCGGAGATCACTAAAATTTATATTAAAGAGGTGTGTGAACTCGCAAGTAAGATGTCAGACTCTGTGATTTGCTCTGGACCCCTTCCTGTTCGCTGGAGTGATGAGATACTTAGCAGACTGTGTCTGCAGAATAATATAGGCAGACCTGACCTGTTAGAAAGAGATGGTATTCATCCCTCCTGGGGTGGTGCAGCTCTTCTCTTTAGTAATATGGCACATAGTCTTAGAGCTGAACCTTGACTAACTGGGGCCCAGGTTAGGAAGCAAACGGACTGGCTAAACCAACCGCCTGCTAGCTGTCTCACATCACAGAAGTCAGATAAATCCTAGAGACATAAACATAGAGACTCTTTCACCTAGATACTAACACTTATTTAAGGGTACAGATTTAACTGATGTTCAACAAATAAAAAACAGAAACAGAAATAAAACATCAAATGATAAAGTGTGTAAATGAAAAATGTGTGTAAATGAAAAAATGTACGTCCTTTCATTTTGGGAAATGTTTACTTTTGATGAATCATTCTTTTAAACTGATTCTTTTCAATGAACAATCTGGTTCACAAATCACTTTTAATGATTAATTTAAATTCAGCTGATCTAGTTGCACTGATTTAATGATTTGGATGGAATGAGTCAAGTTAAAGATTTTGTATAGTTACAATCATCTTAAAGTTACAACTCCGATCTCCAGGTTTAATTGTGAGTCTGCTGAATAACATTAACCGCTTTTGACATCTCCAGGACTTTTGTTAAAACTACAGATTATACTTCTGCATTTTTGTGTCCCTATCTCCAGACAGTTGGATCGAGGGTTCCTGTTAATATAGGAGTGCAATATGTGCCAGATTCCACAATGTGTTACTGCATGTTTCTAGTGGCTGCCATAAACTCTAGAAATGCCATAGAACATTTAAAAAAAATACTCAGACTGGATCTGTAAGACCTCGGCCTGTGCACTTGGACTCAACATAATACTTATCTCTTGAGAAGACAGAAACACCTGACAAACAAAAGGTTCTTACATTAATTCTCCCTAAAGTGATGCAGCAGGTCTGAAATGTCTCGCAGGCAACTGCTCTAGAAAACAGCGAGGCCTGTTTGCACCAGATAAGGTAATACCTGTAAAGTGTTGTGCAAGGTTCAGGATGCCAGATTGCTCTAGGTGGTCCCAGACCCCCAAAGAGGGATTTGCACATGGTTGTAGTAAGTGGACACACATTTCACGGGTAAATCAATATGCTCTGGGGCCCTGCAACGGTCCAATGAAAAAGTGAACTCTATGCCTGTTGTTTGAACAGAAATCACCTCATTTCAGTAACCAGCCAATCAGAAAATCTCTAAATTAGTTTTTTAAGATGCATAAAAAGATGAATGTATAAAGAAATAAATGTATTGGTGGCAATTACGCCAACTGCAAATTAATGTCACCATTGATTGACTCTCGTCACTTAAGTTTAAAAATAGATAAGTTTAAAAATAGATAAGTTTAAAAATAGATAGTTCAGATAACAGACAGAAGGTAATAACTGTAAAGTTTTGAGCAAGGTCCAGGATGGCAAATTGCTCCAGGTGGTCCCAGACCCCCAAAGAGGGATCTGCACACAGCTGTAGTAAATGGACAAACACTATTCAACCCGTCTCACTCTCTCATACCTCACTTTTATTGTCCTTAATGATAATAGGAAAATGCAACAAACAGCATACACTAAAAGGTTTCTAACGCATTTAGTCGAGCGCTAAATGCCTAAACAACTTCCATAATGGCCCCCAAATTCGTGGTCTATTTAAATATGAATGACACTGTGGTCTGGTATAACCCTGCGGGTAGATTTTATGGAAATTTTATAGCATTATCAGACTGAAACAATCTCAATCATCTATCTCTACTGCATAACTGTGATATAAGCAAAGGATTATAAATATATTAGTGTGTTGTGCTGTGTTGTGAGGTCAGAGACAGCATTGCTGCACACCAATGACAACATACAGGCTGTGCAGTGTTGATAAGCTTATGGGTATTATTCATCTGTCTGTATGTACCATATGGACAATGAATATGCAACACAACTACCCTAGATAAAAACATTATTACAAAAGAAAATAAACCCCCTGCAAAATATGGTTGAGTGCAAAAATGGACTACAATAAAACTTTTGCTTATCATTCTGAGTGTGAAAGATCCATATAGGCAGTGCTGGGGAGTAACTAGTTACATGTAATCAGTTACAGTTACTGAGAAAACATTTACTTAAAATGTAATTCAATTACAATTACTTATGAGAATCTTAATGATTACAAAGGGGGTTACAGCTGAATATTTTCTGGAAAATGCTATGATATGTTGAATAATAATAATTTGTTGCTTTGTCTGTTTTTGATGTACACGATGCCTTCTGCCATTTAAAGGCCGTCTAGTAAAGTGATGCTATTCTGATACTTTTGATTGGTTCTCTAATTTCCAGTGCACCACGTCTGCCAATTACATCAATTCGTTAGAAATTTAGAAAGAAATCAAATGTAATCAGTTACATTACATAAATAAAGTATTGAAATAGTTACACTACGTATTATGTTTTAAATAGGGTAACTATTAACTTTAAATACAGTTACATTTCCAAAGTAACCTTCCCAACACTGCATAGGCCCTACTCAATTCTGATTCTCATAAAACAACAAAGTGAAAGACATTCTGGTTATCTTTTAACCATTACAAACAACAAGCCAACACAACAACTGCTCCCTTCTATCCTGCAATTTAATTTTAGCTGAGAGACCTTCGTTTGTCTTTTTCAAGGAATTAAAGGTGCAGTGTGTAATATTTATGAGGATCTATTGACAGAAATGCAATATAATTGTCACAGTAATGTTCCGTTTGGTTTTGTTTTCATGGACATTCAGTTTGTTTTCATCTGTCACATGTCTTTCTTTGTTCTGTTTTCCCGCCATCACCAGTCACCATGGACACTCATCATCATCATCAGCTGTTTGTCATTTGAGTTTCACCTGATGTTCGTCATCTGTGTTAATTCATCTTTGTATTTAGTTCGTGCTCGTCTTCGTGTACCCCCAAGTTGTAAGTCTCTTTGGATATAAGCGTCTGCTAAATGCATAATTGTAAATGTAAATGTCTTCAGTTCATTGTCTGGTATTGTCTGTGCACGAGCACACTGTTTCACGTGTTTGCTGTAGTTTGAGTCTTAATATTAAAAATTATCTTCATCTACTTTTGTCTCTGTCTTCATCTCCCTAGAACCTGACTGTAAATATAATATACATAACTATATTTTCAGTGGTGTATAAAGACCTCACATAATGAACCGTTATGTTTTTATTACCTTAGAATGAGTAATTTCAATCTTCATACACCGCAGGTCCCCTTACAGGGAAGTCACCATTTTGCGCCGCCATGTTTCTACAGAAGCCCTAAATGGACAAACTGCTCTACAGAGTGCTAGCTACTCTCTACTGTCTCATACGATGTCTTTGTCCTGTGTCGGCCACTGTAGCTTCTCTATGTACCTTGAAAGGGTGGGGTGAGCGTTGGGAACCTCACCGCTAGATGTCGCTAAAATGTACATCGTGCATCGTTAAAGAAAATCTAGATGATTGACAAATAAGACAAATAATGCTTCAGCAATAAAACCATAAATAAACCATCAATTTTGTAAGATATACTCAATGGAAAGACAAGAGTTGGTGTTAAAGGAAAGAAAAATTATTGTTTTTTTTTTTTACACTTTAATAAAACTTAAATGTGTCTAACTAAAGAGAAAACAATAGCAATCTATAAGAACAATAAAAGTATGTAAGCATGGTTTCAACACCTTACAAATTAGGTGTCCTGCAAAACTGTCCTGTCATAGATGTCTAGTGCTGGCCTCCAACTGCTCAGACTCTTGACTCCAAGAATGTCCTCCTCTCGCAGATGACTTTTATGTTTCTCTGCATACGATGGACTGTAAATATATACAGCATCTTAAAGGGTTAGTTCACCCAAAAATGAAAATGTGTCATTAATTACTCACCCTTATGTTGTTCCAAACTTCTAAGACTTTCATTCATCTTTGGGAAACAAACCAACATTGTTTTTATGAAATCTGAGCGCTTTCTGTCCCTCCATAGACAGTTACGCAACTACCTCTTTGATGCTTCAAAAAGTTAATAAAGAGATAGTATATACTCTAAAAAAAAAAAAAGGTTCTATATGGCACTAAAAGTGGTTCTTGGCTCGTAATCATAGGAGAACCTTTTTAAGTGCTGTATAGCGCCAATTTTAGTGCTTCAGTGGTTCTTCAGCGGTTCTTTTGCTAAGGTGCTAAATAGCACCGCTACCATACAGAACATGTTAAAGGGGTGGGGTGATTTCACTTTTTAAACTTTAGTTAGTGTGTAATGTTGCTGCTTGAGCATAAACAGTATCTGCAAAGTTACAGCACTGAAAGTTCAATGCAAACTGAGATATTGTCTTTTAAAGTTATGGCAGTTTATTGCCTACAAAAACGGCCGGTTTGGACTACAACAAGCTTCTTCCCGGGTTGGTGACATCATAAACCGTTGCTATTAACATAAACACTTCCCCGGCGAACACGCAACAAAGTGGGCGAGGCCACGTCGCAGTCAATACGAAAGAGAGAGAGCTGTTGCAGAACTACAAACTATATTTGGCCATCTAACCAATCTAAGACCATTGCGTTTTTTGGAGGGATGGGCTTCACAGAAGCAGGAAGCAAACGAGCCGTTCAAAGGGCAGTGGAGAAAGCGGTGTGGAATAAAGGTAAAATATAAGAAAAATACGGCATTTTTAAAAAAAAAGAAGTAATAAGATATGTTATACTGCGCCCCATAAACACAACCAAGCCTAGAAAAAAAACACGGAACCACCCCTTTGATATGGTGCTATATAGCACTTAAAAAGGTTCTCCTATGATTACAACGAAGAACCACTTTTAGTGCGAATTTAGCAGAACAGGTCATATATCATATAACATACTGTAAACAGAAGCTCAACCGAACCTGCTTTACTTGCAAGTACAAACTCCTTGCTGAAGCTCAAACGTGCTGCGTAACAAAAGAGAATGAACATTGGTTCTCGCACGTCAAGCGAACATGATTGAGCTTCCGTTTACCAGAACTGATGTGTGAATTGATGAATGCTTATATGTGAATTAAAGCCTATATTCAATCTGTTCATCATATAAAGTGACCATGTCTCTTCTGAAAATTTTTACGATCTCTTTATGAACTCAAAAGAACTCAAAAAAGAAGTCAAAGTGTCAGTTGCATAGCTGTTTATGGAGGAACAGAAAGCTCTCAGATTTGATCAAAAATATCTTAATTTCTATATGTTCAGAAGATTAACGAAATCTTACTGGTTTGGAACGACATGAGGGTGAGTAATTCATGAAAGAATTTTCATTTTTGGGTGAACTATCCCTTTAAGAAATTCCATACATATTTTTTATCAGCCGTGAAATTGCATTTTCCATTATTTTATTAAACGTATTGCATTTTTCTTGTAAAAAATATAATTATTAAGCTGCTTTTCCATCTATATTAGTGACAAAATAAATAAATAAGATTATTTATTTTACCTACCTGATGTCTTTTGGTGAGGGCTTTAGGTGAATAAATGAGTTGAATGTGGCAAAAGACCCAGACCTGGAGTAACATATGAATAAACATGTAGGATAGATTCACTCATTTTCACACTCAAGTTTATGATCTATGTCTGTGCTCTTATTTTGAAGTTTTGTCTTTATGATGTTTCTTAATTAGTCTTGTTAAATCATTAGGTCCTTGTGTGTTTATTGTCTTTGGGCATGTTCATTTGCCCTATAGTGTGCTGTATGGTATATGAGCACAAGTGTCTAAATTGTAGGGTGTGTTCAGTTTTAGTGGGGGAGCTTTGAGATGTTGTGCTTTGATATATCCCTTCACAGGAAGTGGAAAGGGTTTTTATGTTAATTAATTTGCATGAAGACATAGCAACAGTCCCATCTTTTTGGTCTATCTTTTGGCATCTACAGTAAGCCTGTTGGTTCTTACCCAAAAGTGGTCCTGCGTAGTGTTGATTCATATTTGTGAAAGTCGGGACTGTACTCAGGAGCTTGAAATGGTCTGACTTTTGTTAATGGGTAGTTGCTGCATTTACCTGTGAAAAAAATTTTTTTTTTTAGAATGTTTAAAAAAATACAAATGACCCAAGATCTAAAATCTAAATCAACATTACATTACTGAATACAATTTCTCTATATAAATGGTTGGGAACAGCAGCAGTAAGTAACATTATTAGCATTGATAATGTTGCTCTTACCCTGCTTTTTCCTCCCTATGGATGATTCCAGGGAATTTTCTGAAATGCATCTCATGCTTCTCATATGATTAATGCTATCCATGAAACATCTCTTTCCAGTGTGATAGGTATTGGGCTGTCCGAAGTTTGGATAAAAGCTCCACTCGGACTCAGACATCTTATTAGCCTCTAAATGGACATGACGATAAATATAAAGATTCTGAAAAATGGTCTCGGAATCTAACAACAAATTCCAAAGAAAGAAGTAAGTGTCTAGATGTTACAGATTACTCTATTAAAACATAGGAACGTTTCCATGTACAACTGCCACCACTAGAGATCCTTTCATTAACTCGAACAGATTTCTGCTGATCAAGGCCTAACTCACGTGGAAAGGATCTCATCAGTTTCCTTTCATCAGGAAACTTTATGTCTTTGATGTGTGGAAATGGGGCGTCACTGTATCGAGGTTCAGGTATCCAGCGCAAATGGGATTTCCAGTCAAGATCACATCTGAAACCATAGGCAATGGCATCACATTAATGTAGTGTAAAAAGAAAAACACCTAAGTATATGAATAGCCTCCTGGGACCCAGAAAAAAAAAAGTGTTTTGAATTGAGTATTTTTTCATGTCATTACAATGTTTAGAGCATAAGAAATAAGAAAACATTTTTGAAAAATTACATTTTATTCATATGTTATGATATGTCCTCTGTAGTTGACACCAGGACTGAGTTGTTAAAAAAATAAAATGACATGAAATTGCATGTATAGGCAAAAACAATGGGATTTATTTTTAATTCACCAATCAATTTTAAGGTTTCAGGATTTTTTTTAAACAAACTTTGTTTAAAAATAATTCTGAACTATGTTATGAAAGATACAACGAAATGCATTGATATACCATTTTACTTTATGAAATATGTGGGTAAAATGGCCATACTTGGATTTTCCCATTCAATGCAATGTATCTATACACTGCATCTAATTTTCATATTAATGTGTTCTTTGTGCAACATGTAATGAAAAAATAAGTGTAATAATAGGAGTAATAATTGGCAACATTTTCATAATAATATCTAATATTTCATAGGAATATTGATATTTAATTTATTTCCCTATTAACTTGTTATGTCTCCAAAATGCCTGATAAACATGATTTAAATCCTGGCGTCCACTACAGTGGACATTTATGAAATCAATGCCGTTTTGTAACAGAAAGTCATATTTTGTTTAGAAACCCCCTTAACATTTTCCTGAGATGTTGATTTATAACAAACAATTTGAAAATTAATCAGATTTCAATTATAATTAAAGAATATTATCATATTTCCATAAGAGTGCTAAACATTAATGTCGGCCATTTTTAAAGACCAAGAAGTTGTTATTGTTGTCCTGGTGAAACCTCCAAACATTTGGTATCTCTGCAAAGCCCCGAATGTGCTCTATACAGGGCATCCAGACTGTGACATGTGACATGTATGATGTCAGAGAAATTCCCTAAAATATAACGTCCACTACAGTGGACAAAAGTCTATTCGTGGGTCCCAGGAGGATAGGATAAACATTCAGTTTGACTTGAACATTTGAAATACTGACAATGGCCAAAGACAGATCACAAGTGTATCGCTATTAGCTATAATCCTTTAACCCCAGAGCTTTAAAATCAAGAACCAAGAGTCTCTCATGTGTCCAAGTCAAAAATTCCATTCAAGTTATGATTCAGCTTATGCAATAAAACTGACACTTTGCATCGACTGCTTCAAATACTAAAGGAAAAAACGAAAAGCTGTCATTCAGAAGAAACTTCAGCTGTAATAATCCATTTTAAAACTTGATGGGAAAGAAATTGATGTATGAAATACTTACTCAGTAAGAACAGGCTCAACGTGTCTAATGTGAGGCTTGAAGTCCTGCTCTTTTCCAAAACTCCAAAATGAGTCACTGACATCAGTGTCTTTCTTCATATCCATGACTGTGACATTTCACTGTGAGTGACAAGAGAAAACAATAAAAAAAAAACCTGTAGGCTAACGCAACACTTTTTTTTTTTTACTTATAGATCTATTGCTTATGCTGTAATTAAAGTGTTTCTGTAAAAAAGGCACAAGATTTTCAGAAATAGTTACAGTAGGCTATTAAATATTTACACAAATTTGCAACAAAAAAATGATATTGTTCATGTGATTTCAACATCGGCGACCTGCTCCTTGTAAATCAGATGCTAGCCTACTGGTTGCGAAATCTTCATCTGTGAGTTTACATTAAAAATGAAACATTTTCACTTCTTAAGAGGCAGGCTAAAGCATTTTTAATGAGGAAAATGTACTATAAAGCGTTAATACAGACAGTTAAGTGTTACTTTATGTCATTGTGAGCAAATGTTACAATGAGAGTCATTTTAAAAATGACTTTCTCTCACTTGCGCCCATCTCAAAGCGACAAATGGGCTTCTATAAATATTTTGTAGTAGACTATAGCTAAATAAATTGACCACTACCTATTAGACGGACTAATACATTTTCTGGATACCTACCTCCTGTCCATTATATGCAAATGTTACGGAGTGATGGTCTTTGTACCGAGAATTGGAGACTGTAGATTAAACAACTGTGATAATCCGTTGCCCGGAGAACATAAACAAAACTGACAATACCAGTTTAGCGGGTTTGTTGCACGTACTGTAATCGAGTGTGTTTATCTGTTCAATTACTTGCTGATATAGGCTGCATTATTTATTTATATGGAATTAATTCGATCGATTTGTTTTGTTACATTGCAAAATATAAAATCAGAGTTTGAATTCTGACTTGAAACGCAAGATGGCGCAAGAAAATAATTAAATCCTTACAAGGATAGGCTATAGGCTACTTGTTAATAGCCTACTTTACTATATAGGCGTTAAGCATGTTAAATCGTCTGCTAAATTGAAAATATATATTTATAATATATAAAAATATAGGGCCTAAATGTGTAATATGGTCTATATTTTTAAAGGGAAGTTGCCTCCTGATGAAAATGACTGAGTCACATTAGTATGCAGTGATTCTTAACAAAACAAATCGGTGGGGAAAATGTATGTAGGCCTATCAAGTAGCCTATAGCCTAATTACTTAGGCTAAATGATAAAAATAAATATGTTTCTATGTTTCTAACTCAATGCAGATGAAATATCGTAAATGGGCTGTCAGGATGTGGACTTTGATAGTTATTTACTCATTTTATAAATATCTGAAGGTGATATTTATAGCTGTGAAACCTTATAAAAGAGGAATATTTTTAAAATGAACCTCTTCCTTCTGTCAGGACATTGTGATTCTTTAAAATATAGCTACACTAGGCTATATAGATTATATTTCTGTTTATATTTAATAACCTATATGATAGCCTACATGTGTAGACAGATAAGGCGTAGTGATAACGTCATAATTGTGATGAAATGTAATTGTACATTGTATTTAAAGTAATTAATCTCAACTTGTGAATGTCGCTGTTTAAATAAACTAGGCAGTAACGTGGGGCATGCCTGACCCAGTGTAGAGAGAGAGAGAGAGAGAGAGAGAGAGAGAGAGAGAGAGAGAGAGAGAGAGAGAGAGAGAGAGAGAGAGAGAGAGAGAGAGAGAGAGAGAGAGAGATGAGAGAGAGAGAGAGAGAGAGAGAGAGAGAGAGCTCTTTAAATCCACCTGTTAGCCAGCATATATTCTTGCGCCTTCGGTTTGGGAAGGTGAACTGGTCGTGTGTCAGTGCATTCACTCAAAGTTCTGCATTTCCCAAGTTCTCACCGCACACAAGCTCCATCTTTAATGGACTATCACTGCCGACGACACCATATGGGAAAATGTTAATGCATCATTTGCTTAACCGTCCACAAATGCCTTGATCTCGCAGAGACTTCGCTACACTGCTGCAACTCGCGCAATATATCGACGCACCGCTGGACTTTTTCTTCTTCTTCTTATTCATTCTTGAATATGGAAAAGCGGTCGCAGTGAACTGTAGCCGAGGTTTGCAACACATTGTTGCAAATATTTTGATGAAGAACATGATGCTCTATCTCTCGCGTGCCCGTAACTGCTTCCATTCATTCAGCTCTGTTTGGCGCTGAGCACCGTCTTCTCTCCTGGAGATTTTCCTTCCAGTTTCCTCTCAATTATGTTCACTTTCGCTGCCTTTTGCTATATGCTTTCCCTTGTCCTCTGCGCTTCTCTCATCTTCTTCGCGATCTGGCATGTAAGTCTTTGCATTTTTGACGTGCTTTGTGAAAATGTAGCCTATTGCTGCAGGATGGCATGCATGTGTTAGAGCAGGGGTTGCTGCATCAGACAAAACTGTCCATCACCTGATCAAAGCCTCCCTGCCAATATGAATGTTTCAGACATGTATTACATCACCAAACTAAGTGATCATTTGGGTGTAAATTGATAGTGCAATTCAGACTTGGGTGACAACATTGGCGCATATCCTGGCTTGGTGGCAGCAGCTTGTGTCAGGGAAGTCTTTTGCACACATATATTTTGGCTATTCCCACTGCTCTACTGACCAAAACACCTTTGTGGGTTGTTTCAGATCCTTTTTATCGGTACGGATTACATTTCAGCAGCTGCGTACCTGTGTTAAACCTCCTTACAGTTCAACTGTACTAGCCACATTTCAGGCAGCAGTTTGTGCCTGACCTGTTTTGAAGTCACTGTCCTTTATGTCTGTGCACTTTATGCAAGGTGTAACACTTTTTTTTTTCCTTGAGGAAAGCTGCATTAAAGCACTCACTCACATTCACAGCACTGCAAGTCTGCTCTAGATTTGGGTCAGCACAGTCGTTTGCCCTAGGCTTGCTTTTGCATAGCAACAGACATTATAGCCCCGAGGGTTAAATAAGGGGTAATTATGAGCACATCACATTTGACCCAGACCTTTTAGTTAGACATCATTAAACGCAATATATTTCCAATATTCCTCAAAGAAGAGCCTTTTATTTGTCAGTTATTGCACGAGGGAGGCAGGAATGCCGTCCTCAGCGGTTTCAGCTTTTTAATCTTTAATAGACTTAATTCGATCGGCTCACAATGGGAAAATCCTGACACGTTGATCCCCTTTCACATCTGCAAAACACTTTAGGTTCTGATTGTAGTCTACAGTATGTTTTGATACAGTTTTTGTGTTGCATGCACTGAATATATTCATATCCTTTTCAAACCATGTTGGAACCCACACATCAAAGAGAGCTGCACCTGATTAAAAAGGACCTATTATTATAAAGTCATGGTTGTTGAATTCCTGGAGATAAAGAAATTATGAATATGTTTGCAGCAAACACAATAAATCATTTACTGTTGAACCCAAGGGTTTCTTAGTTTAAGGGGTATGTTGCAACCGGACCCAAAACATTGATAAGTGTTCTTCAGCCTTAAGCAATGTTTTTTTTTCTTTTCTTTTTTTTTCAATAATACACACAAATCTTATTTATACATACATTAATCAATTCACTATGGCTGATGGCACCACACAAATGCACCCAATCCCAAGAGACTATCTTGAGCTGTAGTGTGAAAAGCAGCAGACAGGGACAAAAGCCTATGAAAGTACATTTCACGCTTTTAAGATCCCTCTACAAAGGCACTGGCAATACATCTACTATTATTTGTGATTTATTTATTTATTGCTTGCAAAAGTTTTATTTGGTTAGAATCACTTATTGTTCAAAAGTTTAGGGTCAGTAAGATTTTTTTAAGAGAAATTAATACATTGTGGACAGTAAGGACATTTATAATGTTTCAACATATTTCTATTTCGAATAAATACTGTTCTTTTGAACTTTCTATTCATCAAATAATCTGAAAAAGGAATCATGGATTCCACAAAAATATTAGGCTGCAATATTGATGATAATAATAAGACATGTCTTTTGAGCAGCAAATCAGCATATTAGAATGATTTCTGAAGGATCATGTGACACTGAAGTCTGTGTAAATGAAAATGCAGATTTGCCACAGGAATTCATTCCAATTTTAAACAAAAAGTTATTTTAAATTGTAATACTATTTACAATATTGTTTTAATATATTTAAATCAAAACAGCCTTGGTGACCATGAGAAATGTCTTTTTTAAAAATATTAATACAATTTTACCATCCCAAACTTTTGAACAGTATGTACATGGTTACTTTGGTATGGCCATCAAAGGAGAGGCTCTTTGTCCCCAAAATGGTGTAGGTACAAGTAGGGGCCAACCTAGCTATTAGAGATACTATATCCAATCAGAAAATGCTTTCTGCCTTTTAAGTTTTTGGGTTTGTGACTTCTGGTAGTCTGACAAGGGAAGGAAGGTAAAAGTCCTTGAAATCTCTTACAGCATCTTTTACATTTTTAAGTGTGTTAAACTCAGGGATGAGCGACATCAGTCCTGGAGTGCCGCTGTCCACTCCAGTTTAGCTCCAACCCTGAAAAAAACGTATCCTGTCTGTAGCCTGTGGGGCCGTTTATACAACACTGTTTTCAACTACAACTGTTTGTGTAGTTTGTGTAAACTGCAATGTTACTACACAGATTGTAATATTAGGAAATAGGGGTGGGGGGATGGGGGTTTGGGGGGGGGGGCATACGGACATCCCCTTACGAAAAAAAAGTATGCTTCATTTTTAAGTAAATTTTTTTATGAAGTATACTTAAGTAATATTCAAGTATATTTAAGTATACTTTATATAACTAATAGCAATGTACTTGTAGTAAACTTGTAAGTGTACTATTTTAATACTGCTTGGTACTATATATATTATATAAAAAGTATACATTTAAGTGTACCATAAGTGTAACAGTAGTAAACAACTACGTTTCTCATTTGTTCTGCATCTGTACTACAAGTGAACTCATAAGTATACTAGTAGTTTACTATTTTAATACTTGTAGTACATTTTTTAGTTCATGAAAGTACACTCCATTACTCTCAGTAAACTACTAGTTTAGAGGTTTCCAACTGCAACTTGTAAGTTTTGTAAGTATGTTTGTAAGTAAACAACATCATACTTATAGTTTACTAGCCTATTTATATATTATTTTTGCACTTTATTTACTCACTTTAAACACATTTTATTTTACCATCTGGCATCCTTTTTATCAACTCCTGAATGTGGGTAAGTTTCATTTAAAAAAGGCGAGATTTTCAACAAAAAGCTGAGAAAATTGCATTGACTTTGTCCGGATCAGATTCAGAATGATGATCGAAACACAGATGGAGTAGATCGAGCCCATCAACACCCCTAAAGCTTCACAGTAGTTTCCTCTTCATGGGTTCGACATTTAATTTGGTTACATTAGGCAGTTTTGATTTACATGCTGTTTATTGTTTGATGATCGCGTTATTTTACATTTGCGTGAGCAATCTTCTATCACTTGTTTCTGCTTCTTCTTCCCGTGTTTTGATCCGAAGATTATGTATGGAAATGATCCAGCTGCGTCTGTGTGCTTTAATTTGCACGTCGTCAGTAGATCACACGTAGAACCTTCCACTCCCATCTGTGCTTTTATGGAATTGCGCTCTCATGCTAATTTGCCCTGTTAAAATCTGGCCCTTAGAATGAAAATCAGACCAAAAATTATATATTAAATCATTTGTGTCTATAGGTTCATCTCGAGTGCACTGTAGTAAAAAAATGCTTATGTGCGCATTTTAGTAGCATTTTAGTAGCGCATGTGCGTAGTCTTTCTTTTCAAAGTGACATCGCCAACTGTCTGGCATGCATAATACAGCGTGATCCAGGTGAATGGGGATCGTTTTGATAACGTTGTCATCTATACAAAGAAAAAACGTTTCCGTTTTTAGCACATCGTTGTCGTGTAAATGTACCCTGAGTAATCCTGAAGACATTGATTATCTTGTTCAGGTGTGTTTAATTAGGGTTAGAGCTAAACTCTGCAGGAAAGCGGCCCTCCAGGACCGACGTTGCCCATCCCTGGTCTAATGTTTGCACCACTAGTGGCGCCAAACAGAGCGGTAGAAGAAATGCAATTTTTTCAAATATAGCTAAGTCTATCTCTCGTTATCTTAACTTAGATTTGGAGGCAAGCAGAAGCAGTCTGTTGTCCTTTTCAAAGAAATCCTGTTCAACAGTCTAAAGGGAATCCTAATCTGCATATTTCCTCTTGTGTGTTATTCTACATCTGAGGGGAAATGATCCCCACATTAGTTTAACTAATTCAGAGAGTCAAAAGCTCCCTCAGCAGATGTTTCGAGTACACTTTCACAGCCAGTGGAAACCAACACATTAGTGCCCACAAAACGCCTGCCAAAGATGCACAGTTTAGAACAGTATTTAACAGATTATCTGTGAGTGCAGTGGTGCGTTCATCTGTGAAGGGTTGAATGTATTATTGAGATGTATAGTGCTCATCCTAATTGTGGACGTTTAATTCAGTAATCCTGCAAACTACTACAACAAGCTTTTGTTCGACACCGAAGGGCACCTTTATTATGCTACAAGGTGAACTTCTTTGCTATAATGACTAGCTTTTCACTTCCATCCATGTTCGCAAAACAACCCTGAACAGGCTCATTGGAAAAACATCTGTAATGATATCCACTGGAGGCAAACTTGCAGTTGAACCCAAGTGCAGTTTATTACAAGTGAACAAAACAAACAAGGACTTGACTTGAACAGACTTGACTTGAACACTGAACAGACATGACTTGAACAGACTTGACTTGAACAGACTTGACTCAAACAGACACAGAAGTCACCAACAGCGGTACAGGGAATAATACTAGACAAGGGAACAAGGCAAACACGAGGACTATGTCATGAAACTGTGGCAGTTCAGTCACCTAGTTGATTTTAATGACGTGGCTTTAAAATAAATTTTTCGTCATGGATTAAATGAACATGAAACAGACCCAAAACACTAGACATTACAACATGCCTGTGTTGAAAAATATATGTAGCTTCTGGCACATTTTGCGACACTTTCAAAATGAAATGCTTAAAAGTGTGTTTAGTTTGATATATTTTATTACACTGAATGGTTGTATGTATCGCGGCAGTTCAAAAATGAAATGTTCAGTGGCTGAATGCTTATTTTCACATTTGAAAAATAACATTCCACCTACACTAAACCCTACCTTAAACCTAACCAATAGTGTTAACAAAAGTTAATGTGAGATAAAAACACGTTTTGACGTAACCATGCCATTTTAGCTTGCTTCTACAAGTCTTTTATTGTGAATGTGATTCACAGCGCTCTGTACCATGGGATCTACCAAGCAAATTTACTACATCAGAAATGCAATACATATGGAGCTGGTTATGTGATACAAACATCAAACAGTTTTCGTTTACAAATCTATGGTAAAAGATGCACTATGGTAAAAGTGTTTTGAGTTCATAACATAGTGTTATACAAGGAATTGTGCAAAATTAGAATTTGTGTGAAAAGGAATAAAAGCTAATTTTAGCTGGAATATGCATTGAGTTTTATATATACACTATATTGCCAAAAGTTTTGGGACGCCTGCCTTAACATGCACATGAACTTTAATGACATCCCATTCTTAATCCGTAGGGTTTAATATGGAGTTGGCCCACCCTTTGCAGCTGTAATATCTTCTGGGAAGTCTTTCCACAAGGTTTAAGTGTGTGGTTATGAGAATGTTTGACCATTCTTCTAGAAGTGCATTTGTGAGGTCAGGCACTGATGTTGGACGAGAAGGCCTGGCTCACAGTTTCCGTTCTAATTCATCCCAAAGGTGTTCTGTCGGGTTGAGGTCAGGACAGTCAAGTTCCTCCACACCAAACTTTCTCATCCATCCTTTCTCATCTTTTGAAACTTGCTTTGTGCGCTGGTTCACAGTCATGTTGGAACAGGAAGGGGCCATCCCCAAACTGTTCTCACAAAGTTTGGAGCATGAAATTGTCCAAATGTCTTGGTATGCTGAAGCATTAAGAATTCCTTTCACTGGAACTAAGGGGCCAAGCCCAACCCCTGAAAAACAACCCCACAACATAATCCCTCCTCCACCAAACTTTATACTTGGCACAATGCAGTCAGGCAAGTACCCTTCTCCTGCAACTGCCAAACCCAGACTCGTCCATCGAATTGCCAGACAGAGAAGTGTGATTTGTTACTCCAGAGAACATGTCTCCACTGCTCTGGAGTCCAGTGGTGGTGTGCTTTACACCACTGCATGCTGCGCTTTGCATTGCTCTTGGTGATGTAAGGCTTGGATGCAGCTGCTGGGCCATGGAAACCCATTCCATTAAGCTCTCTACGCACTGTTCTTGAGCTAATCTGAAGGCCACATGAAGTTTGGAGCTATTGACTCTGCAGAAATTTGGCGCATTGTGCGCTTCAGAATGCGCTGACCCCACTATGTGATTTTACGTGGCCTACCACTTCGTGGCTGAGTTGCTTTTGTTCCCAATTTCTTCCACTATGTTAAAATACCACTAACAGTTGACCATGGAATATTTAGTAGTGAGGAAATTTCACGAATTGACTTATTGCATTGGTGGCAACCTAACACGGTACATGAATTCACTGAGCTCCTGAGACCGACCCATTCTTTCATAAATGTTTGTAGATTCAGTCTGCATGCCTAGGTGCTTGATTTTATGCACCTGTGGCCATGAAAGTGATTGGAACACATGAATTCAAGGATTTGGAGTGGCGTCCCAATACTTTCGGCAATATAGTGTTGGTACATATTTGGGGTTTTGCAAAAATATATCTAGAGGCACGTTTCCAATGAGCCTTTGTTGGTTTTGTCATTTACTGTAGCTTACGTGAGCTAGTATTAGGGGAGGTCTGTAACAGAAAAATCATGGCTAATACCACTAAGAGGATTTGTAAAGTTAATACTAACACAATTCTAGAAATAATAGGTATGGGGGTCAGTGGGGGTCAAGCGTTATAACAATTGTAGACAGAACAGCAGGCAATCCAGCAACAATCTATTATTTCTCACAGCCTGATTCCCTCTTACTGACAGCTAAACAATGTGTTATAATCATGGATAAATATGAGCGTGTTTATGAGGAAATCACTTCTAATAATTTTAAAGATCTCCACTGAAGCAGGCTACTGAGCAACAATTACCATTCTGTGGATCACATAACATAAGGATGTTTATATACAGTACAGTTCTTCAGTCAGTTTAGCTCTTTTCAGTAACGCAATCCCCAAATGGATATACTGATGTCACATAGGGAACAAAACAGCAATGATTCCACATGGATGCTTCATGCACATGTTACATTCTTTGTTGGTTTTCTTTTTGAGTAACATTGCTTTGTGAATGCACCTTGCACACACAGTAAAAGCATGCAACTTATGCAGGGACTTTTTTAATTTCTTACCACTGTGATTAAAATTTACATGCTGCTGTCAGGTTTAAACCTGGCCTTATTTTAAATTAACCTGTTTTAAGTGTTTTTTATGCTTCATCAACATTCAGAGAAGTGTTCAGTTATTTATATGTCACTTGTGTAGTTTCTATGGTTCAGTGATCCCCCTTTCGTGGTGCAAATCTTAATGGGATTATTAAAGGATGGCCAGATTTAAAACTGTGTATTTAATGAAATTTTTTTTTTGTAGTTATGTAGCAGTTATACCTCACATATGCTTATCTGACGGCCAAGTAGAAAAACAGTCAAAATCAAACCCTTTTACTGCTCGTGTCGCCTACAGAATTGAGAGAGCATTGGTATACTACGAGAGAAGGAGTGTAGGAAGTGAGGGCAGTTTGTTCTGTAACAGGGGAAATAAGCTTGTATAATTTGATCTAACTTTAATTTAGGCTTCTCTTGCCTTGTGCATGTGCTATAGCCATGAGGCACCACAAGACCCCTTTTGCTCTAATGCTCTTACTAAAGGGGATAATTTAATATGTATTGGCAATCTGTAAATTTTTTGATAAAAAAAAAAAAAGATTTGTTAAAATTTTCAAGCACTACTTCCACCTCCATGATGTCTTGGATATTTTCAAGATTTTGCTGAAGATTCAAGAAAGATCATAAATATTATTTTGGTATTTTAAACAGTCTTTTATGTCTCATATGTATTTATTTAAATACATAGGCCCACATATATATATATATATATATATATATATATATATATATATATATATATATATATATATATATATATATATATATATATATATATATATATATATATATATATATATATATATATATATATATATATATACACTGTAAAACACTGTAAAACATTTCAAGTGGCCTCAACTTATTATTATTTAGTTAATAGTTCCATGGATTTTTTACATTCACTTAATTTCCCTCTTCAAAGTATTACTTGAATTTGTATTTGTTAGTTGTTAGTTGACCCAACTTGACTCCAACTTTTAAAAAAATACGTTTGCTCAACTAGTTTTATAGTTCATTCAACTAAAATGGTTTAATCAAGATTATTATTTGGGAATAACTAGAAATTGCTTTTGAATTAGTTATTTTAATAAATTATTAATAATTGTATAATGAGGTTAGCAAAATTATTACCTGGTGTCGATCAATCACACAAAAACAGAAATGAAAACTCATTAGCCTTTATTTCATAATCTGTGCTAAAGTGCTCCAGTTGACATTCAATTTACCATTGACATTAACCATTCTGGATTTGAAAAATGTGAAAATAACCCTTCATTGTTTTTCCCATATATTTTGGCTTATTTGCTCTCTTAACTAAACCTAAGAAAGAATATTATTTTAACTTTATATATATATATATATATATATATATATATATATATATATATATATATATATATATATATATATATATATATATATATATATATATATATATGTTAAAATAATATTCTATGTATATATATATATATATATATATATATATATATATATATATATATATATATATATATATATATATATATATATATATATATATATATATACATACACTCACCTAAAGGATTGATAGGAACACCATACTACACCATAATACTGTGTTTGACCCCCTTTCGCCTTCAGAACTGCCTTAATTCTACGGGGCATTGATTCAACAAGGTGCTGAAAGCATTCTTTAGAAATGTTGTCCTATATTGATAGGATAGCATCTTGCAGTTGATGGAGATTTGTGGGATGCACATCCAGGGCACGAAGCTCCCGTTCCACCACATCCCAAAGATGCTCTATTGGGTTGAGAGCTGGTGACTGTGGGGGCCATTTTAGTACAGTGAACTCATTGTCATGTTCAAGAAGCCAATTTGAAATGATTCGAGCTTTGTGACATGGTGCATTATCCTGCTGGAAGTAGCCATCAGAGGATGGGTACATGGTGGTCATAAAGGGATGGACATGGTCAGAAACAATGCTCAGGTAGGCCATGGCATTTAAACGATGCCCAGTTGGCACTAAGGGGCCTAAAGTGTGCCAAGAAAACATCCCCCACACCATTACACCACCACCACCAGCCTGCACAGTGGTAATAAGGCATGATGGATCCATGTTCTCATTCTGTTTACGCCAAATTCTGACTCTACCATCTGAATGTTTCAACAGAAATCGAGACTCATCAGACCAGGCAACATTTTTCCAGTCTTCAACTTTCCAATTTTGGTGAGCTTGTGCAAATTGTAGCCTCTTTTTCCTATTTGTAGTGGAGATGAGTGGTACCCGGTGGGGTCTTCTGCTGTTGTGGCCCATCCGCCTCAAGGTTGTGCGTGTTGTGGCTTCACAAATGCTTTGCTGCATACCTCGGTTGTAACAAGTGGTTCTTTCAGTCAAAGTTGCTCTTTTATTAGCTTGAATCAGTCGGCCCATTTTCCTCTGACCTCTAGCATCAACAAGGCATTTTCGCCCACAGGACTGCCGCATACTGGATGTTTTTCCCTTTTCACACCATTCTTTGTAAACCCTAGAAATGGTTGTGCGTGAAAATCCCAGTAACTGAGCAGATTGTGAAATACTCAGACCGGCCCGTCTTGCACCAACAACCATGCCATGCTCAAAATTGCTTAAATCACCTTTCTTTCCCATTCTGACATTCAGTTTGGAGTTCAGGAGATTGTCTTGACCAGGACCAAACCCCTAAATGCATTGAAGCAACTGCCATGTGATTGGTTGATTAGATAATTGCATTAATGAGAAATTAAACAGGTGTTCCTAATAATCCTTTAGGTGAGTGTATGTACATACATATATACATACACATATATATATATATATATATATATATATATATATATATATATATATATATATATATATATATATATATATATATATATATATATATATATATATATATATATATATATATATAATATGTATATTTCAGTTGTATAACCCGGCTCTACTTTATACCAATGAGATGCTGAAATAATGGAGATTAAATCTGAACAAAGTAAGCATGTATCCTTGAAGATCGCGCAAACGCTGCAAATCCATGCGTCTAGCCTGATGATAATGATCGTGTTTCTTTTTTTTTCTTTGGGTTTTCAGATAACAGCCTTTGATGAGCTTCAGGCAGACTTCAAGGTGCCGATCGATCAGGGCAATCCACTACATGCGGTAAGTCATGCAAATAATGGACTTGATCATTTGATTCATTGCCCTTTCCTGCACTTCAATGGAAATGAATGAGTTTGTATTCGTGTGTGTGTGTGTGTTTATTTGTTTATGGTGGGAATATATTTTAGCAAGCCCTCTGATCTTTTGCAGGCACCAGGTGTGTTGCCTACCCCAAACTCTGAAACATTTCCTGTCATCTGCAGCATTGCATGAATAATCCATAGAGCAGCTGTCTATGTGTTGTCTTTCCTCTGCTGGAGGCCCTGGCAGCTTTAATCTCGCTAATTAATTCAAACTGAGGCAACTTTTCCAGCTTTTTGGTTACACCAACTGTTATCCAAAAGTTTAGAACAACATTGTCATTCTAGACGCCAGCATTGCAGAATAATTTACATGTGTGCGCTTGATACCTTGCCAGGCTATGTTGTGACAGAAAACAAATCACGAGGCTGAGGCGAATGCAGATATTTTTGGTCTTTTGGACTTTTGTGTCAAAGTCTCACTCAGAATAGGGCACCGGGATGTGTAGACAAAGTATCTGAGTCACGTATCTGTTCTGCACAAGACTTCTGTAGTCGTAATTTATTGCTGTCTTCCCAACAAAGTGTCAAAGTAAGAGATACACGCTCTATATGTCACCCACCCCTCTGTCAGACTGGAGGGAACTATGGAGGATCTGAAAGGTGGGGGGTGCTAAAAGATTGATGGCCTCCTAGCTGATCTCAGCACCCAGTCAAGTCAATCTCACACCCTGCCTGGCTAATTGGTGGCTCCTGTCAGTCTTCAGCTGGGAGGAAGTCAGGATTTCATCCTGTAATTCTCATTGGAGCTCCCCTTATGACTCTAGTCTACACAGTAGTGCTGCAGGCACTGTGTTCAGTCTCTCAGGCCCCTTTTACACCTGGCATTAATGTGCGTTTCACATCCAGACAGAAGAAATGTTTCTTAATCCGTATTTTTTAAGCCCGAGAATGAATCCACGCAATGAATACAGCATTATTTTTTTGTTTTGAGGCTACGCTAATGTTTTTTTCCCCCAATTTGCTGTGGATAGGCTTATACACCCTTAAAGGTAATGGTGCCAGGAAGAACCAAAAAGGAGTTTTCACAGTGATGCCATAGAAGAAACGTTTTGTGAAAGGTTCTTTAAAGAACCATTTTTTTCTAAACAGTTTAGGGTGCTTTCACACCTGCCTCATTTAGTTCGGTTGAATCGTACTAGAGTTTGTTTTCCCCTTTGGTGCGGTTCGTTTGGTCAGGTGGGAAAGCAGCAATCGCACTCGGGTGCGCACCAAAAGCGGACGAAACAAGCGTACCGAGACGTTTCAAACGAACTTTTAATTTGTGGTGAGAATGTGATCCAACCTCGAACAGACCAAACTTCAAAAAAGTACTGATCATTTTTGGACTAAACCAGTTGCCGTAGTCAGCTGCGCTATGCATTATGTGATGAGGAAGTGTTTGTTGACAGTTTGCACTTTAGCATGGCAGCTCGCGGACAAATTTGTAGTAGTGAGGAGGAGGTGCGGAGCCTCATAGAAATTTGTCTGATGACCATATTAGGCCCCAATTTTCGAAAACTCACAAGAACAGCGCGATCTTCGCTTGAAGGGACGAGCGATGCGCGCTCGCCGTTTGGAGTGCATCAGAACGTTGTTTTCAAGCCGCATCCGTGCTTCATTATAAAAAATTATTGTTTGTATATTGTGGTGTATACAAACAATGTAATAGATTATGGCCAGGGTCAAAACCAGCCTGCGCAGTCGCAGTTTAGGATATACGCCATGGCCAATGAGTGATGTGGATGTTGTCATGTGACTGCATTTTGGTTCGTTTCAACTGGTTCGGACCAAAGCAATCAGTGTGGTGTTAAAAGGAACCAAAAAAGCTGAAAAATGCTACAATGTATAATTGTTTGCCCTTGGTTCGGACCAAATGAACCGAACAGAGATGTGAAAGCACCCTTATAGTCTAAAAACCTTTCTGCGCTACAAAGAACCTTTTGTGCAATGGAAAGGTTCTTTGGATATTAAAGGTTCTTCATGGAACCACACACTCCGCCAAATAACCATTTAAGAACCATTTAAGAGTCTATGCGTATGCTATTTGTGTTGAAACAGGATGGTACGCATGTACCCTATGATTAGCCATGCTTGAATGGCTATAAATACTTTTTTTAATTCATTTTATAAAGAAATAATTTATCTTCTCCATTTTATCCTCAGAAATTGAAAAAAAAAAAATAAATTAATAGCAACATCGATATCACTACTGATATTGGTATTGAAATCGATAACGACAATATCCTTGACAATTTAAAAGAGAATTAATAGTAATATTATCGATTTAACTGCACTGACACTATCAGAACAAAAGTTTTAACTGGATTGAGCTGGATAATGACACTATTTTCGGGTTGTTCAAAGTGTTGTTCATTTTATTTGAGGATTCAATGTGCAATTATTATTATTACAGATTTTAATGTTGGATGCAATTGAGATTAATTAATTAATTAATTAACCCTATAGTATTTTGTCTTGTTTTCCAGTAAATAATAGATAAACAACAAGAACTTAACAAAATTGCTAAGAATATTAACATAAAACAGAATACATCTTGAATTACATGTATTTTTCTTACCCCATTTGGCATAAAACAAACATTGTGAGGTTTTAAACTTTAATGTCTCTGATAAATCCAAGAGAGAGAGCTAGCAGAACCGCCACATTTAGCTGCCCTTGACTGCCGCTGCCCGGCTAATTCTGTGAAGGCATTCAAGACATAATTCTCCAGCAATTAAACACTTCTGATGCTATTCATTTATAAGATGCTCTAATAATCCTTGATGAGTTTTCTTTATGTGCTGAAACGAGGCATCTTTCATGTTAATGTTATGAGCTCATTAGGCAGAATTTGTATCTGCTGTGCTTCCTGATGTGCGCATGCTTTTAATATTTTATCATGCTAATGTTCTTCTAGACCACGCATTTGGCTGATTTCAATGTAAAACAACACTAAATTAGAGCTATCATTATGTTGCCTGCATGACGGCAAGAGTTGTATGATCCAGATGTTTGTCAGCATGCATATGACCAATCCAACACATCAGACATGTAATAGACACGCAATCCAAAACAACATAAGGCTATACATTTTTCCAGTATGTGTGATCCCTGTGAATCAAACACATAACTTTGATGACGCTAAGCTTCACCAGTTGAGCTACAGGAGCATTGCTAAAACATTAGCTAATTGTCTAATTCAGAGCTTATGGTAACAATATTACCTACCACAACCGCCTTAGTAGAGGTCGCACAACCCTCCTCAGGGCCCACTTTGAATTGGATACGGATGGTCCCTTTGGGGTCAAATAGCATCTGTTACTCTCCATACCACTCAATTAGCTGCATGAGCTGAGCAGCAAGTCTGGCCATTTTACTCTGGCATTGAAACATTAAACTGGAGAGAAACGGGAGAGAGGGAGAAATAGAAATGAAGGGTGCTTCAACAGACAGCAGTAGTAGGTTTTTTTTTAAAATAGCTCTTTTATATTTTTGCTCAAAAAAAACATTTCTCTAACTGGTTTTGTTTCAGGGCCCATATTTTACATTAAACAAGCCATGTATTATTTAAATAAAACAATTTACCATTTTGGTTAGCAAAATCACAATGGAAGTGAACCCCTATTTAATGTAATCTAGGTCATATTTTAGTATCATTTTTTCTTTTGCATGTGTTGTTAATGATTTTTAGGTATGAGGGGATGCCAAGTGACCGAAATAGTTTGAGTTCGTTCAGAGGCTCAGCTTTTGATTACATCTGTTTATGCTCTTTTCTATTCCATTGTTATTGTTATGCTGAATATTATTTGCACATCAGAGATTCAGACTCAGTTCTGCTGTGTTTGCATTTGTATCTCTGTCAAGGATTACCCATTTGTTCGTTGCAGATTTCATGGCTCAAGAACATTATATTCTCACTGCTGTATTGACTCCCTGTCCTGTATTTAATATATTGTTTACACTGTATGCCAGCACTTGTCAAGCAGAATTTGTGCTGACGAATATTTCAAAGGGAGCTGAGTCTAATTGCCTGCTAATTAAAAGTGCTGATATGGCTGCAGTTATCGCCAGTCGCTATGGCTGCCAGTGGAATATATTTGCATGCTGTTGTTGAGGGGGGAATGGTGTGAAAAAATGTCTTAAGCAAATTTGGATGAACTAAAATGAGGTGCGGTCCAAAAATAGTCTGAGTTCAGTGTAACTTTCATGGATGTTTGGTGTAATCTCTGAAACACAGCTGTGTGCTGAAACAAGACAGTGGGAGGTTGCCAATCAAAACTTTAGAAAAAAAAACTGTTTAAAATGCACTGAAGAAACTTTGAGAAAATAGCTGCATATATCAATAATTTTTTCCCAATTCACCAAACAGAAGCATCGTGACACTTTTTTGCCAGTGGATTTTGAATTATCTTTGATAAATATATTGCAAGATGATTGTAGTAAAAAAAAAGTTTAAATACATATAATAATTATATAATAGTATATATAATATTAAATAGAATTACATTGAACAAAATTATAAGCGCAAAAACACTTTTGCTTTTGCCCCCATTTTTCATTAGCCTGGCTCCACCCTCCTACGTACTTCCGCTCAATTTTCATTTTCCTTCAGTACTCCGCATAGACTGTAAAAAAATACTCCGTCTGGGTTTTCTCCGAACAAATTTTTACCGGTCCAATCAGCGAAGAGAGGGAGTGGCTGGGAACGATGATGTTGATGTCGTGTAGTTCAGTAATTGCGGCGGAGAAAGATGCGAGCGAAGCCATTCATTCCGTTGTGGCACCGCGGCCGAATATCCAGAAGTTAAAGCCTTTCCAGCTCGCTCCGTTAGTGGTGAAGGAGTTGGCTGAAGCCCTATTCGGATGGTAATTGATTCTCGTGGGTTCGGAAGGTATTGTCATCATTTACAGGGGCTAGTCAGTGATTTTATTGCCGCCCGTCTCCCACCACCTGCGTAAAAATCCCCGGCCGAATTACCTACTGTTTTAGACAAACACCAAGGTTGTATGGTAATTTAATTGCTGTCCGAATCCACATCTCTGATTTTTCAAGAATATATCACTTCACAATTCACTGTTTATATCCTTTTTGACCCCTGCATAGCCCCGTGCGGTTGCGCTGTAATTTGGATGCATTTCTAGACTTGTATTTCTTTGAATGCTGGAAAGTATTAACAAGAACAATATATTTCATCACCACTCAAAAAATAAAAAGAAGAAACGCACATAAACATTTGAATTGGGACGTTAATTTTTGGCAGCATTTATTCTTATCATACCAAGCATATGACATTTGCAGCATACAATCATGTTACAGACCACGTGAGCAGCGCGTTCCCGATCACAAAACTCTCCCCTCCACTGTGAATAAATCACAATCTGAATGCAGACGTTTTAGGTTTTATCCTTTTATCACTGAGGTGGCGTGCACAATCTGCAGAGTTATTTTTACGGATTTCCATGTGAGCAACAGACATATGACATGACATACGTCACGACCAAACGTTAGCGATTGGTTATGGTAGATCCAGAGTGGCTCTTGGCAGATCCAATAGTTTTAAACTTCAACAGAGTACCTGCCTTCAAGGAAGTAAACGCTTGTCAATGGAGAGTGGCCAGACTCTCTGTACAAATGAAATGTATGAGAGTCTGGTAAGACCAGGCCAATTTTTCATGAGCTGAATTCAAAGATCTAAGACTTTTTAATGTACACAAAAGGCCTATTTCTCTCAAATATTTTTCACAAATCTGTCTAAAGCTATGTTAGTGAGCACTTCTCCTTTGCCGAGATCCACCTCGCAGGTGTGGCAAATCAAGATGCTGATTAGACAGCATTATTGCACACGTGTGCCTTTGGCTGGCCACAATAAAGCCTCTCTAAAATGTGCAGTTTTACTGTATTGGGGGTCCGGGGGGGGTCCGAAAATCAGTCAGTATCTGGTGTGACTGGTGGGAATCGATTAAAAAAAATAACTAATTAAACGCATTTTTTTCTGTAATTAATCATAGCAAGTTTTTAATATTTTGGAGTTTTTAATATTTTGATACTGTAATAATTTCAGTTTCTCTCCAAATTAATGAAGAAACAAATTAAAGACAATATATTTTAAATATTTTTTGTAATGGCATCTTTTTATGAATGAAGGCCAGTATCACTGATACCAGGGACATCACTAGGATTGGAAGACAGGGGGGGCTTAGCCCCCAGGGTATTTGTAATTTGCGTTTGCAAAATCTTTGCACTCACATCTAGAGCTACACTTATGTCAACAACCAGTCAAGAAACCAAGATGTTAACAAGTAAAATGTGACAGAAATCCTCTTCATCCATTTCTACTCTGTTAAAGAAAAGTTACTTTAATGTTAGCTTTTAGACACATCAAAGCTGCATGGGGGAATTTACTTAGGCCAGACTTTGCTCCTGATGAGTTACTATAAACAATGAAAATGCTATCTGTCTGCTCATGTACATGATAAAGTAATAGCAAACAATATCTAATTCCTCTCTATATAAGTTGTCCACAGAATGCTATTTAATTACACAGAACCGCATGTATTCAACCCATTTGAGCTAAAATACAAATATACAGCTAAACCTAAATTGAGCTAAACCTATACAAATGCCACAGCTGTACAATTTTCACACCCTATACTAAATTTACCCTATAGCCTACAATAGCCTAATTACATAACATTATTTAATATTTGAATCACAGCTTATATAGTGTTTTGACGTCGACAACCCAAGTGCATTTTATCTCAAACTTGTGACTAGTTAACTTTCTAAAGTAGCAATCGCTTTCTCGGGTCGACATTAACACTGACAAAATTATATCCTGAATTAAAAATATTTTTATACCACTTTTTAATGTGTGATTGTGTAAAGGTGTTCACGAGATACCAACCTTTCGCGAACTTGCTAGTTTCAACGTCAAACACTCGCACGAAGGGGATGGGCTGTGTGTGTATGTGTGTGTGTGTGTGTGTATGTGTGTGTGTGTATGTGTGTGTGTGGGGCGCGGCGTGCGTGAGTGAGAGACGCAGGGAAAGGAAATGCAGCTGAACGTTATTTGCTCTATGAAAGACATTGATAAAGACGACAGCTAAGGACATTTTAATCTATAATTTTATTTTAGTTATTTTGCCAAACACACATTAAAGATTTGGTTAGATATATCGTTTTTTTTGTAATGCCTCTGTTTTTTTTGTTTGTTTTTTTTTCAGTTAACGACAACCCACCGAGTTTTAGTTTTTTCGTTCATTTTCGTTAACGATTATAACCTTGGTAACGACGAGAGGAGATGAATCCTCGAGTCCAGGCAGTAACTTGCAGTAGCGCTCCGGTCTGCAACGCTCTGAAAGCTGCCACAGTTCACACCAATGCAAGGAGACATGGTGCATCATATTGATAGCACAACTCGTAGGCTACTTCTGTCCAACTTCCGACTTTTCGGCTATTTTTTTGTAGCTGGATATTTATAATTTGTTGCGTCTAAATATGAATGAGGATACAGTTATTGATAAATCAAATTGTTATCGTTGTTCTAATTATCATTTAGGGGGGCTTAGGAACATTTTGGGGTAGCTTCAGTCCCCCTAAAATAGGCCTAACGACGTCCCTGACTGATACTAAAGTCTCTATGAAACATTAATGACATTACATTACATTACATTACAGTATAAATAAAAGCTATTTCAACCTTTATTAGGCTAACTTTTAATTTAAGTGAACTTAAAACAATCTTTAAATAAACCCATTATAATAAATGTTATATTTACCTGTGGCCTTCCCTGTTAGACATATACAGAAATTTAATAGTTATCAAACACCTTTTTTAACTGCATACATAATAAATTAAATATAGATTAATTATCTTTTCTCTGTTCCCTTTGTTCTGTGATGAACATTAATGACAGACATCATCAGTGCTGCTGTCACTTTAAGATCGTCCGCTGCCGAACATGAGGCGGATCTGACGCGCTGTCACACGCATCTCATTTTCTCACATTCATTTAAGATGTTATTTAACTTATTTAAGACTCCTATTATGAGAATACTCGGCAAAACTGGCATTTTGGCCACATTCTCTGTGTTGGTGTTGTTGTTATTGTTTGTTCAAGAGCGAAAGAGAACTCGATGTGTGCACAAGACTGGCGCAACTAGGGATCTGATTGAGACGCAGCCACACAGACACACACACAAACACACACACACACACACACACACACACACACACACACACACACACACACACACACAGAGAGACAGGACACTGACATACAGCACGCTTAGATGGTTTAATAGCATTTCCATGAATAAGAGCGTGATCATATAATATAGCACTAGGCAAAAATGTATACAAAAACAAACGCTGCGTTAATTGCGTTAAATATTTTTAATGCGTTAAAATAAAAAAATTAAACGCCCGCGCTAACACATTAATTTGCCCAGCACTAATTATATTACATTATATTATAGATTAATATATTTAAACTAACAAACTGTTTTACTTTGAAATATTATATTATATATATTATTTGAGCCTGGACATGTCTTATATTAAATTAACAATTAAGCAATTAAAAAAAAAATGTCTCATGTGTTATCTTGCCCCTGACGTCCCTGTCTGCAAATCATTTGTACATGTAAAAAAAAACATATACTAGGACAAAAATATAGCATCATCTTTAGTTTGTATGTGTGACTAAACTGACTAACAAGGCCATAAGGAGAGTATTCTTGCTGAAAAGGAGCGTTGTAGTGGTCACTGTGGGTGGTTCTGTGTATTAGTGAACAACAGTACATTATTTACAAGTGCAGGCTAGTAGTGTAAATAATGCATTGGGTTGAATAAAGTTAAGTTGAAATGTAAAAGAAAAAAAAAGAAAAATTGCAATCAAATATGTATGTTTAGACTTCATTACATCAGAAAACAACATCTTTGCTTTCCTGCCATGCAGGGAACAGTGCTCTTTTAGGCAGTGCAACCAGTTTTCTCCTCATGTAAGATTTATTTGTTCCAAACGTACGTACATCCATACATGCCTCCCATTGAGTTCTGCTTCTTTTTATGCCTCAAAAATGAAAAATTATTCTATAGGGCATATAATAGGAAAAAAATTCCATGCAGAGAAAGTAAATTATTGGTGCAAAAAAAAGAGGAAACGCTAACCTCATTTGAATCAGCAGACGTGCATTCAAATCTCTGTTGAATTAGATTTAACTCATTGCACACATGTGATTAAATGGTAAAACACTGACTATGTCTGGGAGTGTGTCTATAAAAATAGATTTTGAAACATTCTCCCTTGAGAGTACTGCCACTTTTCCCGCCCCTAAAAACATGCATGTTTGGATGGAATCGCCATATGCCACTTTCACATGCCAATCAAAAATCTCCCTGCTGTTTTTTCCACCTCTTGGCTTCTGTTTTTCTAAAATCAAGTGCCTTGATGTCCTTGCCAGTGTATAGTGCTCTATGATTCTGCAAGGGAACATTGGACAAGAGTTACGGAAAACACAAGCCATGGGCAGCAGTGGCATGTCAAAACCGACCACTGTGACACAAACATGTATGAATGCATTGCATATACACTCATAGACATTTTGTCAAATTAAAATATAAAAAAATCCACTCTACTCCTGCTTTTTTGATGCATCACAATAAACTTTTTAGCAAATGAAGGATGTGGCCTTCATACTAGTTTTGTCCTTGAGACTGGCATTTTAGGTATTATGGGAGATTTTAACAGATCTTTATTTCTCTTAACAGCGTGAAAGGCTGCGGAATATTGAGAGGATCTGCTGTCTGCTTCGAAAGGTATGTAACGATTGTCTGCATTTTACACTTACGTAGATTCTTCTTTTGTCTGACATAAACATATTATATACTGTAACAAGAAGAATTTGTCCTGGAGTCTGTGATGATTGGGGTTCAATTTTAGCGATGAAATTTTCTATATATTCTAAAGGCCGGTTCACACAGAACATGTTTTTGCTGTTAAAATGCAGGCCGGTATAGAATGAAAAAAAGCTTTTTAAAAACTGAACTTATTTTATCGCCGCACTTTTAGAATGCCGTGCCATGCATGAGGTTCTGGAAAAGACGCGAGGTTGTGAGCACAAAGGTTAAAGACATCCGTCTAGCGCATTTACATTGAAAAATAATGGAAAATTAGCACAGTGGAATGGAATTCTGTGTGAATGGCCCCTAAAACTTAAAGTCCCAGTGAATTGGAAGTTGCAACTGTGTCAGTGACGTATTTCCAAGTGAAACGGAATATTGAATAGAGGGCAGGGTTTTACTTCAGCGCTCCTCCTCTCCATCTCTCGCTCATAGCAGACTAACGGTTGGAGGGGAGTGATTAAGGATATTCAAACCCAAGCCGTCAAACTGCCGTCATCGGAAAGGGAACACCATTCCAGATCCTATTTACACTAAGTGAAAATAACATTTTCTTAGCGATATATGATATTTACACTAAGTGCAAAAAGCTGTAGATGCTATTTACTAAGTGAAATTGCATACTAAGTTGATATTTTCTTTTTACACCATATAAAAGTAGCAGTTCTTTTCATTTGTGTAAATTGTAATTACATGTAATTTATACTTTATTTTGACAGCTACATGCTATTTGCACCTGAGTATTGTTGTACATTAACAGGATGCAATTATAACATAGAGTGTAAAGATTATATTTATTAAAATTATTAAATGGATGCGCCTTAATAGGACAATAAAAGCCCTCCCTACACCTACCTCTAACCCTACCCAATAAATGCTTTTATTATTATTAAACATTTCGTTAGGCACTTTATTTCCACATTTAGAACATTTTCAAATGCATTTCTGGTGTGATTTGTGATGAGAAAAGAGATACAAGAGAGAACAAACTCTGCAAAAGGCGGATCCGAATCCATGTCAATCGCGTCAAAATCAAGATCCATTAAACATACACTTTACTGACTGCGCCACTGAAGACGTTGAAATACATGTTTGGCCCAACCAGGCTAGCTCAGCCGGAGCTAATGCGAATAGCACTTGCCAACAAGGCACGCTATTTGCACTTGGTGTGAATAGACACTCCGTATATTGGCAATTATATTATTTAGTGCTGTCAATTAATAAAAAATAAATAAACATTAATCACACATTTTTTCTGTTATTAATCGTGATACATTTTATCATGTTTTTATATGATTTTAATATATTTTATAATATAATAATTTCACAGTTATTCTCCAGATTAATGTAGAAACAATTATAGTATATTTTGTATACTTGTTTAATGGCATGAAGGCCAGTATCACTGATACTAATACTGCTACTGATGTCTCCATGAAAATACACATTTCCCCCAATTTTAAACATTAATTATAGCCATTCAACATTACAGTGTAATTGAAAGCTATCAATTGTTTAAACATTTATTAGGTTTAAAAAAATATAGCAATTTTATTTGAACACATATACCCATAATAAATGTCATATTTACCTGTGCCCTTCTGTCTAACAGGTAGGAAATATAGCCTTATTAAAGTTATTAAACAGTCTGTACTGCATAAATTATAAATTAAATATAGATTAATCCTTATTAAAGCTACAAAAGTTCTACTCAAGAGCAGTGAGTAATTCTCTCTGTTACCTTTGTCCTTTGATTAACATTAATGACACAGCATTAGTGGCTGCTGTCACTTTAAGACCTGCCGCTGCTGCACATGACACGGATCTCACACGCGTCTCATTTTCTCACAATACTTTCATTTAAGACTTTATTTAACTCATTTAAGACTGCTCTTATGAGGATACTCAGCAAAACTGACATTTTGACATATTTGCGTGGTAATGTTAGTTCAATGCACGAAAGAGAACTGGATTCTGGCGTGCTGATACTGGTGCTCGTCTTTCAGATCGTTGTGTGTGTGTCACATAGACAGGACATTCACAGACAGTGCGTTCTCTTTTGTCTTGTCACGCTGGAATGATTTAAAAGAATTTGCATGAGTAAGAGCGTGATCATATAAGGTAACGCTATAGCCAAAGGATGACAGAAAAAAACAGATGGTGCGTTAATTGCGTTAAATATTGCTAAAATATTGCTATTATATTACATTATATTACATTATATATATTATATTATATAGACACCAGTGACAATCTGTATTTCATAATCTTATCCTGTAAAGTTTTAGAATCTTTTTTCTTAATTATAACAACAACAACAACAACAAACATCCTTCTAAAATGAAGACGAAATATCTAAAAATGTCAAGGTCACTAATCAAATGTAACCACATGAGCATGTGGTCTGATGTTTTTGCTGTCATTCACAAAATGCTCTTTGGATCATCTTCAAATCATTTTGGAGAGCATCATCATCAATTTTTACACAAACTTGTGGAGTCAGCTTGAACATTTTAGCTTACATTATTATGCTGAAAGGCAGGGACCCACTTTATATTAGGTGGCCTTAACTACTATGTACTAACATTTTAATTAATCATTTGATACAATGCACTTATTTTGTACATACATGTTTTTACATTGTACTTACATTTAAAAAAAATACCTGCATGTAATTACATCTGTAATTAATTTCTGTAGTTACATTTGTAATTACACAGTTGACACTCCCCTTACACCTAACCCTACCCTTAAACTTACCCATACCACCACACCTGTCCCTAACCCTACCCGTATCCCAACTCAATATCAGCAAAAGTGTTTTGCAATACAATCTGAACACAGTAAGTACATTGTACTTATTTTTTGATGTAAGTACATAGTACTTAAGGCCACCTAATATAAAGTGGGGCCAAAGGCAGTTTATTTAAGTTTGTTAAAACTGCGAAATTGAAGCATTTTCACATGTGGTATCAGTTTTACTAATAATCAAAGGTTTTATAAAGCGTTTCCCACACATTTTCAGTGTGACGGAACGCATTGTGGGTGTTTGAACGTTTGAATCCAAGCACTGTTACAGGGGGCCAGAACCTGTTATGTTCCATATATATATTGTGCCAACATCAGCAGAACGCCTTACAGCCGCTTTCATGAGTAATATGTCTCGTCGAATGAGGCTCGTCTAGAGTCCCATCTGCTCCGTGTGCATGTGCACCTAACTGAAAAGGTTTCTGCTGTCACTCGGTTTCACCTGACTGGCTGCAAATGTAAAAGAAAACACAGCCTGACAAAAACACTTATCCAAACAGTGTCCACAAGGGCTTCATATGTGCTTGAGCTGAACGGTCTGCAATTTATAAAATGGTTTACAGCTCTAAATTGTGGACAATGCACGTTTAAAGCCATTGCGAGGCGAAATCTATTCTGTTATTGCTCTTGCTCCTTTTTTTCCCTTCCCTTATTGTCTCTCAGTTGGGGTCTTTATGCACATGGGGCATGTGGTTTGTCATTTATTATCATTATTAATTATCTTGGTTGTAAACACTTAGCTTAAGGCTCTTATCACACCCTAATGGGCCACAGTCTTTGCTTTGACTGACATGAGCACAATGATAATTTGCAAGAGTCGAGCCAGACAGTAAATAAACAAAAGTTCATTTTTATTCTGAACAGGTAGTCGGATGTCTTTACTCAGCAAATAAGAGAGTTTAATATATTTGTGCATGAGAGAATAAACATATACCTAGCAGAGTTTTTGCTAGTGTGACAGTTTTATTGCTGAGTGCATCTGTGGATTGTGCATCTTTTCAGAGTGAGACATTCAGTTATGCTCACTGCTATTCAGTGCTAGGGTGACAAAAGGTAGAATGAGATTGTTTATTTTCCCCCTACTAAAGGTGCAGAGTATTTCTCACAGCCGACAAACGAACATGCATGTTTTGTTGTTTTTGTTAGGCCGGTATAAATGCCTTTTGAGTCTTTGGCATCTATCATTTTGTGTGTATTCACAAAAACACACAGAGCATGAAATGTCTGGAAAAACTAGAAAGGAATAGTGGTTTGTTTGAGTGACTTGCAGTCAGTCAGAAAAACTTATGCTGAGTCACACAGAGCTTCTCTGCAAAGTGCCATCATATTTTTAGACAACGAACACGTCCTTTCAGGATCCATAATTCAGATTTCTTGCACCAGTAATTTATACATATACACTGAGTGTATTTGTTTGTAACATATATTATAGATAAGTATACAGTGGGGAGAACAAGTATTTGATACACTGCCGATTTTGCACTTACAAAGCATGTAGAAGTCTGTAATTTTTATCATAGGTACTCTTCAACTCTGAGTGACGGAATCTAAAATCAAAAATCCAGAAAATCATATTGTATGATTTATTAGTAATTAATTTGCATTTGATTGCATGACATAAGTATTTGATACATCAGAAAAGCAGAACTTAATATTTGGTACAGAAACCTTTGTTTGCAATTACAGAGATCATACGTTTCCTGTAGTTCTTGACCAGGTTTGCACACACTGCAGCAGGGATTTTGCCCCACTTCTCCATACAGACCTTCTCCAGATCCTTCAGGTTTCGGGGCTGTCGCTGGGCAATATGGACTTTCAACTCCCTCCAAAGGATTTTCTATTGGGTTCAGGTCTGGAGACTGGCTAGGCCACTCCAGGACCTTGAGATGCTTCTTACAGAGACGATCCTTAGTTGCCCTGGCTGTGTGTTTCGGGTCGTTGTCATGCTGGAACACCCAGCCACGACCCATCTTCAATGCTCTTACTGAGGGAAGGAGGTTGTTGGCCAAGATCTCGCGATACATGGCCCCATCCATCCTCCCCTCAATTCGGTGCAGTCGTCCTGTCCCCTTTGCAGAAAAGCATCCCCAAAGACTGATGTTTCCACCTCCATGCTTCACGGTTGGGATGGTGTTCTTGGGGTTGTACTCATCCTTCTTCTTCCTCCAAACACGGCTCATCCAATTTTTGTCTCATCAGACCACATGACCTTCTCCCATTCCTCCTCTGGATCATCCAGATGGTCATTGGCAAACTTCAGACGGGCCTGGACATGCGCCGGCTTGAGCAAGGGGGACCTTATGGCCCTGCAGGATTTTAATCCATGACGGCGTATCGTGTTACTGATGGTTTTCTTTGAGACTGTGGTCCCAGCTCTCTTCAGGTCTTTGACCAGGTCCTGCCATGTAGTTCTGGGCTGATCCCTCACCTTCCTAATGATCATTGATGCCCCACGAGGTGAGATCTTGCATGGTGCCCCAGCCCCTTGCATGGTTCTTCCATTTTCTAATAATTGCGCCAACAGTTGTTGCCTTCTCACCAAGCTGTAGCCCATCCCAGCCTTGTGCAGGTCTACAATTTTATCCCTGATGTCCTTACACAGCTCTCTGGTCTTGGGCATTGTGGAGAGGTTGGAGTCTGTTTGATTTAGTGTGTGGACAGGTGTCCTTTGTTTATACAGGTAACGAGTTCAAACAGGTGCAGTTAATACAGGTAATGGCTTCTTAAAGAAAAACGAACAGGTCTGTGAGAGCCGGAATTCTTACTGGTTGGTTGGTGATCAAATACTTATGTCATGCAATAATATGCAAATTAATTATTTAAAAATCATACAGTAGCTAATTTTTGTTTTAGATTCCGTCTCTCACAGTTGAAGTGTACCTGTGATAAAAATTACAGACCTCTACATGCTTTGTAAGTAGGCAAAAACCTGCAAAATCGACAGTGTATCAAATACTTGTTCTCCCCACTGTATATAACTGTAAGGGGTCGGTAAGATTTATAAAATGTTTTTGAAAGAAGTCCCTTATTCTCACCAAGGCTGTATTTATTTGATTTGAAATACAGTAAAAACAGCAATACTTAAAATATCTGTTTTCTATTTTAATATATTTTAAAATGTAATTTATTCCTTTCTTTAGTGTCACATGATGCTTCATAAATCATTCTAATATGTTGAAACTTTTCTTGTTATTATCAATGTTGAAAATGGTTATGTTGCTCAATATCTTTGTGTAAATAGTGATATGTGTTTCACAATTCTTTGATGAATAGAAAGTTCAAAAGAACAGCATTTATTTGTAACATTATAAATGTAACTTTTGATCAATTCAATGTGTCCTTGCTAATAAAAATAATAATTTCTTTCAAATAAAAATAATAAAAATATCTAATGACCTCTTTTAACCATTTTGAATGGTATAGTGTATATGAATTAGGTTGCATTTTATTGAAGTTAATTTGTTTAATTAAAAAATCTACCTTGTATTTCTGCCAGAAAAATAAGGCCCTTAGTCTGAATAAATCATAAACTATATTATCACCATTCGCCGTAGAATACTTGGCCTGTAGCCCAGTGCTGTGTTCTAGAAAGATCCTTGACATCAAGTATATAATTGTGCAGCAGTTTGAATAATAAATGACTGAATTGTCTGTCAAAGAATCAATAACATAACTGCACAAGATAGTTTACTGTTCTGTAAAACTGTTTTCAGTATAACACAATTCAGAACCAATTCTATTTGTGTCATTTTGCTGTCAAGTTCTGTCCCTGCAGTTTACCATCATTGTTTTGACCCTGTCTTTCGCTTAAGCTAAGCTTTTCCCTTTGACTCTGAAGGTCAAGGTCAATATTCCAGCAGCCAATCAGAGCCGTCCACTGGGGGAGTGCGGCTTAATCCCCTATGGTTGCCAACGCAGTGTGTTTGTTCTTCAAACGAGAAGCTACTTTTTGATGTTACAGTACAAACGTTTCTGTCCTCTCATCACTACACTTCACACTTACATTCATCACCAAAGGCATTTGCACAGAATTTGCGATAAATGGAAATGACAAGGTAAAGCTGAAAGGCAGAGGATCATTCATAAAAGACCTGTATGATATGCAGCAGCCCCTTTCTCTTTGGAAACTACCCTAATGATGTTCCGGTACATGGTGATATACATAATTCGAGATATGACAGAGCATAAAACATTCGATAAGACTCTTTTGAACCCAGGGTCTGAGATCTTTTATGATGGATCTTCTCAGAGGACAGCATTGAGAGACATAGAGTGGTGCAGGAATGACGTCAAAGTCCGCCGCTAGTTCCCTCAAGATTTTCCAATGGGGTTTTTCAATTTATGAGTAAAACTTGAAACATAACTTGACAATACTTGGTTTTGCTACAACGTAAATGACACACACCATATTGAAAACGCAATGGAATTGCAAAATGATTGTTTGACTGTTTTTAAATAGGTTGCCCCAACATTGGTCGGACAAACCAAAAGAAAAAAAAAAAGTGGATATATACAGGCTCAGCTTACCCCACTCTACCCCATTCTCTGTGATTATGAAAGTGTTATTTGTGAGTCGTATTGTTAGATGTATCTGTATATCTAATATATAAATTCTAATTTCATTAAATGGACCAATAAAAGCTCTTGAGTAAATTATGACAAAATATTAATTTGTGGGTGAACTATCCCTTGGGATTTATAAATGAGATTATATACACGTAAAATACAAGTACAGGTGCTTTCTTGATAGAGAATCATCATACTTGGGCATCAAACATTTTGGAAACCCTTCTTTTAATTGACTACTTGCTTACATTATCACATCACTACGTATTGATGGCAGAAATATGTATACAAAGTATACCATAATATTGCTTTATTAAGCAATTCAGGTGTACTTCTTCAAACATAAGTCAGAAAGAAACCTCATCTCAGATTTGTAGACTGCTGTTTTTTGCCCCAAACATACTTTAGTCTATCCCTCTTATGACTTTTCCAAGCAATCCTTATCTCATTAGAGCAGGGAATGTGATTTTTCTTTCGGACAGCCTATACTGATATACTTGGGGGTGCAGAAGGAAATACCGCCTCTGCCTGGAGGAAAAGCTCCATTTTCCTCAGGGCAGAGAACGAGGAGGGAGCTTTCTTGCACTGCTCTCAGTCTCGTACCAAGCCAAAAGTAGCCCAGCCCTTATCAGAGAGTTTAGTGCGAAGACTAAACTTCTGCTGCCGAGGCATAGCCTGTGAATGAATTTACATGAGCCTCCTAGATCAGTCGTGTGCAATGACAATTGGAAACCTGTTTGAGAACGTCTCGGTTACGTATGTAACCCTCGTTCCCTGAAGGAGGGAACGGAGACGTACGTCGGAACTGACCGACGAATTGGGATCTGTTTTCAGAGACCGACCTACTTCGAGTAATTAAAAACGAGCCAATAAACATTGGCATGCGATCACGCATTCCACGCACCGCCCCGCGTTGCGGGTATAAATAAGGAAGTGGAAGTGCCGCATACCGTTTTCAACTGAGGAGCCGAGATAAGTGGCTCGGGCCTTCAGCTGAAGCACAGCACCTGGCGACGGGACGTACGTCTCCGTTCCCTCCTTCAGGGAACAAGGGTTACATACGTAACCGAGACGTTCCCTTTCAGTCGGTTACATTCGACGTACGTCGGAACTGACCGACGAATTGGGATCCCTACCAACACGCCAGGAGGCTGGCCCTTCCAGCGTCCTGCCTGAGCTCGCTGGACCACTCCTATGTTAGAGTGGGAGTCAGGGCTCCGGGCAGGGAAGGACAGTCACTGCTGTTCCTGCAAGACCCACTCATCGTGACTATTGGATAACGCTGGGAAAGCGTGCCCGTCTCGGGAGATGGTACGCTGCGGACCACATCCTTCAATGGAAGGAGAGGTGGAATACACATAAGGACTAACCTAACAGGGTAGTGCAACAAATGGCAGTCTCTGGAGTGGACCCAACCTGGTTCCAGGGGGGGAAGAACACAGCCAGAGACGACAGAGGAAGCTCTGTCGAGGGAAAGACACGGGGCTAGCCGAGTAGGGTAGCTGGTACCGTGGAAAATACACATATGGGGTAGCCTAGAGGGGACCGCAACATATGGAACCCAGCCTACACACACGTTCCACAAGCATACGGGTGCAGGCCTAGCATCAGACGGCCGCCACGTCTGACACCGAAGGGGTGACGGAGGAACTCACAGGGTTAGCCGAATTTCGGGGAACACGACTGGAGCAAAATAGACGCACGTATCCGGCCCAGAGGGCGGGAGTGGCGTATGCAAGCCGACACTTAGAACGGGCACTTAGCGCTGCTGGCCACTGGGGGCGAGAATGCGGGAAGATACCGGCTCTACACGGAGGCTATAAAATCTAGCGAACGTGTTAGGTGTCGCCCAGCCCGCAGCTCTACATATATCTGTCAGCGAGGCACCTTGAGTCAACGCCCAGGAAGAAGCAACACTCCTTGTTGAGTGTGCTCGCAACCCGAACGGGCAAGGTACGTCTTGGGACTGGTAAGCCAAGACAATGGCATCCACTATCCAGTGGGCCAACCTCTGGTTGGAGACAGCCTTCCCCTTCTGCTGGCCTCCGTAACAGATGAAGAGCTGCTGTGAGGATCTGAAGCTCTGAGTCCGGTCAACGTAAGCGCGAAGAGCGCGGACGGGACATAACAAAGCTAGGGCTGGGTCTGCCTCCTCCGTAGGCAGCGCTTGCAGGTTCACCACCTGGTCCCGAAAGGGAGTGGTAGGAACCTTGGGCACGTATCCAGGCCGGGGTCTCAGGACAACGTGAGAGTTGGCCGGCCCGAATTCTAGGCACGATTCGTCGACCGAGAGTGCATGCTGGTCCCCTACCCTCTTGATTGAAGCCAATGCAATCAGGAGAACTGTCTTCATGGACAGGATTTTAAGCTCAACAGACTGCAAAGGCTCAAATGGGGAACCCTGAAGTGCTCTGAGCACCAGGGTTAAGTCCCAAGAGGGTATCGAGGTAGAACGAGGAGGATTTAGTCTCCTCGCACCTCTGAGGAACCTGACGATTAAGTCGTGCTTACCTAAGGATTTACCATCTACTGCATCGTGATACGCCGCTATTGCCGCGACGTACACTTTGAGGGTGGAGGGAGACAGCCTTCGATCCAACCCATCCTGCAGGAAGGAAAGCACAACGTTAATCGAACACTTTCGGGGGTCTTCGCGGCGGGAAGAGCACCACTCGACGAACAGGTTCCACTTCAGAGAGTAGAGGCGCCTCGTAGAGGGGGCTCTAGCTGAAGCGATGGTGTCTACCACTGCTTGTGGTAGGCCACCTAGAACCTCCGCGTCCCGTCCAGGGACCAGACATGGAGATTCCAGAGGGCTGGACGCGGGTGCCATAGAGTGCCCCGCCCCTGAGAAAGCAGGTCCTTCCTCAGGGGGATCGGCCAGGGAGGGGCTGTCGCGAGGAGTGAGAGTTCTGGGAACCAGGTCCGGTTGGGCCAGTTGGGCGCAACTAACAAGACCTGCTCCTCGTCCTCCCTGACCTTGCACAGTGTCTGTGCGAGAAGGCTCACTGGGGGAAACGCATACTTGCGTAGGTCCCGGGGCCAGCTGTGCGCCAGTGCATCTATGCCTAAGGTACCTCCGGTCAGGGAGTAGTACCACTGGCAATGGGTCGAGTCCGGAGAAGCGAACAGGTCTACCTGTGCAACTCCGAAGTGGTCCCATATCAGCTGGACGCTCCGGGGGTGGAGTCGCCATTCGCCCGGAGGTGTCGACTGGCGAGAGAGCTCGTCGGCTGTCTGGTTCAGCGCACCTGGGATGTGAATGGCACGAAGTGACCTCACAAACTTCTGACTCCACAGGAGGAGATGGCGGGCGAGCCGGAGCATGCAACGGGAGCGTAGACCACCCTGACGGTTGATGTACGCAACGGCCGCAGTGCTGTCCGAACGGACCAGTACGTGCTTGCCCCGAAGCGGTTTCTTGAACCGGGCCAGGGCAAGACGTACCGCCAGTAACTCTAGGCAATTGATATGCCAACGCAGTTGGGGCCCCGTCCACAGACCCGAAACTGCGTGCCCGTTGTACGTGGCCCCCCAGCCCGTGGATGAGGCATCCGTGAAGACCACAGCATGCCTCGACACCTGTTCTAGGGGCACTCCGGCCCGGAGAAACGAGGGGTCTGACCACGGACTGAAGGTTTGGCGACAGTAAGGAGTAACTAGGACCCGGTACTGACCGCTCTGCCACGCCCATCTTGGGACTCGGTCGTGCAACCAGCGTTGAAGCGGCCTCATATGAAGCAATCCGAGCTGCGTTACCGCGGCTGCAGATGCCATATGCCCCAGGAGCCTCTGAAATAATTTCAGTGGGACCGCTGTCCTGCCTTTGAACGTATTCAAGCAGTTCAACACTGTCCGGCTGACCGAATCCAGCTCCATACCGAGATAAGAGATCCTCTGCGCGGGGCAGAGTTTGCTCTTCTCTCGGTTGACCCGAAGTCCCAACAGGCTGAGGTGACTGAGCACCATGTCCCTGTGTTCGCACAACTGCTCCCGAGACTGGGCGAGTATGAGCCAGTCATCGAGATAGTTGAGTAAGCGAACGCCGCGTTCTCTGAGCGGAACAATGGCTGCCTCGACGACCTTCGTGAAGACGCGAGGCGACAGGGACAGCCCGAAGGGCAAGACTTTGTACTGATATGCCCTCCCCTCGAACGCAAAGCGCAGGAATGGTCTGTGTCGAGGAAGGATAGAGACATGAAAGTACGCGTCCTTCAGGTCGATCGCTGCGAACCAATCTCGCGGACGGATGCATTGGAAAATGCGTTTCTGCGTTAACATTTTGAACGGAAGCTTGTGCAGGGCCCGATTCAGAATGCGCAGGTCCAAGATTGGTCTTAACCCACCCCCTTTCTTGGGTACAATGAAGTAGGGGCTGTAGAACCCCGACCTCATATCGGCAGGAGGAACCGGCTCGACCGCGCCCTTCGCCAGCAGGACATCGATCTCGGACCACAAGACATGGGCATCGCTGCTCCGCACAGAGGTGAAGAGGATGCCCCTGTACTTGGGAGGCCGGCGTGCGAATTGAATCACATAGCCGAGTCTGATGGTACGGATGAGCCAGCGAGACGGCCTGGGGAGACCTAGCCAGGCACCACAGACGTACCCGGGGTGAGGCAGCGAGGTGGAGTATTCAGACCCGACTTGGGAGGCCCGGAGGCGGCCCGGAGTGTTGTCTGAATACTCCAGGTGGGGCAGAGAGTGGGTGAGAAGGCCCGGGGGCGTCCTCGGTGCCCACTCTGCTGCCCCCTGGCGAGGGGTGAGAGGGAAGGAAAGGAGTGGCAAGGCCCGGGGGCGTCGCGCACTGCCAACCTGTCCCTCTCGGAGCTCAGGGAGGGAGGACCCCGGAGGGCCAGCAGCAGGATGTTGTGTGTACCAGTGTGGACATTCCCCCCCCCCGGTCCTCCTCCGGGGGGGGAGGGGTGTGGACACCACATCCCCTGGAGCAGCTCCTCTTCTCCCTGGGCTCCCCGTGTCAGGGCCGCTTGCCCTTGCGCTTGCCTGCCGACTTAGCGGGCCCCGACACGGGTTGGGCGGCACCCTTACGGCCGGCACCCTGCTTCCCCGATGGTGGAGGCTGCTGCTTGGGTTTAGCAGGGGCGGAGGCGGCCGCAGGGGGACGCCCTCGGCGACGAGCAGGCGGAGGTGCAGCCGGCGACTGGGTGGAGGCAGCAGCAGGTCGCCGGGGCAGGATGTTCTTGATGGCCTCCGTCTGCTTCTGTGCCACCGAGAACTGCTGGGCGAAGCTCTCGATGGCGTCGCCGAAGAGGCCGGCCTGACAGACAGGGGCGTTGAGGAACCGCACTTTGTCGGTCTCACGCATATCTGCCAGGTTCAGCCATAGGTGGCGTTCCTGGACCACCAGAGTGGACATCGCCCGACCCAGGGTGCGTGCGGCAACTTTCGTCGCCCGTAGGGCGAGGTCCGTTGCGGTACGCAGTTCCTGCATAACCCCTGGGTCGGAACTACCCTCGTGCAATTCCTTGAGCGCCTTGGCCTGGTAGACCTGCAGGAGCGCCATGGCATGCAGAGAAGACGCGGCTTCTCCACAGGCTGTGTAGGTCTTGCCCGTTAGGCTGGACGAGAACCTACACGCCCGGGAGGGGAGACGCGGATGGCCCCGCCAGTCGGAGCCGGTCTTAGGACACAGTTGCATCGCAACCGACCGTTCCACTGGAGGGACCTCCACGTAACCCTTAGCCGCGCCTCCATCGAGGGCAGTGAGGACGGAGGAACTCGCTGATCGTGAACGAGCGCTGTAGGGCGCCGTCCACGACTTTGTGAGCTCCTGATGCACTTCCGGAAAGAAAGGCACTGGGGCGGGGCGCTGAGAACCAGCACGGGCCGTCCCGAGATACCAATCGTCCAGCCGCGAGGGTTCGGGACACGGTGGAGGGTTCCACTCCCACCGCTGCAAGGCACCGTCACACCGACACTGGAACCGGAACAGGTAAGACCTTTTCTTCTCGCTCGTTCAGAAAACTCTTCGTAGGAACACCAGGAAATGCTGAAATGCTCGGCTCCGAAGTTGAAAGCGGTATGCGGCACTTCCACTTCCTTATTTATACCCGCAACGCGGGGCGGTGCGTGGAATGCGTGATCGCATGCCAATGTTTATTGGCTCGTTTTTAATTACTCGAAGTAGGTCTGTCTCTGAAAACAGATTCCAATTCGTCGGTCAGTTCCGACGTACGTTGAACGTGACCGACTGAAAGGGAACGTATCAGCTTGTGATGTATATGCTTAACTCTTTTCAGAAAGAAAACCACAGTTAAAAATAATCCTTTGTTATCAAGCCTCTTGCAGCTGGCCCCATGCTGCTTTAGAAAAGAGCATTCTCCTTTGTGGCTTTTAAAAATAGCAACATCTGGCTGGTAATCAGACAGTATCTTGTCTCTGTATGCATCTTGTTAGGTCTGAGACTTGGGTGTGTAGGGTGCAGCAGGGGCCTATTAGCCTGTCACCAGGCTCTAAGACAATGTGCTCTCATCAGAGGTGTGGCTGTGCTGCTGCTGTTACTGCTGTGGTATAATTAACTCTGGCGCTAAACATCACAATGTTCCACTATAACTTTCAATTAGTGTATTCCTTCCAGCTTGACGTCCCTGTCCCTTACCCAAGGTCGACTTGCATTTGCATGTTTATTATAGTTTTTTTAATACTTTTTTCAGTGTTTAGAAATATTTTGTTTATGCCTGAATATTTTGCCATTTAAATGTATAGTTTAAATGCATGCAATAAATATTCATATTATATATTGTATGCTTCTGTACTGAAATTATATTGCAGGGCTATAGAAGCACAGCATAATGTATTTCCGTTTTTATTATTATTATTTTATTACGTGACAAATTTAAAAATGTTAGTTATAATCTTATTATTTTATTATTCAGTTGTTTATTATTATGTATTTTTATTATGTGTATTTACTATCTGTTATTCTGACAGAAGGATATTGTAGGGTTGTAGACTAGGTTGATACACCGATCAGGCATAACATTATGACAGGTGAAGTGAATAACACTGATTATCTCTTCATCACGACACATGTTAGTGGGTGGGATATATTAGGCAGCAAGTGAACATTTTGTCCTCAAAGTTGATGTGTTAAAAGCAGGAAAAATAGGCAAGCGTAAGGATTTGAGCGAATTTGACAAGGGCCAAATTGTGATGGCTAGATGACTGGGTCAGAGCATCTCCAAAACTGCAGCTCTTCTGTGGTGTTCCCGGTCTGCAGTGTTAAGTATCTAAGGATCAGTGGTGAACTGGCAACAGGGTCATGGGAGGGTCAAGGCTCATTGATGCATGTGGAGAGTGAAGGCTGGCCCGTGTTATCCGATCAAACAGACGAGCTACTGTAGCTCAAATTGCTCAAGAAGTTAATGCTGGTTCTGATAGAAAGGTATCAGAATACACAGTGCATCACAGTTTGTTGGGTATGGGGCTGCATAGCCGCAGACCAGTCAGGGTGCCCATGCTGACCCCTGTCCACTGTGAAAACGCCAACAGTGGGCACGTGAGCATCAGAACTGGACCACGGAGCAATGAAAGAAGGTGGCCTGGTCTGATGAACCAAGTTTCCGGCAAGCTGGCGCAGGCAGTGTGATGCTTTGTGAAATGTTCTGCTGGGAAACCTTGGGTCCTGCCATCCATGTGGATGTTACTTTGACACGTACCACCTACGTAAGCATTGTTGCAGACCATGTACACCCTTTCATGGAAACGGTATTCCCTGGTGGCTGTGGCCTCTTTCAGCATGGATTATGTGCCCTGCCATGGTCTTGTGGAGTCCATGCCTTGACGGGTCAGGGCTGTTTTGGCAGCAAAAGTGGGACCAACACAATATTAGGTCATAATGTTATGCCTGATCGGTGTATATTATTAATGTAAACTTTTGGTTAACATTACATGTTCAGTAACCTCACATTCATTACTATGACAATTTGAATATTTTTCAATTCATTTTATTATTTATTTTTCAGCTTATTTATTTCATTATTAGTGCTGTCAAATCGATTCATTGCGATTAATCACTTCCAAAATAAAAGTTTGTGACAGAAGGATATTGTAGGGTTGTAGAAATTCAGTGTAATTGAATTACCTTTTTAGTTATTTTTTTTATTTTGTTGCAACTGCTTTAAACCCATATACAGAATATAGAAAGAAAGAAATATAATATCTCTTAAAATATAATCTCTATATAAGTGGGAGTGTAAGAGTAAGGGTGGGTCTGTGCCATACCTTAATATTAAAAACAGTCTGAACAGTTTTGAATGGAGAGCCAGTTCATATGCTATTCTGTTCTTTAAAGAGAAACTATGTATAATTCTATGCTGCAGTTAATTATTGGCTGTTGCTGAAAGAGAAAGACAGTAATTGGAGACTATAGTGGCTATTCTGATCTACTAAGGCTGAGCACATTTTGCTGTTGCTAATCTGAGGACACAGTCAAATTTGTCAGTGTAATAAGTGAATGTGAAAGGGAATGGCTCCTGAACATATATTAATGTATGTATGGTCACAAGTACTGTATGTCAAACATATTGTTGTGGCCTGTTCTGTACCACAAAGGTAATTCCTCTAATGGTATCAATGGCTCTTGCCCATTTCTTTTTTATCTCCATTCTTATATTGTCAAGACACACTGCCTCATTAAAGAGAGATCTACAGGTTTGGTGTCTTCTCCCTTCTGCACTAATGGTGGGACATGTCATTAGTGGTAAGTAGTGTTAATTGGAGAGACCTGCAGTGGCAAGCTGGTGAGAGTTTGATAGGAACAGAGAATTAGAGAGCGAGCGAGGAAGAGGGAATGTGAAGGACACTCCACAGTACAAAGCTCTCAGCCACAGTAGACCTCTCATTAGGTGACATGATTCTGAAGAGGCTCTTATGATTCCCATTGGAAGGCAACTTTAAAAGTTATACTTAATGCACTGGACTTTGCTCTGAGTGGTCCTCGACCACGGTCTAAATAACACATACGTATAGGTATAGCAATGGTGGAGAAACTAGCTCTTTCTCAATGGTTAAATGTGTGCATGAGAGGCTTCAAGTCTACAGAGTCAGCAAAATGCAGGAAAATGCTGATATACAATCGAAAAAAGATTTTAAACCCATAAAAAACATAATATCTGAGATATGATGTTAATATGACATATTAAAGGAACACGCCGACTTTTTGGGACCGTAGCTTATTCACCCCATCCCCCAGAGTTAGATAAGTCCAAACATACCATTCTCATCTCCGCGTGCCATAACTCTGTCTGACGCACCCACCGCTAGCCTAGCTTAGCTTAGCACAAAGACTGGAGGTAAATGGATCCAGCTAGCCTACTGCTCAATAAGTGACAAAATTATTCCAACACCCATCAGCGAAAAATAGTCCCCAGCACGCTCTCTGTGCAAGCAGGTTGTCATGTTGGTTACGTTGTCGGAAGTTAGCCTATTTTCAGGCGCTGCATAATATCATTGCGCCTGCTCCACTCATGGTACGGCACACAGTTCCATGATTACTACGCAGGAATGAGAGTATAGTTCCTAGCCATATCGGCCAAAAAAATCGCAGCTTTTCATTTTCCGTCGGTCTTAGTACACGATGTAACTATACACATCACAACATGTAAATAGGAAAATGTTGGCATTATTTTGTCTCTTATTGAGCAGTAGGCTAGCTGGAGCCGTTTACTTCCATTCTTTGTGCTAAGCTAAGCTAGCGGTGGGTGCGTCAGAGAGTTATGGCACGCACGGAGATGAGAATGGTATGTATGGACTTATCTAACTCTGGGGGATACAGTGAATAAGCTAAAGTCCCAAAAAGTCGGTGTGTTGGTAACACTTTACTTTAAGGTTTCATTTGTTAACATTTGTAAACTACATTAACGAACTAAGAATGGGAAATACTTCTACAGTATTTAATGTTTATTAATCTTAGTTAGTTTATTTCAACATTTACAAATATATTTTTAAAAATCAAAGTTATTGTTAACATTTGTTTTAATGCACTGTGAGCTAACATGAACAATGAACAACTGTATTTTCACGAACTAACATTAACAACGATTCATAAAAGTTGTAAAAACATATATTGCTCACTGTTAGTTCAAGATAGTGAATGTGTTAACTAATGTTAACAAATGATACCTTATTGTAAAAATGTTACCAAATTATCTAATTATACCTTTTAACAGCAAATCCTGTTAAAGGTGCTGTATGTATTTTTTTTTTACTGTACTAAAGCATAAAATACCATAGTATGTTTGCAGATATTTAGGAAACATGCAAAGTTCACATACTTGTTTTTCCGAAAAAACTACAGCCAGCTATTCTACTTTGAAATGTATGTCCAGTGTTGGAATATCTGTTCTTGTTTTGGTCTGTGTGATTCCGTCCGCTGTTATTTTCCCAATAGTATTTCTAAAACCCTGGGTTGCAAACCACAGCTTATTGCAGCCTTGGACGTAAGCAAACAAACTGGGTCAGAGATTCTACCCAACCTAAAAAGCCTCGGCAGTCTACATCCATCTGTACAGTATGTCAGAGACATATTAAACGCAGATAAATCAACTCATCGGCAGTGTAAAATGCTTGTCAATTGCATTACATTGTCAATTGCGCACTTTCCTGTTTTGTGTCCTCGATCTGGCAACCCACGTGAGCATCAAGTCTGAGGAGGAGAGGGCGGGGAAACAACTTTCTCCAATATTTTGAATTTGGACTGCAGTACTCATTTCAACCGCTATCTGTCAATATTACATACTGTGCCTTTAAAGAAAAAGAAATGCTCCAGACAGAAATTTATTTACTTTGTATTAAGATTGATCACAGAATAGGGCTTTATTTATGCAGTTTTATATTTAAGACATGCTATTAAGTGTCACAGCTGGCCTGCTAATTAAAAGTTAATGTCACATAAATATCACATATAAAATCACCCCAATTTTGTTTTTTATGTGTGCCACTGAAAAGAAGGACAAAATATTGTGCCTAAAGTTAGTCAGATGTTCAGAAGCCCTGAAGTCTAACAGATAAAGACTTATCTTCCAGATGGGCCCTTCCTGGCCCAGCTGCCAGTCCATATTTAGTTGATTATCCAGAATTTATCACTGCCCTCAGTTGTTCTGTTCCAAAATCTATAATATTAAGGCATGCATAGGCGCAAAAAAGGCTGTTTCAAAAGGTAAGCAACTTAATGATGTTGCTTTATAAGATAAATAAAACCAAATTAGAAGGCAGCTTCACAAATATAACTCATGCAGAATGCAATCCCAAAATGCACTGCAACAAGCTCAGCGGGAAAACAATAAACCCAAGATGGTGGACAAGGTGAGAGAATGCTGATTATAAATAATTTAAATGTAAATTTTTGTTCAAGATTGAAACTGATTAGACTAATTGGAATACTGATTAGAGTACTGCAATAGCGTAGCAACATGCTAACATTAAGCTCTCCTGAGTCTCTCATGTGGAGTGATGGCAGGAAGATCAGTTATTCTAGTGTGGAGATTGGAGTTTTAGAAGAGAAACTTTGCTATGCAATTCAGCTAAAATCCAGATAAGAAATTACCCATGAGCCTCAGCTTTAAGCGAATAGATACACTAAGGGAATGGTTTGAATAATAACTTGAATTTATGCAAAATATGTTGAAGGCTTTGTTTAATGGAACTTCAACGAAGACCACAGGGTCTCCTGCACAGACCCTACGGCCAGATTCAACTCCCCTCCCACTAAATGCTGGTGTTGCCTATATATCCTGATCTTCATGCAGAAGGAACTGGATGAAATATTCTGAATAATATCAATCCACAATCTGACTTGTGATAGAGCCTGGAATTAAACCACACCATGTTCATTCATCTGGCCAGAGGAAACATGCCCCTTCCCCCTTCTCCAAAGCTGCAATTGAACTCATTCCATCATTTGAACTTTACACAGTTATTGAACCAAACTGAATCAACACTGATTTTGACTGTGTACTATTGTCTTTTTAGAGCGGCTTTACAGCAGAATTTAATTCTGTTTGCATCACTGAATCATTATTTTCCCTTTTTATCCCTGTAAAGCTGCTTTGAAACAATTGGTATTGAATAAAGAGCTATATAAATAAAAGTAACTTGACTTGAATATTTTTCGTTGTGAAGATGAGAATGTGGCACACAGAGAGGAATTACACATTTTCTCTAAAGCACTTTTTCTTTTCTTTTTATAGCAGGGTATTTTTGTAGTAATGATGGAATATTTTGGGCTTTTTTGCGCCAATAAGGTTAAATAGCTGGGACAGGTCAAACTTTAATGAGCCCTCTTACATAAAGGTTGGCCTGAACCACATTTTCTTTAGCCTGCTGTGGACTCCACAGGAAAGGTTTGTGCCTTAGGATGTTGTGTCTTAAATGATAAATGATTCACTGAAGCCAGCCTTCAGTCTCTGTCAGGTATAATGTGAAGTTAATGACTACAAAATTGCAGGCTTATATATATATATATATATATATATACACAGTATATATGCGCAAAAAAATCCTAAAAACCATTGTGGAAGAGGTAAAGAATATATATACAAATCAATCAGGCATAACATTGTGACCTAATATTGTGTTGGTCCTCCTTTTGCTGCCAAAACAGCCCTGACCCGTTGAGGCATGGACTCCACTAGACCCCTGAAGGTGTGCTGTGGTATCTGGCACCAAGATGTTAGCAGCAGATCCTGTAAGTTGCGAGGTGGGGCCTCCATGGATCCGACTTGTTTTTTTAACACATCCCACAGATCCTCAATTGGATTGAGATTTGGGGAATTTGGAGGCCAAGTCAACACCTCCAACAGGGAATACCATTTCCATGAAAGGGTGTACATGGTCTGCAACAGTGCTTAGGTAGGTGGTACGTGTCAAAGTAACATCCACATGGTTGGCAGGACCGAATGTTTCCCAGCAGAACATTGCCCAAAGCATCACACTGCCTTCCCGCCGGCTTGCCTTCTTCCCATAGTGCATCCTGGTGCCATGTGTTCCCCAGGTAAGCGACACACACGCACCCGGCCATCCGCGTGATGTAAAAGAAAACATGATTCATCAGACCACGCCACCTTCTTCCATTGCTCTGTGGTCCAGTTCTGATGCTCATGTGCCCACTGATGGCACTTTCGGCGGTGGACAGGGGTCAGCATGGGCACACTGACTGGTCTGTGGCTATCGCCCCATACGCAACAAACTGCGATGCAATGTGTATTCTGACACCTTTCTATCAGAACCAGCATTAACTTCTTGAGCAATTTGAGCTACAGTAGCTCGTCTGTTTGATCGGACCACACGGGCCTGCCTTCACTCCCCACGTGTATCAATGAGCCTTGGCCGCAAATGACCCTGTCACCGGTTCACCACTGATCCTTCCTTGGACCACTTTTGATAAATACTGACCACTGCAGACCGGGAACACCCCACTGTTTTTTGAACACAGTGCAGTTTTGGAGATCATCTAGCCATCACAATTTGGCCCTTGTCAAATTCACTCAAATCCTTACGCTTGTCCATTTTTTTCTGCTTCTAACACATCAACTTTGAGGAACAAAATGTTCTCTTGCTGCCTAATATATCCCACCCACTAACAGGTGCCATGATGATGAGTTAATCATTTATTCACTTCACCTGTCATAATGTTATGGCTGATCAGTGTATACCTCTTCCACAGTGATTTCGGGGATTTTGTTGCAAAATAAATCCCACTGTGATTGGGCAACACAGCTGAAGTAGTGTGGGTATTATACTTGGTAGCAACCTCAAGTACTGTCTAAAGTAACTGCCCTAAGAGTCCCCTTTCCTGTCCATTTACAGCAAACTGGCACAGCAGTGTTGCCCAAAATTGTCCTGTTCTTCCTCAGCTGAAGGTGAACTAACATAACCTAGAAACCATGTCCTCAAACTCACAATGTTAACTCCAGTGATCACATTAGATTTTTATTGATTTCATCAAGTACTCTGCCTTAGAGTTTCCATGAAAAAATACAATAGTGTCCTTCTTTCTTATATAAGAGAAATCCAATTTTTCACTCAACTTTTCATCTCTGAAATCTTATCAGAGAAACATGTGAATATAATACAGTCACTTTCTTTCTTAAAGAGATAGTTCATCCAAAATTACAATTCAGTCATCATTTAATCATGGCCTAATATCCTAGTCACTCTTTAAAAAATATATATATATAGTTTGGAATGACATGAGGGTATATAATGACAGATTTTTCATTTTTTGGGTGAAACTTTAAGAACGAATCAAAGACAAATCCATAGATCTGCCTGCATGAATCAAACCTAAATCAGAGCTCTGTCTTCCACCAAGTTTTACCAAGAAAAGAACTGAGTTATTTATTTGTGTTCTCTCTAGTTGGTGCTTCCAGAGTACTCTATCCATGGACTCTTCTGTATCATGTTCCTGTGTGCTCAGGAGTGGCTTACAGTAGGCCTGAATATCCCTCTGCTCTTCTACAACACATGGAGGTGAGCATCTGAACCAGCCTTTACTCCCCTTAAACAATCCATGGGACTATAATGTGCCTACTACCGGTCAGATATCAATGAAATAGGTGTCCTGAGAAATCACACCTGTACCCTGATACATGAACATTACTTCTGATATTAATATACCTCTATCAAAGTTTTTTTGTGAGTATTAAGTATAAAAATGCTAATTATAGACATTTAAAATAAAAAAGCCATTATTAACAGCTCTATTTGACTGAATGAGTGATAAATCATTATTATTATTATTATATATCAGATCAATTCCATTATTAGTTATCCTACATTAAAGTTCCTTGCCACTAAATGTACAGTGTGTTTCTAATCTTTTCACTGTGCATTAGTCTTTTTCATTTTTGGGATGAATAATAGCAGACTGAATTTTTCATGAATTTTTTCAACAACTGAGGAATTCATAACTTGGATAAAATGAGCTTCAGTCACTTTGCAGTGGAGCTCTGAATCTTCCTTCAGGGTTTGTTACTGAATGTTCAGAGCTGTTGTCAATTACTGCCATCATCCTGAGAATATGAGAGATCATTCTGTTTTTTTATTATTATTATTATTTTGCAGAATGATGAATGGTGAAACACTGAACTAAATCAGTACAATAGTAATGGTGGATTTTGATTATTTTTATGAAGTTACATTTGATTAGCTGGTTAATTCACTTTTCAATGATTTTCAATAAAATCAATAACAAACAAAATGTATAGATCCAATGATGCTATTCTCCAGTGCACTGTCACTCTCTTCTTCCCTTTGTTTTGTTCCAATTCTTTCACATTTTTCTTCCTAATGCACTTAAAGCCTTTACTCCTTGTTTTTGGTTTTCCTAAAATAATTATTACGTCAGGGGTGGTGTTTTTCCTCATCTTACAAATAAAGATATTTAAGTCATCCATCGCCAAAAATGACCTAGATTTAACAGAAATACTTACAAGGCTTACAAGAGCCAAATAGATCAATTTTATTAAAGATTAAAAAAACTGAAACCAAATCAAAGGTGCACATAATGTTTCAAGACGCACTACCCGCTTCGTGTTTTTTCCCATTTTCGGCAGGTACTTCCACAGCCCCACAGACACTAAGGAGCTTCTCTACGATCCAGCGTCTGTCATGAATGGAGACACACTCAAATTCTGCCAAAAAGAAGCCTGGTGCAAGATGTCTTTCTTCGTCCTCTCATTCTTCTACTATCTGTATTGGTGAGTAGATATTCAGACTCAAGGTTTATGTCTCAACCAAACTTTATCATCTGCTAATGAGGTTCTGTGCAACATCTACACTGATTTTTATATCTTTACGGCCAAATGTTTTTTTTTTAGTTTGTGCATTTTCTATAGTATATGCTATCTCAAGCCTATAGCATAGCAGAGATGTACACTTAAACAAGCATTTAAACTGACAAGGACGCCAGCAACATGCCTTTGGGGAGAATTCCTGATTCTTTTTTTCCTCCACACTATATCACATCACATTAAATGTTAATATACACATAAAAACGCACATTCTATAAAGGTTCACCCTTCAAGCGAACAGGCCTTATGACCTTTTGTCAGATCAAAGGCAGTTGTTGTGTATCAGCCAAATTATTTAATTCATATTATTTGCTTCTGGAATTGAAATTCTAGGCCAAATACAGCTGTTTTACCCCCTTTTTTCCAGCATCTACTGGTACACACTCACTCTTTGAGAAGTGATGGTAGTGAGTTGGTGCTTTTCTTCACAACAGTCAAGCCACCTTGTGAATCTTTACCCTTCCTCTAACTGCTTGCTTTTTATTACTACTTTCTTAAAGGAATGTTTGGTAACACTTTATTTTACAGTGTCCTTGTTGTCACGGGTGCGTGCTGGCAGGAAGACGAAGACAGGTGATTACAGTTCCAAATGTAGTTTAATAACAGGTAATCCAAGAAACAGGCAGACAGGAATTCTCACGACACAACTAAACATAATGGTGACCGGACAAGGAGTGACAGAGAAGGAACAATTTAAGTAGTGAACACAAATGAGGATGATTAAATACACACAGCTGACACATAAAAAACGAATAATGACCGTAACTATGGAGACAGATGGGTGGCAGGAGTCAGAACAAAGAAACACGTGACAAATGAAAACAAACTGAAAGTCCATGAACAAAACTAAAAAGAATGCTGACACTTGTTACGTTACATGCACTTACTGTACTTACATAGTTACATGCAACTAACCCTAAACAAAACTCAAATCCTAACACTGTAGTAAGTACATGTTGTTCAAATAAAATGTAACCGAATGTTCAGTACAAGTTAAACTAAATCAGCAGCATTTGTGGCATAATTACCACAGAAAATAATTTCTAATTATTGGAGGTTGGAAGGAATGGAAGTTAAATGAGGCTGACAATAAATGTTAAAGCACACAATGTTTTAGCCATGAGTATAGTATAACCACGATGCTTAAATATTATATGTGTTAGAGTAAACGGTCCTACTCGACCCGCTCTGAGCAGGATTTGAACCGGGGTCTCTGACATGGGAGCCAGATGCGCTAACAAGGACACTGAAGACCGTAGCCTCTAGCGTCAGTCGCTAACAAGCCTCTTGAGGCAAGGGGAGTGAGGTTTATACGCCCTGCTCTACGTACGTTACACTCACCCCCCCTAAACCTCACTCCCATCTAGGTCACGGCATGTAACTTGTCCTACTCGACCCGCTATGAGTAGGATTTAAACCGGGGTCTCCGGCACGGGAGGCGGGCGTGCTAACAAGGACACTAAAGACCACAGCCTCTGGCGTCAGTCGCTAGTAAGCCTCTTTAGGCAAGGGGAGTGAACTATACACTGCTAGCTCTACATCTGTTACACTCAACTCCCTAAACCTCACTCCCATCCGGGTAATGGCACCAAATGTAACCGGTCCTACTCGACCCACTCCAAGTGGGATTCGAACCGGGGTCTCCAGTGTGGGAGGCAGTGACGCTAACAAGGACGCTAAGAACTGCAGCCTCTTGTGTCAGTCGCTAATGCGCCTCTTGAGGCCAGACGAGTGACGTTTACACGCACCACTCTTACTGGCCTACATCTGTTACATTAGCATGACACTAATGTGATAGAATCACTTACCAACCTCCACTGTTAACAGGATTTAGACAATGTTACTGTCAAGTTATAAGTGCTCAACAAAAATATGAGAATCACATTTTTGCTTTTAATTTATATAGACACTGGCGCAGTTTACTTTGTTTAATTATTTCTGTGGTAATCAACATTAACTTAACTTGAGCTTAACTTGGAATAATCAGTCAGGGCAGTGATTTAAAAGCAACAAAACTAAACTTCTTATAAATTCTTATATACCAGGTGCTGGTCATATAATTAGAATATCATCAAAAAGTTGATTTATTTCACTAATTCCATTCAAAAAGTGAAACTTGTATATTACATTCATTCATTACACACAGACTAATATATTTCAAATGTTTATTTCTTTTAATTTTGATGATTATAACTGACAACTAAGGAAAATCCCAAATTCAGTATCTCAGAAAATTTGAATATTACTTAAGACCAATACAAAGAAAGGATTTTTAGAAATCTTGGCCAACTGAAAAGTATGAACATGAAAAGTATGAGCATGTACAGCACTCAATACTTAGTTGGGGCTCCTTTTGCCTGAATTACTGCAGCAATGCGGCGTTGCATGGAGTCGATCAGTCTGTGGCACTGCTCAGGTGTTATGAGAGCCCAGGTTGCTCTGATAGTGGCCTTCAGCTCTTCTGCATTGTTGGGTCTGGCATATCACATCTTCCTCTTCACAATACCCCATAGATTTTCTATGGGGTTAAGGTCAGGCGAGTTTGCTGGCCAATTAAGAACAGGGATACCATGGTCCTTAAACCAGATACTGGTTGCTTTGGCACTGTGTGCAGGTGCCAAGTCCTGTTGGAAAATGAAATCTGCATCTCCATAAAGTTGGTCAGCAGCAGGAAGCATAAAGTGCTCTAAAACTTCCTGGTATATGGCTGCGTTGACCTTGGACCTCAGAAAACACAGTGGACCAACACCAAAAGATGACATGGCACCCCAAACCACCACTGACTGTGGAAACTTTATACTGGACCTCAAGCAACGTGGATTGTGTGCCAGACTCTGGGACTCTGATTTCCAAAGGGAATGCAACATTTACTTTCATCAGAGAACATAACTTTGGACCACTCAGCAGCAGTCCAGTCCTTTTTGTCTTTAGCACAGGCGAGACGCTTCTGGACACAGGCTTGGACACAGAGCTCTTAGAACAGCCAGCCTCTTTTGCAATGACCTTTTGTGTCTTGCCCTCCTTGTGCAAGGTGTCAAGGGTTTTCCTTAGTTGTCAATTATAATCATCAAAATTAAAAGAAATAAACATTTGATGTGTGTAATGAATGAATGTAATATACAAGTTTCACTTTTTGAATGGAATTAGTGAAATAAATCAACTTTTTGATGATATTCTAATTATATGACCAGCACCTGTAATGTCTGATTTGAGGAATACTGTCTATTTGTCTGCCCTGCCTAGTTTAACCCCTGTGGCTTGAACTTCAAGTTTTTTATTTTACTCTAACCCTTCGTAATAACAGCAATGTTGTGCTCCCTTATACGAATCAATCTTACAAATCAATTGCAAATCCAATATTAGCTCACTAGGCCATCACCCATCCAATAGTAGGCTTTTTCTAAACGGCATTCAAACCTAATGACTCAAGAAAGGAGCGTGCCACTTTGATAGAAGTGAAAGAGAGAGAATTGGGCAAACGTCACACTAGTTCTCATGTGTTTAAGCTTCACAAAGATTGCAAAGGCATGAGGAACATTGTTCGCCTCAGGCTCCATCAGGTTCATATCTGTGATCATTGCTGAAATACCTTTTTCATTGATCTTCCTTCAACACTAACACTGAAAACATGTTCTTAGGACGCAACTAAGCCACAGTCTTTAATAATAAAGCAGTTCTCCATTTGAAAACATATTTATATTTGAGACCAGCCTTGAGCTGTGTGCACTGAATATTACCATGATGGTCAACCATCAAAAAAACTTTTTCTGATTAGGTTAAATATATGTGCTGCATAAGCAGCAGTGATATAATTCCAAAGAACATGCATTGATCTACTTTCTTTTTTTTAAAAGATTAGGAATATAAAAGCAACCCACGCCACTACTTTTCCAACCCCCACACGCTGAAGATAATAAGACACAGCGAGCCAAGAACTGCTTATGCAGTTTTTATCAGGGCAACCCCTTATTATGTATTAATGCCTGTGGACAGCATTTGGCATGACATCAATGGCCCCTAGTGTGAAGTCAGCACAGAAATCCAACATACATCAACATATGGCAGTGCATTCTAAATAAATACAATCCATATCATGACCTGCCCGGAGTGATCCTCAAGCTGGTGAAGCTGTCATTTTTCCATAGCGTCAGCTGCTTTGAAGCCTCTCGCCTTATATTTCCACAAGCTGAGGATGAATACTGTGGTTTCAGCTGGATCATTTGGGGACAAAATGTGTCTTTGTGTTTGTTGTTAGATAGGAAGAAATGAACTAATTAAAGCCCTTCCCTGACAGAATGATTGAACCCATGGGCATAAGCTATTTTCACAGAATCAAAAAGTAGCGTGCATAAAGGGAGTCCCTTTTTCTCACCAAATGCATAGCATGGAAGCTAGGAGTGATGTATCTATCTATCTACAGTATCAGATTAGAACGTCTAATATTTTATCAAATTCTACTCAGTAATTTATGATTTTAGTAGGCCTATAATTTTTTGCACACAATGCCAGCAATGTCTGTTTGTTTTGTCTTCCAGTATGATCTACTCCTTGGTGACCTCATAACAGAGTTCTCAACACAGAAGTCAAGTCCAGAAAGCTCTAAACTACATTTAAATGAAAGAAGAGCACCGCTAGACACAAGTTCAACACACTGCAGTGTCTGAACCTACAGAGAAGACTTGACCCCATCAGAAGAACCCTGTGCTGTTTACAGATCTGACTTAACGCCCAAGACGTCTCATGGACCCGGTGTGACGCGCTTTTCACAAGCTCACAGTAACGTTTGCAAAGATTGTCTCAGGCATAGCACAACATGTCCTTTATCACTTTGAGAAGCAAAACCTGCCAACCTTTACACTCACTACATGTAGCTTAAAATGAATGGCGGATTTGAACAAATGAAATGAAACGATGACTAACTTGATCAGTGAATGTTTCATTCTTACTAGTCACACACTAGGCCACTGAGTTTGATTATACATGTGTGAGAAGCTTTTGTGATATATTTTATGTGTATTTGTGCACTCCTAGCATAAGCGTTTTTAATATGAAATGCGTATCTGTTGCATTACTCGTGTACATAGAGAACTTTGTGTAATGCTTTTATGTGTTGGTGTCAGTTGGTTGAGATGTTTTTGGACTTTATATTTACAAATGCTAATATCGAGGCTTTATTATAGAAAACAAAAGCCACTTTTCCACAATTTTGCACAAAGTTGTTATGAGTTTGCACAATAGATACAGATATATTGGTTGTGGTGGAAAAACAAGTCATATTTATATACCCAGTAAAAGTCTTCCAAAATATTGCAGTGTATCAGACTATCATAGATTTTCATTCTAGGGAAGAAATTAAAACCACAGCCCATGATCTACAAATTTCACTTTCTCATTTTGTATTATCATTATTATATTAACTGTATTACTGTTATACAACAAGGTCAGCAATACTGAAACACGTTATTTAAGGAACCATTGCCTGATTTTCTTTCTTTATTCTATCTATCCATCTATCCATCCATCTATCTATCTATCTATCTATCTATCTATCTATCTATCTATCTATCTATCTATCTATCTATCTATCTATCTATCTATCTATCTATCTATCTATCTATCTATCTATCTATCTATCTATCTATCTATCTATCTATCTATCTATCTATCTATCTATCTATCTATCTATCTATCTATCTATCTATCTATCTATCTATCTATCTATCTATCTATCTATCTCCCAGCCCCCAAAAAACCTTGTTAAGAGTTCATTAGTGTTTCTGACTACTTCTTTCTACAGATTTTAAACAACAATGTTGTTGGATCAGTCAGGCTAACTGTCCGAAGTAACCACATGATGCATATGAGCATAAACCCCTCAAGACTACTATGTGATGCTGTGGTTAAGCACCATATATAATGCAGAGTACTGAAAATAGCAGTAGACATACTACATAATTTTCATTGCCGTGTAGGGGATAATAATACCAGTCCCTAGCAGAACTATACTCTGCTGCTCTCATGTAGCCTGCTTTTGTATGCCTTATGTAGTTACACATATGATGACCAAACATTTTCTATATCCTTACTGTGGACGTGTTCACCCATCCAAATATCATTTAAGAAATTTGTATATGAAATAAAACAGACTATTTTAAAACTGTTTAAAATAGGTCCTTTCTTATGCATGCATGCAGTGCCCGTATGCTTCAATTCCACTGAGAGAGTTGGAGGCATTGTTTTTTTCACTCTGAAATCATATTAATTTAATCAGTCATGCGGTTCATGATCCATATGTGGTTATTTCACTCAATTACCCACAAAGCATTTCTCACATCTCCTCATTTGAATCCTCACCCCGGAGTGACTCTCTGAAAAACATCCACCTCGGACTCACGCGTGCCCCCATCTCTCTGATGTCTCTTCTTCTGGGAACGTTGCCTCCCGCTCATGAGTCGACTATTATATGCGTTTTCCGGCGCCAAGCCATGTGTGGCAGTGACTGGCTGACAGATCGGTGACAGGCTGTCCTCCTGCTCCACCTGCTATCCGTCCAAATCACTGCCACATGCTCCGTAATTACAGTTTGTAAAGGATGCAGCTCCATTTGCCAACGATCTAACACTTTGCCACTTATAGCCGTGAAATGAACGTCATCAGATGTCTGCAGGTCCTGGCATTCGAAGAGCTTTCTGCCACCCTTTCAACACCCATCTCTGACCCTGGTTAGAATGCTGTGGCACAAGATAAGTGATGAATTTTGGCTCAGGCCTCAAAGGGACTCATGGGACATGAAGATGCATAACTCAATGAAGTACAATAAAAGGGTATTTTTGGTTTATAAAAAAAATAATCATTCTCATGAAATAGCGCCTTATCTTTGCTCTTAAGAGTTCCATGTGTTCCACTCTCGGAAAATATCCTTGCCCTCAAGCGAAGAGCTTTGCACATTATGTGCTTTGACAAGTGTGGTTGTCCCCCACACAGTGCTGGATGGGCAACCTGTCAGCTTGCCGGGTTTCTCAGATGCCCAACCTGTCAGCACAGATTACCCATGAGGCCATGGATTTCACTTGCCTTCTCTTTCTTGGATTGGATGGCTTTTTCACCTTGTTTTCTGGCCGCACAAACAAACGCACACATATTAGTGTAGTCTGGCTTACATTCGCATTTTTCAAAACTTTGTACAGTCTGCGATTGCTGGCACATCTTAGCCAGTGTTCTGGCAACAGAACATTAAACCTAATCGTTACCCAAGAGAAGAACAGTCGCCAAGGTGCTGGTGTTTTTTTTTATTTATTCATTTTTTTATCTGGCAGCTGTTCACAAAGATTTTGTTCTTGACTTACTAATACATCCTCTTAAGTATCAAATAATCCTTAAAAAGCCGAATAAAGGATCCAGTAAATCTTATTATCTATTGTTCTGGGTAACAATAGCAAGTAATCACATCTGTAAACTTTCCCAATCTGGTATCTGTTTTTTTACCCTTTTTGTTTTTCTATTCTAAGATTAGGACACGCTATATATTTGTATCTATAAAACTCATTTATAGTGTGTTAGAGAAATATTAGGTTTTTATATTGTATTATCTAGGATAATATTTACTTTTTTGTAAATATTGACAGCGTATCTAAGATAAACAGTTTTTGCATGCTCCAGACTGTCACTCTGTGCAGTGCTGTGGATTTTTTGTGAGTCTTTCTGAAGGTTACTTATTTAAACCAAGGGGCAAAAAGTGACTGTCTTTATAAATTAATTGTTAGTAGGCGGAAAGCAGTACGTGACAAAAGAAGTATGTCCGAAATCATAGTATTCATAAAATAGTAGGCAAAAAGTACCCTGATGACCTACTACTTCTGGCAAGATGTGGCACTTTACTATCCCATGAGGCCACGGGAGAGGATTTGTGAATGGCAGTGAACTGAAGCTGGTAGGTCATATGATAATAACAACATGGCAAATTTATTATGTCTATCTTGTACGGTACTTTTTTAGTGGTTGCAAAGTAATTACTTCAAAATAAGTACCTTCTCAAGAGAGTTTGTGATTTCGGACGCAGCCTCAGTCTTTATGAGTGAGTCATTGAATCATTCATTTAACCGATTCATTCAAAATCATTGAGGAACTAAACAACTTTTTTTCGTTGGTGGCAGCAAAAACAGAAGAAAGTAATTGCTAATATTGTGACTAAAATGTAAGTATTTACTTTTCCCCAGAACTATACACATGTGTTGTTGTTGTTGTTGTTGTTGTTGTTGTTGTTGTTGTTGTTGTTGTTGTTGTTGTTGTTGTTGTTGTTGTTGTTTCTTCTTTTTTTAAATTTAAAAAGATTCTGCTGTCAACTTAGACTGGGTAAACACAGCCATTTCTGCCGGTGATTTGATTTCGCCCTACAGCTCAGGCTGGAAACCTGTACATAATAATAATAAATAATAATTTGTTATATTTATAAAGCACTTTTCTAGGCACTCAAAGCACTTTACATGGAAGGGGTAATCCCTCAACCACCACCAATGTGCAGCATCCAATATGGATGATGTGACGGCAGCCATATTGTGCCAGAACGCCCACCACACACCAGCTTATTGGTGGAGAGGAGGAGACAGTGATGAAGCCATTCGTATATATATATATATATATGGGTATGATTAGGAGGCCATGATGGACAGAGGCCAATGGGCAAATTTGGCCAGGATGCCGGGGTTACACCCCTACTCTTTACAGAGAGTCAAGACCTCTCATCCGAAGGACGGTGCTTGTTACAGTATAGTGTCCCCATCACTATATTGGGGTGTTAGAACCCACACAGACCACAGGGTGAGCACCCCCTGCTGGCCTCACTAACACCTCTACCAGCAGCAACCTAGTTTTCCCAGTTGGTCTCCCATCCAGGTACTGACCAGGCTCAGCCCTGCTTAGCTTCAGTGGGAAACCACTCTTGGGCTACAGGGTGATATGGCTGCTGGCAATATTTCATATTTCTATCCTATTTCTGTAACAAATTTGGGGGGACCAATCTCAAACCGGCTTATCCACCTGGCGCACTATTGGCGGGTTTAACAATGACAGATATAGAAACGATGGATCATTGGTCTTATTGGTTGAAGGACTATCCAATTGCGTACAGAGTCATTTGAACTATGCATGTTGATCATGCCTCTTGTGCAGTAGAAAATACAGAGCAGACTCCCCAGACCAATGTTCAATCTTAAAAGATTGAGCTTGGTCTGGTGATAGCCAGACAACTGTCAACTGGCATTGAAACCCTTTTTGATTTTAAATTAAACTTTAACTTTTTCTGTTTAGTGTACTATAAAAACAGGGTTTTCTTGCCTTATTATTGGCTATATTGTCATATCAACTAACCTCAAAAAACTTCAACTACTGCCGTCTGTGAATCATATCTTGGGGTTGTTAAAGGCAGATGAGCACCATTTGAGAGGAATGCAAGAAAATAAAAGCTGATCCTTGCAAAAGAGAGCAAACTCTGATCCTTTCTAGTTAGATAACAACACTGATGCCTGTATATGATGCACAAATTGGTCCACTGGGTAAACTAAAAAATGATGCTGAGAGTTCTGAGCAGACATCAGAGGATGTTGTCCTCTGCAATGATTCCCCAGCTCCCAGTGTCTGAATCTAAAATCCATTTCAAAACACGCCAGTGGGGATGTAGAAAGGCGACAACAACACCATCAGGTGGAAAGCACAGTGTTAGCCTCTCTATTGTTTGCACAAAACATTTATTTCCTCCCACCAGCTAAAAAAAAGATGCCAAACCTGCCAAATCTCCACAATCTAACCCATTTAGCTCAATACAGTGACACTTCCTACTGTATATCTGCAAACTGACAAAACCTTAAACAACTCTCTCTAACAAACAATCTGTGCTTTGTGTTCCTAAATGTCCTGGATAGTTTGGTAAAGATATAAACATATATATACACTATTATTGCCAAAAGTATTGAGACACCCCTCCAAATCATTGAATTCAGGTGTTCCAACCAATTCCATGGCCACAGGTGTACAAGATCAAGCACCTAGGCATGCAGACTGCTTCTACAACATTTGTGAAAGAATGGGTCGCTCTCAGGAGCTCAGTGAATTCAAGCGTGGTACCGGGATAGGTTGCCACCTGTGCAATGAGTCCATTTGTGAAATTTCTTCACTACTAAATATTCAATGGTCAACTGTTTGTGGTATTATAACAAAGTGGAAGCAATTGGCAACAACAGCAACTCAGCCATGGAGTGGTAGGCCACATAAAATCACAGAGTGGGGTCAGCGCATGCTGAGGCGCACAGTGTGCAGAAGTCGCCAACTTTCTTCAGGCAATATACAAACCTCCAAACTTCGTGTGGCCTTCAGATTATCTCAAGAACAGTGTGTAGAGAACTTCATATAATAGGTTTCCATGGCCAAGCAGCTGCATCCAAGCCTTACAAAGCCTACACTGACACTGGACTCTAGAGAAGTGGAGACGTGTTGTCTGGCAATCCGATGGGGAAGTCTGGGTTTGGCGGTTGCCAGGAGAATGGTACATGCCTGACTGCATTGTGCAAAGTGTAACGTTTAGTGGAGGGGCGATGTGGGGTTGTTTTTCAGGGGTTAGGCTTGGCCCCTTAGTTCCAGTGAATCTAACTCTTGTCCAACATCAGTGCCTGACCAATCAAATGCGCTTATAGAAAAATGGTCAAAAATTTCCATAAACACACTCCTTAACCTTGTGGAAAGCCTTCCCATAAGAGTTGAAGCTGTTATAGCTGCAAAGGGTGGGCCAACTCCATGTTAAACCCTAAGGATTAAGAATAGGTTGTCATTAAAGTTCATGTGCATGTAAATGCAGATGTCCCAAACCGTGTGCAGATTTATCAATATGCAATATATAGCTCATTTATTGAATTATATTGGCTCTGATTTACTATATTATATACAGTATCACCTAATTCAAGTGTGAATGAGGTTGATTCAGTCATGGGTAATTCCAGTGTGTTGAGAAAGGGCAGAGTCGGCCATCTGACTTTATTAAATGCATGTGGGTGCATGTGGTGATTCAGTGACCTGAAGCAATAAGGACTTCTAACTCATGAGGATGTGCATATTAAAATAGCAAACTGGTCAGAGCACTTAGATTCAGTCAGAAAAACAAATAACAATACACCCAGAAATAAGCTTTTGGTGATTTGTTTCTATGCATTCCATAGAATTCAACCAAATTCCACCAAAAGCTCTGAAAAGAAAACACCCCACAGATTCCGTCTGGACCTGCTAATGACAAACGTTTCTTGATAAATGAGTGGTTCAGAGAAAAAAATCCTCTGACTTGAGAAGTAAAATGATCAAATATTCTCATGAGGCCATCGATTCAATCTCAACACATTTCTCAGCTTTCTCGGCTATTAATAACAATTAGCAGTGTTAACAGACGCGCTCCCCTATAACGAGAGTGGCTGTTTGCATTTATCTTGGGCTCTTGGCTCTGGCTTGTGAGTGGATATGCCTCAGTGAATCTGGTGGAGGACAGCGCAAATGCCTGGGTCTCAATGAGTCTGTTAATTATGTTCAATTTGTGCTGCCTCTTTACTCTGTCTTAACCTTCAGCCTCGTCCTTTGACTGCCTCGGTCATATCGCTCATACCTGCACAGCATGTGGGAGGGCGATGGAGAGGAAACCACTTAAGCAGACTGAACCGATGTCCTTTACTGTAGGAAACAGCATGCTTCCTTTAATTCATGCCGAACTGGAGATGTGTATTGATAGGATTTACTGTAACAGCTTTGTTCTGATGGATTAAATTTTCACTAAAGGATGGCATAAGATGTGTTGTGTTTTGGTTATGCCCTTCTATGAATCTGCCAGTCTGATCTCTTGGCTGCCATACTCTTGGAATGCTCCCGCTCACACCTGTGCATGGATTATAAAAGATTTGTGTGCCTTCTGTCATGCTATAAACAAGCATGTGAAAGCTAAATATGGCCCAGAATAGTCTAGAGATATATATATACAATAAATAAAATGATCAGTTTCTACAAAAATATTAAGCAGCACAACCGTTTTCAACAGTGATACCTCAAACCATTCCTGAACAATGTATGCAGTGTGGCAGGGTGCATTATCCTGTTGAAAGAGGAAAGAGAACACCATTGTCATGAAGGGTCTGCAACAATGTTTTGGTATAGGTGGCACGTGTCAAATTTACGTCCACATGAATGGCCAGGCCCAGGGTTTCCCAGCAGAACATTGCCCAGAGCATCACACTCCCTCCACCAGCTTGTCGTTGTCCCACAGTGCATCCCAGGAAAATGGCGCATATACGTTCACAGCCGTCCATGTGATGTAAAAGAAAACGGGACTCATCGGACCAGATGACCTTTATTGATGACCCATTACCAGATGACCTACAGATCTTTATTCCTGCCCATTTCTCTCAACTCATTGATTACGAGAAATAATTGTTTGCTAACCATCTAACCTTCAAGGACATTAATATTGTATATCAATGATACACTTCACTTGTCATAATGTCATAATGTTTTGGCTCATTAGTGTAAATAATGTTTTTGGAATAAATATTTATGATTATAATTTTTTCTTAAGATCTACGTATATATCTATTTCTTTCATGACAACTCTCGTAGTGTATTTGCATGGTAAGGGTTATGACAATAGGCGTTTTACCCTACCAGGCGAACGGTTCTCATTGCGTAACCACCATCTGGAACAGTTTTGGTTTAATTTTCTTCTGTGGGGCTGATAGCGGCCGCTCTTTGGAATGTAATACAAAAGCATCAGTCATTGCCTTGGTAACACAACAGTTTACTAATGATATGAGATGTAAATAATGACCGCATTATGCGGATGATTAGATATTTATTTTAATTTAATTTGTAATTAGTTTATATTTCATGGAAAAGAGCAAACAGCGCCCCCAAAGAGCCCCTTAGGGTAAGAGAACAGAACCAAAGTATTGCGATATCATTCTTTTCTCTTTTTTTCTTTTTTTTTGATGACAATAATTAAATGTACAACATAATTGAAGAAATTAGTCTGATTCAAGAGGAATATCAGAAAGACCAGTCCTGACTGGATGAGAGGAGGAGCTGGGGATGGAGGAGGGTAATTAGCTCCTGAGCAACACGATAAAGCAGCTGATAATACTGAATGAACCATATATATATATATATATATATATATATATATATATATATATATATATATATATATATATATATATATATATATATATATATATATATATATATATATATATATATATATATATATATATATACATATATATTATTATTATTATACTTATAGACAGAATTTAAAAATTACATAATATAAAGAAATAGATTTAAGATTATTCATACAAATCTTAAAAATGAATTTATCAAAAATGTTTCACTGCAATCAAAAACGTGTGAAAATATTACTTAACTGAAAGTTTTTAAGGTACATAAAATACTATAAAATAGCCATAAAAAAAAGCATTTTCCCTAGTCTTTTGGACCTCATTGGGAATGTGGCAGTGGGGATTTCTCAAGTTTTTAATATTCACATGAGGTGGTATCCTGGCCCAAACACTGGCATCCCCCAGTCCAAATAAATCTCTGTCAGCTTGCCCAGAACTAAGGGCTGAAGACTGGCCAGCAGAGGGGAACAGACAAGGCGCTGGCAAGCAAACGTCACCTCCTCATGCACTGATGCACATTCAAATTCTCCATGCCCTTCTCTACTAGCACCTATTTAATATTCAAGAACATTCACCTCTGCGTTAAGCCAACAATTTAAAGCACTGACTCCATGGGAAATATTCTGCCGAAGAATAGAACATATACACGTAAATGTTTTGGTCTAAATCCATGCAACCAATACTATAATGTCACATCAAAATATAATCAAGTTTAATGCATTTTACATTGCTTCAAAAACAATAAAAACACAATAAGCTCAAGGGAGGCAAAAGAGACACTGCTACTTGAACTCAAATGTTATATTTGTTATACAGTATACTTTTGTATTGTCAATTATTTTCTCATCCAAGTTTTATTGAAGAAGCACTGCCTCCTCAGAGAAAAAGCCCCTAATGTGAGATGCTCTTGAGTTAGACCTCTGTCCACAGATTCAGGGATGTTGTACTCATAAACAAATCTAATAACAAATTGTCTGCTGCAGTTCCTGAAATAGCTGTAAGCATGTTAGTGGCTACTGGGGATCTGCAGTTCACCCCCATGGCCACACCAAAACCCAGCACAGAAAAATCATCTGAGCTTGAACAAACAACCCAGCCGTCAAAGCAGCGATAAGAGAGGGATTTTAATTCCCCTGGTCCAAACCATCATCTTGAGAGCTTTCATTCTCTCTAGCATTTTCGCAACACCCTGTTCAGTATGATCAGCATGTTTTGTATCATTCTGTATTTCGTGATAATGACTGGCAGAGTATATGTTTAACAAGAAACGTGAACGTTTCTCGTTAAACACAAAAAATATGTAACTTTATATTTTAAACTCCTACAGAAAATGCTACTTCTCTTCCACGTGTTAAGGACTGTGTTAAGGTTGCAACGTCAGGTGACCAAAATTCAATGTCAGCTCAACGTCTAATGCCAACGTTAATTTGACGTCCAAAACCGACGTCAGCTGACGTTGATATTTAGTTGTTTTTAGGTTGTGTTGTAAAATAACCAAAATCTAATGTTGAACCAACGTCAAAGTTGTGAGGTACGGTGACCAAAACCCAATGTCTCCTTAACGTCATAATGGTAACGTCCACACAACTTCAAATTCGAACACCATTAGACGTTTTTGGTTTCAGGTTGTGTTGTTAACTAACCAAATCCAATGTTGAGCCAACGTCTGAAGCCAACTTCATATTGACGTCAATCTCCAACGTTGGACAGACTTTGCATTGTGGTTGAAAATGAAAAACGGGTTGACGTCAGAACCCAACATCATATTGACGTCAACCTCCAACGTTGGGTTCTGACGTCAACCCGATTTTCATTTTCAACCACAATGCAACGTCTGTCCGATGTTGGGGACCAACGTTAATCTGGCGCCTGCTGGGTAATGAACCTTTTCTAGGCTGTCTATAACTTACATTAATCCTGTTCTCTGTTTTTGCCTTCATACTTTCATCCATAAAGTAAGTTTTCCTTATCTATCCTTAATTTCTGAGGACTCATTTTTCATATGGATGATGTTGAGAACATGTTTGTGTAGATAATGATGATGAGTCACCGACTGGATTCTGCCTCTCGCCTCTCTTACTGGATTAAAAGCAACGGCAGACCAACACATTTGCACATTCACTCATTATTCATCAATTGGTTGGTTGGAAATGCAGCATTCAGAGGGGGGATCTTAGCTTTTATTGAGGTCGAATGAATGTCTTGAGTGATGCAGAATACATTTTGTGGCACCGGATTAGTAAAATGCGGAGAGATTAATTTAGAAACACTGAGGGACAAAAAAGAGAGAGTGTGAAAATGTGAGTTTCTTGCTGGCTCGAGAAGCCAGTTTTTGTTGGGGAAAAAAAGTTGCTTCCTTTTTGTTTTTCATTGATGTGTGTTATTGGCACCATTGCAATTTATTGAGATATGATAAGGGGAGGTTAGGAAATGCTCTTTAATTAAGACGAGTACACCAAATGCATTGAAAACTTTCCTGATGGAAGCATGTGGTGTGCCTCCGTGACCTGTGACATGTGCAGTTTCATTGAGAGATGGAGAATGGCTCATCTGGAATGACACAATGATTGTACTGTTTGTCACTATTATGCACTGAAAAAAACTGATTCATAATTCATAAGGACATTGCATTTAGCTTATCAAAAACACAAACAGTAATATTGTGAAATATTATTTCAATTTAAAATAATGTTTTCTGGTTTAATAAATAAAACAGCTACATTTTCAGCATCATTGCTCCAGTCTTCAATGTCACAAGATCCTTCAGAAATCATCTTATATGCTGATTTGATACTCAAGACAATTTCGCATTACTATCAATGTTGTTGAAGTCAGCATGAAACAGAAGTAGCGACAGACTTTTCTTTATTGCAGTGTATAGCTTGAAAAGCTTGAAAAATTGTAGGGGGGGACTTTGTCCATCGGGAATTGCTTGGATGGTTGGATCAGTGTGGTTCGCTATTGCTGTGATCTCATGTGAGTGACAGGTTGCCCCGCCCTCGCACCAGTAAACGTGCTATCAGGGAAGAGATGGGATGTTGCTGCAAGAGGAAGGGGAATATATTTGGAAGAAAGATTACAAGGGCACATGGAAAAAAAAATTGTGCATGATAAATTCTTATAATAAATACAGTTGCTTAATATTCCCATCATACATTTGTTTTTTCGGGATTCTTTGATGAATAGAAAGTTCAAAAGAACAACATTGGCCCCAACATTGAACATAAATGTGTGTTGGCAGTGTGTGTACACAACCACCCTATAATGGTAAAAATCCACCCATTTCTTTTTTTTTAAATCCCCATAAATCATAAGCACTGTCTCAGATCAAGCCGTTTGCAGATTCTGGGGAATGTGACATCACATTTCACAGGCCCCGCCCACGAGTGTTGATGGACACTGCCGCAAAGACCCCGTCCTGAATGAGCTGTACACAGTTCGCCATGTTTATCTCCTCGCTAGAGCATTTAACAGCAGCATTCAAGTAAGAAATGTGTTCTTAATAAAGCTACTGAAGTTCATTCAGTCAAGAGCCGTGAGTGACTTTCTGTTTTTCTGCTGTATATTACACTGCTTTCACTTTAGTACACAGATGTAATATAAACACAGGATTTCTGTGCTGCACACCTTCACAGACATAGCCAACTGTTTTCATGTGAACTTTGTGTGTTTCTGACAGTTTGATTACAAAAACACATGAAAGACAAACTAGTCTAGCAGTTTAGTACTCACGGTCGCACAGACATCCAGCTCTCTGTGCGCATGCGTCAGGTCTGTGTGCTCAAGTTTAGAGTGATAAGGCTTTAAAAAGTTTGCAGATGATAATATTTCATAATGATGAAGAACTACAATGTCACATGATAATGATCGCAATAGAGATGATCATAAAAACCAAACAGATGTATCATGTTTCAGTTTTCATTCGCTGTTCACGAGCTGTGAAGGCTCTGCCCTCTGGGGTGGGGAGCAGCAGCTCATTTGCATTTAAAGGAGACGCACACAAAACAGCAAATTTTTCTCAAACCCAACAATTGGCATTTCACGAGTTCACACTTACATCAAATTAAATGGAGTAAAAGATTTATGCGTATTTGGCGTGCTGTCCGGGGGAGGGCTCCGGGCTCGGAATTTTGGCCCGAACCCAGAGTACCCCCCCCCCCCCCATGATAGGATTGGTCTAGAACTACACTGTATTGCGTTATGGATTGAGTTGACGTCTAATAGGTTTTTATTCAATCAAGTGAGGAGATGGGGTGGTGGAGGGATGCTAAGAAACTGTCAACGAAAGGAAGGTGAGTCAGCTGTATATAAACACTCCTCCTGTTGTTGATTGAATTGATTAGTTCAGTATGCTCCACTCGTGTTTAATTAGGTTTTAATTATCTGGGCGTGCTCCATTATTTAGAAAGGTTTAATTATCTGGACGTGCTCCTCCCGAAATTAGTTACTAAAACTTCACTTCCAAACGGGTATATTAAAGGGGTGGTAAAACACATTCTTTTGAAGGCTTGATTGTGTTTGTGGGGTGCACTGTAACATGTGTTCATGCTTCGTTTAAAAAAAAATTGCCTTATTTTTCATATATTTGACCTTTATTCTACACTGCTCTGTCCCTCCTTGTAAAACGGTCTGATGCTTTCCGGGTTGTATGAAGCCAGTCCCTCAAAAATACGCAGTGGGCTCAGATTGGTTAGCTGGCCCAGTGTGTTGTGATTCGCTAACCGCAGTGCACGTCGGAAACGTCACGCCCCTTACCGCCCGAATCAGACCCAGAACATTTGAGTGAAGATGATCGAGCAGAACCTGTTCAGTCCTCGAGAGTAAAGACTGCGGATCTATAATGATCGCTACTGAATGGCACTTTAACTTTTGTATTTTTAGAACGATTATAGCCAAATATCTGTCGCAAGAACTAACCCAAAACAAACACTAAGCACTGGCTTTAACTAGTAAGTTAGCCAAATCACACACAGAACCATGTTTAGCATGCCTGTAGATAAACAATACATAAAAGCTCTAATCAAAGAATCATTTACACTAATGCCAGGTTCGCTGTTGAGATTTTAACGTTAGTGTTTGTAACGTTAGGTGTTCGTCGGATAACGTTAAGTATGAATGAGCATTTAACAGACTGGTTTGCAGAACAGCGCTGTCATCTGTTTACTTCCTTGCTACAACCTATTACAGGAAAACACATCGATGAAAAATAAATCAGACTTACAGGTTGTGGCCCGTAAACAGCTTCTGTTTGTAAATCCAGCTTTCAGGACAAGCCGTTGTGCAAATCCTGTATTGAACTCGCGAAGTTTGTGGAAGATTGTGTTGTCCTCCGTGAAATGTGCAGCGCGCGCGTCGTGCATCCACGCACCGGCAGTGTTTTTTTCACGCAGCTGACGTTGTGCAAATCTGGCATTGAAATCGCGAAGACGGTGGATGCAGGGAGCCCTGCGCGCGCCTGATTCCCCGCTGACTCAAACACACGTGCATATAACATGCTGTATGTTAAACGCTCTGCAACGCACCCCCTTCCCAAGAAAGGCTGAACAGAGCAAGTACCCCAGACCTGCAATCCGGATGAAAATAACAGCGTTTCTTCGGCATTGCGGCAAAAACACAGCCTACTAACGCTTCCCCGCGGCGATACAAAATTGCCTCGCCCCCCTTATTTCATATTCCCCGGAGGAGGGGTTTATGTAAATATTGGGCCTGGTGATGTCAGCAAAACCTGGGTGAATGTGTAGTAGTCCCTAGCGGCCGTTTGCTGTAGTCCTTAGAAACTGATTTCTTTAAAAGCAAATATCTCCCTTTGCTTTAAACTTTGAACGTTGTAACTTTGCAGATGTTGTTTATGCTCAAGCAGCAACATTACACGTTAGCTAAAGTTAGAATAGTGAAATCGTGGTTTACCACCCCTTTAAGTGATCTGTTAGGAATTTTGTTCTGAACTTCACAGACACACTCTGGGGACACCTGAGACTTATATTACATCTTGTAAAAAGGGGCATAATAGGTAACCTTTAAAATTACGTCACACAAAGGCTGCCCTCTCATACACCTGCCACCTCAGCTGTCACAAAAACACATCCCCATCTCAAAAACAAGGTGAAATAATAACTCAACGTCATTTAAAAGAGTGGCCAGGATCAATACTGCAGCTTAATTGTTGCAAGCTTTTGTCCTTGCACCTTCCTCTCCCCCACACAGTCATAGCCCGCTGTTTGCTTCAGTCCGTATGATTCATTTAAAATGTCGCCTACTTCTCGCAATGCTTAAAATGGAACCGATGGAAATAAACAGATACTTTCTGACAATTTTTTGGATTCAATGATACTACACACACAAAGTTGTCATTAAATGCAAGGGAGTGATTCACAAGTTCACACTTACAAATAACCAGATAGAGTAAAAGAGTATGCGTATTTGGCGTGCTGTCCGAAAGGAGGGCTCCGAGCTCGGAATTTGGCCTGAACCCAAAGTACTGCCCCCGTATCCCTAGGAACCAGCCAATAGTGAGGAGTCGGGGTGGAAAACTGTCGAGGAACATTGGCAACCAGAGGTGTGCACTCGAGTCATGTGACTTGGACTCGAGTCAGACTCGAGTCATGAATTTGATGACTTCAGACTCGACTCGACAAAATGTACAAAGACTTGCAACTTGACTTGGACTTTAACATCAATGACTCGTGACTTCACTTGGACTTGCGCCTTTTGACTCGAGAAGACTTGCTACTTCCCATGAAAACCTGGGGGAAAAAAAATGTTCACACGGCCGCGCCGCTCTCAGTGTATCTGCATCTGTGAAAAAAACGTGCACCACCTGTATGCATACAGAGAGCACGCGCGCTGCCTGCACGACATCCAATCACTGTAGTCCCACGTTGGTTTGATTCGACAGTATCTAAGCAGGCACATTGCAAGACAACCACTGAAGCACAACAACGCACCAGTTGGCAAAATGATACCAAAGATAGTTTCGTTTGGCTATAAAAATTACGAGGTAGTCGACAAAAAACGAGTTGCAATTTGCAAAACATGCGGGTCGAAGATTACAGACGGAGCTGCCACAACGTCCAACTTTGTTCGACACCTGAAGTTGCACAAAGAAATGTAAGTTTTGAACGAATGCTAAGCACCTTATCGGATGTACCGTAACTTACTAGCTGCATATTTACTGTATCAACGAGAAAGTAAACGCACGTCTCCCTTGCTGGTTCATGCTAACAAAAATAGGGATTTTTGAACCCGGATTATATGAGGGTTAGGGTTAGGTGTGCAGGGTTTTTCCTACATTTAAATTTTTTTGGCGGCCACCAAAACAAATTTTTGTCCCGCCAAAGCCTTATTTGATCAGTTATTGTGATTTATGATTGATCGATGTAGTAGAGCAGTGTTTCCCAACCGGGGTGCTGTGTAAAAGTCCTTCATATTTTGTTCAAATTGTTCCAATAATTCTCTCTTTGTAAACTTTGTTCAATGCATGCGAGTGCTGCCGTATGACCACTCATTTTCGGCGTCATCACCCGGGTGTAGAGCCAGAAGACGCGAATGAGAAGTCACGCGCGCAAATAGTGAGTTCTCTTTCAAGTCTTGCTCTTGAACGGACAAACTCACACAAAAGTATGTCAACATGTCCATCTTGATGAGTTTTCTAGCAGACATAGTCTGTATATGTCTTAAAGGAGCTGTATGTAGGACCGTGGCCAAAACTGGTACTGCAATCACTTTCAAATTACTGTTGAGCGGTGTATCCCCTCTCCCCCTCCCCCTGACTCGAGGTTGCCAGATAGGCTGCAGGAACGCAGGTTTCTACAAAATGTATTGTCAGTATTGTGCTTGCAGATCACGTGGGTAGGGTACATTTTTACTGTGCGTGTGTGTGTGTGTGTGTGTGTGTGTGTGTGTGTGTGTGTGTGTGTGTGTGTGTGTGTGTGCGCGTGTGTGTGTGTGTGTGTGTGTGTGTGTGTATGGATGACCATGTCTGTCAGCCACCACCGAAGACCATTTTTGACCCAGGAAAAACCCTGGGTGTGCTGCCTCATTGAGGTTGTTTATGTAATTTTGGTTAATCACAACTAAGCTGAACTGTGTATGGAAGCTTATGTGTAGCAATATTCAATTTGAAATGTAATATGCAAAATGGCAATGCATTTCTGTATTTAAATTTGAATTTTCCCATACATTTGTGCAATGTGTGGTAAATGAAAATGAACATGCACTACTTTTAATATGTAAATTGAATAATCATTTTAACGCTTTATAAGTTGCAAAATTAAAATGTATTACAGAAATTATTAGATATGTTTAACATGTTCAAGCAAAAACTGTAGCAAAATTGTAATTTAAATGTTATTTTTTTCTTAATTGCATTTACACTCACAGTCACAGGTAAGACATTTGCGATTGCATTTCCATTAAGTGTCCCGCAACGAATGTAGCAAAATTCAATGTGCAATTTGAAAATGCATTCTGAGCCGATCATGTGCCCGTCCCGCCCTGTCAGTCACTGCGTGAAGTTGGCCTCGCCCCCACCCAGTGCAAAACGTCGGCAAAATAGGCTCAATCGTTTTTACTTCGTTTGTGTTAACTAATTTGAATAATAATGTTACCTAACGGGAATATTGTTTAGCTTATTTTTGGTTTAATTTAGTTTACTTTAATTATTTAATTTATTCAATTATTTTGTTTTACTATACTTTTCATGCCAACTTGCCGTGTCCCCCCTAGCACCCCCTTGCGGCACCCACACTTTGAAAATCACTGCTATAAAGCATATGACTTCAGTTTCTTGAGGGAAAGGGCTTTCTTATGACTTTTGAAGCAGTGAAAATATTCTTAATATTGCATACACTGAAACTGAAATGTATTATCGTATACCGTAATGTACAATAGATAATGAATATTAACACAACAACATTGATATGAGTAAAGAGTAGTTTCAAATACAACATGTGTGGCTATAAGGGATTTTCTGACATCTGTTTCATATTCTTCTCTGTTACAGGTATGAAGAATACCAGATGAACAAAAGCATCGTAGATGAATCACAACAGCCTTCAATCACACAATTCCTGGACACTCGTGTAGGGCGTTACAGCATGAGCCACCCACAGCAGAAGGCTATCTCCAATTCGATACTGTCTGACTTGATAATTGACTGCAATTTTCCTCTGTCAATTGTGGAAAATAAGAGCTTTCGTCACTTTCTGGCTGTGCTGGACACAACTCAACATTGGCTATGAGTTGGCTATGTATATATATATATATATATATATATATATATATATATATATATATATATATATATATATATATATATATATATATATATTAGGGGTGTAACGGTACACAAAACTGACGGTTCGGTACGTACCTCGGTTTTGAAGTCACGGTTCGGTACGGATTCGGTACAGCAGTTTTACAAAATTGCTTTTTATTAATTTTTATTCAACAGTGGTTTAATGAAAAAAAATTGTGTCTGTCCTTAAATTAATTCAGTTATAACTAAAAGTTTCTTAAAGATAATGCTGTAAACTATATAGGGAGCCCTTACTTACATATTGCTATTAAAGATTAACAACAGAGCCCAAACTATTAGCCTAAATTCAGTTGCTATTTATTTTTAGATATAATAATCAACACTCATAAGCTTCACATAAGGCAGTTTTTGCAGTAACTTCTAAATCGAATTATTATAATTTTTTCTCCAATTTTTTGTTGAAATATAATCATTTAGTGGCTGTAATTTTAATGACAGGTTTATTTAAACATACATTAAATAAACAAGACATCACTAACAGGCTAAGTAGTATATAATGAATATATATAGGCTAATATAATGAATATATAGGCTAATATAGTGCATGTATTCAGTGAAAGAGTTAATCTCTCTAACGTTAGTGAGCTAACAGCTGTGGACACTGACTTCTGAGGTAAACGTGATTCTACACGACATTGTTTACCAGCAGTTTTATTGTCTTTCCGCGGTTGAATCACCGATGGAGTGATTACACAACATATGATACGTTTCAGTAAGTTGTAATGTATCCTCAACAAGATATTAATTTATATTTATTCTCTTCCTGATCGCGACGCGTTCACTCGCGCGGCGCATGTTGAACTGATACGCGTCTATCAGTCACGTAACATTAAAGAGCATTAAAATGCATTTATCGTTTGAATTTCGTGATAAAATGGACTGAATACTCAATATGTTCGTGTGGGAACTAGGATTGAATTGTGTTCCGCGCTTTAAACAAGCCGACTGTTAACTGTTAAAGATTGCATTCATAACCGTTCGGTACACGCGTGCACCGAACCGAGAGCCTTGTACCGAAACGGTTCAATACGAATACGTGTACCGTTACACCCCTAATATATATATATATATAGGCCTCCTCTCGTGCTGATTGGATGGATCACTTGAACATGTTCCTCTCGAACTTTGTTAATAAAACATAATTTAAAGAAATGAAGTCACAAAGACTGAATAATTCAAGTATGTGCACTAGTGATGTCAGCCAGCTTCAAAGGCTTGAAAGTGTGCAGGATCATGTGGGGGAGTTTCTTTAGAACGACTTCTCAGCAAGCCAGCCTTTCAACTACCTTTTGTGCTCCACAATTTTTCAGCTTTCCAAAAGGAAAAAAGGACTCCTTTGAAATGCTTTTAATAAATTACTCTGCCATGCAGCAGGCTGTTAATGACTCGTTGAAGACCCAAACCGAAAACACAGCTCTGCTAAATTGCAGCGCACAGTGCGGGGCATTTCTAACGACGATGTGTGTTACAATGGCAGTTTTTCAGTATTCTACAGGGGGATTCAGGAATGCTAAGGCACAGTGGGAGGCGTCAAATTGCCTCTCTTAATTTGCCATTTGCAGCCGGTGAAAATGAGATCTATATCTCCGTAGTGATGGTATTGATCCATGGGATTGATCCACGGGACGTGACATGTCACATCCCATCACCACCACAGGACACAAAGTCCTCTGCTGATTAATGACACCCATACAGCACAGTAAACCATGCAATTACTAGAACCTCGATTGGGATTTAATGGAAATTTGTAAACCATTTTAACAATTATAGCAGGTAAATTTTTTTTAGAAAGAAGTTGGACAAAACATATAAAATATAAAAACTATGACTGATTTTGTCACTGTAGGTCATCGTACTTGTTTTCACTATAGTAGGCATTCCAACTGACTGCTTATATTATTATTGTGATTAACCTACTGTACTTATTGTTGGTAGGCTAAACCATATATACACTCACCTAAAGGCAAGGCAAGGCAAGGCAAGTTTATTTGTATAGCACATTTCATACACAGTGGCAATTCAAAGTGCTTTACACAGAAATGAAGTTAAAATAGTTATAAGTGAATAAAATAAAAATATATATAGTATAATAGTTATAATAGGAATTAAAAGGAAATTAAAAGGATATAAAAATAAAGATGAAATCCCCTATCTGGGGTGGAAGAAAATGGAGAGTCAGGTTTACTTTAAAAATATTTGTCAGGTAACTGTGCGTTTAGACAGTACCCTTACAAACAAATCTTCTTGGCCTAACTTGAGGGCGTTCTCTAGATGTTATACCCGCCAGAGCAGATCTAAACGGGTCTTCCTCGCACGGAGGGAGTACTCAAAAAATATTTGTCAGGTAACTGTGCATTTAAACATTACCCTTACAGACAAATCTTCCTGGACAGGAACACCAGGGCTATCTCTACTTTGTTCGACCGTCAGAGCGGATCTACACGGTCCTTCCTCTTACTACCAAGGCTATACAGATCTATCCATCAGAGCAGATCTAAACGGATCGTCCTCGCGCGGAGGGATTTCGATTTATCGCTCCCCCGTCTCTCAACCTCTTCCACCCAGACAGCCTTAACAAAATAAAAAATAATTAAAAATAAAAGTATAATTAAAAACTAAAAATAAAACAGGGTTAAAATGAAACACATAATTAAAGTGCAAAGGATTATTAGGAACACCTGTTCAATTTCTCATTAATGCAATTATCTAATCAACCAATCACATGGCAGTTGCTTCAATGCATTTAGGGGTGTGGTCCTGGTCAAGACAATCTCCTGAACTCCAAACTGAATGTCAGAATGGGAAAGAAAGGTGATTTAAGCAATTTTGAGCGTGGCATGGTTATTGGTGCCAAACGGGCCGGTCTGAGTATTTCACAATCTGCTCAGTTACTGGGATTTTCACGCACAACCATTTCTAGGGTTTACAAAGAATGGTGTTAAAAGGGGAAAAACCTCCAGTATGTGGCAGTCCTATGGGCGAAAATGACTTGTTGATTCTTTAGGTCAGAGGAGAATGGGCCGACTGATTCAAGCTGATAGAAGAGCAACTTTGACTGAAAGAACCACTCGTTACAACCGAGGTATGCAGCAAAGCATTTGTAAAGCCACAACACGCACAACCTTGAGGTGGATGGGCTACAACAGCAGAAGACCCCACCGGGTACCACTCATCTCCACTACAAATAGGAAAAAGAGGCTACAATTTGCACAAGCTCACTAAAATTTGACAGTTGAAGACTGGAAAAATGTTGCCTGGTCTGATGAGTCTCGATTTCTGTTGAGACATTCAGATGGTAGAGTCAGAATTTGGCGTAAACAGAATGAGAACATGGATCCATCATGCCTTGTTACCACTGTGCAGGCTGGTGGTGGTGGTGTAATGGTGTGGGGGATGTTTTCTTGGCACACTTTAGGCCCCTTAGTGCCAATTGGGCATCGTTTAAATGCCACGGCCTACCTGAGCATTGTTTCTGACCATGTCCATCCCTTTATGACCACCATGTATCCATCCTGTGATGGCTACTTCCAGCAGGATAATGCACCATGTCACAAAGCTCCAATCATTTCAAATTGGTTTCTTGAACATGACAATGAGTTCACTGTACTAAAATGGCCCCCACAGTCACCAGATCTTAACCCAATAGAGCATCTTTGGGATGTGGTGGAACGGGAGCTTCGTGCCCTGGATGTGCATCCCACAAATCTCCATCAACTGCAAGATGCTATCCTATCAATATGGGCCAACATTTCTAAAGAATGCTTTCAGCACCTTGTTGAATCAATGCCACGTAGATTTAAGGCAGTTCTGAAGGCGAACACAGTATTAGTTTGGTGTTCCTAATAATCCTTTAGGAGAGTGTATATATTATATACATAGATGCCTCATTGCGGCTGTTTCTATGGGCCACTATATGTAAACCGTCAGCCATATTGGAACAGTCAAAGCCGGTCCGTAATCGAGAGCAAGTTGAATATGTGTTTCTGCAACTGCTATATACATGTATGAATATCTATATCTGCAAGAAGATTCAGCACAATACAACAAGACGAAGGCATTAGCAAACACGACAATTAAAAGTTACAATAGTTTTTTTTTTTTTTAAACATGTAATATTGAGTTAATATAAAAATATACATTTCAATCTCGCCATTTCAATCTTTTCAATCTGAATGAGGTCAGCATCTACAATGTTGGCCGTTCCAAGATGGCGGACTTGGTAATTTTGTTATTATGTAATTTTGTTATAAATTTTTATTTCAACGAACACATTTGTTTTGAATAGTTTTAGTTTAAACAACAGGCCCGGTTCTGGAATCAAACCACTGAGGGTGTTTCTGAAATCACTAAGGATGCAGATGTTGGCTAAGCAACAGCTCCACCATAGCAGTGTGCAGTGAGACATTTAAGATTATTTCTTAAATAAGTCATAACTTTTAACAATAATTGGAATAGAATATCACATTTTGTTTGCTAAGAATATTTTTGGAGATGGTGGACCCCTCTGTAAGAATAGGGGGGAGGGGGGATGTGGCACTGCGCTGCGATCAAAAAGGGCACTTTTACGATTAAAGGGGCAGGGGCGATTAAAGGGGCAGGTCCCCAAGCCAATTTTTGCAGTGTTTCGTCAGCAGAATAATCCAAAAGCATGTTAAAAATAACAGTACAACCCATTGAAGAGATGCATGTCTATCCCGGCTCACAGCCTCGCTTTCATTCCCGTCAAAATAAGTTCAAAGGTGGCGCTGCTATGAATAAGGTCTATAACTCGGCACTGAATCAAAACTTTTGAGCTGTGAGTGGATTCTGACTAACTTAAACACCTCTGATTGGCCATTGCATTCAAGAGATCTGATGTCTGTGAGAGATGTCTGTGATTGGCTACATTGCTCACCGCTGCAAAAACAAGTTGTAAACAAGGGGCAACCTCCCCCAGTTTCTCTTGAAGCCAATAAGGAATTGACTTAAACTGCAATTCATCAACTGGCCACTAGAGACAGGCTCCAAAAGGGAGCAGAATCTCATTGAGCCCCATGTTAAAATGCCCAACTTTACAACAGGAAAAACATGTTTACAGCCTGGTTCAAATTGTGGTTTTGGTCTGTATAGCTAATTTTGCCTTTCATGACAACTGTGAGGCGGGTGAATTTTTTTATTACTCACTCGTTTAAATTATATTAAGCCTTAGGCCGTGTAGCGCCGCGTTTTTATAACGCCATGAGCGCAACGAGGCGCTGAGTGAGTATTTCATGCTCAAGCACTGAGCGTTCAGCGTTTTTTACTGGTCGCCTAGAGTTGAAGAATGTTCAACTTTGAGTAAAACACAGCGCTCATCGCTGTCACTTTTCTCCCAGCCATCCAATCAGAGTGGAGGAGGGGCGGGGCAAATACAACACCACCAACAGCAACATTCTGCTTGTACTGTACAACGCCAACAGATGATAACAAGCAGTATAATAACGGAACAAAATAATAAGAGGCAGAGCAAATACTTTACATTGTATCAGCATTTTATATAGAATCAATACAGAGACAAACTATCTGTGAAATGAGATACTAGTAACACTTCCGCGGATATTCCGTATAATAACAACAGAAAAAAAACGCTGCACTGCCAAAACGCTCTCAAGCGCCCACAGCGAGACGTTTTCAGCAGAGCGGCTAGCGTTTTCAGCCGGCTAAAAACGCTTTGGTGGACACGCGGCCTTTAAGTTCTGCATAATTAAGGGCGTGGCCACTTGAGTGACAGGTGGATTGCCGTCTGTCTGCTGTCTGTTAGCCATCACGTCACCTCAACTCCAGCCATGTCCCGCCTCTTTGCCCATTTTCAGTTTTACAGGAGTGACGCACGGGGACTCGCTGCCAAGATGACTACGCCGACTTTGCGCTTCAAAACTGCTCTTCAGATCCTAACGGGTGACGTCACGAACACTACATCCATATATTTTTACAGTCTATGGTTGTAAATAGATACATTTGATTTAACATTTCTCCAGAGCGCAAACACAAATATGAGCGTTTGCCAAATCTGTTTTGTTTACAGTGTCAACTGAGGGTGCTATTGCTTGCGTTAGAGGGTGTTTTATTTTATATCGACATATAGTTAGAACCGGGCCTGTAAAACAACACTGCATTAAACCAAGTTCCTAACAATATGCTACCTGGCTTTTTAACCTGATATTTGATCCTCAATTTTAACCAAGCACCAATTAATCTGCCTTTTGAACTCAATATCTAATCATTTACCCTCCATTTCACCTAAGCACCTAGCTGAGCATCAGCCATTTAATCCAAACACGCTCTTCAGTTATACAAATGATGGTCCCCTACTGCGCTGTTCCCATTGCTAAACGGAAAGCCCTTATTCTGTTGAACAGTATGAGGATACTTTGTGGATCCCTGGAATGTATATATGGTTTTAAAAAATTTGCACACCATGTCAGAGACAGCAGTCAACCTCATTACCAGATAAACACACACATATATACACAAGGGGGTATCATGCCAGGGAAATGACCTTATTACTGCCTTAAAGCCTTAACCCAGGCAGCTTCTAAATATTCATGTACTCGCCAGGGAATAGGGCAACAGCTCCCAACATGACATGTTGATGAATGTAGGCACTCTGAAAGGGCCATGGACAACATACTGTATGTCTGAGGCACAAGAAAAATCACTTTACAGTATAAAATATATGCTATTGATGCATTTTGAGCTGCATGTCTAATGGGCCAGAGTCTAATATTGCCTTGGGAAAGAATTAATGTGTCTGCCAACTGACAAACTCCTCTGGTCAGAGTGAGAATTAGATTACTAAGGATCTCAAATTAATCTTGTCTTCAAACAATGCTGTATATTCAGACCTTTTTTCAGTGGCATTATGTCACTAATGCTAAGCAAGAAATGACCTTTTTTATTTATTTGGCAATATGGGATTATTCATCATACAGTAGGCTTTAGTTGAAGTATCTTCAGCCATAATCAAGCTAAAGTATAAGAATCCCTTAAAGTTTGTTTTTAAGAAGACTTTGCTATTCATGATTGCTGGGTTTTGTGTGTGCGTGCGTGTGTGTGTATGTGGCAATATCCAAAATTCTTGTCCTTGTTGGGACATTTTTTGGTCCCCATGAGGAAAACAGCTTATAAATCATACTAAGTGATATTTTTTTGAAAATGTAAAAATGCATTACGTTTTCTGTGATGGGTAGGTTTAGGGGTCGGGTTAGTGAAAGGGGGTAGAATACAGGTTGTACAGTATAAAAACCATTATGTCTATGAAAAGTCCTCATTAAACATGAAATGTGTGTGTGTGTGTGTGTGTGTGTGTGTGTGTGTGTGTGCGTGCGTGCGTGCGTGCGTGTGTGTGTGTGTGTGTGTGTGTGTGTGTGGGGACTGGTAATCCCTACGTTATAGGGACAAAATGTCCCCACAAAGATGGCAATATCCGAAATCCTCGTCCTTGTGGGGACATATTTTGGTCCCCATGAGGAAAAAAATCTTATAAATCAGACTAAGTGATGTTTTTTGACAATGTAAAAATGCAGAATGTCTCCTGTGATGGGTAGGTTTAGGGGCAGGGGCAGTGTAGGGGGATATGAAATACGGTTTGCACGGTATAAAAACCATTACGCCTATGGAAAGTCCCCATAAAACATAAAAACCCAACGTGTGTGTGTGTGTGTGTATTACGATATATGACAATTGCTTATTAACTGTCACTTTCAGAGCTAGCCCTTGTTAGGATATCACCAGTCCTTCAGCTTTTTAATGTGATCATTCTCCAAACAAGTTAAAAAAATAAAATGATAATGAGCTGATACTCTGGGCTAAATTTCAGGAGTGCAACCATTTTTTGTTTGCGCATTATTTATTCAATACTGTGAAACATAATTGTGAAAGAAAGCAAAAGAAAAAGCTTTGTTCCAAGACCTACACTGTGCTCTAAACAAGAGACTCAACTCGCAATTTATTTCGGTAGAGTTTAAATTTAGCACGTTGTTAAGCTAACAGCAATACTGTCAATTGGATTTCTCTGTGAAGAATATATGTAATGCTTATTTAGAATTTGTCCAAAATGAGGCAGCATGATTACTATAACTTGCCTACCTTTTAGAACAGCTCTGTGTTACGAACATGTTGTTCACTAATGTCTTGGAACAACACCGAAAATAAAAGTGACAATGTGAAAGCAATATTCATAAACTGACTCCTCACACACTGTGCTCAAGATGCTTTCAGCAACTAACCATTTTAATTAGTGCTGGATGTGGCATCTGCAGTCTCACACTGATCTCCTCAGGCTGTGCATGCAGATCAATCTCAGCACTCTTCACGTCTGCTGCTCCTATAGTCACACCACAGCAAATCAAATCCTACTCATCCTACTCTATTTGATCATTATTCACATCACAGTAGAATATCATAAAGTTGCTTCTCTCATTCAAATATATATACAAAAATGTTAATATTTGCAGGTTTAACGTAATGCGCACTGTTCCACTTTATAGAGATGTAGAGATAAAATCATTGTTTCGGTCCAAATTCTCACTATGAACTAGTTGCTTATTAGCATGCATATTACTAAGATATATATTATAAAGCACATTTTAATGCCTTATTCTGCATGACCATATTCTACATCCCTTAATCCTACCCCAATACCTAAACATAAATGCTACAAAACCTACCTTAATAGCTATTAATAAGCAGTAAATGAGGAGTTTATTGAGGCAAAAGTTGTAGTTAGTTAAAAGTGAGAATTGGACCCTAAACTAAATTGTGACCATTGTTTCTTTTTCACAAGCTTCTTTTCTGCTCGGACATTAACTTTTCAAGTAAAGCACTTTTTTTATTACAACACTGTTACAACATTACGTATAATGTAATGTTGATCAAAGAAACAAAATATAAAATTATGGTTGTAAACCACTGTAAACCCTAACGCTCAAAATAATTAATTGGTTTGAATAGAGGCCACTCAAATTAAACAAATTAGTTCTAACAAATTATTTTTATTTTGAGTTCTCAAAACAATTTTTTGTAATCTGATTTGTTTCATTGTTTTGAGTTTTATGAACTTGTTTCTTTTAATTTAGACTAACTTAAATGCAACAAAACTGGGCTGTGATTTCTATTTTCCAGCATGCTTTGCCATGACACTCAAAAGGGACAGTAAATGCCAAAATTAAGCATTATATTATGCTTTTTGTGCAAGGTTAACGTTAAGTGGGAGGTTTAGTAGTCCATCCATCATCCATCCATCGTCTTCCGCTTATGCGGGGCCGGGTCGCGGGGGCAACAGTCTAAGCAGAGACGCCACTTCCTCCAGCTCTTCCGGGGGAACCCCGAGGCGTTCCCAGGCCAGCCAGGAGACATAGTCCCTCCAGCGTGTCCTAGGTCTTCCCCGGGGCCTCCTCCCGGTGGGACGTGCCTGGAACACCTCCCTGGGAAGGCATCCAGGAGGCATCCAAAATAGATGCCCGAGCCACCTCAGCTGGCTCCTCTCGATGTGGAGGAGCAACGGCTCTACTCTGAGCTCCTCCCGAGTGACCGAGCTTCTCACCCTATCTCTAAGGGAGCGCCCAGCCACCCTACGGAGAAAGCTCATTTCGGCCACCTGTATCCGGGATCTTGTCCTTTCGGTCATGACCCACAGCTCATGACCATAGGTGAGAGTAGGAACGTAGATTGACCGGTAAATCGAGAGCTTTGCCTTACAGCTCAGCTCCTTCTTTACCACGACAGACCGGTACATCGACTGCATTACTGTTCCATCCTTCCCTCACTCGTGAACAAGACCCCAAGATACCTGAACTCCTCCACTTGAGGCAGGAACTCTCCACCAACCTGAAGTGGGCAATCCACCCTTTTCCGACTGAGAACCATGGCCTCGGACTTGGAGGTGCTGATTCTCATCCCAGCCACTTCACACTCGGCTGCAAACCGTCCCAGTGCACGCTGAAGGTCCTGGTCTGAGGAGGCCAACATGACAACATCATCCGCAAAAAACAGCGATGAAATCGTGTGGTCCCCAAACCGGACACTCTCCGGCCCTTGGCTGCGCCTAGAAATTCTGTCCATAAAAATTATGAACAGAACCGGTGACGAAGGGCAGCCCTGCCGGAGTCCAACATGCACTGGGAACAGGTCTGACTTACTGCCGGCAATGCGAACCAAGCTCTTGCTCCGGTCGTACAGGGACCGAACAGCCCTAAGCAGGGGGCCGCCAACCCCATACTCCCAGAGCACCCTCCACAGGATGCCACGAGGAACACAGTCGAATGCCTTCTCCAAATCCACAAAACACATGTGGACTGGTTGGGCAAACTCCCATGAACCCTCCAGCACCCTGGAAAGGGTATAGAGCTGGTCCAGTGTTCCACGACTGGGACGAAAACCACACTGTTCCTCCTGAATCCGAGGTTCCACAATCGGCCAAATTCTCCTCTCCAGTACCCTGGCATAGACTTTCCCGGGGAGGCTGAGAAGGTTTAGTAGTGTTTAATGTCAATGTTATGTAATGTTATGAGGTGGGACGGTCCAAATTGGTCACTTTAAGAGAGGATACCAATATGTGCCTTTTTCACAAAAAATGTGAGTGCTGTTGTTACACTTCACCATACTGTTTCTCTGCATTGGTTCTCTACTTTCACTTATGGCATTATCTTCAATAACCGTATGTTGCTGCAGTGGACCAGGGCTTTTTTTGGCTATTCTTTTGCAGTGGATTCTCGTGAACAATATATGCAATACGCCTGTGTGTAGGTTTTGCTGCAGATCTAAAGCCAGCTTATTGAAAGAACAGTATAAATAGATGGCCTTCTTGTTGCAGGACTTGAATGAGCAATCTCTAATCCAATTTTGTTATTAATAACATGAGCTTATATTATTTCCACATATTAATTATACTTAGTGCTGCGCTTTAGGCAATTATCACTGGTATGCGGATATTATCATTTTCTTTTCTTTCTTTGTTTATCGTGTATGTCTTGCATCCCAACACTCGCACACACTGCCCGTCAGTAAGGGAGCTGCAAATAGTTTTCCCTCAAGCATGACGCATCCTTCTGACATCCAATTCTGAGTGTATAAAAAGTGTGTGATTTTTTTTGGATCATATGCGTTGTTTGATGTTTATATCATTCCTCCCTATACCCTTCAGAGCCTGCCCCAATTTCCACACTGGATTTAAATAAGACAAATGCAGTGACATTGCAGTGTCTGCTGATTGAGAGGGATGGGCAAATAAATATGTATCGTGTCCTGAGGGCATGGTGTGCGCTTATGTGTTTGGACAAAGGGATACAATGTGATGTGAGCAGTCAAGTGTATTCAATCCACAGGATATATTTTTGTTGTAATGACTGGGCCTAGTGAAGCAGAAAGCCAATGTTCTCTCAGGGCAGATAACAGAGCATTCAAATAACCCAGAGTACATGTAGGTGCATGAAGCCAGACTTTGAGGAACATCTATTTAAAGGAATGCAATAATCACCGTATTTGAGGATAAGCTATTTATACATCTCATTTATCGAAATAAAAAGGCAACCACCATACACTGAGATGAGGCTAAAAAGTTTTGGCATTTGTATTATTATTAGCAAAATATATATTTTTTATTAATATTATTGCTGTTGTAGAATATATATATATATATTAGTGCTGTCAGCGTTAATGCGTTAGCACATGCGATTAATTAAAGTGCTTAATGCGTTAAAATCATTTTACGCAATTAACGCAAATAAATTACAGACGTACGTGAAGCTGCATTATTAATGGAATTTTCGTCATGCAGTTATGATGTTAGAAGTCGGAAGTTTATCACAATCACACTGAGCATATACAAGCACCTGTTACCCTGGTAAGAGGAAATTTCCATTCTAAATCTTTAACCCAATTCTGCTTCTGTTTGTGATCAGGCCATTTAAAGCCGCTAAACTCTGGGAAAGTTTTCAGTGATCCAGTAATCGAATTAATTCAAACAGTCCAAAAAAAGCGCTGTAAAGAAGGCCAGGCTGATTACATCACACATATCAGAGAGAATAGAGACTCCGTTTTTAGTGAATTGTTCGTTCCAGTGTGCTTTGTTTTAAAACCCAAACTCCGTCGTATTCTGCGATTGTTTCTAAAGAGCGCAATTGGTAACACTTTACTTCAAGGGGTGTGCGTTTGAGATGTCTTTATGAAAACTTGACATAAACCAATACATCATAACCTGTCAGTGTCTTGACAACTTGACATTACCAAGACAACATAACCTGTCATAAATCTGTCATGACATAGCAGATAATGATCAAACTTAAGAAACTACTTAGCTTTATGGGTTAACATTACATTAAACTGTCATGTGGTTGGTTTTGACATTGGCTGTCATGAGGCCATTATAATGTCATGAATTTCTTTTATGACCACTTTTTTTCAGTGATACAAATTGAATTTGTCATTAAAATGTCATTAAGTGTTAATACTCTGTCAAATTATTTTATAACTGTAACGATGATCCACTGGAGGCAAGTTGAAGTGATGAACCTAAGTGCAGTTTATTTACAGGTGAACAGAGACAACACAAATGATGACTTGAACGGAGCAGACTTGACTTGAAACATGACAGACACTCACCAACAGTGGTTACAGGTAACAATACTCGACAAGGACACATGGCAAACATGAGGGTTTAAATACACAAAAGGTGTGTTCGAGATCGGCTGCGGCTGGATGTAACCGATCGGCGAGAGTAGCCGAGTGCAGGCGGGGAGGAGCTGCAAACGGAGACGTGAAGTCGGACACTTTCTGCGTCCCGCAGTGACGCTTGCACTGTGTTTGCATACTTTATCACAGCTGAAGTGAAATAAATGCAATACTTGGCAATACTTGGATGTTTCAGGGACATTATTGTCATGTAATACTTTACTCAGCATGTGTTTGTACAAGAATAAAGTTCAACATATAACCCTACACTATCAATGAAGTGGGGTCTACGTGTTTTATCAGTTTTATTTTGATAAACATGACAATATAACATTGCGACTACATGAAACGAGGTTTTACTGTTATAAAAAACAGATTTTTGCGCATTAGTAACATTAAGTGTTAATACTCTGTCAAATTACTTTATAACAGTGTCCTGAATATTTGTATTGACCTAAACTATGGCATCATACAGGAAATATGTGCGTGCTCTCAATCACTGATCGCACGCTGCATTCATGTACAGACACACAGTATATTCGCGTTGTTTCCACACAAACTCAGGAAGGATAATGTTTGATATGTCATATGTACGTTGTTGTGATTAGTAATCGTAGGTTTATGCGGTCAAAGCGGTTGATTTAGGAGGGAGGTTTTTTTGCGTCTCCGTGTGGTCCTGTTCGGTATCGCAGCTTGACGTCTAAATTGAAAACATCTTGATCCTTGAAGCTTGCAGAAAATACAGTTCCCTTTCGTTCAGTCACTACGACGTACGTTAGTGACTAACGAATGGGGGTTTCGCTTAGAAGCCAATAATCTCCGAGAATTCAACAGCGCCCAATGGCAGTGCCAATGCCATGGGCATGCGGAATTTGTATGCGTAACTCCGCCCCACCTCGTGGGTATATAAGGAAGTACGCTGGCAACATCGCATTATGTTTCTGCTTTGGAGCCATCTCTTCACTCCTTCAAGCCTGATCTGAGTCTTCGACAAGCCTTCGAGACGAGCAGCTTTCCAGAGACGTTGGTGTTACGGCTCGTTCCAGTGATCATCATCTGCCTGCCTGCTGATCTGCGCAGTGGTCTGCTAGTCAGCTGGTGTGTGGTCCCTGGGCGCTTCGGCGTTCTCTGCGAAGCTTCCTCTCATAAAAGAGCTTTTCAGGATGTCTCGTCCGTGTACTTCTGGGTGTGGCCGGTCGTAATCTCCCTCTGATGGGCACAAACACTGCCTGGTATGTTTGGGCTTTCAACATGCCCAGGCAGCGTTTGTGGATGAGTCATGTTCCCACTGCGGGAACATGACCATCGCGGTGTTGCGGTCAAGACTCCATGACCTTCGTAATGAAGTGAGAGTCCCCTCTACCACACCCCGATCTACTGAGTCCCAGAGGCCCAGTACTTCGGCTGGTGGTCAGGGTGACCTGACGGTTACGGTGTGGAACAAAGCCCCGACGCTCATGCCTCGGGCCACACCCCCGTCTTGCACACTACAGCTGGCCGCCAGGGCTACGCAAGTATGCGTTTCCCCAAGTGAGCCTCCTTTCACGGGTACTGTGCAAGATCAGGGAGGACAAGGAGCAGGTCATGTTGGTCGCCCCGTATTGGCACGCGCCAGACCTGGTTCCCAGAACTTCTACTCCTTGCGACAGCCCCTCCCTGGCCTATTCCTCTGAGACCGGACCTCCTCACTCAGAGACGGGGCACCTTTTGGCACCCGCGTCCAGCGTTCTGGAAGCTCCACGTGTGGCTTCTGGACGGGACGCGGCAGGTTTGAGTAGTCTTCCACCTGCGGTGGTCGCTACCATCACTTCCGCTAGAGCTGAGTCTACGCGACGTCTCTATGCGTTGAAGTTGAACCTCTTCGTCACATGGTGTTCTTCCCGCCAAGAAGACCCCTGGAAATGCCCGATCGGGTCCGTGCTATCGTTTCTCCAGGAGGGGGTGGAGCGAAGGCTGTCTCCTTCCACCCTTAAAGTGTATGTGGCCGCAATATCTGCCTACCAAGATCTCCTGGGAGACAAAAAGGTAAGTCAGCACGACCTGATCATCAGGTTCCTGAGGGGGGCGAGGAGACTGAATCCTCCTCGCTCTCCTCTCGTTCCCTCTTGGGACCTCTCAGTAGTCTTAAGTGCTCTGCAGAGGCCTCCCTTTGAGCCTTTGCGGTCAGCTGAGATTAAGTTCTTGTCTATGAAGACGGCTCTGCTGACCGCATTGGCCTCGCTTAAGAGGGTCGGGGACCTGCAAGCATTTTCGGTTGACGAAGCGTGCCTTGATTTCGGGCTGGCTAACTCTCACGTGATCCTGAGACCCCGGCCCGGATATGTGCCCAAGGTTCCCACCACTCCGTTCCGAGATCAGGTGGTGAACCTGCAAGCGCTGCCTTTGGAGGAGCCAGACCCAGCCTTGGCATTGCTCTGTCCAGTACGCGCTCTCCGCGCCTATGTAGACAGTACGCGATGTTTCAGGACCTCAGACCAGCTCTTTGTCTGTTATGGTGGAGAGCGGAAGGGAAGTGCTCTCTCAAAGCAGAGGTTGTCTCACTGGATAGTGGACACCATTGTTTTGGCTTACCAGCAGCAAGGTCGACCATGTCCCCTTGGTGTGAGGGCACACTCCACCCGGAGTGTGGCCTCCTCTTGGGCTCTAGCACATGGCGCCTCGCTAACAGACATCTGCAGAGCTGCAGGCTGGGCGACACCTAACACATTCGCCAGATTCTACAATCTCCGAGTGGAGCCAGTGTCCGACTATGTACTCGCCCCTACGGGTGGCCGGTAATGGGCCAGGCTCAGGTGTCTTTGCTTGCTCGCCATTCCACTCCAAGGACTGGATACGTGCGATATTTTCCCTCAGGTGAGCTCCCCGAGAGCCCTGAGCTCCTCCAGCACTGCTTACGCCGACATCAGTTCAGTCTGCCCTTTCGAGCCCAGACCCTCATGTCCGGCCAGGTGCTCCATGTGCATGGTTCCCCTCCGGCGACCCCCACACGAGTATTTCCACCGTAAGCCTCCTCAGCGAGCAGGTGTCTTTCCCTTGGCAAGTCCCTGCCGCCCCTAGGGTTAAAAATCCACCTTCGGCTGGTACCCTAGAGATCTTCCATATGCAGCCCTTAGCGGGTCATATGTGTATTCTCTAAGTCCTCCCCACGGGTAGGCATCTTGGCATTCCCTCACTGGGATATGCTTCCCAGTGTACCTTGGTAATCCTGTGATAAGTGGGAGTCCTTCGTCCGTACTAGTCTTACGACAGGGTACTCACACTTACGCAGGGCACTGGATGACAGCTGAGTGGCGTTGTTGTATTGGAACCCCCATTCGTTAGTCACTAACGTACGTCGTAGTGACTGAACAAAAGGGAACGTCTCGGTTATGTATGTAACCCTCGTTCCCTGAGGAGGGAACGGAGACGTACGTTTCCTTTGCCACGTCAGCTGTGCTGCCTGGAACGCGGAGTTCAGTCTTGGCTCCTGCAGCAGTAACATAATGCGATGTTGCCAGCGTACTTCCTTATATACCCACGAGGTGGGGCGGAGTTACGCATGCAAATTCCGCATGCCCATGGCATTGTCACTGCCATTGGGCGCTGTTGAATTCTCGGAGATTATTGGCTTCTAAGCGAAACCCCCATTCGTTAGTCACTAACGTACGTCTCTGTTCCCTCCTCAGGGAACGAGGGTTACATACGTAACCGAGACGTTTTGTGAGAATCACCCTTCAATCTGATTGTTTACTTTGGATATAGCAAATTATGATCAAATGAATGTGTTTAATGAGATGAATGGCGTATGCTTAATTTCATGTTAAGTGTGCGATTAATCGCGATGAAAAATTATAATCTATTGACAGCCCTAATATAGCCTATCCAAAACACTGTGTGCAGAATTATTAGGCACGTTGATTTTCTGATCTTTTTTTTTTTTCCGGCACATTTTACCAATTCCAAACCACATTAATCTTAATAACTACTATCCATTTTGTGTTTAATCATGTATAAGTGATATATAATTGTTCATGAAGGCTGGAAATGAAAAACACCTTATATTCAGGTGTGCAGAATTATTAGGCACATATTCTTTTACAGATAAAATTAGCCAAAAAACAGATTTAATGCAATGCAATACTAGAAAATGCAGTTAAGGCATGACCATTGGACAGTGAAATGCTCATTGGGTCAGCAGGATCAGACAAAAATATGTGGCGGAGAAAAGACACATGTTAACTGCAAAATAATTAAGAATTAAGGTGAAGAATTGAGTGTGAAACCGTCAGGAACCCTTTAGTCTCCAGCGCCACCCTTTTCCAGTACTGCAACCTACCTGGAGTCTCCAAAAGTGCAAGGTGTCAGGATCTCAGAGAATTAAGTTAGGTAAAGTTAACTTAATAAGAATCAGCGGAAGTGTTTTTTTATATATATATAGGCTTTATAGATAGCCTGGCGTGGCCATACTCAATTCTATTCAGAATATGAGTCTGGTACCGCTCAATTGAGCTTTGATTATAGGGCGTGTTTCTACCGAGCCAGGAAAGACCTCAATTGGATAGACCCACAACCAATCAGAGCAACGGAGCGACGCGTAACGTTAGTTGTCAAATGTCAACAGAACTCAACTGCACTGTAACCAAGTCCGTGTTTTTCTCCATGTCCGCGGGTTGAAGCGACCCCACTTATGTGATTATATAAACCCAGGAATGCGAATTTTAGCAGGCAACCTTGCCAAAATAACATATTTTGCCAACCAAACGCCATTTTTTCCGGAGAACCCCCCGGAAAGTTATAGTTTTGGGCTATAGTTTTGAGTAGCAATTGTGCGCGACATTGCAAAAACACTTGGAAACCCTGTCTGCACGCACGCTGGATTAAGTAACGTTACAAGAAAAAGATGAGTGTAAACGATCTTTGCCAGTAATAAAATTATTTAAGGATACACAGAGTACTTACCAACACGATCATCGTTTCTGAGAGAAATAGTGAAGGTGAATGCATATACGAACAAGTTCTCCATTTAGGATAAGAGCAAATTCAACCCAAGAGCCTTCGATGACGTGGATGATTACGTTACTGTTGATCATCTGTCCATCATCGTCTAAAGCCCGCCCTGACAATTTCATTGGTCCGAACAGTTTCTGTTCGGGCATAATTCCTCCTCTATGGAGCGAGTCCAGACCGAATTGCCCGAGCAAAACATTTTGTGGGCGGGGCTAAATTCGGCTGGCATCCAGGCTACTTTATAGACAGATTGAGAGTGACTCTTGAAGGACCCACACCACCTCTTGTACCACTGTTTGAAGAATTCATCTTCCAGACTTCCTGGCAGTAAGTTTTGGGAGTTCATTTTAGTCCATCTCCTATCCTGAAGTCCGTTTTGCAGAGCTGGACTAAAATGAACTCCCAAAAATGGGATTCAAGAATGGTTTGAGGAGCACAACAACGAGTTTGAGGTGATGACTTGGCCACCAAATTCCCCAGATCTCAATCCAATCGAGCATCTGTGGGATGTGCTGAACAAACAAGTCTGATCCATGGAGGCCCCACCTCGCAACTTACAGGACTTAAAGGATCTGCTGCAGGGGTGCCGTGTAAAAGTCCTTCATATATATATATATATATATATATATATATATATATATATATATATATATATATATATATATATATATATATATATATATATATATATATATATATATATATATATATATATATATATATATATAAAAAAAAAAATTTTTAATTTTTTTAATTTTCAACATTTTCTAATAATTATTTCTTTGTAAACTTTGTTCAATGCATGCGAGTGCTGCCGTATGTTCGAATATGACCAGTCATTTTCGCCATCATCACCCGGGTGTAGTAGTGCCAGAAGACGCAAATGAGAAGTTGCGCGCGCTGTGAGATAATTTGTCTCTGTTCACTCTTCCGAAAGCGCGCACACGTCTCACAGCGTGCAAATATTGAGTTCTCTTTCAAGTCTTGCTCTTGAACGGACAAACTCACAGAAAAAGTATGTCAACATGTCCATCTTGATGAGTATTCTAGCAGACGAGTCTGTATATGCCTTAAGTAGCTAAACTTTATACAGTCGAGAAAGACGACGCATATCCGTGCATTAGGTCTTAAAGGGGCAGTAGCCTTTACTGCTGTCTGTTTAATGTCAAACAACAAAAGACAAGGACATCACTCACTGCTCTTTATTGAATAGCTTTTGTAAGTTTAATAGGATTAATCTTTAATTTATACAGTCAAATATGCAATGTTATTTTACATTTGATCAATTTCTGTACCTGAAAACTAATGTAAGACGTACCTGAAAAACGTGAAAAGCATAGTTTATTTTATTAGGCCTATCTTTGCTCAGTAGTATTTATTTGTGCTGCTGCTTGTATTTAAATTATTTGTTCTTATTATTTTCTTTATTTTTATTTGACAGTAGTTCTTTTTTACACATATCAAATACTGAATCGTATCGAAACGGTGAACCTAAAACCGTGATACAAACCAAATCGTGATCTGTACCATTACACCCCTAGCGTAACGTATGCGAGGGGGTGCCACAAAATAGAGAACATTTTCAAAGGGTGCCATGACTGAAAAAACGCTGGGAAACTCTGGTCTAGTGGAGTCCATGCCTCGATGGGTCAGGGCTGTGTTGGCAGCAAAAGGAGGACCAACACAATATTAGGTCATAATGTTATGTCTGATCGGTGTGTATGTGTATATATATAATTATACTTTTTTTTTTTTAAGCCACCATTGTATTCATTCCAGTATTCATTTGATGTGAGTGATTCCTGTACAGTGGCAGATGGAAAAGTTCAATCAGATCAGTACAGTAATTTGGCCCACAGCAAAAGCCTGTTTTCAGAATCAACCTGATCGCATCTATGAATTGGTTGGTGGGCAGGATGAGGGTGGAATGACTCCAGCTGTTTCCCTGATGGATCAGAAACCACCATCTATTGATTCATCTCTCTGTTCTCAGGTCACATTGATCACTGGCCATGTTTAAGTGAGCTTTCTCTTCACTCCCATTCACATTGATTGTGTAGGAGGTTTACTGTTGTTTAATAGGAATCTCATGGGAAAGGAGGATAACATTGGACAAGGACTTATGAGATTCCATTTATACTTACTGTCCATCCGGTTAGGAAAATGTCTATTGAACGATAAATAATTAAAGTGGGTATAAATAAAGTGTTTTCTGAGATGCTGAGATGACATTCAGTGCCACAAAAATAAAATAAAATAAAATAGAAAATGCAAGGAGCTGCAAGGAGATAAGCCAAATCGATTTAAACGCAATTTCATGTTTTAAATTTTTTCCCTGTCAAAATACTTAACAAAAACAAAATTCCTAAACAATGAAAGTTCTCTGATCCATAATTTCACTGCACGCAGTAATGTGGTGCAGGTATGACATCACTTTGTAGGCCAAAACGCGGAAGCGAGTTAGCATTTTAGCACTTCCGGTTTCATTGTCCCGAAGTCAATGGTTTTTTTTAATGGGGTTTTGGTTACATGGATGAAATAAGGTCAGTGGTGTATTACCCCACTCGTGATTTTTTTGAAGCTGTTATGCGTCTTGAAAAAGGCGGCTAAAGTGGCTAAATGGGGCTACAGAAGCTGTCAGGGACATTAAACCATTAGCTTTTTACTTCTGGAGACTGCATTTATGCTTCAAAATTCATAAAAGTTGCGTTCATCTGTGATAATTATCTTGATGGGCAAAATGTGCAAGAATCATACACTTTTGTTGATTACAGAGCTTGTTTTTAGCAATAATCCAAAAGCCTATGGGAAAATCCTATTAGGTTTTTCTCAAGGGAACCAGTGTGATGCTAACTGCTGGTTGGTGACGTTATACCTGCACCACTCTATAATATAAGATTGGATTTGAGATTTGAATCAATAATTCATCAAGAATGTGTTCAATTAATCAAAAGTGATAGTAAAGACATTTATAATGTTACAAAAGTCTTCTATTTCAAATGAATGCTGTTCTTTTGGACTTTCTTTTCATCAAAGAATCCCAGTTTCCAAAAAAAAATTAAGCTGCAACTAGTTTGAACATTGATAATAATAAGAAATGTTTCTTGATCACCAAATCAGCATATTTCATGTGACTCTGAAGACTGGAGTAAAGATGCTGAAAATTCAGCTTTACCATCACAGTATATGGTACTGTATACACTCTGTGTACCTATACTGTATAAAAGTTTCTTATGTTCACCAGAGCTGCATTTTTAAAATAAAAAATACAGTAAAACAGTAATATTGTGAAATATACACTCTAAAAAAAATGCTGGGTTAAAAATAACCCAAGTTGGGTTGAAAATGGACTAACCCAGCAATCGGTTTGTTTTAACCCAGCGATTGGGTTGTTTTAACCCAGCAATTGGGTTGTTTTAAGCAAACATTTAACCCAATCGCTGGGTTAAAAGAACCCAATTGCTGGGTTAGTCCATTTTCAACCCAACTTAGGTTATTTTTAACCCAGCATTTTTTTTAGAGTGTATATTTCACAATATTACTGTTTTACTGTATTTTTTATTTTAAAAATGCAGCTCTGGTGAACATAAGAAACTTTTAAACGGTACACTCTAAAAAATGCTGGGTTAAAAATAACCCAAGTTGGTTTGAAAATGGACTAACCCAGCAATTGGTTTGTTTTAACACAGCGATTGGGTTGTTTTAACCCAGCAATAGGGTTGTTTTAAGTAAACATTTAACCCAAACGCTGGGTTAAAACAACCCAATTGCTGGGTTAAAACAACCCAATCGCTGGGTTAAAACAACCCAATTGCTGGGTTAGTTCATTTTCAACCCAACTTAGGTTATTTTTAACCCAGCATTTTTTAGAGTGTATATTTCACAATGTTACTGTTTTACTGTATTTTTTATTTTAAAAAATGCAGCTCTGGTGAACATAAGAGACTTTTAAACGATGCACTCTAAAAAATGCTGGGTTAAAAATAACCCAAGTTGGGTTGAAAATGGACTAAGCCAGCAATTGGTTTGTTTTAACCCAGCAATTGGGTTGTTTTAAGCAAACATTTAACCCAACCGCTGGGTTAAAACAACCCAATTGCTGGGTAAGTCCATTTTCAACCCAACTTAGGTTATTTTTAACCCAGCATTTTTCAGAGTGTATATTTCACAATATTACTGTTTTACAGTATTTTTTTATTTTTTTAAAATGCAGCTCTGGTGAACATAAGATACTGGTACACTCTAAAAAATGCTGGGTTAAAAATAACTCAAGTTGGGTTGAAAATGGACTAACCCAGCAATTGGGTTGTTTTAACCCAGCTGTTGGGTAAAATGTTTGCTCAAAACAACCCAATCGCTTATAGTCCGTTTTAACCCAACTTGGGTTATTTTTAACCCAGCATTTTTTTAGAGTGTCTGTGACTAAACATTTTTAGATTTTCTTTTAGGGAGGCTTGAAAACCCATTGAATCCTAGCTGTGATTTCTATCACACTTCTCGTATCGCATTTAGGATACTAAGTGTATAGGCCTATTATTATTCACCCCGTGTCTATATCTAACAAATCTAAAACCTCTCTGCCTTATCTGGTTACGCTAACAGTCCTCCACAGTATTTCACAATGCACTTCACAACACTCACCCTCTCTCTTCCCAGTCAACTACACAGACTCTTTGAAAAGTTCTGCGAGAGATCCCAGTTAAATGAAAAGTTTGATCACAGCCATCATGTCATTATCCGTGGGATTGAGAGTGGCAGAAGGCCGGGTACGGCAGCTTTAAAGTCAGACGGCAAGCCACTCTGCATACAATTTCCTCCACGAGTCCCCAGAGGCGGAGCAGTGGTAATGGAGAGCAGGAGCAGACTGTCATTATCCCCCTCTGTGACGCTCCATCTCATTGTAGAGCAACAGCATTTTAGTAGACTAACTGACTACATGCGGAATAGGGGCAGTGTGGCGCGTGGTCGAGGATAAAGGACAAACATATGCTACGGGCATCATTACGGTGAAGCTAATCAGCTTTTAATGGAGTCACAAAGCATTAAGACTCCCTGTATTGTTTTAAAAGTTATCCATTGCTTTATGTTGTTCTCTCTTGAAACAGATGTAGTTTTAATAAATCTTGCACAAATATCAGGTCGGCGGCTGTAATGACATGTATAAAACAGCCCCTAACTCGTAAACTATTAAACAATGGGGAATTGAATTAACGCACATACACAAATGCATTCACCAGCATTGTGCAAATATCAGCTTTAACTCTTTCGTTATTTTACATGTTCAAACCTCTCAGTTAAAATGTATCAATTTGATGGAAGCAACATGAGGTTATGTTTTGTTGCAGCTGCTGTTTAGTGTGTGCTCTCTATGTCAAGCATCAGTGGGTGTTAGAATAGACTCGAGGCTGTGTTCATGTGCATGTCTTGTAGGCAGGACTGACTTATGGTCAACAGCAGGACAGTATCTGCGATCGTGACAGCTAAGGTTAATAAAAAAGGCACAGATCTTTGCTCCAGGGAAGTGAGCGAGTAAAAACCCTTGTCCTTTGCATGACCAGCATTAAAAAGGTAAAGCCTCTGGTGCTCGTTGAGTGGAGGTCAAAAAATTTGTTGTTGTTTTTTAATGAAATTAGTGTATTATATTTTAGCTTGATATGTCTTTTATTTAATATTTTGTATTTTTAGGGGATTTTAAGGTACAACTTTGTATTTATACAGTAGTTATGGTACAAAATTATATTTATTTGCGTCGCTTACCTGGGGAACACATGGCACCAGGATGCACTATGAAGAAGGCAAGCCAGCAGAGGCAGTGTGATGCTTTGGGAAATGTTCTGCCGGGAAACCTTGGGTCCTGCTATCCATGTGGATGTTATTTTGACACTTACCACCTACCTAAGCATTGTTGCAGACTAGAGCTGCAACTAACGATATTTTTTTTCTGTCGACTAATCTAACAATTTTATTTATTTATTTATTTATTTTTTATTTGTCGACTAATCTAGCGATTACTTTCCCAGATTAATCTGATTATTCTTTTTTACTGATTATTGTATTTCAAAGAGTGTAGTGAATTTGTATATTATTTTACCATGAAATCAATGAATGATGCCAATATTAATTGTATTTCAGGAAGGGTAGTATACTTAGTATGCCATTTTATAATGAAATATATGAACACAAGAAGCATTTTAAACATTGTGTTTAACTAATGATACTATTCATCATAAAATGTATACATACTAATTAGGAAATGTTGTTAACTATAATAGTTGAGTATGATTCACTTATTGATTTGTGTCAATAGTAAACGAAAATGCACTTGTATTTATCTGCGAAAGGTTCACATACAGGAGCTTTCAGCATAGTGACTAGTCGTCCATTTTGAAGATATTCATGTGCATAAACAACGACTAAAGCTGCCAGAAGTTTTTGCCCAAACTTCAAAGACACATTTAAATGATTAAAACTAGAGGCATATCTTAACTTTAATGTTACTTTAATCTTGTAAACTACCTATATACAGCATGTTATATGCATATGTGTTTGGGACAGAGGGGAACCCGGTCGCATTTGCAGAAGATATATGCCGCCCATAATAAATAAAAGCACGAGATGTACTGGGGTCGGAGAAGAACACCGGAAAATGTGACCGAATGGACAATATTCGTCTGTATTTGCAATACACACGCCACGGTTAAGTTGCGCGAGACAAAAACTGGCAGTGTGAAATCCCAAAGGGCGCGCGCGGCTCCCGCTCTCCACACGCACAGCTTCTGCTCTGCCAGCGCATGCAGTGTGAAACCGGCATTACAGAGCGAACCAAGCACAGTTTTATTCGGCTTCTGTTTAAAGTACTCCCACACTTTTGAATGTCGCAGTCTGGCTTTATATGATCAATTATAATTTTCACTATGCTCGGGAGCGGAAGCCGCCATTATTCTAGATCTGTTCTATTCTAGAACGTAAATAATGTGAAGCGTCGGCGCATTTCACGCATGTCGACGTATTTTCGTAGTCGACGTCATCGATGCATATACAGCCTTTCATGGAAACAATATTCCCTATAGAGGCTGTGGCTTCTTCCAGCAGGATAATGCACCCTGCCACAAAGCAAAAATGGTTCAGGAATAGTTTGAGGAGCACAACGAGTTTGAGGTGTTGACTTGGCCTCCAAATTCCCCAGATCTCAATCCAATCGAGCATCTGTGGGATGTGTTGAACAAACAAGTCCATACCATGTCGTACCATTCCAATGAAGTAAAAGAAAAAGTAAACATTTTCGGTCAAAAATGACCGAAGAGGACCAGCGGGTTAAATGTGCTCTGATATCTAAGGCAGATGTCTTTAACCAACTCCCTGTCACATTGCATACAATTGAGTGTTTCATTTTTTCTTTCAAAACACAACAGTTACAAAATCAGAAATAGTAGGCTATTTCCGTGTAATTGTTATACCAAGCGGAGCAAGAGCTGATGGCTTTTTATCCCATAGTTCTATTAGAAGTGAAACCTCAGCTAGGAAAAGGTCTGCAGGGGGTGTCCATATGCTTTATTATGCTCTGTAATGGCTGAAACTCCACCTGTTTCCTCAATAGAACGCTCTGGGGGGGGAGCTCCCTTTTCAAAAACTTCAGTTCAAACTTACTGCTTGGCAAAAGCAAGTATTAATTGAAAGGATGATGTAATGCTTTGAAACAGAAAGATTGTTCGAGTATTAAACTAGGTCAGAACACTTTTACAGTATGTCTTGTTTTTAAGAGTTGGGGCTAAATGTTTTGCGGCACATTCCACTTCTCTTTTTTTTTTCTTCAAGTATTCTAAATTATGTATGTTGACTTGTAGGGGGAGACTGGGACTAGGTGTCACACTTTTTACTCCAGTAAAAACTTCTCATTGTAGGTTTACTTTTGAAAGTCAGTAGACCCTTTAATTTTGTGCCAGTATATTTTAGTATTGAGATATAGCTGTTTTTATATTTTCCATTTTCATTTTATTTACAGTTTTAGTCATTTTGTTGTTTTTTTTTGTCTTTTTTAATTTAAATAAGTTATATTTAGTTTATAAGTTAAACTAAATGAAAAAGAAATGTTTCCCTGGTTACTAGCTGAAATAAAATACAAATTTTAATATTTTATTTCACTTAACTGAACATTTCCGTCATTATAAACTATTTGGGTGTTTGCATACAGTATTGACTTGTTTTTTGGGCGGAGTCTACCAGATTTAGATGCCTCAATAGCGGCCGTTTCAATGGGCCGCTATACGTAAGCCATCCGCCATATTGAGCGTGAACATTCGAGAGCATGCAACAAGACAAAGGCGTCAGCTGACAAAACATTAAAAAGTTACCATAGTAAAAGTAAAACCATTAAAATTATCATAGTGAAAACATATAATAATACATATATATATATATAAAAAAACAAACATTATCACCTGTGAAGTTATACCATTTCTTCTGGAGCTTAAATCTTGGCGGTTTCACAACCAGAAGCTGTGCAATGTTGTGGCATCATTTATTCTCACTGTGAATTACGACATGCACTCCGATTACTTATGAATGGGAGAAAGTGCAACGCCCAATATGGCGAATAAGCCCCGCCTTCTAAATGAAAGAGCCAATTGTTGATTAGTTAAGTCATCGCGTCACTGCAGCTGTCGTTAGAAGCTTCGGTTGCTATAGAAACAGGCAGTGTTCTGAGACATGAGTTTTGAATCGCGCATGTGCATTAGCTTTGTCCAGGCTGAAAAAATCAGTTTTTTGAGATGATTCGAGCGTTTGGAAACAAAATTTATGAGACAGTTGTTGTCAGATTTCATTGGTGATTTTAAATATGAAATTTAATCATAATACTTGGAGAACAGTTTTGGAGAATTTTATGTTTCCCCATTCAAAGAGATAGGAGCCTAACTTGCATGCCCGAGAGGCGTTTCAAAGATGGCCGTCGAGGGAAATGTCTTAAAGCGACTTTGGTAGAATGTGGACTCTACATGTATATATGTATCTATGGCAGAAACCGATAGAGTTAGTATCACTTTAAGAATGATTTTTACAGCTGATCAACGATAAAAAACATTGACAGCCAATCTGAATCCATCCTGCTTTAAAGAGCTTGAGCATTTAAAGCAGCGTTTATGCAATTGTACTTTGACTATAAAAACAATTACTGATATAGGCCTTTACAAAAGCAATAACTAGCCCTGGTCTCCCCTATACACAATGCATAAATGATTCACATTTTAAAGTGAGACATATAAATATTACCACACCTCTGCTCAAGCTAGTGAAAAGTGAAATCTTCCCTCATTTTTAGTAAACTAATTAATTGTATGATTGACATGGTAACTATAATAATGTTTGGTGCTGTTATTCCTATATGGTTTTATAAAACCAGATCACTGGTCCTGATTTAAAAAGGTCGCATGATCACTACCCTGAAACAATATGCAAAACAAATGAATCTTTTTCAGTCATATTTCTTGTCACAATCCATTCTTTTTTCTTTCTTTCTTTTTTTTTTTTGATAGTCTTCTCGCAAACCGTATCAATAAGGTGATTAAAGTTAGACATTTGGAATATGTTTTTAAAGGTTTGATATTTGGATTGTTTATGAATAAATTAACATGAAGTGGCAGTGGATCTGATGGCAAGAGTTAATGTTAAGTCTCGTGTGTATTAAGTGTATCTGTGGGAGCATGAAAACTCTGTGAAACAGAGCAAAGAAAATTCAAGGCTCTTGAATGTTTATAGAGCATCACACATGACTAAAAACAGCACATGATGAATGCTCTGGGTAATTCACATCGATCCATGAATCATAGGCAGACAACGCAACAACACTAGTCATCCAATGAAGAATAAATTAAATTAATAATTCTTAATCATACATCATTGATGTACATACTTGATGTAATTTTTCTTAATATATATCAAAGTGGGAGGGACGATGAGACATTTAGCTGAAAATATCAATTGTCACTTTTGTTTCAAAATAACGTATACAGGAAACCTGAAAAAGTCTTTTTTGCAATTTGAAAGTGTTTGGTGACACTGGCGATGCAGAAATGACATACTTCACCTTTAAAGAGCATTATGTTCTCAGTGAGAATACAACAATGAGGATGTCCTTACAGGAAAGTAAAACAACTGACAGAAAGACTATAGGGAGATAATCCCTTCAACGTCCTGCATTTCGATGATAAAGGCATTTTCAGACGCAATCCCTCCAGGAAGCATTTAATCCCAAGAAGACACACACAAAAAAAACCATAGCTTGCATGATCTCAGGCACCTGGAATTACAGTGAGGAAGTGTAGCCTGCTGATGTGGGAAGATTTATAGATGCCTGCTCGGGCTAATTCCATTAAAACACAGATGCAGATCATGATTTTAACTGACTATATTCATAACCTAAATTCCCCTTTTTCTTTTCTTGGCAGCTCAGATAAATATTTGATAATCTTATCATAACAATAATAGCAGTTGGTGAGGAGCAGATACATTTTCACTCATTGCACTCAATTTAGAGGGTTCATTTGGAGTCCATTGTGGAGGAGTTTATTTTCAGTATGTTGATTTCTTTTCTCTCAAATTTGCAATTAAAACCTATAAAAAAATAAAGATACAGTTTATGCTGTATCAAAAGGGCTGCATTTTTTTCAACTGTGTGAGACATACTAAAAAAATAATTATAGAATTATGTTCAATGATACGAATTAAGTTGCTAACAGAGAATGTACAGTCACTACTGCAAAATAAACAACACTCACCAACTAAAATACATGGATATTAAACATTGATTTGATTTGAGTTTATTTGAGTTTATAATTTTACCTGTATATTATCCTAAAGTCTCTGCTGAGATAATAGTTGATCACAATGCACAAAACAGTCGACCACAACATTATAAATATTATATTAAGACAATATTAATACTGAAGTGCTCTGCTGGTTATACACAGACAAGCAGTCTGATCCATGTCTCAAAAATACAGCGAATATTAGGAAATAATCTGACCGCTAGATAAAATTACTTTGCAATCAGAATCAGATAGACAATCGGAATATTCCAGAGTGCTGTATACACCGATCAAGCAGCATTATGACCATAATGAAGTGAATAATACTAATTATCTCTTCATCACGGCACCTGTTAGTGGGTGGGATATATTAGGCAGCAAATGAACATTTTGTCCTCAAAGTTAATGTGTTAGAAGCAGGAAATATAGGCAAGCGTTAGGATTTGAGCGAGTTTGACAAGGGCCAAATTGTGATGGCTAGACGACTGGGTCAGAGCATCTCCAAAACTGCAGCTCTTGTGGGTTCCCGGTTTGCAGTGGTCAGTATCTATCAAAAGTGGTCCAAGGAAGGAACAGTGGTGAACCGGCGACAGGGTCATGGGCGGCCAAGCCTCATTGATGCATGTGGGGTGCGAAGGCAGGCCCGGGTGGTCCGATCAAACAGACGAGCTACTGCAGATCAAATTGCTCGAGAAGTTAATGCTGGTTAATGCGCCCTGCCACAAAGCAATAATGGTTCAGGAATGGTTTGAGGAGCACAACAGGAAGTTGGAGGTGTTGACTTGGCCTCCAAATCCCCCAGATCTCAATCCAATCTAGCATCTGTGGGATGTGTTGAACAAACAAGTCCGATCCATGGAGGCCCCACCTCGCAACTCGCTAACATCTTGGTACCAGATACCACAGCACACATTCAGGGGTCTAGTGGAGTCCATGCCTCAACGGGTCAGGGCTGTTTTGGCAGCAAAAGGGGGACCAACACAATATTAGGTCATAATGTTATGCCTGATCAGTGTAATAATTACATTAAACTGACATAACATCTGTATTTAACGGATTACTCGTCTGTCACAATAATGTCTTTGAAGCATCTTAATTTGGGGGCTTTTTTCAGCAAATGTTGAATAAAAATAAGAATAAATTGACTAATTCATGCAATCCATTTAACTATTTTACTTAAAACCCTTGTTTTTATAATGTTAGTTCTTGAAAGAACCCTGCATAGCACACTCTGAGCCAGTCCATTTAAAAGATCCGATCTTTGTACTGCAGATTCTGTCAAAAGGGCCTTACGATGGAATTAGGAAACTGCACACAGTTTTCAGCTATATCACCAGCAAGGTCCCAATGTGACTTTACCTCCTCACTAATTAGCTTCCAGTGAGTTATGATAATAGGTAGCTAATTAACCAACGTAATGAACCTCTTCCTAGACCTCGTGAGTTTATAGCACTTCCCTTTCCAACTGCAGCGGTACATTTAAGCAGCCTGATAACCACAGGATAACCACTGGGATTTTACACAGATCCACTTCAAAGAGTTGATGACCTTTCTCAGATGATCCGTAGAGCGAGAGATGTGCAAAACCAACTGGATATGTACACTAGTGTTGCACATGCAACAACGATCTACAGTTCAATGTACTGGTTATTTCAAAATGTTTTTATGAACGTGTAATGTTTACTTGAACTTCTGAAATGAATTCCAGCAAAACATACAAAGCTATGTGGCACTCATTACATTATAACTCACATTATTAGTTATGTATGTGAGGTCAGAGGGTCTCATCTTAATTTATTCAAGAAGTCTATTTTTTGCTTCTATTTGCATACTGTATAATGGTTGAAGTTATTGTTATAATAAAATAGAAGTCAAATTAATTCATCTTGCAGAGGGAGTTTAACTTCCTCTAATTCCTCTAATATTATATTATATTATATTATATTATATTATATTATATTATATTATATTATATTATATTATATTATATTATATTATATTATATTATATTATATTTTATTATATTATATTATATTATATTATATTATATTATATTATATTATATTATATTATATTACATTATATTATATTATATTATATTATATTATATTATATTATATTATATTATATTATATTATATTATATTATATTATATTATATTATATTATAAAGTAACAAAAGAATAATGATTAAATAATAGAATCTAATAAGATAGGCCTATTATAATTGTATTAAATGTATAATTTTAAAAGAAGCTTTTGACTTATATCAGTTCATATTCCATCTGTATGTAGGCTATACTGTAATCAAAATAAATCAACCATGGCATAAAGAGAGACAACAGCAGCCATTAATATTCATTGCTGGTGTTCTATAACACAGATACCGGGTAAGTGTTTCAATAATGTTACTCTGTATAAGCACTCCACTACCTTTGCCCGTCTAACTCCTGTAGTTGAGATCGGTACATTTAGGAAAGTGCCCCATTACCCCATAATGAGGGAAGCTGTCATAAAAAATGACATCTAAATTTTATTACAACCTACAATGCGCTCTCTGCCTCTTGTCAGAGCATATATGAACTCCCATGAATCGGAATAATGCACGCCCCCTTTTATGATTCATATAATTCATCTTACAGAGGAGCAGTCTCAGAAGATACAAGCAGTTATCGCACTAATTCAGAACTAGAATGATGAGGGAATTTTCTGGGACTGAACTCTGGTAGAGTGGGTGAGTATAAGAGAAGAGGTGTTGAAGGATTAATTTGGTGCACTTGGTGAGAATGAGGTCCAGTTGGAGAGTAATGATATGTGCCCATGCTGGTCAAGGATTACAGACCGTGCCTCTGATGCACCCCATCCACTGTGACTTATTAATGCTCCAACAACACCAAAACACTTAAGTTCCTGTACACCACCTCCGGCAAACAATATGGAACCGTGACTTGCAGTTTCCCTCACCAGCTTTGAGTGTTTTTCTCTCACAGTGAGGGTCTGTTTTTGATAAAGACTGCCAGTTCAACCAGTTGTGCACACAATTCAGTCTTACTGACACACCTAGGGGACTTGAGTCTGGATTTCCTTGTAAATAAAATCTGAAGCCTACAATCTGGCCACGCAGCAGGAGGCAGTGTAACTGAGAATTTGAAAGGTCCTTCTGACACTGTGAAATGTGCAAATCAGATTCTCAGTCATACTTTTAGAAGTCGCGCTGAGCTTTAACTCGAGTTGAAATGTGTAAGCAATTTCACAAAAGCAAGACTGCTGGATGTACGGTCTGTAATAAAAAAGATGTTTGCAATAAGTCACTTACATTCCAGATCAAATTTGCTGGTAAAATAGTTAGTGAATTGTCATCAAGTACTATATGTTCAACTTTTCAATTAGTTTAATTAAATCTAAATAGTTATGACAAGCAATCTTAATGAACATATTCTGTTTTAATGCCAGAGGATGAGAGGGTACAAGAGCATATTCTGTTGAAACAACCAGGATTCCTCAATTAATGGCATAATGCTGGAGAGACTGCAAATCCCAAAGCGTCCAATGCAGCAGACTAACCAGTCCAGCTGTCATAAAGTATGCTGACAAGTGTCACTGGGGAAGAGTTTGCACAAACTATCTCTGTACAGGAACTATAGTGATATGTTATAGTCAGCAACTTTCTCCTCAAAATCCCCATATTTTTCAAAACCAAAAAAAGTGTGGGTTTTTCAATAAAGTGTGGGAATCATCAGTCGAAGAGTTTATCCTTTCTGAAAGGGTAACTTCAGTGATTTAGCATTAAGCTTTGCATTGAAACTGGGTCATTTATGCAGTAGAAATGTGAAATCATTTTTGAATTTGGTGCCTTCTAGACTGAGAAAAGACAGAAAATGTATTTTTGTCTCATGTGGATGAAAGACAACAACTCCCAGAATGCACTTGCTTTGCTGCCCTACGAGGCCACTCCGTACACCGTCATTTTGATCTTCATAGTAATAAAATAAATTTGTTCAGTTAGAGAATAAACACAACAATTAAAAACTGAACATGTCTTTTCAATAAAGTTTGAGTGAGCCGAACGAAAGTCACGGCACAGACGCAGCAGTGTCAGATTTCATTCCTCACGAAGAGCTGAGCAGAGCTGAGGTAACGTTAAGCGTCAGTCTGGCACGTTTTCAGATCACATATGGAAGCTAAACTATCACAGGAATTCATTGAAAAGTTGAAACACTCACTTTACTCTGCACCGCGCTCGGTTATTATGATTGTCCGTGCGGCCGTCTGTGTCTTACATTCTGTGCGTGAGATCTCTCCCCTATGGGCGGGTTGATAACATGCGGAACAGCTCCATCTAGTGGCTGTAGTCTTTAGCCTCTGGCCAAAAAATCCTTCGATGATGCAAAATGACTATCATCGGAGGAATCCAGAAATAAAATGCATAATTCTCTCCTCTCAGGGGGATATGAGGGGGGAAAGTACCATACTTTGAATATACTACCGGGTTTCTACTGATACAAAGCCTATTGCTAAATCACTGAAGTTGCCCTTTAAGCCAGGGAGCTACAAAGGTACACAAAATATGTACATTCATATATGATAAAATGTCAGTTATAAAACGGATAGTTATATTGTCCTTCGAAGCCATTGTAAAGTACTCTACAAACATACGCCTGTGACCTCATTACATCAGTTTTGTTGCTGTGTTTATTTTATGAATAAAATACATTTTAAAATAAATATTTGTATGGACTGAAGATATGCGTAATTCTTAACAACGCTAGACTGGGTAAACCCAGCCTGATCTGCCGGCGATTTGATTTCGCCCGGCAACTCAGTCTGCAAACCCGTACATTCATTTCTACTGCTTCTGTTACACTTTTGCGGGAACCAATCACAGACTGGCTTATCCACCTGGCCTGCTATTGGAGGGATTATCACGATGACGGATAGAGAAGCGATGGGTCGTTGCCCGTTGATCACGCCTCTTGTGGTCTGATTGGTTGAAGGACTATCCAATTGCGCACAGTCATTTGAATTATGCTTGTTTATCACGCCTCTTGTGGTCTGATTGGTTGAAGGACATTCCAATTGCATACAGAGTCCTTTAATTTATGCGCGATTATGCTCGCGTGTGCAGTAGAAAATACAGAGCAGACTCCCCAGACCAATGTTCAATCTTAAATTGAGCTTGGTCTGGTGATAGCCAGACAATAACAACCCCCCTTAGCTGTTGCTAAATTCACTGTAAACCACATCTTCACAGGGCTTATTGCATTATTTTGTGGTTTTTAAACTAAGGTTTGGGGATGGCCCCTTCCTGTTCCAACATGACTGCGCACCAGTGCACAAAGTAAGATCCATAAAGACATGGATGAGCGAGTTTGGTGTGGAGGAACTTGACTGGCCTGCACAGAGTCTTGACCTCAACCCGATAGAACACCTTTGGGATGAATTAGAGCTAGGCCTTCTCGTCCAACATCAGTGCCTGACCTCACAAATGCGCTTCTGGTCAAAAATTCCCATAAACACACTCACACCTAACCTTGTGGAAAGCCTTCCTAGAAGAGTTGAAGCTGTTATAGCTGTAAAGGGTGGGCCAACTCCATTTTAAACCCTACGGATTAAGATAGGGATGTCATTAAAGTTCACGTGCATGTAAAGGCAGGCTTCCCAAAACCTTTGGCAATACAGTGTATATATAGTTCAGTTATGAAACTCTAGAGGGCACAGGATGATGGGTCCTTTACATGCAATCTGCAAGCAGTCACATCATTACCGAATGGCACAAGCTGATTGGCCTGCTAATCCTGCAGTCAATGAGAGATCTTGCACATCATTTTAATAGTCTGGTTTAGTGTTTGCTGTAAGCTAGTCCTGCACTGCAGAGTCCCTCTGAAATCCTCCACCTCCCCCAGCTCCACCTGCCTAGATCTTTTACTCATGTATGTCTATTTAGGCAGCAGCATATCTTACCTGTTCACAACAGGTAATTGTATCTACACTCTAAAAAATGCTGGGTTAAAAATAACCCACGTTGGGTTGAAAATGGACTAAACCATTGGGTTGTTTTAACCCAGCAATTGGGTTATTTTAAGCAAACATTTAAGCCAACCGCTGGGTTAAAACAACACAATCGGTGGCAAAAAACAACCCAATTGTTAGAGTGTATTAGCAGTAGCAAGTCCATATTTGCTCTGCAGCGGCAGCAATAATCTAGTCAAAGCAAAGATGTAGTCCACCAAGACAAATACATTGCCATATTCAATAACATGTTAAAACTGTAGTGAGTTGTCATGATTGAAATACAGTTTTATGTATTATGTATTACTGATTGTTCTTATGCAATACTAACATTCCTTAATCTGAAATGTAATATAGATATAATACCCACACGCATAATTAGCCATTTGTTATATGCACCTTCATGCTCTCACACAGAGTTTAAATCTATACTCTATGTATATGTTCAAGGAGACTTTGGCTTACTTGCCGTGTGGGGTTTACTGATGTTGCCTCAGTCGATGGACAGCATTTCAGAACGGGTCTCTGTAATCCTCATATACAATTCAAAAAGAGCATTTTACCCCCCACCCACAGCTGCCACAGCACGAGGGTGAGAGGTTGAGAAGAGCTGAAGGTAGACGGAGGAAAGAAAGGATAACAATTAATACAAGGAGACGTTTTCCAATCAGTTTATGCCCCTGTGTGAAATTAAATTTCTGTTTATGTGCACGCTTTCATTGGCTGTGACTGACAGCCCTGACAACACCTGTGAAGGGAAATAGTTTTGAAGAGTCTGTGGCGTGAGGGGGTGCACACAAATCTTCTTACGCTTGAGATGTAAACACACCTGCCACCTCGCATATAACAGCAGTGCAACATGTGAAACCATATCTCTGTTCTACCAGATATATTCACCACACAGAAGACTGCTTTCTGTATAACTACATAAAGCACCACACAACAAGTCATTTTAATCTGTATTTTTTTTTGTCTTATTTTCAGTTAAAAAAAATCTAAATATCCTTGTAACAAAATACATTTCGTTTTTTTTTTACCCCACCGATAAGTTTTTTTCTTTCTTTAACCATAAATCAAACAACATTTAGTGAGTCTTAGCAATTAGGTAAAAAATATTCAAGAAATGTAATTCAATCTAATCTCTAAAAACAAGTGTTATTATGATGCAACTTTTAATGTCAATTACATTTATTTTAAAATAATATGTTTACTGGAAAACACTGATTTAAGGAGTTATTTTTGCAGGGCAGTTAGTCTGGCTGTAAACAGCACTCTTCTAGCTCTTATTGATGATATTTAAGACCAATGTGGTGTTCGCAAGGAGTCATGCTCCTTTCTAACGCGGATAATAAGGCCCTAGCACAGGCAGCCGCATGAAACAGAGCAGGAAGACTCCTTAGAGAAGCCCAGATGGGTCTCATCTGAGTGGGGAAGACACAATTCACACTATGGCCAACATGAGAGTAGACTTTCACTGCTGTAGTTAACTAACAAGACTAACCTGAGCAGATACAGTTGTGGTTGGAATTATTGCCCCCCTTGGTAAATATATGATCAAAGATGGCCGTAAAAACAAATCTGTATTGTTTATCCTTTTGATCTTTCATTCAAATAAATTGCACAATTAATTTTCATTCATCGAAGTAAAAGAATTGAAAGTAGGGGGGGGGGGGGGGGGGGTCACATTATGAATTTTTTTTCCAGAACATGTTGAACACAATTATTGCCACCATTAGAATTTTTTATATCTCTGAAGTATATTCCCATTCATTTTTACATTTTCTTTAGCACACCAGGGTGACCAGGAACATGAAATTGTCCAGCTGTGACTTCTTGTTCCCCAGTAGTTTAAAAATGAGGAAACACTAAGGCCAAATTCCCTTAATCATCCATCACAATGAGTAAAACCAAAGTTCTGATGTGCAGCAAAAGATTGTTGAGCTGTAAGAAAATAGCTAATGCATTGAAAATCTCCATTTCCACCATCAGGGCAATAATTAAGAAGTTCCAATCAGCTAAAGATGTTATAAATCTGCCTGGAAGAGGACATGTGTCTATATCGTCCTAAAGCACGGTGAGGAGGAGAGATTGAGTGGCCAAAGACTCCAAGGATCACAGATGGAGAATCACAGAGATTAGTTGAGTCTTGGGGTCAGAAAGACAAGTTGTTTCAAGAAAAAACCTCCTCACTCATCCAAAACTCCAATATATTCAGTTGTCAGACACGACTGGAACTTCAAATGGGACCGGCTTCTCTGGTCAGATGAAACTAAAAAAAAATTGTTTTTTGGCAGCAAACCCACCAGATGGCATTACGGATTCTATCAAATACAAACGGATAATAAATCAAAGCCTGACAGCCTCTGCTGGAAATCTTATAATGGGCCGTGGTTGGATCTTTCATCAGCACGACAATCCAAAACAAACATCAAAATCAACACAAAAAAAATGTGTCGCTGAGCACAAAATGAAGCTTCTGCCATTTCGGTCCCAGTTCTCTGACCCGAACCCTATAGAAAATGAGTGGGCTGAACTGAAGAGAAGAAGCAGCAACATGGAGCTGGGAATCAGAAGGATCTGGAGAGATTCTGTATGGAGGAATGGTCTCTGATCTCTTGTCAGGTGTTCTCCAAACTCATCAGGCATTATAGAAGAAGACTCAGAGCTGTTACCTTGGGAAAAGGGCTTTGCAATAATTGGGTGTCCAGCGTATTTAGGACAATAAACATTTATTTCATAGAGAGATTCTTTTCCCCACATTTTTTTTTTTTTTTTTACTTCATTGAAAGGTTAGATTTTTGTGATTTTTTTAAATAAAAGATCAAAAAGATTAACAATGCAGATTTATTTTTACAGGCTTTTTTGTTCATATTCACCAAGGGGGCAAAGAAATTCTGACCACAAAATGCAACAGCTGTCGAAAGTTAATACTAATGTGAGAACTAATATTTTGACCAGTTTTAAATTAGATCAAAAAGACAATATTAATGGTGAAATATTCTATTAGGTAGGTGCAAAAAAGGTGTTGTTTGTGCAAACAGATCATCTGAAATTCATTACGAGTGTAAATGGTGCGTCCCCAACAAACCTGATAATCTTTTTCTTGTCTAAATCTAATTATTGTCCTGATGGTTGAAATGAGAATTTTCTATTTTCTTACACCCACTTTCTATTTTGTGGAGCTCAACAATTTTTTGCTGCACATCAGATTCATATTCTTTGGTTTAACTCATTGTGATGAATGATTAAGGGAATTTGGCCACCATCAAAGTATTATAAATTTAGTCTACATAAGAGGATCAGACCGATTCATGAATTAATTGTTTAGAATGGTTTGTGAACTGGTTCATATAGCCTATATAACAAATTGGACATCTCTCGGGAACTACATTTTTATGATTATTTTACGGTGCTTTTGTCATTTTAGAGCTTGACAATCCCTGTCATGAATCACTTTCATAATAATAACAAAACAAACAAAAAAACATCACAATACTGTGAGTAAATGATTTTCATATTTGTCTCAAATGTCACTAACTGTACAAAGACCATTAAGCAACATATTAATAAACATAATCTAAAGTCATTTGTACACATAATTTTTTGGACAGCCAGTCGATCTAATACTAATTCAGACTAAACCAAGAGCCAAAGAAATGTTCAGACCACCCGACAACCTCACAGTTTCTAGTTTCAGCAAGACTTGGATAAAATTAACATAACACCTCTATCATATAACATTTGCCAAGCTATGAAGTTGAGAACAGATAAGAAAATCTCAGCTGAAGTTCTGCTAAAGCCGTCAGGGCCTGTTAGTGAGCCAGTATTTTACGTAACGGCAGTGTAAGGCTTAAGTCAGTGAGTCATGAGGCAAGTCAAGTGCCTCCATTGAATATAGTCGCGCTTAACCCTGAACTGCTCCTTCAAAGAGAGATGCCAGCCGTCAGAATGTCAAACGGAGCAATATTTAAAAACCTTTGTCTGTATTAGCAGCACTGCATTCCTTTAAAGAGAAATTACTATGAAACGTATCTACTGATTTTGGTCAAAATGACCAGTTTTTGAGATTGTTATATTGAGATTGTGTGATAGTTCACCCAAAAAAATTTTTTTCCCATGATTACTGCATGAGGCGTTAAACTTTCTTCGTAAGCTGAATACGGAAGGCGGTGTGGTGGAAGCTAGATATTTTACTTTATCAAGTTTTAAATATGGATATTTTTCTTACACAATTGCATCGATTCGTTTCAGAAGACCTTTATTAACCCCCGGAGCCGTGTGGATTACTTTTTTAATGGATGGATGCACTTTTTTGGGCTTCATATTTTGGACTGCCATTCACTGTCATTATAAAGCATAGATTAGTCAGGAAATTTTGTAACTCAGATTGTATTCGTCTGATAGAAGAATGTCATATACACCTAGGATGGCTTGAGGATGAGTAAATCATGGGCTAATTTTCATTTTTGGGTGAACTATCCAAAAAAACTGGTTAAACATGTTTAAACATCACATTTAAACTTATTGTCTTCCCATTTAAACATTTGCACAAATGTTACAGAGCAACTTACAATATATGAAAGAAAAAAAATAGGCCTACTCCACAACTCTTACCTGTATGAACTATAAGAACTGCGAGACAATGTAAGCCCCTTTCCTTTAATGTGGTTTCATTGTTCTTTGTTTCCGTCAGTCAGTGGGATTTTTTCTTTTTTACAGACGGCACATCATTAGTATCTACGGTGAATCCAGATGTATGCTGCTGTTGTATTTTACTGTCCTGTAATCACCAACCATGAAAGACTGATCTGCACCTACAAAATATCCCTTAATGTTTTTTTTTTTTCACATACACATGCGATATCTTTACTTGCTGTTTACGTTCACAGACATAACCGATTGTGTTTATGTGAACTTGTGCGCTTTTGATAGCCTAGAAGTCTAGACGCACCCTAGCGGCAGTAAATGTAATTTGCAGCCAGGGTAGTCTAGCAACTCTCCGTTGGCTTGCGAGCTGGAAAAACCAAACTCTGGTCAGGCCAATCACATCGTGTATAGAGTCGGTAGGCGGGCTTAACATAATGACGGCAGAGTTGCGGCGGTTTCGCATACTACTTGTAAACAAAGAAGCTGGCGAACAGCGGTCTTTCGAATCAGCTTTGGTCGCGACTCTGGAAGACTTGGAGTTAAGCTTTTCTTTGAGAAAAGAACAAAGAACGGCACTGAAGTCATTCTTAAGAAAGGAAGATGTGTTCGGAGTTTTGCCCACTGGATACGGCGAAAGTTTAATCTATCAACTAGCTCCGCTTCACCTTCTTCGTTGCTCTGGTAGGTTGTAGCGCTATCCTATTGCGTGCAGAGGGAATTTGAAAGCAGTTCAACGTTTTCATTTTTGACACCTAAACTATGGAATAGCCTTCCTAATAATGTTCGGGGCTCAGACTCACTCATCCAGTTTAAATCTGGATTAAAGACTCATCTCTTTAGCCAAGCATTCACATAATGCATCTCATAACTTCTAGGATCTCAGATTTCTAGGCTATCAAAAACGCACAAGTTCACAGTTATATCAGTGCACATGATTGTCTTGGCTTAATGCTTTGAACAGCAGCTACTCTAATTATTTTTCTGTTCTGTTTTAACTTGGGGCGCCCATCCCGAGTTAACTAGAGAGTCCGTCAGCTCCAGTCTGGATCCAGCCTCTCATAAAGACTGCAGATGACCAACACCTGTGAAGAGACGACTCAACTCCTGCGAGGACTTCAGATGGCGCAGCTCTGCTTCGACACGCACACATGCTCATTTCTATACACCCTAGTCATTAACAAAATGTATTCTTATTTCACTTATTTCTGTGCCTTAATTATTATATTGATTAATAATACATTGTTAGCTAATCTGTGTGCTTTGTATATGTGCATTTCTGAAACACATAACATGGACAAATCACTTTAAATTGTAATGTAGACGCATGCATTTTCTGCGAAGCTGCTTTGGAACGATATGTATTGCGAAAAACGCTATACAAATAAATATGAATTGAATTGAATTGAAAGACAACCATTTATCCCGCTCCTCGGATTGAGCCTTGCCAATGGTGTGTACCCAGACCCAACATCTTGATGTGGGTCTGGCTTGTCAGGCTATGTTTTTGACATAACCGTGTGTCTTTAACCGTTTAAGTGCAACCCGTGAAAGAGAACTTAGTTTAATACTCACGGCAGCTCTCTGTGCTCTGTGCTTCGGGTGTGTGCACTCAGAAAACCATATATCAAAAGTTTTCACTTAAATGGCTTTAAAACGAATGCGGAATGATAGAAAAATAAAATGGATGCATAATAGGACTCCTTTAAAAGAATTCAAACAATCAAGGTAAAACAACATTTAACAAAAATCATTCCATACTAGATTAGAAATAATGTAGGCCTACATATCTACAAGTACAAATTTCACTAGTGGGTAATGAAAAGAGTGAAATCCTGACACTTCTTTACTTTACTGTTCTATTTTTTTTTTTAAGTAGATATATTTCTAGATTTAGAGTAAATGTTTTGTACTTGTATGTCAAGTCAATTTAACTACACAATTCTACCATTGATGGAACACAGATGGAAAGAAAATTAAATCACTTTCGTAAGAGACAAAATAGTGTAGTGTAGTGTAGTGTTCCAAAGGTGTAGACAAGGTGACCCACAACTCAATTAGGCACTCTACAGGCCATTCGAGCTCCTGCTGAACCTACTGGGATGGGAAAACCATCTCTGCATATGGTTTCATTAATCATTAAATCATTATGTTAAACTGTTTGATGGAAATCACTCTTAAAGTGATAGTTCACCCAAAAATGAAAATTCTGTCATTGTTTACTCACCCTCAAATTGTTCCAAACTTGTATGAATTTCTTTCTTCTGCTGAACACAAATTATGAAATTTTGAAGAATATGGGGAACTAAATAGTTGATGGACCCCACTGACTTTCATGGTATGGAAAAAAACCTACTATAGAAGTCAATGGGGTCCATCAACTGTTTGGTTACCGACATTTTTCAAAATATCTTCTCTTGTGTTTAGCAGAAGAAAAAAAAATTCATATAGGTTTGGAACAACTTGAGGGTGAGTAAACAATGCCAGAATTTTCATATTTGGTGAACTATTCCTTTAAGTGAAAGGTTTGGCAAACAGTAGTTGATGCACACACAAAAAAAAGATCCTCTGGTCTGATTAAACTCGTTAAACTCTTCAGCCTGAATGCCAAGCACTGTGACTAAAATGGCTCAACACCTGGCTAATACCATACCCACAGTGAAACATGGTGATAGCAGCATCATGCTGTGGGGATGTTTCACTTAGAAAATAAGCCCCAAGATTGCAGATCATTTTGCCAACCTCCAAGGCATTTTTGTGCAAATTCATATAGTAAAAGCAGCAAGCAAGTATAGCGTTTCAATCTTAAAAGGCTGTACCTTTCAAATAGCATGCTTCTAATTAAGGGCTGAAATTAGTTTCTTAATCATATTCAAATATTAAAAAGGTTAAACACCAAAGAACACTGCCGCCCATTCATCAGGGTTTAGTAAAGCTTGAACAGATCCGTGTTTTGGGCGTATGAAATGTTACATATTAGTAAGCTAGGTCATACAGTCCTAAAAAAAAGAGATTCTTTTAGGGGTTAAAAATGACATAACATCCATGCTATGTGATGATGGTTAGTTAAAGGCACAATATGTAAGATTTTTTGATTAAAATGTAATATATATTGTGTTGACTTGTATACTTACATTATTGTGCATATACTTACAGACAGTGTCCGTGCTTTGCCTATCAATGACATCATACCCAAACCTTACCCTCGATTTCCGTTTTTATTTTGTAGAAACCATGGAAACACCAAAGACGCTTTAATATATTATGTGTTTTATTAGACAGTTGAGCAACTGTTTGGATTCATCGACAGAAAACAGCGCTGCATTACCCCACACTAGAGGTCTGCTACCCGATCCGAGCCTGACGGGTCCCGGAAAACGTGCAGGTTTTGGGTCGGGTTCGGGCTAATGCTTAATGAACAGCCTTGGGTTCAGGTCAGGGTTCGGTTTTGTAACTAAGAAAAAATAAATCGGCTGTATAGCCTATACTTTGCGTGCCGTGTGCTTTGCCTGCTTGCTGTGTTGTGACCGTAAGAGCGTGCGAGAGAGAGAGAGTGAGAGAGAGAGAGAGAGAGAGCGAACGAGAGAGAGAGAGAGAGAGAGTGCGAATGAGAGAGAGAGCATGCGCAGAAATGCATGCATACGTACACACCTATGGTACACATACACACACACACACACACACACACATAGGCTCTATATATAAATATAAATATATATATATATATATATATATATATATATATATATATATATATATATATACATATATATATATATACATTTTATTTTATCATTATATTAGGCTATATCATTTCTATCAAAAAACTGTTTTGTGTATTTGCTACCGCTCTCGTGCGCTATTTCGGTCACAACACAGCAGACGGCAGAAAGCAAACATTGAGTGCGATAACGCAAATAATTACTGAATTACTTATCACATTTTTAAATGATGCAGGAAAAGCTGCACTCTGGAAGAATTATGATCAACTGTCGATGCCATTCTCTTCCTTCATAACTCGTAGGCTACAGAGAAGGATATATTTCTGTAAATAGTTTAGCAACACTGCGTGAACTTATGGAAGTTTAAAGTTTGAGTTCCAGGGAAATTTGTGACTATTACACCTGTTCGACCACTGCAAAGTTACGTAATTGGTAAGTCTGTGCTTATTCTCTTACTGCTGTGCAGTTTACCGTTACAAGTTGCAAGCTATCTTTAAATGAGTGGTAGGCATAGATAATTTTTTTATCTAGATCCCACTGTAATCTTGGAATTAATCTAGATTAATCTAGATTAAAATGGCTCATTTGAATTCTGCCGAAGGCATTCAGAATGTGTGTGCTCGTAAGTGATCGTTTGTCTTTTTGTAGTTTGAATAATTAATAACTTCTGTCCCTTTAAGGCCTGACGCACGCATGGATCCCAAACACTGTTCCTGTGAGCTGGTTATGAATGTGTTTACGTTAAAACTCACCAAGATGGGTATTGAGACATTTTTGAGTGTATTTGACCATTAATAAACTGGAAAAAGGAGCACATTTTTTGCACTTTTTGTATGACAGAGGCGGCTTTATTACGGTATGTCTGTGTGCGCTTCAGATTCGAGTGCGAAATCTGAGGGAATTAATAGAATTAATGTTATGTGCAACCCGAGCGAAATTTAGACCGGTCACACCAATACGAACACGCTGTCATGAGGAAAAATCCAGCAGAACACCCGTTCGCGATTTTCAGAGGGTTAACCGGACTGAATGAGAGGAGGCGGGTGCGTGTCAACTCGCTGTCGGTCGGAGAGGAGAGGAGAGCGCAGCTGATATCGATACTGTAGAAAATTAGTATCGTATCGTTTCAGATATTTCAGTATCGATACATATCGAAATATCGATATTTTTGACAACACTAGTAGGCATACAAACAGGTTCGAAGACTCATTCTCTCGCCCCCTACAGTGCAACTCGGCTAAGTATACATCCGCTCTAAAATATCAAGGTGAAAGTCATCATAGCTTGCGTAGTATAGACCCAGCTCCCAACCCAAGTTTGAGAATAGATTAACGGCGATATTTTTTTTAGCGCCCGATAAGATTCTCACGTTACCGCAGCACGTTAACGCCGATAACGGCCCATTACAACTTTAAATATACTACATATTGCAAAAATGGTATTTGCTGTTAGAAACGGACCTCGGGTTCGGGTCAGGCTTAACATGTCAATGTAATGGTCGGGTCGGGTTAAAGGATCTCGGGTACAGACCGGGTTCGGGCTTCAGTTTAAAGCCCGTGCAGACCTCTACCCCACACACACATAAGAAGCATAAACATTCGTCTGCGGCATAATAAAAGCTCCACTGCTCTCGAGCCGTGTGTTGCGCTTATCTATCATTAGCAATAGCTCCAGCGGCCTTGTTCCGCTCCAATAGCTTTGAGCCCCACCCTGCTTCATACTACAGCAACGTTAATAAATCTTTAATACAGTACATTAGCTCATTCATGTATGATTTCTTCCCGAGTCCCATCGGATTCTTTTCCACCGGCTGTAGAGGTGAAGACAACAACTTCCATGATTCCACGAAATCAAGGTACGCCTTTGTTTTGAATAAGTGACCTCTAGTGGCGAAAATTACATATTGTGCCTTTAAGGTTATATCACTATTATCTCGATTGTGTAATCTAAGTCGAATATGTCCTCAAAGTGGAGTACATTTTCAAATGACATACTACTATGCTCTGCACAGTTTATCTCCATCTCAATGGCATTCCCACTAATGTAATATATTCCGTTTTCTCAAGCTGTGATTAATGTAAGCTGCTGTAAAGCTGTTTATTTGATGCCAGAATCATGCCAATTTGTCATTGTAAATCTACTAGTGAAAGCGAGCTGGTTAGAGGACGCGGAGTCTAACAGCTGGTTGAGGGGGTGATGCAGTGAGGGGTAAGGCATCTGCAGAAGCTCCCTACTATAAGCAACGGTTGCCATGGCAACGCTGGGGGAAATTAGGTGTTAAAGGAGTATCTTGTTATGCACAAAAGCACAAAGCACCAGTAATTTTGTTTTGTAAGTTAGACAGTAGATATACAGTCATCAGAGTGTGGAAACATTGCATGCGTAAGTGTTTTTTGTAGTATTTTATGACATATCATGTCATCAAAATATACTATAAAAACACTATAGCTTGTGTATGCCTAAGCGTAAATATTATATGCGTGTGTGTGTGTTTAAAATGTGTGACTAATCCCCTGTAATATCCAATTGAATATTTAATGTCTAATATCTTATTTTTACATGTGCTATGAATCCATTTTAGAAATGCTGTTCCACCAGTTCGGTTTAATATCAGTTAACTGTGGCAGTACCAAAGCACAAGTTTTAAAGCAGCTTGCTTTGTAACACCTTCCCAGCATCTGAAATGTGGGACTGCAGCTTCGGCGCCCTGGGTGGAATTTAGAGACAGAATGATGATTTCAAAGGAAGCTTATTCAGCTGTAACAATCCGATGAGGAATTCAGTCTCAGGTGGTGGTGGAAGTTTGCAGTCGGTCTCTGAGCAAGAGGGGATTTTCCAACCTCTATTTATTTCCTTTAAGCTTCACTGCTTCTAACAAAAAATAATTTGCCCGTGTGCACTCGTAGTTTCAAGATGTGTTTATTGTGTATATACTGTACACATCGTATAGATAAATAAACATGGGTTTAATTACAAACAAAAAATACAGCAGTTATACTCACATTATTTAGAGGGATTATATTTTGAAAACTTCTTCTACAAAGATGCTGAAGGACAATAACATATTATTATTATATCGCAAAAAAATGGCATTTCTTTTTTATTAGGAATAACAGATGCACAGTTCTTCCTAAGTTTTGTAGGATGTACTGCTGAGAGACTCTCCAGGTGGTCTGAAATATCTGTGTGGGTGAAAATTATGATTATCTGCAGAACAGCAGTGCTATCATTAACCTGTCAAAGTCATTGTGGTTGGAGTTATTCGAAGCATCACCATTCAATTGCAGAAAATATCACACGGTTATTATGCTGTGCTCCAAACTTTTGGAGTCGCTCGTGATGTGATATCAGACATGAGGATTTTCTAGGCCCTGCAGGGAAGTTCCTCAGATTTCAGCTGGTGAATGGGTCTATCACGAAACTCTTCAGGGCTGCTGCACCGAAGTCTTTGCAGAGGAGAATGATTGGCCCTGGTCTGGGATAAGTAATGTACCAGCGAGTTGATACTGCAGTCACATTTCCATGGGTTATCCTGCAGATACACCTCCTTCAACCCTGAATCAATCAGAGATGTCAATAATGTGTTACACTTAGCAGATAGGAATTTGTTTTCATGTTTTCGAGTCATCATACCATGTTACATACCTTTACATACATCTGTTTAAGATCTGTTGATCCTGCATCCTGACATAATCATTCAACTGATTCATCTTTACCTTACAATTCTAAATACAATGTACTTCACCTCAGTTTTACATGTGATGTTATGTTAAGCAAAGTTTCCAACAAGAGTTTTCTCTTTATTGTAAATCTAATGAGCCAGATTACTGAGACTCTCGCCTTTTGTCTTTAATGGTTCCATGGTCCTTACTTCTGGTGTTAAGATGTGTTTTGGTTGATCGGATCAGTGGACGAGGGAGACATACCCATTTACACCTAGAATTTTTATCTGTGTCTTTTGTTCACTTTCAACCAGTTCTGTCCTGATTTCTTCGAGGGGAGGGTCTATGGGCGGATAAATATATGTGTTTTTTTAGATCTTTCGATGTAATGGACAAAATAAGCACGTGCAATTTACACATGAGACGACAGAGACGACAGAAAAACACAGACAGCATCAGCTTTTGTTTCTGCTCTGACAGCTGCAAGACCACGCCGAATGCTGTGTGAGTGAGTGTTAGAAATCAGGAATGGTGAGAGAACATTGTGCCTGGTACATTTTTCGTCTTCAAACCAAACTTGGGTCTCCAGCTGACAAAAAAAGTTTAAATCCCATCTGGCAAGCGCACTTCCCATAATGTTTAGCCCCCAACCAGGTAAAATATTTAAATGCATCCGAAGCTCAAATCGGATCCAAAAGTTCTGCATATGATCGGAACTCCACGCAGCTCCTGTTCTACTCTCCGTTGGAAATTAAAGACTTATAGTCCGTCGCTTGTCGTTTGTTGGAAATAGTGGAAAGGCAGCTTTACACTACGAAAGCAATCCGGTCGAATGCGTTTTCGACAAGTGGCAACCTTCCGGTCTCTCTCTTGAATCCAACACGGAAGTGACTTAAACTGCAATTCATCGACAGCCCACTAGAGACAGACTCCAAAAGGAGTCAATCCCATAGACCACCACATGTTAAATTGACAAACTTTACAGCAGAAAAAAAAATATGTTTAAAGCCTGGAACAAAAAGTGGTTTTGGTCTGTATAGCTAATTTCGCCCTTCATGACAGCAGTGAGGGGGGTTATTTTTTTTATAACTCATCCGTTTAAATGATATTCAGCCTTAAAGAACTGCATAATTAAGGGTGTGGCCACTTGAGTGACAGGTGGATAGCACCTCAGCTCCACCCACGTCCAGCCCCTATAGTAGCGCGCGATGATATATGGACTTGATGACTGCAGCGTCCAAACAGCAAGTTCAAAATAAAGAATCATGCTGAAGATACAACCGAGTCTCCTGGTCTTCGCTTCTGAGTTTCCTACATCTGCTAGCAAGTATGTTGACTGTAGAAATCATCTTGAGACACCTGTATTCTGTTCTGTTACATTGTGCTCCATATAGATAAACGCAGAAGCATGTCTTATGGCAACACTCTCTAAGAAACAAGTCGGATTGGTGTCGGGAACCTTAAACCAGCCTAATATAGTGTTTCCTTAGAACTGATAGTCAGCTAGTCATTCAGGGAACCCATCTACTAGGTTTTAGGTACTCGATTTAGAAAATCCTAATTCTTACCTTGCATGTTGGCTAGCATGTTGCCATCAATGGCATGAAGTCGATTCCCACTTAAGCCCACATGAGTAAGTTTAGGTGTGTGGCGGAATACGTCAGCTGGCAGGCTCTCAATTTCATTCTTTCTGATATAGAGCTCCTGCAGATTGGAAAGACCTTCTAGTGTGGACGCAGTAAGTGTGGAGAGCAAATTGTTGTCCAGCACCAGCATCTCAAGACCAACCAGGGGCCCAAAGGTCCCATCTTGAATATTATTCAGCTTGTTGTTGTCCAAGTTGAGAAAAAGAAGCTCTTCAAGTCCAACAAAGGCTTTGGGCGAGATCCTTTGGATGCGGTTCAAGGCAAGGTCCAGAACTTTGAGGGCAATCAGAGGCTTGAATACATTTGGTGGGAGAGCAGTGAGGCCGTTCAAGGGCATATCCAGCTCTGAGAGGTTCCTCATGCCAATGAACATGTTCGGTTTCAGGCTAGCTATCTGATTCTGGCCCAGCATGAGAAAGCGTAGGTTTAGGAGATCTTTGAAGCCCTTCACTGGAAGTTTGGACATTCGGTTTCCTTGCAGATTCAAAAGCATCAATCGCTGGGCACCAGCAAATGCTTGAGGGTGTATTGATTTGATTGAGTTTCGCTCCAAGTTTACGCTCTCGATTTTTGGGACTGAGCTCAGGATGTTGTCTGGGAGGTCCTGCAGAAAATTCTCACCTTGTAAATAAAGAAACAAAAGGAAGCAAAAGAGGAGGGTTTAATTGGTGATGCTGAATCAAACATCTCTACGTTCATACTCGGAGTTTAAGTGTTATTTCAGCGATTTAGCATTAAGCTTTGTATCAGTAGAAACCCGGTAGTATACTTGAATTATGGTACTTTCCCCCCTCATATCCCCTTGAGAAAAGAGAATTATGCATTTTGTTTCTGGAAAAAATCCTCCGATTCGTCAAATATCATCATTTTGTGTCATCGGAAGATTTTTGGCCAGAGGCTAGAGACTACAGGAGCTAGTTCCGCATGTTTTAAACCCGCCCACAGGGGAGGGATCTCACTCACAGAATGTAAATACACACGGCCGCTGCCGCTCGGCTCAGGCATTCATAACAGAGCGGTACGGAGCAAAGTGTGTGTTTCAACTTTTCAATGAATTCCTATGAAAGTTTAGCTTCCATATGCGATCTGAAAACGCGCCAGACTGGACACGCGTCGTGAATGACAGCCGCGCTTACCTCAGCTCTGCTCAGCTCTTCTCTCGTGATGAATGAAATCTGACTCCTGCTGCGTCTGTGACGTGACTTTCGTTCGGCTCAATCACACTTTATTGAAAAGACACATTCAGTTTTTAATTGTAGTGTCTATTCTCTAACTGAACGAATTATTTTATTACTATGAATATCAAAATGACGTTGGGGGCGGTGCTGCGGTGGGCAAGTGATAACCAATAGCCATGGCTTTGGGAGTGACCTCGTAGGGCAGCGAAGCAAGTGCATTCTGGGAGTTGTTGTCTTTCATCCACATGAGACCAAAATACGTTTTCTGTCTTTTCTCAGTCTAGAAGGCACCAAATTCAAAAATAATTTCACATTTCTACTGCATAAATGACACAGTTTAAATACACATTCATCTTCCCAGCGCTGAAGTGCCCCTTTAAGAACTTGAGTACAAACAGTCAGGTCACGGAAGTAAAATTCCCAATCACTTTCTCAGAAGTGGAATTGATTTTCAACAATAATTGACCATTAAAAACTGAGCTACAAGGTTGTAAATTGATGGCATGCTTTTGTTTCTACGCATTATTTCAGTCTGTTTTTTTTTTTAAATAATCATGTTTAACAAATTCCTGGTGAAAAACTACATTACCCATGATTCTGCAAAGAAATCTCCAGCTGTCAGAGAAACAAAACATGCAAATCAAAACACTTTACTTCTTGCCCACTCCCATTAAGAACTGCAAATAATGTGATAGCCAGTCTACCTATGCTACTTAAATATTTGTAACGTGAAATATGTTGTTTATATATATGTCATCAAAATCTTTAAATCAATAATTTTATATTTGTCCATAATTGATTATGTAATTTGCAAATGCTTCATGGGATTGTAGTAATTAGGGATGGGTATCGAGAACGGGGTCCATTTTAGAACCGGTTCCAAATTTCCCAGAACTGGTGATTCGATAAAAAACGTGCATTTCGATTCCGCTTATCGGTTCCTGTGTGAACATTTAAATGTGATTGTAAACCATTCAAGCTCAAAAGACTCTTTTCTGTGACAAACGTGCGCACAGAACGGCTTGTCATAGTGCGCAATAATGAACAGAGTTCTCTTCCTCATCTTTTTGCACAGCACACAAACAGACAAATACTCACAAAAATAAACACAGTCGGTTATGTCTTAAGACAATTGTAAAGAAAAGATGAAAACGCATGTGTAACAGTACGGGATCCGTGTAGCTCTTAAAGTGACGGCAGATTGTCCTGATGCCGCCTTTATGATGACGTTAATCAAACAACAAAAGACAATGAGAAAATTCACTCGCTGTTCTAGACAGAATAATTTTTGTAACTATATTTGTAATGTATAGCCTATATTTTATTAATAAAGTGCAGTGTAATTTTACATTTGATAACTGTGTCTGCACCTGAATACCTACATTTTTTTATTTCAATCATATCTTTGTTCAATAGTTGTGTTTACTTTAATAATCCTTGAAATTTATATTAGTTAGACTTGTTTTTGCTATGGTATTTTTAAACCATAGACAAAAGTTCCTTGTTTCTAAGTTCTGATAGGCTATCTAAGGATTTGTTTTTGGTTTTTTCTTCAAAATTAGGACTTGATAAGCAGGATCGGAATCGTTAAAATTGAAACGATACCCAAACCTAGTTGTTATTATTAAAGACATTAAGTTTTGTACCTTAACAAAGGGATTTTTTTAAATCCCTATGGGAAAAATACTTCTGGAACCAATGCCCCTGTGAATGGGATGGGCACTGTTGCACTTGTACAGATAATACCTTAAATTCTGCAGCTGATTTACATATATTTTGAATGAGAAACCTGAGCTGTAGGGACCAGAATTTAATCCTGATCCCAAAACTTTGAATGGTAATGATACACATTGTATTCTGGATGAAAATATGGTACATTCTGAACAGGTAAGCAGCAAAATAAGGTTACAAGAAGATCCATGCACTTTTACTCAGAACATTCCTGCTCACCCATTTTTAGGATCCATGAGTCCAAAGGGAGTTTGAGTGGGATGCTCTGAAGTCCCTTCTTTTGACAGTTGACTTCAGTCTTTTCAGTACTGGATTTCTGGCTGCATTTACAAGCGCTGGGGCAGTTTTCCACGGCCTCTGCAACCCACAGCCATAGCACGGCTAACCCCGCAACCAGCTTCATAGCTGAAAACACGCAGAGCCAGTGATTTAATTATGCCACGAAGGACATTATAATCCTACTGAAAAGAGCATTAGGGGTATTACGGCAAAGAGAAACCCACATATTGCCTCAAAACGGACGTACTGTTTGTGTGAGAAACAAATTAGTCATGCAGACTTACCTTGTGACCAGATGCTTAATGGACGACGAAATTCGACGCTGCTTTTTCACGCAAAGCTAGCCGGTCTGTGCTCGGATGAAGTCTGAAATGAGCCGAAATGTTTGCCCCTCTAGCAAAGTGCGAGCTCTGTAAAACTCCCAGCACAGCACGTTGGTGAGAAAAATGACATGCACAGATCATGACAGGTTTCCCTGCCAAACGAACTCCTGCGTCCCTAGAGAAAAATCTGCGGGCATGCGTTTTGGCGTGGGTGTGTGAATATTCACAGGGCACCTTATGCACGGCTTTGATTTGTTTAACTTGGCACAGGTACGGTCTGGTTCACGGCAGATTGATGTCACTGTTACATCAGTGAGCACACATGATAATAGGGCAGGTCGATGAGCACCAGTGATCGGTGGAGGTGCCACAATCGCTCGGCCCTCGGAGAGCCTGCTGAGCTGATAAGGACAAGGACCTCATACATCTTTCCCCTTGGGCTTTTCTTGGCATTGTCCGCCAGGATTAACAGTAAGAACGAGTCACAGTTTCTCAGTTTCTCGCGAGCATCATCAGTGTCACTCTCGTTTACACGGCCCGAGCGCTTTGAAAGAGGAGGGCTGGCTGCAGGAAACGCGCAGACCTCCAGAGATGTTATTATAGCTGTGTCTTTAAGTTTGACGTGTCTGCTCACCGAGATGATTTCATTGCGCGATAAAGACGAAAGCTCTTTCAAGGCCCGCCAACAGCAACACAATATGCAAGCCATCTGGAGCAGCATAATTATAATTTTCTCCAGCACCAAGCTGAGAAAAACCAACGCACCACCTCTAGCCACCCAAAAAGAGGAGCAGTCAGAGTTGACAAAAAACGCCTGCGTGATTCTGATTAATAGGAATGTGTTAATGCTGCATCTGTTCTTTAACAATTATTAATTTCTGTATCAAGTAAACAAACAACGACGACACAAACAGCTAGAAAAATCAAAGCTTAAAATGCATGTCATGCTGCTTTTACTGTGTTTGTGAAAAAGCTACTTCTTTCGACATCAGTGAATCCCTTCCCACCCCCAATCAGATGGATGTGTTGCAAAATAAAACTGCATCTCAAATAGATTTTTTCCGATGCACTACTGCTCTGCACTCATGCCAAAAAGTACCAGAACTGGACAAATTCCTGTAATTTCCAGTGCCGTAATAAATTGCAAATGGAGTCAATCAACCGCAGCATGCTGCAGACAAGAACACAAAGACTCTGGCTGAAGACAAAACCTCACACACGTTCTCAGATTTATGTGCACCCCCATTGCCTAGGTTCTATTAAAAATGCCCATTTTGCTCTGAATGAAAGGAAACAATGGGTAACCTTTTAAATCAGTCCCTGGCGAGTTATGATAGCTAAATGTACTCGGCTTGGAGCAACACTATTAAACACAGTTGAATGGATTTTTGAACGGACACAGATTGGATTTCACATGGTGCAACAATGATCGACTTTGATCAAATGGTTGTTTATACAGTCACGAACATTATGTGTTGTAAAAAACAAGTGTTCGAATGTGCCAAACTTGTCTTGGGAAAGAAGAAAAGTCTCATTTGAAAGTGGAAAGCGCTTCGCACACATCCAGGCTAACAGATGTTGTCTGTAATAAAGTACAATTTAGCATGACACTAAAACCAATTAGCTTTCTAATGTGCACGTTCATGGGTAGGCCTACTTCATTTGTTGCGCACTGGCCAAGGAATAAAATGGTTTCACGCATCAGTCACTTTGTCATTTCCCTTGATGGGGGAAGTGATACTCTGACACTAGATCCTTCACCCCAGGAGCCTAAAATAAACATTCTTATGCCAGTTGACCAATCACTGAACAAAGCTTACATCAATTGTGCATCGCATTGCTGACATCTAGTGCTAGACTGTAGCTAATGCATGAGAATATCACTGATGAGTCTAAAGGGCCTGTCCCAATAACCACAATTGCATGTCAGGAATGCTGAAATCGCGAGATGTCGAGGAATAATTTTAAATCAAAATTATTCTTGGTTCACTCTAAAAAAAAAAGGTTCTATATGAGACCAAAAATGGTTCTTGGCTCGTAATCATAGGGGAACCTTTTTTAGTGCTATACCAATTTTGGTGCTTCAGTGGTTCTTCAGCGGTTCTTCAGTGGTTCTTCAGCGGTTCTTCAGAGGTTCTTCACCGGTTCTTTGACTAAGGTGCTATTCTATAACAACAGGTTGCATTGTTTTTCCGGTTCAGGAGACAAGTGGTGAAGTGCAAAGACCGCAGGTGTGTGTATTGGGACAGGCCTGAAGTAACTCTTTGTCTGTCTTTGTTTACTCGTGACTCATGAATCAGTTCTTTAAACGATTATCGTTTAAAGGGGTGATGAATTGAGAAATTAACTTCCCTTGAGCCTTTGATATATAAAAGTTCATCGTGATATAAGAATATCCTGTAAGTTTCAGAGCTGAAAACTTCCTTGTTAGTCAAAGAAAAATGATCGGCCAGAAAATTATCGATCTCAGAATATGTCGACCACTGACGTATTAGGACGCAAGAAGCACCGCCTCAAGCCCGCCCACGACTTGTGGAGCTAAACGGGTCGCGCTACAGACCAATAAACAAGACGGTTCCAGCTCACGTGCATAAGACATTGCGCGTTTGTTCGCTTCATTTCACCACGGAATCGATTGTAAACAAGATAGAGGTCGAGACTGGATTTGCAGACATATTGAGATTAAAATGCTGTGCTTTCTATATTGGATCCGACAGGAACGGTGCAACACATTTATGCGAGTAAAACATGTTTTTTATACGTCTTATTGTATTGTTACAGATCGTTTGAAATCTATTGATTACATACCTTAGCACGATGTCACAGGCTGGAGAATCCTCTATTTGAAGTGTTATTGCTTCATTAGTGATCATACTCGGACTTGTAACGTTATGGGCCAGGGCTCGGACTTGACTTTTTTAAAAGCCCAACGTCCCCGGGGCTATGTGTTTTTCAGCCTGCCAACTTAAATTATGGCATATGATATGGGCTATCTTAAATAGTGAAATAACATTCCTTTCTTGCGCGCACATGTGTATGTGTGTGTGTGTGTGTGTGTGTGTGTGTATGTGTGTATGGTTTGCGGTTTGCGGTTTTATTCACTGATCGGGCGACAACATTCCAATCAATCGCAGGTGGATGTGAGATGAATCGCTGTGTTTGTTTGATAAAGGCATTTAGCGAGTCCAGTGAGCGTTTCCCCAGACACTTTCAAAACAATTCCCACATGTACTGAGAGGAGCTGAAGCTCATTTAATATGCAAATCTTATCCTATCCTAGCCGTGGGCGTTTACTTCCAAGTCTTCAGTGCGGCACGCCCATCAAAACCGACCGTTTCTTCAGAGAGCCTCAAAATCAAGGCAGAAAATAGCCTATTACTTATTCATTATGATGTTTTTGAATGTAAAAACCACCCGAACGTCATAAGTTGACCTCAGACAACCGTATACATTTTTTTTTAAAAAGCCAGTTCATGACACCTTTAAAAGAATCTCGAACTTAGGAGTTGCCGACAAATCATTGACAATTGACAAAAATTACAAGGACAATAACATTTAAAGTACTAGAGAACAATTTAATTACAATTTAACTAAAATGAGGAAGTATACTTTCAGTCTACTTTTTATGTACTTCTCAGAAATATATTTAAATGAACACGCCGACGTTTTGGGACTTTAGCTTATTCACCGCATCCCCCAGACTTAGATAAGTCCATACATACCATTCTCCTCTCCGTGCGTGCCATAACTCTGACTGACGCACCCGTAAACGGCTCCAGCTAGCCTACTGCTCTATAAGTGACAAAATAATGCCAACATTTTCCTATTCATTGTGTACTAAGACCGACGGAAAATGAAAAGTTGCGATTTTCTAGGCCGATATGGCTAGGAACTGTACTCTCATTCCTGCGTAGTAATCATGAAACTTTGTGCTGTACCATAAGTGCTCTAGCCGCAATGATATTACACAGCGCCTGAAAATAGGCTAAAGTCCGTCAACATAACCAACGTGACAACCTGCTTGCACAGAAAAAAAACTAATCCGATAAATCGGGCCATCCAGATAGAGTGAATTTGATTGTGGTTGGATGAGAGTATAAAAATATACCATTCCGACACCCTATTGGTTTGTACGATCCATCGCACCTGCACATGACACAAATCACACACATACAGTACATTTACATGCCTCTGAAGTTTGACTTTTTGCACCATTACTTGCAATACTTATAGGCAACTACATCATATATTCCGCTCCATGAAAAACATGTTAATGCTCAGTAGTACACATAGCCCTATGGTTCTTTAATGTATTTGCATTGTACTAAAATGTGTTCATTTTCAATGGGCATATATGCAGCTGAAACGGGTAGCCTCATGCTTCCCAAATTTTTCAACTTTAACATTTTAATATAACATTATAGTCTATTATGGCCTTTAGAAATTTTTTTTTTTGAGGAGGTGGGGTAGTGCACTATAGGGCCCCTGTGGCGCGGCCTAAGCTTTTGTCCTTAATGGCATTTTTTCCCTTACATTACTATTACTTTTATACTTTAAGTAGTTTTGAAACCAGTACTTTTACACTTTTACTTGAGTAAAAAGCTAGAGTTGATACTTCAACTTCTACAGAAGTCTTTTTAAACTCTAGTATCTATACTTCTACCTGAGTAATGAATGTGAACACTTTTGACACCTTTGGTTTGGGGTATACTTGTACTCAATCTTTTGACCAAGATATAGTAAATATAAAAATCGAAATATAAAATATATAAATCTTTTATTAAAAGTAGGCTTTTAGGTGTTTTGATCATCGTTCTGAATACGATTCGGACAAAATCCAGGGGAGAGTTAAAGGTATTTCAAGTATAAAAATAAATACCTAAATACGAACATAGTTAAAAGTGCAAAAAAATAATATAGTAAACTATAAGTGTTAAGCTCACTTAACCCACCGGTGGGTCCAATTTTGCATCATCATAATCATTTTAAAAAATCTCTAAGTTGTGCATCACAAACATAAATATATTTGGTATTGTTTGAAAGCTTAGAACCTCAGCTTTCAGGAAAACCCAATCACTTTAGCATTTATGTTATATAGAAGAAGATAATAAGGTCTAAATGCGACCCCCCCGCGACGACCCCCCCTTGAAAAAATGGTATGAGCGATATTAAATTTAATATTTATATCACATAAACTCACCAAAAATAGACAAGTCATATATCAAATGAAAGCTCTCACTCTCAAGAATATCACTGTGCAGTTTATTTCACCGATCCAACAATTTACAGTAACATTATTATCAAAAGATTTACGAAAACTGAATCGATTCTTTTGAACAAGCAAACACATGAGTCATATTCCTGCTCGGATCACTTACTCCGTGTGGAGCTACTAGCCACAAACGCTATATCAGCTCGTTCCTTAGGTTGTTTTCTTCAAAATGAGAGTATTTTCACATGTCTGTGAGCATGCATGGCCAAATGACACTGTAATATGTCACCGATGTCCAGATCAAAACATGCGATGCAGATAAATACTTTCAGTGGATCATCTCTATCTGGCGCGATGTCTGATGACGTCATCACGTATTGCGTCATACGTCAAAAAAGCTGAGCTTTTTAGTGATCGATAGACATGTCGATCATGATTGTAGACTAATCAGAGCCCGAGATCTCCCTTCCCAAAGTTTAGGAGGCGGGTCGTCTTCATGACTTTCTAGCGGCTGGCAGCAGTCATTGCAGAAGAGTTTGGCGTGGTTAGTGATAGTTTGGATATTGGTTTTTCGATTTATTGCGTGGTTTTTAGGATTGATTGGAGTGTTTGTTTTTGAACAATGGCTTCAAGAAATTTTTTTGTCGGTGTGGAGGCTGTTTTGGCAGAGCTTGATCGCGAGAGCGATACTGAAACTTGCAGTGATGGAAGTTTTGACTCTGTCAGACAAGCAGCGTACAATGCGGGTGAAGAGCCTGAATTTGAGTAAGTACACATTTCGAACTTCTAAACGTTGTATTTGTGTATTTCATGAACAAATGCATGCAACAATACACAATATGCATGCAACAGACGTCGAGAAATATTATAACCCATGCATGCACGCGATGATTCAGAATGCATGGGTGATTTAGTTAGCACATGCAGATTTTTGTTTTTAGTGTGTCGCGTGTTTGTGCATGAGTATTTGAGGATTTTTTTCACCTAAAAACATGCATGCATTGCATAAGTACCCATTTCGAACTTATAAACATTGTATTTCATGAACAAATGCATGCAACAATACAAAATATGCATGCAACAGACATCGAGAAATATTATAACCCATGCACGCGCTAATTCAGAATAGCATGTTTTGCTAACTAAGCACGTGCGGATTTTTTTGTGTGTGTCGCATACATGTTTGTGCATGAGTATTTGAGCACTTTTTCACCTAAAAACATATGCATGAAATGATAAAATAAGCTTGGGAGCTTTTGCAAGCTTTTTTGTGCTGTTTTGCACCAACATGTGCTAAAATAATTTGACATGCATATTTTTAGTTTTGCACGCGTTTGTTCATCACTTGCATTGATGCATGTGTGTATGTCAAAAGCAAATGCTCCCAAGCTTATTTGAACTATGGCATGTATATCTGCAGCTTTTATTTACATTTGTTTTGCAATGTATACATAAAATGCATTCTACATGTTTCTGTTGCATTCATATTTGAATGCACATTTATTTGTGTATCTTATGTGGATATGCAAATTATATTCTTGTATCCGTTATGTGCATATGTGAATTATTTATTGTTATTTGTTTTGCAGTCTGGACAGTGAGGAAGAGTGGCAGCCAGATTTGCCATGCACCAGCAGCAAGGAGGTTGTTTCCCCACCTCAAACACTTTGCTTTGTGCAAACTTTCAGGCCTCAAAGTAAAGACTCCATTGTACTGTACAAAGTGCAATGTACCATTGTGCTTGGTGCCATCTAGAAACTGTTTTAGAAAATGGCACACTGATGGACACTCGTCTGGATAATGTGCAGTTCCATCAACTATTGCAATATTTCAACGTTTGCAAAAAACAAAAACTACATGTTATGCTTTTTTCTTCTATAGTAACTTGTTGACTTTTTATAGTTACTATGTGCTGTATATAGTTATTTTATATCTTAGATTTGTATATTGTGTTTTTTGCACATTTTTCTCTAAAACATTTAATTTATTTTCTTGGAGTTTATCTTTATGTATAATAAAATACAAGAACTGCTACTTTCTGCTACTTTTCATTATTTTGTTAATATATTACATGACATGGGTGAAGTTAAGTGATAAAGTATTTATTCTCTTGTCAAATGTAACATGGTAAAAATAGTATTTTACAGGTAATAAGCCTGTTTTTGCACTTTGAATAATTTGGGTTTATGGAGTAAACGTGGAGACTTCAGAGAAGACATTGCCTTTCTTCAATTAAAGCTAAATAACTTTTGTTAAGAAGATGATAGAAATATAATTCTTTTTTTGTCTATTCACTGCCACCTAGATGATTCAAAAGAAACCTTCTGCAGGGAAATACACCAAACGGGTCCTAAATTACAGACTCTCAAATAAAAACTTTTTTTTAAAATTTATCAATATCTGACTTTTTATCCTGGTTTATCATAGAATTGTGAATAAATAAAATAAAATGTATAACATTATCCACCACTGGGTTAAAATTTAGAGTGTTTTCTGTAAAATGAGACCATTTTTATCCATTTACTCCAATGTATGTGGGTAGGACGCTCTTTTAAATTCAGGTATGCCCAATTCTTTTAACAATCAAAAATGGAGACTGTAAAAGTAGACTTGGAGACGCTAGTGACTCCTTTCAGTTAAATCTCAATAACTTTTGTTAAGAAGATGATAGAAAGATAATTCTTTTTTTGTCTATTCACTGCCACCTAGATGATTCAAAAGAAACCTTCCGCAGGGAAATACACCAAACGGGTCCTAAATTACAGACTCAAATAAAAACTTATTTAAAAAAAATCAATCAAAATCTGACTTGTTATCCTTGTTTATCATAAAATTTTGAATAAATACAATAAATATATATGCAATATTCCACCACTGTGTTAAAATTTTGAGTGTTTCCTGTAAAATGAGACCATTTTTATCCATTTACTCCAATGTATGTGGGTAGGACGCTCTTTTAAATTCAGGTATGCTCTATTGTTTCAGAAATAAAAAATGTACACCGTAAAAGTAGACTTGGAGACACCAGTGACTCCTTTCAGATAAATCTCGATAACTTTTTTTTAGAAGGTGATATCAAGAAAAATCTTTTTTCCCCTGTTTACTGCCACCTAGTGGAATCAAAAGAAAGTTTCTAAAGGGACATAGAAAAAAAAGGTCAAAAAAATTTTTTATATATATAAAATATTAATTAAAAACAGTATAAAAAAATGACTTTTTATATGTGTTTATCATAAAATTGTGAATTTATACAATATAATATATGCAATATTCCACCACTGTGTTAAAATTCAGAGTGTTTTCTGTAAAATGAGACCATTTTTATCCATTTACTCCAATGTATGTGGGAAGGGCACTCTTTTAAATTCAGATATGCCAAATCCTCTAAAAAATTCAAAATATGCTGCAGAGTTTAAGTGGTTAAAGAAAACTTACAAGTATACCTGCAGTATAAAACTACTAAACTTGCAGTTTACTGAGAGTAGCCTATACTTCAAAGTAGGTACTTTCATAAACTAAAAAACGTGCTACAAGTATTTAACAAGTAAACTCAGTTGCTGTACAAATGAAAAACATAGTTGTAAACTAGTTGTGTACTGAAAATATACTACTTTCACACTTAAATTATACTTAAAAGTATATTTTATACACTACAAAATGGCCAATTTAGTCCCAAGCAGTATTGAAACTTACACTTTCAAGTATACTACTATTACATTGGTATTAGTATACTTAGGCCTACGTAATAATTTTAAAAATACTTGAACTTTAATTAACCCTCATCCTTCCCTCGTGGGTCAAAATGACCCGAAGCCCTAAAATTATACTTTTTTTTTTTGTTTGTTTAGAAAGCTTATTTCATTTCAGTTTGATAATATTTTTTCTATTTTTTAATGCCATTTTTTATTTACATTTAAATTACTAATTTTATCAATAATTAAATAATAATTTAAGCAAATTCTTTCAACTTAAATTCATATTTCATGTCTAATCCTTCAGCTCACAATATCTTACATTGGGTGCCTTTGCTGACCTCTTGTGGAAAAGAAATAATATAACATGATATTTCATGACTCTGCTCTACTATAGGCTCTGCTCTGCTATAGCTCTATATGACAAATGAGCTGTTCCGTTGGGTCCTAAAGTCATTTGTCTTCAGTATTCATTCAGAGACACATGTAGAAATTCTAAAATTAAAAAAGAACGAAAAAAATGTGTACAAATTGACCCACGAGAGAAGGATTTGTTACTTTTTTAAATTTAAACCACAAAATCTTTGTTTATTCGTACCACTCCTACGAACACTCAATTTTTAAAGATTTAAAAAAAAATAATAATAGTTTCGGGTCAAAATGACCAGAGGGAAGGATGAGGGTTAAGCGGATGTGATGCATCAAACTAAATCTTTCTGCTTGAGGTCACATATGCTGCAGATATCATGCAGTACAAACAAGCATATACAAGTTCAGAATATTACTATTAAATTATTGCTAGGCAATCAGGTCATTTTTGTTTCAGAAAAACCCAGAATCATCTTAAAAAATATATTTTTAACCTCAAACTCATGGAAAAGCACTGCAATTTTTAGATCCTATCATATACTATATTAGTTTTGTAAGGAAACCCCTGCTTTAAACAGCTGATTGCATAGAGCCTTTAACCATGTTAGATACTACATTGTATGATTTTTGGTTTGCCTAACAACTGTGCCAACAATGGCTACTATTCATGGGGCTTTCTTTAATTACTGTCTGCCTTCATTATTAATTATCTAGTATTTCAGAAATAGATCTTAAGTATGGCATGGTGTTGAGTATATTGTCTTTGTTGGGCTCTTGTCTGTGCCTACAAAGCCATAGTTCACAAGCACTTTGTACATTTCCTGCTCAGCCTGTGCTTTGCTGATATTATAACTGGCAGAGAAACCAAACAGATGACATAATGTTTTTGTAATTGTCATTCTTATAGACTCCTGAGTTATAAAATATTAAATCCAGCCAAAATAAGAAATCTGAAATCTTTACTAATAGTCTAAAACATAGGGGAAGGAAATAGAACATTTAATATATTTTGTGACAACAAAATTCATTTCTTGTTTTGATAACACATTTATCAGTTACAAGTCATGTGACCAGAGAGAGTGGAATTATTGACAGGAGAAAAGCGGAATACAAAGAGGATGGTAAAAGACTAACAACTACAGTAGGAATCAAATCAGACTCAACAGTCAAATGCAACTTTAAATATCTACAAAAATCGAACCTATAAAATTTTTTTTTTAAGATAATACTGCAATCTGTACATTTCATCTTGCGGTAAGACATGGCAGTCATATTGTCTGGAGTGGTTTAATTAATAATGGGTATTAAAAATAGCATTTTTACAGAAATTGCTTGTCAGATAACAAAAGCGAACACTCAAATGTAACCAGATAAATAACATTGTACAATGCTTCTATTCACTGCGATTAAGTAACAGCTCATCTTAGCTATAAACACTTATATAAAACTCATTAGGACAACTGTTATGTCCACAAGTGATATACTTGCATAAAACATATGCAAAAGTAATAAGTTAAGAAAAGCATTACATTACAGTCACAGTCGAGCATTGTCGTTTTAAATTAAAACCTTAATAAAAATGTAAAGAAGTTACGCTACCTTGTACAAGATTTAAGTTCAAATCTCAAAGTTTTTGTTCACAGCACACAATTATAATTTTGAAAAATATACTGGGACACTTCTCATAGTGCCTGAAAACCACAGTTTTCTACAACAACAAAAAAAATCAAATTTTTACAGGAAAAATCTGAGGTAGCAAAGCCAAATTTTGTGAACTTTGGACAAAAGAAAGTCTTTTAGCATAGTGCATAATGCCTAAAATGCCAACCAAAACTAAATGTTGTATTAAATATGTACAGAAATTAAGAAAATATAGTTTTGTTGTGTTTTTTTCCTTCACAAATTGCTGGTCCTGAGAAAGAACATTACATTCTTACTATACATATTAAAAAGAATATCCCATCATACACAATATACAAAAGCATTACGCAAATTGTCATTACAAAAAGTCAACGGTAAATAGCCAAGCAGATACTTCGAATGTGTATATGTGTACATAAGATGAGATGGCAAGTTATGGATGAGTAAAAAAAAAGTACATCTGTACAACAATATACATCTTTAAGAGATTGAACTCTAAAAACTGGGGCAGTGTCCACAATCCGTAAACATTTTGTGACAAGGCAGATCATTTGGTTTAAATTTGGTGCTCAATTGCGGGAAAAAAATCAAAGATTTAAAAAAAGACAGCAAGCTGCTTACAACTCATTCCCTGTCTGATGTTCAATGTGTTATTTGCCCCGAGTGTCCATAACAGATTGAGTCTGTGAGTTCTCAGTATATCCCAGGGAAAATGCGGTACGGGACAGCTTTGCAGTAGTCTTCCCAAGCAGAGCCGTACTTTTTCCTGCACTGACGCTCATCACGTGCATTACGGTGCACCAGCAGAGTGATCAAGTAGATCAGGTAAAAGTATGGGATCAAATGGTTGAATCCTAAAGGAAAAGTCAGGGATAAAGGTGGTGGAATTGAGTCAAAACAGACTGATAAGACAGCCTAATTTCATCAGAAAGCCAAATACTTACCACATGGCAGAGACCATGCCAAACCCATGATGATATCTCCCAGGTAATTAGGATGACGGACGAACCCCCAGAGACCAGACACAATAAGACTCTTTCCAGTTGCAGTGGGAATAGTTTTCAGGTCTGATAAGATAAAGGGAAAACAATTTAGACCAAACAGTCTTACCGTTTTATGTTTATTCTTTTGTTTTATCCATTTCAAAACACTTACGAGACACTGTTGGGTCAGAAGGGTTTTTCCTGAAGGCAAACTTCTGAGAGTTGGCTTTCCGGAAAATGTAGTACCCAACTCCTGATGGAGAAGTTTAAAAACTCAAGGTTAAAGTCTGAGCATATCGATATCCTGTTCTTATTGGCTGAGTTAGAATCTACTTTATGGTGTAGGGAAAAAAACTGACCATTCATAGTGATGAGGGTAACGATCCAGAATACTGAGAGTTCATTGGGGTGGCTGACTAGATAGTACGCTTGACAGGTGAATGTAAAGGGAACAAAAGCCAGATCCCCAAAAGTCAACATAAATCCGAAACCATCGTAGACAATATCCATCATGGTCAGAAGTTTCTCCTGAAATACAGAGTGATTTCATTAGAATCGGTTCATGGTTTCCACAATGCAAGAAATAATTATGTTCGTTTTGGAAAACCCTTGTATGTTGCACCTCATGCCAAAAGCCATCAACAACCCACAGGAGCTGGAAGATGTTGACCAGGAGCATCGCTGGAGAGGGATTCTCTAGATTCTGGTGCTTCATTTCAGCGAGCAACATCGCAAAGTTAATCAATACCTGTGGAAAAACCAGCCATTGTTTCTTCAATAGGTTAAAAAAGTACACTTTAATAAGGAAAATAGTTAGCATGCTCAAAAAAGGTTAAGGAATCACAAGAAATCTGAGTGCTACTGATTTCATCTGGTGAACGGCAAAAGTTTGACCACAAGAGGGAGCAAAAAACAATAACAATACTCACCCAACCCATCAGGCCTGGGCGCATTTCACAGAAGAACTTGATATCGAAGTTTTTGATGCGGGGATTTAACTCTCTGCCCATGAAGAAATCATAAATAATGTAGCCTAGAGGAATAAAAAGAATAAGCATAATCTAACTGTACCTGACATAAATGGAAATCCTTCCTTGCAATATCTATAAAACTACGACTGGTCTATTTAACTAGCACTGTTGAAATAACAGGAACAACTCTTTATGGATGATCATTTAAACCAGAATAATGGGTAAGAGATACTTCAAATGCTAAAAGCTAAAATGGGAGAAGTCAGTCAGTCAGCTTGATCTCAACACTATTTGTCTTACTAGAGTTCCCTCCAGGAGCGAGTTCTTCTCCAGACGCCCAGCGGGAGCGGACGAACAGGTAGACGCTGAGAAGAGTGACGATGAGCAGGGCAGAGGTGTAGAAATGCAGGAAGTGAGCATGGATGTAGCTGAGATCCACCTCCTGGTACACGGCAACACCTACTGCCACGGCCGTGAGGAGGAGGGCATAGAAACCTGACGGAGAACACAATCTGAGATCATCAAACAGCTCGCTCACAAATATTGAGTAGTGAAGATTTTAAACCAAGCTTAATTTTATGTTTTTTCAATCATTGTCAAAACAAAAACTTCATTCCATTAACATTAAAATGCAACAATATTGAAGACTGACCATTAATCCGGTATTTCAATGTTTTCCCGTTCTTGAGAGGCATTCCTTCAACGAGCTGTAGGGTGGAGAGAAAGAGGATTTACATGTGACCACTAATCTGTGTGGTTATTATCTAAAACGACTAAAAGTTGCTTTCGTTAAATCAAATAAAGCTGAAATAAAATAAAACATAAATATTAGATGAAAAACTTTACTTAAAAATGTTGCAATTATTCAAACTAAAACTGAAATAAAAAATTAAAGCTAAAAATAAATATTTTTACAAAATAACAATCTTAATTTAAAATAAAAAAATAACAATACAAACAAATTCAAAATATTTTAATAAATACTATAATAGCATATAGATAATTCTAAAATAAAAATGGTATAGTACTGTCATGTTTCATAAAAGCAAGCTTAAATTATTAATCTTTGTATTCTGCATCATACAAAGGATTTTCCTAATATTCAATCATTATGACTAAAATCCTATCATGATATGAGTAATTTTATATTACAGTAATCCTCAAATATTGTATATATAGCATAACCATGTAGTTAGGGATGCAGTTAGGGATATGAAAATTTTGTCAGATACCGATAATTCACTATATTTGAAAGCCGATAACCGATAAATTGGCCTATAAATCTAAATCCAAATTTGATTACAAAGAGCCAGATTAAAAAAACTAAAGTCTCACCATTATAAGCCATGTCCCAAGCACTTACACATACATCAGACATATAAAGTACAGTAGCCAAGTTTGAACACGTTAAACCAAGTTTTAAAATTAATCTTACGCTCCTATTGCCAACTTTACTTACCAAAAAAAAAAAAAAAAAAAGTGATTGCCTTACACATAAATAAAACTATGCCCAAATAATGCAAACAAGTCGTTGGACAACATTATCTTCTTATCGGGCCGATAACAATAACATTAAATATGAACATATCGTGCATATATCATGTAGTAATGTCTGTTTTTCTATAATCTAAACCAAAGGGACACAATCTAAATGAATGAATGAATGAATGAATGAATGAATGAATGAATGAATGAATGAATGAATGAATGAAGGAATGTGGTATTTATAGCACATGTGTATTCATAACAAACAAATGTTAAGTCTGACAAAGAGCTGTTCCATGGTATGCAAGTTAAAAAACAAAAGACTCAAAACAGTAATACAATAAAAATATGACTGGATAAGCCACATGTGAAACCGTTGCATTTTTTAATGTCTATAATAAGGTTGTGACGTTGTTCTGCAATTGTGCATAAACTATAATTATAGTGTGTATAGACCGGATGCAAGCAGATGTGATGCATCAAACTAAATCTTTCTGCTTGATACCAGATATCATGCAGTACAAACTAAAACACTGCATATAGCATATACAAGTTCAGAATCTTACTTACTATTACATTATTACTAGGCTTTTGTTTCAGAAAAACCCAGACTCATCTTGAAATAATCTGTTTAACCTCAAACTCATGGAAAAGCACTGCAATTTTTAGATCCTATCTTAATTACCCTTAAGCTGCTGGAAACGAAACCAGATGTTTTCCAGAGAGGCTCTCTATCTGAATGCCCCCACTAGTGATTAATCTAATCTAGCCTGCTTCGCTGCAGCTAACAGGCAAAGCAGAAACAAGAGCCATAGAGTTATGTGGTCATGTGCCTAAACCCGGGTCACGGGGCGTCATGTGATTGCGGACCGTACCTTTCCGACAGGGAGCAGGGAAAGGACGGCCTGGAAGAGAAGCCAGAGCAGGACGATGCCAAAGACCTGGCAGTCCCAGAGAGACTGAAGGGTAGGAAGCTCAAGAGGGAAGCTCTGGAGACTGGCATCCTTCTGCCCACAGAGAATGAGCAGGGCCAACACAGCCACGGGCAACAGAAATATCAGGAAGAACACACCTGAAAGAGAAGAGGGAAGGGGATCCTTTCTTATAATCTTAGCCAATGATTCATTTTAAATATGCCAGAAAAAATTATCAGACTTTCAGACCATTAATATGGTAACACTTTACAACAAGGTTGTATTAGTTAACATTAGTTAATGCATTAGTTAACATGAACTAACCATGAACAACACCTCTATTCAGCATTAGTTAATCTTTGTTAACGTTAGTTGATATAAATCCAGCTGTTCATGGTTTGTTCATGTTAGTTCACAGTGCATTAACTAATGTTAGCAAGATTTTAATAATGCATTAGTAAATTAACATTAATAACGATAAATGAATGCTTTAGAAGTGCAGTTCATTATAAGTTCATGTTAACTAATGTAGTTAACTAATGAACCTTATTGTAAAGTGTTACCTACAATATTAATTAATATATTAACAGTAACGCTGCTTGCTTTAATGAAGACTTAATGTTTGCATTAAAAGAGGCCATATTTGACACTTTTTGAGCATTTAAATTAGTTTTCTTTATTTATGTTAGTCATTTAGTTTCATGACAGAATACTAGATAGATGTTGATAAAAATGGGTCAAAAAAAGTCATTTTAAAATGCTCTGACAATCATTTCGCCCCAAAGATTTGTGCTGTAAATATCTACACAAAACAAAATTACATTAAATCATTGACAAGACTCACCAACTCTTCCTCCAAACTCCAGATCAGTTGTCTTGATGACAGCAGGTGTTTTAGTTTGCGATAATGCCTCCGTCTCTGCCTTTTTCTCTACTGCCTTGCCATCGCCCATGTCCTTCCTGCGCCGTAGATTGTAGCGTCCACCTGTCTGGTTCTCTGATTCAGTCTCTGTCTTCTGCTATTAGAACATTACAATGAGTCAAGAGTCAAGACTGAACACAAAAGAATACAAACCAACTAAAGCAATACATAATTTCATACCCATACACACAGAAACACACTGCCGTTCAAAAGTTTGGGGACATTAATATTTTTTTTAGCAGAAATTAATACTTTTATTTTTATTTGATGCATTGCCAAACGTGATAGTAAAGAGATTTATGATACAAAATACTGTTTTGCACAACTGTTTTCCCCATTGATAATAAAAAGAAATGTTTCTTGAATACCAAATCAGCATACTAGAATTATTTCTGAAGGATCATGTGAGCCTGAAGACTGGAGTAATGATGCTGAAAATTCAGCTTTGCCATCACATGATTAAATGGCATTTTAAAATATATTAAAACAGTTAAAATTGCAACAATTAATAACTGCGGCCTTGGTGAGCACAAAAGACTTCTTTTAAAAGCATTTTACTAACCTCAAACTTTTGAACTGTAGTGTTTATGTGTTACAGCCCCCTTAAAACCACTGCTTCCCAGTTTGAGAAACTCTAGTGTCAATAAAATAAAAATATGTGTTGTGTCAAGCTTAGTTTCAATGTTTCAGTGGCAATCAATCTCGCCGTCAGTCTAAGTCAAGAAAAGAAATGTTACTATTATGTGGCTGCTCTACTGTAAGGCTAAAGCAGTCTGGTCATGCTTTGTAAAGCCCATGACCCTTTGTCCCATGAGGTGAAACATGCTGAAAAACGTGAGGGTATGATTAAACAGAAACCACAGTCAGCTTTAGCTTTGTGTGCACAACTAAATGGGCTCCTGTCACACATGGGAGGCACAACATGCATGCATCATGACATTCCAGCCTTAACTAGACCAGTTTCCAACATATAGAAACATACCTCAGTGATTGCGGAAGCTGTATTATCGGTATTATTTTCTTCTTTCTCCTCATGTTTGTTGTTGCTATTGTTCTCAAGTGTCATCGGCTGAGACAGATGACAGTCAAGGACACATGAGGTGAACCCATGAGGAAAGACAAATAAGATAACAGCGTTAAAATTCTTGGGTTAACGGCTCCGAATTAGATTCAACTCATATACTTGCAATCAACACAAGAATGCCATCACAGGAATAAAAAACTTATTTTACATTTATATTTTACTGTTTTTACTGTATTTCTTTAAAAATTAATGCATCCTGTGAGAATAAGAGACTGTATAGTGTGTGTGATTTCAAAAATCATTAAATATACTGATATGAACATCCTGGGTGAGACAGAGCATGTAAAGAGAAAGAAAGACAGAAAAAAAGCGAGTGTGTGTTTGTTTTGACCTAACAAATGAGTGTCCTTACCAGGGGTGTGAGTCGGACCTCCAGCATTTCTTTGAGTTTTTCCCTCCCAGCGTTTTCTTTTCGCAAATCTGTGGTGCGAGAGGAAGATCGACGGGACGTTCTAGCTGGAGAACGGGAGCGACTACGACGAGGGCGTCCCGGTGAGCGAGAGCGGGATCTGGACCGAGAACGTCCAACACTCTGCTTAAATATTGCCAAGCTCTGCAATAAAGAAAACAATATCCACAAGACAGCATTGCAAGTTAAGTTCAGTTAAATCTCTGTATAACTAGTATTTTCAGAGTCACGGATTAGAACCTAGAAATGAACAGGATTAGGATTTTGAAACATTTGAAGAAGTATTATGACATTAAGAAATATTCTGCTCAATTTCTAGGTCATGTAAACTCATTAGTACAGACAGACGGTCATATGTTCTTGCATATCATACTGGAGAGGTTTCATACCGTTATGTCAGATTCCTTCAGCTCCAGCTCAGTACCATCTTTGTAGATGACGGTGTAGAGCCGAGTCTTGCTGTCATAACTCAGCACCTTGACCTCATAATAAAGGTTACTGCCAGGCCAGCGACCCATTACAGTATCTCCACTCTGAAACCTTGCAGGCGGCATCTTCGCTTACCTACAAAACAAATAACACAAGATAAAAGGTCTGCATCCGAACCAATTCCCCATATTTTTTCCCACTGGAATCAGATGGGAAATTAGTATGATGACATTGTGAATTCTTATGGCATTTCCAGTTTAGCAAACTACTAAACTAAATAACAGTCCGGAAATTAGGACATACTAGAAACAAACTGAATCAACACCAACTTAATGATAGTATCTTGCAGCAGTGCAGCCCTTGAAGATGAACTCAAGTGTGTAATTTCTGTGCCAATAGCATCAACAAACTGATTTTTCAACTGGTTCAAGCACTTAAACAGGATTTACAAGAAAAAGTCTTCTACTGAGTTTATAGTCTGCCACAGAGCTTATTTTTGCGGAAATGTACCTATGTATAGCTTACAGTTGTCTCTGCATATTAAACTGGGATTTACATGGAAAAAGCACACATCACTTAAAAAAAAAAAGACTTAATGCACATGAACATGTGTGCTTTAAAACAAACTAGCAATCTAAATTCTATCTAGATCTAAATATTCTGTGTGATACATGTTCAATGGTAAACCCATAAGGGAAACACCAGAGTAGCCGCACATGGCCTGATGACAATGAAGCGGTGATGTCAGCTGCCGTCTCAGAAGTGCTGATGGGTCTGAATTACACATCCACACTGTACTCTCTGCACCAGCGCTATTGTTGAGCTCTCAATGGCCTTTATGAGAGGGATTCTACTAGGGCAGCCCCCTAATTTTCGACTAATCGTTAGTTGACTAGAAGAGGCTTAGTCGACCAAAAGTTTTATTAGTCGGTTAGTTGCATAAAAAAAAATGTGTGGCTTAATGACGAGTCCTTGTGGTAATTACAGTATAATATACTACTGAGTATATCAGGCAGGAAATCCAAACTTTCGCCTATCATCCATCGCCCTCAAATATGGCTTATCATTTGAAACATGTAAGTAGCAACTTTATAATGGCTGCTCGCTCTAATGTGAACCTAGATAAATGTGCAATATTATTGAGCACATATCCAAGTGTTTGTGTGGAACCTGAAGTATAGCGAGCTGTGTGATCACTTGAATTTTTTCCTGACAACAGTGGAAACAACTCAAAATACTCCGTCAATTTTGGTCATACAGATAGGAGTAATACATCATTTGAAACGTAAAGGGTCTTTTATTTATGCAAACACGCCTTTGTAAAATAAAGAAAACAAACAGGATAGCGCATTCTGCTGTCTCTGTGTCTGTGAACTTGATTGATTAAAAAAAAAAGAGAAATATATCTATAGAAAGTTTGAAATGTCAAACGATCGTCAACCAATTCAAATGGAAAACAAATATTCTAGATTATGTAATCCGTATGAAGCATGCATATAGGCAAGTCCACTATTACGATGACGATACAATGTCGTCGACTTAATCTCTGCAGCCGAAAACACAGAAAACATTATCAATAAATTATTGTACTGTTTAGACAGTCTCCTTGCTGTTTTTTTCACAACACATTCATAATCATTACTTTTGCAGATGCGCTGTGGCAAGCTTTATGCATGCGCTCGAATGCTGATTAGTCTGTGTATTATATATAGCCAATTAAAGGCTCATTATTATAATTTATATGGCTCATTAATAAGTAAGATTAGTCGATGAATCACTTAAATGAACGACTAATCGACTAGAAAAATCTTTAGTCGAGGGCAGCACTAGATTCTCCTATCACACAGGTAACATCAACTTCTGGCCAAATAAATGACTTTTACAATCCAGCTACAGACAAAAATTATCGCTAAAGAAAGCCCAATAATAATTGCTTAACAATAGTAATATTAAAGTTTTTATACATATTCACACTTTTCTAATTAATTGGTTCTTTAAATTTGGATCTACAGATAAGTGGCCCCATTTGGTGGGTCTCTAAAGAATAGAGTCCAAAAACACCATTACACACTACATTCAAAATTGTAAAAAGATATATATATATATATATATATATATATATATATATATATATAATTATAATCTAACTTTTTACAGACATTAATTCTCAAATTAAAAATAAAATAGCATTCAAGCTTAAGAACCCCAAACCAAGATTAAAAAACAAGAAAAGCATTTGAGTTGGCAACGATTTAAGATTGCAAAACACTTTGCATAATTAATAATAAATAATAAAAAATTATGTTTTTTCATGGTTGCAGTCTAACGATTATGCTCTAGTGTCATCATATATTTCAACATAAAAAAACTTTATTAGTCAATTTCTAAATTTAACAAACTATCACTTCACAAAAGACTGTAACTCTTGGTGCTGAGAAATAAAAAAAAACAGATGATTAGAAATAAATTGTTGTATCAACCACACCACCACAACATGAAGCAGTTTTCGTACCAACACATTAATGATTTTAGCACTTTAGCAACGCCAGAAACATAAGTATAAGTAAAAAATGTCGCTCACACATATAGAAGCAATTTAGCAGTCAAGCAGACCCACTCCATTATAGGAAACACCCAAACATTCTTATTAAAACCACATGTAACGTGAAGCCAATAAAAACATAAACCATCTACCCTAAAACCCTCTAATCCCATGAAACACATTCCAGACATTCTTGAACCAGAACACACTGACACACACCCAACACTTGAGTTGAAGTCCAGTGCTGCAGAAATCCCATGTGCTTCCAGAGAGTTGAAGTGAAACTACAGAGCAAAAGATTTAAACTGTGTGAATGTGAGTGGGCGGTGTCTGTTGCCATTTGTTATGCAAATGTGGGGCACACGACGACACGCGCGCTTTACTATCACCACCACTACCAGCGGCTATTCAACATAAAACTTACTACAGAAAATAAAGTATGACTTGTTTAAATCAACAGTAAATCACACTGACCACATTTGTGATTTTTTAATTTTACATGAACACCCCAACTAAATACCCTAGGCGTATGCGGACTGAATATAAATCCTGGAGTATTTAATACAAACAAAAATAAATAAAATAAACTGTCATTGTGTATATTCTTAGTGTTTTTCATGTGACACGGAGGTAAAACGGCATTCACGTGCTGTTCCTTTAACACAGCAAAAGAATGACCGGAATGGAGGGAAAACGTCATGTATTCAAACCATTGTCAGTCCGCATGCGAGAGAGGCTCATACACAGACAGCGACATTAAAATAGTGTTAATAAACAACATGTACATAAATAAACTGTTATAATGAACGAATGATGTATTTAACACACATTTACTGCAAAACCACAGAGTCAAAAGACACTTAAACGTGACTATTTTGCGTGGAACGACTCACTTGCACTTTCGTGCACATACAATAAAAATGAAACCGAGAGGTCCAATATGAAGTAAGATATTCACTTAAACAAATGTTAAAAACGCATGCAGAATTGAATTATGGAGATAAAACAGACGAGTTGTGTCAGACGACCATAAATGCGCGCCGTGCCCAAGTTTCCTGTGTAACGAGCCGGCTGGAAATCGGGTTATTCGTTCATACCAAACACCAAAACAATGATAAACTGTTTTATTGAGATAAATAAAGAGTATAATCGTTTGGTAAAATATATGCAGAAAGTAGTGACTGTTAAAAGCAATTATGTTTTAAGTTACTTCATACAGCAGAGTTGCGGGCGGACCGAGCGCAGATCAAGTTCTGTACCGTTAACTACGCAGTCACAATAAAGGCATTTCCAGACAAAACAATAAACGTGCAAAGTGAATTCAATAAGATTTCTTACCTTCAATCGATCTTAATTCCCTAATATTCGCTAAAACTTATCCACGGAACTTCATAAAATAAAGAATATTGTTTTAAAAAACTGGCCCCCGCTCTGAATACGTTCCTCCCTCTATGACCGCTCAACCTACCAGCGTCCTTGAGGGCGGGAAGCTCTCTGATTGGCTGGGGTATCCTGTTTTTAAATTTCTGAATTTTCTGATTGGACGGCGGAGGAGTTTACGTGAGCGTTGATTGGAGACGAGGCATTTGAGCTCGAAGGGATTCGGGCTTTACAAAATGGAGTCCTGTCCTGGCGAGACAGTTCAGTTGATCGGTGAGATATGAGAGGAGAGAGGATGGACGGCCGACGTCATACGTTGTGCTTCTACCATGAAAAGTATCTTGTAAATGTTAAATATAGTTAATTATTAACGGATAGAGGCATCGAAATTATCACTGCAATGTTTATTAAACTGGAATTGACGTTAATAACGTGTATTTAAGGTTCAATGTAACGTTACTGTTTATTAAACTGGAGGTGACGTTAATAACGTATTTTTCAGACGTATGCGTTGGGAAAGTTTTTGAAATAACGTACGTTACATATCTAAAACGATACGTCTTTTACGTAGATTTTTTTTTCTGGATTTAATGTATTCATAGTGTTTATAAATGCTTTTAATCGCCCACATCTGATTTATCATGTTCCTTGAAAGGTGATTTAATCTCGTTTCGTCGTTAAGCTTCTTAATCTTGTCAATAGTACACGTGGTATGGCATCTTAGAAAACAACACTGAACAAGATGAATATAAAGTTTAGAATGAAAGGCAATTTAAATTAATAATATATAGGCCTACTGAACATTTAGCCTATATTTTTAATCTTGAACTAAAAACTCATTACGTTACTTTGTAGGGCAAATAAAAGTGGGAAGTTTAAAATAGTTTTCTGTAATATACTTTACATTTATACAGATTATATATTGTATTATTAAATTAGATTGTATACTACTAGTAATAGAAATCGAATATTGAATATAATTTCTATAATGACTAATATGATTCAAACATTTTTTTTTATTTTTTACAATAGTTATGTGCTTCATTTAGAAAAAATAATCCATGCATAACAGTTTGCAGTCTCATTCATAAATCAAACATGTTCATCATAAACCAGCTTTTGTTAGATTATGCTGCAGAGTAGACCTGTGCACAGCAGTCTCACTCAGTTTCCGTTTTTGCAAAGTTGCATTGCTGCGTATGACTTCAGAACTGTAGCAATGCCTTTGCATGCTCAGTCCTGGAGCTGCCACAAATCGTGCATTTTGGTGCTTGAACTGCTAGAAGCTGCTTTCTGGCCCATGTAAGATTGTACTGGAGCGGTGTTTAAGAAGAGTACAGTGTTCAATAGCGATTTGTGCAACTCATCTTTAGTTACAGTGTTAGTTCGGTCCTGCCTTCTTCCTGTTTGCCACAGCTGAACAGTGCAGCAGCAAACAGAAAAGCAGCATTTACTTTAGAAGAGGTGTGGTGTTGAAGTTATGTCATTTCAAACCAGCTTGTCATATTCAAAAGCTTGTTTGACTCTAACTCATTTGCACAATGAGTAAGAGTCAAATAAGCTTTCCAATCTCACCAAGAATTGAGTAGATATTAATTAAAAATAAATGCGTTAATATAAAAGTTGTCAAGTTTGCAACCCCTTTCAGGACGGGTTTGCTGCTTTGAAAGAAAAATACAGTGAAGATACTTTGTCAAGTAATCAATTTCTGCTTTTCAATTCATAAATAAATGCAAACAGCAGTGTATTGCAATTTTTATTTATTTTGCTCAAACAAAACAATGTTAGCATGTAAGAAACTTCTAATTAACATGAAAACAGTATGGTACAACATGAACGATAAAAAAAGAAAGATAAGGAAACTGAAAATTGCATTACAAGGACATTCAGTTGAATCTGACCAACACGGTCTGCTCATAATCGAGTCTCAATGTGCTGACAACACCATTGTCGTTTCAACTGATTTCCACCATGACAAAGATCAAAGATCCCACCAGCATACATGGTCTTAACCATAACACAACTGTAATGCAACAGAAAAAAATGACACTGAGAAAAGAATGTGAATGCATGTTTGATTTTAAACAAAGATCGTAAAAGTGTCCTATTTAACTCACTGAAGCAAAATGCAAAACAAATGAATAAAGTTATGGCAGGTCCTAAATTAATACTCTCTCTATATATATATATGCTTTTACATTTTTGACATATCAAATGCAACTTCCGAACAAGGCACAAACCATGAAGATCACAAACAGGTTTATCCAGGAATGAATCAACCCTGATCAAAACATTTCGCTCAACCTAAAGACCAATCTGCTAAGCCTAAAAACCAATCAACAATAGTTATTTGTCATCAAAACAAAGGTGGATCAGGAGAGTGTGAATTTCTAGAGATTACCGTTTAGCTTTGGTGATACTGCCGATCGCAAAGTGCCGGCCGTCTTGTCAACAATAGAATCATTTGAGCTTCTATGGGTTTTTAAAGTGCAATCAATGCTGTAAACACTCTATACAAACGTTCTGATTCCTTGAGAGATTATTTTCGAGTGATGGTATTGAACTATGCAAGTGAAAGAAGAAAAAAAAAAAAACTACAAAGGATCGATAAGCGAGCATGGCATGGGGGAAATGGATAACTGAGGAAAAATCTGATCTGAGAGAACATCACAAATGTTCTCAGTTATTCTCCTCAAATTTTGCACAGCCTATAATCACACTTCATGTTTGTACAAAGATTTCGGTCTTAAAAAGCACATTTCCCAATAAAAGTTCCCTAACAAAAGTGTGTTGGAAGATAAAGCCCCTCTGAAAAACAGAGCCAAGTGCCTTCCGGTGTGCACAAAGAGGTTAAACAATAAATGATTGGACAAAAAAAAAAAAAAAAACTCCCTTTCGAAAAGCGGTGACATGTTGCTTGGCCCTCATTAGACACTCCAGTCTTCTTTAGTTGGTTAATACGCAATGCAAAATGAATCATTTGCCATACATGATCTTTCACATACTTGAATCCCAAAATAAAAAAAGGAAAATTAGTAAAATGTCATTCCCCTGCAAATTTATTATGGCTATAAAGAGGTGTCTGTTGTGAACTGCACTTTGAGAATGCGCATGGAGAACATTCATCCACAGTTTGAGGGCAGAGTGGACGATCGATCAAAAACGAAAGAAAGAAAAAAAAATGCGTAACAATGCTACACTTATTGCTTATGAACTGAAACCAAAATTATTTTTCGTGGCAGCCATTTTTCCCTTACCGTTCATAAGAAGACATGCACTGAAATCGAAAGAAATACGAAAAGAGCCTACGGTGAATAAAAAGTTCATAGTATTTCTGGTTAGCACTATCTACAGATACGGTCTGAGCTGACGTTGACGTCAACCTTAACTTCGATTGGCTGAGAGGATTTTGGTAGAGAGCTACAATGATGTACAGTAGAAAGGCATTGTCCTTCGTGATCTTCCCGAACACTTAGCGAACACACAAGACGAAGAAGGTATACAGATAACAGTGGCTCATTAGAGACAGCCTGTCGAGCATTCACTTTTGAAAAGAGAAGTCTGAATAATAATGGAAACCGACCAAAAGAGCGAGTAAGCTACCTGATATGGTCATGGCGTACATTAGAACAGGTTGACTGAATGACTTGCAGGTATAATGTTTATTTTGTCATCATTTTAATGTACATATTCAGGTTAAAATAGTAGGAAGACAAGCTTTAGAGTCCTGCAGCAATAGACCATACTCGTTTGGTTGGCCAGATTCAAGGTTTTGCTCTATACAAGGCCAACTGAGTTAACGTTACTTCACCACCACCACCACCTTTTAAATTCATAAACAAAGCCTGCCCTTTGCTAAACAATGTGCCGTAGAATGAATGTCATCTGCTTGATTTACAATTTCACTCTTCAATGGTTAATACAGTATGTAATTCAGTAATATTTTCGTCATTTTCTTTCCACAGTAAAAGTCATCCATTGCATACTGACAGTCACTTCCTTAAGACTGTGTCCTGACTCCCCCTCAAGATGGGGCTTTTGGTGTATGGCGTCGCTTTGAGGCGTCTGGTTATCCTCACACTGATACGCCTCCTGTGCCCCCACGCTCAAAGTTTGTCTTTCCCGGCATCATACTTGACACATCCACCGAATTAACATGGTTATTGTGATCACCACTGGTTAAAACTGTAATTTTCCATTTTCATTGCTTTTGAGATAACTGAAGCTGACCTCTGAAGTGACAGATTGTGGTTAAAAAAATACAGGTGCATCTCATCCTCCTATGCAGAGTTTGACTTGCCCAACTCCTCCCTGATTGCTGAAAACACAAAAGACGACAAAAGAGTTAGAAACGGTCCTGGTCAGATTTGGTAGATTAGTTACATTTTACCCTAAACGTCTTACAGTCGAAGGGTTAAGACACATACTCATTCATTATTACTGTTTAAATATATGTTAACACAAAAGGTAATATGCGAATATGGCATGTTGTGACCAAAAACAAAAAAAATCCTACATTTTAAATGTATGTAATAGCAACCCTTTGTATGATGGACACTTGTTCTTTCACTACTCTAAATACTAAAATAAATACATGGTTTTATTTTTATTTTATTACTTTTTAAATAATGTATTTATACAATTTATTTTCTTCTAAATTTAATTATAAATAAATGCATACAATATATACATAATATAAAAATCACAATTAAATCCAATCTAACGTAAAGTTTTTGTTTACATAATATATGTGTGTGTATATATAATATAGATTTGTATGTGTGTGTGCATATATATTATGTATATATATACTGCAGTATATATTATGTAAACAAAAACTTTACGTATATACAAGTGCTGCCAAATATATTAAACGTGACTAATCGCATTTAACATCAGTTTTTGTTTACATAATACATTTATGTGTATTGGGGCTGTCAAACGATTAATCACAATTAATTGCATCCAAAACAAAAGTTTGTGATTACATAATATATATGTGTGTACTGTGAATAATTATTGTATAAATGTATATATTTAAGAAATATTTGGAAGTATATACTGTATATATCTTGATACTATATATAAAAATAAATAATACATTTCACAAAATACTAATTAATAAATGCCTAAATTACAGATTATTATATCTAATTAAAATGTTGTAGCCTTTTTATTTGTATAAAAAATAAGGAATAATAAATGTATAAAGTAATACATTAACAAATAATTTAGATTAAAAAAAATATTATAAAAACTATTATTACTACTTAAAAAAAAGCCACCCTTTGACTAAATTTCCGCTATTATTAGCATCATTAACAAAAACATTATCAAGCATTTAACCCCAACCATTTAGATCAAAATGATTTTAAGATCATAAGAAACTAATTCAAACTTTTGACTGTGTGAATGTCAAGTATTTTTATGTTTCTAAAGTATTAAAAAGCTCAAAGAACATCATATATTGTGGTAGTACAATGCAACAAAATGTTACCATCAATAAGTTCTTCTTTCAGCTTTGATAGTTCCTTCCTCATCTCTTCTAGAATGTCCTAAAAGGCAAAGAAATACATTAAGAATTGGATTAGAATACTGTTTGTTATATACAAATCAAAGAGTCAAAAAGTGCATGTCACTGAACTGTTTTCATGTCAATAAGATTCTATTTAAGAGTAGAATATATACACTACAATGCAAAAGAAATGAGCTGCTATAAGGACATATAGTAAATATAGTGACATGACCCGGTGCTGAGTTCTTAATATAAGCCATTATATCAAATGCAGCCATAAAAGTATTAAACGACAAGAGATCCAGATGAGTAGGTGTATGTTATAACATCAACACATTACAGCTGCTATTAGTAACTCTTCAACAACTAAAACACACTGAGCTTTGGGGAGGTTGAGCTGAGCGACTTGAGTAACTGTGTCCTCAGATAAGTGAGAATCCTACATATGCCTTTCATATCTAACATGCTCATTCATAGAGAAGGGAGGTATTGCCTTTGTAGAGAGTACTATAATTGTACACACCCACAAAAGCGTAACTGTGCACTGTGAACCAGTATTTCTCCCTCAGTTTTTTAGGAAGTGCTGTAAGGAGAAATTGTACCACTAGCTTTGGTAACACTTTGCCAACTTATTGAGGAAGTGAACAGCCCCTCTGTCAAACCCGAAGGGCTAAAAGGTTAAATGAGTTTCAGTTCAAAATAGTTACTTATTGGATTTGAGAAGTACCTGTTTCAATCTGTCGTAGTCAAGAGCTTCTGTTGGCACCCCATTGGCACTTATGGATCCGGTAGGAGTTGGTGTAGACCTTGGTCTAAGAAGAAAAGATATATGGTGTGAAGCAAAGCTATTTTAGTCACAGAAGTCGACACTGTGCAGTCAAGATGCAAGGCAGAAGTTTAGTGACACGCTTTAACAGTCATTTCAGATGCTGTGTACATCTACACTGTCATAGCACCAATTACAATTGGTGATGCAAAGAATATACACAGCATTAATATGGGATAAACTCAAGATGTGTGAGGAAAATGCATTTCAGATCCTTGAAATTGTTGTACTGAAAAGGAAATTCACACAGATATATATGCATAACTGGGTGACATGAAAATGAGCCTTGAGAGGAGCTGTAAATTCTTCCAAACCAACACATTTGTAAAATCAACCCCAATTAAAATGGCACAGCAAACCAAAAGCTGGAGACACGATCCACACTTCACACACAATGCAGCTGCCGTTTCACTCTCATGCTTGTCTGTAGCTGAATCAAACAGGAAACTATTGCCAACACAATAATCACCATAGGGTGGTACGTGGGGAATGAGGGAAATGACGCTTTATCTATCCCATCGGAAAATAAATAAATGCTTAACAGTGGGTTGCCTTGTGAAGAAAGGAAGTAGAAGTCAAGCGGATAAGCACATTGTGACACAGCTTAAAGTCAGAAACAAATTACAGAACAAAAGTTATGTGTGAGACACAAGCTTGTACAGCCTGAAGGCTTTGTATCAAAGCTTTCTGCATTTTATACGTGAAAGGATAAACCAAATTAAATGCACATTTGTGGGGGGAGGGCAGCATGTTATCTTTGGAACCAGGTGGACAAATTGGCAAGAGTGGACAAATGCTCCAGCTTTCTGATATGACCTTTGACGACACCTAATTCTGCACAATATATCAGGACGCTCTAATAACGATACTATGTTTAAACCTTCATAGCTTCCTCCCTTTCTCAATGAAAAGACCTTCAAAAGGGTGATTCTCTATAACTACCGGGGTGATTGTTTTTCGAGGATTATAGTCTTGGAAACAATTTTTCCTAGGTCTTAATTTATTACTTTACATTATGTATAGATTGTATTGTTTTACTCTGTGAAAATGAAATTATTATAAACCATTTTAACATATTGTGTGACAATTATTTATATACACTACAGTTTAAAAGTTGCAGACGTTTTGAAAGAAGCCTCTAACTGTGCGTTCACACCGCTGCCGGCGAGAGCGTCAAACTTTGCTCTGGCCGCCCTGCCATCGAAGCTGTAGAAAGATTCGTTGACACGCTGCCGCTCTGACGTAGATCGAATGCTTGGTCTTTTTTAAAACTGCATTTAAAGGGGCTGCAAAGCAAACAATCATGTTGGTCGGCGTTTGTGCTGACTGACCACAGGTAGGGTATAACCGTATAATATAACCTCATGAAATCATTTCAATTAGGGATCGACTGATATGGATTTTTTAGTGCCGATACCGATTTTTTTCATTCAGCCTTAGCCGATGACCGATACGGGCTGCCGATTTTCTTGAGCCGATATTTGGAGAGACGATACTGCTTTTGCTCCTTCAATTTACATTATAAAAATGACACTTTTATTGAACTAAAAAAAACAATATTTAACAAATAGTAAAAACAGGTGAGGTAGAACAAGAAAAAAAAGAGTTCAGTGGTGAAAATAAATTCTGAAAATAAATATTTAAGCATAAATAAAATAATTACACTATTGCACACAGTTGCAACAAGCAAGCTGCATAATAAAGTGCACACTGACTGTACTATACTTAATTAAAACTATTTACAACCTAGTAATTTAATGGTTACACTCTAAAAAATGCTGGGTTAAAAATAACCCAAGTTGGGTTGAATATGGACTAACCCAACAATTGGCTTGTTTTGACCCAGCAGTTGGGTTAAATGTTTGCTTAAAACAACCCAATTGCTGGGTTAAAACAACCCAATTGCTGGGTTAGTACATTTTCAAACCAACTTGGGTTATTTTTAACCCAGCATTTTTTAGTGTGTAGGTGAATTTAACTTAATCTCTTGTAGAGCAACACCAGCGGTAATTCAGGAAAAAATCTCCCAATGCTCCATGTGAAACTTCAGTCTTTCGACCTTTTACTATTGTGTCAATTCTCAATTGATTTTGATTAATATGCGCGAGAGCAAGACAGTTTGAAGACGGTGAGAGCTGCCTGTCTGTAAATAATGCAGGGAAAAAAATATCGGCGAACACAGCAGCCTTGTATCGGCCGATGCCAATATATCAAATATCGGCCCGATATATCGGCCGGCCGATATAACGGTCTAACACTAATTTAAATGTGAAAGTTAAAAAAAAGCAGATCGATGGAAAGAACTTAACAATTATAGTTACATGTTTGCTAACAAAATGAACCAATTAAATGCCATTTGTGTGGTGTATAAATAAAGTTGCGCGTCTTCTTATCAAACCCGCCGCACCAGCAATGATCAACCTCTCTATTTTGCTTGGGAACTAATGTGGTCGGAACCAAAATTTACAGCACTGCGTTCTCTGGAATCCTCTCAAGCGGAGCACTACTACATTCCCATTGGTTGCCGCCGGTTGACGCCGAACCGCGTCAGAGCTCATTACCATAAAGTTGATTTTTGCCAAATCATCCAAGACACGCCGCTCTCGCCACCGGGCTCCCATTGAAAATGAATGACTTCCGGCCACTTTGACGCTCTCGCCGGCGGCGGTGTGAACGCACAGTTATACTCACCAAGGCTGCATTTATTTAAAAAATACAGAAAAAACTGTACTATTGTAAAATTTTAAATAACAGTTTTTTTGTATATTTTAGTATATCTTTAGCATATATATAAAAAAAAAATATTAAAAAAATCCTGAGATACAAAGCTGAATTTTCTGCATTATTACTCTAGTCTTCAGTGTCACATGATGCTTCAGAAATCATTTTAATATGCTGATTTCGTATTCAAGAAACATTTATTATTATTATAATAAATGGTTGTGCTACCTTATAATTTTGGGGGAAATCGAGATTTTTTCAGGACTCTTTTTAAATATATATTTTTTTAACAATGTACAAAAAGTATTTTCTGTCACTTTTGGTCAATGCAATGCATTTAAATTGCTAATAAAGTATTATTTAAAGGAATAGTTCACCCCAAAACGAAAATTTATGTTTTTCTGCTTGTATGTATATATCTATGACCCGGCCGCTATTTTGACCTCACCTACGGGAAGTGATGGCAGTCTGGAGAGCTAAAGTGTTCGTCTGATATGAGGTGATATATTTGCATAAATACCGTTCGGTTTCTCTCAGAAACCGATCGTTTTGTGTCTTAAGACATCAATGTGTCGTCACGAGCCGCGGGGTTTAATTTGAAGTTGTCTGTCCATGTTTTTTTTACTCTAATAGAATTCGTCTCCATTGACAAGCATTATATGAGTGACACACAGCAACGGTTGGAGTTAAAAATCTTCATTTGTGTTCTACTGAAGAAACGAAGACACCTACATCTTGGATGCCTTAGGGGTAAGCAGAAAAACATCAAATTTTCGTTTTTGGGTGAACTATCCCTTTAAAACAAATAAATACTGATCCCACACTTTAGAACGGTAGGGTACATGTTTACACAAATTACCACTCTCACATGTGCTGCCATTTCTATTTTTTCAAAAAGGCCACAAGATCAAAAGTGCTCAAAGTTGAAGAAACACCTAAATGGTAAATATGCATCTTTGTTATAAAAGCAGCAGGGAAGCATAAAGCATTTTATTTATGCCATTTCATAGTGATTATATTGTTGGCAACAGCAGAATCTTTGTGTATGGGGGAAAAAAAGAATAACTGTAGACTATCACTGCAGCAACCCTAATCCTATTTAAAGAGCACTCTCAGCAAACAAAGTCTAGAAAGAGTTCTCAAACTAGCCTCTTATACCTGTTTAAGGAATCATAGTACTTGTCAGTACCCATCTGATTTCTCCACGGTGTGTCCCGTCTGTGAGAGTAAAGAGACTAACCAGGTCAGAGGTCAATAGTGTGGATCTGAACTATTTCTTTTCATAGTAATCTTCTGAATGCAGTGCACTAGATCTAACTCAGGTGAAAAGAGAAATATTTATATTTCAGTGTAGCCCTATTGAAAAGTGCTTCAATCATTTGTATAATTGTATGTGCTAATGCCTGATTTGATGACATATAAGCAAAAAGAATAAGAAAATCCTTTGAACAGCTCTGGTACACACAGATCTGATGAGATGCAACAGCGCTGTGCTTTAGTGATGCAAGCACGGGACCCGACTGCCTGCATTCTGACATGCGATTGTGAGGAGCCCCCCCCGGCCACAAGCACGTGATGCAAAGCAGTCGAAGCAACAATAATTCAAATTAGCTTTGCGAAAGCGGGACCTGCCGAAGAGTCAGAAAGTTTTCTTTAAAAAGGCACTATGGAGTGGTATAACATGCAAATTATTACCTTCCAATGACTGGTGATTTGCTACCATTCATTGTGTTTGTCCTCTCCCAAGGCTTTCTGGGCATATCTGTAAAAAAAAAATGCAATGCAATGTTACATTTGATGATACTGGTATTCTCATATTTTTAAAATAGCCATGGTTCTCAAATGGCTTTGCTTCAAGACCCAGTTGCTAACCTAATGATTCATAAGGAGCATTATTATTTAGTTTTATCTTTTTTAAATTGCTTTCCCTTGCTTACCTGGTGTGCTACAGGCTGACACTTTTGGAGTTATGGTAGCCTCAATGTCATCCTAATGGAGAAATAAAATAAAAAAAATATTTTTGAAAATCCAACACATTAAAGGGATAGTTCACCCAAAAACGAAAATGTGATGTTTTTCTGCTTACCCCCAAGGCATCCAAGATGTAGGTGTCTTTGTTTCATCAGTATAACACAAATTAAGATTTTTAACTCCAACCGTTGCCGTTTGTCAGTCGTATAATGCATGTGAATGGGGTCAAATTCTATTAGAGTAAAAAAAAACATGCACAGACAACTTCAAATTAAACCCCGCGGCTCGTGGCGACGCATTGATGTCTTAAGACACGAAACAATCGGTTTCTGCGAGAAACCGAGCAGTATTTATGCTATTATTTCACCTATTATCAGACGAATGTCATCAGCTCTCCAGACCTCCATAACTTCCTGTGAATAAGGTCAAAATACCTGCGTGGTCATAGATATATACATAGATGCCTCATTAGTGTCTGCGGATTGATCGAATGAGGTACCTACGTATATATTTCTATGATCACGCTGGTATTTTGACCTTACTCGCAGGAAGTTATGGCGGTCTGGAGAGCTGATGACATTCGTCTGATTCTCGCAGAAACCGATCGTTTCGTGTCTTAAGACATCAATGTGTCGCCACGAGCCACAGGGTTTAATTTGAAGTTGTCTGTGCATGTTTTTTTTACTCTAATAAAGTTAGACCCCATTCACATGCATTATACGACTGACAGACGGCAAGTTAAAAATCTTAATTTGTGTTCTACTGAAGAAACAAAGACACCAACATCTTGGATGCCCTGGGGGTAAGCAGAAAAACATCAAATTTTCATTTCTGGGTGAACTATCCCTTTAAAAAGTATGATCATATCAATAAAATTAAGAGATGTCTATATGTGCAGGTTTAGTCAGAGACCGTACACAGCTGAATGAGGCTTTATATTAACTTACAGCTTTCTGCTCGGGCTCTGGTGAGGATCCCTTCTCAGCAATTCTTCTCCTGCATCAAATCATTGGAACATAGTCTTACATTTCTGGCTAGAATACAACATTTCTGGTAATTAACCTTTTAAGCAAATTCCAAGACTTATCATTGTTTGAAAACTAGGCCCTGCTTCTATCACTGCAATCCTTCTGGTATTAAAAACAGATAAATCACGTAGTTCACCTCCTGGCCAGCAGGGCGCTCATCTCCTCCATTAGACCTCCTCCTCCAGGTAAAAGACCATTCCCACGGGATGCCTCGGGCTTGGCACCACCAGAACTCACCGCGGGTCCTGCGGCTGGAGCCAGGGGCTCATCACTCTACAGTAACATATAGGATTTGTTATTGAACATGTTTAGTATTTCTGGTGTTTACAAAAAAAACTCCAAGACGTTATCTGTTTTAAGGGCCCTGATTTACTTCAAGCGAACCAAAAAACAAACTAGTGTGATGTAATTTCGAACAAAATCAGGTCAAAACGGAAGTTGGTTTGGAGTTTGTTTCGGGAGTTCGAAACAGCTTGCCAAAGTAAACACCTTTGGACTACCACTGGTCCGTGGCGATTATGTAATATGCAGGTGTGTTATGAGTCTCCACCGCCTTTGACGTGAAAATCTTCTTCCGTTCATTTCTTCTGTTCAGTCCGTTGAGTTCTGCCGCATGTAAGAACTGACACGGACGCTGTTGTTTCATGTTTAATACCGTTAAGCCGTTTGATTTAAACTAAAGCAATCTATTGTACGAAGTGCTATATAAATAAACATGATGTGACTTGACTGGAGAGATGAATTGCAGAGCTCTTGCAAACATATCCACATCAGTATAGACCTTATTCACAGCAGCGCCATCTTTGATTTTTAACAGGAATGAAAGCGAGACTGAGGAATAAACATACTCTCTTCAGTGGGTTGTACTGTTTTTTAATGTGTTTTTGGATTGTTGCTGCAGATGAAACAATGCAAAAATATCTTTCCAAGAAATTTCACTAGAGGAGCTGTGGAAAATTATAAGTCACCTATGAGTGGATGCCACTGAAAAAGTTGCTTTCATGCCTGTAATGGCGCTGGTTCTGAATAAGGTCTAAGATCATATGCTTTTTAACTGCTGTTTGTGTGGTGTGTGTGTGTGGGGGGGGGGGGGGGGGGGGGGGGGGGGTTGTTATTGAGAGGAAAGCATGCAGCACATATTTACATACTCATATAAACACCGCTCTCAATAGCGTATTCTAACAGTATACTGATGTAAAGGCATTTCAACTTTTTTTTTTAACCCCGAGCAAAGAACGAAAAAGATCTTCGTAATGAGTATATCAGGGCCTTTAGGGCACAATGTTAAGTAATTTCAGGTGTAATTCAATGCAATTGAGAGTTTAACAGGTCCCAAACCCTTACCCTTGGCACTTTCTTTAGCTTGGCTCCAGCAAGGGCAGCTGCGAGCCCAGAGAGACCCTTGTTCTCCTCTGTGGTGGGTGAGGGGGTAAACAGACCCGAGGGCAAAGGTGGGGCAGGGGGTGGAGGTGGTGCTGGTGGCGGAGCCTGACCTGAGGGTGGAGGCGGTGGCCCAGGGGGAGGGGGAGGCCCTGTTGGGGTAAGCGTGGGGGGCAGAGGTGGTGGAGGAGGAGGGGGGGGACCAGGGGGTGGCGGAGGTCCAGCAGTGGTGGGAGTCACAGTGGAGCTGGGAGGGAGGGGTGGTGGGGGTGGAGGACTTGGCATCCCCTGTACTGAATCTGTAGGGATTAATAAAAAAGAACATAATAGTTAGGATATGTCTTTGTAACTTCCTGTGCGGAGCAGTTCAACTTTGATTTGTTCTATTTAGGGCTGTTTTAACTATTTTTTTGTTTGTTTTTTAATTAAAAAAATACATTATTACAGTCAGAATGAGCTAAATGGACGTCAGCATATTAATATAATATAATATAATATAATATAATATAATATATAATATACCATTGTAATAATAATAATAATTCACATCCAAAACTCATTCATAATAGTGAACACAGACAGATGACATTAATACATGATTGAACACTTGTCCATAGCAGATGATCATTATAACATAATACACATGTAAGAAACTGATGATTTATAAAAAGATGGGAATATAAATCAAATCTGTACATAAATTAACAAAATGCAGAGATGTAATTGGGGTAATGATTTCATCCCAGCTAATCCTTAAAATGTAACTCAAAGCTGATCTTGCATCACTATGTATGAAGAGTAAAAAATTTAGGAAGGTATCAGCCTGACTATTTTTAACATTTGCCTTTTTTGGGGTATAAACAGCTGAAGTTTATGTGACATGCACGCCTGCCAAATGCACTCAAGTTAATCATATTAGTGTGTAGAATTTAGCTCAATGTCAATCTGCATCATGCATATGAAGTCTAAAACCTCTTCTATAAATAATTCAGGGGAAGAGTTGATCTTATTTCTTCATTGCTGATGACCTGACCTCATGAAAAGCTCCACAGTATTGTATGTAGTATGTAACATAAACCTAGTCAAAGACGGAAAAAAAGGATTCATTTTCATTTTATTTAAATGTTGCTTTATAAAATGAGGATGTTTCATGGATCAAATGTGTGAATGTGAATAACAACCAACGAGGATGTGGGATGGCCGGTTATAGATCATGTAAAGCTTACTGTGCAATGACAGTTCACTTGTACATGCTAACATCAAGACCTTCTTTACCATAAACCAATAATCAGAATGAGATGGTTGTGATAAACTGCAGGAAAAAATGATGAGAACTAAAGCGGAGACATCCGCTTTGCGATCTGTGAGACTCAATTCAAAGTTTCACGAGAGAGTGGAGATGTGTTTTCATGCCATGCCATATCACACAATTACAGGCCACACAAACGAGCATTCATCAAACCGATGACCCTGGGAACCAGCACAACCCAACAGACAAGACAACACAGCAAAACATTTCCTGAGGACTTTCATATTGAGCCAATGAGCAATCAATAGTAGCCAATTGCAGCCAAAAGCAACCCAGCTCAACATGGCAGGCCCCCTCCTCGAACCCCAATTAGCGGGTTAGTGGAGGCTGAGCGACACAGAAGAGGCCTTACCCGGCTGGCTGGGGAAGTCAGCAGGATGAGTGGGCAGCTCTGGAGCACAGGAGCAGGAGTCTCCCAACCCAGAGTTTACAGAGTGCTCAGCAGAGGCGGGGAAGGCTGTGGAAGGAGAAGGGAGAACAGCAGGCTGGGGTGAGGGACAAGACACAAGGGGAGCGATGGGCAAGGTGGGTGAGGGAGAGTACAGGGGCGGTGGAGGGGGTGGCGTCGGGGGCGAGGAGAATGGATGACCCGAGACAGGGGACGAGGTGTGGAAGTGAAGCGAGGTAGGCGGCCCGTTGGGCGCCGAGATGGGCGAAGGGGGTTTCTGGGAGAGCGGACTGGGGGCCGGGATTGCGATCATCGGGCGAGGGCCCGTTGCCTTGCCCGGGGGGCTGCTGATCATGACCGGAGGAGAAGGCGGTAAGGGAGTGAAGTTGTTAGCCGTCCAGATGACAGATCGGGAGGCCGGAGGAGGAGGAGCCGGGGCAGGGGGCGGCGGTGTGGGCGGGGCAGGTTGTCTGCGAGGGACAGTGGCGTAATGAGGCAGGACCGGGTGGAAGGCGGAGCCTAGCGACGTGGCGAATCGGGAGGCCGAGTGACGCAGGGGCGGGGTCGGAGGAGTGGCTGTGGAGGGCGATGGCGTCGGTGGAGGGTAGCTGGGTGTGGAAGGAGAGACGGGTGAGGAGGAGGTGGTCTTGTATTCGGGAGGCGGAGGAGTGTAGAGGGTGCTTTCAAACGCTGCACACAACCGGACAGGATAGGAGGGAGGTAGCAGCAACCGTGCAAGGGGAAAGAACACAAGACAAAGAGAGAAAGGGGGGAAGGAGACAGAAGAGAGAAAGGGGGCAAATGAAGCAAGAAAACCAGCAGAGACCTACAAGTCCATCATATGTTCTTATTTCTGTCTATGAACAGGGAACACACTAGAATTAGTACAATCGGTTAGCTGTAGAAAACATCATGAACTGGAAAAGATAGATCAACTCCAACACGTGGGCAAAATGTTACACAAACATCCTGTTTAGCATGTAGTACTTTCAGGAGACGGCACAGAAGGGTTACTGTAACTCCTGGATGCACGTGAGGTTAGCGTCTCAGCATCATCACACACCTGCTAAAGGCAAGTCATCCACTCTCTGCATGCCAAAAAAATAGGAGTTATGCTAATGAAAACTTCTTTTTGCACTTTATACGGTCTATCACATTCAAATCTGAATTGGAAATATAAAGTAACAAATTGAACCCAATCATTTCCACTGAAACAACATCTTTTGGTGAGTCATGAGCTGTGTACAAATTCACAAACGTATGCACTAAAATATGTACAAAATAGTCCAAATGATGTGGGGGGGGAAAGGAAAATATACAACTGTTAAAGCTACACTATGTAACTTTTCCGTCCACTAGAGGTCGCCTGTTCAAAACAAAGGCGTAGTTTGATGACGGCACGTTTGAGCGCAGAAACTCGGGACATGTGGTCTTCACCTCACAGCCGGTGGGAAACAGTCAGGATAGGACTCGGGCAGAAATCATGTTCATGGATGCGATTATTAACATTACTGTAGTCTGAAGCAGAGCAGGACCGAGTGTTGTTGAGGTGAGCAAGGCCGCAGGAGCGATTGAAGAGCGGGACTGTTATTATGGCATAGTCGCTGGCGGGACTTTTATTATGACACGGTTACCGGCGCCACTTCCTCTTTTCCAGTCATGAGTTTGAGGTAACGCAACTCTGTTTATCGTATTAGATATATCTGAGTGTGTTGAAAAGGAAGTTATGACGTTCGCTTGGCGGCTGCTATGACACTTGTTCACACTGCAGTGAGAGTAAAGTGTTTCACTGAATAAAACCGGAAACCGATGGTGACGCAGATATGACGCAATCGACAGGCGACTCCCTCACACGCATAGCTCACACGTCCCGGTTCCTTGGTTAAAATAGCAATTTTCTCACGATTTACAAATAGTTGAAAACATTTGGGATATTCGAAGTACTCAACTGAACAAAATATATAACACTGGCCTAGTGGTTTCTGGATATTTTACTGCAAAAATCCTACATAGTTCACCTTTAAGTTTTGGTTCAGTAATATCTTAAAGGAAGACTCTTATGCTCATAAAAATACAGTAAAAACAGTGATATTACAAAATATTATTTCAATTTAAAATAAAACTATTTTAATATATTGTAAAATGTAGCCTAATTTATTCCTGTGATGGCAAAGCTGAAGTTTCAGCATCATTACTCCAGGCTTCGGTGTCACATGATGCTTAAGAAATCATTCTAATATGCTGATTCGGTGCGCAAGAAACATTTCTTATCATCATCAGTGTTGAAAACAGTTGTGCAGCCTCATATTTTTATATATCTTACTGAGCCTAAACTTTTGAAAAGTATAGTGTACATAAATATATAACTATGGAACTATCCAGATGTTTTTAAAGGTCAGGCTTAAAGTGCAACATTCGATTTTATACAATATTCTCTATTCTGCAATACAATTTGCAATACATTTATGGGTGTTTATATAGGAAATGCATGCAAATTCATGTTTTGGTTTATCTGCACTGTAAGAGTCACTGCCTGCCATATGCTGGCTAAATCGTTCTGCTCTAGTGATTCTCATAAGCAGCCTGCAGACACAGCTGCCCTCCTGCTGCGCGAAGCCCACCACGCCCCCTGAGCACTCTTCAAAATACACGTCAACACACAGGCAAACACAAATTATCATGCCCTACATTCAGGTCACCTCCTTATTAACACTCTCCCATTGTTCAAGCTGGCTTCGTGACTTGAGTGCAGCTGATTTCTGTTTCTTGTTTTATATGATTATGTAACCTATTTGTACCTTACTTTCTTCCATTTCACTTGCCTTCTCTGCGTTTCTACACTATTAGCTTTGACAAGCAGACCACATGACCCGTGAAGTAGCGCAGTATGTTCACCAGAGTGACTTAATGAAATTCTTCCACTCCTAAAGCACAGGCGGTCACATGGCAAGACCAATCGGCTGTGCTCTAGATGGACTAATACAACTTTATTAAATCAACTTGTTACTAGGGATCCTCACAATACACCATTTTTAATACTAATGAGTTTATTTATTTACAAATTACATAACCTGAATTGAAAAAGTGAACCGTTAGCAGAAAGTTTTGGCTATAATTATCCATTTACACCTTCCATTAAATAGAAGTACCTGTATTCACTCATCCCTACTAGTGACTAATGATACAAATTGGGTTGCACCCATCCGGCAGAATCTCAGGGTATTTATTTGATAATCCTTCTTCCAGACATGACTCAGAAGTCACAGAGTCAAGATCAAGATCATTAAACAAATACAACCGCCATACAGAAAGACTTCATAACATGCATAGAACTCAATTCAGTGTCCATTCAACAGTCAGAATAAACATTAAGAGCATCTGCCAGTCAAAACTGCAGTGAAAAAAACCACTGATAATATTCATGTGAGAAATTTGTGATCAGGAAATGTTATTCTTGCCTTCCTTGAGAGCCGAGTGTGTAAAGTGAATATCACTGTTCTAATCTAATATAAGGTGAAATACTGTCAAGATTTACAATTCACTGCCATTGAATAAAGCTTTAGTCTTCTGTAAAAAGGACATCTTCACAAACATAACTGACAGTTTTTTAATGTGCAACCGAACCAGTTTAGGTTCAATACATCCCTGAGCAAACTATACTGTATTTAAAAGGTTTCTTTGTACTGAAGTACTTTTGCCATTCCTTCTGTGGAATAATGCATGTTGCTGATGCAAAGATCACACATGCACCATGCTAAACTGCGCAAATGTTTAACACTTGAATGACATTTACGTCTATCAAAGCCTGAGGCCTGACCTCTCGTACACTGTCTGTGGAATAAACAACCCCTCCCCCACAGAGCAGAAAAAAAATGTGTATTTTTGGACGGTGCATGATTTTGAGAAATGTATGCATCTAATGTGATGAACTCAAGTATACTGTATACACAACTATATAACAGGCCCTTTAAAGTCAACAGTTAATACAAATGTACCTTATTTACTTTCTTATTGCAAGTTCCTTGTCTTATTGTGAACTATTCGTAGGTGCATGTTATTCTAAAGCAAAAGAAACGGTGTAAAACCTTTTCTGCTCATCTCATTTATACAGGCTATTGGACAATGTTAACCAATAGCCAAATAGCTATTAAAGGGATAGTTCACCCAAAAAAGAAAATTACCACCCACGATTTACTCACCCTCAAGCCATCCTAGGTGTATATGACATTCTTCTATCTGATGAATACAATCGGAGTTGTATAAAAAAATGTCCTGGCTCTTCCAAGCTTTATAATGGCAGTGAATGGCAGCCTAAAATTTGAAGCCCCAAAAAAGTGTATCCCCCCATTACAAAAGTCTTTGCATTCAACTTACGAAGAAAGTGTAACGCCACCCACAGTTCAAAACGCTTACGCTATGTCTGACGCCATCGTCGCACCAGTTACGCTTTTTTTGTAAGTTAAATACGGAAGGCGGTCTGCCGGAAGCTAAAGGTTTTACTTTTTTATTTTACTTATTAATTTATTTTGATATGATCATTTTCATTTTTGGGTGAACTATCCCTGTAAACCAAAGTTTTAGCAAATTTGAATTCAGTCTGAATACATTCTGTTACAAAACACACACTTTTCACGATCCAATCTAATCCTGATGGGGAAAAAACATATCCGACCTATGTCAAATTACAAAAGTAAAACCGGTTACAGCAACATTTGTATTGATGCTTGGTAAGATCCACAACCCCTCTCTACTGTCACCTAAATTCTCGACACCCCCCACCCCCTCCAATTCTTGAGTCCTGGCAGGTTACCCGTATAATCCTAGTGGGCTGTACACAGGAGAGTGTGAGAGAAATGTGGTTAGTTTCATCATCTTTCAAGCTGTGGATTCAGACTCTTCCAACACACTGACAGATGGACACGTCAGGAAAAGATCGCCTATTGATATAATAAGACACAAGGAGGTAGTGTTCCTTTCTGTCCGTCGAACTAGAGGCCAAGCACATACTAAAAATATATTTTACAGCAAGAACAACAAAAGGAAACATCCGAAATAGAGACGCACAATATATCAAGACATTTTTTTTTTTTACCTATTGCTATCGGACGATATTGGATAGTATTTTTGGGCACTCCTTTCTGACAATTTTTTGATTTTATATTACTTTTGCCATAATTTATTGCCATCTTAAAGAGATAGATTACAGAAGATTTAACCTTGTCGTGAACACCGCTTTTCTATAATAGAGGTCCTACGTTTTATATTCAAACTAACTTTTTTTCTTTAGTACAGCACCAATTGAATATTGTCCATATTTCATTTTATTCATTAATCATTCCTTTTATATTGTTGTGGTGCTGCTTACACTCACTTGAACATCACAACGTTGATTTAACATTTACAAGAATAGCATTTATTTGAGTTTTTGTGAAAGTGGCGAGTTATTTTTAGACAAAGTAGTACAGATTTTTTTGTCGTTTATTGGTTATCAGCCATAGTATGAAAACCATTATCAGCCAGGACTGTAATATCGGTGCATCCCCAGTTCAAACGCATAGTTAACATTAAAGAATAACATTAAAATAGTTTTAAATGAACTCTACAAGGGCATAATAACTGCAACACTAATAATAACAAATAAAACAGAAATAAAATACATTTTCTAATAATTAATTTCTATGTGCACTAAAAGCATTTCACAGGCATTTGCATGTTCAGCATAGTCCACAACAAAAGAAAAGCCACTTATATTGTTAGTTTGTGTTAAAACCTCATTCATCTTTTGACCCCAGCCCATCCTGTCTACATCTTATCTGTCAGTCCTGTCTAGAAAAAGACGTTGGAGAAGATAAAGGTGCTCACCGGCGTTGGAGATGCGTCTTCCTCTCTCCCAGTCCATCTGCTCTCTGTCCAGCTGCTCTTGGTGCTCCCTCTCTTGCTTCTCTCTCTCCGTACGCTCTCTCTCCATCAGCTCCCGCTCGGCGCGCTCCCGTTCCTGGCGTTCTCGCTCCAGCTGCTCCTGCTCCTGACGCTCACGCTCCAGGCGATCCAGACGTTCCTGCTCGGCACGTTCCCTCTCCAGGCGCTCTCGCTCCAAACGCTCCCGCTCCGTACGTTCCCTCTCGGTGCGCTCCCGATCCAGCATCTCTCGCTCCAGCCGTTCCCGCTCTAGCCTCTCTCGCTCCAGTCGTTCCCTCTCTTGCTCCTTCTGACGCTGGAGCTCTTGCAGCTGCCTGAGGACACATAAGAGCAGAAGGGAATGTGTGAGTTCACGGTAAACCTATACCTTCACATTTACCAGGTTATACCTTTAACAACCATGCCATAACACCGCATTAGAAAATTCTGATTTGGTTTGTGTAGTTTTGGTACTATATATGCTATGGTTCAAAAGTTAGGGGTCAAGAAGACACATTTTTTATTTTTTAAGAGAAATTAATACTTTTATTCAGCAAGGGCAAAAATAAGTTGATCAAAAGTGACAGTAAAGACTTGGGGGAATCAAAAATTACAGTTTCAACCAAACGCATTGCTTGAAAGCAGCAAAACTGTTTTCAACATTGATAATAAGAAGAAATGTTGAGCAGCAAATCAGCTTATTAGAATAATTTCTGAAGGATCATGTGACACTGAAGACTGGAGTAATGATGCTGAAAATTCAGCTTTGCCATCAGAGGAATAAATTACATTAACATATTTTAAAATGGAAAAAAGTTATTTTAAATTCTAAATGTCACTACAATTTATTTTTACTGTTTTTACTGTATTTTTTATCAAATAAATGCATAAGAGACATCTTTCAAAAACGTTTAAAAATCTTAGACACCAAACTTTTGAGTGTATAATTGTTCAATAAATCTCACCATAATATAAAATAATAAATAAAATTTAATTAATAAAATAAAAAATTCAAGTGCAGCTGGACTAGCCTAAAAATATTTTGTGCGTAATACACTGTAAAAAAAAAAAATCCATAAACAAAAAAACAAAAAAAACAGATAATGTACTGGCAGAAAATTACCAGGACATTATCCAGTAATATTACGGACATTTCCGTTAACCATAAAACATAAATGCAATGATGTTCAAAAATCACAGGTAAAACACCTGTAAAAAATAAATGCATAAAAATAAATAAAAAATGTATACAGTACATTTTAGAGTGTAGATTTGATTTAAATAAAGAATATTTATAATGCCACAGATTTGCATAGATGATACATAGATGATTGAGACATAGAAAATTTAAAAATAACCTTGAGAAAGCTTTTGTGCTTTTCAATTTCAGTCAGTTTATAGCAGGAGCCTATTTGGAAAACAGCTGTTTGGGGCCGTTAAAACATGGCTTAAAGGGCCTTTGGGAAATGTTCAGAAAGAAAGACTTTTATAGAACAAATACAAAAATGGCTTTCTTCAAAATATGGAGACAGCTGACCACTAAAATCGCAGTACATCACATCATACACTAGAGGGCAGCACACCCAAATGGGTCAAGAAGTGTGAGAAGTGCCAACTTCAGCATCAGACCAGCTCGCCTGCAGATGTTCTGCTAAGTAAGGGTTTATGAAAGATTTGCTTGTCAGTCCTCTTGTGCTTAATCAGCATCCAGCACATCCCCATGCCCAGCATTCCAGTGTGTAATTACATTAGAGAGCCAGATACATTGAGACTGTGGATAGCAGGGGCAGTAAATGAAGAAAAATGGGCTGTTTGCAGCTCTGGCTCTGAAGCTGGACAGATGGACCAAACTTGAAAACGAGGGGCAGAACAAACTGAAGAGCATTCATGAACAAAGGCAAATCAAATGAAATGAGCCTAATGATATGAAGAGGATATGGTGTATTATTAGGAGGTTTAAATCAAAGACATCATTTAAGGTTCATCATCCATGCTGCCCTTAAAGGGATAGTTCACCCAAAAATGAAAATTAGCCCATGATTTACTCACCCTCAAGTCATCCTAGGTGTATATGACATTCTTCTTTGAGACGAAAAAAATTATATTAAAAAAGTCCTGGCTAATCCAAGCTTTATAATAGCAGTAATTGTCGCTTTGTTTTTGAAGTCCATAAAAAAAAACGCATCTGTCCGTCGAATAACGTGCTCCACGCAGCTCTGGGGTGTTAATAAAGGCCTTCTGAAGCGAATCGATGCGTTTGAGTAAGAAAAATGTCCATATTTAAAACGTTATAAAGTAAAGTTTCAGCTGATCGCCTTTTGTATTCAATTTATGGAAAAAGTGTTGAAAGTGCCTCTGCCGTTCAAAATGCTTACGCAACCGGTTACGCGCGTCAGACCTAGCATAAGCATTTTGAACGGTGAGAGGCACTTTCAACACTTTTTCCACGGAAGGCGATTGGCTGGAACTTTACTTTATTTACTTTAGTTTTAAATATGGACATTTTTCTTACACAAACGCATTGATTCACTTCATTTCTTATGCCTTTATTATGCCCCCAGAGCCGTGTGGAGCACGTTATTTGACAGACAGACGCATTATTTATGGACTTCAAAAACAGAGCAACAATTACTGCTATTATAAAGCTTGGATTAGCCAGGACCTTTTAAATATAACTAATTTTATTCGTCTGAAAGAAGAATGTCATATACACCTAGGATGACTTGAGGGTGAGTAAATCATGGGCTAATTTTCATTTTTGGGTGAACTATCCCTTTAACATGCCAAGAATTATTTTGTATTTAAATATACATAATAATTATACACAGTACACACATATATTATGTAAACCCAAACTTTTATTTTGGATGTGATTAATCATTTGACAGCCCTACGAAATATAATAGGTTCCTAATCAAAATGGTTTTAGGGTAATTTTAAAGTAATTTAAATGACTAGTAAAAACAGGGGATTTTCTAATGGCAAAAGGGAAAGCATTCCATGTAATTTTTTGAGGAAACATGAGTAAATAATGATTTTTTTTGTATTATTTTAAGATGGAAACTATTCCTTTAAGACACCCACTTTAACCTTTTGTTCAATGATATAACGATTGAGGATCTCCCTTTGTGTGTGTGAAAACAGACAGCAGCTCATTGAAACAAGTTATTTTCTGCCAGATTTCAGCTGTCATGAGAACCTGGACGATCAACAATCAGACAGAGTCTCGTCACTGGGGTTTGCATCAAGACAGGTGATCCTGTTCTGTCCATCTGTCAAATAATCTCCCACACGTCTTTTTGCATGAATGGGTGTACATGATATCATTTCCTGGGACCTTGCCAGGCACACCTTCCACTCAGTATGACAGTCATCGCCATGACAAATACCAGCTAAGGTGCATTGACATCATGCCTCCACAAGTTTCCAAAGAGAATAAGGTGGGAAAAACCACACCCCAATCTTTTAAAAGACCCCTTGAGAAGAGCATGTTTACGCCTAAGGCTCCAACTGACATGGTAACACCTGCTTCGATATAGTCACTCATGCTGTATCATCGGTCCTGCCATGGAAACCAAACTCAAATCTCATAACTAAAGAACTATTGTAAAGAACTAACAATACCATAATAGGTTGAAACGGTAGTAGTTCTTTTCACTTACACTAAATTCTCGATTCTGACTTGAAGGGTTTTCATTGGAATATTGTGTAACTTAATATCTTTAAAGTAAAAGTGGCAAGAAAAAATGCTTTGCAATGTCTCACTTCAATCTAACTAAGAACAACGTCTATTCAATAGACCTTACGACAGCAGTTACTTAACTGCACCCATCGATTTCCAAGGGCGGGTATGCATGTCTCCCAAACAAAATGACGTAACAAATAATTGCCTAAATTGGAGCTAGTGTTAATGAAAACTGCCCAAAAACATATTTATTTAATGGACTGAACATCGCCTGTGTCATGAATGACAAGTCTGATTCAACGCTTAAACGAATAAAACGAACAAAACTCTGGCAACTCTGGATATTCAAATTACATGTGCCATAAATACACATTTTTACGATAGTTTAAGGAATTTGGCAAGAAAAAAATTCTCTGCGAAGTCACGCAGTCCGTGAGGGACAGATTGTTAACAGCGGGTCCTTTATGTTGGGCAGAAAATCCAAACGCTCGCCTATCATCCATCAACCTTAAATATGGCTTATCATTTGAAACATGTAAGTAGTAGCAACTTTACATGGCTGCTCGCTCTCACATTAACCTAGATAAATGTGCGCTAGCCTATTATTAGGCGCATATCCAAGTGTTTGCGCGGAGTGTGGAAGCTAAAGTATACCGCGCTTACTGCATGACATGGAGGAGTTCACTTGCTTAAAAAATACTCTGTCATTGGTCTTACATCCAGAGTAACCTAATACGTCATTCGAAACACTCATTTTATTTGTGTGCACTCACAATAAATAAATGTTGTGCTTTTGTAAAATAAGGGATGCTCTTTCTGTCGTCTTGGTCTCTGTGAACTTGAGCGTGTCAAAAAATAAACCAAAACTCAGTGTGAACTTTCCTCACAGACATGAGAAATGCATTCATCGAAAGCTTGAAATGTCCATTTTTAAATGGACCGATTTAAATGGAAAACAACTATATGTGCATATAGGTGCATGCAATATTCAGCGGAGTTGACGAGTCAGCAGCGTCAACTTCACTGCAGCCAAAAACACTAATATATATACACATTATTCAAATGTTCAGACAGTCTCCTTGCTGTTTTTTTCACGACACATTCATAATCATTACTTTTGCCGGTGCGCTGTGGCAATATGTGCGCTTGAGCACTGATTAGACTACAGAGAATTAAGGCTCATTATAATTTATTTGGTTTATTAATATAAAATAGATAAATGTGCACTATTATTTGGCGCATATCCAAGTGTTCGTATTTTTGGTTTGACTGTATATGTATATATTTGATAAATTTTTGTAATACTTAAATATATAATGTATGCGTGTGTATTTAAATATACATAATTAAAAAAAAAAAAAAACTTTTATTTTGGATGTGATTAATCAAGACTAATCATTTGACAGCCCTACGAAGCAAATTATAGCAAATTATAGCGTGCTTACTGCATGACGTGGAGGCGCCGGTGCCATCATTTGCATTTTTGACGCGCATTCTGTGAACTTGAGCGTGTCAAAAAATAAACCAAAACTCAGTGTATACTTGCCTCACAGACATGAGACATATATCTATAGAAAGCTTGAAATGTCAAGCAATTGTCAACCAATTCAATTGTAAAACAAATATTGTCAGATTATGTAATCCGTATGAAACGTAGCCTACATATGCTACATGCGCGGCCACTACTGCGGAGATGATGAGTCCGCATCGTCAAATTATTCATCTCTACAGCCGAAAACACAGAAAACATTATCAATAATTAATTAAAATGTTCAAACAGTCTCCTTGCTATTTCACGACACATTCATAATCATTACTTTTGCCGGTGCGCTGTGGCAATATGTGCGCTTGAGCACTGATTAGACTATAGGAATTAAGGCTCATTATAATTTATTTGGTTTATTAATATAAAATAGATAAATGTGCGCTATTATTTGGCGCATATCCAAGTGTTTGTATTTTTGGTTTGACTGTATATGTATATATTTAATTTTTTTTTGTAATACTTAAATATATACATGTATGTGTGAGTATTTAAATATACATAATTTAAAAAAAAAAAACTTTTATTTTGGATGTGATTAATCACGATTAATCATTTGACAGCCCCACGAAGCAAATTATAGCAAATTATAGCGTGCTTACTGCATGATGTGGAGGCACCGGTGCCATCATTTGCATTTTTGACGCGCATTCTGTGAACTTGAGCGTGTCAAAAAATAAACCAAAACTCAGTGTATACCTCCCTCACAGACATGAGACATATATCTATAGAAAGTTTGAAATGTCAAGCAATTGTCAACCAATTCAATTGGAAAACGAAGAGATGATGAGTCCGCATCGTCAAATGAATCATCTCTACAGCCGAAAACACAGAAAACATTATAAATAATTAATTAAAATGTTCAAACAGTCTCCTTGCTATTTCACGACACATCCGGTGCGGTGTGGCAAGCTTTATGCGTGCGCTTGAGCGCTGATTAGGCTATGTCTAGGCAATCAAAGGCTCATTATTATGATTTGGCTTATTAATATATTCAAAACTGAAAACTTTTTAATGCGTTTACATGACAAAGCTGTTTCGGGGGCCTGAAAATGCAAACATTTGAAAATGGGTTTCAAAGTGCAAGTTTTTGAAAATGATGCTGTTGTCTGTGAAAACTACAAAAACTTAAATATGAATTATTAACTACATATATGAAATTTCCATGTGAACGGGGATTGTTTTGACAACATTGTCGCCTGTATGCAAAAAGAACAAAACAAAGGAAAAGCTTTTCTATTTTAAGTATATCGTTTTCATGTAAACGTACCCTCAAATTGGCTATTTTGGGCTGTCGTAAGGTCAATTTTAACCACTTTGAGCAAATTTTACAAGCGCACCAGGGGTCTAGGTTTCGCAAAGGGTCAATTCTTCAACATCTGAAACTGATACAAGCGCAGTTGGGTTGAGTCGAGGGGAATAAAACTATAAAGAGCTAGCCATGAATCCACAAGGTCTAAGATCATCTTCCAAAAAGAGCTTCCATATGCTTGGTCTACTGCCCGAGTTATCTATATATGCTTAATTTAGTCGCCTTATTTCAGAGTTGTTCTTGTACCTGGGTTCCCAGAGGATGTATTCTGAGCCACTCCATTATGAAATGCTGTTGCGGGGTGGATTGCTGAGAGCGTGTCCCACTTCCCCCAAAATCCCTGCTGAGCCTGAGCCATGCTCTCAGAGATGTAATTAAAGAGCAGAGGAAGCCTCGCTCATGTCTGTGGTAATATACTACCGCAAAAGTTCACGCCAGCCATACTGGTGCCAGCTATAAGTCACCCCTGAACAGAACAAGCCCCCTACAGAGAGGAGCGTTGACCGAACACCTAACAGAAATAGGGTAAAAATGGACATGTGATATTGAAGGCCTATATTTAATTTGAGGTAAACATGACAGCAAGGATGGGACATGACACATATGGGTCAGGTGAGGGTAACTGTTCATGATGCAACTGCTGTGCAATCCCAGCCATCCTACACGGATGGAGGGGTCATAATAATATCAAGGGCTTCTTGTTTTCGGAAGCAGCTGAAAATAAACCCTGAACAAACATCACTTTAAACCAAACTGTCGTTTGACCAACAGGAAAAAGGATTTATTGGATCATATGTGTGCGCTCCTTGTTTCTTAAATAAGAACGACACCCCAGACCTGTTCACAAGGTGCAGTTCGCACCATTTCGGTTGAGTGCTTTATTTGTGCCTAGTCACATTGGATACATATGCATTCCCTGGCATAGGAGATCACAACATTCTGTAAATAACTAGCGGCACAAACACTTAAAATTAGAAGCGGGATCTGCTCTTGCGCGAGAGACCGGAAGGGGCCAAAATATGGGGTTAAGGGGTTCAGCAACCCAGGCTGTTAGACTAAAGGCTTACTTTAGCAGGCCTTGAGTTGGACCTCATTTTCATATGTGAACTAAATTGTATGTATGCATCGCCTCTTAATGATCATGTCGGCGAAAACCAGCACCCTGGTTCTTCAACATTCCTATGCATTTACATAATAACTTCTTTCAACAAAACTGGTGGTCACTTAAAGGTACATAAAGGTATGTTGTTTTGTTCCACTGCAATGACAAAAATGAAGCATGACTGGGATTGTTCGCATGTTTTGGAGCAGACCCAGACATATTTGTCAAAGGGCCATTCAGTATTCTTTCAACTTAAGAATTTAAGAACTTAAACCTGCCCAGTCAACAAGTCAAGTCCGTATAAAAATAATAAAAATGATCAAATAGAAGGCAACTGACCAAAACAATAGCAATTTGGAAAATGCACTAGTTTAGAGCAATTTTACTGCAGTCTAGAGCTTTTTAAATATAGGAAAAAACTACAAGCAATGCAAAATTTGCTTACTTTTTTATTCTCAAACACCCCCTTCTCGAGCATGGAATAAGGGCTTAAAAGATGGGAAACATGCAGCAGATCCATTTATTGGCGTCTCCGTTCCTGACATCAGTTACCAAGGAAACAGTAGCTAAGGGAGTGTAGGCGGCTCACAGCCTGATTCAGAATGTCTTCCAACAACTTACTACAACAGATTCTAAAGGCAGTATGACTTCATTGGATTTTAAAACAGGGTGATGATACAAAACAAAATACAGAAAAAATGATATACAGAAAATAAATTAAAAACAAATCATAGAAAAATATCTGTATATATTGCATAGAAAAATATAAGTATAATAATAGTGGTGCTCGAGAAGTCATATTGCACTGAGAAAAAAAAACAATGTATTTTTGTCTAATTTTCCAGTACAAATTTCTATAAAAATCTTTAAAAAATCTTTGAAACAAGATCATTTTACATCTTCATTATCTTCAGAACATGTACTGTGCACCGGTCAAAAGTTGGGAAAAATTACTGTTTTTAATGTTTTTGAAAGAAGTCTCTTATGCTCATCAAGCGTGCATTTATTTGATCAAAAAGCAGCACAACTGTTTCCAACATCTTATTAGAATGATTTCTGAAGAATCATGTGACACTGAAGACTGGAGTAATGATGCTGAAAATTCAGCTTTGCATCACAGAAATAAATTTTTGACCATTACTGTCTCTTTAATACAAACGTATCTCGTCTTACTGTGCACTGGCAGATTTATTGTACAAGTATAAAGTGCCAAAAAATCTGCCAGTATAGCAACACAAAATACACTTCTATTCAAAGTAAATAGAGCTTGAATTGTTTTTTATTAGCTATTTTACTAAAAGTAAAAAACTAAATTAAAAAAAAAAAACTGTATTGTATTCGTGATCAAAGTTTGAAGTGGAAAAAATAAGGTGCCGGTACTCACTATTGTGGGGGTTGGTGGTTTGTTGGGATGGGCGGATTGGTTGTCTCCCAAGGGTGTAGTTTGGGTTTTGAACATTGGGGGGGTTGAAGTGTGAATCCTTTAACAGGGTCCCAGGGCATGCTCCCTCGTGAGGTTTATTTATTTATTTGCTTGTTTATTTTTGCAAAATGGTGCAAAATTAGTTAATCACATAACTGCAATAAAGTAGCCTATAGTTAACAATCACCTATTTACAAAGTGCCATGGGAAGTCAAACGATACTTAAAATGTTTTTATACTGAACATGAATTCCTTCAATAGTTAATTTCCTGTCCTCTCTTGGAATATATGAAAGCCAGGTTTTTCCTAATATCTGTCATTATTAGCAGAACACTTTACACATGGAAAAATAATTATTTAGTCAACCATTCAAGAAGGTCCAGACTTTAATGTCTCGTTTCCACTGAGCGGTACAGTTCAGTACGGTGCACAATTTTTGCCGTTTCCAGTGTCAGAAGTTGTGAATGGTACCCTAATTCCGAACCACCGAACCACTTTTTTGGCATCCTTCCATTGGGGTACGTAGCACAGTTGTCCGGTACTAAAGGGTGGAGCTAGACTCAATGCATAATGTTGATTGGTTGACAGAGAATCGTCACTTGCGCATGCTTTTTTCGGCTGTGTATTTCCTTGCAGCCTGCAGTCTTGGCTTCTTTTGACAACCGCCACATGCCAAGAAGTAAGAACAAGATCTGCTGTATGTCGTCCATTGTTGTTTACTGTGTACTGTACTGAAACGTATCGCACCACTTGGTGGAAACGAGCCATTAAGCTCTTGTACTTGTGCTTGGCCTCATGAAAAAAGTAACACAGTCCTTGTAATTGTTTAACTATAGCATTTGTTACAATAAGGATACAATTCAAATCAGAACTGCTCCCACATTATCCACTTTTAAATCAAAGTTAAAATCATTTTTATTTGATTTGACTTATATTCATGAGTTATCCGTCTTGCATGTTTGTGTTGTTGTTTCTCGTGGCTGGTCTTCATGTCTGAATTTTTTCTACGGTTATTTATTTTTTGTACAGAACATTGGTCAACAGCAGTTGTTTTTAATTGTGCAATATAAATAAATGGAATTTAATTGAATTACAAGTAAGATGGCTCCTCATTACCTTTTTTCCTTCGTTTTTTATCTATAGCATTTGTTATGAAAAATAGCAACCTACACATTTAGAAGCTACAACTACAACATGTCACAATCCTCTCTCATAACAGATTATCTATTTTAAATTCTACAACAAGTTAGTCAAAATGTACCACAATAAATACACTTGAACGTGATGAATTCTAGTAAAAGTGGTCAGGAGTAGTTTAAAAAGCTCTCATTTAAGTTGGTGCAGGATGACGTTTTCCCTCTTTACATCAGGGGTCTTTTTAGTTTATGTGGCAGATTTAGATCATGTTTGACCTTCTCAATAGCATTTTCAAGTGGTACAGTCTCAATAGAATTCAAATGGGTTGCACATTTATCATCAGCATTGCGATCACATTTTGCCAAATTAAACAATTGGGCTTCGTCATATTGCGCAGATAATTGGTCCGTTCAGTTTGAACGTGCAATGTATATAAATAATGAACAGCCTGATGCTATGTTTCATGTGGGCGCTCAGAGTACCAGCACCATGTGAGAAGTGCCGGTACACACAGAGAAAAAAGGTGTCAAAAATGTTACGTTTAGGTGTATAACAGCTCGTCACTGGGGCAGTACACCCTTAAAAGGACATATTTGTACCTGTTTTTACTACAAAAAGTTTCATAGTAGTACTTTAAGGTACGTATTTGTACTAATATGCACCTTTTAGGAGTAAAAAAGGTACAAAGATGTCCTTTCAAGGGTATTGCCCCAGTGACAAGCCGTTGTACCCCTAAAGGTACAATTTGGATACCCTTTTTGTCTGTGTGTATGCAAGAAAAAGTGAGGAAAAATATAATGAAAAATGAAAAGAGAAAAGAGGCCAACATTGATTAAACAATGGCAGACCATGGTGAGAAAGTGAGCAGAATGAGCACCATATTGAAGTCTTTTTCAGCAAAAGTGCAATTCCCCTCTCTCTTGGAAAGGCCCATCAATTTGGTTAACATTGGCTTTGTCCAAGCTAAGCCATATGGTGTCTTTTGCAAGGCTTCCTCCAAAATTTCTACAGATTTGGGCCCAGCTCTCAGATTCCCCCTTTACACAGAAGGGAAAACATCTGAGCAGAGAGGGCGGTGGAGCACAGCCCGAAGGAGCTCAGAAAGCAGGATGTAAGATTTCTGTAGCTGAAGGGTCATTCATTAAGAGATGACAGACATCCGGACGTGGCTGCCGAGCGATCTGGGCGCATTATTGTGCTGAAGTGTGAAGAAGTGGTGATGATTACGAAAATCAGCTTTAAATGATGCCAACAGTCTGTTAATGAGGTGGTGGCTCCAATCTCGCCCTGCTAGCGGGATACGGTTGAGGAAATGGGCTTTTGTGTCTCCACCTGACAGATGTGCTGAAAGCCGGCAGAGCAGCAAACCTGTATCAGCGTCCCGCTGACTATTTTTATCCTCCCATTATGCCACTTCATGTCTTTTTAATCAAATACTAATACCGTATATTTTTGGCTCACAGAGCACGAGCTGACCCACATGTCACTGTGGTCCTGCTGGAGTGAAGATGGAGTTAAAATAGCCTGGAGGAGGGGAAAAAAAGAGCTTAAAACTACAATCTGTATCTTTATACACGTAATCCCTTGGAAACTGTAATCCGAGATGGTGACGAGAGACACAGCCAAATATTTATTTTTCCCAGCATGAAAGGATCACAAATGTAGCATGTCTTGAGCACGAAGGATGGCATGCACTTCGACCAAAAAGGGTATAAATCCACCATTTTTGAGTTTTTTCGGTCATCATTTAATTGTGAGGTTTACAAAAATGCACAAGCCTCTAATTCAAAGCATGTGTGTACTAAAACACTCCATAAAATAAAAAGACAAAAAGAACACAATCCTGAAAAAAGCTCAAGCTAAAAAAAAGACACTGACTCATTCTAAAAGAATTTAGATGTGAAACCACAGAAGACAGAGTGACAAATACTCTTGAAGTCTCCAAACTGCACTTTTCCGTAATTGCGTCAATATATTTGTTACTGTGAGTATTAGGATATTATGCAACATCAGTTTCTTCACACTCATGGATCATTTTAAGGTGGTCTGAACTGCACTGGGCAAAAATATTTGCTACTATAGTAAAAAGCACTTTTGCGCTCACAATAAAAGTCAATCATGTTGTGCATAAAAAGTTCTGTCTACTATTTAAAGGGATGGTTCACCCAAAAATGAAGATTATCCCATAATTTACTCACCCTCAAGCCGTTCTAGGTGTATATGACATTCTTCTTTCAGACGAATACAATCAGAGTTATATTAAAAATGTCGTGGCTAATCCAAGCATTATAATGGCAGCCCAAAAAATAGTGCATCCATCCATCAAAAAAGTACTCCACACGGCTCTGGGGGGTTAATAAATGCTAGCTCTTTGCCGGTGTTGTAAAAATAATTTAAGGATACACAGAGTATTTACCAACACGATCATCATATTTGGGAGAAATAGTAAAGGTGAATGCATATACGAACAAGTTCTCTGTTTAGTAAACAAATTCAACCCAAGCTCTCGTTGGTGACATGGATGATTACGTTACTGTCGATCATCTGTCCATCATCGTATAAAGCCTGTCCTGACAATTTGATTGGTCCGAACTGCTCTGGTTTGAGCATAGATGCTCCACAACGGATCAAGTCCAGACTGAACTTCCCGACCTCAAATGTTGTGGGCGGGGCTAAGTTCAGCTGGCATCCCAGCTAAATAAATGCCTTCTGAAGCGAATCAATGGGTTTGTGTAAGAAAAATATCCATATTTAACACATTATAATGTAAAATATCTAGCTTCCGTCAGACTGCCTTCCGTATTCGACTTACGAAGAAAGTGTAACGCCTCTCGCAGTTCAAAATGGTTAATGTCTGACGTCTTCGAGCCAGTTATGTTTTTTCCATAAGTTGAATACGGAAGGCAGTCCATCGATATTTTACTTTATGTGTTAAATATGGAGATTTTTCTTTCAAAAACACATCAATTTGCTTCAGACGGACTTTATTAACCCCCCAGAGCTGTGTGGATAACTTTTATAATGGATGGATGCACTTTTTTAGGCTTCAAATTTTGGGCTGCCATTCACTGCCATTATAAAGCTTGGAAGAGCCAGGACATTTTTTTTAATATAACTCTGAATGTATTCGTCTGAAAGAAGAATGTCATTTACACCTAGAATGGCTTGAGGGTGAGTAAATCATGTGGTAATTTTCATTTATGCAGTGTCTTTTTCAAGGTGACTGTTCAGAGAAAATCAACTGCTGTGCTTCGGAAGTTACTAAAATTCCTATAGCATGCTAGTATGTGATTCTTATTTTAGAGTGACCTAAGCAGCCTTTTGACAAATCTCATTCACACCACCCTCTGAGTCTGGTCTGTATGACAGCACTACTAATTCATCATCTGACAGTATGCAGATGCACTGATGGCTGTTTATAAATGACTGCGAGTAACCTGCTTCTCATTCCTTTCTTCTGCTCTCCTTCTCAGCCGCATTGTATCAGGTTTGCATCACGAGATGACATCAGACCGTAAGTATGCACCCAGTTCCATTGACTGCAATAGCTAAATATGGCTATGGGCCGGTACGCCACGGCCGGCCGGGTTGGCGGCAGCAGGCCAACTCCATTACACGCACTCAAAGACATTCTTTCAGAGAATATGAGCCCTTCGATTTCTGGCAGATCTTTCACAGACAGAGGAAAATATCCTTATATGGAGCATTTCCACTATATGTACACTACAACACCTGGCTGACGGGTACAATCTGTTACAATGCATGATTGACTGCTTCAACTTCCTATAAAATGGATAGTTCACCCCCAAAAGAAACGTCTGGCATTATTTACTTACCCTCATGTTTCTGAAAACCTGAATGACTGACTGAGGAACTACAAATAAAACTGATTGGGTGGCTCTTATGAGTTTGTTCTTTAATGAATAGTTAAAAAAGACAAGTTACCGGTTGGAATCAGTCTTAAACAATGCCCTGTATTATTTATAGAATTAACAAAGAGAGCCTTTCTTTTACATGTCAGTCAAATAGACAATGGGAAATTCAAATAGCTGGATCAAGTGTTATTGTTAAAGCCACAATATGTAATTTTTGCCGCTAGAGGTCGCTTACTCAAAAAGGCGTAGCTTGATGACGCCTGGATTTCGCGGAGCTTTTATTTTGCCGCTTTTTCTGGTCATACGCATGTAGGGTAACATCATATTAGATACATTATTTGAGTGTGTTGAAAGTTATGTTATAATGCTTCTCGGTGCGTTCGCTCGCCAGCTACTAAGATACACTTGTTGCACACTGCAGTAAGCTAGATCAATATTAGGCATGATAAAACATGGTACTCGCGGTAAATCAAGAAAACGAGATTTAAACAATAAGACTAACTGTGTTGAGTTATATAACAATGATTAGTTTTCTGTCGATGAATGTATCCAATCAGTTGCTCATCTGTCTAACAAAACATATAATAAAAGGGCCTTTGGTGTTTCCATGGTTTCTACAAAATAAAACCGGAAATCGAGAGTAATGCGGGTATGATGTCATTGATAGGCAACGCACGGACACAGTCCATGTCCGGTTAAAATTGCTTATTTAAACATTTTTGGAAACATTTGGAATACTACAATGTCACAAGTCAACAAAATATATAACATTGTTCTAGTGGTTTTTGGGTATTTTAATCAAAAAATCTTACATATTGTGCCTTTAACTACAAATATTAAAATAATTTTCATTCATATATATATATATATATAAAAATTACTATAATTGACATATATTTTTTATTACATTTAAATAAAATAAAAAAATATGAATAAATCTTATGCAAACATATATGTGTTATATAAATAATAGCATATAACACTGGGTGAGTCCCATCATGCTTTCTAGCACTCCAACTAGGGCTGCACAATATATCGACATTATCGAAATATCGCAAATGTACATATCGCAATATGCATATCGCAAGGGCACGCAATATCTGAATGATTTTAATAGGCTACTTCAACATTTTGAAAATTTTATGTTTTAGGTCGATGCATATCGCAGAGAATAGACTGGCCACACGACTAACGACCGTTACTTATGTGACTTGCTTGACGTTAAAAAAGGTTATTAAACCCAATAACTTGCGAAAAACAACTCCTTGCAGTCTCGCGCTGTCTGACACGCACACCGAAACGTGCACGCACACAAGCCACCTCTCTGAAAGCGTGTGATCCCTTCAGTTCTGTTTCGTGTCTTGTTACACAATCGAACAGTCAAGGTATTTAAATATTGGCATTAAATTTTTTGGTTGTTTACATTGATGTTAAAATTATATTGTCAGATTTGTGACATTAAAACACTGCTGGTCACTTTCAGAAGTTGTAGCGATGCTTTCTTTTCCCAGAAAGAATGTGAGACACATAAATGGTATCATTCTCAGTTTTTAAATAATTGTTTTAATATAATTTAAATAGATTTTACACACTTAATGCGATATTCGATATGCGATACGATATTTCTTTATTTAACAAGGATATCGCATTTTTCTTCAATATCGCCCAGCCCTAACTCCAACTCGCTGTACTTCAATCTTATTTTAATCTGACCAAACACTTTCTCTAGCAAGAAAGCATAAAAAAAGCTTATTTATGCTAAAACTGGTGTCTAAGTTGGTGTTCTACCACAGCTTGGGGTCCGAATACATTATAGAACATTTTGTGACAGAAATCTGTTCATTGTATAAAGACTCTGTGACCTTGACTACAACTAGAATACAAAACAGAAAAAAAAATCACTTCACGGAACACTATTTTTAAAAAATAGCCAGTTTTGAAGGGAAGGCCAGAGCTATTAGGCCCTCCAGAGCATTTATCCAAGTAGGCAAGAGAGTAAGCTAGCACTGTCCATCCCACACTATTTTAATCAACTCAAAAACACAGCCATGATGTGAACACTTGACACAGATGATTACAAATCAGTATCATCATGTCTGCAGAGTACTGAATCTGTGTACACTCCTCAGGCGCTTTACTATGCCGTGGAGCACATCTGTCTGGAGCGAAAAAGGCAGCCAAACAATGTTTGTCATGCAGGACGCGCAACTGTGTCCAACGGCGTCCTCCCCTGGCTCAGAGCACGCAGGGAATACACCAATAGTTAATGTTTAACAGGCTGCAGGGTCTTTGCAGATAAAGCCAGTGAAGATTTGACATTTCATCTGTAGCAAAGAAGTAGGACATGACCAATGCTGAGTCACCATCAAAAGACTGAGATCATGTTCAGTATTCTACAGAGCACCCCAGACTCCTTTGGGTACGTCTCATGCGATGATGCATCACTGATGGAAAAACAGTAACAGTAACTGTAACAGAGCTGTAGAAGATCTTTCACTTCTCTCCGTCGATGCAAATGCTAATAACTTTCATTAACTCATTAAGGACAACACAAATTTAAAATTGGCCCTTTTTACATAATAAATGTCCCTGTTTTTACTGTGAATGTTGCGTCGTGCACATTAATCTAAAGAAAAATTGGGCAGAAGGATAGTTTTCATAATATTTCTGCCCCTTAGCAATGATTTTCTGCTAATGCAACCACAAAGGCACCCATTATTAACACCACAAACACAACCATATAAATCACATTTAAAATTGACTATAATTTCTCGTTCTCATTATGTCCTTTATTAAAAATCTCAATACTTTTTATCTATATTAAAATGATATATGATGAAATTATATTGCCAGGCCCCAAAAAAATTTAGTTGCTAAGAGTCTAGGATTGGATCATTATTGCAGTGATTATTATGTTTCTAGCATGTTATATATTATATTATTATAGGGTGCGTCTAGATTTCTAGGCTAGGAAATAACATTACAAAATGTTTTTCTATCAAGAGGTGCATCAATTTTTGGTCAAAATATTGTATTGACAATGCAAGAGTCAAGCACTCTGTAAAGTCTACTCCAGCACATCCCAAAGACCTTCAATGAATTCAATGTCTTCCTGGTTGTTTAAGAAATGAAAAGCTACACACTCCATCAATGATATAATATATAACATGCTAGAAACATAAGATCACTGCAATAATGATCCAATCATTGACTCTTAAGCATTTGCCTATTTAAATCCAAACAACAAGTTTTTTTTTTTGGCTGGACAATGTATATCCATTTTTCGTTATATAATTGATATAAAATGGCATGTCTAATAACGCCACTTAACATGACTATATTCACAATATAGCACAGCCTCTTGTGCTATATGGTAACATTTTACTGCAATAGCCTTACTGCAATAAAATCCAATAAAGATGCAATAGTTGCATCAATAGAATGGTATTATTCAAGAAAAAAGTTAGTGAGCTTTGAGCAAGCAGCCTCAACCTTGACTGCAGCTTCCTTTGGGAACTCATTGCAGAAAATCTTTTCATTAACAAGACCTGGGTGAGTAATAGCCTCCGTCATCCTCTGAAGTCCACAGAAATCTTGAGAAAAACACGCTCATGAAAAAGCAAATTCAGAGCTTCAAAGTGCTGATTTAAGTGAACTTAGTCCAACAGACATTAACATTGCATTGCTGCACTATCTGTGTTTGATTCTGCAGTATGAGGGTTCACCTGGTTCATATTCTCACAATCACACATGCAGATGTCAACTCTGAATCTGCGCACGTGTTTGCCCATAAGGTGGAAGTTGTTTTTGTGTTTAAGACATCATCTTTAAAGGTGTACCAAGCAATTTTTCACACTAAAACTAATTTTACACCTTAAATAAGAACACTATTTTGACAAATACAATTACAAGGCCAAAAATAAGTTCAAGATCACCGTTCTATTGGTATTTGGGAAAACAATTAAGAGGCCTTGAAACATACAATTTACTTATCACACCGCGCCACGGTCTTTGAAAAAAGACAGCAAGCGCCAGCTTTTTGCCATAAAAGAATATTCTGTTGTATGAAAGTCTGAATATGCAATATATCAAAAGAAAGAACAGACCCTCTGCTTTTTATTCTAGCTTCATGCATTCTTTTTTTTTTTTTGTCAACACTGTGGGCAAGTTTCATAAAAAAAAGCAACATTTTTAGCAAAAAGCTTGATGATCAAAAACACAGATGGAGCAGATCGAGTACATCAACACCCCCAAAGCTTCACAGTCCTATAACTCGTCCTGGGTCAACATTACATTCTGTAACATTAGGCAGTTTTGATTTATATGCTGTTTAATGTTAATGATCGTGTTATTAGATCTGCTTACATAAGCTATCACTTGTTTCTGCTTCTTCTTCACGTGTACTTTGATCTGGAGATTCTGTATTCATTCAGAGGAAGCGTAATAGCGTCCACTACAGTATAACTGTGAAAACAAGGAAAGCTGGAAAATCCCATCAATGGCGGGGAAGTGTTGTCTCATAAATTACGGACATTTTCCTTTAATGGTGGGGAAAGATTTGATTCAAGCTGAATGAAACCCTTTGAGTGATTTCTTCACATCAAGACCTATGTGTACCATTTACTGCAGTCAGTGTCTGTAACGTTGGTATTTACCTTCTCTGCACCTCCAGCTCCTCTGGTGTAGGGCCATTCTGCACCTGAGGGGTCTGTCTTGGCAATGGGGGGCCTGAGGAAAGAGGAAAAATCTGAATTAAGCATCAGTTTAAAGCAATAAGAGCTTTTAAATCTGATCAATAATGTAAAGTGCACAGGACAGGCCTCAAAAGAGTAACAGAGGACCAGATTTGAGAGAGAGAGAGAGAGAGAGAGAGAGAGAGAGAGAGAGAGAGAGAGAGAGAGAGAGAGAGAGAGAGAGAGAGAGAGAGAGAGAGAGAGAGAGAGAGAGAGAGAGAGAGAGAGAGAGAGAGAGAGAGAGAGAGAGAGAGAGAGAGAGAGAGAGAGAGAGAGAGAGAGAGAGAGAGAGAGAGAGAGAGAGAGAGAGAGAGAGAGAGAGAGAGAGAGAGAGAGAGAGAGAGAGAGAGAGAGAGAGAGAGAGAGAGAGAGAGAGAGAGAGAGAGAGAGAGAAACATGGAGCGTTGGCAGCAAGACGCATCGATCAGGTGAGTTGGACAGCAAGAGTTAATTAGGACATTTTATATCAGGGAAAGGGGAAAAGATTATCTGTAAAAAAGAACCCGTCAGCAGTAGTTCAAGTCACTGTGCATTAAAAAATGGCTACGCACCAAAACCGAGTCGGAGCCAGGATGAATTACTTAAGGGGGCCTTCAAAAAAAACGATAATGTAGATAAAACAACATATTTGTCACTTTAACTTTGGGCCATATCATACACCCGTCGCAATGCAACTAACTTGAAGGAGTAATCATTTTCACGTCCAGTGCCACGTTGTTTAAATAGCAAATGCACTCGCGCCAATCTATTCGCACATGAACAGATCTGGTCTGGTCTGAAAATGCGGTGTGTTCAGGCGCATTGTTGGCGCGTTGCTATTTTGAGGCAACTGAAAACGACTGCGCCATTGACCAAAAAAACCTGGTCTAAAGTCAATACCGCAGAATTTTTTGCATTATTTAAAGGGCGTGGTGCTAATAGGCGGGTGCACAACACACATATACTCTGCTTATTACACACATAGGGCAGAAGCACACAAACATTTTTAAATATTAAAAATAAAAGGATTCCCCTCTGGAGAAGCGTTTAGTTTTTACACTCGCAAATTCTGCCATGTAAATAACGAATCCGCCATGGTGCAAGTGCAACTGGCTTTTAAAGGGAATGGGAGATGAGACTCTGATTGGTTTATTGCATGTTATGCCCAAAACACACCCATGACTCATTAAGAAACTAGGTGCAACCCTTAGACCATTTCCGAATCCACTTATTCGCAAAAGTGGATTCGGACACGCCCTAAGTGCACCTGCACCACACACTTCAGACCATGCGCTCAGATTGTTAAAATAGGGCCCATATCTTTCTTCTCTGAAAAACAGAACTTTGTTACAAATACAAGCAAATGCATAACTAAAACCATAGCAAACGATAAAAATATATTTAAAATACAATTAAAAACGATCACATTATATTAACATATTATTATAGTATGTTATTTATATTAATATTACAATTATTATAATTAGTATTATTAATTATAGTTATTATTTCGTACAAGAAAACTAATATTTACAAAGAAAATTCCCCAACTCAAATTTAAGAATCAGAAAAGGCTACAGATAAAGCTAATGAACGATTTAAAACTGCAACTTTACATCAGAGGATGTATGATTTTTATTCTGATTAATATGACTGTATTATCAGTGCCAGCCCCAGAAGGAAAGACTCGGAATGAAAACAGAGCCTTGATATGATCTTATTTTACAGCACAGTTTGGGTACAGAGGCCCTGCTACTTTTGCCAGGTTGGATTTGTGAGCGCAGGGAGGCAGAGGTCGGAATGAAAGCTTAGCACGAACACAGGACAGGTCCCTGACGTGACACGATTGACTAATCGATCAATGCAGCATTGTGCAGGTGAGAGAGGTCTGTTTACAGAGTCTGGAGGTATAAGGCCCTCTCTGTAGCTCATTACCAGACTACATATGCCCTCTGCCATTTCCTGTTTATTTGCTTCACACAGCAGGGCATTGCAAAAACAAAACCTTTTTTATCCTTTCACCTGTTTAACCAGTTTTTTTCCTGCAGTTTGATCATTTTAGCGGGGGAAGGTAATCTAAATAGCCACATAGCCAAACTATTGACTACAGAGCAAAAGGTCTGGTCCACATTGCCGATTTGAGACCTTCTGTCCGACAAAGCAACAACAGTGAATTTGTTTAGTTTTTACACATTTCACATGGTTTTATCTGAAAGGGATTATACAACAATAATACAATCTAAGCACACTAACATAACAAAACTTGTGCAATCAACAACAAAAAAACTAATTAAAAAAATCACACATTTTCTTCTGTAATTAATCATGATCATGAATATTTGTATATTGTAATAACTTCTCAGTTACTCTCCAAATTAATGTAGAAACATTAAAAGACAGTATATTTTTAACGAGTTAAAGCTACACTATGTAACTTTTCCGTCCACTAGAGGTCGTCTGTTCAAAACAAAGGCGTAGTTTGATGACGCCACGTTTGAGCGCAGAATCTTGGGACATGTGGTCTTCACCTCACAGCCGGTGGAAAACAGTCAGGATAGGACTCGGGCAGAAATCATGTTCATGGATGCGATTATTAACGTTACTGTAGTGAAGCAGAGCAGGGCCGAGTGTTGTGGAGCTGAGCAAGGCCGCAGGAGCGATTGAAGAGCGGGACTGTTATTATGGCATAGTCGCTGGCGGGACTTTTATTATGACACGGTTACCGGCGCCACTTCCTCTTTTCCAGTCATGAGTTTGAGGTAACGCAACTCTGTTTATCATATTAGATATATCTGAGTGTGTTGAAAAGGAAGTTATGACGTTCGCTCGGCGGCTGCTATGACACTTGTTCACACTGCAGTGAGAGTAAAGTGTTTCACTGAATAAAACCGGAAACCGATGGTGACGCAGATATGACGCAATCGACAGGCGACTCCCTCACACGTCCCGGTTCCTTGGTTAAAATAGCAATTTCTCAAGATTTACAAAAAGTTGGAAACATTTGGGATATTCTAAGTACTCAACTGAACAAAATATATAACACTGGCCTAGTGGTTTCTGGATGTTTTACTGCAAAAATCCTACATAGTTCACCTTTAAAAACAATTTTTTAAATCGCATGCGATTAACGCATTAATTTTGACAGCACTAAACAAAAACAAAACATTAAACATATAAAACATCAAACGTAACATTTAAAATAAACATAAAAAACTAAAACAATAACAGAAAACTACCTAAAATAACTAGGGCTGTAATCTCCCAATCGATTATTAGTCGATATGTTCTGGCTCGACCAAAATTCTGATTGGTCGATTTTTTGTCCGCGTTCATTTCATCAGTTTTGCCGCATTCATTTCATCAGGTGGAAAGCACTAATTGCTAATGGGGGTGTTTTCAGAGCACCCCTGTTTCACAGGTAACAGTCTGTCTTCAGAACACCCCCCTTGTTTTCACTTCTTTTGGATTAGCCCAACACACTGGAGAAGAGAGACAGATTGAAGTAGGCTACTTTGCTGTATATTATTTATTTAATTGTGAGAGCGTTTTTTCTGCTCTTGATCTGGCTTGTTAAATAAATATTCCTTTTTTATTAAAGTGGACGTGCCTTTTGTGTTTAAGAGTAAAAGCTTTAAGTTAATAGTCTATTCGTGTCTCAGCCGCGAAGCTGAGATGAGCACCTATGTTCGAGCTGCACAGAGCGGCTAAAATGATAGTGTCTGTCAGTTATTATAATACATATGACAAAAACAATTGTCTAAATGATGTTGCTTATTCCTCAAAAGTTCTTGTGATGATATCACTAGTTGACAACATAGTACTATATTTTCGGAAATCATAGGCTACGATATTCGACTCGTGTGTCAGACTTATTTCAGTGCAAAATAATCAGGTCAAAAACGATTTAATATACTACCTACTAGTTTGTTTATTTATAATTCATTTAGGCAGACAACAAGGCTACCAAGAACTGCGCACAGTGCGCAGCTAATTAACGTTTTTTTTTTTTTCCTGAAGTCATTTTTAGTCGATTTTTAGTCGAAAATTTCAGGACTTCAGTAGACCAAGATTTTCTTTGGTTGATTACAGCCCTAAAAATAACTAAATATAACACAACTTAAAACATAAAACCATAACATTAAACCATAAAACAACATTTAACAAAAAAACAACATTTAAAACAAACATCTGTCTTGGGATAAGTACTATTTTTTAATCAATATGAAAGTATGCAAAGCAGATCATGGCATGCAATGCACACCAGTTAAACTTTACCCAGTTAAACTTTACCTTAACCAGAAACAAATGGCTTGCAGAACACATTAATTGGATTAAACAAGTCTGAATGTAGAATTCTCCCTACAGCACAAGACTCCATGAAAAAACATGACATTAGAGCCGAGCCATCTGGACAAGCCAAGCAGTAATCAAGTCATCTGTCAAATCTAATCCAACATTACAGTTTTGTGACCCCCTTTAAGAAAGCCAAGCGTTCCTGACTGTCCATGTTTGTGTAACCCACTCTACACTCTTCCCTTCTCAAAAGTTATTTGTCTTTAACACACAAAACACACCTACGTTAGCCTTAATGTGTATGTAAAAGGCCCTGTTATATAAGCAAATGCCTTTGAAACAGAAACAAACATTACTCTTAAAATATGTTGAGCTAATCATACATTAAAAATCACAAAACCAGTTCAAATCTAATGAGTCAGCAGATTTAGCCACTCCAGAGACTGAGGCACAAATATTAACTTCATTGGTTATTATGGCCCCTTTATGGAGATTTTCAAGTGCAATGACTGCAATTTAAAACTCTGACACAAAGGCAAGCATACTTGGCCCATTTAACCCAGACAAACTGAACAGCACTTTAAAGGCTGGCTCTGGTCCAAAAGCACTCAGTGTCAGCCTTAATATAAACTGATCCTCCTTCAAGCCAGTTCGGTAATGTACTGCCATTAGATCACACACTGATAGCATTACCTCCACTGTACTTCCTTTTCTACAAACATGCACAAATAAAATATAATATACATATGTAATAAAACGAATATATTTTTCATTTTATAATGTTACTAATTATAAAAAGCCACACAAATTAGCTATTCAAACAACACTACCTATATGTCAATTAGAAATTTCTAAATAAAATATCAACAAACAAAAAAAATCTGACAGAGAAAACAAAGATCACACTCAAACATCAAGTCGTTTAAGTTTCTAACCGATTAAATGGATAACTTACGGAACCAACATAAAGCTAAAGAGTCCGAATAGCACCTACATGAGAGGAGGGAACCACCGAGCCTCTTCTGACAGCAGATGTACTGTAGAAGTCCATCCTGGTCTTTAGGTGCACTTGTAACAAGTGCACTAGAGCCGTTCGCATCAGCCCCCAAACTGCCATCAATGACTCCATGAGATCTCAGAGAGAGCAGCATGTTGTTCAGGCTATTCTCAAGCAAACACTGCCGTGGTAAAATAAGACCGGACCAATAGGCTGGCAGTTAGACGTTAGACGCTCTGCCACAACGTTCACAAAGCAGGATGTGGTTCACTTATTGCACTTTCCGGACCTGATCAATTATTCATGCCTGGATGGGCGAAGGGTAAAGCGGTCAATGTTACAATCACATCACAACTATTACAATCAGGTGGGTGGAGAAAAACATGGATGTATTTGTAGGCTTAACCCTTTCGACAAAAAGACCGCAAGAGATGCAGATACAGAAGGACTGGAAGCTCTGCCTCTGAAACCTAGTGAGCTACATACAAAGGACAATTTAAGTTTGATATTTCAGAAAATGTTGAAGTCAAAAATGTTTTCCACACGATAGGGCTGTAACGATTTGACCAAAAATAAAAACCTCGATTAATTGAACATTTGACCTCGATTACGATTAATGAACGATTATTTTGCTTCTTTCTTTTTTTTTGCCCTCATAAGTTTTTTGAGTAAGTTCACTGATAAGGTTTGTACTGTAAATATTTTCTACTATTAAAGGTGGATTTTTTTTTCTAATGAAAAAGTGCATTTCTTTGTGATTTTAAAATACTTGAAGGAAACGGTTCACTTTCAGCAGTTATTGTCTATGGGGCAGATTTCTGTTTGTTGTACATCAGATACAGATAAATTAACACATAGGCCTACATTACATTTATTTGAATGCATTGATGAGAGAGTGATTGTGTGTGTGAATTACTCTTACTGTCTCTATTCATTATGAAGCTGTGGTTTGTACTTACTTCAAAAGGTATTAAAATAACGGTTGAGTAAGCTACTTTAGTGACTTTACTTTAGTCACAGGACAGCGTTGATCCTGCGTTTCTGTTCTCCTCTGCGCGCGATCTTCACGGGATGTGCGAGCTTCTGTCTGAGTGTTCGTTTGTCACAATAAATCAGGCATTAGTTCAACATAATACACATCTGATGGTCGAAACTCGCTTTAATGTTCAAACTGACAGGGCTTAAACGACATTCAAATGACAAAGCTTTGCGAGAACGCAGGTGAAAGAGATCTGCCTTCAGGGCGCGCGCGTTGTCGCGTTTAAACGCATTTACTTGACAAACTTTACAAGCACGAAAGTGAAAGCGGTTTCGGGGCTTGCGCGCGCCGTCTCTGTGTGTGTGTGTGTGTGTGTGTCAGCGCGTAGGCTATAAGAACAGCAATTAACTGACCTCTATAAACTGTGTAAAACATGCAGTTACTATAGTGATTCTGGGCATCTATAAACACAGATAACTGCTCCTGCATCTCTCTGTGTGCCTGCAAACTGCTCTTGATGTGACTGACGGGGCGGAGTCACGTGAAAACCGAAATAACCGACATGGGAAAAATACGTCGGTTAGAGGTTCTGAATGTCGGTTTCGGTTATTTTTCGATTAATCGTACAGCCCTACCACACGATGGATCAAAGGTGTATCAGGAAGTCTCTTTAAGCACTGACAGGGAAATAGCTTGTATTAAAAGCCACAGGATCAAATAATAAATTAAAATCAGGTTATCGGATGATGTCACCAACAACTAATAGCCACAAATACACTGGCTCGCTTTACTTTCACAGAAATTAATCATCTCTAAAAACTCACACCATACATAAGGACCACAATAGGAGCATAATGAGCTAAAGATAGGTCAAATAAACACTGCTTCCCTCTGAAACTTGATGGTACCATATACTATAATATATAAAATAATATTGGCTCTCATTTTGTAATATTTTGCACAATTCATTATTTTCTAACCCAACATTTTTGATGTGGCACTGCCTCTATTGCCTCATCAGTGAAAATGCCACTGCTGTAAACTGCTGGTTGCATTTAAGGGAAAACACAAATTTTAGTTATATAACTTGCTGGATTGTTCAGAGCTTACAGTGGAAGTAATAGTTTAGTCATTGTGTCATTCTAAACCTGTATTACTTTCTTATTGTTTCTTATGTTTTTAAGATTATTTTGGTCCATACAATAAAAGTTAACGAGTGCAAAACAACACTGGCCTCAAATTACTTTCATTGTATCAACCAAAAAAAAAAAAAAAGTGCAAAAAGTGTGTGAGGCGGATATATATTGAATTTGGAAGCCAAGTCAACACCACAAACTCGTTGTTGTGCTCCTCATACCATTCCTGAACCAGTTTTGCTTTGTGGCAGGGCGCATTATCCTCCTGAAAGAGGCCACAGCCACCAGGGACTTCCAGGGAATACCGTTTTACATGGTCTGCAATAATGCTTAGTTAGGTGGTACGTGTCAAAGAAACATCTACATTGATGGCAGGACCCAAGGTTTCCCAGCAGAACATTGCCCAAAGCATCACACTGCCTCCGCCGACTTGCCTTCTTCCCATAATGCATCCTGTTGCCAACTACGTGATGTAAAAGAAAACGTGATTCATCAGACCAGGCCACCTGCTTCTTCCATTGCTCCGTGGTCGAGTTCTGATGGTCACGTGCCCACTGTTGGTGCTTTTTCGCCAGTGCTTTCTATCAGAACCAGCATTAACTTCTTGAGCAATTTGAGCTACAGTAGCTCGTCTGATTGTTCGGACCACCCGGGCCTGCCTTCGCTCTCCACATGCACCAATGAACCTTGGCCACCCATGACCCTGTGGCCGGTTCACCACTGTTCCTTTCTTGGACCACTTTTGATAGATACTGACCATTGCAGACCAGGAACACCCCACAAGAACTGCAGTTTTGGAAATGCTCTGACCCCATCGTCTAGCCATCACAATTTGACTCTAGTCAAACTCACTAAATTCCTTACGCTTGTCCATTTTTACTGCTTCTAACACATCAACTTTGAGGACAAAATGTTCACTTGCTGCCTAATATATCCCACCCACTAACAGGTGCCGTAATGAAGAGATAATCAGTGTTATTCACTTCACCTGTCATAATGTTATGCCTGATCTGTGTGTGTATATATATACACAACATTAGGGTAAGTAAATGTGACAGAACATACATTTTTTGGGGTGAACTCTTAATATATCTTTAACATTCAAAACAGCCACATTAACCCATTAACACCCAAGGTGGGACAAAGTAACAGAAACAGAAAGCAGTTGATTGACACGTCCCACCATGGTCATGGTTGGTCTGGCCAAAAATTAATTTACATGGAGGTAATAGTGGAGTTGGGCTGTGCGATATTGAAGAAAAATGCGATATGCGATATCCTTGTTAAATAATGCGATATTCGATATGCGATACAATATTGCTTTAAGTGTGTAAAATCTATTTCTTTCCCCAACTGATATCTTTCACTTAAAGCATAACCGACTGTGTTTACATGAATACTCATCAAGACAGCCATTTTGACATAACTGTGTGTGTATTTGACAGTTCGAGTGTGTAACAAGACACGAAAAAAAGAACTGCTTATGCGCACGATTCGGTGTGTGTGTCGGACAGCTGTCTTGAGTTGTTTTTCGCAAGTTATTGCATTTAATAACTCTTTTTAACATCAAGCAAGTCACATAAGTAACAGTCGTGTGCTCAGCCTATTCTCTGCTATATGCATCAACCTAAAATGTACTTTTCACAATGTTGAAGTAGCCTATTAAAATCGTTCAGATATTGCGTGCCCTTGCGATATGCATATTGCGATATGTACATTTGCGATATTTCTATAATTTCGATATATTGCGCAGCCCTATAGTGGAGCAACTAATTTACATGAAGATATTGTTCAAATCCCCAAACCTATGAGCAATGGTAATTGGGATGTTTCCCTTAGCCATTAATTGTGCCCAAAGGCTTGACAATCAGACCAGGATTGATATACCAATTTTTCTTGAATAACAAGACAAATTTTTCCTCCTTGATGTTTTACAGCAACATTTGTGAAAAACAAACATCATCTGACGCACAGTCTCATTACCACACCCTGATGCTGTCACCTTGTAAATACAACACACAAATCCCCTTATCACTCATATGTGTCGCACAACACGGGCACAAGCTTTCCAATTAATTCCACAGTTGTGGTTATGCAAATGGGAAATTAGAGTCAAGGACTGCATCATTTTAAGACGAGGAAGCAAACGATTATTCCTCTAGCTCTAAACAGATTCTGATTGAATAGTGAGCAGGTCAGTGAACCGGTTAAATGTGATGTTATTAAAGCAATTTACATGAGTCAAAATAAATTATTTCTTTCAACGCATACAGAATCAAGGTTTCTGTCTTAGTGGTAGAAAGCTCAAGACATCAAACAGGACTATCCGTGTGTTTGCGGACATCCTGGGATATAACGAATATAGCATCATGGTTTTGGCGAGTCTCGTTACTCAGGGCTCCAAGTCTGAGACCGAAAGTCTGGTAAGAAATGGGAGTGGGACCTAAAAATAGTAGAAGTTACCAGGTTCTACTTACTACAACTTGCTAAAAATATTTGTCCATCTAGTAACACAGTCTATCATGCCCACATACTGTAGATATGATAACCTCTAATGTAAAAATGAAATAAAACCAAACCAAACCAAACACAAACCACCAAAAACGAAGACAACACACAAAACAACATTAGTTCTACATATTACAACTTGCTCTGCTCCATCTAGTTACAGTCCATCATGTCCACACAGATATGATAACTTCCAAACATTAATTTTAACTAGTAATGCTACTGGCCCTAGATCAGCTGTTTTGAGCACAAGGTGTTGATGTTTACCCCAGAGATACTAAATAGCATCACCTGATCCCACTTCAGCTCTGGGGTGGGCAGTGGCAGGAATGAGTTGCAAAACCATCGGGGGAGGCTTTTTGATGCAATGTTGCCTAATAAAAGAAGCTCTGCTTAGAAACAGTTCTACCATTTGTAGTCCAAATGAAACAAGAGCACACTTTTGATTGCAAAACCCACCACTGAACACGTGCAGAGTGTAAACAATCATATTTAGTACTTCTGAAATAAACTAACAAGACTGCTTTTATCCAAAGACATCCTGTTAAACAGCCGTCCACACAATGCAACTTTTGTTGAGATGACTGACATCTTTACAGGCTATTGTCAAACTAGCTTCATTACATCGCAAACAAGTCACTTACACTTCTGACAGAAAGCGAAATGACATTGGAAAATTATCTTGGAAAGACAAATTAAATGGAGGGAAAAACTTACAGGATAAGCAAGATTGAGAACGTGAGAATGGCTGGTAAAAGACTGACTCAGCACACAGAGCTAAAACAAGCACACATTTCACTGAGAAAAACAGAACCGCTCTTGGATCGTTATGGACAATCCGTTTCAGACATTTAATGGTTTTCCGTGATAAACTTGGTATTGCTGTGCTGTGTGGAGAGGTTAAGTGGTTTGATTGGATGAAATTAAGCTGTAACAATTAACATACCTTGACCAGTATTTTGGTTTGACATTCAACACATTTAATTCCAGAATTAAGTTCCAGTCATGGCTTGAGGAAACTTGCAAATTGCAATGAACTTGTGCTACGCTCAACTTATGGGTCCAGTCATAATAATGACATTAGGTGTGTGCAAATAACTTTGGTCGAAGCAAGACGGCAATGTACCTTTTTTTGCATAAAACTCAAAGACTTTTTAAATCTACAACATGATAAACAAATAATGCGCGAAGAATGGTGCATTTGTTGTAAATTGAACCATTATATATTTGATCATAATTGCACAATACTATGGGTTTTTATACATACTTAGTACATATATATAAAAAAAAATGTTAGTTGGGACAGGACAGTTAGTTGACAAGAAGCGAAGTTGGAGGGAGGGGGGTACACAAGCCGGGACTCGAACTTGGGGTGCCCAAAGCGCAACTGCACTATATGCTGGTGCACTGCCCACAAGGCTATATACTTAGTTTTATTGAAAAAAGAAAACACCATTAATTTGAACAAATGTACCATTAATTTACGTTTTTTTTTGGACGTTTATATGTGTTCGACTCCTGAACAAGATCGTTCCAACATGACTTGCACGTGCCATTAAAGGTTAGGTTATTCTGCGCCACTAGTGGCAACAAACGGAAGTGCAAAAATAATGTTTCAAATGTCATCCAAACTGATAATTCCTTCCCTCAAACCAATGCAACTGGTTGAGTCTTTGAATGGTGCACTTTAAATCAAGCACTACACCTTTACATTTTGTAGCTAAAGTGCTAATGAAGCCAAATATTCAAACTATCATTATGATAAACATCATACATTCTCTAACTTAATTGGTGCTGAGAAAGATAATGCTTGTTTCGAAGACATCAACTAGTACTGATCCAAACTTTTACAAAGGACAGATTTTTAAAAAGGTTAGATGTGTCTTTACATCTAAAAGAGGTTATATTTTGCTTTATTCATATCCATTTTACTGCATACCAAAAGCACATTACAGTTTGTCTGAACCCAAAAGTACCAGACCAAAGTACCTGACTGCCCTTGCTGGGAGTCTCTGATGGTTAAAGCCCCTTCCCTCCCCATCAAACTCACTCCTCAAGATGATCTCAGTGCGGCTGATCTTCAGCGGGAAGCGGTACACTCTGGGGGCTGGCATGATGGGCAGGTGCCTGCAGGCCTACCTTTCTGCTCTGACGCTCTGAACCCGGACCAAGTCCCTCCGGGAGAGTTGTGGTAGAGATACTGAGCTCTAATATTGTATACCGGAGTCAGAATCCAACTAGAAAAATTGAAGAATGAAACTGTATAACTAAGCGCAGAACTCGAAATGAAGCTGGTTCCAAAACAAAAAAGCTAACCCGCAGCCTGGAAGAACTTAAGAAGTGGCAAGACGTGCTCTGCTGCTATTGAGAAATGTTCAGGAAACCCTTCTGCAACGAGGACTATTAAGAGTCTGGGGCAAGAGGATGATCTCATCGATAAAAAGTGTTCGGGGCTACCAACGTCATCTTTCCCACCTTGGCTGTTGGAGCAATTGGGTGGTCATGCGGTGTCAGGTCAGAAAACAAACACATACCAGACACGGGGTCCACCCCACCCCTTTCAAGCCATATTCAGGCTCCACAGCCAGAAAAACAAACTCTTTTTGGCTCAGGAATGTTCTGTCCTGCCATTTCCCCTCAGAGGAACCATGTCTCAAAAGATAAACACCTGTTCTGCCAAACTGTGAAGTCTCAAAGCAGGGTGACCTTCATTTAGACCTCTAGATGCAGACGGCTCCTGGGGTTCTACGTCTGAACCGGGTGAAAAGCCTGCTTTGTTCTGACATGGATGAGCTCATGCAATCCCACATATTTGACGACTGTCAACAGGTCATCACAAGACAGTATTTATACTCTGAAAGGTGGCACAAAACCTTAACTCATGACCTTCTTACATGTTGTGGTTAAGCTACTGATCTAGGCAGGATGCTATATGGACGCTAGTGACTGGTAAAATTAGAGCGCCATTTGATTATAAATGATCACATGTATTCGTTAAAACGTTTCCAGGCACAGTTTCTGAGAAATAGACCAACTTTTCTGACTATACAATGCAATTTTTTCTGTGCTTCTAGTTCAAAATTTCCCTTCCTTTATCTTTCCATTTCAGAAGTGATGAAATGAAGGACACATGAGCCATGTGAGCCATCTGGACTTCTAAATATCATATTTTGCCCATTTTAGGAATAAAAAAAAAACTGGGTATTAATCTAAAAACTACATAAGAGGGAACTTGTGGCTTAAAATTCTGCACAGCAGAAATCCTTATTAAATTACTATATATTACACAGTCTTGCTCATCAGGCACATTAATCTTGTTTTAAAATTTTGTTTACTTTTTTTCTGGAAAAAGAGACAAAAATACTCATTACACAATACATTGGTTTTGGTATCAGTCAATATATTGTGCATACTCATTTATATTAGATTTTTACATAGTTTGTTTTCCATTTATCGTTTTTTTTACCATAATATAAACAATTATCAGGGGTGTAACGATACATTGTTATATTGATATATCGTGATATAAAATGTGACGATATGTATCGTTGATGTAAACGTTATGATTTGCGATATAGAGTTAGTTTTATCCAAGGCTCAGCTTACTGTATTATTTGGCATAATTCATCCAAAAATGTAACGTCTGTCATGCTCACCCTAGTGTCGTTTCAAATCTAAGATTTTCATTCAACTTCAACTTTCGTTCAAGAGATTTATATCCCTCCATTTAAAGTCCATTCCTCAAAAAACTTAAAAAGGTCCAAAAAAATGTCAACTGCATCGTAAAAAGAATCAATCGAGTGGTCTAATCCAAATTGAAGTCTTCTGAAGAGACCATTGGCTTTACATGATGGATAGATTTACAACGACACGCATACTGTAGTAAACAAGGATGTTCAAATGCTTGCGTGACTGACGTGCAAAAACAACATGAGTGTGAGTAAATGCAGAATAACATTTTTTGGATGAACTAACTATTGACAGTTTGGTCCAACGAATGCCTTCATTATAAGCGTGAGGGGGAAAAAATTAAGATGATAGAGTTTCAGTGACATTACTACATTAAACTACTACATATAATGTAGAATATAATGTATAATAATGCAATGTGGGAATATTTGTGGGTCCTGATAATAATAAAATAATAATAATATTATTAAAGGTGCACTATGTAACTTTTCCTTCCGCTAGAGGTCACCTATTCAAAACAAAGGCGTAGTCTGATGACGCCACGTTTGAGCGCGGAATCTTGGGACATGTGCTCTTCACCTCGCAGCCGGTGGGAAAAAAATCAGGATAGGACTCAGGCAGAAATCATGTTCATGGATGTGATTATTAACATTACTGTAGTATGAAGCAGAGCAGGACCGAGTGTTGTGGAGCCGAGCAAGGCTGCTGGAGCGATTGTTAATAAGATGAACGCCACACGCCTCGCGAGCAGCGAGACTTTTATTATGCCACAGTCGCCGGCGCCATTTCCGCTTTTCCGGTCATGAGCATGAGGTAACGCAGCTCTGTTTATCATATTAGATGCATCTGAGTGTGTTGGCAATGGTGTTATGACGTTACTCTGTGCGTTCGCTTGGCGGTTGCTATGACACTTGTTGCACACTACAGTAAGAGTAAAGCGTTTCTGCAAAATAAAACCGGAAACCGAGGCTAACGCAGATTTGACGCAATTGACAGGGGACTGCCTCACATGTCCCGGTTAAAATAGAAATTTTCTCACGATTTACAAATAGTTGGAAACATTTGGGATATTGCAAGTACTCAACTAGGGCTGAAACGATTAGTCAACAAGAAAAAATTGTCGACAAATATCTTTGTTGTCGAGTAGTCGTTGCGACCTAATGTAAGCGCCTGTAATATCGCGATTTGACCACTACGGCGCTGTAGCGCTAGAGTGTAATGCAGCCCTTACAAATGTTGCGGTAGAAGAAAACAGCGTGAATGACGGAGTGCAAACAAATCTGAACTAGCAAGATGTGGGAAAGTTTCACAAAACTTCAAACTAAGGCTGCGTCTCAACCAGCTCCCTAGTTCAGTGGTCAGGGCACTGATCAGGGATCAGCCCATTGACTCTTGTCCTGATCAGTGCCCTGACCACTGAACTAGGAGCTGATTGAGACGTGCAAGGCGAAACTTTTCACGGGAGCACAACGTGCATGTTGGAGCACTTAAAGAGGGAAACAACCAACTAACTAACTAGCGGTAAATCTCTTTATTAGAGAATGCAATACTACTAATAATTGTAATAATATTAACAATAATAATATAATTACAGTAATGTGATGATTTATTTAGCATAGAATAAAGTTTGATCGAGCTTGGAGTCAGGACTGTTTTTATTATTATAACACTATTGGGTATTATAGTCTCATCACTTGCCTGTATTTTGTTCCATATGCATGAATACTTACAAAAGGCGATGTTTGGAAGAATATCATGTCAGGTACTTTTTCATATTGTTAGATAAAAGGTGAATGAGAATCTGTCAGCTCAATTGTCATGTAAGAGATTAATATTATGTCATTTTGTCTGCAATGTCATTTGCAGATTAGTATTTTTACCATTCTTGTGTCCTGAAGTAAATGTCCTCTTTTTCTGTTTCAGTTCTAAGAAAAGCAGTGGGCCTATTATTGTTTTACAAATTAAGCTCTTAATACTAATGCCAAGAGATGTTTACATTCAAACATTTTTTGTTGTTGTCTGTAATGCAGCTAATTTTTGTTTATTATTATTATTATTTTTTTTTTCAATTGAAAGCGAACAGAATATTTAAACAATGCTTAGAGAACATGTGTGTGATTTGAGTTCTGAGAACTTGGCTCAAAGTTAATTAAAACAACCATTTCAAAAGCTAAGTGACTTTATTTTTTATATATTATAGTTAGAATATGTATAATTCAATGTTTTAACTAACTGAAAAAGCTGAATAACTGTTCAAAATTTACTGATTAGTCGGCGATGTCAATAACAATAATCGATGATTAGTCGATTAATCGTTATAATAATCGTTAGATTAATCGATTATTAAAATAATCGTTTGTTGCAGCCCTATACTCAACTGAACAAAATATATAACACTGGCCTAATGGTTTTTGGATATTTTACTGAAATGTTTTTACATATTGCAGCTTTAAGGTAATATTAATTTAAAAAAAAACTCTTTTGGCTTAAAATAATCACAATAATATTGTATCAAGTATCTCAATTTGTATCGAATTGTGATAAGTGTATTGTTACACCCCTAATAATGATTGCCTTATTGTATCAGCCAGAATATTAATATTTGTGCACCTCGATTAAATATCTTGAATGAAAAGTTCAATAACAGTCCACATTGCCAAAGTGATTATTTAGGTAGAGGACAAAGTCCTCAATGAGATTTCACGGCGTGAGAAATCACACTGCTCCAGCTAAGCCAGGATATTGAAGAAGCTTAACCAAAAGCAACTAAATTACCCAACTGCTGCCGGCCGGTCAGCACTACAACAAACTTCACATCCGAGTCCTAAACCACAAACACCTGCCTGTCTGTGCCAGTAAGCAATCATTCCTTTGTTCACACATTTCAAGCAGTCATGTCAAGGTGGGAGATAAACAAACAAAAAAAACTACAGTGAAGAAAGAGTAAAGTTTACAATAATTAAACTCAATTTACCCGTGGGAAAGATAAAAGGTTACATTTCTCATGTACACTCCTCAGGCGGATTGTCTGGTTTGGACAGTTTGATTTCTCGATGACAAACACGTTCATACGTTTACCTCAACAATACATCAATCAGCACATCCATCACGCCTGCATGTATATATAGTCCATGTTGCCAAGAGCTCTATGGCTGTCTGCCTTGCAAGAGCTCCTCAGTCATGCTGGCAACAGCATTTATATAAAAACCTCACAAAATCTCTCACAGTCCATGGCTCCAGTGTCAGGGTAACATCACCCTGGCATGTGACTTGGTGTTGCACATTAAACCCGACTAAAATTAGCAGACACATTCTAGGGGTTTGGAAAAAAGGGCTTTTGATTCTCCTGGACCCATCATCCAGCATATATACAGGGTTACGATTACTTTTAAAATTACAGATTACAAAATACATGCTTTACAAAGTAATTCGTAATGCATTTTGTTAGATTACACAAGTTTTGTAACCTAATCTAAATACTTTCGAATACTTTGGAATACTAATAAGTTATGTAATACAACGGGACCACCAAACATAGGACTTGGTTTTCCTGCATATTATTTTTTTATTTTTTTCCACAATATTTCTTGAAGCAAAAAAATGCAGAAAAATCTTAGTAAAAGAAATAAAACCATATTGAGAAGAAGGCAGCACGAAGCATTAAGATCTGGGGTGTGTAAACATTTTGAATCAGATAAACAGGGTAAATTGTACTTATTTTGTCTTCTGGGCAACATCTAGTTATTAGCCTCTGAAGGGCAGTACAAAATGAACAAAACATGATCCTGTTAAAAAGTTTTCACCCCCTGCTCTTAATGTATTCCGTTTCATGGAAGCTTGTTTCCACCACTAATATAAAAAATACAAAGATAATTGCGACTTTTTATCAAAATTCTGTTGTTGTTTTTTTCTTCGCACACTTGAGAGTTTGCATCTTACAATACTTCTGACTTTATTTCTCATAATTGTGAGATTAAACTCACAATTGCATATTATAAAGTGAGAATTGTGAGAAGTTGCAATTACCTTTTGTATTTTTTTTGATTCTGAGAAAAAAAAAGAAACAAAAACCTCATTATTGTACATTATATTGTACATTACTTGCTTAGTTAAAGCTACACTATGTAACTTTTCCGTCCACTAGAGGTCGCCTGTTCAAAACAAAGGCGTAGTTTGATGACGGCACGTTTGAGCGCAGAATCTCGGGACATGTGGTCTTCAGCTCACAGCCGGTGGAAAATAATCAGGATAGGACTCGAGCAGAAATCATGTTCATGGATGCGATTATTAACATTACTGTAGTCTGAAGTAGAGCAGGAGCGAGTGTTGTGGAGCTGAGCAAGGCCGCAGGAGCGATTGAAGAGCGGGACTGTTATTATGGCATAGTCGCTGGCGGGACTTTTATTATGACACGGTTGCCGGCGCTACTTCCTCTTTTCCAGTCATGAGTATATGAGGTAACCCAACTCTGTTTATCGTATTAGATATATCTGAGTGTGTTGAAAAGGAAGTTATGACGTTCGCTCGGCGGCTGCTATGACATTTGTTCACACTGCGGTGAGAGTAAAGTGTTTCACTGAATAAAACCGGAGACCGAGGGTGACGCAGATATGACGCAATCGACAGGCGACTCCCTCACACGCATAGCTCACACGTCCCGGCTCCTTGGTTAAAATAGCAATTTTCTCACGATTTACAAATAGTTGAAAACATTTGGGATATTCTAAGTACTCAACTGAACAAAATATATAACACTGGCCTAGTGGTTTCTGGATATTTTACTGCAAAAATCCTACATAGTTCACCTTTAAGACCCATTACTATGCTTTGGCTTTCAAATCAAGTTGAGCTTTGATATCTTGACCTTGACTTTGTTGTCGTGCTGTTTGTAATTTTGTATTGTATACTGTGTATTGTTTGTGTAGATTATCTTTTTGATTTTGAATTTTGTTAAGCACTTTGGTCAACTATGGTTGTTTTTAAACGTGCTATATAAATAAAATTGAACTGAACTGAATTATAACTAGCAATTGTGAGTATATCTCACAATTCTCAGAAAAGTAGTCAGAATTGTGAAAAAAAAGTCTCAATTACCTAAACTGTGCATTCTCCCTGTAAAAATAAATAATAAAAGTACGTAAAGTAAACAAATCATTTAACATGAAACAAAAACAGGCACGGATCATCCAGGTAACAACAGACAGTTAAGTTTCAAGGGTATGTACAGTTTTGAATGTGGAATTTTGTATAAATTCAGAAATTTTGTCTTTTGGAGTACAAACATCTATTATGTGAAATAGCTTATTCAGGACAGCACTAAATAAAAGTACCATGCAATTTTTATGATCCCAGATCCCTCTTATTTTGTTAAAATTATTCAAATGTTTCATATTCTGCAGGGGGAATGAAACTTATGAGCAGAAATGCTTTTGCAGACTGTCAGAGTCTGAGAATCACCAATTGCTGTACGTACATCAATTGCCCGTTTACAGTTTACGTTAAAGGGATAGTTCACCTAAAAATGAAAATTACCCCATGATTTACTCATCCTCAAGCCATCCTTCTTTCAGACGAATACAATCAGAGTTATATAAAAAAAAATCTCCTGGCTCTTCCAAGCATTATAACGGCAGTGAATGGCAAACTGTCGTACGGGCCTACTGGCGTTCCAGCGTATGATGTAGGACGCAGGTGTAGCTTAAGTTCCAGTGACAAACGTGGAAGCGCAGAGGATAGAGCAAAACAAAACTGGGTTCTACGAGAACTAGCATATTCTCACCGGAGCGTCCTACGTCATACGCTGGAACGCCAGTCTCTTGTGAATGCGCGTACAACAGTTAGCGGAAGTTAGAGATTACAGTTTGTACAGTTTTAAATATGGATATTTTTCAGAAGGTCTTTATTAACCCCCAGGAGCCATATGGATTATTTTTATAATGGATGGATGCACTTTTATGGACTTCAAAACAGAAACAGCCATCCACTGCCATTATAATGCTTAGAAGAGCCAGGGCATTTTTTAATAATATAACTCCAATTGTATTCGTCTGAAAGAAGAATGTCATATACACCTAGGATGACTTGAGGGTGAGTAAATCATGGGCTGATTTTCATTTCTGGGTGAACTAAAATAAATAAATGATATTAAAATTCAAAGTAATCACTTTGGTAATCTAAAATACTTTCCAGATGTAACTGTAACTTGATTACCACCCATTTAAAATGTAACTGTAATGATATGGTTACTCAAATTTTGTATTTTAAATACGCAAGTTTAAAAAAATACGTAAACATCTTCGAAGAGGATCGCCAGTACCTAAACATAATGGCATGACGCACAACAATAAGGCACAAACGGGTCACAAACATTCCCATCAGGCCATGTAAACATACTACCCGATGTGATGCTCCAAAAATACTAACACAGCAACTGAGAGTCTTAAAAAAGAGATGACTACATTGTTATTCCACCTGAGTCTGTGGTGGGATCATTCTGGGATCGAGGCATGTGGTATTTGACAGGTATTAGCCCACCTCATGAATATGCTAGGAAAACACCGGCTGACATGATTTAGTAACAAGTCTGCCTAGCAACATTGCAACTGCCTCTACAATCAACAGGGGGCGCAATTTAATTTTATGAGTCTTTTTTTTTTTCTTCAGCATGAGTATGCCAAGTGTGTTAATAAATAACATCAAATAGCCAAGAGCTAAATTGTTTAATACAAATCAATTGTTTTTTGCCCGGTAGTGCCTTCATTTTCTAAATTACTTGGCTGGTGATATATTCCAAGTGTGTAAATAAATGCGAGTGAAAAACAGTCATGAAGGACTTCAAGTTCAAAAACGCATAAGTACTGTAATTTGACATAGTGTGTTGCCAAACAAACGTCTACAAATCTCACATGCACCAAAGGTTAATTGCATCTTGAATGAACTTCATTCAGAGCTTCGGTAAAAGAGCTAATACTGCAAACAAGTTCACTTAGAGACCTGGATACAGACTGCAGTTAGTTAGATGGCTCTAACAGAACTGAGCGCAGCCATTTAGCCCTACCGCAGCTGTACACAGCTTAATGTTGACAATGGAGTGAATTAAGGGGGAGCCAATTAAGCTTTCCTGTTTTGGCTCGGTCATATGGGATCCTACTGCTGGCTGGTTAGTGCAGTTCAACACACTCCCCAAAATCACTGTCTCCGTGCCAGGTACCTACAGGCATTAGAAAATTCAGCAGAGATAGTGTAGCACACACAACAGTGTTGGGGAGTGATGCTACTAACGTAACTACATTTGTTAGGTAGCATGACAGTAGCTCTGTGGTTTTCAAAATAGTACATCTTTTCCAGTTATAAGCTGCTTTTTCTAAAAAAACAAAACACCTTTCACAGCATCGCTGTTTATCTTGTCCCACACAGCATTTCACACTTTTAACCCTACCAAATAGTCAATGATCAAACATGATCAGGGTTTCTGCATGTTTTGTGAAGGTAAATTTAAGACCTTTTTAAAGCCAATTAAAGAAAATTTAAGGAATAAATAGAAGGGAACATAACACGTCAACATATTCTCTAAATGTAAGTGTCTAAGCACACAATGAGTTGTATTAGTGACAATTTCCAACAGATCTCCATAACTTTTTAATTAATTTGACAAAAAATTGCTTAAAAGTTTGAGATAAGAAATCTTGGGAAATCTTGTTAAAGTGATTCTATACTTAAAACAAGAACAAATATCTTCCATTGGGTTCATAAAAATCAACTTAATTCAAATGGAAGTAATTTTCATACCCAATTACATATTTGTTCTTGTTTTAAACATAAACTCACTTGATTTTGTTCAATTTCTCAGAAAACAAGACTTAATTTCTTAATTTCGCATGTCAAGTAAATGTATCTTGATTTAAGGATGTTTAGAATTTGTACTGGAAAACAAAAATCCTGAGGAAGAACATTATTTTTTGCAGCGCATGCAATTTAATTTCGCAATTAAATGTAGTGCCCTTTTAATTTTAATTTTAAAATTAGTTTTCATTTTTCAGGACTCTGATTTAATGGTTTACTAAAATTTTACTGAAATTCATCTTCAGAACAAAATCAAGATATTTATGTTCCCCCATTGACAGTCTACGTAACTATCACTTTGACGCTTCAAAAAGTTCATAAAGATAACCTAAAACAAATCCATACGAATCGAGCGGTTTATGCCAAATTTTCTGAAGAGACTCGATCGCTTTATATGATGAACGAAAGTCGTACAGGTTTTGGAATGACATTAGGGTGAGTAAATGATGACAGAATTTGAATTTATTCCCTTTAAGTGTACTGGCCTACTTTTGATTTATTCCTCCAAAAAATTTAAATTTCCATGCCATTTTGCATTATACAGTAAATTCAATTTTTATGAATGGATTCTGCAATTCTGTCCATGTTATCTGCATCACAGAAATCATAATTTAAGACATTTTTAAGGCCTTAAATTGTGGAAGGTCAAATTAAAACTTTTTTAAGACTCGATGAAACCCTGATGTCATCCTATAATGACCCCTTGGTCATTTTTAAGTTACATTGGAAAATCAGATTAAATTTTAGTGAACCGCTCATTCAAATGATTCATAAATAAAGCGGTTCAAAAATGATTTACAGAATTATTTGCTTCCTAACACATTTTGGGTAGCAAATTTAGTTAAAAGCTGCTATAAATTTCAAGTCAAAAAGATAAATTATTGTGTTTTCTAGTTGTATTATTTGCATTTTATACAGTCTTTAAAAAAAAAAGAGAAGAAATAAATACTTTAATTCAGCAAGGATGCATTAAATTGATATTCATAATGTCACAAAATATTTCTATTTGAAGAAAATGCTGTTCTTTAGAACATTGAAAATACAGCCTGAACATGAACATAGCCTGAAAAATACAAAAAGTTTTTTATTGCAATAATATTTCACAATATTACTGTTTTCACTGCATCTATGATCAAATAAATGCAGACTTCGACATAAGAGAATAAAAATAGTTTAGGTAACTACTGTGTTCTGTTATTTATAGTATAGCTAATTATTTTACAAAAGTGCAGCTTGGCTGTAGTTGAACTACCTTAAATTATGAATAGATAGTAGTGTCCCCAACACTGGCACGAAGTACAGCTAAATGTAAACCTAGCCTCTAATAAGGGAGAAAGTGGACTAATAACGAGGGAGGAGAGGACGAGAGGGATCAGATGTGAGAAGAAAGCTGCAAGGCAGATGAGAGGGGGGAGAAATGAAAATCCCGAAGGCAAAACTTCTACATTGAAGACTCCTCTCCCCCAAGGAAACAGGAGATGAGCAGACATTTCTACATGTCTGTGGGGTCTGAGAATCAGACCGAAATGAAAATTTCACAGTAAACAGCATTTTACATAGTTAATTCACTCACTTTTGGACTGCAACAGTCAGAGGATTTAGACTGCTAGGATATCCGCACATCAGCAAAGTATGCATAATTAACATCGCTTTGCATAATTAACTGCCGTGCTATCAGGTAATTAATAGACAGTAATAAGGCCACAGAGTCTGAAGCTTCCTGTGGTGATAACAGGAGCCCGGCGCAGTGACTAGATAACTTTCCGTAGTGAGACAAAGAACTGAAGGTCATGGAAAAAACGCAACAGTCACAGTTTCTGCATTGCTTGAATGAATATGGTCTCACAAATTCCCTTTCTCATATACAAAAAACAAAACAAAACACAAAACAAAAACAACTGTGGAAAATACAGAAAGTTCTTATAGTGGTACTTTACACAAACACACAAAAATGACTGTGGTGGTAAAATTTGAGGATGGACAAACACTAAATTTACATTACCTACAAAAAAAGAAATGATATTCAGCAAATTCAGGGAACACAACCAAGTGGATCAAAATAATCAGTGAATCATTTTCTACAGTTAGTGCATTTGGATGCATTATCCGAGCAAATTGACTCACTGAATGAGTTGCTAACTATTTGAACGAGAGAGAAATTGTTTTAGTTTTATTAGATTTGATTGTCTTACTACTGTGTTAGTATAGTTTGTTCCGATTCATTATTTAGAAAACAGGTGACCTACTGTCATAAAGTGAAAAAAATAGTCCTTGCCAACTGAATTTTTTTTTAAATAAAATGTAAATATTAGATGAAAAATATCAAAGAAAATTTGAAATGATGCTTTGGCAACTAACTGAAATAAAAGAAGTTTAAGTTAAAGTGCTAAAAAGTGCAGTAAAAATAAATGTATCATTTTCAATTTATCATTCAAATTTATCACAAATAAATCTGATCATTTAAAATATTAACAAATACTATAGCAGTAAATAAAAAAACAATAGTTCCAATGAACATTTGCATCGCAAATATTGTGTGGTTGGAACGACAGCTCTCGACCTGTGGTTTAAATCATAGATTCTTGTTTGCATGACACTTAATAAATCCTTATCTGGAGCAAAATACGCAAGCTGACATTTAGTACAATCTCTTTAGGGGTGTAACCATAGACTGTAAAAAAATATGGACGTAGTGTCCGTGACGTCACCTATAGGATTCTGATGAGCCGTTCTGAAGCGCAAAGTATGGACGAGATGGCCGTCGCGTCACTCCAGGATAACAGAAAATGGGCAAAAAGGCCGGACGTGGGCCGAGCTGAAGTGACGTGATGACTAACAGACAGCAGATAAATGACTATCCACCTGTCACTCGAAGTGGCCACGCCCTTAATTATGCAGAACTTTAATGCTTTATATAATGTAAACGAATGAGTTATAAAAAAATTCACCCCCTCACAGTTGTCATGAAGGGCAAAATTAGCCGTTTAGACCAAAACCACAATTTGTACCAGGCTGTAAACATGTTTTAATCTGCTGTAAAGTTGGGCATTTTAACATGGGGCTCAATGAGATTCTGCTCCCTTCTGGAGCCTGTCCCTAGCGGCCAGTCGATGAATTGCAGTTTAAGTCACCTCCGTATTGGCTTCAAGAGAAACTGCGGGAGGTTGCCGCTTGGGTGTAACGATACCCTCAGGTCACAATTTGATACATATCACGATACTGAACTCACGATACTACATTTTTGAGATAATCTGAGGCATATGGTAAAAGGTAAACAAAAAAAATTACCGTTGATTAAAATGCTAAATTTGATATTACATTGAGGGTGGAAATTAATAGGCTTGAAAGTGGTGACAATGATGACATCAGAATAAAAATATTCTTGATTCTAAAGCTAAAAATACAGAATTATTTTAGCCAAATATACTTGCACTCCATCACGGTCTAGATATATTTAAAATAATGCTAACATAAGACATTTGGCATTATCAGGACAAATATTCCCCCATTGCATTATTATACATTATATTCAACATTATATATAGTAGGGGTGTAACGGTACACATATTCGTACTGAACCGTTTCGGTACAGGGGTCTCGGTTCGGTGCACGCGTGTACAATCTTTAACAGTTCACAGTCGGCTTGTTTTAAGCGCGGAACACACTTCAATCTGAGATTCCACACGAACATATTAAGTATTCAGTCCATTTTATCACGAAATTCAAACGATAAATGCCGTTTTGACGCTCTATGTGGCGTGAGTGACTGATCTGATCACAGTTCAAGCGGTCGCGCGACGTGAACGCGATCATCTGTGAAGACGATCGATCATCTCTTACTAAAGAATAAACATGAATGACCATCTGAAGGTATTCTGAGGATACATTACAACTTACTGTCATGTATCATTTGTGGTGTAATTGCTAAATCAGTGTAAACTAAACAATGTGATGTGACTTTAGCATCACATTTACCTCAGGCAGTCATTCAGTGTCCACATAATTTTATTAACTCGAGAAATCAACTCTTTCACTAAATATATGCTCTATATTAGCCTATATATTCATTATATTCTACTTAACCTGTTAGGGATGTCTTGATTATTTCACGCATGTTAAATAAACCTGTCATGAAAATGACAGACACTGAGTATAAATGATTATATTTTCAAAAACTTAATTAAACTCATAATTAACCAACGTGGTTGAATGACAAATTTGCGGCAATGGAGGGTATGCATTGACAACGTCACTTTCCTGCTGGAACACATCCCCTCAGCCAGACTGAGTGGCAAAAGAGCTGCTGCTTGACTGGAGTTAATAGGGGAAACTGCGAAAACAATAGTAAAAAAAAAACTAAAAAACAATTATGTCAGTTTAAACTAAAGGTCGGACTCGATAAGTGTTCCTTACAACTTACCAAACATCCAGTGATCCATGGATATTGACATGCATATGACATTTATAAGTGCCTGATTACGCAAATTTGCCTGTGAACGCTTTATATTTAATATAGGTAGGTCTAAATCCAGATGTATACTTATATCAATGTAATATATATCGTCATATTGACCAGCCATAAAACTTGTATAGTTTATGTCCGTATTTATTTAAAAACACCCAATTATGCAGAATATAAGATGGTAAATATTTCATTGAGTTGTCAATACAATATATAACAATACAACATATAAGGTATGATTTTACCCCAAATTTCAAACTGCAAATCCATGTTTTGCTGTCCGGAGTCCAGTTGTTTTTGTGAATTGCAGCGATCCATTTGCTTCTCTTTTCTGTAGCTTTCAGCAGTCTGTAAAAATATACCTTAGATTTCTTGTCAAATCTATTTGTACAGTCAATCTCAAAGCTCCTTCCCGTTTTAGATGCGTTTTGTGTGTTTTCGTGGCATTCATGCTGAAATTCAATGCTGCCACTCAGTCTTCTTGCCACTCAGTGGGCGTAACCGCAGTCACTCCGGCTGACGGTGATGTCAAGTGCATACCCTCTTTACTGTTTTGGTAAACAGCTGTGACTAGCTAGTTGGTCTCTCCAACCAGGGTTTTTCCTGCATTTGAAATTTTTTTGCCTGCCGCCAAGACAAATTTTTGGCCCGCCAAAGCCTTATTTGATGAGTTATTGTGATTTATGAGTGTAGAATAGATTACTGTTGCACTTGTGATATGGCCGTGTTAACTGAGTGACAGAGAACGAGCAGAGAGCTCCTCCCCCGCGCTCCTCTTTCTGTCGATGTCTTCTCATATTTCACATATTGGCTCATATTTCACATCTTAATCAAAATCAAAAGGTCAGAAGACCGAATCCATGTTGCACGTGCCGCATTCGGATATTTTTTTCCTTGAATTCCGGCTGGGTGTGAACTGCGCTCAAAAAACATCGACTCTTCTCTGACCAGCTGACATAAACATAAGTTTCAATAAACGGGAACACATTATATTCTGTTATGAACTGTATTCTGTATTGACAAATCTTTAGCGATGTTCTAACAGACGGGATTCGCACACAACGCGTCTGCTAATGTCCGATTCGCGAACCAATGACTCCTTTGAATCGAATCATTTTAGCGACTGGTTAGAACAACTGATCCGTCTAACACTGAACGAACTAATCAGTATATTAATTTACTCAGAACACCTCTGAAACGAGAACACAAGTGTGCTTACCCAATTTAGCAAGAGTGGATAGTAAGAATTAGTTTAATCATCCACAGTCATTTAGCTTATTTATGTTGACAATGTGTAGTGAAATATAATTTAGTGTAGACTGGAGTTAGGTGAGACCAGAACAAAGTTGTTAGCTAGCTGATCATTTTACAAAATTGTATATGGTAGAAAATTAGGCTATTTGTTAATTTTTTAATGCTACTTTTTAATATTGATATGATTATACCAAAACAATTATCAGTAAATATTGTAAAAAATGAGGATCAAAAGAAACCAACATCAAGGTAGAGATCATACATAATATCAGATGTCAAAATAAGAGAAGCAAAAATTACAAACGGTTTCTTTGCATTTATTTTAAATGTATTGTCAGTATTGCACTCACAGATCACGTAGGTAGAGTACTTTTTTACTGTGTGTGTGGATGACCATGTCTGTCAGACACCACCGAAGACCATTTTTGACCCAGGAAAAACCCTGCCAACAATGCCTCGTACCGTACTATGGTAGTAAAGCGAGTTACATTGTTGTACGGGAAACGCACCCCTGGTTAGCGTGGGTCTACAAGCCAAAAATCAAACTGTGACATTCATATTTGTTCAATGCATCACTGAAACATTGTTTTCCAATAATGAAAGCCTAACTAAATCCAACTTTTGCTGAAATCAATACAAAGCCTCCTTGCCTCAAACACACATGGGGTTAACAGAATGACCTTACTATTGTGATACACTGTAGAGAACAGCTCAATATGCAACAGTTAAAGCCTCACTGATCAGCCATATCTCAAAGAGACAAGCAGAGACCAGTCGACAAAACAAAGCATCATCTGTTTCTAAAGGGAAAACAACCTCAGCAATGAACTGCCCTGCCACGCTGAGAACATTGAGCTCAGTATGGGGATGACCTCCCGCTGTGACCGTGACAGGGTCTCAGACGGCAGAGGGAAAAAAGGCAGAAAGCGACACGTGTATGAGCACATGCAGACGCAACCGCTGCAGATGAATGGATTTCATGCAGACTGTTATTCACAAGCCAAGGCACCTCCCCCTAAAACCAATCAGCGCAAAAAGAGGTAACCCAGACTCTCTCTCTCTCATAAACAACACACACACAAAACAAAACCCCCTGTGAGCAGGCCCCGTTTGCTAAATTACAATTAATTGAGCACAATAGGCTGAGTCTGGCTCCAAATGTGACCTCACTAACTAGGCAGAGACCAGAACACAATTAAGTTCTGGAGGGCTCACCAGCACCAAACAAAAACAGCAATAGAACATTTACTAATTAGACTGTTTTATATAGATTCAAATAGTCAGACATAAAATAAAAACACAAAGTGAAGAATCTGCAGCATCAGCAATCTTATGGTAAAAGCCTGTGCAAAACAGTGATTTTACCTGGATTAAGGACTGATGTCAATGTGAAAAAAATCACTTTTCAAATGGTGGCAACATTAAAGGATTAGTTCACTTTTAAATAAACTTTTGCTGATAATTTACTCACCCCCATGTCATCCAAGATGTCCATGTCTTTCTTTCTGCAGTCGAAAAGAAATGAAGGTTTTTGATGAAAACATTCCAGGATCTTTCTCCATATAATGGACTTCATAAGGTAAAATAATAGCATAAATACTACTCGGTTTCTCGCAGAAACTGATTGTTTCGCTAGAGAAGACCCTTATTCATCGTCTGGTATTGTTTAAAGCCCTTTGAAGCTGTACTGAAACTGTCAATTGGACCTTGAACCGTTTGGAGCCCATTGAAGTCCATTATCTGGAGAAAAATCCTGGAATGTTTTCATCCAAAACCTTAATTTATTTTCGACTGCAGAAAGAAAGACATGGACATCTTGGATGACATGGGGGTGAGTAAATTATCAGCAAAAGTTTATTTTAAAGTGAACTAATCCTTTAATAATGATAAATACTACTACTAGTAGTACAATAATAATTATTATTATATAGGCTTTGTTTAACCCTTTTAATGGTTTCAAGAATGTAGCACTTTTATTAAAACACTTTTTTATTTATTTATCTTATTTTAATAAACTTTTATTTTAAAGGTGCAGTGTGTAATATTTATTATGATCTATTGAAAGAAATGCAATATAATATACATAACTGTTTTCAGTGGTGTATAAAGACCATACATAATGAACCGTTATGTTTTTATTACCTTTAGAATGGGCCATTTCAATCTTCATACACCGCAGGTCCCCTTACAGTGAAGCTTAATTTTGCGCCATCATGTTTCTACAGTAGCCCTAAACGGACAAACTTCTCTACAGAGCGCTAGCTACTCTCTGCTGTCTCAGATGACAACATCTTTGTCCTGTGTCGGCCACCGTGGCTTCTCTATGCGCTTCGAAAGGGAGGGGTGAGCGGTGGAACTATCAAATGTTTTATATATTAAACAGATGATTCAGTTGAATTGCTAGCAATAGTTAGTAATTGTGATAATTATTCATTAATTATTCTGTATATTATTTTTTTCCCTAAGTGTCCTCAATCACTTTTGGAATGCTGCGTAATAGTGCCGTAAGCAACACAGAAGCCAGTTCACACAATTCACACGCCATTAAGCTTTGCACGCTGGTGTGAAAACGGCATCCTCACCTGCATCCTGAGAGTTCAGCACCTCCAGGGCATGCATCATGGCACTGGCAAATACATTGGCATCTTCTTTGCTGCCAAAGTTAAGGCCGTACACCTGCCGTGCATCTCGCCACTGGTGAAACGTTTGCGTGGCCTGGTTGTATTTCAGCCCCTTGGGAATGGCACAGTTTATTACCACCTGTTGATAGAAGAGAACAGCATATTTAAATTCAAATCAATGCTGGAATACCAGTTGTTTTGGAAACTCAAGTCCTAACTAAACTTAAAAGCTCAGAAGACTGTGAAGCACTACATATTCACTAATAAGCCGAAAGGGAGGAGCAGTCCATAACATTTCACAGGTGAAATGTGGCACTGAACATAGTATAAAAAAAATAAAAAAAATAAAAAAGGAAGTTACAATTCATGTTTTCAAGCATATTAAAGGGATAGATCACATAACATTAAAATTCTGTCCTTTACTCGTCCTCAAGTTTTGAATTTTGTGCTGAACACAAAGAAGATATTTTGAAGAATGTGGGTAGCCATTGACTTCCATAGTATGGAGGGGAAAAAAACTATAGAAATCAATGGCTACCCTAGTGAAAAAAAACTATACCAAAATGTATTTAAAATACATTTATTTCATACTAAGTATACTAATACATTAACATATTTACTGACATATCACTTGAGACTTACTGATATAAATATAATTAAAATAAATACATGATATAAATGCAAATATTTCTTAAACATATACATGCATGTGTGTATATTCAAATATACATAATTATACACAGTACACACACACACATATATTATGTAAACACAAACTTTTATTTTGGATGTGATTAATCGATTTGACAGCACTAAATTAAACTTTATTTGGAGTACTTTATTGGCCAATGCACATTTCTTAATATTTAGCCTAAAATGTGTTTTTAATTTCACTATTAGTAAGGATAGTATGATCTCTGTATACTATCAGTCTTTAAATGAAAGATATGTAAAGTATACTTGCAATAGTTCCACTTTAGCACAATCATATACTCAAGTATATGACCTCAGCACTATTTATGGATAACTAAAGTGCATTAAGTACAAAACTAATGCAGACTTTAAGTATACCAATTTGGCATACTAAAAGTACAATTGCAGGGTATTTATATTAAGTACATAAATATGTAAATGTATTTGTAGTATACTTAGCATCAAAAAAAATATTTCAAATACATTTTAGTATATATTTAGAGGTTTTTTTAGTATGTATGTATGTATGTATGTATGTATGTATATATGCACACACACACATATAAATACATACACACACTTATAAATATATATATATGTGTGTGTGTGTGTGTGTGTGTGTGTGTGTGTGTGTGTGTGTGTGTGTGTGTGTGTGTGTGTGTGTGTGTGTGTGTGTGTGTGTGTGTGTGTGTGTGTGTGTGTGTGTGTGTGTGTGTGTGTGTGTGTGTGTGTGTGTCTGTGTGTCTGTGTGTGTCTGTGTGTGTGTGTGTGTGTGTGTGTCTGTGTGTGTCTGTGTGTGTCTGTGTGTGTCTGTGTGTGTGTGTGTGTGTGTGTGTGTGTGTGTGTGTGTGTGTGTGTGTGTGTGTGTGTGTGTGTGTGTGTGTGTGTGTGTGTGTGTGTGTGTGTGTGTGTGTGTGTGTGTGTGTGTGTGTGTGTGTGTGTGTGTGTGTGTGTGTGTGCATATATATATATATATATATATATATATATATATATATATATATATATATATATATACATATACATATATATATACATATATACACACACAAAATTTTTACTAGGGTATGTCAACTGTTTGATTATCCACATTCTTCAAAATATCTTGTGTTCAGCAGAAGAAAGAAATTCATACTAGTTTGGAACAACTTGAGGGTGCGTAAATGATGACAGAATTGTAATTTTTGGGTGAACTATCCCTTTAAAGCCTTATCTGTACTGGAGAAAATAAAACTCATGTTTAATACGGCCAACATATTCCACGTTTTGCAAAAACATATGCAAAGTCGCGCTTTTCTCATGAGATCAAGTCGATAAAACTCAAGGCTTCAAGCGTAAAACATTCTAAAACCTCTCAGTAAACCACCTCAAAGCAGAAACATCTGCATTACTGAAAGATGACAGATAACACTGCATTTCAGGGACCAAAACTCGTTCTCTAAAAGATTCACAAGGACGAACTAGAGATTGAAAAACTGCTGCTTTCAGCACCTCTATTCTTGTAGATAACAAAAAAAGTAAATGCATTTCTTTAGAAGTTTCACAGAAGTTACCGAGGCCAGCTCGGCTCCAGACAGGTGTTACAGCATTAACACTAATTGGTAAATATGATAACTGCAAAAAGGTGGGAGATACTTCAAATATCAAACACTTGACTGACTTCCTAAACTCGCCCAACAGCATGTCCTCAACAGGGTGAATCTTTCACGAGCTTCTGTGGTAACTGGCTGTTTTCCCAGTCATTTCAATTTCTCATCCTTTGACATCAATGTAATTATCATAAGAAGTGCAAACTAATTAGCAAGCGTTATAAAAGGAACTGTGAACTGTAAGCCATCCTGTCACAACTGACAAGTGCAGAAAACTTCTCAGTTTTCTCAACACATTAATGAAACTGAGCAACAAGAATTAAAACTGGGTCATGGTCCTATATAAGCAACAGTCAAATCTTTTGTGTATATATACTTTTAATTTTTCAACCACTGGTAATGTATATTGTGTGTTTATAAGTGAGCCCTGCTCAGCTTGCTACAATGCGATCTTCCATTTGTGCTAAGAAGTGTCTACTAAATGAATAATTACTGGCACACTTGCAGATATAGATCTGAAGACATTAGTACGTTATATATAGATGACAAGGCTATCACGGTAGGTCAAAAGTAAAACGTCTGTTGACATTTAGCTTATGTGCGGCACTTCAAGGCTTTACTCATTTCGGTCATTAAACCATCATGAATGGCTCATCAACAAACGGCAGTAAGTTTCCTGAAGTAATCTGACACGCTCCATCCTCAGATATCACGGTGATGATTGTGCCGTTCATGTATTATTAAGGTAACCAGGACTAAAAAGGCCTAGCTACTCTCAGAGGCAGAAATAGGCTTTCCACGAAACCCTGAATAACCATAAAATAGCAATGAGTCATGTACAGTGTCACCACCCCCTCAGCATTTCTGCCATTTGTGTAGCAGGGTGCAACAACCACAGCCAGTGCTGAATAAAGGTTACCTTTAAGTGCACATTACCTTGCACTTCACTTAAAGTGTAGAAAAGTGCCCTCACCTAAACAATGGAAAAGAAAAAGGTTTCTTTAACGGTTCATTTCTTCACAGGAAATGAACAGATAAAGATAGAACGAGGCCAGTCACTAATTAAATACATATGCAATATATAGCCTGCAGTGAACTGTGTGATATGAAACACTCTAAATTTAGCAAGCAAAGGTAAAGTGTAGTTTCTATTAGGGCTGCAAAAAAAAAAAAAAAAAAAGTTTTCTGCAATACACAGTCAAACCAAAAATTATTCAGACATCAGATATATTTTTTCACTTTTGGGTGCAGGACACTATAGTTCAGGATAGCAAAATAAAGTAAACTGTGACATACTCAAAAATTACTACCAGTAAAATTGATAGAAATTTGGGACCAAAATTATTCTGACACTTTGACCTGACCATGTTTTTCTTTAACTGCTAATGTGACCTTTCACACCACAGACTGAACTAAATTAAGCATCGCTTGGTAATTGGTTGACCTAAATTGGTATTATCTAATTGTGTGCTTAAATTTAACAGCTGACAGCTGATTGGTTGATTGTAATCCATATTACATACATACCTTTCTATCAGTTATCTGACATTTTCAAGATGAATTTATTCTGACAAAGTTTAACTCTGAGTTTTTGTCATATTTTATTACCATTTTCTAAACTATAGCGAATAAACTAAACTGTGATAATGTGAGAAAAAGTTGAAGGTGTCTGAATAAATTTAGGTTGACTGTATTGACTATGTATTGCGATATAAAACAATTTTACCAGATGATTTAAAAAGAATAAATCATTCTATAATAATTAGGTGGTTTTGTAGGGGAGTGAATATGCATAGAAAATAAACAAATTACAAGCATAGAGTGCTTTAAGCAGTGCTTTATGTTTTTCAGGTAAATCTAACAGTTGAATAAATCAAATGTAAAATAAGTGTCTTCACTATATAAATTAAATAACTAATATAATTCATTCATTCATCATTTTTCATCATTCATCAACTAATTTTCTCTTTCCCTTTTGTTGTTTGATCCCCATTGGTGACAAACAGCTGTGGTTACATTAGGCTGCTGTCCCTTTAAGGCCATGTCCACACTAATACATTTTAGTTTGAAAACGTATATTTTTCTCTCCGTTTTGGTCTTCCGTCCATACTGAGACAGCGTTTTAAGTCAGCGAAAACGCTCTCCAAAGCAGATCCATATGAAAACGTCGTCTTCGCATTGTAGTGTGGACTGTGAAAACGGAGGTATTTGAAAACAACGATGCATGTTTAGTCATGTGACGCATATTGTACCAATATGTATACATGTTTATACCACTATTGTGCCGGTTATGTGCTATGTATAAAATATGTAACTTTGCGCACTCTTCATATCACAGTCCAGCAAAGATGACAAAATTTACTCGCAATTGCTGTCCCGTGGCAAAACATGACAGCAGTTGCGTTTTAGACCAAACATATAATGGTGAGTGAGTGCGACCTGGATGCATCAGTGAAAGGGGAGATATTTTGCTTAATAAAATGATCCTGCCAGAAGAATTATGAGATAACTTGATAATGTCTTGTTCTGTCTGTCATCTCGGTGAGCTTTTATGAGGTTTAACGCAGGCAAAGTAAAGTGAATTTAGCGTTTTTCGACGTTTCAGTGTGGAAAAGAAACTTTTGGAAAACGCTTGATAACACTAGTGTGGACAGTATATTTTGATATATTGCATGTTCAGATATTCACACAACAAAATATTCAGGGGGCCATGAAAATTTTGTAAAAAAAATTATCAAAAATGTTGGTGCTAGCTGGCAACTCGCTGGTGCGAAAAAATGTAATAGAATTTTTTTTGTGTTTTTTTTTAACACACAATATAGCAGAACACTTAACATTTGCTGTTTAAAGACAAAATCTTACAGAACCTCCATGAGTAACCTTCATAGAGAAATTGATTGGCTGCCAATTATCAGGGATATAATGGACGTGGTTATATCAGGATACAGCATACAAATAAGTCCTTGATGTCAAGTAATATAAAGCAGACTTTACAGAAAGGCTGTTTCGAATGACGGGACAGCAGCAAAATATTGGGCCTAAAAAAAAAATGTAAGGATAATCAAAATCACAACACATAAGCAAGTGTTGCTACTCATTTCAAATGCAAAGAGGTTGCTTAGTCAAAACAAAAACAAACAAAAAAAACAATCCTTTTCATTCTAAAGGATAGAGCGAAGGTAGAAAATGCTAATGTTACCTGAAACACTCTAAAATGCTGGGTTGTTTAACATATGTTTGGGTCAAATATGGACAAACCCAGCTGTTGGTAAGACATTGGATTTGTCCATATTTTGAGCCAAACGTGATTTGAACAACCTAGCATTTTTTAGAGTGAACAGTTTTTGATGCATGAAACCTTGATAAGCGGGATGTTAATACCTATGTATTATAAGTGGACCTATAATATATATATATATATATATATATATATAAATACAACTTGAGCTCTACTGACCACATCTGTGGCATGCCCGCTCGCTTATATAAAACAATTGGAAAAACGTGCTGAAGAAATGCACGATCAATCGAATCGTGGGTCAGATTTACTAACAGCTTGCGCCAAGGCAAACCCTATTTTGGTGTCAAAAAACTACTGTCAGGACAAAAAATGTGCGCTGAAAAGGCGTGGAGAGAGTTATTTTTGCAGCTGACCTTGTAGGAGTTTATTTATTTTAATTGATTTACTAAGGTTTGTGCTTGTTAATTTACTTTTTTTTTTTGCTATTATTTACCATCCAAAAAAAAGCATGTCTTAAACCAGACGCTACTTTGCACTACTCCTGGTAGATTGCGTGGGTTATTATGGAAATTATCCGGATGCGTCTGTGTTCTTTAATTTGCTCGTCGTCAGAAGACATTTCCACTCCCATCTGCGTTTTTTGGAATTGCGCTCTCACGCTAATTTGCCCCGTTTATTAAATCTGGCCCTATATTTCCAATGTAAGCACAAAACTGTTATTAAACAGATCCTTCCATTTTTAAAATACCCAATTTTCCAAGTAAAGATGGCAAGAGTGCTGTGTTTTTTGTTCTGTTTCCCTTCATTATAAACAGTGTAGCTCCTTGATTATGCGGCATTCTATGTTTTTACAACAAAAAAGCATTACAAGCAACATTCAACATTAAAAGCAGGTCCCTTGGTCAACCATCCCACAGTTATAGTGTTTTGGAGTTTAGCAGCAGTTAATGAAGTCTCTCCCACTACATACTGGAGTTCACAAAATACACAAAAAGATGACCGATAGTTCAAAGGTTGCTAAAGCAGCACAAACCGCTCGCATGTAGACTTTTTAGCAAATCTAATGAACTTTATATACTGCTAATAAAACGTACAGCCATTTTTCATTCTTCACCCAAGTATTCAGTGCAGATTTTGTTTTACTGCCACACCATGTTTCCCGAACGTGAACATGGCAGTTTTATATAAGTCATGTTAATAGCATTCAAATGGGACCATGCCAGGGTTACAATTAATCTCTGCAAATGCCACCTTAAACCCAGAGACAAATGGTTTCCTAACCGCAGTGAAAGAATTCTTGTACTGAACCTAAAATTCGTGAAATTAAGAAATTGTCTACCATTTTCATTCAATACAGTAGCTACAGGGCATAGTTAATCCAGTATTATTAATGCTTCAGAAATAAATGAGATTTGTAATGTTTTGGTGACCTTTTTCTTCATTTCTGTTTGACCTATAAACCTTTGAATATTCAGTTTAAGGTCAGGAAATAGATTGGGTGCTTGATCTATTAATAAAGCTAGAAAAATAAGAGGCATTTTCTGCAATTAAAATCAATACATAAGGTCAAGGTTATTGGAGTAAAACAACATTCTCAAATCTTGAATAGAAGAAAAGTATTGTTTTATTGCATGTAGCCTTTTTCTTAAAGGAACAGTTCACTGAGGGGAAAACTATCATTTACTCTCCATCACGAGAGTAGTTTCTTTCTCCCATGGAACACAAAAGGAGAAAAGGACAATTTACTGGCCATTCTTCCCCATATAATAATAGTGAAAGAGGACCTGGGCTGTCTCACTACAAAATGACAAGTAGTCTATATGACATGTACTATATTTCAAGTCTTCTGAAGTCAATAATGGCACTATGTAGCAACAACAGTCAAATTAATAAAGAGCATGAATCGTTTGAATCACTTGTTTGATCATTTTTTAGACATTGACATCTCAAATCCTCATTCACTTTCATCACATGAGAAAAAAGTCGCCAGTACATTCTTCATCATTTATAATTTCTCCTTTTATGTTTCACAGAAAGAAAAAAAAAGACTGTTTGGTTTGGAACAAATTGAAGGCGAGTAGATGACGACAGAATTGTTATCTTTCAACTATTCCTTGAAATCCAACAATGAATGACAAAAAGGAAAAATGAACAGTATTTTCCAAAATGTAGCCAAGCATAACATTCTTGTAATGACAACAAGACCAGGAGCATTTCTCGTGAGATGTTATTCTCTTTAAACCACGCTGTGCTGATCTGTGAGCCGCTCAAACCTCCCGTGTTCTGTGTCATGGGTCATCAAAGCACCGCAGTGAAACCAGACCCCTCTCTGCAGGGGAAGCCAACAAGGCCAAGCAGACGACTCTCAGTTAAACCCACTGGATGTGGATTGCCTTTACGACGTTCATATTCTAAAAGACGTCATATGCATGACAACACCCTTCAGCTGTGACAATATTCACACAATAAGTTTGCAGTAATACATACTTTATTGATAAGAAAATGAAGTTTTCTTTTTTAAATTCTTTTTTAAAAATAGCAAATATCAAATATCTACATTAATAAAACACTAAAATAGCAAATATCTACATTAAAAAAGCAGAGCATCATAAAGTGTTGGGGTAAAATTACAAGTAACTTGAATTACATAATCAGATTACTTTTTCAAGTAACTAGTAAAGTAACATTACTTTTAAAATGGTCTTGTTTTCTAAAACTTGTTACATTTTCAAATAAGTAACGCAAGTTACTTTGTTTTCCCATTTATTGACTGACAGCTCTCTTGTCCAAATTTTGAGAAAAAATCATATGTACAGAGGGGATGTGTGTAAACATGAGGGTTATTGTAGTTTTAAAATAAATGTGAGCATGCATTTACTCATCTCGCTTGCACAAAAAAAGATTCAGTATTCTTCAAAATGAATAAAATCAGTCAAAAGCAAAATCAGAAAACTATGCAAAGCTTCAATAATTAAATGTGCAGTGCAACTTTTGTTTGGAAAGATGAAAATAGTATGTTTTTCATCAGTTATTTTATCTACGGGTCACTACATTACAGATTTCTGCTTATTCAAAATCAGATACAGTACGCAGATAAGCACTGTAAGATTACATTAGTTAGAATGCATTAGAGAGAACTATTGCGTGAAAAAAATGAAAATAAATGTAATTTATTACTCACCCTCATGCCGCTCCACACCCGTAAGACCTCCGTTCATCTTCGGAACACAAATTAAGATATTTTTGTTGAAATCTGGAGGCTCAGTGAGGCCTCCATAGGGAGCAAAGCGATTTACACTCTCAAGATCCATTAATGTACTAAAAACATATTTAAATCGGTCCATGTGAGTACAGTGGTTCAATATTAATATTATAAAGCGACGATAATATTTTTGGTGTGGCAAAAATAAATAAATAAATAACGACTTCTATAGTGATAACCAATTTCAAAACACTGCTTCATGAAGATTCGAACCGTTATGAATCAGCGAGTCGAATCATGATTCGGAACGAGTGTCAGCTGAAATCACGTGACTTTGGCGCTCCAAACCACTGAATTGACTCGCTGATTCGATACGCTCCGAAGCTTCATGTAGCAGTGTTTTGAAATCGGTTATCACTACATAAGTCGTTATTTCGGGGGGGTTTGGCGCACCAAAAATATTCTCGTCGCTTTATAATATTAATATTGAACCACTGTACTCACATGGACCGATTTAAAAATATTTTTAGTACATTAATGGATCTTGAGAGTGTAAATCGCTTTGCTCCCTATGGAGGCCTCACTGAGCCTTCAGATTTCAACAAAAATATCTTAATTTGGGTTCCGAAGATGAACGTTATACGGGTGTGGAACGGCATGAGGGTGAGTAATAAATTACATTCTTTTCATTTTTGGGAGAACTTACCCTTTAATAATTGCTACCTGTTTAAAATGTGCTTTCCCCATGATAACCTTTACATTCTTTCTGATTTGAGAGATCCATCTGTTAAATGTATTTAACATGTGAGTTCTGGCTAAAAATGCAGTTATATTATGGGCCGTTGGCATGAATTGTACTCGTGATGGAGCGGTAGTGGAGCGCTCGTCGCTCCGACTTTTTAAAAAAAATCAGCTCCTCTCTCCATTCAAAATCACGCCGTTCCACTCCTCGCTACGCTCCCACTCCACTCCGCTCACATACTCTGGTCCTATTCTTCCGTTATCCAGAATTCCAGAATGGCAGCACAGCTGAAAGGTTTGTTTGAGCTGTGCCCTCTATTGTACACGTGTGAATTTGCATTTCCTTCAGCCTGAGGCTTATTATTTCGATTTTGGTGTGAGAGGGTCTTTACATGCTCCCAAAAATAGAACTTTAATATGAAAAAACAAAAAAACAAGCCGAGCCCAGGTGAGAAAAAGTAGCGCAGAAGTAACGTAACATGCTTTTCTTAAAAAGTAACGCAATATTGTAATGCATTACTTTTCAAAGTAACTGGTTTGAAATGTTAACCAAAATTATTATACAATTATTTTTAATAAATTAATAAAATATTATTTACAAATAAATAAAAATAAAAAAATGTATAAATAAATAAAAGCATTTCTGATTAAATAAATGCATTAATAAAAGCATTTATCTTTTTTTTTTTTTTAATATAAGTATAAATAAATAAGTAAAATTTATATAAAACTTCGAGTAAATATTGACCTCACTACCCGTTACAAGATCATTTTTTATCAATCCATCATGCTAGTAAATAATTTTAAACTAGGAGAGCACAGCTCCCTTTTCTCTTACCTGGTGGTCCTGAATTTTACGGCCCACTACTCTGAAGGCGTTGTTGCCAGTGTGGTGATAGATGTGGACTCGACTAAAGCCTGTGGATCCACCAGCCGGAACCCACTTCTTATTGGCGTCGTCATATACCATGACAGCAGCCCGCGCCTGACAGATACTCTGCTCACTGGAAAGGAAGAAAAAAAGAGACATATCCATGATTGGATGATGGAAAACTTTCTTCTTCAATGGTTAAATTCACCCAATGAAAAGAAAAGAAAAAATTCAGTCGTTTATTTTTCTGTCCTCCCCCTGCCTCTGGTCTAAATTGGCAATAAATATGGGATCAAAGGCATTAAATTCAATGAAAAGACATCCGAATGTAACAGTTGCTGAAACCCATGCAGACTGCAGTAGTTAAACGTTCTTTCAAATCACAGAAAGCTTTAAACCACAGAGAAGAAACCATCCGTCATGTGATCCTGCACTGGCACTCAAGTCCAGTACACCTTTATAGGTCACGCTTTCATTAAGCAGTCACCCATTAAATGTAAACACTGGAAATCAATTTCCCCTGTCTCTGCTCACTTTGCACTACCTTGCATATAATACTAAATTATTTACAATGACTTCCAAACTCCCACTGCGTTAATAGAATAGTAGACCCACTAAAAGGCTTCCTTTGTCATGTGATCACATTGACGCAACACTTTTAATGCAGGTGGCAAAAGGAGAGCGCGAGAAAGCAAGAGAAAAAGTGGAAAAAGTGCTCTAACCTTGTAAAAAAAAAATACTTCTGTTTGCGCACATCCCCTACTCAAGAAACCTTGACAACGCATCTTAATATATCTTTCTTTGTCAATTTGTTGCAGAAAAGACCACGAGAAAGTAATGAAAACTAGATTTTATGTAACAGTTCATGTCCTGAAGCAGTTGCAATTTTTTGTTTGCTTGGTTTCTCTGCGCCAAGTCGCAGAAGTAGTTCTAGTCGATCTGGTTATGACAAAGTGTAAAACTTACAACAATAACCGGATGTCCATGCTACTTGATTTACACTAACCCCAGTTCTCATGTCACTAAATAAATCACATACAAAAGACCGCTGGGGAGAGGGAAAGACTTCAAGATGCCACATGGCTAACAGAATCAAGTTAATCTGGTCAAATAAACAATCATGACAAAGCGCTCCTGAATATACATCGACAGACTGTTGAGTGTTTTGTTTTGCTTTTCCCTGAAATCAATCTGAGGACTGAGATGAGATCCCGGGATCATCCGCCTAGCAGATAAGGGCTAATCTAACAGGATTGTCCTCCGAGACCAATCCCTGCACTTTAATTAAAGAAGAAGCATGCGGGAGAGGGCCGAGCGGGCTCACCGGTGCTCCATGTCATATTACGGTGTAATTGATGGCAGACAGTCAGGGAGCAAATGCTTATTACAGGGCAACTGACCGAGGGGAGGGAGCCATGACACATACAAAAAAACAAAACAAAACAAAAAACCTCTTTCCACCCCCTTTCAAACCTCTTTCAGACTTTTATGACTTGAATAAAAAACATTTACATCCTGCATCATTAACCCAAGTGTTTTTTAGCATAGAAACAAAGGAACAACTCAAGCCAAAATTCATATCAGATCATATAAAATATGTTTGGTTTTGGTTTAAGTTGTATAGTGATTGTGCTGTATGGGCCACTTTTGTGATAATTGTACCCATTTTTGAACCATGAAAGCATGTAAAATGTATAAATAAATTACAATACTATGAGCAGTGTTGGGAGTAACATTACAAGTAATTTGAGTTACGTAATCAGATTACTTTTTTCAAGTAACTAGTAAAGTAACGCATTACTTTTAAATTTAAACAAAATATCAGAGTTGCTTTTTCAAATAAGTAATGCAAGTTGCTTAAATGTTTTTCCATTTATTGACAGACAGCTCTCCTGTCCCCATGTTGAGAGAAATTGCAGAGGCGTTGTGTGTGCTTTGTGAACATAATGGTTTTTGTAGTTTTAGAATAAATATGAGCCGGTATTTAGTCATCTCACAGATTCAATATTAATCCAAATGAATAAAAGCAGTGAAATGCATTAATGCAATCTCAGGCCCCATCCACACAGAGACACGTTTAGCTGTATACGTAAAAACATTTGTATCGTATCAGCGTTTCGTCCACACAGATCCAGCATTTTGGGAACCCTATTTTTTGAAAGCGACACCCTTGCGTTTTCGTGTGTACAGTCAATCTGTATATTTTGTGAAACGGTGATGTCATCACACCACGTCCCGCACGGTAAAGACTAGAAGGGATACAACAACAGGCATTGGGCATGCGCACACAGTGTTTCCCACACATAGACTAATTCGTGGCGGTGCGCCACAGAATCAACACCGGCCGCCACATATTGCGTGTCGTTATTCTTTTTTTTTTTTACCCTATTTAAAACACGCAGCGTATTCGTTCAGCTGCACTTTCTTTCCCTGCTCTCCCTCCGTCTCTCTGTCACTCACGCGCGTCTCTCGCTCTCAAACGCCAAACCTGCTTTTGTTATGAAGCAAAGTCTAAGCTTTTACATTGTTTAAAAGTTTTAATACGGAATTCAAACAATAAAGTAATATATAAATAATAATAATAATAATAATAATATATAAAATAAGGTATTTGCATCAAGTTTTGGTAAGCAGTATAGCATAGTGTGCATTGCTTATTACATCAACCACATTTACAGTCTCATTTTATTATGGAAAGTGATGGAGATGCAACATCGTAACATTAATGTTAATGTTTTTCTTGTATTTAGCCCTCAGATATTCCTCACTTATTGGTTACACTTGTACTCATTGGTGGTCAAATGTGACCATATACCTTAACTATTTTTCAATTAAATAAATGTTCTACATTTTAGTTTAATAATATTTATTGAATACTTTGAGGAGATCTTTTGGTACTAAATAGGCCTATTATTTGTGCAATAATTATGGCCCATTAATGGCCATTTAATGAATTAAATAAAAATAAATACTTCTAATATATTTTTTCTTATTCATATTACAATTAGTGTAGTAATTAATGTTAAAATGGAGAAATCCAATGCAAATTAGAGTCATTATGTGTCTGGAAAAATAATTAATTTCATTTTTAATGCCATGGTTTACCCACTATAGGTGTCTGTATGGCTCTTTAATCATTATACATGTATCTAGTCTAGTTGCTCAAAAAAAGTATTGCAGATCATAACTGCTTACTTATTTTTAGGTTTTGCATTTGAATACATTTAGACATGATCAAACACTAGATTTATTTAAATGTGAAATTTTAAAACATTAATAACTTGCATCCTAATATTTTTATTATACTTATACAAGCACACACACAAGTGAATATTAATGAATGTGAGCAAATATCATTTAAAATAGCTTGAAATAGTGCTAAAAAGGCAAACTTATTTTTCCTTATATGTACAGTAGGCTATATACACATATGAATTGATACTGAATCAAGATCGAAATAAATCGATATTTGTGCCAATCACCAACCCCAAATACCCCACCCTAATACCCGCCAAGCCCGCCGTCGCCGCCCGCCGTCGCCGCCCGCCCACCACCACAAATTTGTTTCTAATCTGTGGGAAACAATCAATACTGTGTCCTTTAATTACTTTATTTGCATTAATGTAAGGGTAGGTTTAGGGTTGGGGTAGGTGTAGGCATTTATAAAACAATCTGTTAAGTAGCAAATTTATGTATTGTTATTTTATCGTGAGATTTTGCCTCACTTCCGACCATTGCTGCCCCCCTTCTAGCCACAACTTCTCCGTTTTTGGTGTATTTCTGTGGCAGAATTACAGTGCCACATACTGGTCTGGCATGTATACTACATCGTTTTGAGTCGGTTTCAGTGATTTCGTGTGTACGCCGATATTTCTCGAGACGAGGAAAAAAAAAGATTGGATAGGGAAAGCTCTGGCTTCGTGTGGATGTGGTCTCAGAATATTACGCAAACTTGCAATAATTAAATATATTGAATTACACAAATATACTTTATGCATTTAATCTCACTTTATTAACCAATGTCTTTGCTGCTGACTTTCGATGATCCACTTCAACCATACTAAGCAAAAATGACTTTGTGTTTCACTTTTTCAAAATTTTTATTGCTGAATTAAGTGTGTTTTACTTTCTTCTCCTGCATCCTATTCTTCTTCAATCCAGAATGATTTCTGAATCTCTTCTGTACAGGCGTAAATTTGCAGTTCTTTAAGCCTGAGGCTTATTTATTCAACTTTTGGTGTGAAAGGGCCCTTACATTTGCCAAAATTAGAAACAATTGTTTTTTTTTTTTGTTACTAAAAAACAAACAAGCAAGCCCACTCAGGGGAGAAAATGAAACGCAAAAGTAATGTAACGCATTACTTTCCATAAAAAGTAACTAAGCACCACAATTAGTTACTTTTTTAGGGAGTAACGCAATATTGTAATGCATTACTTTTAAAAGTAACTTTCCTCAACACTGATTATAAGCAGAACTCTACTCAGCGGTCTGACTGTCCAGCTTCATCTGCACATCATAGACCTCAGCATCAAAAGCATCAGTATGAGGGTCAGGACAACAGTTGACAAGGACGAAGCAGGCCACACTGCTGGTATTTGCTGATCTCATGATACCTGGAAATGATGTTTCACTTTCACCCACACCTTGCTACAGTATGCAAATTAAATCTGTCACTTCAGCAGGCCTGGAGGACTGAATTTCTAACATGCAGTAGGATTACACACAAAGAACAGCGTCAGTCCACCGTTCATGTTGATATAGTTGTTCTGATTTGGCAATAAAATAATAACCTTTAAATAGATAATGTTTCCCTTCAATCTCATATCAGAGGTGCAAATAAATTCCGAGGAGAGACGCCGGCAAGCACATAGGTTCTGTGATGAAAGGAAAACAACGTGATGGAATAATGCACACAGCCAAAATTATGAGAGTGACGCAATCTATGCTCACATTTTCTCATCAATCGTAAGATTAACAAGCCATTTAGGGAACTGTCAAAATACAAACTCCCGCAATGCTGGAATTGGACGCAAATTAAAAAAAAAAGTTGTTTAATATAAATAAGCTAAACTACTGGTGTGTGGGTGATTATGCATTATGCAAAAAATATATATATTTGTCTTTCTTCAAGGCTCAAGTCAACAATGGTAATTATATTAATGTTAATTGGCAAATGACTTTCTGAATCTCTGTTGCATGTCAAGTGTTTGACATTTGGATCAAAGATGAACTGAAAAACTGTTTGGTTAAAGCTTAATGGAACCAATTTGGCTGTAAACAAGCACTATAGCAAAGTGTGATCAAAACCCCTAACATCCAAAGCACTGCAGCAATGCAATCAGGAAACATTTTCATTCCTTCATCGCTTTAACGTCTCAACAGCTAAGAAATACGACATCCGAGGGCTTCGTGCTGAGGCTGCAGTGACGCGGGAGCAAGCACTGCCTGCAAAATGCTCTGGGGAAGAGCATGGTAAACCAAGATCTGATTATGCAACTCAGCGCCCACAACATCAGGAGAAATAATCATCAACCTTCTACACAGCTCAAAGTAACGTCCTCGATGACAGCTCCATGGTCTTTACCCGTGTAACACACCCATTCACAAATAAACTAAGATGAAGGGATGCTTGTTGCAGCATGTGTGATAATGGCATTGCGCCTATAAACAAGGATACGAATTCTGCAAGCTGACAACACACCTAAAGAAAATACTGCAACATTGTGAAAATCAAAATTTTTTTATGTGCTTTTTATTTAGCCAAGTCATCAGACAAGTTTTACAAACTTTATTCAAATTTAATTAAGTCTGACTCAACAATATGCTTGCATCATCAAGTTTACAGAAGCCATTTTTATGCATTAAAAAGTGTTAATAAAAAGGCATCTAGGTAAATGTTGTTTAGGTGCATACTAGAAAAATAATATGCTGTATTAATTTAATAAAAACAGTGTGGGAAAACATGACATTAAACATTTTGGTAACACTTTATTTTAGGGTTCAATTCATGCGATTAACTAGTTTCTTATTAGCATGCATATTAATAGGATATTGGCTGTTTATTAGTACTTATAAAGCACATATTAATGCCTTGCCCTTATTCTACATCCCTTCCTACTCAATACCTAAACTTAAACGCTCCAAAAATCACCTTACTAACTATTAATAAGCAGTAAATTAGGAGTTTATCAAGGCAAAAGTCACAGTTAATAGTGAATATGTGTTCCCCATACTAAAGTGTTACCAACATTTTAAATTTATCTGGCAAAAATGTCTGTTGAAATTATAGCGCCACTGCTTTTATTTTTATGTTAAAGTATATAAAAAATAAAATTTCATCCATTTAGGAATTTCAAACCATGCATTATACAATTCACAAGTTACACTAGACTACTTGTGAATTATACATAGATCTTGATATTTGTGTCAATGTATGATGAACAAGCCCAGAAGGTTTGATATGAATCATGCATGTCACGAAGGCCAACTCAGACACGCTCACACTTTAACACTTAGTTTGTTTACACAGCTCAAATTGTCTAACACTATAACTCAAACAAGCTGCCATCTCTAAGCCACATCACAAATCCACTGAGACTCTAGCAAACACAAGGATTCAAATCTCCTCACAAGTCATGTGGACCCGCTGGCCTCAGGTCCATATCTACAGCAATCCTGCTCAGAGGCCAAGGGATTTCTGAGATCTCTTACAAAGAATATCAAAAAAGAAAGAACGAAATGCAGACAAAAAAGGAGACAAAGTCTCAGTCAAGGTTACCACCATAATATTACAATATAACCCTGTACTTTGTAAAGTTGTTTCAACTCCTCAAACTTCATGCAACACCAACAGAGAAAACCACAATGTGTTTCACACAATAAAGGAATAGAGATCTTGACAGACACAGCGACAGAGATCATGCTGGCAGGGAAATGTGCCCCTTAAACTTTCATAAGACCATGATGTAAGAGAAACAAAAGCCAAAATAGAAGGGATAAAATGTAGCCTTCTTTGATAGCCATATTTGTATATTCATATTTAGCAAAGTTAGCTCAGTGAGCCAATTCAGTTTAGAAAGAAGGATATGTTCATGGATGGCAGTAAAGGCTGGAAAAGCAAGAGAAACATTGGGTCGTCATCAGGTTTAGGACATCTGGAACATCTCTGGCCTTCTATGGTATAGCCCTTCTCTTTGGGCATGGACAAGTAGTCCGATTCACAAATGACTGTTATGAACTGATTCTTTTTGATGAATCACACAGCATTCCCAGAAACAAATGACTTTTATGAGCTGGTTCTTTTAACAGATTTTGAATCGGTCTGAAACACTGAAAGAAACCCAAATGAAATCAAAATAGAATCGGAAATTCAATCAAGAGTTTGTGAGTCAGAATTTAACATCTGTATAGATATCCTGCCTTAACCGGTTTTCCGAACAATCACCTCATCTGTCATTGGTCAGTTAAACGGGTGGTTCCACTCCAAACTCATGCCTTTGGTTGAGCCAATATGATCATGTTCAAGGATATTACCACCACGTGGTTTACTTGTACTTACTCTGCATATTAAAGCTGGGATACGAGAAAGCACTTAAACAAAATTACACACTTCAAGTTTAATAGCAAAATGGACCAAATAATCAATGGCAACATGAAGGGCTAAATATCTCATTTTAAACGAGTCTACAAATCCCTAAGAGGGCCATTGACTAAAATAACACTTCTGCTGCTTTTTACCTACTCAACTAGCCACAGGTGCGTGAGAAAGAGCAGACAGGAGCTATTTTAAACCATACTCCTGTAACAGAGATGGCTCAGGCTGAGAGCTGACTGCTCACAGGGAGCTCGAGGGTCCACGGCATGGTGTAGGCGTAGCAGGGAGCTGGAAATAGGCTCCAACTCCCACTGTGAGATGCATACCGTCTCACAGCCACAAGGTGAGATCAGCATACAGCGACAAATAACTGAAACCCTTATCACCGTCTGCAAAATGAGATCATGAACCTCACAGGATATACCTAAATACATACAACATATAAATAACATAATATAAGAACAGGCCTTCTTCAAAATTCTCCTTTTGTGGTCCATGGAAAAGATAGCATACAGGTTTTGAAACAATTGATTAAAGTGCCTTTTATGATTTTTCAAATATTCCTTTTCATGCAGTGTGTAATATAGCTGTTTGTGAATGTAAAAGGTCTGCAAAATTGTGCATTACAAATAAAGTTGGTCTACTAAAAGAAAGAATCGATTCTGAAGTGCCAAAATGAGCCGTCAATAATTCCAGTCTTACTTGCGTAACATTCATACGTAACAATGCAACACATGTGCATAATCTATAGTTTTTATTGGCTGCCCGAGAACAACATCTACTTTGACCCACCCTGAAACAATGTAGTTGGTTTGTGTTGTGTACATGTCATGAAGACGCTGTTTTCTGCACTGCCAAAGCAAATTCTCTTTGTAAACACTTCCAAAGGATGAGGATGGGAAGAGTCAGTGGTTAAAATTTCCACAGAGATACAACAACAGTATAAACTTTTGTTGTGCTCCCGTCATTTTACTGACGATTGCGTATCAAATCTCAACGGGGGATTTGCAAAGTGATCCATTAAAGATTGGACAGTACCCACTTTATTAGGACCAACTTGATTCTCTGAATCATACCCTGTACGTATGATTAATTATCCATGTATATATTTTCTACCGAGTGTTCAAAATGTATAGTTGTGTGTTATAGTAGGTCTCTGGCTAACCGGCTAACTCGCGTTATTACTGTCTTACTGAAATAGTTCTGCTAATCAGCTGTGGGCCACTATTACCTAAAATTGTCTCCATTAATGAAGATTGTTTGCCATTCCTACTACTTTGAGTAATGATAAAGGATGGAGTAATATTTTGGTTTACAAACTATAATGTTAGATCAGTCATTCGCATTAGTGCTCGGCTAACGTTTGCGCCATTATGCACCATTATAACCAGCGCTCTTCTCCACCCTCGACACCACAACTGAGGTGAGACCCTTGAGCAAGGCACTGAACCCCCAACTCCTACCCCCCGGGCGCCGCAGTATGGCTGCCACCTGCTCTGGGTGTGTGTTCACGATGTGTGTGTGCACTTGGATGGGTTAAACACAGAGCACAAATTCCTAGTATGGGTCACCATACTTGGCCACACTTGGCTTGTACATCAAACCGAGAAACGTCCTGCTCAAGTCGTCCTTGCGATGGAGGTTTGCATTTAATAACTAGCCAATGTTTCGTCAGAAGACTCGCGCTCAAATTTATTTGGTAAAATCAACTTTCATTGTTACTGTCTTTACGGTGTACAATGGGCCTTTCGTTTCCGACACACGCTGTAAGTGGTCAACCAATCACAACAGACTGGGCATCTGACCAATCAGAGCACAGTAGCTCTCGGAAAGGAGGGGCCTAGAGAAACCGAATCCTCAAACGAGTCGTTTTCAGACTCTTTGAGAAATGAGGTGATGTGCAATGTATCTTATGAGAAAATGAAAGTGTTTTTAACCTTTGATGCATGTAAACTAGGGCTGCAACGACGCGTCGACGTCATCAATGACGTCGACTACGAAAATACGTCGACGTGTGTGAAATGCGTCAACGGCACATTATTTACGTTCTAAAATAGAACAGAAGATCTAGAATAATGGCAGCTTCTGCTCCCGGGCATAGTGAAAATGATAATTTATCATATAAAGCCAGACCGCGACATTCAAAAGTGTGGGAGTACTTTAAACAGAAGCCGAATAAAACTGTGCTTTGTTCGCTCTTGTTCGCCGGTTTCACACTGCGCGCGGTGGCAGAGCAGGAGCTGTGCACGTGGAGAGCGAGAGCTTTCACACTGCCAGTCAGTGTTGCCAAGTCCTTGTTTTTCCCGCGGAATTGGGCTACTTCTACACTGTTGCCGCGGGCTGTGTCTCATGTCCGCGGGTTGAAGCGATCCCAATTATGTGATATTTATCCCCGGGAATGAGAATTTTAGCAGGCAGCCCTGCAAAAAACCCCCACATATTTAACACCCGAACGCGATGTTTAACGGAGAACCTCCCCGAAACGCGATTGGGCTTGTTTTGGGCTAGTTTTGAGTAACGAATGGGTGGGTTTTGTTGTGAAAACCTGGCAACCCTGCTGCCAGTGTTCGTCTCGAGCAGCTGAACCGTGGCGCTTTTATTTATTATGGGCTGTATATATGCCTCTAGCTTTAATCATTTAAATATGTCTTTGAAATTTGGGCAAAAACTTCTGGCAGCTTTAGTCGTTGTTTATGCATATGTATATCTTCAAAATAGACGACTAGTTATACATTAACACTATGCTGAAAGCTCCTGTATGTGAACCTTTTGCAGATAAATACAAGTGCATTTTCGTTTACTATTGACACAAATCAATAAGTAAATCATACTCAACTACTATAGTAAACAACTTTTCCTAATTAGGCCTACTCTGTATACATTTTATGATGAATAGTATCATTATACATGATGTTTAAAATGCTTCTTGTGTCCATATATTTCATTATAAAATGGCATTCTATGTACACTACCCTTCCTGAAATACAATTAATATTGTCATCATTCATTGATTTCATGTTAAAATAATATACAAATTCACTACCCTCTTTAAAATACAATAATCAGTAAAAAAGAATCATAAAATTAATCCGGAAAAATAATCGTTTGATTAGTCGAAAAAATAATCGTTAGATTAGTCGACAGAAAAAAATAATCGTTAGTTGCAGCTCTAATGTAAACCTTATGTAGAAGACCTGCAAAACAAAACGAGAAACCTTTAAAATAACATAATGGGGAAGTTTAAATAATTTTAGTTTTGAGGGTGAACCCCAGCATGAGCAAACGTTTTTCATGAGCAGTCAGGCTAGGTGAGGAATTTCTGAATTGTGCTCTTCCTATATGACGATATAGGAGGCGTTTGGAAGGGGAGGATGTCAAACTCGCTATAAGCAGCAGCATGTCAACCAATTCAGCCCTTGTATCTGTTTTCCTGTGCATTTCATTTCCTCCATTTTGAGGAGGATACTATCCGTGATACAATCTTCATGCCAATTCAAAAGATTTCAGACGTAGTGATCACACGCTAGTGTCGAGAGAGACATCCTCATAAGTCACAATCCCTCGTTGGTGTTTTTGCTCTCTTTTGGTCTTTTTATAGACTGAGGAATTAAAGCCATCACCTTAGCAACACTGTGTACGTGGGTGGGTTTTATGTGTAGCTCCTACATAATACTGGAAAAAAAAGTCTGTATGAAAGGGGGGGGGGGCAAAGCCATTCAGGCTTCTCTTTCGCTTGCCTTTTGTTTTGCTCTATAGCACAATCTCTGAGTGAATGATCAGCCCTAAATACAGTTAACTGGTCTGTCCCCCAGTCTATCCAGAGTTATATGAAAATATTAGATGGAGTGGACGTTAATACTCTCAGACTGGTGTTCATTGTTCACCCTTACTATGATCCTTTGCAGCTAATGACAGTGACTGCTTCCTTCCTCAGTCGAGATGGAGAGTCCCTGAGCTGCCAACACCTCACCTCCTCCACAGAAACTGCAAAAACTGGCTTAAAAATACACTCCACTCACAAACCATGAGTCACGCAGAACACCCGTTTCGGTAGATGCCAGTGCAGATTCATTCATGCCATGCTTTGCAGGACAATGGGAGACATCATCACTGTATAAACAGCCCTGGTGACATCCTCTGCATGGGCAGCTATTTGTGAGAAGAGTCTGCTTTTAAGCCACTGGCAAGGGGACAAGAACACACTTAAAAAGGGCAGGAACCAATGCGAGCAGAGTGCTGCTAATATAGTTTTAATTCACTGATTTTTGAGAACGCACACAAAAACGGGCTATTTGAAATCTGGAGAAAAAAAACTTCGCACCACCAGAAACAAAAATGTGCCAAACATTTATTAATTATATAGACAACTGTAGCATGAACTTTAGTGAATCAATTGAGATTTCATCTTTTTGTCTGGACATCATAGTAGGGGTGGGCGATAAGACCAAAACCTTCTATCACGACAGGAGTGATTTTATTCTATACTGTGTGAATTAAGTAACATTATTAAAGTTACAAAAGTGATTCAGTCAAGAGCCGTAAGAGATTTTATTTGCGCTGTTGTTTGATTAACAGTAATGACACAGATGTCAGCAGGTTTATTAGGCTGCTGTCACTTTAAGAGCAAATGCACGGATCCAATATACTGTTACCATGCGTTTCTTTCTCAACTGTTTACATTCACTTAAGACATAAATGACTGTTAAATGACTGCGTTTACGAGGATACTTGCAAAGATGGGCATTTTTACACACAAGTATGTGTATTTAACCGTTCAAAGGCCAATTACACAGCAAATACAAGTACTCACACACCATATGGGCAGCGGCTTTATGTGCGCGCGTCTCTCGGGACAGCCCTCAAGCCTAGTTTATACCTGGTATTTAGATACGTTTTGGTCATTTGGATGACAAGTAGACAAGGGAAACGTATGCGCGTTTACACCTGGTATTTTAATCTGTCTCTTTTGTTAACTTTCAACCACTTCTGACCCGATTTCTTCAAGGGGAGGGTTTTATGGGCAGGTAAACGCATGGGTTTTTTCAGATCGTCAAAGTGGCCAAAAGTCATTCATTTTCAATGTGAGCCAGCAGCAAACTCCGGCGAGCAGCAGCGCAGTGAGTCTTGGACGATTTGGCTGTCGAGGGGAGTTGAAATCAGGTCAACTTTATGGTAATGAGCTATGACGCAGTCTGGTCGGCAACTAATCAGAATGTAGAAGTCCTCCGCTTGAGGATTCCAGAGCACGCAGTCCTGTAAACTTTGGTTCCTACCACATTCGCTCCCAAACAAAAGGTAGGAGAGGTTGATCATTGCTGTGGCGGGTTTGATAAGAAGGCTCACAACACTATTTATAGGCAACATTTTGGCGTTAGAACGCTTGTTTTCAGCGGGAATGCAATCAATTTGCTCAAAACAACGCCGATTTGACCAATTGCATTAAGGCTACACTTCAACCAGGACAGTTCTTGTTATGTAGGCTGCACACAAATTAATGTTAATGTTAATTAAAGACCAAGGCTAGTAAACGTCTCCTGTAAACTGCATGTTGAAATTAGACTAGCACTTAACCATGAACACAAAAGCCACACCACACAAATGACTTCTAATTGGTTTATTTCGTTAGCAAACATGTAACTATAATTGTTCTATAACTATAAAAAGGTCGAAGAAAACCTTGTCATTGCGGAAAATTAGTGTTTTGAATGTTTTGGTGAACTGAGGATGTAATACTTTTTAGACCACAAAACACTTCAGAAGATGTCTTTTCTAACCGATTTACAACATGCCGATATCTATTGCAGCACAAATGTATGCCTTTTTCCTTTAGGCGTCCTTGTTTGACTGGCCACTGAAAAACAGCAGCAAAATACTGCTATCCTAAATACATTTTCTCTTTGACAGCTGCCATCTGTCATCTTTATCTAAGCAGTGTGTCGGGTATAATCCACAGTTTGATATGTAGGAAATTCAAGATGTTCATGGTTGTGTAGTAAAGCCAAACGGATGGCATTATGAAGTCTAAGAGATATTACTTCCCTCTTTTTAATCACGAGGAACTTTTACAATAGGTTTCCACTTACAACTGGAACTCAAGCTAACAATAATTACTGTGACCTTTGAAAGCATCATGGAAACCACAAGACATATTTTAGATATTTATCTAATAAAAAATGTGGATGGTAAAAATATTGACTATATATAAATGCATTTAAAGTGGAGTAAATGTTTCCAAAGCAAAATAGTATTTACCAAAAAAATCAATAGAAATCTTGAGGAAAAAGTACTCGGCTCATAAAACAGGACCAGCACTACTGGTTTTCCTTTGCATAGTATCGCAAAACATAAACCTTAGCAAAACAAAGAATTTCTAAGAATCTTCTCATTCCAGAGAAAGCTACCACCAACACCTTACATTCAGAATGACCCGAGGCGCTCCAAAAAAGCCGGTTCACACTGTGTTTGCATACACCAAGGCAATTTATTTTTTAACAAAGTGGCAGGTGAGTGCTGACAGCGACCTGTTTTGCCTCCACTGAGCTACCCATTCACACCCAAAGAGCGCACAGCGACTTCTCACACCAAACCTTTTGCATGCATGGAGGTTTCCCTTAAGAACGTCATAAGTGATACTTAGTCATGGCAGCATGGTTTATAAACTACATGGGGAAACACCTTTCCTCCAAAGACTTTTAAGCACTTATTGGCAGTGAGCAAATTTGGTTGGGACCCCTTGACAGTAAAACGAGGACAAAAACTAACTTTGATTTGGACTGCAGGGCAATATTTGTGCGATGGGATAAACTAGCCATGAATGTTTGATGAGTGAATTTGCAGTGCACAAATGTTGGTAGCCTGCCACTGGTTTTATAGGCCAATTTGTGCATCTCCCATCCATTCCACAGGGAGCTATTAGAGCAAATGAAACCGTAATCTTACTGAAAACAGTTTCCACCACACTTCCTAAAGCAGCTCACATCCTCCGTAATTACAATAGAGCACTGCTTTATTAAACCCATAATCCCAGAGAGCCAACGATGGAGCAGAAATTAACCCAACGTGAACCTAAACATGCATTTCAACAATGTCTTTGAGGTACATTAGGAGGCAACAGTTGCACAGGAAAACAAACCCATGAAGCCTGGGTGTGTACGTACCGGTGGGCTTCCATTTTCGAAGACAGGGAGCATCTTTCATTCAGGATGAAGCCGGACACCTTGCATTGTGCTGCAGACTGGAGCTGCATGGCTTCCCCCGGCTCCGACGCTGCGGATTCGATCCCGATCACACTCGCCTATTCATCGCGTTCCCTCTATTCTGAATGCATCGGTGATTCATTATTTAGAGATGGGCGCAAGTCAGCGGCGCTTCTCCATGCTGCTCGCGTACACAATCCCGCTTTTCACAGTGCTGGACGGTAACCTGGCAACAGGCATTTGAGTGCTCACAGTTGTTAAAGGAGATCACGTTTGGGAAGATGAAATTGCTACGCTGTGTTAATACTGCTCAACTGAGCAGGCTTTTTCCCGCCCTGCCTCTCTCTCTCTTTCTCTCTCCCTCGCTCTGGTCTTTCCTACCCCCACCCTCCTCTCTTTATTCTGTGCTGCTCTGTTTCAATAGTGATTTATCTTTACTGGCTAAGCTTTGTTTTGAAGCAGCATGTGCACGCGGTCATCTGTGCAGAATGAGGTAAACATTACCTCAAACGCATTATTTCAAACGCAAAACACTGATATTTAAAGATTGAGACTGAGAGGTAGCTTTGCCACCAAAAAGAAGGAAACCTTAAGTGACCTCTCAGGTCACAAACTATTTTAAGCATATGTAAATGTGAGTGTTTAGCGTTTACGCTGGGTTGACAGTACTCAAGGGGGCGCTAGAGTTGCCATTAGATCTTGGTGTCATTAAACCATGGCTTAATCCGAAATCGCCCCCCTAAACCCTCAAATAGGGCACTATTTGAGAAGACAGCCATTTGTAGTGGAGTCCGAAATCATAGTGGACATTATTGAGTGCACTCATTCAATCCCACATTGCACCGCCAATGTACACTCAACGGCTGTCCGACTTCACACACTCGTATTCATTCACTCCTTCAAGCAAACTATATTAGTGGACTAACGTAGGGAATAGTGAATGAGGGTTTAGGGGGCGATTTCGGATTCAGCCCAGATGTGTTAGTATTCAGGTAAGTTACTATATTGCACTAGCGTAGCTACGCCAGATTGACAGCTTGCATATCTCCTGTCAGATCCAGGGAAAAGGGAAATATATATTTTTTTTTTTAGGTGGGGTAAGTACTTTCTGGTAACCGATGTTGATTTCAAATCACCACAACAAACACGCCCCTATTTTGATAGCTCCACCCCACACATACGTAACCCAGGCAGCGGATATGGCGGAATCTGCTGTGCCAGCCGGCCGAGGGTATGATGTCATCAATAAGTGAAAGCAATGTGTGTTACTATGGTAATCCAGGTCGAATGTTCAGTGAAAAAGTCATCCCTTACATCCCAAAAACACAAACACAGTTCTCATGAACAACTCGATAGCACGAGCACGACAGTCCAACTACCGAACATATTACAATTATGACAAGATTAGAGGGTTATAGCGATCACGAAAAGAGGAACCAAAGGAAACAAACATATATTAGGAGTGTATTATCTTCCTTTTCGGACACACTTTGGGAGCTGACGCTTGAAACAGACAGTGGAGGAGGTTTAGACGCTTATACCCGCCAACTCTGATTTGTTTAGAACAGACATCACCCATACGAGTTAAGCTATGGGTAGGTTTTTAGTCTGGCCCGCAGTGGCATGAATATGCAATATTTGCATGTACTATTTGTGAGCAAGTAGTTTTCTGAAGTGTACATAAGTCACATGTACTGTATTAACAATGGCAGGTTGTTGATACAGGACTCAGACATTGTGATTTCTCTTCGCGATATAGTTATCAGGAATCGGGTTGGATCTCTCTCCTGCTTTGTTTTTGTTTTAAATTGTTTCACGTTGCAGCCTCTCACACTTGATCACACTTGATCGCACGGAGCTTAGAGCTTACAGGTGAAGCATTTTGTGTCTGTGTCACTAGTAGGACCTAGCAGAATTAAAAAAATTGCCTAGGGCTGGGCGATATGGCCAAAGATATTAAATCAAAACAATTTCAAAACCACAATATTCATTTCATACCATTAATGGCAAAGGAAAAGCATTCCACATGTTTGTTAGACCTCAATAATGAATGTAAACAACTCTGGATTCTGTTCTATGATTAAATACAGATTTTTTTTTATTAGTTATCAATATCATTAGTAGTAGTAGTAGTAGTAGTAGTAGTAGTAGTAGTAGTAGTAGTAGAAGTACTATTACTACTACTACTTTGAGAAGTACATCTTGCTATACAATAGAATACAGTTTTGTCAATTTGAAGTTAAACAGAACTTTAATTTTGACGGAAATATCCGGCTTTCCGGGTTTTCACTATTATACGGTAGGGGGCACTATGACACATCTTCTGAAAGAGTACAGAATCTCCTGATCAAAACAGAGGTGAAAAATAAGCAGAAACAAGCGATAGCATGTGTAAGCAGATGCGTATGATAAATAACGTGGTCATCAACATTAAACAGCATAAAAATCAAAACTATCAAATGTTATGTTACAGAATGAAATGTCGACCCAGGACGAGGTCTAGGACTGTGCAACCTTAGGGGGTGTTGATGGACTCTACTCTATCTGTGTTTTTATTATCGTTCTAAATCCAACCTGGATGTAGTCTTTGACAATAATGCGATTTTTCATTTTTTTGCTCTAAATGTTGCTTTTTATAAAACTTACCCAAATTCAATTGTCGATAAAAAAGAATGCTTTAAGGTTTCTTTGTTTAAAAGCAGAGGCCCAGTTTTTTCTTTTGATATATTGCATGTTCAGATATTCATACAACATAATATTCAGAAAATGTTGTGAAATATTATCAAAAATGCTGCTGGTGGTTGGCAACTTTTAAAAAAAAAATGCTGGCGGGGAAAGAGTTAATCTTGGCATGAAGACCTTTGAGTTTTTACCCCATGCATCTGATCATCTTAAATGTAGGTCAAATATAAAATATTACTATAATGAGGATCTATAGTAATCGTTCAACCTTAGCTCCGGCATTATAGTAGTTTATCAAAAAAAAAAAACACCAAACACAGAAAAAGACGGTTTATGCTAATATGAAATATAGCAACCCTGATCTGATACCCTTTGTAACGCACTCAGTAGAGAAAAAGACAATACACCACTAAAGATGTACTATGGTATAAAACATTTACAGTGGTACAATATATAATCCCTTTAAATTGAAACATTTTTTGTAAGGTACTGAATCTTCAAAAACCAGGGAATGATTTGACCAGCACACTGAATTCAACTTTGTTCCAACTGCTGAAGCCTGGAGGCCAAAAAATGAGCAAATCAATCTACACAAAATTGCTGTGCGCTACCCCGTTCTCAAATTGGAACAGCTCAACATGATACAGAGCTGAAGAGAGCAATAAAGTCAAATTATTTACTTATTTAAAGCATGATCTCGGAGCTGTAAAACAGGGAAACATGTGACAGATGCATTCTGGTGTCATGTGGTTTGGTGCATGGCACAGATCCTGTGGTTTGCGATTGTCTGGCTTGTCTCCACAGGAACAGATGGGTGTGAGTGACAGGTCAGGTGCAAAAGAAGGGCCTTGTCATTTTTAAGGGTGGGGTTTACCGCAGACGCCTGATCATAATGCACGGTCACGCTCCAAGCGTCCAGTCTGTAAACTCTGCAATTAATCACTCAGGCGCTGACGGGGGCAGGACCGGTCAAGGACCCATCCAAATCAACAATCACTGACAGGGACGGGTTGACAGCAAGAGCAATCAATATGACTTTGGTGCTTCTCAATAGGGCAGTCAAGATACCAAACTTTTAGTAGTCAATACCAGTGAAATTTCATACCAATTGCCACAGCAAATATGCTAATACATAATACTAATGCAATATTTATTAATAATAATAATAATAATAATAATAATAATAATAATAGACTCTAAAAAATGCTTTGGGTTTGCAATTGGTTGTTTTAACCCAGCGATTGGGTTGTTTTAAGTAAACATTTAACCCAACCGCTGGGTTAAAACGACCCATTCACTGGGTTAAAACAACCCAATTGCTGGGTTAGTCCATTTTCAACACAACTTGTTTTTAACCCAGCATTTTTTGGAGTGTACAATTTGGTTTTTAATTCACCTTTTAGTGCTTAATACTGTTTTGTACATACACAGTTAAGTAATTAGTAATAACCACATTCTACAACTGAATTAACTCAGATAGTTATTCAGTTTAATTCAGATAGTTCCAACATTTACAAAATTTCTATGCAGTATATACAGAGTGCAGTATATACAGAGTGTGCAAGAAAATCACAGGGAAAGAGGTACAAGCCTTTACTCATCTGCGTTGCCAGATCTTGCTAAAAAAAAGGCGAACAATAACAAGCCCATAATAAACCAAAATAAATCAAAATGCGTGGGTGTGTTCACACATGTAGTTCGGTTTGATTGGTTCATTTGGTCTTGACCAAAAAAAAATAATAAAACCACAACATTTAGTATAGTTGGGCTGCACAATGAATTGAATTTGTAATCGTATGTGTGTAATTTGTAATTGTATGAGTGTTTTCAGCTAGTTTTGATATAACAATATGGCATGCAGTCGCTTCAAACAATGGCATAAAAGCTATTCAAAACATCATTCAATGTAAATTGTGATTAATAATCGCAATTACAATTTCAATAATCCCAGAGTCCTAGTCCGCTTAGCGTTCGCAGTGGCATTTTAAAGGGGTGATGAACTGAGAAATCAACTTTCCCTTGAGCCTTTGGGCCTTGAGCCTTTGATATATAAAAGTTCATCGTGATATAAGAATATCCTGTAAGTTTCAGAGCTGAAAACTTCCTTGTTAGTCAAAAAAAAAGCTTTTATTGACACCAGGCCCAGCAAACGATCGATCTCAGAATATGTCGACCATTGACGTCAAAGAATGCAGAAACGCTGCCTCAACAGAAGAAGAAAAACGCCTGCTTCTGTAGCCCCGCCCACCGACTCGTGGAGCTAAACGGATCGCGCTTGTGAGTAGGGATGTTAACCGATGACCGGTTGACCGATGGTTGACCGTATCAACGTTAACCGATCAAAGTTGTCGTAAAAAAAAAAAAAAGTGATCTCTAAATTAGGCTATTATAGACGTGGACTAAACGCTACTACAGTTAGCCATCTCATTCCAAAATCTTTTTGTGTGAAGTGAACAAATCCCTCACACTAAATTTTTCATAACTCGACTGCTTGTACTTAATAAACCAATAAAAACATTTGGCGCGAGGTCCCAGCGTTTGGGTTTCCGCGCTCACAAGGTTTGCGGTTAGAGCCAGGGCAAACGACAGTATGAACCGTGCAAAGAAAAGTAGTGTGTGGGACCATTTCACCAAAAAGAACGACACAGATGTAAGTTGCAACTTGTGTGATACAGTGCTTAATTAGAAGGCACACAGTGAGTTAGACCTGACTTGGCCGGTGCGTCTTTTACGCATTCTGAAGGTGCCTGTTTTATCCATTGGTTTTATCGTGTTGCAGTCTATTAGACAACATTCCGCATAAGATGGGCTTACATTTGGAAATATATTACATCTACATTTCAGTGGTAACACATAAGGTGTTGATCATCATCTTTCTTTATTATTGTTAGCACTACCTCGAACTAAAGCGGCGTCTCTTCGGAGCTGTCATTTTCTTAAATGAGCCGCGGCAATGTTTCAAATAAGCTTCAAAAGCTAGACAAATGCCTTTATTTTCAACGCGATCACCTTGTACCCAAACCATTTCGAAACAAAGGAGCCATTTGTCCTCCGATTACAAACAAGCTCCTCGGCGCCGCGTTTGCAGGACTCATGTTTCGCGCTGTAGGGGATTTTAAAAAAGTGACGTGAGTGGAAGGCAGGCGGCGACGCCGGGACAGTGTGTGTGTGTGAGAGCGGGAGGCAGAGCGGCAGAGAGATGCGACAGAGTTGCGAAATTGCAGGCGCAGCTTGCGGCTGTTATTTCAAATAGCGCAGCATATTTTAAACTAATCGGTTAACCGGTTTCAACCGGCTAATGAGGCTCGGTGGTCGGTCAAGAAAATGTTTAGTTTTCGCCATCCCTACTTGCGAGCAATAAACATGCCGAAGATGGCAAGATATTGCGCTGTGCCTGGTTGTGGAAGAACATAGTCACTGCATAAGCTTCCTTCAGATTTTTATATTGGAAATGTGTGGATGAACTTTATTTTTTATGAATATCCAGCTCACGTGGGGAAGACATTGCACATATCGTCGCTGCCCGATGAAACTCACGTATGTCCAAAACGGTTACTTTTCAGGAAGTGAAAAAAACACCGTATTTCAAAAGCAGTTGAACGTAGCGTTGTCATACTTGGTACGGCATCTTTACATGTAACCATATTCTTGCCAGTGTAATGATATAATCCACATTTGACCAAAATTTTGTTTAAATGGTGAGTGAGGCATGTTCTAGTGACTATCATGACAGTAGCATTACAGGCTATAATTTGATCAGTTTGACTAAGAAAAAAAAAGTTTGAATCTTTTCAATCAGACCGAGTTTATTTACATACTAGCAAGCAAACTAATCTGTGAAGAACTAGATTAGAACTAAACTGTGGGGAGCTTCAATGTCGTACTTTCGGCTATCCAGTGCTGAGCTTCGATGAAACTTCACAAGACCGGCGAGATGCTTCCACAGGGCGGGAGATACGCGGCGTGATTGACAGCTTTGACACCGAATGGATATACGTGAAAATCAGATGACATGATTTCACAACTTTTCATTGGCCATTTAGATATGTGAAGCATACTGTATACGGAAATTAACCTGGACATTCAATCCGTCGAAAAATCTCAAAATCGGCAAAATGGACATACGTGGTTTTCATCGGACAGCGACGATATGTTCATTTAACCACGGATTTGTAAACAAGAGACTGGATTTGCACATGTCTAACTAAACATAACTTACCACTGTCACAGGGCTCGCAAAGCCCAATGTCCCGGGGATGTGCGTTGTTCACTCTCTTGACTTGATATTTGAAGGAAAAATACAAAATTAGCGGATGTTTTTGCTGTCAGCAATGTACTTGGCGCATGTGTGTGTGTGTGTTAGTGATGCATGGTTCGCGCTTATATCCACCGATCGGGCGGGCCAAGTAATGTAAAATAACATTCATATTAATCGCTGGTGGATGCGCGATAAATCATTGTGTTTGTTTGATAAAGACATTTTGCGAGCCCTGAGGGACGAATCATTCCGGTTGCCACTTTCAAAACAATGCCTCATGTGTACTCACCGGGGAGTCGAAGCTCATTAAATATGCATGTCATAAAATGTGTAAAGGAGTCAAAACAGCGGAAGGAATCCCTCCGTCACACAGAAACAAAGATCTGCTGTGAGGAGACGTCGTTCTGATGCCTGAACCGAACTGCGATGGCAACATCGCAACAAAGATGAGAAAAAACAGGTATGCTTGTGCATTCTGTCCTTTTTAAAGGGTTGCATCTTGAGACATCATGTCCTGTTTTTGGTTCGTTTACATTTGGTTCATATACCATCGAACCGCATCAGAGTTTGCTTGGAAGCGGACCAAGACCCAAGATCCTCGTTTGGTGCGCACCAGGGTCCGGATGGCAGTGTTCACACTTCACAATGAACCACACTAACAGAGCAAATCGCACCAGGGTTTGTTTTAATCGAACCTAACATGCCAAGTGTGAACACACCCTTATTGACAATAAGACCAAAAGATTGGGACCAGCAGCACTTGCCCACTTTATTGACTTGAATACTTTATGAGCCAAGCCCAAACAACAAGGCCAAACATGCTTATAATCAATAGACACGGCAACACTGCAATAGAGTGCTCTGTAAAGCAGCCTTACAAACAAAAGAAAATGGTGGCTTAAAATTGCAGAACATTGGTCACTGTAATATTACCTTGGTCAAAAAAATTGTTGGATTGGATTTAACACTTGCCGGAAGCAGAAAATGTGCACTCGTTTCCTTGTTTTTAATTTCATTGATGGAAAACGCACAACTATTTTCAGACCGCCGGGTGTTAAATCGCACTCCAGAAAATGTGCAAGTCAAGCAAAAGCAACAGACTCACGTTTTTAGAGTAGCGCAAATACACAGGAATCAATTAGCCACTCTGGATCTGAGAGCAGAATGCTAATACGCTACGGACTTCAACAGCAAACGCACACCTTTCGAATCGCATGTTGACTGCAGTTGGCGTGCAACATCCCAGACTTGTCAGGAACTGAGAGAGCCACCTGGAAGCACCAGGTTCCCGTGAGTGGGCGGCGCAGTCGGGTCAGGCTGAGAGTGTGAAACCTTGAGCCCGGCATCGGCGGAACACATGGTGCATGGGAGGATGCATGCAACACCTCTGCTTATAAACCACATGTCCACAGGAGGCCTGGCACCGCCGTTTCAAGCTTTATGCCTCTGCAGGCGGTGGCAACACCACCATAGAGCCAGTCTGGGCTTGTCCCTTTCTATAAAACCAGTATTCCACAAGAATACAAGTCACTATAGGAGTGTCTTCCTTTCTCTATAGAAAGTCACAGTGGTTAATCAGAACTGCTAAATATGGCTATTAAAAAAGTCCAAAATAATGTGTTCCTTTTATCTGAAAATATGAGAACCCACAATCATGTCTATAAATTACATACTGCTATACTAAGATTGGGGTAAATATTTGCTCTGACAAATTACTAGATTCTAGGGTTGCATGATTAATCACATTTTAATTGTGATAATATCGGCTTCTATCCATTAATTACAAATAATTGTCACGATATGGGCCCACGGTTATTTGTCCTGAAAATGATTTGACAGTTTGACATTTCCGTTATCTTGCATTGGTAACGAGCCTCCACTATCTTTCCTGCTTGGGGTAGCCAGATATCAAGAGCATAAATCCTCCAAAAGGGTTATCTCACCCAAAAATGGAAGTTCCGTCTTTAATTACTCATTCCACGCCAGTAAGTGTAAATATAATTTACCACTTTATTTATGAAAATATTGACCTGCAAGCCAGTAGGGGAAAGAACCATGTGTTGACTCAAACCACGACGCATGCGTGTTGTGTTGACTCAAGACCAGAAGTTATTCCGGGAATGCGGTTTGGATAATATTATTTTTGTAATTAGAGAGGTCAATTATGTTTTTTGCGCAAACAAAGCACTCGAGACGCTTCATAAAATTGAGGTTAAACCACTGGAGTCACATGGAATTCTTTAATGATATCTTTCCTATCGTTCTGGACCTTGAATGTGCAAATTGCAACTGTATTGCAACAGAAAGCTCTCGGATTTCATCAAAAATGACTTAATTTGTGTTCAGAAGATGAACAAATGTTTTATGGGGTGTGGAACAACATGAGGGTGAGAAATGACAGAATAAAAATTTTGGGGTGAATTAACGCTTTAAGGATACGTTTTCTGTCCAGTGTTGCACTTAATCTTCCCAACCTGGCAACCATACGCACGCGCTCTGCTTTCTCTCTGGGCTGCAAGAAAAGCGCTGGCGATCTGACAACACCGACAAACATGTAGGCCTATGTTGAAATTTAGCAATGTCCATTTTGAAATTCTGCTCAAATTAAAACATACAGCCCTTCTATGTTCCTTCACGAGGCCGCATCTGCGATTTGCTGTTACTAAATCTGCGAGTGAAGCATCTCTGTGACAAACTGTAATAAATCCCAACATGAAACGATTGGTGAATAAATGCACTTATGCAACTTCTGTGCTACAATAGAAAATAAAAAATTAAAGTATTAAGATTAGGAGCCACCATTTTTGTATTGATTTTCCATTTGATGAAACTATCGAAGTCCATGCGCCACCTACAGGCCTATTAGGTGAAAGATTTAATGATTATCATGCAGCTTTACTAGATTGTATTATTAGCATTTACAAAATTACCAAGCACCATGAAATCTGAAACTTGGTCAACTTGATTTGATTCAAATCAATAGTTTTAGTGAAAATTCATAATATTATGCCAATAAAAAATTAATAATAAAAGTACAATTTCACAATCAAAAATACAATAAATATAATTAACATACTTCGGCTATTAAATGTAGAAATCATAATCAAATATATTAAATCGTATTTAATTTTTAGCAGATGCATTATGAATCAATGTATTTTTACACCTATAATTGTGAGCTGCTCAAAGCTGAAATGCAAAACCATGGGAATGACTATACCTTTATATATGCAAGAACTCTATCCTGCCCCTAGCAACAACCTCCCAGCACGCTGCTATATTCTAATATATGTGACAGCAGACAGACAGACAGACTGACTGCTAGGGTCTGGCTCCAAGCAGGATACAAAACAAAACTCAAACCATCTCAATGTCACATGAAAAACGAAATGCTTCAATAGGTA